>NC_136072.1:434825841-436265841 GCF_964261635.1 Lissotriton helveticus | reverse complement strand
CCTGTTTGCTGTTTCAATAGAGCCCCTTGCGGCCTGACTATGGCAGCATTATACCCACCATGGTCTTAGTTTCACTGCCAGGGTCCCTACGGGTATCTGTCGATGTATGCCGATGGCGTAACAGTATATGTCAGGAAACCACAGGAGCACCTCACCCCAGTGATTCACAGGGTAATACACTTAGTGGGATATTCCGGTATCCAAGTTAATTGGGCCAAGTCTATACATTTTGTCCTCACTAATTGCACGTAGCCCTTCTACCCCTAATGCCAGCTGCAATGGGCCGCCGACCCAGTTCGCTACTTGGGGATCTTGCTAAGTCACAATCCAGATGAACTCTGGCGGGCCAATTATGGCTGTACTGTAGCGTAGCTGGAGTACAGGGTTCCGATCTGGACCCAGCTGTGACTGGACGAATAGCCATTGCAAAAATGATTGTCCTCCCCACATTTTTGTACCTTTTTGCGAACATACCGCTCTATCTCAGTCTATGAGTGTAATATAATAGTCTTTTTATTTTTGTTTGTGTAATTACAAATGGTAGATATTATATGCATGCTCCTATTATGTCAAACATTACCATTTAAAAATACCTTTGATTATGATGGGGAATGTCACTGTATTACAAGTAGACTTTCCGCCTTTGATAACTAACCATTATTATGTCAAAGTTGTGTAGGTTATTTGCACATTAGTATCAACATATGTTTTTAGGAGATAAACTGGTATGTTTAAAATCATCACCACTTATTTATCTTTTAAGGATGGAAAAAAAATTATTCAGTATAACTCCTATGAAACATTAGTATTGGTTCTTGAGATGAACACTAGTTTCATTAGGTAGCCATACATTAGTGAAAATATATCAATATGTATTTCATAGGTTTTACACAAGGAAAACTTCTTAAACGATCTTATATCTCTTATTTAATTTGCCAGGGAGTTCCATAATATTTGGCTGGAGAAATTACCAATTGATTCCAGCTGGTATCAATTGAGTGGCTCTTTAATAAGCTATCTTTTCTAACAAGATCCTCTATTATATTGTAATTTTAAGTAACGATTTTTTGTTTGGAAAACAATCGGCTACTTTTTATTTATGATGCCTTATTTCTGTGTCAGGACTTTGCCTTTGTTCCCTGTGGTTGGTAAGAGAAAAGTTACTTTCCGCTTTTTTGCGTCTTCTTTCATCTTTTTTCTTGATGGAACATCTCCGAGTGACTAGTCTTTCCAATTCTTCTTTCTCTCGCCACAGTAGTTCGATGTAAAAGGCAGATATTGTTACTCGTAGATTTTAGTTTCTTTCCTGCGCAAAAAACGCCTCTGACAATAGAAGGGGTCAAGCATGACAACAAGAAATATGAACCATGTGAATTGGGTAAGTGCATTTAAATTAACTCTAGCAATGGAGGAGGATGGCTTGTGGTGGAAAATGCATTTGACACATTTTCAAAGTTATATCTGTTGTATTGTGACATGATAATAAAATCAAAGCAAGAGAAACCAAATATATTTCTTTAGTTTTAGATGACAGACACGCACATTTTCTTTTCTTTTCAACATTGACGAATCTGTATTACTGTTTGTTTTGCAATGTACCTTGCAGGTACCGTCTGCTTGGCGTTGTGTTGATAATCTGTTTTTCTGGGCATTTTTTGAGAATGAATGAGAGAGGGTTGCGATTTCAAAGTGATCTCTTGGAGCCTATATTGAACATTAAATTATGCACTTTTCAGCTTTCATGCTATAACTTAATCAACAACATGAATATGACACAGTTCCCTAGAGTTCGAGCAAACCCTAAATAATTCACATGGAAAAATAATGAAATAAAGATGAATTCATGGATAATAAATTCATTTGCATCAACTTGAAGAACTTCATCATTTGGGCACTCAGCAAACAAGCTTGGGATACACACACACAAACTCACGCACACACACATATTAATTCACTTGAAAAACTTGATTAAATCTTAGTTATGGTTAAGTGAACACAAACCCCAAAAAGCCCTGAAATGCGCTAGTTACGGTATGCAATGCACAATGCACACCATAACTCATGCCCTGCAATACTTTGATCTTCGTAGATTTTATTTTTATTTTTTTGGGATGCAATTGGCTAAGGGGTGTACTGAGTATGGTGTAGGCCAGGCCCTGCAGCGAACCCGTGCAGATAGATGGCCATCCGTCGCTGACCTCTGGCCATGCCAGCAGCCAATTCCTGCAGCGCATGGCTGAAGGTAGTGCGCTGAAAGGGTAGGCTGCCTACAGTTGGTTGGGCACAGAATCTGACAAGAGGCTGCACCCTGCTGCAAGGGCTGGACATCCACAAAAGGTTTTCAGCAAGGTGAAACTGTCCCCGTCATTTAAAACGTCATTAGGGATCTCATATACAAGGTTAGAAGCAGTGTATGGAGTGGGCATGAGTTATGGTTTATCTCGCCATAGCTGGTGAACTTCAGTGATTTTTCTGTGAAGTTTTATGACCATAACTTCACTTTAACTGTGTTTCCGCAGTGCATTTTCTAGGTTTTTTAAAACATATTTTACTGTGTGTGTATATGTGTGTTGAAAGAGAAAGCGACAGAGACAGTGGCAGAGAGCAATACAGATGAGGAAAATAGTGTGTTTAATCACACATGTCAACTAGCAGTGAAATGCATATCTTTTAATTGAGATGCAATATTACTTTTGAAGAAAATGTAATGTCACTTAACTCACTTGTTCTTAACTAATAGTAATAGAAATAAATTGCTCACTATATATCTCACATGTCATGTGGGGTGCTGCAAGATCAATGCCAGGTAACCTCATTGTATGTGACATGGCTCAAAGGCAACTTACAATATTTCCCATGACATCTGCAACAGCGTACATGACACAACTGGTCAATAAATGCTACTAAAAATCCATAACCTCCCATCCCTCACTCGCCTTCCTTCTTAGCCAATGAGTCTCCCTTGCCTCCAATAGACCCCTCCCAATTCTCCATAAAAAAACACCACTCGCCTCCTCTTCATCCTCTTCATCCTGTTCTTTTTTGTCGCCATGTTAGACTTACCTTCTGGTTTTTCCCTCATGACGATGCCTGGGGGGCTTTAATAGATAGTTCTCTGGCAGTTGCAGTGCTTCCGCCAGTGTTCTCCCGTCTTGGTGGTGTCTTCGGGGTTTCCCTTCAGCGTGGCAGGTAAGGATCACTATCGGCAGACGTCGGTCGGTGTCCGGCGGTCCTGCAGTGGCTGGGGCAGTGCTTCTGGGTTGGTGTCTTTGGCTCTGCGGGACGTTTTCCAGGCGCTTCTTCTCTTTTGGAGGAGAGTAGGAGCGGGTTTTTGTGCCCATTTTTTCTGTGTCCTTTTTAGGTCTCGCCTAGGCAGCGCGTATGTACTGCTCTAGGAGAGGGCCTTCACTTTTCAAGCGCTGCACTCATGTTTGTGGCGGCATCCATCTTGCGGGAACGAGCAGCGGCACGGCCACGTTCATTACAAGCATATGGCCCCTGCGCGCCACTGCTCACTCCGAGGATGCCGCCACAATCACAAGTGCAGTGCTTGAAAAGTGAAGACCTCTTGTTTCTATTAGAGTGTGTGATTTTTTGCTGTCTCTCTCGTGTGCTGCTTCCTGCCTTAAGCAACGCTCCTCTGCACTCCTCGTGTTGGTCCTTCTTTCCCCAGCGCATCCATTGCTTCCGGAGGTGATTTTTTTTGTTTTATATATTTTTTTTATTCTATAACTGCCTTGAGCTCCTGAGTTGGTCCCAACACAACCCCCATTCGGCCCCCTCTGTGATTGATCCCTGTGCACTTCTCATCCTCTCATCCGCTCCTCTGTTGCTTCCCACCTCTCCCAGCGCCGTCCTTGAAAAAAAAATATTTTTCAGTTTTATCGAGGGCCAGCAGCTGTCATCATTTGCTGCAAGGCCACTCAATTTTTGAAAATCGCTTTTGCACGTTGAATTTAATTTTTTTTTTTTATTTACCACTCCACATGCCATCTGCCGTTTTTTTTTGTTTACATTCGCAAATTGTATTGTTAATAGCACAGGTGCAAAAAATTAATAAAGTTAATGTATTTCCAATTAACTATTCAAAAATCCATTTTCCTTTTCAATCTGGAATGAGAAAACAATGATCAAAGTGCTCCGAAGTCATAAAGAATTGCTGGAATTCACTTTTTCTCAAGAGTGAATACGTTTATGGCAGTTAAACATCGTGACATCTTAAAACCCTGTGACAGTAACTACCAGAAGACATCAAACTTCAAATCGCGAATCCACAATAGAAGGAAACAAAATCTCACCTAGGAATGACAAATATTTTTGAAATGGCTATGTGCTGAAATTAGGCATTTCCTTAAAGTGCAGCGCAGGATGTCTGGTAATGTTTAAATCTCCTCTCACTTCAACTAGACCTTTCTGGCTTTTAATGACGCAAGCTGTGGGACGCCTGATTCCCCAAGACTTAGATCAACCCTAAAAAAATCTCCACCTCCACTCCCTCCTCCCTCCACCTCCACTCTCCCACCTTCACTCCCCCCTCACTCCCTCCACCTCCCTCACTCACCATCTCTCTCCACCTTCACTACTCCCCCCTCACTCCCTGCACCTCCACTCCCCCTCCTCCCATCCCCTCCCTCCCTGCACCTCCACTCCTCCCCTCCCCCACCACCTCCCTCTGTACACCTCCACTCCCCCCTCCCCCCACTGCCCCCTTCCTTGCATAAAACAATAAAACTAGAACACATTTTTGGTGTTAATTCTGGTTTTTATTAGGATATTTCAGTTGTATATAATGTTTTCTAGGTTATATATAAAGTGACAAATGGTATAACACTTTTTATATTATTACTTATAACTTTTAAACATGCTTCGCAACATTTACAATGCTCTGCAACACATTTTAAAAACGTTAACAAAGCCAATACCTCTCTCTAAACACTTATAAGGCCCCAAAGGCGAGATATATTGGCTATGCCAATGCTTGTTTAAGTGTTACTTGGGGGGATTGTGTTGTTTCCTGGTATCTACACTGCTGGCATCCCCACTTTTGTGTGTTTACGGACGACTGGAGCACAGGCTCAGCTTGATCACCTCCCGTTACCTCAATCTGTGCTGACCCCGTTTGGCATCTCATGTGGGCCTACTCAGCCGCTCGTCCTTTCTAGGTCGATGGACTGTAAATGGCCTGTTCTTTACGAGTTGCATTCCCTGCGTTGCTGGCAGCACCAAGCATCATTGCATACATTCTTGATATACTTGCCACTCGTGACGGCTGGGGATCACACCATATATTCGTCTTACTCCTGCACAGGACTCTGTTTGTTTTCCGTTGTTGTGGCCTGGCGTTTGGGGGTCAGGACTCCTGCCCTCCTGGTTCAGTGTTTCGCGGCTGGTGCATGCTCCTTTGCGGGGAGTGGTATTGGCATTTTACTTGTGGCCGGTTGGGCCTAAGGCCTTGCCACCCTAATTGCGCCTGATCTCGTCTGATCTCTGCAATTTAGTGGGTCCAACCGGGTTGGTATATAGATGGGAGACCACCTGGGTTTTTTAGTTGCTTCCCAGTGTTCCATTCCTCAGGTGCAGTGCCGCATTGTATTACAGTGTTATATAAAAAAGGGAACATTATATACACAGACATGAATGAAGATGTACTTTGAATTAAGAATATCACATTTCAACGGGATGAAAATGGTGTTTTGTATGGAGGATTCCTGTTGGCATAATTTATCTTGGTGGCCTGGTGCGGGGTTGTTGGCATTATGTCTGAGATGGGATGTTGGCCTTGGTTTGCGCTGCTGATACCTGTGGCTTTCAGACTGCGTCTTGCTGTTCTGTTCTGGTGTCTGCACCCTTGACTGCTTGTTGGGTCAGGGTTCCTTTCATCTTTGTTCCGTATGGCTCCCTCAGCTTCTTTTTTTGTGAAGATGTGATGTGGGTGCAGATTTTATGCATCTTGCACTGGTATATATAACTTCTGGTTGAAGGTCATGCGTGTGCTTACCGATGTTGTAATTTAAACTGTTGAGTGTGTGCCTGCTATATGCTTGTTGGGCTGGGTGCAGAAGCTTAAATCCTGCAATAGGCGGCTGGTGGCCATTTCAACTCTGCTCGCCAAGCAGGACGTAGCACAGTGTTGGGAAGCGAAATCTGTTCCAACTGTTAAGAGTTGATCCGTGACTTGTTATACTGCAGGTATCAGTTGGGTATCTATGCAGGGGAGCTGCCTGAGGCCTCTGGCCCTAAGGACTTCTGGGCCCCTCTAACAGGGTACCTCCTGGGAATCCAGACTTGCAGTGAATTCTTGTAATAATGAGCTGTCTATCTGTGTTGGGAAAGCTGGGATTGTTGAAGAGCAATGTCATGTGTCACAATGTACTATCATCAGGTGTATTACGCATATGTACTCATGCCGGGATTGGGGGGTGTGGGACGTGGATTTGTTTGATAAGGTTCTTACTTTGAAATTAAAAATGGCTTGTCTTGACCTATTGTACTCAATTGATTCGACTACCCCATTGCTGGGGCGGTATATGTTATATGAATGCAAGCTGCTTAATAAAGATGCTTAAAAAAAGAAAAAGATGTGATGGGGGCTGTTCTAGGCCATCTGTGTGTGGTCTTGTAATGTGCATCCTTGCTGGCGACTTTAGTCGGAGTTGCACTTTTCTTATCATTATTTTACTCCTAAGCTGTTGACCCTGTTGGGGTTGAGTCCTTGTTTCTCTCTCAGTGCTCCTGGGCTCTGTTGCGGCTCCCAAATTTGATGTGCCTCCCTTTGCCCAGGATTTTGGCGTTGGTTCGGCTGGTTGGGTCACTTGCAGCCTTATTGGCACACTCTATGCACTCTTTGCCATTGTCTTGTGGGACTTGGGTTGTGACTGTGATCTCTCTATAGCTGGGGCTCTGGCCTTTTCTGATGTGCGCAGTTCCTTGCTATGGTTTCCTGTTGGGGTCTCATTTTTTCTCCTTGGGGTATGGTTACGGGGTCTTTCATATTATTTTGCAATGACAAGTGTGGGTGGCCTTTAGCTAGGTTGGGGCAGATGTCAGCCCTCCTGCCATCCATAACTCTCTTGGCCCTGAGCTCTGCCTTTGGTGCTGTTGTTTCACTATTTCCTGAGCATGCTGTTATTTTTCAGTTGGGGGCCTTGCTGTCGGCCTGTTTGTCATGGGGGCACTACATCTGGGTGGCTGGTTTTTGGTTGTTTTCATGTACTTAAGCAGACGGGCTCTGTTTTTTCTATGGATCCTGGTGGTTGGGGGCACTGTCTGCACGCTAGAATGTATGCGTGTTCCCCGGCGACTGATGTTTTTCTGTTTCTGGTTCCTCTCATGGGTCCAGTGGGTTTTGGCCCCTGCCCTGGCCGGCACCCCTTAGTCTTGCACGCTCTGTCCACTTTGGGTCTCTGGGTGCCTTTTGGTTCATCTCTGTTGCAGGTTCGTTTGCCGAAATCCTATATTTTGCGATGGGATTGTTTTCTTTTCAAGTGTTTTGGGTCTCTCCTTCAGCCACAAATTTTCGCCAAAGTGTTTTTGTGGTTCTGGCCCTATGCAGGTCTTTCTTCACGTTGGGAGTGTTTTCCTTCCTCCCTTATTTGGCGACCTGCTGATGCAGCCTCCTGTGATCCCAGTTGGTGGATGTTAGGGTTGTGGGGTTGCATTTCTGCTGGGGCATGGGTTTTTTTCAGGTTCTGGTATGGTCTTTGATGGCTCTGGTCTGGCAGCACTGCTGCTGTGGTTTGGATGTGGTCATTGGCTTCGAGTAGAATTTTAGGTTCTAGTGCCATTGTCTCCTGCTCCAGATGGTTGTCTGGTTTCCCTCTCTTGGTTTGGTCACCAAGAACCCTCGGTCTTCTGGTCTGCCTGTGGGGGTTGGCTTTGGCCCCATGGGTGCTGTGGTGCTGGATGGCGCTGGGTCTTAGTGTGTGGTTTTCTCTCAGTCTCCTCTGGCTCCGGTGGTAGTGGTGATGGCCACCTTGCCTCTCCTGGTTGGGGTTGGGGGGGGACTTGGCTCGAATCTTGGCAGGTCCTAGGGTTCTGGTCTCTTGTCTCTCGTTGGTCTTCGGACTGGTGGACATTGTGGCCAGTGGAGCTGGCACTGGTGCATTTCTGGCTTTCCAGTCGGGATGGTTGGTGCTGAGGCTGTTGGACTTTCTGGTGGGTGAGTCCTCAGTCCTATCCCAGGGCGGTGCCCAGTACATGACTCTGTACTTTTTTTCCACTGTATTTCTTTTTCGAGGCTCTGGGTTGGGTTCTTTCCCAGTGTGCTTTGTGCATTTGGGGGTGTCCATTGTACAGGGGGCTTGTTTGAGCCAGGAGTTCCTGCCATCCTTCATTTCTCCCTGGTCCAGTGCCTTTTTATTGGGCTTGTCTGTGGTGGCTTCTTGTGATTCTGCCGCGGTGCGTCAGTGTGATCTCCTGGACGGTATCCTCTGGCATGCCCTGTGGCCACTTTATTGAGTCTTGGGCCTCTGGTTCTGGCTTTTGTCTTTCCCCCCATTTTTGTGCCTCTCTTTCTTGCGAGGGTTCCTCACATTGAATGGCTGGGGCTCGTCTAGGGTGGTATGCTCCTGAGGTTCCGTCTCCACTTTTCTTTCCTGATCTTTCTTTTGGATCAGTGGGGATGTTGTGCTACGGGCATGGCGGTTGCACGGTGGACTATGGCGGGGTATTGGCGTTCCTTGTGGTTCATCTTTTTTACTTTCTTGGGTCGGCTTTTAACAGGGTGTGTGGTGCCTGCTATGGCCTGTTTCTGGTTGGGCAGTGTCTGTGAAATGGTGCTTCCCTAGGTCTGTTGGTCACTGCTTGGGGGTTCCTTGAGTGGAGTTTTCTGGTGCTGCGTACTTTTCCTGTGATTGTCTTTGCTGTGGGTGTTGGAGGCTTTGCTTGGTCCTATTTTCTGCATCCCTTAAGTTTGCTTTGTGTGTTACAAGGGGTACCTCTGGGTCAGGCCATCTTTCTTCCACTACTGTCTGTGATTGGTTGTGTTCTTAGTCTTGTTGGTTGATGGGGGTGCCTCGCCTTGGGTTTTGGGATCTTCTGTGTTCTGGGTGTTGATTGCTGTGGCTGTCTTCCTGGGACCCTCAGTGGTAGAGTTTGGCCTGCATCTTGGTCCTCTCCTTCATCGTTTGGGCATATCTATTGGGTTGCTGAGTTGGTTCCTCTTGTTTCTGAGCCGGGTCGCAGAATTTTGTCCTCTCTGTGGGTGTAAAGGTCCTTCTGTGTTGGCTTTTGGCACTCTTTTATTGTTGGGTGTTTCTACTCAGTTGTCCCTTTCTATTTTGCTTGCTATAGCCTCATTTATTAAGAAGGAAGACGAGGGAAGGACGGGAGGTAATGCATCCATTTCTTATCGATAATGGCATTACTCCTGGTCCTACTCCCTCACCTTCCTTCTAGGTCCCTCCCGCCCTACCAGTACGGAGCAACTGAGTGTCTGGGTTGGCTTGTTTATGCACAGCATTAGGAGGGGGTGAGGGGTGTTTTATGGAGAAGTGGGAGGGGTCTATTCGAGGCAAGGGAGCCTCATTGGTTAAGAAAGAAGGTGAGGGAGTAGGACTAGGAGTAATGCCATTATTGTTAAGAAATGGATGCATTTTGAATTGTGACATATCCTCATTTGTATGTATAAAATAACATAACCTTGACTAAAGATCTTTTTACAAACATTTCTCAAATAGTATTGACTGGCTTCCCAGCTTTCTGATGCTCTTCAGGATTTCATTGTTCACAGTTCTAATTCCAGGGAGTAGTAAAGCACTTTACAGAAAATATCATTATCTAGAACAGCAAATGCTGTTCATAGAACAGTTCGATCTAGTTGAGACCAGACTACAACAACCATCATATGATGGACACTAAGAGATATCACATGTAATTGGAGCTTAGAGACAGCACATTGTACAGCTGTATATGCAATTGAGAAAGAGGACACAATTATATCATGTTTTGATGTGGTAAAAGCTGGCAGTTTTCTACCACCAAAGTGTTCAATGTAGCCTTTAGACCATAGCTTTGCTCTTTTCAAACATAAGTTTAAGAGAAATAGAATCAAAGCCCATCCAACAGGAACAGTGTGAAGGTTTTCAGAGTCCCAAGCAAAATTTAATTGTAGCTTTTGAAGCGCTTCATATGCATTTTTCAGGCTCATGCAGTAAATTCACAACACCACCTAGTGGGGCCTAAGGCTTCTTCATTACCTCTTCATATGGCAGTGCCACCCCTGCACATAGCTGAATAGTAGGTCATGATTCGTTTTTTAAAGTGAGTCTTAAAGAACTATTTGTTACAGTTTTTTGAGGTGTAATTCGTTTAGTCTATGCAAGTCACCAAAACTGAAACCCAAGTACCGGTCATGGGTGTCAGGAAAAACAGCAAATTAACATCCAAAATACAACCAAAAATACTCAAAAGTCAAGGTTTGTAAACAGATATTTGTATTAACTTACAATTAAGGGAGGTTTCAGTTGAGTTTATCCAGCTCTCTGGAAGGCACCAAGTCAGCCAGCCAGATCTCCATTGATGAAGCTCATGCGGAGAATGTTATTGCCCGTGGGAAGCAAAAACAGGTTGAAGGAGCATTTGGTTTAATGAAGAGACACTCTAAAAGAGGATAGCGAGAAAAAGAATTGCAAAACACAGGGGAGAAATCATGGTTGCAAATGGCTCATTGAATCAGAAAGTGGAACAAGCGCACTGGCAATACAATCAAGAACTGAAATGAAGTAAATACAACTTTGAAACTACAAATAAACACCACAAGTAAAAGGCAGACCACTTTAAGAGTCAAATATAAAAGGAAAGCTGTACAACAGCTGAGTTATTTGAACTTAGAGAGACCAATTCATAAAGGCAATTATGAATATGTAAAGTAGTACTGCAGGAGTACTACTTAATCTACTCATAGAATTCTTTGTGGATTAGCTATAAAAAGGCCTACTGTCTTTTATTAAAAGTGGAAGAAGGCATATTATTTTCAACAAGTACTAATGAAACATGAATAGATGCTTTTAATCCAATTCAAAAAATGCATTGAAGAGTACATTAAGTAGTACTAGAGAAGTACTACTTCATATACTCACAAAGGCTTGTGTGGTTTGGTGCTCAAGTATAAAAGTTGATTAGTGATCTGATGATGCTAAATTAAAGGTTAATGACAGTGTCAGTAATGCTGCAAGAAACGCCTACAGGATAGTAAAAGAGAGCATAGTGAATTCAAGAGCTAGACAACATAAAAACAGAACTGCAATGAAAAGAAGAAATGAGTCAACCACAGAACTATGGAGGCAGGTGAATAATTAGATCAATTAACTGGAAACCATACTGGATCCCAAACTAAGAACTCAGGTCCTGGTTTGGAGTTTGGCAGACAATTACTCTCTCACAAACGGGACAAATAGACCATCCAGTTTACTACAAGTGCCATAGAATATAATTTTCTTGTAATAAGATGGCCAGGATATCTATCTTTCTTGTTTGTAATGAAGTAACATGTCCACCAAACTCTGAATCAGTCACACAATCTGTTAAAGATGGACCTGAGAGCGGCAGTAAGAGTACAAGAGATGAAAATGTTTTATGTATTATATGTAAGCCATGCTTAATTTATGCAAGTGGTTGAAGCTGGTGGGCATGCAATCATTATCTATAAACCAAACGTATTTTGATCTTCACACTTGGAAACAGTAAGAGAAAAAAGCAGAAAAGAGAGGAATTTACTTGTAGAAAATGCGTTCTATGCATTTATTCCACAAGTATTTTTTGCAATTGACTGTCAGGTTTATTAATCTGTTGACAGCCTGGTGAAGCCAGAAGGCCTGTCTGTGAACACCCTCATCTAACTGAATGTATAAACCTTCAATAGAATGCATAGTATTTAGTAGTGTGCGTGTGTGTAATAAATGTCATTTTCCTCTTAAAAAGAAAAAGCACTGGCTGGAAAAAAATGTCTTGAGTGGTATTTTGTAGTGTTGTTGCGTGCCAGAGAACTGAGATTGCTATCCCACAGTACGTTCCCTAAGAAGACCTCGAACTGCTCTGCTTCGCTACCCTGAGAGAGTCAAGTGCTACGACAGGATACTCGCTTACCAGTAATAGAATAATTACAGACCTATTACTTTTGAAGGACTCACATCCTTCGCAACTAATAATAGAGTTTCTTACAATATTAAAACAATGATAAAAAGAAAAAGTATGAATGAAAAAAGCCTGCAAGAATGCAATAAAGTGGCAGGAAGTGTGGAGTGGTGAAACAAAGAAGCACACATTGGAATCTATACCAGGCTGTTTGGATGTTCAGCAGCCCTGGTGCTCACTGTCTGGCAGTGGGTATAAAGAAGAATTTTGGTGCACTGCACTTATTATTTCCCATTTTAAGCACTAGTTATCAGAGGCATAACTATAATGCTGTATGCTCAGAAAGTACTTGGTACAGAAATAAAGTCATGCTGGCACAGGATTCGATGTAATTGAAGTGCATATAATAAATCAATAAACGTGGCAAACGTTTCAATTTAATAACAAAATGTGAACAGTGAAAAGAGTAGGAGGTATGTATGTTGGAAAATACACACAAACACACACTCACACACACACACATACCCTCCCCCATGCACACACACAGCGTAAATCACAATGCCTTGTTGTGTTTTCCTCAAATTGCCATTAAACCAAAGAAGGGGGTCACTGATCCATTGGTGTGGGTGCTAGATAGTTACCCTCACACAAAGAGGAAAGGAGAAAAAGAGAAAAACGTGTTAGGACTGAAAGAGAAACAGGTTAGGTCTAGGTCTGGGATCCACTATGTAAGGGGGAGAACACACTTTGTCTCTTGTTGCCCTCACACACCCCAAGAGGTGTCATGCTTCATCATTGGGCGTTTGCTCCTCGTTCGGCCGGCGCTGTAATGCCCATCAGATCCCCCGAAGGGTCACTTTAGCAGAGATCTTTTAAGAGAACAGCCATTTGATGAGTGCGGGTGTGTTGGGGGAGTGGGTCCTATGTGCACAGTGAGTGTGTCTGTGATAAAAGGTAAAAATGGCTAAAGGCTACCGAATAGGACAAGATGTATTACTGTGTTGGTCCCTTTCCCATGCTAAAAAACCAAAAAGGTTGTGCGTTACGTCTTTGGGCTGTGAGGTGGCCTAGGTAACTAAAATGACCATTCTCGTTCATGCGCCAAGGCCATAGTTGCCCATGATTTCTTTGCACCTAGTGTTTTCCATTCCAATCTCGGCATTGAGGTTGGTGATGTCTCTCTCAAGGCATTTCTCGAGAATGGACTGGAGTATGTTCTAAAACTGTTGTGTTTCCTCTTTGCTGTCAGTTGTAGGAGAATAGCACTGGACAACATTCTTTTTCTTTGTGCAGGAGGTCTCTGTGATGATTCTGGGACTGTATGCTTCCCATCCAATCAGAGCTCTGTTGGCTGCTGATGTTAGCATCAGTGCTACGCCCTGAGTTGTGAGGCATTATCTTACTCATGTCCAGAATACAGCAGCATTCCTCCTAAAGCCAGTCTTTTCTGACTGGATTGTGTTCATCTGGTCTCCCTGATGCCAAGCAGGGCAAAGATGTATTTTTCATCTCTGCTAGCACTTGGGCTGTCTTGCCTGTCTCGTACATGGTCCTCACGTTCCATGTCCCAATGGTGATGGCCTTGGTCGAAAGCAGGTGTATTAACTTTATAGCTTCCAGGGATCTCTGACTTTCACCACAAAGCGTCATAGTTCCTATCTCCTCAAGGCCGGGCATTCTTTAGGTTGACGTTTCTGTAGCTAGGATTTTGTTACACGGTGGGACCCGCTTTGGCAGAGTTAGTACCGCCCTTGACAGCTGCAAAGTGCTAGATGTTGTGAATATTTTTTCATCCGTTTCTGAAAGTTGTTGCTTATTTTTCATCACATTGGAATGCAAACTAGATTGAAATGAGAAAAGGATATTTAATTTTCCCACAGGAACTGAGTAAGTAATCAGTTGTTTAACCCCTTCACTGCTGGGGTGCAGATGCATATATATATGTGCCCTAGCATTAAAAAAAAAAGTATACGCATTAGTTTGTTTAAACACATCTACCTCTTTGGTTTCTTTGTATATACATACAAACTGTATGTTTCCTGCTGACACCTTCAGGGTTATGGGTTAGTGCACACCCTTTATCAATATCTCATTGTAGCTTGAAGATATAATAAAAACAATGTGGATATGTTAGTATTTTTTTTAGACAATTTGCTCAATATTTTGTTGCATTTCTCACGCAAACAAACATAAATCCAAAACAGCCAACAAAGGACAGGTTGCCTTCAATGGCTGAAGTCAGGCATTTCCAAATATGTGTGGGTTTCCTAGGAAATGTAACGTACAAAATCAAATATGTAATATTAATGCAGACCACAAAAATATGGCTGAATGCCTGTTTATTTTGTGCTGCTCATTTGATGACAGATATCATACTCAGGACTATATGAAAAGTTTATAAACTATATATTTTGTACTTCTGTATCCCCTCAGGAATCCATTGGTGCATGCTAGAACATAAATCAATTAGAGCTAAGCATAGAAATATATGTGCCACGTGCACTGGAGGACTACATGCCTACCTTGTTTCCACATTCCATAACAAGAAGAGAGTGGTCTATGGACTGTATCAACACACTGAAACTAATGACAGCTTGATGTTTACCATGTATTTCTATGCTTAGCTCTAATTGTTTTATGTATTTGACTATTCATGTATTGTATGTTTCTATAATGTTTAACATTGTTAACTCATTATGAGGTCTTAGAGTGCATGAGTATGTCTGGATTTGTGTTTGTTTGTGTGTATTGAGAGAGTGTTTGCGTGGGTCTATTGATACGTTTACCTTTGTGGAATTTCATTATGTTAATGTCTCTTTTAGAATTTTTGATAAAATGTGATAAATAAAAAATATATTTTTTTCAAATATCTTTTTTCCTACTCTGTTTGGGGAAATCTGTCTGTCTGTATGGCTAGGTTTTAATATATCCGCAACTTTTTGAGCGCTCCATAAACAATTTTCAGGTAGTTTGGGTCTTTTCAGATTGTATTTGGCTTTTCCCCTGTCCAACCTGCCTGCTATTCGTCCTCAGGGGCCCCCTTCTGTGTGAGTGGATATTCTCAAAAAAAGCTTTGGGAATTGTGGCTGGACTCGCTGATGTAAATAAAATGACACAAAATAATAGGCCCTTGTTCCAAGTTGACTGGTGGTTACATAGGGTGGTAATGCCACTGTTACCAATTTCAGCAGGTGTTACCATCCCAGTTATAGGGCACAGGTTTGATGCCCATAATAAGCGATATCACACAGGGCCAAAGTGAACCGGATAATTTTCCGCATGTTCCCAGGTTATGCCCCATTTTCATTTACATTTTTCACCTCATTTCAGCAAGTTGGAAATAAGAGTAACAATTCCAAATTTGGCAAAGCGTGTAATTGGGTGTAGTGGTAATTCTTCAGAAAAACTGAAGACATAAAACTCAAAACAACTCAGTGATTATCACTTAAATTATGTTTGTCTATCAGCAAAAAGAAACATCACAATCTGAGAGAGAGTGTGAATAGAGGTGACTTTGAAAAAGTTGATTAATTTAGTGCAGTGCAACATTTGTTCTCACACAATAAGAGTTTATATTTTTGTTTTAAATGTCTCCACTGTTTGCACTTCTTTTGAATAACTTGTGTTTCCTACTGCGATGGCCAATTCTAAATAGTCATTCTGCAACTTCAGACTAATTATCAAAAGTAGCACATATTACAATGTCCATGGTATTGCCAAATGAAAAAGATGTGTAGTTCTCAAAATTTAATACAATTCTGAAACTCTCCAAATTGGTATTTTTTTGATGCAATTGACATTTTGGTGGCTTATAGCCTTTCACTGACTGCAGTCCTTCTGGAATTCATCGGGTGCTGCAGGACTTCATAGGCCTCTACAGATGATGTTCTGGAACTTAAACATAATGTAGGGAAACTGCCCCACTCAATTTTAATATCAGTACTGAAAGAAGCCTCATAATGATGGTTTCAGCCATTTCTCCTGTAAGGATTTTACAAACAAGTGAACTATCATGTATGATGTGTTGTGAAATACAACAATAATAGAGATTCTCTCACACTACTGTGCATTTATTTTTATTTTTGTAAAATCCTTTATTTAGTGTGTCTTGGTCCTGAGGGGCTGTGTGGTACTGTTCAGTACATTCACACACAATTACAATGATAGATTTAAGTACAAAAGATAATGAGTTATGTTATGTTATGTTAAGAGGGTACTTTTATAGCGCACGGCTACTCCGAAGAGTGTCCCGGCGCTGAAGAACCTCACGGACCCATAGTGGAAGGTAAAAAGGGAGAGAGGGCATGAGTAGCATATAGAACACATAAGATTACCAACAACAAACAAAAGAAGAATATTGCAAAGGAGAGGATGTAGCCTTATGACTAGAGCGGTCGATGTCGAAGCTGGGGAACCAGGTTCAAGTCTCAGCAACGACACTCAACATCCTGTGATTCTGGGCAAATCACTTAATCTACCCGTGCCTAACCAAAATGAATGTGTCCTTGTGTAACAAAACTGGTGCTATGTAAAGTGCTCTGATACCCGATATCTTTGGGTCTAGTTTGTGCTATATAAAACTATTTAAAAAAAATTAAAATGAAGGAACCCACACCCTCCCAAACCAAAAACAAAACTAAGAAAACCTTACAAGATGCCAAAACCTCAATATCAGCTGCAAATAATGATGTGATTATGAGTACATTTTGCAACATGGACAGCTTGAGGTAATGAAGCAGACCTTCAAAAGTTAAATGGCAAGGACTATCCATTGCAGTGGGAAGACGGGAAGAGAATCTAGCCATACAGTCTTGGCCTGCTCAGTAATACATAAAGTGGAGGTACTCAGCTGGCACACCAAAATAGGGCATTTCCCCATTCATAAACCTTTGTCGTGCAACAGTGGGAAACCACTGCATATTTCAAGGTAGTTGCATAAGGTAGACCACCCAGGATGCGTGGAGTTTAGAATGGGACAATAAGAGCCCTAAATACACTTGCCTCGTCTGACACTAGGAAAGTATAATTATGGGTGCACAAGCTCATAGAGACTTTGGGCCCCTGTCAAAGACAGATCGAGTACGCCCTTGTGAAGATCAGCCAGAGGGAGCAGGGGTTATTCCGTGGTTCTACCGCAGAATATTCTTCTCCTTGAAGGTTTCTAAAGGCAGATAGCCTTAAAACAAACAGATTGTAGTACGTCTGACTAAGGGCCTGATTAGGATCTTGGCAGACTGGCTTACTCCATCACAAACGTGACAGATATCCCATCCTCCAAATTAAACTTCCATTATGTCCTATGGAACTTGTTATATGTTGGACGTGATATCCATCACGTTTGTGACTCAGTATCCCATCCGCCAAACTTGTAATCAGGCCTGAAGTCACACATATATCACATCTTAAGGTGTGGCTGTCATGGGTATGTCCTGATTAAGTACCTGCGATTTTCACACTCCGGGACCAAGTAATCCGTGTCCCCATCCATACAGATGTGAAACGAGTCCCTGCCCTGAGATAGATAACCATAACTGGTAAGAGGCTGTTTTCCCTTTTCCCTGCAGTCGATAGCCCTTTTTCCCTTCCTGTAATGCAGACCTGCCTACCCTAGGTGTAACACAGCACTTCATTCCTGACCCACCTGTCATATACCAAGCACAAATCACGCCAGAATCACAGTAGCACACCAAAAGTCCCATGCAATGTGCTACAGGGAGGGAGAAGAAGACTGGGATGAAGAAGATAAGGACTCAGTGCAATAAAGATTACTGGCAAGTAATCCGGGCAGTTCCACCTCATATGTCTTCCATATCCCAGCTCTTCCATAACTCAGGAGGAAGGTTACCTGAACTCCAAGCACCCAAAAACAGCAGAACACATGAATGCTGTGCATAGTCATCAGCATCATCATCAAATACTTTATTCGGCTAAAACCCATAAAAGTGTAGAACAATAAAAACAATTCATGTTATATGTGCATAAGAAAAAACATGGGAAGAATACAACCACATCAAAACAATTCACAATCCCTCGCTGCAGTATAAATATGTAAAATTGAAATCACAGAAAATTTTAAAATCTTTACAAAGACCTATATTTTTTCCTAACCGCTAGTGCTTAGCGAATATAGTTGACTCCTGCGACACAAATGATCAGACTGCTCAACTGCTGTAAAAAACACTAAAGCTTCCTTATGTTGCCCAATTCCAGAAACACACAGAATTGGTGTCAAAAGTGTTTCCGTGCACAAGAATATAGATTCCAAAAAAGCATAAAGTGCATTGTGCTTTGTAATGAGGACTTATCACAAGGGCAGTCTGGAAGTGAGGAGTTCCAGTCACACTGTCGGGGGAAGGCCACTAAAAAATTTAGACAGGGGTGCCTATCTCACAAGATGCCACTACTCAACAGTTAGATCACTAACATGCGAGAAAGGCACCCTAACGGCATTCCCCTGGAAAATGGAGAAGCGGGATATGGAGACGGAGCTCACTGAAGCGAGGAGACTCACAACAAGTTGGCCACAGCACAACAGACGAGCAAGATGAAAGCTCCCAGACATCCCAGAAGCTTGATAAGGAAAAAAGCACAGCAGGGTGAAAGGGGAAATATAGAAAATGTAGTGACATATTTTGTAACATTTAAAAAATAGGAATGTAAAAGCTTAATTCAGAGCATGTGTCATTGTCTTGGAATGGAGAAAGAAAAATCATTAGAAACGTATGATGAGGGGCTGCAGCATGGACAAAGGGGAGTCACACTCACCACTGGTCTATCCTGCCCCCATTGGATAACTTAAACAGGGCTTGGTATCAAGTGAGGGTAAACCTTTGGTGCAAGAAACCTTTTGCGCTCAAAAGTTGGGCGTTGCTGCTGTTTGCATCGCTTTACGATGTTTTGCATCATATTAGCGCCAACGCAAACCTTAAGCAAATCTAGGCCTACTTCTTCTGATTCTGCAAATGACAGCTCAGAAACTATACCACATCCCACTTTACAATTTTTGAGCATCAAAGGCCATTTTAGTTAATTGAAAGATATTTCACAAGTTGTTTAACGTGCTAAAATAAGCTCAACTCTGTGACCAAATGTGACAGACCAGGAGAAAAAAACTGAGAAAGAATACACGTTGTGGTATACAGAGAAAACTGTGGAGAAAAATCTACGATTTGCTGTGAAGGGTAATTAAATGATCTGCCAGCATTATCTTGATCATCAAGCTACTGCAAATTTTGCCAAAATCCAGAGAGCATTTCACCTAATAATGGGGGCGAAATGAATGGTATGCCAAAAACGCTCCAAACAAGGTTCATGGAGCCAAGTAATATGGGCCAATTGCAGAACCGACGCCATTTTCATAAACAGTGAGATGAATGCTGCCCTGATGAGCCACAGCGAGGCAAGGCGGGAGTCAGACACCATGTTGATTTTTTTTCTCTGTATTACAAATATGAGCTGTGACCGCACTGCTGGAGTGCAGTAAATTATAGCAGCTCACAACATAATCTGTCCAATTAATCAGATATAGAGGTTGGTGGATGTGTTCCCTGTGTGCATGAAAATGTAGCATCTTCTACTTCAAAGTGAGGTGTATGAATAGATCTAGTTCATTGCAGAGCAAATTACTGGCTGTTGTGGCAATAAAAAGATATAATTCAACCAAGATATGAAAGTCAGTTTGTAAGATGTTTCGCAATTGAAGATAACTCAATTTTTTAAGTAAATGTCCTGTCGGCATGGATTTTGAAAAGTAGGTTAGGCGAAATTGCATTTTTTTGCAAAGTTTTGCTAAACTTATACGAAATTTCACAAATGTTTGTGAAATGTAGCTGGTGTGCACTTTGCATTCAAGCGGAATGCAAAGTAATCCCTCGCTTTTTAAAAACTTGAGTGACAAGCACAAGATGGGCTCAACTGTTTGCAGCAGTTTTACTCCATGCAAGCAATTGGCTGTTTGTAACATTAACAAATATCAGCCAACATTTTTTTAAGTGTACTACCTAAATCCGTTAATGGAAAGGGGACTGTTCATCATACCTATTAAATGTCATTAGTAGCCACATCAATCACAGAATTTTCAAATCCCATGTCATTTCGGACATGTGAATGTGTACAGTACTCCATAAAGTCACATGTATGTCAATCATAACTAAACAATTTTACATTTGACTGTGTGGGTCATGGTTCTCCCTAGGTTTTCTGGCAGACATTTTAATGTCTGAAACATACACAGACCTATATTCAAGGCAGGACGTGAATGACACAGGGCATACTTGTAAACTAAAGAATGGTGTATTCCTGCCAATGGAGAAGGTTGCAGTAAGGTGAAATTTGATAATAGAATAAAGATTTGAGTTTGGAAATCTGCAAGGCAAAGATGTGTCTTGTAGAACATGTATAAACGTGGTCAACCTTGCATCCACATTAGAGGAGGAAGATGGCGGCAGGCTGACGCCAGTCGTGAGAGCTCCGTCCCGATCGGGAAATGTCTGGTCATTTAATTGAAGTACCTGCGCTCTTACAGCAAGCCGCACGGATGATTACTATGCGGTAAGCATAAGTGGTCTATTTTTCCCTTTTAGGTCTTATTTTCTATTAAAATCTCTTACTTTGCTTCTCATCCGCGATCTCGCCGAGTGTAAACCAAGCTGAGCCGGCGCGCTGAGCTGGGTGCACTAGGACCCGGACCTGGAGACTTGATGGGCGTAGGTTCTGAGTTCGACATCGGACGTGACGAGGCTGATGGCCGAGGCAGGCGAGACGAGCGAGGCGGGCTGGACATTGCAAGCAGGTCTAGCGTATGGAGGAGGATCCAAGGCGCTGCGGCAAGGGTTTACCCCAGAAGACACGGGATTCCAGCGGTGAGCGGGTATCGTACCTGGGGGTAGAGAGGCAGGAGGAAAACTGTCGGACGTCTGCTGTGTGCCCGTTTCAGATAAGCAGCATATTATATCTGGGGGCTGCGTTAAGATACAGACAGTGGCACAGGCTTTTTGTTATATATCTACAGGTTGTAAGGGGATGGACTCTGATGGTGATATAAATTCTAAGACCCCCTTAGTGACCTCGAAAGAACTTTGTCAACAGCAAGGGTGTCGAAAAAAGCATAGTAGCAATTCAGAGGTATAGAAAATGCCACAATAAATCGTGGGTGTGGCTGTGGCTCCTCCAGTCGTAAGGAGTAGATATCTCCTTCGTTCCCTGCCAGAAAGAGAATTTTCGCAATTTTCTTCTTTAAACCAAGCCCGTGGCCTGTTTCCAGTTCCTCTAACTCCACGACAAAAAAAAAAAAGAGAGGAGGGAGAGAAGCAAAAACGAAGAGGTGAAAAAACAGAAAAAAGCATTTACAGTATTAAAACCTGCCCCCTCCTTAACATCATACTTTAAAATAATGGAGAAAACAGTATCTAGTTTAGATACAGCCACTAAGCAGATGCTACCCCAGTCTGATTCACAAGTGTCTATTATTAGCGGGCCTAGCTCTAATGTGATTTTGCAAAATAGGTATGCCCCTTTACTCACAGAGCCAGAAACAGACCTGAGAGATGATCTCTCGAGTACTGCCTTACAGGGGGATGGTAGGGATAACTCCTGCCCCCGTGCCACCACTGAGCTTTTTTCGGGATTAACCCCACAAGCTGCAGTTAGTATAGCTGGCGACCTTCCTTCTGAGGTAGCTGACCCATTAGCGGGAAGCGGCCAAAGAGTAGAACAGCAACAGAAAGCAGGAGGTGAAAATATGGAGAGCTTATTTAGATCCCTACGCGAAGATCTTCTGGCAAAATTGTTACCCAAATTCGAAATATCTGAAGGAAATCAGAAAGCAATTACTCAGAAATGTACTATCCTTGAAAGTAAACTGGACGATATCAGTACAAGAACAGAAGCCTTAGAAGGAGAGGTAGCTGTTCTTACGAGGGTCTCGCAAGCACATTCAAAAACAATATCTGAACTGAAAGCCCAGAATCAGACCCTGCAGCAGGATATGGAACGTTTGGAGATTCATGCGAGACGCAATAATCTGAAATTCTTGAAAATCCCAGAGGGGGCCGAAAATGGAGACGTAAAGACTCTGATTTGTAGGCTCTTGAGAGAAGGAGTCCTGAAGGACAGACTTGATATTAATCTTGAGAGTGAAATACAGCGAGCTCATAGAGATCTCTTCCGTCGACATCCTGATAGGAATGCCCCCAGAAAAATCTTGGTAAATTTCTTATCATATTCAGTCAAGGAATTAATACTAGGCAGGACCCTCGTCGATCCCACGCTTCAGATTGACTCCTCCAAGTACCTAATCCGTTCAGATGTTGGCAGAGTGACTGCGCAGAGACAGTGGGAGCTGGGGTCTCGGATGCAGGAATTAAGAGGGTCGGATGCACAGGTTATGATGAAGTTCCCAGCCTCATTACGGGTGGTATGGAATAATAAGACGTATAACTTCACATCCCCTCAGGAAGTAGATAGATTTATTATTAGCCTGAAAGAAGCTCAGAGATAGCTCGATATTACAGAATTTCGACCGTGAGAATTTAGTGGGCCTTATTATTTGGGCTACAGCATACGTAGATATATAGACACATAGAGTTTAAAGAAGCAAAATAAAAGCAGAAAAGGGAAAAAAAAACCTATGCAAATAAAAACAAAAATATAATTCAAGGTGATAGATGGGTGTAGGTACATTTTCTATATATAGTGGGCACAGCTAGGACCAGAATCCGGATCAGGGGGAAGGGCCCCAAATGGCAATACAATCGCCAAAGGTAATAAGGGGTGGTTCCTCATGGGGGGGAGGAGGGTGGCGGGGGGGGGAAGGGGCACTAAAGAGAAAAAATGTTCCTCATATATCCAGAAATGATGAGATAGGCATGAGCCAACTTGTAATTAGAGCAGATACCGGAGCAGATAATGGAACTAACTATACACCGACTATCTCTTCTCCGTGACAAACAAGGAATATGGAGAATAAAATAAAAAATAATAAATTGGAATGTTAACGGGTTGAGGGAGAGTAGGAAACTCTGTAGAATCTGTGAATTCTTAAATAAGTCTGGGGCCCATATTCTCCTCTTAGAAGAAACCCACCTTGATCAGCAGGAATGTAGGATAGCCTTTAAAAATCAAAAATGGATACAGGACCTCCTCTGCTCTCAACAGAGTGGTAACACCAGAGGAGTGGCAATAATTACTAGAATTAATAGTGGGATAAGAGTTGAGAAGTACGAAACTGATCATACAGGTAGATGGCTGACTGCATCATTAGCCATAAAAAATACAAAGCTGACATGCGCAGTATATTATGGACCAAATCAGGATTCTCCAGAGGCTCTGACTAGCTTAAAAACCAGTTTGCTTGAATTAAATACTCCCATCATCCTAGGTGGTGACTTTTTTGGACCGTACTTCTAAGGTTGCTTCGCCCCCCCTATGTAGATCTAAAAGAGAGCTTAGAAATATCATGAGGGATTTTAATCTATTAGATGTCTGGAGGGTCAAGAATCAGAACAACAGAGACTACTCATTTTATAGCCATAGACACAGACATCATTCACGTATTGACTTCTTCCTCATCGATCAAAGTCTGCTTCCTGAGATTCTGACTACCTCTTATATCCCGGCAATATTATCTGATCATTCCTTGGTAGAACTAACAGCCAAACTTCCACAAAATACTCAAGTCAGGCGGTGGACCCTGGATAGATCCTTATGACTACAGGAAGAGCTAAAGAATGATCTATTGAAACTTATGGCTGAGTATTTTGAATTTAATAAAGCTACTGCATCAGATCAAACAATATGGTAAGCTTTCAAGCCATTTCTAAGGGGGATACTTACAGCTAAAATGATAAGGAGAAATAAAATTAGGAAAAAGGCAGAGGAAGATTCCTTATCTAAAATAAAGCAAAAAGAGCAAGAACTACAGAAAGCCTCCCTAGAACAGCAGATTAACCTGATATCCATACAGAAGGAGCTGGAGAGTTTAAAAACTAAACATCAGGCTAATCTAGATAAAATCATCAAAGAAAGATGGGATGCAAGCAGACTGCAGAACTTCTCCTATGGGGAGAAATGCGGCCGAATATTGGCTTGGAAGGCTAGATCCGATCGTACTAGGAACCAGATAAGTAGATTAAGGATACAGAGTTCTGGTGACATATCATTTGATAATGGTGAGATTTTGGGAGAAGTTAAAACATATATGCAGAACTTATATATGGGGAATAACGATAAAACATCAACTGAAGATGCAGTTTATTGGTTAGAGGGGGTATGTCTTCCACATCTAACTGAGACAGATAGCCTATTTTTGAGTTCTCTGATCAAAGAGGGGGAGGTTCATGATCAACTGAAGAGAATGGCTAGGGGAAAGGCAGCCGGCCCAGATGGGCTTCCAGTGGAAGTATACCAATTAGGGTCTGATATCTTAGTTCCCATTTTTACGGCCTTATTTAATAAAATACATCTAGCAGGAGAGTCTACTCCCCCGACCTGGTCTGAGGCTACGGTCATCTTAGTTCTGAGCTTGGTCTCCAACCCAACCGAGGGTCGTTCAGATTAAAGGGTATGGAGTGGACCTAGCAAACAGCTGAGCCTGGAGGGGGATTCTCTTTCCTCTCCTACTCTGGATTGAATTCCTCGGATTTAGTCCTTGAGGTCGGAACATCGTAATCTGGAGAGGAGGAGATACCCTTTCTAGAATACCCATTATTGGTATATGAGGAATTAAAAAAAAAAAGAAGAAAAAAAAAAAACCTTGCATCCACATTATGCATCTAGCACACTTTATCCTAATGATGAATTACACCACACATAATATAAATTTTTGTATGGGATATGAATCTTTCATAGAGGAATTGCCAGTAATCCCTGTCCTAGATCTCTTGGCCCAGCGCTTGGCATACTGGACAGAGAGGTAAGTTTTCACACCTCAGCATTGAATGGAGTCTATCCTGGTCAGTATGATATTTTAATTTGCTTTCAGTTGTGCAGGGACATATTTGAACACTGGATGCTAGATTAGACATAATTCTGGTTTTGGAGTCTACGACTATAGATTGTACTTTATTAAGTATGCTTCCATTATGTTTACCAACAGATTCCAATTAGCTTGGAAGACAACAATCAAATTGTGTTTGGAGTCTCATTTCAACAATATATTATAAATTAAAACATTAAAATATTTAATAATTTTTAAACTTACATTTTGCGCTCCATTGAGTGCAACAGTAGGGAAAATACTGGATAGCGTAGGGGTAAAAATTACTATTCCCACTACAGTGAGTAAAACAGTAGGGAAAGTGTTGAATAGCTGAGAGGAAAAAATTACTAGTCCCACTCCAGTGAGTGCAACAGTAGGGAAAGTGTTGGATAGCGGAGAGGTAAAAATTACTATTCCCACTTCAGTGAGTTCAACAGTAGGGAAAATGCTGGATAGCGTAGGGGTAAAAATTACTATTCCCACCCCAGTGAGGGCAAAAGTAGGGAAAATGTTGGCTAGTGGAGGGGTAAAAATTACTATTCCCCCTCCAGTGAGGGCAACAGTAGGGAAAATGTTGGATAGGGGAGGGGTACAAATTACTATTCCCACTCCAGTAAGTGCTACTATAGGGAAAGTGTTGGATAGCGGAGGGGTAAAAATTACTATTCCCACTCCAGTGAGTGCAACAGGAGGGAAAGTGTAGGATAGCGAAGATTTAAAATGTACTATTCCCACTCCAGTGAGTGCAACAGTAGGGAAAGTGCTGGATAGCGTAGGGGCACAAATTACTATTCCCACTCCAGTGAGTGCAACAGTAGGTAGGTAGGTAAATTCCTTTATTCGGCATTATACAAGACACCATACAAGTTCAATTAAAAAACTAGTAATACACACATTCTTATTATCTGTACAAATAATATTTTTTTAAAAGGGCACAGCAATATTCATTACAGTTCGCTACGGTTCATTAGTTCCCTGTCTGTCCCCCACTCCTTTACATAGCTCCTCTTGTCTCTCTTAATTTCAGTGCTAGCCTTAAAAAGCTTGTAATGGAAAGCAGGGTAAGTGGATCTTGCGCCATTTGTAAATGTAAAAGGGCAACCTTAGCATGCCTGAATTTCATTTTTTTACCAAATTTATTAGATACAGGCGCCTAGGCAATGAGTAAAAAGGGCAAAGTAATACAAAATGAAGGGTGTCCTGCGGAGATCGGTGATCGCAGCCGCATGGACCCTTTGGCTCTACATGATTGCTGGTTCGGCTCATAAATAATGTAAAATGTTGAGCCTAAAACGTGTGATTAAAAATCTATCCTGAGCGTTATATATAAGGGCGAGGTATGGCTCCATTCCTTCACTAGACCTCACAGAATTATACTCTCTGTTTGACTGTTTGCCACTTTCCTTCTCCTCTCTGGAGGCTGTTTTATAAATAGTGAACCTCTTCTTCACACTAGCCTTATCCCGGACTACTCCTCCAGTTCGGTTTAAGAAGAGGTCCTTACAGCCAATTTTTTCGTAAACTGCCTTGAGGGACTTTAGCCATGGGATGTCCATACCCTTATCCCTACCAAGGCAATCCATAATTATTTGCCTGGTCAATTCGGCCTCCGGGTTATCCCAAATCTTTAGCCATGCTAGCAGGGGTCTGACCTGTATCCTGTCTTCTATAAAGGCCCCCCCAGCTCTTCATGGATAATATAAGCGGGGATATCCTTTGGGACCCTGAGGAGCCTTCTCATGTATTTATTCTCCTCTATCTGCAATTTGTCTAAATTGGCAAATCCCCAGAGTTCCGCTCCATATGCCACCTTGGAGTAGCAGAAATAGTTATATAGGTTCATCATTTGCTCCGGGGACCACCTTCCTAATCTACGGCCAAAATTCATTATTGCCCCTGTACTAGACAATATCCTGTTACAGCGCGCCTCAATTAAAATTTTAAAATGTAATTGCCCATCCAATAAAATGCCTAGGCAAGAGAAGGATTGCACCTTCTCTAATTTGTGTTCTCCTATTCTGTAGGTGAAGCTTCTTCTTGATTTTGACCCTGCTTCCATGACATATGACTTAGTTAGGTTGGCAGATAAGTCTTAGTTATTCATGAAATCCACGAAGCCATCTATTAATGTTTGTAATGTTTGTAGTCCTCGTGGAGTATGTGCCAACAGTACCGCGTCATCAGCGTAGAGTAGGACTGGGATTGCTCTTCTGCCTACCCTTGGCGAATCCACATTCAGGCTTAATATGGCTTGCTCTAAACCATTATGTACACTGAGAAGAGAAATGGTGCCAGGATGCATCCTTGTCTCACACCACTCGTGCAAGTAAAAGGATCTGTACACTCACCCTCCAAGTTATATCTTACATTGGCCGTCGTGTCCCAATGTAAGGCCTTTAAAATCTCTATAAGGTCCGGATCTGCCCCTAAACTGCTCAATTGGGCCCACAGCTTCTCCCTATTATCGCAGTCGAATGCTGCGGTGAGGTCCATGAACGCTAAATAGACCGCTTCGGTGCCAGCAATGGTATATTTTGCCACCAATAGATAGAGGTTTAAACATTTGTCTGTAGTTGATCTGTTAGCCCTAAATCCATACTGGACATCTGTGATGATACGTTCTTCCTCAGCCCAAGTCATCAGATGATTTAGGACTACATGTCCCACAATTTTAGCAGTGACATCTATAAGGGAGATTGGGCGGTAACACTGGGGGTTATCTCTATTAATTTTTTTTTGTTAATGGGCACTATTGTGGCCGTGGACCAGGAACGCGGAAGCCCTGTAGCTACAGCAGCATTTAATATTCTTGTTAGAATTGGAGCCCACAGGTCTATTTTACTTAAATAGAGGTCCGGTGGGATCCCATCCGGTCCTGGTGCCTTATTTTTAGTAAGGCCCTGGATACCAACCGTAACTTCCTCTAGAGAGAATTCTAGTGTTACTTTCCACCGCCCGACCCCTCGTCCTTATCTGACTGCTCCTTGTGCCTTCGATTGTAAAGGGCTCCGAAGTGCGCCACCCACTGTTCTGGAAGAACATTGGAACCTATTTGTGGACTATTAACCTCTTGGAAACAAGGATTATTTATTATGTTCCAAAAGGCAATTGTGTCCTTCATTTCCGCAGCCTCTTTTAGGTCCTACCAAGTTTGAATTTGGAGGGCTTTCCTACGTCGATTTTGTGCCTCTTTATATTGTAACCTACATTGCATCACCCCTGGTTTGTCCCTTGGGTTGCGCCTCAGGGCAGCTCTCAACTTTCCTTGTGCAAGAGAACAAGCTTTATCAAACCATCTCAGGTCCCTTTTAGGCTTTCCCTGTCCCAATGTTTTTAGGAGGGCATCTATTAATTGGCCCATTTGTTCAAAAGCAACCACCAGGTGGGAGCCTTCCACTGATAGGTCAAAACATTTCTCTAGAAGTTGTCCGCCCTCATTTACAAATGATCTGTAAAAATCTTCCCCATTGATTCTTGCCCATTTTAGTCGCCTACCCTGGTCGGTGATTTTTACTCTTTTTAGACCCCCCTCCCTATTGTTTTTCCTGCTTGCGTTTGGTGCTAAAAATGACAGTACTAGGGGATTATGATCGCTCAAGTTGCTCTCTATTGAGAAACCCTTTACCCTTTTCTTTAACAAATGTGACACTAGAATAAAATCAATGAAGGGGCTACAGCCCCTCCCTTTAAAAGTGGGAATTACCCACTTTTTGGGGTCTACAACCAAATGATCCATTGTTTGTTGAAGCGTGAATTTGCCCATCAACCTGCTCAGTTCCCTACCCTCCGGTGTGTGGTCAAAATGCGGTCCGTCCTCAGAGTTACAAGAGGTCCAGACTTCTTTAATAGGTAGCAAATTTGGGCACAAATGGCAGTTGAAATCCCCCACAACTAAAAGCATTGGTACCGTTGAGCCCTGCTTCCGTTCCTTCAGGTGGGTTATCTCTCCTCAAGTTCTCTCACTCTGGACCCTCTTAAGTTATAAAAATTCATCAAGTTTATATTAAGGTCCCTATTTTTAAACCCAAGCCCTAACATATCTTCCGAATTCCATTTTAAATCCACCCAGCTCCCCCCCAGGGACACATCTACGAATATTGAAAGTCCTCTTGCTCTTCCGGCCGTCGATTTGCATGCAGGTATCCAGAAGGATTTATACTCCACTATATGGCAATCCGTGTAATCAACTTCCCAGGTTTCTTGGAAGCACATTATTTGGAACTTCCTGATATATTCCAGCCACTCCGGATTCTGAAGTTTGGATGCCAAACCTGCAACATTCCATGATACTAATTCGATAATGCTCCCTGTTATGTCTGCATCAGGGCTATGGCCTGTACTGGGTTTCTCAATGCTTTGGGTTGTCCCAATTCCGGGGATCCTTGTTTTACACGGTGCAGTCTGGTGTGTGTTTAGTGTTGCTTCCCTTTCCCGCACCTCTACCTTCGAGTTTAAATTTGACTGGGCCGTGATGGGGGCATTCTCCTTACCTAGTTCCCCCCTGGAGTCAATCCACCTAACTGAGCTGTCTTCCCCATTGCAATGGAGCATATCTATTATATAATGGAAGAGCCAATCCAGCCCCCTCCCTTAATGTCGCTATCTTCTGGTCATGTGTATCTCCCCTGCCTGGTATAGTAACCCAGGGGTCATTTCTTGCCTCTACCACCCCCCCTCTAGTGCTACTCGGCTTAACAAAACTGCCCCTATCATCAATATGGCCTTCAGGATTCAGTGTACAGTCTAGTTGAGTGTAAAAATATCTTACATTCCGAGCTTGGACAGATGAACGTGAATTGATCCAAGGCCACCAACAGACATGCTCAACCACCCTGGGGTCGTTAAAGTTAACAACAATACAGTCTCCTTCTGTATTCTTTATCCTGCCTCCTACCCAGTTAACTCTTCTTACTGAGAGAATTTTACACCTTATGTCTTGGGGCAGTGGTCTGTTTAAATTTAGCCAGTGCGTTGTTTTATTTTTAAGTTGCTCATAGGATTCGATTGTACCATCCCTCAGTTCTGGGACACCAGTCAGAATGACCACATAGTGGGTAAATTCGGGGGGTAAGTCTAAGTGAGGCTGCAAATCCTTCATCCCTTGCTTATCCCTAGCACTGGCCTTGCCATGGGATATGCCCTGTACATTTAGCGGTACTATAGATCCTCTACTTGCTAAACCTCCCCTTAAATTATCTGGTTCCGTGAGATTGACAACCGGGCCCATTGATGGTGCTATTCCCTCACTGGGGCATGCAACAGTAGGGAAATTGTTGGATAGCAGAGGGGTACAATTTACTGTTCCCACTCCAGTGAGTGCAACAGTAGGGAAAGTGTTGGATAGCAGAGGGGTACAAATTAGTATTCCTACTGAAGTCAATACAAAATTAAAAACAAACAAAATATCAACTACAATACAAAAAATGTTAAAAACAAAAAAGAAAACATATATAAAAATAATAAAAATTACAAAAGATAGAAACATATTATAATGGTAAAAAAATCTACAAAATGACCTACAAATATTATTTTATAAAAATTAAAAAATAATTTTCTAATAAATAACCATATTTAATAGAAATTAATTATGATCAAAAACATTAATTGTTACATAAAATTTATATTTTTTATTTCACACCCTATAACACCACACAATTCACAACAAACATTTACATTTCTAAAAAAGTGTACCTCCATGATTAACATAATTAATGATCAAATAAACAAACAAATAAACAAATATTATTAATTAAAAAACAAAATCCACCCACAAAATAAAAGTAAACAATTACCATAAATATTTATCAATTAATGAATGAATAATATTAAGCAACTAATTAATAATTACCAAAACCTAAAATACTTTCCACCCTCTATGCTCTACCCCAATAAATACCACAACACACACCTAAAAATCATTATACAAATTCTATAACTAATTTTACGTTATTAAATTATTATCACTTAACAAATTATTAATTAATTAATAAATAATTAACTTCCCACCCTTTACCACTAAAAACCCCACGACTCACATCTCATATTATTTACCCAATTGCCATATTTGATTTTTAATTAATTAATTACCATTATTTAACAATGAAATATTAATTAATTTTAAATAAATTACTTCCCACTCTATTCCCCTATAAACCCCACCACCTATTCCTAATAAATTACACAATTAACATGATTATTTGCAAATTAATTAATTAATTGATATTAATTAACAAACAACTGATAAATAATTATTAATAAATGAATTCCCACAATTATCACTATAAATATAAATTAAATAACTATGAATAACTAAAAAGTATTATTAGATGTATTAAAATAAATTACTTCCCACCATATTCCCCTATAAACCTACAACCCCCTCCTACAATAATGATACAATTAGCATAATAATCAATTAATTAATAATAATTAACAATGAATTAATAATGAATTAATAATAAAATAATTCCCACAATACTATAAAATCTAACTGAAATAAATACTAATAAATAAAAAATATTACATAATTTATTATAATTAAATTACTTCCCACCCTAGTCCCCTATGAACCCACAGCACACTCATAAAAAAGGACAATTAACATAACTACCAATTAATTAATTAACAACCATTTAATAATTAATTAATAACAATTTAATTCCCACAATTGACACTTTAAAATCTAAATTAAATAAATACTAATAAGTAATACAATGTAATTAATGTATTATCATTAAATTACTTCCTACCCTATTCCCCTATTAACCAACAACCCACTCCTAAAAAATAACACAATTAACATAATTACCAATTAATTAATAAACATTAACAGCCAATTAATAATTAATTAATAATAAATTAATTCCCACAGTTGACACTATAAAATCTAACTTAAATAAATACTAATAAGTAAAAAAATGCAATTAATTTATTATAAATAAATTACTTCCCACCCTATCCCCTATAAACCCACAACCCTCTCCTAAAGAAAATAACACAATTAACCCCTCCCATGCTCATGATGAGCTCAGCTCGTCATGAGCCACGGTCCCCGTGTGCTCATGACGAGCTCAGCTCGTCATGACTGTTAGAACGCTCACACGCGGGGCTAATTCCCCTGCTGTGCGAGCATTCTACAGAAATGGGTGTGGCTGAGCTGAGCTCATCACGAGCACAGGGGCGCTGTGCGCACCCCCCATACCCCAGCACAGCGGGGAAATCAGCCCCGCAGGCAAGGGGTTAACATAATTACCAATTAATTAATAAACATTAACAGCCAATTAATACTTAATCAATAATACATTAATTCCCACAATTGACACTATAAAATCTAAATTAAATAAATACTAATAAGTAATAAAATCGAATTAATTTATTGTAATTAAATTACTTCCCACCCTATTCCCCTATAAACCCACAACCCACTACAGAACTAAAAGCTAAATTTAAATAACTAAAAATTAATCACTACTAAAAATGTAACACATATATTAAAAAAGAAAAGCAATAGTTATACAAAAAAATAGATCACATACTTTAAAAAACATACTAAAATACATAACACTAATTTAAACATCAATATTTTTGCAAACAATATTTTTGCAAACGATATTACTGACTTCAATATTTTCAAAAACGGTATTTCTTAAAGTCGATATTCTTGTCCACGAAATTCTTGCTGTAGACGTTCTTATATCACGGTATTTCCTACTCGATATTTGTGTATGTCGAAATTTAATATTTAAAACTCGAAATTCTGTCTGTGCACCATTTTGTAAAACATACTGCAGACTATAAATTAGTGGCATGAGTTGAAATAGAAATATGACAACTTGATGAATATTAATTGAAGCTAATTTCTTCCTTAGATCACATATATTTCAATAGGCATCTAATTTCCAAATTAAGTTCAATATGAGCAGTTTTAGTAAAGCTATAGTCAGAAATGTATTCTGAGGTTGGCTGCATCTTTCATGATACTCATTGAAAATGTGTTTGAGGTATTTAACATTGTGCTCCAGTGCCAGGAAAATGTTTGCATCACTCTGTGGCCATATTCAATTCTACAGTACCAACTGTTTCTTAAAATGTCGGGTTTGACTCTGAAAATGCTCTGGAAGTTAATGGCAAAACAACATAAGGGAATGTTAATTGCAAATGGCTACCTCAATAAACCTTTTGACACTATCCTGCATCTCTCAAATTGTCATACCAGCTTAAATCTGCTGGTTTTTGGCAAAGCTCTAGGGATGAGACCAAAACAAGTTGCTTTGCAGTCATAGTACCTGTACTATAAAATTATGTAGATACATTTGTTTAGGTTTTTGAAGGTGAGTTCAGTATAAAAGCAAAGATAAAAACAGAAGGTGATCCGACTAAAGCTTTTTCTAGAGACTTTTTATGATATTATCTCATATTGATCTCTCTCCCAACTGAGAGAGATCAATATAAGAGCAATGCTTGATTGCAGTACATTTTAAGAGTTTTGAATCAATTCCTTTCCAACCAATTTTCAATATAAGATTCTTAACTTGTAGAAAGTGAACAAAGATGATTATGTCCTAGATATTAATTGAATTCAGAAATTCATGACAGATACATTAAACGCCAATCAACACCTGTACTTCTTTCAATAAATCTGCTTCTCTTCATGTGTGCCTCATCTGTGGAATGGAGAGGGAAGAGTGGAGACAGAGAAATCAAGTAGAATGTATTGGGCAGGTACTTATTAAAATCTCTGTAACTACAAGTCAACCACACAAAGGCAGGGTAGGATGCACCCATAATACCTTGGATGCATAGTTCCAGAGGAACTAAAAAGTTGCAATAATTTGATGGCAGGACAAAATTATTTTCAAGTGAAAGCCACTGTTGTTTTGTTAATTGCCTCTGACTCTGGTTCAAATTACATATGTCAATAATTCTAGCCTTTTTTACCACCCTGGCTAACTGTCTAAAAGAATATTCTGGAGTGAAGGCATCAAGAACAGAATAATTAATCCAGGGAATATGCTCGTTTTTAACTATGTTATACATTTAGACTACGAAAGTATCAAAGGGAACAGTTCTGAAATATTCATAACCTATTACAAAAGTATGGTATGATTGAGACCATATAGGGTCTTCAATTGGAAAGGTATGCATTTTCTGACATAGTATATTGTACTTGGAACAGCAGAAGTGGTAGCTCCACTATGTGGAACCTGTAATCTTCATTCTAGCTTCAAAGGAAAGATAGATGGAATATCAATATTCACTTTAATGTTCGATTGGTTGTTGTAACATTCTAACTCAAACCCTGTCTAATTCAGATAGTCAGCATTATGTGAAACAAACTAAGGCATCATTGACTTAAAATGTCAGCTTGTGTCACATGCCTCCAACCCAAATATCTTCAATATTTTGATTGTTTCTTATCCATACATGCAAAGCACCCAAACTGACCTTGGTGAATGCAGTAAACTTTATCAAATGGTCTATTATTGTAGATATGCCTGTGTTTTTGATGAGGCCAATAGCATCATATAGCTCTCTAATGGGCCGTAATCTCTCATTGAGATGTCTAAAATTTGTAAAACAGGTTTTCTGAATCAGACATACAGTTTCTTTTTCCTTGTTCAACTCCCTCTGTGTTTGTACAACTAGTGTGGCTGAGGCCAGCTAAACAACCTGCTTGCCTATGTTATCTGTTTAAAATGATAAACCCTCTATTCTCATTGCAGTCCCTGCAACAACTGGTTCTGACTTAATGTCAGGACACCACCCAGGCAGCAATGAAATATAAGTAACTCACACATTAACAGTTGGTTGTATCTTTTCTCTCCCACGCCGCAAACTAAATCTATAGGGGTACAGAATGGGGAGAGGAGTAGGAGAATTGTCCTCACAGGTAAAATTGTCTCTTCTGGTGTGCACATAACCAGAAATACAGATGATATGTTTTCCTGTCAGCTCTTTAGGTCTGAATTATTAACATATTTTCCCTGAAACACACACATTTGAAGCCAAATTTTGATATTCTCCTTAGTATTTAACATATAAGAAAAAACATTGTGCCTTTTTAGCCAGAGTAGAATAAGGAATAATAGCTTCATTTGCATCAAACTAAGGAAACACATTGATAGGCTCCAAAGCTTCTAACACTAGTGCAATGAAAAAAATATTCTAGAGTGAAGGCTTAAAGGACAGAATAATTAATCCAGGGAAGATGCTCGTTTTTAACTATGTTATACATTTAAACTAAGAAAGATTTTTTCCATGCTGTGCTCATCCACTGAATTCTCCCTCACCACAAATTCTTCAAATTTCAACAAAGGGAGCACCTCTTCTTGCAGTCTTGGCTACAACCAAGTCTCGTCAATCGCATCAGCGGACACATTCCCCACATTGAGATCTCTGAATCCTTACAATCGATATGGCTCTCCCCATTCCAAGATCCTCGAACCCTTACTCATCTAATGACCTCAATAATTACCATCTCAGTGTCACTTCTCCACATACATGCAACAACACCGTTTCAGAAAGCCACCTATTGCCTCTGTCCTAAAACGTTCCCTCCAACCATTTTCAGAGACTCTTCTCATTCATCTTTCTACCTCAACACTGCTGAATCCAGAGCCTCCCCAATAATATCATCAACAGTGCTACAGTATCAACACCCTCTAGAGAGGTTCTAAGAAAATCCGTCTTTGATACATGTTATGTCCCATATTTGAAAACCATTCCCAGCACTCCTCTTAACACTAATATCTTATCTGCAAAACTTTGCTCACTACAGAAGGAAATATCACCTCCAACTATGCACCCACACTAGTATTCCAGAACATCGTCAGTTGTCAGCACCTCCATGACAAAGAAATATTTATGGAACTTTTTTGTCCCCCAGGTTTAACTGCCACTGTAATTCACACTTCATAAGGCTGAAGAAGCACATTTAAAGATGTCTCTGGGTCACGGTAAATAACTCCTTTTGTTTAAAGCATCTTCTCACTGTTTCAGCTAACTTCAGGTTCTATGGAAAGCCAATTTATAATTCATAGTCATGTCTAAGAATTGGCTACAGCAAGTTCAAAATGCCTCCCCTACTCTGAAATGTGTTGATTGACTATGTGATCAGATTTGGCATAGCTGCTGCATTTCAAGAGAGAAGCATGTTTTGGCTAAGCATGGCCCTCTTTTTCTGGAGCCACACATGAACACTCTGCAAGGAAAGGAAGATCAGGGAAGAAACATTTTAAGTCATCCAGCCAGTGTAGCCACACCATGAAATCATTCACATCTGTATGAAGCAATATACTGTCAGTGTAATCTAATATCTAGACATCTCTGAAAATATATTTTCCGTTGTACAGCTGGGTTTCTTCTGGTTAGCTTTCTACATAGAAATGCATTTTAAATACTTAATTGAATATATCATTATAAATTTCTTCTAAATTTCTACTAGAAAACGAATTTCGTAGCGCGCACTGCATCGCATTTTGCAGGGCATGTTACGAAATTAGTTCTATTAATTACATTTTTTACTTACCTCCAATTATCCATATGCCGGTTTTTAGCACCCGCCACCCTGCCCCTCCCCTGCCCCGCCTCCCTGCCCCACCGCAACTCCCTCCACGGGACGCGGCTGAGGGGGGGTGGCATCGCCCTGCCTCTTCCTAGTAGAAACAGGCTAAGATGTGCCCAGTCTTGGCCTGGTCTTTGCCCAGGCACAATCCAGGTGTGTCCCGTGCTGTGGGAGATGTTGATACACTTTAAATGCTCCATTGCTCTTCTCTAGTCTCCAAGGCAATGTGAAAGTTGCAGTCCCCACTGATGACTGAAACACAGATACGGTGTCCTGCGCTGTGGGAGATGTTGATCCCATTTAAGCACTCAGATGCTCCTCCCCATTCTCCAATTGATTTGGGCAATGTGGACTTGCAGTCCCCACTAATAACTAGCATCAACACAGATACAGTGTCCTGTGCTGCGGGAGATGTTGACATCCTTTAAGGGTAGAGATGCTCTTTCCCAGTCTCCAAGTGACAGAGTCAATGTGGGAGTTGCAGTCCCCACTGATGACTAACAGCAACATTATTAACATTATTAAATATTCCTTCATTTAACTTGGGGGTTATATAGATGTAGCAATTTTGTACTTGAAAATATAGATGGCTTGGATACAAGTGTTTTGGGATGCAGAATTACCCCCAGGTTACAAGATGTGCCTTCTAGAATGGAGAATTACTAGGACGAGCATTGTTACTGGACTGATGTTGGTGGTAATCCCTTAAGATCAGGCTTTTTTCTTGGGTTCAATTTACAAGATCTGACTGAGAGAATATCTCATATGGAATAACCCCATCACACAAAATTCCTGACATGATCAGTGAGAGGAGTTATGGGCTTACCTCAAAACTCTGAGGCACTTTCAATGAGGGCAATAGTGCCTTGGTGCACATGGTGAAGGTTTTCAAAGATATGATACAGCTCAATCCTTGATCTACTATTGTACATCATGGTCTTTATTTACTGAAAATAATCTACTGCTCAATTCGTACCGATGCTTGGCTTTATTTAGAGTCTGGAATAGAGGGGCATCTGCCCAAAAAGTGGTGACTGTACGATTTACTTTATTTATAGTACCACTGACGTAATTGCACTCATGGTACAGTGGTCATCACTTTTTGGAGGATGTCCCGCTCCCACCCACTTCTAAGTGATTCCCACCCCTGTGCCATATGGCCAATGCACCATTACTTTGTAGTCCTCGGTCAAATGCATTCTTTGTGAGGCAACTTTTTGAAAGTTTCATGAAGTTGTCCTCAGATACACCCTCTTTCAATCTTACCTGATTTTCAATATTCTGTTTTGTAACATGTTGGATGTTTTCTGTGGCGGACGTGCTCTTAGCATGGCCTCCTGAATGTGCTTGCCAGATCATGCAGAATGTTTTAATTATGGTCTGAGGAAAGCGATAATAGAAGCTCCCCTTGTACAGCAATACAGAAGTGTGTCACTCATTTAGTTTGCCAGGTGTGGATGAAATGCCAGTTCAGAGAGCATACCTTGGGATGCTCAAAGGGAAAACGGGGCATCTGCCGATTTTGGTGGTTCGCATGTATTCACCAAAGTCTTTGTAACCCCTTTGTCTTTATTCTTTGGAGGCTTTAGTGGCTTTGCTTTGCTTTTGGAAACAACCAAGTGGTCTGCTCTACATCACATTTGCCTCACGGTTTAAATAAGAGAGAAGTTTTCGAAAAAGTTGCAAATTTGTAGTTCAGAATATCCGATGTATTGAACACTGTGCCTGTCTGTGTAAAAATATTTCCTTTGGTTGTTTGTTCATATAGGTTACAAAATATTTTCAAATATATTTCAGGTGATATGCCCTCCTGTTACAATATCTATGTGCACAAACTTGTGCATAGATTGAAAGACAATCATTTGGCAATTAAAAACCCACTGGTACAAAAATGCTGGGCCTCATTTATGAAAAGTGTTGCATCGTTGCGGGAAAACAGGGATGCAACATTTTTCAGTGCCCCATCCTTGCAACACCATGGATGCGCCATATTTACTGTACAGCGTTCCATGTCGCAAGGATTTACAGATACATCAGTGTTCCTGATGGATCTGCAGGCACAAAGTTGGCATATTGCTGGAGTGTGTCTGAAAACAAACGCAACTCCAGCAATGTCTTTTCACCTGGGGCAAGCCCCATGTGAAAATCCCTGTGTCACTCCTTATGCTTGCTTTAAGCAGGTATAAGGATTTGATGTAGTGATGCGCTAGGAGTGGCGCAGTGAAATCTCATAAAAGTCAATGTGTCACTTCTACATGAATTTCCCCCATTGGAAAGCCCACCCTGTATACATTACACCTGACGCAGGTATAATTTAGTGCAGGGATTTACGAATGACGCATCTGCCTAGATGCGTCACTTTGTAAACATGGCGCATTTTTTACGCCGCTGCAGCGTCACAAAAAGTGGCACAAGAGTGGTGTAAGGGCCTCATAATTAAGGCCCACTGTGTGTACTAAAAATAGAACAGCATGTACGATTTTTGTAGTGCAAAACTGCCTCATGCTGGAGTAATTATTATTAAAATAATGTTCTGCTATGTGGGCCTTAGTGTGGGGGAGAGTGTTCAGGTCTGTTAGGAAGTGCCCTCACACACCCCAGAGAATGCCATGCTTCCTCATTGTGCCTGCTCTTTGTCGGGCTGGCGCTGCAATGCTCGACCGGCACCCGTGAAGGGGCGCTTTAGCAGAGATCTTTTGTAGATGAAGCTGTATGGTGCATGTGTGTGTGTGGACTGGGTAGTGCGGTGAGTGTGCAATATTCTTTAAAATAGGTCTAGGGCAGCCCTTTATATTAATTTTGTTCCTAGGTGGGGCACTAGCATAACTAAAACCAGGGAGCCCTAACTAGATATAATAGTCCAGAGATTACAAAGAGGGCGTGTGTGTGTGGAGATTAGTTTTTAATCTTCGAACACTACTGGCAAATCAATTGGTCTACCTCCAGGTGGAGGATAGGATATTCACTATTTAAAAACCCTATGATGATGCTGTAACATTACATCCAGGCAGAGAACCAAGATATACTGAAGAATGATATCCTTCAGGATGTGTGAGGGCACTTCTTAACAGACCTGAAGACTCTCTCCCACACTTAGGAACTGCATGCCATTTTTTTCAAATACACGATTTAGGAGTACGTGTGTAGGACCTAATTAAAAAGCTCCTGGTTCCTCTTGTTTAAGATACTGCTATGTGAGCCAACATGTTTATCTTCTCTTCAAAATGTCAGGTTCTTTAATCTCAATGCGCCAGATGTACATAGACTTCCGTTTGCGATTTGTAATAGCGTAACTTTGCGATTCACTATTAATAAATAGTAAACAGCTATGTACAACAGCATGTTTTACACTGTTTGTAATTCACAGTGGGTTGCAATTGACCTACCCCGTTGATATTAATGAGGTAGGTCGCGATTTGCAACCCATCGGGAATTGCTAAAAAAACACAGAGATGGTGGACTGCTGGGGACAGCAGACCACCACCTCTGTGTTTTCTTTCAAATAAAGCAACACTTTTTTTTCCTTAAAGGAAAACAGGATGCATTTCAAATACAAAAATGAAAAGTTTTCTTTTCATTTTGGTGTTTTTCTATCTAATGATCCCTTTTTTAGCATTATGTGTTCATTCAATAGCCCAACGAAGCTTAGGTGTACCTTGTGTTCAATAACTAAAATATAACATATCAGTTTACTTTGTCCTTCTCTACCTTTTGATTTTTTCTTCAAGCCCCCTTTCGTGGCCCAAAGGTAACAAACTTATAAAGCATAAATAAATTGAAGGAGTAAAAGGAATCTTACATTACCTGGTCGGAAAAAAAATAGAGACAAGAGTAGAGGAAAATGTGATTCATAAATTAGGTTTCCTAGGCTTTAATTAAATGCAACTAATGTTACTTCAATTACATGAGGGAAAAAGAAAAGAAATGTCTTCAGTTTCCAAGGTTGTCCTTAACCAGATAAGTTTGTCCTAATGATGAAATGTGTATAACCTAATTTCAAGTTGCATTAATACCATAAAATTATATGTAGTTAATATAAATTCACTTTGCAGTATCGACTCACTAATATACATAATGGAGAATTTCATTAACATTCTAAGAAACGTAAAATAGTCCGCTTTTGAAGAGCGCGGACCACAAGAAAACATTGGATTACACATAGAGCAATACAGTTGCAAGCTTACAAACACAAACTAAAACGCATAAATCGCCTTATACACAAATACAGCACATGTGCAAGCAACTATACACATACAGAACAGATGTGCAGACAGGTTCATATATAAAACTCAGGGGCACATAGCATTTATGGACGCACACTCATGCAGTTGCATAACTGGCAACTGGCATCATGTCATGCGCAACATCTTCAGCTACATTGGAGTTTGTGAAATTTGTTTTTGCTGAATTATGCAAATATTGACTAAAAGGACGCAGAATTGCACGATATTATGCTAAATGCAAAACCAGCATTTGGTGCTATATGTACTGTGAAATGCATACGCATTCAGAGGATGCATTTTGAGCAAAAAAAGCACAGAACTACAAGTGCTTCAAACGGTAATCGCTTGCGCTCTGGTCGCCAGTGTGGCTCCCAGGTGCTGGTGCTATTTTTTTTCTTCATGAACAGTGCGTAATTATGTGACACAGCGTAATAGCGTAATTTCAGGAGTTTCGTGTAAAATGAAATTTACGAAATTACGTGAGATTACTCACACAATTTTCCCCGGCCTACTTTTTGGTCAATGTATTTTGTGTGGTATACAACCTTTACAACGCAACTTTTACCACGACCTACCATTACCACGCATTTTTTACAACGCAGGATCCATTACAACGCATACCATTACCACGCATGTATTTACAACGCAGGTACTTTTACAACGCATACCATTACAACGTAAGTATTGGTAAGTATATTATTTTATGAAAAATATTATTTGTTTTTTTTTGTAAAGGGGTATTTTTTGGGTTCAGGGTCAGTTTTGGGTTTTTGGGTAAAGGGGTATTTTTAGGGTTCAGGGTCAGTGTTCAGTTTTTGGGTAAAGGGGTATTTTTAGGGTTTAGGGTCAGTTTTCATTTTTTGGGTAAAGGGGTATTTTTAGGGTTCAGGGTCAGTTTTCAGTTTTTGGGTAAAGGGGTATTTTTAGGGTTTAGGGTCAGTTTTCAGTTTTTAGGTAAAGGGGTATTTTTAGGGTTTAGGGTCAGTTTTCAGTTTTTGGGTAAAGGGGTATTTTTAGGGTTTAGGGTCAGTTTTCAGTTTTTGGGTAAAGGGGTATTTTTAGGGTTCAGGGTCAGTTTTCAGTTTTTGGGTAAAGGGGTATTTTTAGGGTTCAGGGTCAGTTTTGGGTTTTTGGGTAAAAGAGGTATTTTTTGGGTTCAGGGTCAGTTTTGGGTTTTTGGGTAAAGGGGTATTTTTAGGGTTCAGGGTCAGTTTTTAGTTTTTGGGTAAAGGGGTATTTTTAGGGTTCAGGGTCAGTTTTGGGTTTTTGGGTAAATGGGTATTTTTAGGGTTCAGGGTCAGTTTGGGGTTTTGGGTAAAGGGGTATTTTTAGGGATCAGGGTCAGTTTTGGGTTTTTGGGTAAAAGGGGTATTTTTTGGGTTCAGGGTCAGTTTTGGGTTTTTGGGTAAAAGGGTACAGTGTAAAAATTAAATATAATTAAATTTAAATTAAATTAAATTAAATTAAATTAAATTAAATTAAATTATTTAAATTAAATTAAATTAAATTACATTATATTAATTTTAATTAAATTAAATATTAAAAAATATTATATACTTACCAATACTTACGTTGTAATTGTATGCGTTGTAAAGGTATATGCGTTGTAAATACATGCGTGGTAATGGTATGCGTTGTCATGGATCCTGCGTTGTAAAAAATGCGTGGTAATGGTAGGCGTGGTAAAAGTATGCGTTGTAACGTCATACATCCATTTTGTGTGGTTGGATTTTTAACCTACATTAATTTATGTTATTTGCTCTTCTTTTAGAAGTAGGGTCAGTCAAACAAGAGAAAGGCTGCAAATGGGAAAAGCATCAAGATACAGTAGGTCAGTGGCAGTTTTGATGGATAGTAGTAAAAATGGATTTTATTTAATGGGTGGTGAATCATTGTAAGTGACGACGGGCAGTAAAAAGCAGTGCAAACATCTATCAGGCAAATCTATTAGCTAGAACTTTACATTAGCCTTGTAGTGGTTCAGTGCAGTTAATAGCAACTGTTCTTGAAAGATGAAGTGCTTCCTGAGAGCAATCTTGAACGAGGTGATCCGAGGGAGTAGCACACCAAGGGTCCCACGAGGTAAATGTTATGACTTATCCTACAGGTTGTTTGGGGGTGACCTATTTATGGCTTTAAATCCAAGTTCAGCAGTTTGTAAATGGCTCAATTTTTTTGCTAATAGCCAGTCAGATTGCTGGTGATGCTATGACGTACAATTGTGTCTAGAAAGATTTTAAATGATCCTTGGGACAAAGTTCAGAAACTTATCTTGTGGGGTGAAATAATTTAGGGGGACATTAGGATGGCAGACGGACTTGAGTCCGCCCACCATCCTACCGGTAACAGCACCGCCCGCCTGTCATGCAGCGGTCCTGCATGCCTGATAATGATGCAACCGCCACCTTGGCAGTCGCATCGGGCAATTTACCATTGCGGTGGGTGCTGCTGGCTGCAGTACCCGCCACAATGTCAAATGGCGATGTTGTGCATTTCCCTGCACAGCCTTGTTCATGGAAATGGAGGCGGGTACCATGGGAGCCCACCAGTACACAACTGACCGCCCCTAAAGAGGAGGCAAGTAATGGGCCCCCCAAAGCCAGCCTCCGCCAGCCGTTCCATGGCGGTTTCACCACCATGGAAAGGCCTGCTGACATCAGCATTGTGCTCGCGCTGGCTGTGCCTTCGAAGCACCGCCCCTATATCCTGGACCTTTTCTGCACCACCAGGCAATCGTTACGATTTCCTGTTCCTGTGGTGGAAGCGTGGCGGGCGGGCTTTACACCTGCCATGCTTGCGGAATGATTCCCCCGCCATCCTGATCTGGCGGGGGTAAATGGGCATGGAGATGGTGGAGGACAGCCATCACCAGGCGGGCAGTGGCAATCCCTCCGCCATTGTAATGAGCCCCTTAGTGAGAGGCTAATCTCTGGACTGCTGCATTGGTCAAATATCATGAGGAAATCAAAATCTTGGCTCTGTGGGAAGAAATGCATCTTAACATTTGAAGAACTAACGTAAATCTGGCACCTAAGGCTGTTGTCCTTATTAGCATTTTTGGATTCATTGTGGAATTACATTATAGATCATTTTTCTGCCAATGATAAGAGGCATAACTACAAGTACCAACATAAAAATTACTTTTTCTCAACAATCCAGAACTGGGTAAAGAAAGATGTTACATCTTGCACATTGCAAGGATAATTTGGCATCCATACCCATGAACAAATTGAAAAATGGCTTAATGGATCTAGATTTCATGTTGCTTGTGATAAATAGCCGTTCCGGAATAAAAAAAAATCTCTTCTGTCTCCGCCATATTCACAAAACTATGCTTTAGGAATAATAAGCAGTTGTTTGTAGGTCTGTGTTTACCTCTGTCTGAAAATAATGGGTCCCATGTAATTACAGGATCGGGTGGCATGGCTCGCGGAGGGGGTGCGGCTGGGGGCTGCATAAAAAAAAGAATAGATACATAAAACTTACCTTGCTGCCGATGGGTGAACTGGGCAATTGAGGCTTACATTTTAATTAAGGGAATATTCAAGCGTGTAACAAGTTGAGATGGCCAGAAAGGGGAACGATTCAATTTTTATTGTCCCTTGCATAAGAAATATGTATGTTATACGTAGGAATTAGTCAAGCTTTGGTGAAGCATTAAAGGATCTCAAATCAAAGTTGGAAGAAATAAAACAAATTATACTTATTTGGCCCTAGGCAAAGTTGTATCCTTGTCTTGTTCAGTCTATTCATGTCATCTTTCTAAAGCTCTGTCAGCAACTAGAATAATGTTTCCTACTAAAATGAGAGAAAGATTGGCTGCTGTCAATGTGTTCCGATGACATAGTCCTACTGGGTTTAAATCCAATAGGACTACAGAGGAACATCTCTGGATTTAAACATTTCTCTAGAATATTTCATCTTTTATTAATGCATGAAAGATAGAAATGATGATTTTAAGTAAACAAATATCTTTTAGTTGGGAAAGTGAATTTTGTTACTTTTGGGTAGTTTTTTTGCAAAATATAATGGCCATCTCAGGCTGCACGTGTGAATTAGAGGGCAATAGTCTAATGCATTTTGTTCCTAATATGGGACTGGAAAATAGGGGGTTCAATCACATTTGTGAATGAGTATTTGGACCAATTATAATAAAAAAGAATTAAAAAGAGAAAAGGTCACTTATGAAGAATTTCTTAAGTGTGAATTTAGATTTTTGTGTGATGGATGGGCATGTGCACTAAACATGTTCCTGCAGCTTTAGAGGTATTTGACTTTAAGGGGAATTTAATGGAAACAAGTGTTTCACAGAGCAACAGGGCAGATTGTTTGCATTGTGAAATTATAGTGCGATTGGAAGATATTTGGAGATAAACTTTACAATTGAGATGCATTCTAATTTGAAAATGATTAAGGAACCTAAATCTGTTTCTTTTTTTTGTAAATTTACTAATAGGTGGTCATCCTCCTGTGTAGAGGGCTGACAAATACAAAACCCAATACATTAAAGCGTCTGTATTTTACATAAGAAATTGGTCCTTGTCTAACAACATTTGTGTGTTTTTATATATTCTGATCTAAAGTACAATAGATGAAGATTTATATGAAGACTGTTTATGAAAAAGGTTTTTTTTTTTTTTTAATTTGTTTTTTATTGTTGCCATCACATGAGAAACATCAACGGAAATTCAATTGTCAGTGCAGCGTCAACATTCAGCTGCAGTCTATCAATACAGCAACATTTCAAATATTTTTTTTTTTTCTCCCAAACTCAGAACTTAGTACTAAAAGGGTCAATATATACGATTCGTGTCATAAATCAACTACAGCATTGTCGTGAATAGAGGCATCACAAGCATTATACATATTCGTCATCAAAAACAAGCCTGCCTGCATTTTCAGTTCATAGGGCCCGCGCATTCCGCTGCTTCTAATGCCCTTCCCCGTGTTCCCCCGTACTACATCATATCCTCATCCTCCCCTGAGCTATCTCCATCTTCATCTTCAGGCAGAGGCTCACAAATATCCCCTCTGTATGTGTTCCAAGGTGACCATATTTTGTTCCATTTGCGCGGATTAAGCCTTTGTTGGTAAATCGCCCTCTCTGTTAACATAAGCATGTCCATATTCCTGCACCACTGAGCCAGGGTCGGGGTCTCCGGTGCCCCCCAATTCTTTGCAATATCTCGTTTTGCCAGCATCATACCAATGATCACCCATCGTTGCCCATGCGGTGGCAGGTCGGTTGGGCCCCACACATTCAGTAAGCAAACCCTAGGGTCAGGTGTGAACGAGCTCTGTAGGGTCTGACTGACCGTTCGTGTTACACGCCTCCAATAAGTTTGTATATGAGGACAGGCCCACAAAGTATGGAACAGCGTACCCTCCTCCCCACAATTCCTTAGGCAGTATGGGTGTTCCGCCCTGTGGATTTTGTGTAGTGTCGTGCGGGTGTAGTAAACCCTATGTAACACTTTAAATTGGACCAATCTAAATCGGGTGGACACACCCGCCTCCCTAGGCGAGGCTAAGGCTGCATTCCAGTCCGCCTCATTCAGGTCTCCGATCTCATCCTCCCAAGTTTCTTTCAGCTTCTCCAGTGGATCCGGTAAGTTGTTCAGCAGTTTACGGTAGGTGAGGGAGGTAGCACCAGCCTCCATATAGTCCGTAAGCAGTCGGTCCTCTAACGGAGCAGACTCTGGGACTGTCACCCCTGGCTCTAACACAGACATGAGTGCGTGCCTAACTTGTACATATCTGTATGTTTCATTCACCCCAAGGTCGTATTGCTCCCCCAGGGTCGCAAAGGAGAGCACGCCATCTCTCGGCCATAGATCTCCTACCGTGGATATCCCGATGGTGTCCCATTGGTCAAACCCTTTACAGCTGCGCAGATTACCGAGGGCCTTGGCATCCCATAGTGGTGTGAGTTTGGTAATCACCCCCTCCCAAGCAAGCCGCCTCTGAGCTTTATGCCATATAGACACTGTGTGTTTGGTAGGTCCCTCCAGCTTCCCCACCATTCCCTTGTTATAGAGTGGGGCCAGAAGTGTGTTTGTGCCCAGTTGGCGTCTATCCGCCATGTAGGCCGGGTCATCTTGTGCACCATGGATCCATTGGTTGATCACCTTAAGGTGAGCTGCCCAATAGTACAATTCAAGGTTCGGGAGCGCTATCCCCCCGCTGTACCAGTCTCTAATCAGTTTCAAATGTGCTACTCTAGCTGGTTTGCCACCCCACAGCAGGCCTGACAGTTGTGCAGACACTTGGCGGAAGAACGACAACGGGACCATCGCCGGCGTGTTTTCCAGGACATACAGGAAGCAAGGCAGCGCCATCATTTTGAAGAGCGCCGCTCTACCTAGCAGTGTCAATGGGAGGGTCTTCCAGTGGCGCACATCCGCCTTCAGCCTGTCCAGCAGGGGCCCAAGGTTCAACTCTAGAAAGGTCGCATGTTCCCTTGTGATTTGAATCCCCAGGTACCTGAAGGAAAGGGGTTACACGATCAACTGGCAATCAGTGGGTAGGACCGGGGGGTCACCCCGTATCATATAGAGTATGGACTTGGACCAATTAAGTTTATACCCTGATGCTGCCCCATGTCTCTCACATAGCGCCAGTAGGACCGGAATACCATTCGCGAGGTCCATGAGGTAAATGAGCATGTCATCAGCATACAGGGAAACCCTATCCTCCCAGTCGCCTCCCCACTGTATGCCCTTCAGCAGCTGGGTGGTTCTGATAACCGTGGCCAGGGGTTCCAAAACTAAGGCGAATAGCAGCGGCGATAACGGGCACCCTTGTCTCGTGCCCCTCGCCAGCGGGAACTCCCTCGAGATACAACCATTGGCTGTCACCCTTGCCACAGGGTCGGTGTACAACAGCCTGACCCACGATATGAATTTCGAGCCAATACCCATGTGCTCCAGGACCGCAAAGAGATAGCGCCATTCTACCATGTCGAACGCCATTTTGGCATCCAATGACAGCACCGCTGCCGGCTCCGCCAACTGTGGGGCGCGTGCCAGCACCCCGTGCAGCCGTCGCAGATTCAGCGCTGTACTCCGGTGTGGCATAAAGCCCGACTGGTCCGGATGAATCAGGTGCGCCAGATGAGGCAGCAACCTAGTGGCCAGTAATTTTGCCAACATTTTATTTTCGGCGTTAAGGAGTGAGATTGGGCGGTATGATCCGCATTCTTCAGGGGGTTTGCCGGGTTTCGGTATTGCTACTATAGTGGCCGTGCGCTGGTCAGGAGGCAAATGCCCCCGCTCCTGGCATTCTTTGTACATATTGAGTAAGGGTGCGGACAGTGTTTCGGACATGATCTTGTACCATTCAATCGGCACTCCGTTGGGGCCCATCGCTTTCCCTGGGTGTAGTGCGGCTATGGCCATTTGTATTTCTTCGGCCGTCAGGTCCGAGTCAAGCTCGTCCCGTTCGTCCTGGGGGAGAGCACGGGTGGGTACCCCCATGAGAGATCCTTCTACCATCTCCCGTTTGATCTCGAATTCAGGGGAGTATACTGCGTGGAAATGATCTGCCAGGAGTTCCACTATTCGCGCCGGATTGGTCTGTATTACCCCTGCCGGGTCCTTCAGTTGCAGTATGGCCCTCTGCCCTCCCCGTTTTTTTTCCAACCATGCTAGGAGTTTACCTGCCTTATCGCCTACGTCACAGATCCTACTCGTTGTCGCCGCCATATTTTCCACTACCTTGCGGCGTATATGGTCGGTGTGACTCTGCTGACACAGTCTGAGCGCGTGCTGCGTAACCCCAGTCGGGTTCCTCTCGTGGTCCTGTGTTGCCCTGGCGAGTTGCTCCTCTAGGTCTAATAATTCCTGACTCCGCGCGCACTTATGCTGCGTGATAACAGAGACTGCCTGCCCGCGAAGAACCGTCTTGTATGCTTCCCACAAGGTTGTATGTGATGCCACCGACCCTACATTGTCAGCGAGGTAGGATCTCGTGCCCCTTTTTAAAGCCTTAGCTATAACAGGCTCTCTGAGGTATCCCGGGTAAATAGGGTAGATGCGTCTATGGGTGCGTACCTGGCTGGAAAGAGTCAGTGTCAGCGGGGAATGGTCTGAGACCCCTTGCGGTCTGATGTGAGTGTCAGTGAAATTGAGGAGGCCCCCCCCCAGCGTGAGGAAGTAGTCAATCCTTGAGAGGCTATCATGGACTGCCGAATAGAATGTGTACTGCCGGTCCTCTGGGTGAAACTGCCTCCATATGTCTACTAAACCCTGCGCTTCCATGAAGTCATGCAATCTGGAGGGCCCTGGTGTTCGTGTGCGCACAGGGCAGCGGTCTAGGGAGTTGTGTGCCACCGCATTAAAATCACCCCCCACAATGAGATCCCCCTCTGGAAGGTCTAACAAACATTTTCCCAGTTCTGGGAGAGCTATGGTGTGCAACGCTGGCGGGATATACACCGAGACCACGTTGAGCGGATTCCCCTCCCACTGTCCATGTATCGCTGCGAAGCGCCCCTGTGTGTCGATGCTAACTGATTGGGTCATGAACCTGGATGAGCGGTGCATTAATATCCCTGTGCCCCGGGACCCCTTAGTAAACTCAGAGTGGACCACCATGCTATAGCCTTTCCTGTCCAGGGCCCGTGTCGCTGTGCCAGTTAAATGAGTTTCCTGTAATAGGACCAGGGCGGGGTTCAACCTCTTTATGCTCTGCAAGACCAACCCACGCTTTATTTTGTCTCCCAGACCCCTCACATTCCAGGACATGAGGCTCAACGGGGATGCCCGCCCCATACTAGTGTCCCTCCCCACCATGTTTAAATGAGCGGAAAGTTATCCTATGTTCGCAACGAACCAAGCGGCTTGTGAAGCGAACACGTGTGCTTTGCCGCAATACCACTACTCTACGCGCATGTGCCCCATGGTACTGTTCCTGACCCTGTGTACTAACTGAAAACCAAAAACACATCTTACCCCCAACTCCCCCCCTCCCTGCCCCCCTGCTCAACGGACTCAAAACTGCCCGCCCCCCCAACTCAGCAGAGTGCCTGACCCCAACCCGAAACATAGTACTTGCTCGCTGGGGTGAAGGACTCTCCGGAATCAGCGGCCTCCTTCCACGGCTGCGGAGGCCCTCAGCCCAGTGTCCAAGGCGGCACTGCCGGTCATCGTTGCAGTCAGTTCAGCCAGACAATAGCAGCGAGTCACTGTTCCTCTTCATCGCCCCCCTCTTGAAGGGCATTCAGTGGGGAGAATTCCTCCGCATCCTCCCCGGTGGATTGTGAGCCCGGTCGAGAGCCAGTATTACGGTGTTTGTTTTGCCTGTTGGAGCGACGAGGGAGGCCCGCCGTCCTCCACCCCTCCAGCCATTCCTGCGCCATCTCCGGGGAATCAAAAAACCAAGTTTTATTGTCTGCCACAATCCGAAGCTTAGCCGGAAAAAGCATTGAATACGGGATGTCCCTAGCTCTCAGTTCTTTCTTTACTTCAAAAAAGGTTCTCCTCCTCCGTGCGACCTCGGCTGTGTAGTCCGGAAAGAAGGCCAGTGTAGAGTTCTGGATCCTAATAGGGGGCGAAGTCCTCGCCGCTTGCAGGATAGCGTCCCGATCCCTGAAATTGAAGAGCCGCGCTATGATCGGCCTGGGGTTAGCGCCCGTTTTCCGGCGTCCTCCAGGGACCCTGTGTGCCCTTTCCACTGTGAAAAAGGCAGAGAGTCCTTTAGGCTTCAGGGTCTGCGTGATTAAGTTCTCCACATACAGGTCCATCGCCCTCGTGTCTTCCGATTCCGGTACACCTATTATACGGATGTTGTTCCGCCTCGAGCGCCCTTCCTGGTCATCGAGCTTGTCACGCAGTTCCTTATTTTCCTTCGAAATGCGTTCCACACTAATCTGTAGCTCCGACACATCCTCCACCAAAGACTTGGTCACCACTTCCATATTATTCACTTTCTCCGACATCTTATGGAAGTCCGCTCTTATTAGCGTGATTTCGGCTGAGATCGACCCCACCGTTGCTTGCACTTGCGTGAGGGCCCGCATGACATCGTCCAGGGTCGCCTTCTTGCCCCCCGCCGCCTCCGCAGTCTTGCCTTGCTGTGTTTTGGCGTCTGGGGGGGAGGAAACGGGCTTCTCATACGCAAACCGGTCAAGGCGGGACTGCGCCGTTCCGGATTTCGGCCCCTTGCCGGCCATCTTAGCAGCGGGGCTCGCCAAATGTGAAGGTAGCCGGTGTCTCAATCTCCTGAGCCGGCGCACCTGGTCGTATGCACTCACCCCAGACTCCGCCCGGGCAGACCCACTCGTATCTCCCCCGGGTGGCCACGGGGCACAGTCCACGTGGCGGTCAGCGGGTCAGCGTGGTCCCGGATATTCCCTTCTGGTCCATACGATGATTGGTGACAATACTTATCACAGGGCCCCTCTACAGTGTCCCCGTTCCTGCAGTGTCCGGTGGGAACGGTGGGATGAAGCTGCCAGCCCCAGTCGCGGGGCGGTCGTTTTAATGCTTTCCCCTGGAAGAGCGTTAGTTGTTTCACCTCAGTGTCGTACTTGCCGCTCCTGCCCTGCGACCGTCGAATCTCCCTCCTGGTACCCCCGTTACTGTTGTATGGCCCGTGGTACTGGCAGATAAGTCGGTCCGGGTCCAAGGAGAAAGTCCCGTGTGGACGACCCTCAACACCCGGAGTCAGCACTGGGAGGAGTCACAATGGGGTCCGGTGCCCGCCCGGGTGTTTGCAGCGCAGTGTGCCCCCAGTCAGTGGAGGAGCCCTGGAGCTATACTTTGTCTCGCCTGGCGACGGTAAGTGTTCCGATTCTGTCCCAGCGCTCCTTCTGCGACGCCGGGTCTGCAGCGGCTGATGCAGGGCTTTCTGCGTGACCCCAAGATGGCGGTCCCTTCCCCCGATGTCGCCGCTCAGAGCGCTTCTTCCCGCCCCCGTAGGCTGTCAGGGTCGCTCTCCTCCTCACCTCGGAGGGGCGCCTGGGCTCGCACTCTGGGCTTATGAAGTCCGGTGGCGTTATCAGGGCGCCGAGGGTTCTCCTTCGTCATCGGCGGCCGCGGCCGGGCGCTTCCGGTGCCTCTCTGCCCGGATCAGTACACTTCCTGCCTGCTCAGCGGCGCAGTCCACACTCCGGCCCGGATGCTTCACACAGGCCCACACGGGGACCGCTCAAAACTGGACTTCCTGACCACGGATTAAAGTCCCGCTAGTCTGTGTCACTGCCGCCCGGTCCTGGGCTTCGTTGCCTTCCCGCCTGGGAAATTTTGCGAACGGATAGGTGGTCGGATTATTTAGGAGGCCGCTTCAGTCACGGAGCTCTCCTCCTAAGCTGCCGCCATCGCCGGCTGCTGGCCACGCCCCCATGAAAAAGGTTTTTGACTTTATTTATAATGCAACTTCTACAAAATATTTTTTTAAAGGTTTGAATAATAAATACTTTTGTGAAGTTGGTTTGAAATATGAACTATCTGTATTACCTATCTGATGAGATATGTTTGGAAGATGTGTTGGCTTGTTAAAAAGCTGCTATCAAATGTTGATTTATAATAAACTCACGAAACTTGAATGAAAACAAGCAGAACTGTAAAATAACTATATGTCTCCTTTTCATGATGCAAGAATTTATTTTTATTCCGCTTGTCTAGCCCTTGAAAATGGGCATCTGAGTAACTTTAGAAATCTGTCAATCATACAATATGATGGTCCATGGTAATGGTGTCATGTTCTCTGCCTTTTCTGAATCTGTCGAAAAAGAGTTGCCAAAGGAAAATCAGATGCAGCAAATCAAGACTTTACACTGTCAATGGTCACTTGTACATGACAACGATTTGCTCAAATCCTATGTTACCAATTTCTGTCTTTTTGGTGATCATTAGTAAAATATTGTGTATAACGTCTGACCAGCTAATGTGGACATTCTAAAAAGTTATGTGAACTTTGCTAATGCATTGGTGTCAGAACACACATGACAGTGCCATAATTGAATTGTTAAGTAGCTAAAAAAAATCCAAGTTTTGGAACTTCACTGAAGTTAGTTGGGAGTATGTGTGCTTCAAATACCAGATAAAACATTACAGAAAACTGTACTTCCCTGCATCGTGGCATTCCAAAGACCCTCTTCAACATTTTGGTAATTCTTTTTCCTTCATGCTTTTCTGTCGTAACCCTTGCTTTGCACTTCTGATCACCTGTAAAACTCAAGGGGGATCAGTTAATCTCTTCCTATAAATCATTTCCTCTCTGCTCCCATATAAACATGCGTATAATCAACTCCATTATTGCCATTCTGAGCCAGTAACAGTCCCCATAATAGGGTATTGTAAGCCGGTACCTTGAGGGGGTCTTTTGGCATTTTCAGTAGCAAATGTGCATTTCTATATCGCCTGTGTCAGTCAACATTTTACCAGGTTTCAATGGGGTGAATGAGATTTCAAGAGGTCTCCTGCAGTTTGTAGGCCTTGACATGGACGTTGTTATAACACTTTGAAACATATCCCTTTTTCATTATTACTTTTCAAAAACGTTTTGGGACTGATGATAACTGGCAATTTAATGGTATACGCTCACAACGTTATGTTTAATAAAGTGGATTTTAAAGGATATATGATTCTGAAATAAAGTATCATGAATTATGATGGGTGATGAATTGCTGTGTGGGAAATAACTCTAAACCAGTGAATCAGGAAACAAATTGTCAACTATCCTTGTATAACATCTTACTGTATATCCTTCCTCCCAGCTGATGACAGTGGCAGTAGCAGTAACAGCAGCAGACAGAGGACCAGAAGGCAGGGGCGACATAAATCTGACATTTTGCCTCATCAAGATACTCTATGCATGCAGAGTGTCAAAAGAAAAGCCCACAAAGCAGGTGATGTGCGGGAGAAGTTATATGGTATTATGGGTAAGTGGACTGACCCACACCTTTTAGTTCTTAGCGTTGTGTCCACTAAAAAAACATTCCGCTGCACTGAAACTAAGCAGCATAACCCCTCATCCTTTTTCCCCCTCGTGATCCACCTGACCCTAACATGAAAATTTTGGTGAGCCAATTAGAATGATGATTGTTGATGCTAAGCCTCCTTCCATTTTGTACATAGTAATTGGTACAACTTGCTTAAAAACTATTACCCACCTAGCACTAGATAAAGTTGCCATCTTCAAAGAGTGTATGCTAATCTTATCCTCATGATTCATGTTTGAATCTTATAGCTCAATGCATATATACACAGATTGGCAGACAAAGACTTCAAAACCTTCTTTTTAAGGGACTTTGAGACAAGCAAAGTGTTACAATTATAGCCTCGTTTCAGAGTCAGCTGGTAAATCATTTGCAGCCGTTCCTGGAATTAAACAACACCTGAACATCTTTCAGCTGGTAATTAGGGCACCAATTTCACAAGTGTGTAATTACAATATGAAGAGCTTCTTCCTTAGAAAAGGAATGGTTCTTTTTAAATGCTGTGGTCAATAGTACAACTGCAAGCTCACGTCAACAGTAACAATCTACTAGTCCAGATTCAGGCCCCAGTGCAGCACAGAAACATCATCTATCCAGGTCACAAACAATACCCTCTGTATCGATGCCTCCAGCAGATATCCCGATCACAACAAGGCCTTCTGTATCAATGCAAGGCAATCGTTCCCTTCATTCATTAGCGACTAACAGCAGTTGGCCTAAAAAACTCTCCTAAAATCTTAATTCAGAGAGAAGTGCACCACCTACTCTAAACACCACCAGACAAGGAATCAGCTCCAAGCCAGACTGCGTATCATCCAGCAACCCTAGGCAACGTCTTCATCAAAGTATAGGTATAACCCAATATGAAGACAACGATCTTTGCATTTTTAGGGAGTAGGGTTAGAAATAGGGGATCAGTTAGAAGTTGTGATTGTCAGGGAGGCGCCGATGTACTCAAAATATTGCTCACATTGTTTTTTTAGCTGCCCCTTAACCGGAATCCAAAGAACGATTGGTCCTAGAAGGAATGATGACGTATGGGTACTTATTCTGGAAGAGTAGAGGACAGATGAAAGGAAACTCCGAGCCCTGACAAAGGGTGCGCGCTGCATAGAGTCTAGAAAATGATAAATATTCAATAATGAACTATGCAAAATCTGTATAGCAACTTAAATGCTAAAGGTGGGTTTACTAAAAGAGAATGCTTATTGATACAACTCAAAAACAACAGTTGATGGACAGAATGCAGAACAATGTCATACATTCACCGCAGTACAAAGATCTGGGCCTAAATCCATCGGTTTTTTGCACTCCACACCACCTCAGTTCAGACATGGCCATATGCAAATCAGCCTTGACCCTGTGCCTCATGAGAACAGTCCAGACCGAACTGCCAAGCCATGTCTTTCCTGGACCGGAATCAAGCATCCTAGGATTGGTTTCTGGCTATCAGCCGTCTTCAGCCAGGATAGCTTGACCCCAGTTGTGTGGAGAGCATGGGACTCACGTCTGAGCATACCCATCCCACTCGGGTTGACAAATGCAAAAACAATAGTTGATGGACAGAATGCAGAGCAATGTTATACATTCACCCCAGTACAGAGATCTGGACCTAAATCCATCGTTTTTTTGCACTCCACACCACCCCAGTTCAGACATGGCCGTATGCAAATCAGCCTTGACCCTGTGCCTCATGGGAACAGTCCAGCCCGAACTGCCAAGCCATGTCTTTCCTGGACCGGAATCAAGCATCCTAGGACCAGTTTCTGGCTATCAGCCATCTTCAGCCAGGATAGCTTGACCCCTGTGGTGTGAGGAGCATGGGACTCACGTCTGAGCAAACCCATCCCACTCGGGGTGACAAATGCAAAAACAACAGTTGATGGACAGAATGCAGAACAATGTCATACATTCACCCCAGTACAGAGATCTGGCCCTAAATCCATCGTTTTTTTGAGGGTCAGACTGATTTGCATATGGCCATGTCTGAACTGGGGTGGCAGAGTGGGCTAAAGAACGGTGATGGATTAAACCCAGATCTGTTGACCCGGTGTGAGTGTTTGATTGGTTCAGATGCTCCATCCATCACTACCCCCTTTTGTACCATATTGATACAACTCAAGCTATGCTTGGGCTTAAGGTGTACCATCTACATATTTGTTGATCCGCTCCCTTCTCTTCACAGTGTTGAGAATGTGCCCATATCAAACTGGTCTCATTATGAGTGTCCTGTTTTTGCCCCGGCATTCCTCCCCTGCACTTTGCCACTGAAGTGACCAAGAGCAGAGGTATAAATAATTCCTGGGGGGAAGAGACTGGGGGATAAGGATGACTACCTTAATACATACCCTCAGAAAAAAGGGACTACTAGGGAATTATGAAAACCACACTTAGTTACCCCAGTAATTCCCTATTTCACCACAGAGATTCACCCAGAGATTTTGGTTACTTCCAGCAGTCTAAAATCTGTGTGGATTTCATTGGTCTGTGGGTTCCCACAGATCTTGTATTTTCGACGGGGCCAGCGACTCCCATTATGAGCCACTTTCGAACTACAGGGTACCGCAATGAGGCCCTTAAAGAGGCCATCGAGCAAATGATGTCACAATAGGTCTCAAACCCCTAGCAGATGTTGTCAAACAAAGTAACATTCTGGATGTCTTGTGTTGGTGACTGTTACTGAAAGCAACCCACTCTGAAAAATGTTTAGAAATGTTGCCCTAGAAAACCCACCTGAATAAGGAGACATTCAGCAAAACCTGGAAAGGGTCTAAATCTGTTGTCCTGAACTGTTTTTTATTTTTAAAAATGTTAGATTCTTGAATATCCTGTCCTCTTTTTTAAGACAAATGCAAACAATAACAGTTAATCCTTAGTAATTGGATACTATGACAGTAACAAATAGATGTTGTAGCAGGTCGGTATGTCAGCCCAAAATGCTACCACCCTAACACAGGTCTCTGTGCCATAAATACAAACCTGTTGCCACGCGGACCCATGTGAATTTGACCCGTAACTGAAGAATGTGACCACCACTTCCATCCTTCTGTATATCTCTTTAGAGGAAACACCAGAACATATCGAGGAAAGTGCGAAATGGAACTGTCTACATTTGTATACACTTTTCAAAATATATTTGACCTTCAAAATGTAAAATCCCGAGATGACACGTTTGATGTAGCACTATGAGCATATTTTTAAAACTGAACATGTACATACTAAAGTGGACACATCAAAAAAGGTGAACCCTTAGATTAGGTAACAAGGTTTGAGGATGAAGATCAGAAGGTAAGGAGGGAGGCATCTTTTGATGTCAAATGGGAGTGCGGGCATTTTGTTTTATCATTTATGAAAGGTATTTAGGAATGAGAAATGAAATGCATTATTAATTGTAGTTCGTAATTTAAGGTCACTCGATAAAGTATAGAATATACAAGGACATTTAAATGAGAATACATGGAAGATGTATGTTCTGGAGACATTTCTTCTTTAATGTTTCTCATCTGAATTTTGCTGACTCTGTACACATTTTCACTTTGCAAAGAAATTTCGTCTGCCTAATACTCAATCCGATTGTATTTACGTTGCAGTTATTGCAACAAGCCTCAAAGTTAACACAAGGACATACGCTGTGGGGCAGACTTCTATTAGCTGTGCATATAATATTGTTTATAAAATGCACAGTAGAATAGTTGCTTCATGCGTAAAATGAAGTAATTAAAATAGATTGCAAAAGTATATTTTAGGTGGACGCTGAAGGACACATTTCTTATTGTCTTCATGTGCCTTTATGTTGTAAAATAAACCATTCACATTCAGCACTTGAGACCCTAGACTGGCCATACTCGAGATTACACCAAGTCACACTTCTTATCTCGAAGGTGGTGGCTTCAAATAAATTCATATTTTTCGGCATACTCAAAACGTGGTGTGAAATACATTTTTAAAAAAATGAATTTTTAGGAGGAGATAAAACATCTTTTGTTCGAATCAAAATGTGTTTAGGTAAATCTGAGCATATTAGTATCTGAAAAATTCACATTTCACTGCAAAATCTAATCTCCTGGGATATTCATTTTAGATGAGGATTGGTAGGTGCAATATGCAATAGTTGGGTGTATCTAATATTTTATATTTTATAGAAGAGACTCATCTTCAGACCACTGGTCACTAACGCAGTTGGTGTCTTCCCTCCCTTGTTCAGGGAGGGAAGATCTTTGAACAAAACCTTCCAAGGTAAGGAGAAAAGTCACATGCAGTTAGGTCATAGCCGTGGACTTTTCTAAAGTGAGTGAAACAATACAATTAGGTACCATAATGAAGGTTATAGGAAAATAGAAAGGTGGTTATAAAGGATATCTAATATCTCGCCAAGTAAGAGCTAGAAATTCAAGTCAGTGGTCCACCGCTTGTTTCCACTTCCACAACTTTCCTAGCTCCTGAGCTGGAATTGCCATGTGTTCTCCCTCGCTGCATGGCATTTTAATTAAACTCTTAAACAGGTCCCCATCCTAGGAAGACCTCGCTTCTGTGAGGTGACCCGGGTGTCGCAACAACTTCTGACATGCCACCTGCCAACATCTGGCTGACCGTTAGTGCACCATTCCTTGGCAAACGAATCAGTAGGTCAGTCTTCACCAAGCAATACAGTTTCCTCGAAAAACAACAATCTTTGACCCCTAATCATGATTCTAACCAGGTTGGGGCACCGCATCTTCTTTAATTACCACACGGGATGATTTCAAGTAAATTTTCTGCCCTGCAGGGACTAGACCTCGCCTTGGTCTCATATGCAGTCCACTGCCACACCTTATTCTGTCATCCTTGGTACTGTTCTGAAGGGGACCTCATCTTCATGAAAGTGCTCACATAATTACCCATCCCCCCTTCGTGCCCTCTGTGTTTACTATGGACACAGGCATACCACACGGATCTACTGTCACAACACCCCACCACTGCCTAGCCTGCAAACTAGGACCACCACCACCACCAAAGTCTAGAACTTAGTGGTAATCAAGGATTCTCACCTACCCTTCCTGTCAGAAGTAAATGAGCTAACTAAACCGTACTTATTTACCAACAGGGCCCTTTGAGTGTCTTCCATTGGTGTTTTCCAAGTGTTCAATCCATCATTGCCTTGGTACTCATTTACCTCAAATTCACAGCCAGAATGTACCTTTCCTCTGCATGCTCCAACACACCTAGAACCCAGTGGCCATGCAGCTTCCGCAGCCTGGAAGATGCAAACACACGACTACCGCTCTCCAAGTCCTTCCCTGGTTCCCATTTAAAATACATACCTCCTCAAAGGCACTCTGCATCGCCCACTGAGCCATGCATAGCAGTGGATTGCTTATATTTCACCAGAAATCGCCACATACCAAACGAACTACAGGACCGACTCCACTTCTGACAATTCTCAGGTTCAGAAAGACTTGCAATGTTTGAACTTCTTTCACTCTACAGACAGCCAAAGTCTGAAACTCTTTACATGAGAACAGTAAATTTATTCAGACACCAAGACTTTCTGAAAGCTGTAAATACCTAGCTGTTACCAACACCAGACATCGCACACGACCGGGGCCACCCCTCAACATAGGCGCACCTATTGTATGGGTGTACAAACCAGTGATGAACATGAGAAGCCGATAATACATATGAAATTGTGCCGTTCTCTTACTCACACCTGTTTCTGTACAACAGAAAAGCACAAGTGTGCTTCAAGCCTGCACCAACCGTAGCGGGCCACCCCTCTGGCTCACAAGCATGGAACTCGCTCCCCACGCGGATCACCCTAAAAATACCCCCCCCCCACTCACAAACTATGCGTAGTGTAGTGGACATTTATATAGTGATTTATACCATGGATGAATTACCGTTGTCTTTGGAGAAGAATCTGCTCCAAAGACAACAATACTTTAGCCATGACATAAAGCGCCAGATAAACGTTCACTACAATACAATACCCTGTCAGCCATGTCCTCCTAATCTATCCACGGGAAAGCCTACAGAATGATGTATTCATCAAACTCATTTTCTGAGAAGTTATTTGTCTAATATATACAAAAGTAAATAATACAAAAAAAATACAAAATGTGTAGCTGTAGTGAAGAAAACAAGAAAATGCTGGGAAAAGTGGTGGAAATAAGTTGTTTATAAACCATTTCTTCAAAGGGTAGTAACAGATTCTGCTATTCTTAATGAACAATAGTTGCGCTTCTTCAAATTAGGTTATCTAAGGTAATGAATGACAGGCTGACTACAGCTGCAAGATAATTTTCTTGCAGATTAGGTAAACATGCCAGCGAACATCAATGATGAATAAAGATGCAAACACTTTCTCATCAGAAGCAGCAAAGCTCAGACATTATTCATGACTTTATTTCTTCTTGAATGATAAAATATAAAGTTACCACAAGAGAAACATCTTTTTCGGTACTATAAACAGATAGGGAATGTTTGTAAGTCTAAGATCTTTCTTGCTTTATAGTTTTAAACTTTATCTGAACAAAGTTTACAATATGTTTATTACATTTTCATGGAGTGTAGCACTGTATTGTAGAGTGAAAATATGCACAGAAGATACAGTATCTCAACCGTGATGAGTGAAAGCCATTGACCTAAAAGGGTGGGACCTGGATTTTATGTTTCTATCAAACTGTGAATAAGAGAAAAATCTAATCACAATGTACACACAACCTTTTACTTGACAGTGGACTTTAGTGAGCTTTAATCATCAGAGATTTAATCATCAAAGAGCGGTTTGAGGTGGGAAATTACATTGCACAAGATAAGGTGGAGTGACTGTGATATAGTCTCTCTCTTTTCATTTGATACATTGTTTCAGGACTCAACTTAAAATATTTTTCGTTGTACCATTTGCATCCCACTATTTAGACACCGGCTTGTCATTAATGTGTTTTTCTTTATCTTGTGAGATCAAAAAGGACTAGCCTATTTGTGAATTTACATAGACTCAAGACTGTAAGACAGGGTACAAACCCTTTTGTTTGTTCATGAAGCCCAACCTGGTTGGTGGCATGCTTCATCATCGGGCCCACCCAGTGACACCGAGTGTGTCCCGGGTGTGCTTCGACGCCTGAATACAGCTGAGCAGGTATGTTTCTGAGTGTGCAGTGTAGTGACGTGAAGGTGAACATTTAAAAGCTATACAGGGGTCCCAGTACCTGAGGGTAAATTATATTTTAATAACTGGGTCACTGTTAGCATTAAAAAAGGCTGTTGGATGTTATAGGAGTGTTAGTTGGCTTGATGCCGAATGATGGCCGTTGATGAAGCATGCCACCAACCTGGTTGGTGGGTGAGGGCTTCTTGAACAAACAAAAGGGTTTGTACCCTGTCTTACAGTCTTGAGTCTATGTAAATTCACAAATAGGCTAGTCCTTTTTGATCTCACATATAAAACCCCGGGGATACGGACTAGCTACCTAGTCCTCTCTCTCTCCTTTGATAGTGATATTTTTCTTTATCTTATCATTGCAATGTTAATTACTTTTAAAAACTATAAGGCGAAGGCAGAGGAGTTGGCCTAACGGCTAGGCGCTGGACCTCGAATCTGGGGAACTGAGTTTGAGTCTCGGCAAAGGTGTTGAACATCCTGTGATTCCGGGCATCATACTTAATCTCCCCGAGCCTAACAAAAATGAATGTGTCCTCATGTAATGTAACTGGTGCTATGTAAAGTGATCAGATACCTGATTCGGGTCAAGTTCGCGCTATATAAAACTCTGTTCAAGGTGGGAAATGCGTATTTTCTGTGCTCTGGAAAGCTGCTGGTGTCCAAAACCATGAAGACTTTTCATAAGGCGATGGAACGCAGCAGTCATAGGGTGAAAATAACAACAAATGACCTGAAAAGATGTGTTGTATGGAGGGCTCACTTTTGCACAAGAAAAGATGGAATGACTCTAATGTAATCTTTTTTTAGTTTTCAATACTTGTTAATAGATGTTCAATGAGTTTGCTGCCAACAATGAATCTACATGAATAAACAATTATCCCACAGCCTTCCCTCCATCCTTACCCCCTCCCTCTACAGTGATCTTGATTGTTGCAGCACGGGCAAAACGAATGAGGGTGGAAAAGCACCAGGGTAAAGCACATCAATCCCGTGTTCCATTTTGTCAGGGGTTCCCCAGTGTGTCTTAAAGGATTCTAGATATCTCAACCCCCCCCTGTCAACTTCACATGGATGATTTGAAGAACATTTGGTGTTCTTTTTCAGGTGAATTGCTGAAATCCTGTATGAAAACGTCCAACAGCATCCCCCCATTATACCAAAAATCCCTATTCAGGCCCTGCCTGATTGTTTGACACTTTTCTGTACTCAATATTCACTCTAACCTACCGCACTAATTTAAAACTATCAGTATGCTTTATCTCATTTCCTCGATAGTATCTATTTGGTTACTAGAACCACTGACAGGGCAATTTTTCTAGTGCCTTTTTTTCAAGTAGAAATCCATGTTTACATCAAACACAACAAAATGCTAGGGTTGAAGGGGGAACCGTGTAGCATGTGATTTTTGCTATGACCTCCAGAGCCTCATCCCAAAATAGTCTTATCTTTGTGCAGTGCCATAGAATTTGAATCATAGGACCCTGTTCCCTACAGCCCATCCAGCATGTCTGGACACCTGCCATCTATGGTGTGCAGTTCAACTGGAGGTAATGTCAATGGTACAATAGCTTCAAGTTTGCCCCAGTACCTTCCATACTAGAAACCCCTTTGAGAGAGAGTTGTATGGCATTCGCCACTTTCCTCTGATAGGTTGATGTTTAAATCTCTTCACCCTGCACTCTGGAAATTCCACCGTGGTCTAATTTAATCCAGTCTCATTATCTGGTACATTTTGGCTATGATGTGTTTGATTGTAGGATGTCCTCAAAGAGTGTCAGAGGGCCCCATGAGATAGTTGTGTGTACTGAAATCTCTTGCTGTCCCTGAGGCCATGGTCTAGTTTTACTTACTTGATTGGTTTAATGGTTCCTTTCACAAATACATCAACCAACCTTGCAAATCTGTTTAGTTCCCATTGACGAATAGTCTCCCTCTCCATCCATGGTTGGAAATTTGAATTTCCAGTGAGTGGGGTAAAAAGAAAATAATTAACTCATTAAACCTTTCTTCCCATCTAAAGCATTCAATATGCCCATATGAATTATTTTCCATGATTTCCCTGTCGCACTTATTTACCAACTATAGGTCCCATATCATTGGCGGTGTGTGTGATGTTCAGCAACACCTCTAAATAATTGGCCTTCCTCCTCGGCTGTCCCACATGAACCACAGCTGATTATGGGTTTAATAGGTTTGGAAGTCTGGGATATCCAGTCCTCCACTATTTCCCTTTGTAGTGAAACATATTCTGAAATATTTCATGTCCTGAAAAACTAACAGAGTCCTTAGTGGGGTATCATTTTTACCTGACACCATACATCTCAGACATGAAAGTAGTAGATTATACCATCGCTGTAGGGTTTTTGGAATCAAGAAGCATAGAAAATACTTAACCAATTCTAAATCCTGGCAATTGGTTGTGGGAATAATTCCCAAGTATTTCACTGAGTTGGTGCTCCACTTGATAGGCAGGAACCACTGTAGTTGTTGGATTGTTCCCGAGGTGACTGTTAGGCTTAAGGCCTCAGACTTTGATATATTTATCTTAAATCCATAGACGGCCCTGAACTGATGATTACATACTGCAGAGCTGGGAATGATATTGCTAGGTTGGACCGAGATGCCAAATTTTCATCTGTAAGTATGGTTACCATGAATAAAATGTGGCCCAATTGGATGCCTTTTATCCCTAAATATTTATGGCAAGGGTTACAAAATGTGGATGAACAGTAATGTGGAGAGAAGGCATCCCTGTATTGTCCTCCTTGCTACCTTTTCCTTTTGATAGGCTATGTTATTATTCCAGCCTCTTTGCAGTTAGTGTGGTGTAGACAGCCCAGATCATATGATTAATAGTTTGCTCAAACCATTGCATTATCATTAACTCCTTCAGGAGGCCCAATTTCACTGCATTGAAGAAGGAGAGAAGCTTAGTTGTCCCTCGAAGCCAATGGTCCATGGCTATAAGATAAACTACATTTTTAATGTTGTCACTAACTTTATGTCCTGCACAAAAGGCAGAATGGTCAGGTCGTATTAACGAAGGAAGGATTCCATTGACTCTCATTGTAAAGTGACATCTGCATTTAGAACATATATAGACCTACATGACCTACAGTCTCTTTATATTTTCCTAGTTGAAGTACCCCTTTTATTCTAGTTTCCACTGCTGTTGGGCTAACTCTCACCTGGGTGGAGATTGAGTTAAACAGTCTAGTAAGTATGTCAAGTTTAGAAGGCTATAAAATTTTGAAACACACTAAAATGAAATGCATCAGCCAAGGGACTTAGATGCTCGAAGGCTTTTAATTGCCTTTATGGCTTCCTCCTTTATTATGAGTTAGTCTAGTTCCTCACCTTCTGCATGGTGTTGGTTTGTCAAGTTTTGTCCTACCTACACTTCCCACCAGAGCAGTATCAGCAGGTTTAGAGTAATACAGCTGCCGATAGAACCTGTGAAACCTGTCAATTTCATACAATTCCCACATTTCGGTTCCCTTCTCATCCCTAACTCATTCAATGTATACTTACGTATGTTTGGACTTTAGGCTAGAGGCAAGTTGCCCCTTGGGCCTGTCGCTTCCCTCATAAAAGATTTGCTCTACCTTGGCGAGAGAGTATGCAAGTTTGTCCAGCAACTTAAGCGGACTGTGAAGCCCAAAAACATTGCATCATATCATTTGAGAGTGGGCTTTTGTGTGAGGCTTTAGTCACTTTTAGTTCCGCCTGTAGTTTTGTTGATACTTTCTCCATCATCTTCTTGAGCTACAAAGCATGCTATTACCACACCTTTTAGAGATTACCACCTTGTTGGTAGTGGTGGTTTCATTTGTATCATCAAATTGCAGAAATTCACTTAGTCTTGGCTACCAGGTCCTACAGAAGCACGTTGTGTAGTCTCCAGGTCTGTCTCCAAATCACATATTCAGATGGCACCCCTGGGCCACCTCAGTGACCATATGGGCTAGAGGGCTAGCGAGAAAAAACATGTCTCAGGCACATACATTTGATTTCCCACTGAAAAGTGAGCGTAATGCACCAGATCAGGAGTTTATAATCTCTGCAGTTCAATTAGGCCTACTCCTGAAAGCTACTGCACCCCCTCAACAGACAGTGTTGTGGTCTCCCCTGAATGTGTGTCTTGTCTTCTTCGTATTACTGGCCAACATAAGTTCCAGGCCCCTCTCCCACCATAGGTTCAGAAGATAATGAAAGTAATATTTGAAGAGTGGTACTGATTAAGGGTTCAAGACCCATATGTTAGGAGTGTACACTAAGAGGCAAATTTACAATCAATTCATGCAATGTGGTGCAGCAAAGGAACTTGCGTTGTGTGAAAGGGAAGGAGCAGAAATGTGCCATATCTACTGAAATATGTCTCACTTCTGCTCTCTCACATCACTAGTGCACTGTGTGCTTCCTAGCTCCAATGCAGTTATCCTTTCGTCATGATCTAAGGGTGCCTGCATTACCAGGAGGATTGTTTTGTGCAGGTGGGGTCAGCTTCCTAGGGAACACACAATCCTTAGAGGCTTACTTTTTTTTCTATGTGTGCTATATAGACAAAAAGAGGAAGGAACGAGGAGGAAAAAATATATTTCTCCAAGTTAGGCCTCTTTGAAGTAGGCATAATATTTTGGTACAAACCCAGGTTTGTAAGTATTGGAAAATAGAGGTTTGCATCAAAATCCATGGGCGGATGCATGGGAACGCACATGCTCCTCCCATAGAATGCCTACCCAATGCAAAGTAACACAAGGCAGTGCTATGTGCCACACTGCGTTGCGTTACTGTGCATTTACTAAACCACACAAAGCTATGCAAAGTGGCTTGGCGTGGCTCAGTAAATGTCAGAAAGGATTTTGCATCAGGGCTAGCTACAAAAAGATTGCAACCCTGAAGCAACCATCCATTGTGCTATGGTCTCCACTGCCTAGATTAGCACACACCTGAAGAACTCTTCTGAGCCACAATCACTTGATTCACCACACCTTCGTAAGTTGTAACCCAGACAACCCTCTCCCAACTGCTCCACACCCTTCAAGTGAACATTCCAGTATAACACTTTGCCCAACTTACTTCCCCAAACTTACAGGAAATATAATCCTAATAGAACTCAACTCGAGCCGTTTAGCATCCTTACGGGACTAAACTAAAGCCTTTTAGACATGAACAAGACACTCTACAATCACCATCCCTGCATTTGATGTGTCCACCCCAAGATGATTGAATCAATAAATGCATAAATGTGCCTTGTTTCTTAATGTCCATTCATGTGGGCTGCGATGTTCATTCACCTCTGGATGCAGAAGGTAGTCTGTGATCTTTGTCTGATACATCATCTCTCTTTGTTCCCTCCACATGACTTCAGAAGAGAGCTTGGATACATTCCTTTGTTTTTCCAATACTTTCCAAAAATCTATAAAGCAGTCATCAATCTGATTCTGAGTTCAGACTGTACTGATTTACTATTTTGTCTTGAGAACCATTCATGATGCTAAGGACTTCTTTGGCTTCTGTCAGTGACTTAAGATAATAAAGTTGTTTGTTCGCTAAATTATTTAGGGTATCCTCATCTTATGCATTGAGTCTACTCAGGAATTTTGTGACTGGGCCAAACAATTTGTGTTTCTGGAATGTTAAAGCAGACAGATCTAATCCTGAACTTGAAGATCCCTACCCCCTTTGCAATGTCTATGATTTTCTCAATTAGAGAAAAATATTGTACCATCATTAGTATGTTCGAATCCGGAATTCCTACCCACTCAAAGCCCACCATTCTATGTATCCTGTCCACTTCAATATGGTTTCATTTGCCCCACAAGATTTTGTGAAACATGCGCATAATTTATGTCTCAATGTTTTTTTCTTCAGCCTCTCCACTCTACGATACTCTACTCCACTCTATGCAACTCCACTCTACAACACTCTATTACACTCTATTCCACTCTTTGCCCATAGACTTCACTCTACAACACTCTACTCCACTTAATGCCACTGCACGACACTCTTCTCCACTCTATGCCACTCTACTCCACTCTACGCAACTTCTTCTATGCCACTCCACCCCACTTTACTTCACCCTACTCAATGACACACTAATCCACTCTACTCCTAGGTATGCCACTCCACTCTACACTGCTCTGTGCCACTCCATTCTACCAGATTCTATAACACTCTACTCTACACTGCTCCACGCTATGCTACTACACTCTACAACAATTTCCAACATTCTATGATTCACCACTTCACTCCACTGTACAACACGCCATTCCACTCTATACTCTACTCTAAAGAAATTCTGAAGTTATGGTTATAACTTTACAGTTCAACCCTAAAGTTATAATTTACGCCTGTCATGAAATTACTGTAACTCGCACAGTTGTGAACTTGTTAACCACTCTACATTAACTATAACTGATCCCTCTATGATGATGTCATTTAAGATGTCATTAGTGTTGCTATAAATGCTATGATTTAACACCGTATAAGTGATGTACTATACAAGTTGTAATGTGTGGGGTTCTGCAAGGAGTGAGAAAAAACTGTATTTCTTCTGAGTCATTAAAATTATGACCCAATGAGAGCTTACAGTTTTTTTTTAAAGCACTCTGAGCTGGAGCTGTGTACTTTTCACCTGGAGTGCAGGGATCTCTAGTGGTTGGTTCATGGTAGCAATTTGAACCTTGAAAAGTGGGTAAAGAAAGACTCAAAGACATGTTAATGTTTTCTTTAAAAAAAAAAGCTTTATCCGCTTCGCTGCGGCCGGAATTTCCATGTGGTGCTAAAGAATTTGACGCGTGCGCAGTTCGGATGACCACTGGTCATCCTCCGCATACACCCACTATGACGTCAGATGGCCCGGGCCGTCACACACACGGAAGAGGTTATTCAAATTATTTTATGAAACTTTGCTATTTGTAAATTCTTTAAATATACATTTGATTACAGTTATTGGTGTTTTTTTTACAAAGCCCTATATCTTCTTTGTTTAAAATGGCACCCTCTATGTTGTTACACATTGTCAGCCATGTGTGCCAGAGGGGGTTGGACACAGGGTCTGGCCGCTGAGTGGCCAGACCCGGTGATCAACCTCCTACTGTGTTCACCTAAAGGCTGTGCGCAGGGTGGAGTTGGCTGGCAGCAGAGGCGGGGAGTTGAGTGTTGGGCCTGGCGTAGGCCAGTTCCTATACCTACCACCCTGCTGTGCTGCACACGGGATTGGTTGCCAGTGGATGGTTGGGTGCAGTGCCTGGCCCCAGGACAGACCTTGCTTCCAAACTCTTGTCGCTCACGGTGAAGGACATCCTACTTTATGTTAACAAAAACATAGAACTTCACTGAAATAAACCCAGGTTAAAGTGACATTTTAGTTAGGTATAGCAATAATATCATACTTTGCATTAACAAAAACATAGAAAATCACTGAAAAAAATAAAGGTTAAAGGAAGGTTATGATTTGGATCAAAATGTGAGTTAAAACATACTGTTTTAAATTAGCAAAACCACTGATATATATATTTGCTAGTGATGGTCCCCACTAGGTAGTTATAGTTAGGTCTCCTGTTCCATAGGAAAAGCGTTTTTGGGTTGGTAATAACAATGACACTGATTGACAAATCTCTACGATGCTTTCCAAGAAGGGGCTACTTTATGACTAGTGCATGCATGGAATGTTTTGGAGTGATCCGTCAAGCAGGGCTCGAGAGTAAAGGGGGGGAGGTCCCAAAATGCAAACTCCCAATGCATTTTCCATCGACTTCTTTAAGATGGACTACAGAAAAAACTACTGAATGAAATTACACCAAATTCCTCAGGAAGCTAGATCTGGGTCCGCAGATTGGGCTTTTTGTCATTCGGTGTAAATCCGTTCATTAATTTTTGTGAAATTAAGGTTGAAAATAATTGTATATCTGGAGGCTCTCGCAGCGATGCCCGTTTTAAAAATAGAGCTTTCTGATTTGGCCCAGGAGCTTTATTTGTCTTGGGCCATGTTCCTCCTGTGGAGTCTGACTCCCGCTGGAGTCAGACTCCTGCGTGAGCGAGCGCTCTGATTGGCTGCCAACAATATGAGAAACATATTGCTGACAGCCATTACAGAACTCAAGGACGACGTCTTCTGTCCTAAAGAAAAATTATATTATAAGAGGGCAGGATAGGGATACCCTGACCCCCAGGCCCAATTGCCAAAATTAAAAAAGGGATGCTGCGATCCCGCTGGACTCCCGTGGATCGGAAAAAGAACTGTTGGCTGGGCCACATTAATTAGTTTCAGTCCCCAGGGAGCCTACCTGGGGGCCAACATCATAATAAAGGGCAGGTGGACCAGCCCTTCCAGAGCCAATAAATGCCACTCGGAACCCACCCCAGGCCGATATTTGATTAAAAGGGGTGGTAGGGCATCATGGGCAACCACATTTTTATTGTTTTTCTAAGAAAGGTTTGTGAAAACATTTAAAAACACATTGGCAGTGTCAGTAGGCAGACAGCCAATGCCAGACTTATTGGCTTTGACAATGCCTATTTTCTTTCCAGTTGATGAATTTTTCAGGAGAGCATCATGTCAATATGTGTTGCTTCTAAAACATTAACTATACAAATACACTTTTAACAATGCCATTGAAAGATCCGGGTGCCAGGGCCGACGCTCAATAAGGTGAGTTAAGTCAGTCGTCGTAGCTTGCTGCCTCACAACAGAGGATCCAATTGAATGTTTTTATCTATTTATGGGATTGGCTCCAGGGTTAAAATGTTATTCAGATGAGAATGCAGGAAATCCTGGCAACGCTGTGCTACAAAAATAACCCAGGCCATACCCGACTCTTTCTGTCTTCTAGGAAATATCTGTTGAAATCCAGAAATGTATTTTCTCACTTTTTCTGGGAATTTCAGGGTTACTCTAGAGAAGCTGCAACAATCATAGATTCCTAGCACTAACTATGGAAATATTGGTGAATTCAAATCACTCACATGAGATACAGTTTTGCTTTTGTAAATGTAATAAGAGTTCATTTGTCCATTTATTAAATATTACCTGAAGTGGAATTGCATTTGATAACTCATTTTTTCTGAGCTTTTCCATAAAGAGAATAATTTTGACTATGGAACAACCCTTCACCCTACACTCCAATAGATTTTTGGGGTTAAGGGGAGCTCTGCTCCTCCCTATTTTCCCCGGCATATTTATTCCAACCATTGACAGGAGTAAATGTTTGACCACATTCAGAAATGTACCTGCAAGAATTTTTCAAATCCTACAATCCTGTAGGTTTGTTGGTGCTATCGTACTTAAGCAGTTAAGCATATTAAACAACACCCATAACCCTCCTGGTGAGTAGATTAGTTAATAGGTAATATTACAGCATATTGGTTTCATATTATGTGTGACCAAATCCACTCATAGTCTATATTAACATTATAAAAATGTATTTTACAATCATAAATGTAGGTATTTGTTCGCCTAACTTAACCCAAATTAATTCTCAATTATAACGTGACATGGAGACGTAGTCTCCAGCATTTTTTGAAACCATGCAAAAACCTGGAAACTGCATGAGATTACACCGCCGTAAATGAAATTTCACCTGGGCCTAATATATATGATTGTAAAGCAATCTAGTTGAAACCACTTGGAACTGGCAAATTGAGTATTATTCAATGACAGTCCACAACAGTGGATAGAGATCTGAGACTCTTCACAAAGGATGCCAGCACTGCATAATAGACCCTAGAGTTACTAATATTAGTAGCAAAGTGTACGCTGTCAGTAGAGGGCTTTACTCAGGGTCTTGCAGCCCCTATTCCGCTTAAAGTCTATGAATTGCTGTGAAATAAGGAGCCTTCCCAAATTCTAAAGTAGGGGGGGCACATCATTTTCAGTTATGCAACTGGCTGTCAATTCAGCCTAAATTATCACAATAATATAGTCACATACCTGGAACACCTCTCTGCTCATAAATATGGCAGTGCGGTTTCAATTATGTGCCGTTGTTAGTCCATAGCAGTTCCAACATATGGTGATACAAGCACCTCATTGTGGTTTGGGTGCTTAATTTGAGCCGGTTGTTTCTCTCTGGTGTTCGACACTGGCACTTAATTGTCAACACTGCGCTTCTGACTGTCTGCCACAAGGTGGCGCTGCCTGGCTAATTTAGAGATGAACACAACAGTTAATTATAAACTCAAAATACATTACAATTGAGGATTACCTGCCGCTCAAGCCATTCTTATAGCTTTTGGGACCTGGAATAGTCCGAATTGTCGCCATCATAGTAGTGTGATGGTGAGTAGTGGTGTTACTATCATTGGCAGCGCCGGCAGGGTCAATGTGTGGTGCAAGCTGCAGTGGCATCCTGACAAGAGCCCTGGCACTTTGTTTTTGTAGAAATCAAGCACTGTCATTCACTCTGCCTGCTGTTTCTACATATACCACAATATTTCCTTCTGGTAGCACCAACCAGTATTTATAGAAATTATGTTAAATAGTAGACTCTCTCTTCCACACTGATGACATTCTCTATTAGGAATTGGGTTTCAAACCAGTTTAGCTTTTCTTTGTTTCCTGTCAGACAGGTATTGTACAAAGATTGTCGTTGTCAAAGGCTAAAACTATGTTTTCTTTTTCACACTCTTCCACTCTCCCACAGCAACAGCGTTGTAAGTGAAGCTCATAGCGACAAGAGAGTGCTCTTCACTGCCCCCTGCTGGTGGCGCCATTACACAGGCTGCCTTACCTCACCGATGGACTCACCCGCCTGAAATGACCCCATGTTGAGGGCAAGTTCACTGTTATCCTCTTGCAGGCATCATTAAAAATCCCCCCACGCCACATCAGAAGTCTCCCACGCGGCAAACATGACGTGCATGCCAACATTAAAGTGCAGAATACGTGTTTGTGAACAGAAACCTCCCATCTTCTTTGTTCGAGGGCTTTCTGAAAGCAGAGTTGCTGCACGCCTGAAGACGAGGCAGTCATACGCTGCCATATTAATATTTAATATGCATTGCTTACAGTCAGTGAAAATTGCATGTTCAATTAAAAGCCGCCCTGACCTACTTCCACATAAAATCAATATCAAACCTATGAAAGGAAACCTCTGGCAGCTTCTGGAAAATTCTAAGGCTAGGTCTCCATTAAAATGCATAATCACACATTTCTCTGCTATGCTCTTCTGTTGTAAATCACTTTGTCTAATGAATGATGGGAAATGTAAATATGCTCAGTAATATTTGAAAAAGTTAGGAAGTATAGAAGAAATATTTAGCATGACATAACGGGAAAGTTTATTGCTGAATGCATGATGTATGTGATACATCTGTAACGTGAATATTCCATGAGGAATGCACTAGGAATGGATATTCCTAACACTATTAACCACACCATTCTGCTTGCTGCTTCATGTCGAAGGGAATGAAGTGCTCCATTGTGAGATATGTTTTCTGAAACACACCTGTGCATTTTATGGAAGGGAAGAAGGATTGCGCAACAGACCTGAAGCCTGCGCCTCGAGACTCGGTTAATCTGTCCCTTCATCCACCTTTATTCCTCGACACAAAATGCACAATGTTGTTAGAAAAAAGGTATCTCATAATATACCGTTTGCTGTTCATAAAGTCTTCCTAATGTGCAGTAGAAACATTTTTTAAATGCAAGTATAAAATAAAATATCAAACTGAAGGCATACTCAGTTGTCATTAGCACAAAGAAGGTTCTCCAAAAAAACCCACAACACTGGGTAAAACTATTGGCTGTTGTTGAAGACAGACAATTGATGCCTCCATAGTCCCAAACTCACTAAAATTGGGGTCCTCAGTAACCCCAGGGAGGCGGAGGTAGCGGTTATTCCGCATGGGACCAAAAGGGTCTCTTGAGTAATGTGGACTTACTAAGAGAATCTGTATTCTGATCCAAAATCCCCTGATTATCTCTCATTTATCCCAGTGGTATTTCCACGTAGACTTCTCCAGTACCACTGACTTACTGCATATCTCATAATTCTGATGAGGCTAATTACTCACGTCACCAGTTCATTAATGTCCTGCTGTGCACTTATATTACTGAAAATATTGTTGCTTTGTAGGAAGTCACATCAAGAAAAAGTATGGCAAGTGTAGTAAAGCATCCTACTACGAAAAGAAGATTGCTACAGCTATGATTTGAAATGCTGGTATTATGAAAAGAAGAGCATGGAATGATACCACTAATATTTAGGGCTTTATTATGATGTCGGGCGGACGTGATTGCATACTCCCATTTCGCTATGGGAGCTTGTGCTGCGCTGTAAACTGGCTTAAGCACAAGCTCCTATAGAGAAATGGACTAATCTATTCACCCCTGCACCGTGTGGCAGACACCTCAAGGTGCCTGCCACGCAGTGCAGGGATTACCAGGGGGGTACCAGGTGCCCCCTTGGCCCCCAACTGGAGGCCGGAGGCTTTAGGGAGGGCTGGTAGGGGCCACAGAGTTGCTTTATGACAGGCTTTCTATGTGGGAAAGCCCGATATGGAAAGCCTGTTGGAAACTGACTTCGTAATCCCAACGGCGGAAACGAATTCCATAGGGATTACGGTCAGACCTCTGACTGACCAACGGGCTCCTTGAGCCTGTCAGAATCCAGCCAGAATGACCTTCCAGTTTCACTTTCGACCGCCTGCATGGTAATGCGGCGGTCGAAAGTAAAACCCACGATGAGACTTGGAAAGTATCCGACCTGAGGTCAGAGGCTTTCCGAGTCTCATCGTAATGAGGCCCTTAATGTTAGAGACATTCTTTGTTTTCTTAACATGACTCTTGCTTCTTGATAATAAATATGTATGTCACAATTAATCGGGAAGTTGGGGTTGTGATAAATTTAAATTGCCCTTAGTTGGTCAACTTCGAACTTCATGAGGTTTGTAAATTTGGAGGATTGTGCAACATACAATAATTACATTGAAAACATAATTGCAGGGGAACACGGCGGCCAGCTAGATGCCGGTCGCGAGTCGTGAGCAAGGATCGCCTCTGCTACTGGGATGCTGGGTCATCTCTCCCACCCTCCCCCTTACCGTGCTGACTCGCACTGATCCGGGTGTGGTGCAGTCTGTCAGGTTCGTTTGCCTCGCTGACCGTGTTAAACGGAGACCAGAGATCCCCGGTGCCCGCGGCGGCTGCAAGTTCACGCACGCAGCCGCCGAGGTCACCGCCGAGGTCTGCGGCAGTTGAAACGTTCAGTTTCCAGGGGGCTGGTTTTGACTTTGAACATTTTAATTCTCAGCTGCACATACAGGGAAAGAAAGTAGTTTTGATTTTTGCATTTGAATTTCTACTACCCATATTAGTCATTTCTCCGGTCCAGCTTGATGTTTGAAAATCCGGTGACTACGTTCCACAGAGCTGCTGGGTCTTTGGTGGAGCTTCGTCATGTACGGTGTAGCGTATTAGGGGGAGATATTCTCTATAGCTTGGTCCTGCTCAGGGTCGCCACCCATATTACATCAAGCAAGGGCAAGCTCAGGTCAAAGCAGGACCCCTATCCTCAGCTATGTGTAGACCCAATTAGACTTACAGGACTAAGATTGTCTCCTTCTTCTTCTTCTAACTCCACCACCTATCTTCTGGGGTATCGCAAACAATCCTTAAAAGTAAGATATGTACCACACCTTTATCCCATGGAGTCCCAATCTTGCTCAACAGTTGAGCTCACCAAAAGCCATGGGGGCGAAGGACAGGTACAGGTACACACAGCAAAATCTGATATTCTAGCCAGTCTAGGTCCTATTTCCACCCCAAGTACCTCTATCCCTCCCTCTACGTAGTATACTGAACCGTCTCGGGGGAGGAGGTATAAATTAAGATCATGTAATTTTCTGGTGGGGGGTCAGGCACCACAGCAACTCCGAGCTACGGAGAACAATCAAGGCCAAGCCAGACAAACAGTTAAACAGAGGCTGGTTGTGAATAAAGCCGACAAATCAGCTAATAAACCAGTCAAGCTTACGCCTGCAAAGGGCCTTAAGAAAACAAAGAATTTAGTCCCCATAAAAGTTGCTCCTTTACTTAGGACCTATTTCATGGCTAATCCCCAGGGCAATCCTGACCTCAATAGACGGGGCGGTTCTATTTTCATGGTAGAGGAAGGTGGGGAGGCGGTAGACTCCTCTATTATACTCTCCAATTGTGTTGCACCTCTAAGTACTTTGCCTGTATTGAGTGGGGAGGAAAGACATGAAGAATTCGAGGAGGTAGGGCCAGCCCCGCTTGAAGGGGGACCCCAAAGTGCAGAAACGGTTCAGGGCCTAATAAAACGACTGACACAGGAAATGGGTGCCCGCTTCTCTATCTCAGAAACAAATTAAAAAAAAATACAAGACACCTGCACCGGCCTAGAAGAAAACCTCCTGGCACTTACCCATAGGATGGACGACCTAGAACAAAAAGTAGGGAGCCTCGGGCAAGAGGGTAAGAACAATGCCCAAGAGATTTCGAGATTAAAGGAGAAGGAGCGAGACATGGCAGAAAGACTGGAGAGGCTGGAAAATATGTCTAGGAGGAATAATATTAGGATCCTAGATCTAAAAGAAGGGCTGGAAGGAGATAATCTAAAATCTTATGTTATCAGTATCCTGACTAATGCCTTCCCTCAGATTGCATCTGCCTCAGCCTGGGATGTAGAAATACAGCAAATCCATAAAGACCCCTTCAGGCTAAACCCGGCTAGGAAAAAAACCTAGAAAGATCTTGGTTTTTATACAGTCCTACACTCTTAAGGAGCAGCTACTGGGGGCGGCTCTTAAACTTAAGTCTATACAGGTGCAAGGCGCCTCCTTTAGAGTCCGTTCAGATATCTCCTGGGTCACTGAGGACAGGAGGTGGGAGTTGGGAAAAGGGATGGATCCGTTAAAGGATTTAGGGGCCCAGGTCCAGTTGCGTTTTCCAGCTTTTCTGAAAGTATTCCTCGCAAATAAGATGCATAATTTCAGGCTCCCGAAGGAGGTAGACACCTTTTTGGCACAATATAATGCAGCCGTTTAAGGACGGGGTTAGTGATCCAGCATCAAATCTTCTTTTTATTGTTATATTTGGTACACAGAGGCGAGAAGCTCAAGGCTCAAATAGGCAATAATTATTGCCAGTAGGTAGTATGGGAGGGTTCCCGCGGGATGGGGGGTGGTCGGGGGGTGTTGGGGTGTTTTGGGAGTTTTCACATTGTTTGTTGGGGAGCATTGGGAAAAAATAGGAAACAATACATAATAAAATCATGTGACATTACAACCTCCAGTAGCTACAATAAAAGGTGGACTCAGATTAATGATGGGGGATAGGACCACCCAGGTAGGGACTCAACAACTTGAATGTCTCAACTGGAACGTTAATGGCTTGAGGGTAATAAGAAGACATCGTCTGATCCTTCAGTACTTAAGGGATAGCTCAGCTAAAACACTTTTCCTTCAGGAGACTCACCTTATACAAGCAGAGTGTAAGGCATTATTCGGCAAACATAAATGGGTGGACACAATTGTAGCTTCGGATCAGCAATGTTGTTCTAAAGGGACTGCGATAATGTTAAAAAGAAATTCTGGAGTGGAGCTAACTAAGTCCCAGGTAGACTGCAGAGGAAGTTGGGTCGTTGCTGAGATTAAGTTGAGGGGGGTAAAACAGACCCTGGTTAGTTTCTATGGCCCTAACAAAGACGATATCTCCCCTCTGAATACTCTCTGTTTGGTCCTTGCCGACTTTGAAGCTCCGCTGATCCTGGTCGGAGATTTTAATGTACTCTTAGACAATAGATTAGATAGGTCCTCCCCTCGCACGCAGATAGCAGTCCCGCGTGTAAGAACGCAACTCCTGAACATTTTGAAAAAAGTTAACTTATGTGATGTCTGGTGAAAAAAACATGGCGAGGTTAAGGAGTATTCCTTCCATAGTAAGAAGAACTCTCACTATTCCAGATTAGACTATCTATGGAACAGGTGGATATACATAGGGTACTTCTACTTAAATACATGCCCATTCATCTATCGGATCATGGTGCTCTGGTCTTTAATCTAGACTTTCCTCCAGATTATTCAGTAAGGAGATGGACACTGAATAGGAGGTTTCTCCTACTAACTTCCGCGCCTAGTTTTTTAAAATTAGAAACTAAAATATTCTTTCGAAAAAATCTTGGGTCTGCCCCATTGTATATTGTCTGGGATGCCTTTAAGGCGTGGCTTAGAGGGACACTAAAAGGGGCAGTCTCAGTGTGGGCTAGGTCAGAGAGGGAAGACTTGGCCAATCTAGAACTGCAAATAGCAAGGGCCGAAGCTGAGCTTAGGGTGAGACCTCCTGAAGACCAGGGGAAAGAGCACTGGGTGAAGAAAGTGGAGGGCTGTCAATTACAATTCAAACTTAAAACTGAAGAAATTCTGCGCCAAAAGTGGGAGTTAAGCAAAATGAGGGAGTTTGATCAAGGGGAGAACTGCGGTAAGCTTCTTGCCGTGAAGTCAAGGATTGATAGAGCCAACATGTATATAAGTAAGATCAAGAAAGGTACACAACTGATGGAGGAAAGGGATGAAATAGCTCAGGATTTCACAGGGTTCTTTCAAGATCTATATCATGAAGACCTCCACGGGGTTGACGAGCTCACAGATAGTTGGCTCAAGGAGAAACTATTGCCGCAATTAACAGAGGCCAGTCAAGAATTCCTCTCTCGAGACATTGGAAGTGTTAAACCTGGCTAAAAAGGGTAAAGCTGCCGGACCAGATTCAATTCCGATCGAGGTTTATAATATGCTGCAAGATGAAATTATCCCGGTCTGGTTGAACTTGTTTAATGAAATATTAAAGGGTACCTCTCCATTACCCGAGTCATGGTCAGATGCAGTTATCACCCTGATTTTGAAGCCTGATAAGGACCCCTTGGAGTGTCAATCGTACCGCCCAATTTCATTATTAAACGTAGACTATAAAGTATTTGCAGGGATTTTGAACAAACGGCTTTGCAAAATTATACCTCAGATAATACATGAAGACCAGAGGGTTTTCTTCCTGGTAGGCAAATGCCAGATCTGGTTTATACCCTGATTGGTTCAGTCGGCCTGGCTTTGTCTTTGGGTTGCCCTCTGTCAATCATTACGGTTGACACGGCCAAAGCTTTTGACCGCGTCAACTGGCATTTTTTAGATAGAACCTTGAATGTTATGGGCTTCACCGTGGGCTTTAGAGAGGTAATCAAAAAAATCTATAGTTCACCCCGTGCTCGTATTCTAGTCAATGGTAGCCTATCCCTGATGGTGAACATAGAACGTGGAACAAGGCAGGGATGCCCGTTGTCTCCTATTTTATTTGATATCTATCTCAAGCCTTTTGCCCAGAGCTTAAGGTTAAATGAAAAGATCGTCCCATTTAAAAAGGGTGGGCTCGTTAGAAAATTGGCTATCTACACAGATGATCTAGTCTTGTTCTCCTCTTGTGTAGATACTACCCTGCCTGAGCTTATACGTGAATCTGACACCTACGGGAAGTTCTCAGGTTATGAGATAAATAAAGATAAAACGAAGGTCATGGCTTGGAATATGGCTAATCAGGGGGAAGTTTATGAGACAGAATTAAGATACCTTGGGATTACTATAACTCAAGACCCTAGGAAATTTCCAACAGTGAATCTAGGCAGAATTTAAAGAGAAGCTGAGATTCTCTTAAAAAGATGGCAGAGCATACCACTATCACAATATGGTCGTGTTAATTTAATTAAGATGTGTGTTCTCCCAAAGTATACGTATCTTTTTAATAATATACCTTTGGAGTTTCCAAAAACTGAGATGCTGAAAATCCAGGGTAGGATTTCTTCTTTTATCTGGGCAGGGAAGGGGATTAGACTGTCCTGGAAAAAACGTAGGCGTAAATTATTACAGGGTGATATGGGCTTACCTGACTTTTAATTTACTGTTGGGCTTATCAACTAAAAAATGCTTGGATGGTACTGCACTCCCCGGATGATTCCTTGACTGGTATTATGTTCAAAGCCATGTTGGAGGGAGTAGGGGAATCTGGCTTTATGTATAAATTTGGTTCCCCCAAATACTACAAAAAGTTTCGGCTGAAAACGCTGGGTATGGCGGCCAAACTTTGGTCGTACTGTCAACTCTGTCTGGGGCTTCCTTATTACAGTGAGTGGGCCCCGGTGTGGGATTCTCCTGGAACGCCGAAGAGCCTCTTACATGCCTTAGCTTACCCACTAAAAGCGGCAGGAGTCTTAGTATGGGGGTTCTGGTACAGGACAGCAAATGTCTTCCCTGGGAGTTTTGGAATCAAACACTGCTGGAACTTTGTCCAGATTTAAGTACTACCAGCTTCTGTCATGGTGTAAATCGCAAAGTTGGTCGGGTAGTCTTGATGATGATATGGAGAATGACTTGCAAAATCAACTCCCGAGGAAGAAAGAAGTTGCCCTATGGTACACCTATCTTCTGGCGGCAGCAGAAAGAAGAATGGATAAGCCATACCGGGTCTGGGAGAATTACTTGCCAGGCGAAGACTGGAAGGAGTTATGGCAAGTATCTATTGACATGCTTTATTCAGTGATTAAATCTGCTGCTCTCAGAAGAAATCATTTCTTCACACTAAAAAGGATATACTGGACTCCGCTTAAGGTCTCTAAACTGAGGGGTGGAGGTGCAGCATGCTGCTGGAGGTGTGGTTTCCAGAGTGCGGATAATGTCCATATATTCATGTCCTGCCCCAGAATACACAAATGTTGGTTGGATGTCGGTAAGACCATTTCCAGGGTTCTGGGTCTAGAAATGGAGGTAAGCCCAATTCTCATTTTCTTTGGGGTGGCGGATATGCTGGGTGGGTTACGATCTCAGTCTGGGTCCCAATGTAAATTGGTGTTTTATTTGATATTGTTGGCAAGGAGGGAGATTTGCCTGTTGTGGCGACAGGAAACGCCCCCTAGCTGGTGGAAGTCTGTTAAATATTATCGAGCCATAGACCAGAGGGTTAATCATTTGAGGGGCAGGTCTGATTCTGGCTTGTTCTGGAATTGGCTGGATGCCCCCCCCACCCCCCTCCCCCTGAGTAGAGTCTAGATTATAGTTCATGGATGTAATCTGGTTAGACGTGGATTTTGAAAATTTCCAATGATTAACACCTCTGGGTCATCTCAAGTTGAGTATAAATAGGTTTTCCCGTTTAAAATATATCAGCTGAGACTAAGTATCCACCAAAAGGTATCTGCGCCAGGGTTGGCACAGGTCGAGAGGTGGCAGTAGCTACGGAGGTAATATGAGGAAAGAAAAAGAAAACATAATTGCAGAAGAATGTACCCTCAAACCTTTAAAGCAAGTGAATTTTCACTATACTTTCACTGGGCTTGTTTCTAACTAACTTTATTTTTTTAACTCTTTTTATTGTTTTAGCTCTAAACTAGTATAGAGTATCGCAGAGATCCACATCACAGCTGTTTAAATGCAGAGTGACAAGCTCCTTTCCCCCCTAACATATTTAAGGTTAAGGATGAATATCATCTAGCTTTGTTTTTTCAGGCTATACGTGTTGCAAATTTCATGAAACTTGAAAAAAAATCACAATTTGTTTGGAGGGAAGCCTTTGCTACTACAGTTTCATCTAGCAAGATGTCAGAGTTAGACCTGGCATACTTGGCACTGTTTCTCCTAACATTTTGCTTTCAGACCTTCTGTTTTTGCTGACTTCATTTTGACTGGTATTAGGAATCTCTGCCTTTACCACTGCTAACCAGTGCTAAAGTGCTTGTGCTTTTTCCCTAAAACGCGGTAACATTGTCTTATCCACCATTGGCATATTTAATCTACTTGTAAATACCTAGTAATGTGCACTACCTGTGCCCAGGGCCTGTAAATAAATGTTATTAGTGGACCTGCAGCACTGATTGTGCCACCCACTAGAGTAGCCCTTTAAACATGTCACAGGCCTGCCATCACAGAGACTATGTGTGCAGTTTTAAACTGCCATGTTGACCTGGCAAGTTTAACCTCTTGCCAGGCCCAAATCTTCCCTTTAAACACATATATGTCACCCCCTGAACAGCCAAGAGGGCAGGGTGCAAATATATTTTAATAAGCAGGACATGTATTTTATACGTTTTACATGTCCTCGTAGTGAGAAACTCTTAAATGTGTTTTCACTACTGCAAAGGTTGTCCAGCATCTCTGGTTGAGGGCAGCTTGACGATAATGACGGCCTCCGCATTGCACCCTCACAGCTCATCGGAACCAACGCATTTCCCCCAGCTGTGTGCTGCATCCTCAACACCCCAAATTCACAATGCAAGCTTCCGTTGACACAGCCTCCCAATGGTGGGCAATCACTGGGGTTGGCTAATATAGCGCTTCAGGAGGAGAGTGTCCTAGATAGTATGGGTGACAAGGTAGAGGTTACCCTGGTGTCACTGAGTGATGGAGAGATAGTGCAGAGAGCTCACATGCCTAGGCATACTAGGAAATATAGGTAATGGGTAACCATTAATGGGTAAAGTGTGGAGGTTCTGAGATGCACTGGAGCCAAAATTACAACTGTCAGATGAATTAGGTGACTTCAAAGCAGGTAGTCTCTAATACAGTCCACCAAGTTGGTGCAGCTGTAAACCAGGAGAGTCACTATCTAGTGGCTCTGGTTCACTTTGAACAGGGAGGTCTCAGGTTCCTTGATTGTTACTGTGAGCCCACCCATGCCTGTGGATTGTCTGCTTGGTAATGATTTGGAGCACTCCATCTGGAAGGAGGTGGAGCTCAGGTTCCAATTGGAGATGTTAGGGTTGCCTGAGTGGGTGTGCCTGATCACACATTCCATGGCAGCCTGAGTATCAGGAGGACGTGGTACCTTGAAGAATGGTCCATGTGCCTGCCAAGAAGAGGAAGGGCAAGGGGTGTAGGAAATGCACTCTATAAACTCTCACAATCAAGGTGGGAGCTGACCCTGAGAGGAACTCCCCAGAGCTACAGGGGAGGATGTTGCTGTCCTGAAGAACCTGCCTGAGCGGGGAAATGGGAGCCAGAAAGTGGTTCCACCAGGGAGAAATTCTCTAAGGTGCAGAGGGAATGCCCTACTCTTGTGGGTCTACGGCAGGAGGCCGAAATCCAGGTATCTAGCAACACCTCTGATGATTACCTGATTTACTGGGCGAATGGGCTCCTGTATAGTGAGACTAAGGTTCCTGATCCTGTTGCAGCCTGCGTGTTGGTTGTCCCCCAGTGCTACAGGGCCTTCCTACTGAAGCTGTCTCATGATGTACCCCTGGTAGGTCATTTGGGTCAGGACAAGACCTTTGACAAGCTCGTTGCCACGTTTTATTGGCCTCAAATGAGGAGGGCCTCAGGTGTGTTCTGCAGGTCCTGTCCTACCTGCCAGGCCAGTGGCAAGTCAGGAGGAAAGCACAAGGTTCCCCTGCAACCATTTCCTGTCATTGGCACCCCTTTTGATAGGGTGGGCATCAACATCATTGTGTCTCTGGACTGCAAGATAGCCATGGGCAACATGTTCGTCCTGGTGGACCATGCCACCTGGTGCCCAGAGGCTATCCCTCTGAAAACAGTGACTGAACCGCAGTGGCCAGGACACTGATGGGGATCTTTTCCCATGGGGGCTTCCCAAGGAGGTGGTATCAGCCCATGATACCAACTTCATGTCAGGGTACATAAAGGCCATTTGGAGAGAGTGCTGGGTATCCTACAAGTTCTCCATTCCTTACCTCCCTTAAACCAATGGGCTTGTTAATAGGTTCAACAGCACCCTAAAAGGTATGATAATGAACCTGTTGGATCCCATGAAGCAGAAGTGGGAAGTCCTCTTGCCGTGCCTTTTATTTGCCTACAGGGAGGTACCACAGAAGGGGGTTGGCTTCAGCCCCTGTGAACTTCACTTTGGGTACCCTGTGAGAGGACCTCTCCACTTTGTGAAGGAGGGCTGGGAGCAAGCTCCCAGGAAGGCCGCCCAGGATGTGGTCAGCTACATGCTGGCACTCCGTAACCAGATGAAACGCTTCCGGAAATAAGTGCAGGAAAATCTTGAAGTCAGTCACTCACTGTATGCTGAATAGGGCGAGCAACGTCTAAAGAAAGGGTCGCGGACACCATTAAAGTGGTCTCGCATTTGAGATAGTTTGAGCTATTGCCATTATAAATGACAATGCTTTTTATTTATGTGTTGGTTTTCAGAACACATAAATAAAATACATTGTCATTTACAATGCCAATATCTTAAACTCTCGTAAATGCGAGACCTATTGCATTGCACATGCTTGTTAATACATATAAGTAATCCCTAAGGAAGGCCCTACACAGCCCCAAGGGCAGGGAGCAGAGTTTTGTAAAAGTGGGGCATGTTCTTGTAGTAAAACACTAAAATGTGTTTTTCATTACTGCAAAGCCTAATTCTCCAATGGGATAACAGAAGAGATAGCCGGTTCATGTTTGGTGTCTCTGGAATACTCATTAAAAATCCTAACAAATTGTAAAGTCGGATTTTAAATTTCAATTCTCTTGCCTTAGCCATTTGATGCCTGCAGCCTGTCTCTGGTCACGTGACTGGGTGTAGTTTGCAGTTAGGCTTTTTGTATTCCTTGTAGACAGCCGTACAAAGTGGGAGCTTAGGTGTGACTGTTAGGGCCCTCACTGGCAGGATGGAAGGGAGGAGCTGGGTCCAGCCACACTTACACCTGAATCGCCTGTTTTCTGTCTCTAAATATCCACTGTATACCCCCAGTTGTTAATCTGGAGCCAGGGCAGGGAAGGCAGGGTATCTGTGCATTTTAAAGTATGCCTCTAGAAGCTTCTCTCCACTTCAAAAACACAACAGTGTATACAAGAATGACCTCAGACACTACTACTTCTGTACACTTCTAGACCTGTGGGTACTCTGTAAGGAAGAAGGATTGCTGTGCTGCTGAAATGACTATCACTTTGCTGGACTGCCACTCTGAAGAAGCTGCTGACCTGCTGCCTGCAGCCCTCTTCCTTGGGGAGGAAAAACTGGACCTGCATCCCATCTTGCACCCAAGACTCCAGAGTGACTCAATGGGCTGGTCTTCTGGCCTTCTTATCTGAGCCTCAGTAACATAAAAGGCTCCCCAACAGCTCCTGAACCCGTCTTCAGTGACTTCCTGACCCCCAAGTGGTGCCTCTCAGGCCCTGGACCATTGATGTGGCTCTGTGGGCACTTAAATCAAGCCTTTGGGATCTTTGTGACCATGAACAGGCCTGTTCACACTGGAACCGCACACTCGCACTGGAAGTTAGCACCAGCCGCCACTGGCTCACCTCATTGCATGGTAAGTATTGATCACTGTGGTGGTTCGCCAATGTGAGGCTCCAGCCCGCCCATCCACAACACCTGGCCTTCCCCTCTCATTCTGACCACTGCCAGCAATGCTGTTCTTGTTCCCTGCGGCACTCTCTAACATGAACGGGATTCTTGGCACAAAACCTGAGAGTGTAAACCTTCAGCTGCACTAATCTCAAACTGTATCTGACCTGCGCTCAATTTTGGTTGGCCTGAACTTGCAACTTTGATCTGGTTCAGCGCTACCAGATAGCTGCAGTTGGCGCTTTATGCTTTTAGGTTCTATATTGCAGTTTATTCTTTAAAAATTCATTACTCTGGTTCTACTGATTGGATTTTTGTTGATTGGCCTTGTTTTATTTATTAAATTAACTCCAATTTTCTAACCTGGTGTGGGATCTTTTCATGTGGTGCTTGCTCTGTTTTTCTGTTTGAAATGTTGCAAAAGTACTTTACACATTGCCTCTAAATCAAGCCTGTCTGCCAGGTGGTTGAGCACTGGTTATTTGGGATTTTATTGTTTCTTACCCTGACTAGGATTGTGGTTGATCCTTGACTAGGGCTCACACTCCAGTCAGCCAATAACATAATTTACAAAACCCAAGCCCGGGCGGGTGTCACATACGGGGGTGAATTGTGGGGGCATTCCAAACTCCCAAAATTACAGGTAATCGAAAACAAATTCTTGAGACAGGTTGTCGCTCTACCTCAGAGTACCCCCCTACTTCCCCTCAGACTAGACCTGGGAATTCGATCAATAACAGAGGAGCTGGGACTCAAACCGCTAACTTTTTGGAGGCGCTTGTGGTGTAGCCCAGACCTTATAAGCTATAGAGAGGAATTACAGGAATTTCTAGAGCTAAGGAACGCTAAAAGAATTCCGTGGATGATTTATGTCAAGGCAATGCTAGAGGAGATGGGTTTCGCGGAACTATGGACGGATCCCTTAAACTTTTGTGTAAAGACTCCAAAGAAGGTACTCGTGAGAGCATATTATGAATTGATGCTCATAAAAGCCATTGATGCCACGAGAGAAGGATCCTTGACACACCTGTTCCTCAAAGCGAAAGACTCTTATCATCTCGAAAGTGCTCTAGATTCAATCTCCCCCACATTAACAAGAAAATAATTTTTACAGTGGAGGTATGGATGCCTCCCTCTAGCATCATTCACAGCGTCATGGCAATCCCGCTCCACCGCAGAACTCTGCCCAGTGTGTGCTCATCCGAAAGAAGATGATGCTCATGCCGTCTTCTTCTGCAAGGGCTACGAGAGGAGCAGGAAATACTGGCTAGTCCCGTTACTTAAGAACTTGGGCTTTAGATCTTTTCAACCTGCCTACAGAATCTTAAAGACAGATCTCTCTCCCATTGTGGTTTTTGCCCTTTCAAAATTTTTAAGCTCTATGTGGTTCACTCGGAGTCGAGTGTTGAAAAGACTTGTATAACAGTACCCCTGAATTTCCTATTGCTTTTATTGCACCCTATGTTCTTCTTTTTAATATTTTCTTAACTATTGGATCACACTATGTTTAATCACTTTTATTGTGTACAAATACTATGTATCTTTTATGATCTGTGATCGAAATAAAGATTCTTTGAAATTGAATTGAAATAATTTCTAACAAAAGCTATCAGTTTGAATGTAATGACACAGACCAGCTGAAGCTGCTGGGTTTAGAAAGGCACCAGGTGTAGTACTGCTGAGAATGTCTTATGTAAACGATAAGGTGGACCAAAGTTTTATACAACAAAACAACAAGAAACAACCAACAATTTTAGAATACATTCGAGATAAACACAGAACCAACAATGAAAATAATTCAAAGTGACAGAATTTAGCCTAGCCTTCAGCCATTTTGTGGATTCCCTTTATTCGTGGATATTAAAAGATTGCACTGTCCAAAGTGGAAATCAAACAAAATTTCCCTTCAGATGGCTGTTTTTCTGCACTTTGGAAAGGTGCATGCAGCCAACTGTGACCAGAATCTGGCCTGCCTGAACAGTGCTGGCAGAGAAAGAGCATGCAATCAGTTCTTCGTTGGGCGTCACTCAGCCAAGCAAAATTAAAGTGCAGTTTTGAAACGGGTCTGCAGTTTATGTACAGCCAGAAATACCTCGGGCTGAAGACCTAGAAGCATCAGTTTCACTACAGTTAAACAAGCGCACCGCCAAAGCTAACTGTCACTCACTCACAACTTTTACAAGGCAAACTGCAGTACCTTAGGCAAATATTAGGGGCCCCTTTTAACAGGGTACAGTACTTGGAGTAATTACCAATTTTTCCCACAGTCCTCCATCACTTTTCCATTGATCCACACCAGAATCTTATGAACAAACCGAGAATCCATCCTTTTAAAGAAAGCAGAAGGGAACAATGCAAAAACTCCATTGTGCTGTTATTTAAATGCAGATCACTCACATCTTACGCGTGGTGTGGCTTCAACATTTACAATTGTACATGTATATTTGTAACAAGACTCTGGGTGGCTGGGTGCATTCCTAGGTGCTTAATATGAGCCAGTGGTTTCCCTTAATTCTTAACACTAGCATTTATGACTGTCCGCGACTTGGTGGCGCTGTCTGCTTATTTTGAGATGAACCCAAAAACAGTTGATTAATAATTCAATATACATAAAATGTTAATAACACCTTTTGCGCACGCCATTTTTATTACTTTCAGCTGGCTCAAAATAGTCTGAATTCTTACTCATGTATGAGTGCGATAGCTAGTAGGTCTGTTTGTAATGTCATTGGCAGCACTGGAAGGGGCAACAAGTGGTGCAAGCTGCAATGGCCTCCTGAGAATGGCCCTGGCACTTACCTTTTCACAGATTAAGCACTGGCAGCCCTTGTATATTTGTGAAGACGTCGTCCTATTACTGTTAGGGCATACCAGTCATTTATATTTACAAACTTAGGTGCATAAGAAGTTCCAATGAATTGCCCTTTAGCTGGTTCCTAAACTCAGTTGAAGAGCTGATTTTGCTCTTGCTTGCTGTGGTGTGATTGGAAGTCCACCCCACAGCTTGGGACTGTTGTGGAGATAGAAGAAAGATGGGTGCATTAAAGAAAGGGAAGGGAGAAATGTTTGCAGTGAGGGGATAGAGAGATTGGACATAGAGACACTGAAGCTCCAAGCAGTCCATGAAGCGGATGACTGGTGTGGAAAAGAAAGGTCATAAACAAACCAAGGCGTATCAACCATGGCTGACAAGGCAGGGGGTGGCCCATACACACACTGAGGCAATGTCAACCATGCCTGACAAGTAAAGGGTCGTGGTGGTATAGAGAGAGAGATATGTAGAGAGGTAGAGAGAGGGAGGTGACAGAGCTGGGGAAATTACCTGCATAGCAAGAGATAGAGCAAACAAATGGCTTAAAGTGAGATGAAGGAAGCAACCTGCTAAGACCATAGAATAGATGGGATATAATTTTAGTGTAAAAAGTCATATAAAAACAAAACAAGCACAAATAAAATAGTCCCCTGACATCAGCAATAAATGGATACAACTCATCCAGCCAGAACACTGAAAGGATGAAGCACTCCAGGATGAGGCAAACACAAGAAATTGGAAAAAAGCCATCAAATAAAGAGGAGGCACCTGAGTTAGGGCCATCCAATCATGAGATAAAGCTACCCAATCATGAGAAATGTGTCACCTAAAGCCCACTCTAAGTATTTTTTCTGTATGAAATAATGCTCTCTGTGGGGTGACATATAAGTACATAACTGGATGAAGAGGACTGTGATGATATGAGGTTATTTGGCAGCTACCTAATACTTGTGGACAGGGAGAGACTTTTTGCCTACTTTTATCTCTGTGTATAAATAGGCTTCCAGGGATTATAACAGGATAGGACCCTGGGCAAATGCAAAGGAATAGGTGAAAAATATGGTGACAAATAAGGCAGTTTCTCATGCAAACATTCGCTCGACAGTCTATGGAGCCACTGGCCGAAGGCACTGTATTCACCTGTGAGAGAGCGCAAACTGACTTAAATGTATGAGTACATCACACTTACCTGTAGTAAGCACAAATCATGAGGAGAAATGCCATGAGTGCTAATAGTATCTGCAATTATATTTTGAATGTATAGCTAATGTAGAGATTTAAGTAGAAGTGGAACTAATACAGAAATGTGTGACATTATATGACTTTATTAGACGTGATTATTTCTGAATTGCATGTCGTGAAGATGTTAAAATGTAAGATGGCATGTGGTTAAAAGCAGAACGTGGTAGGCCTCAGGGCCAGAGCTGGAGGGAAAGGGAAGGTGGTTCTTTTCACGACACAGATTGTATTAAGGTTTTTGGTCATTGCATTAAATAGGCCATGATTTATAGAAATGTTTACTTAATAATAGAATAAGAGTATTAACATGCTTTAATTAAATGAAGAAGTTGAATGCTATAATCATAATGAGAAATATTGTAGGCCTGAAATGTTTTAGCATTGATTTACACGTACATGTCTGGGCTGAGAAATGTTGCAAGCCTTTTTCTTTTTAGAAGTATATGAGAGTTGGGTTCTTGGCTACAGATATCTGTCTGCAAAGGAAGAGGGGGGATCCAATTATAAATGAATGAATAGAGGCCTGTTCAGTAGACGGCCCAGACATGGAGGAGGGTTTTGGAATGTTTAAGGGGTATCAGCGGGCCGGAGAAGAGTCTGAGAAGCAAGGTCAACTCTAACGCATGAGGCCCAAGACAAAGCATCATGGAAAAAGCCAGAAGTTGCACCACGTGAGGGGCGTTCCGCAAGGGGCGTCTCAAATGTTGTTGACTGTTTTGTATTAGGGACAGCACCCCTGGGTGGAGTTAGAGCAGAGACCTGAGGACCCTTTAGAGAGCGGGTGGGTAGGCAGAGAGGGGTCATGACTGGAGAACTATAGGTTTTCACCAAGAGACTTAGAGTGAGTGACTTCCCTTGGGGGTCATTCACTGCTGACACCTTTGTTAGGTTGGGATTTGGTTAAGTAGGGATACCATCTAGAGCAGGGTAGGGATAGCCTAACCTTTGCGTTTTCCTCCAACCTAAATGAAGGAGAGATATGCGTCTATGCTGATAGCTTTATTATTCTTAGAACTTGTGTTAGTGATTTCTGTTGCTCGTCTGAGGGCTTTTCGAGAGCACATGTATGTAATTGGACCTGTGTATCTCGTGAATCTCATTCTGAGATGCTTGTATTTGCAGCTTATCATTTCTTTACAATAAACTTTTGAAAGCTAGAAGTTGTTTGTGATCTTTGGGAGTAGAGTCCTTTCTTGGGTGAACTAACTTGGAAATAGGTGCACTTTCTTTCCTTACAGACAGGCAACAAAGGTTCAGTCGACCAGATCGAGGTTTGGATCAATAGATATAAGGTATCGATCAAAATCTCACCCTTTCAGTTGGTAGCTATAGAGGATGGTTGCCTTCTTGAGGACGGTGACCTAGGCCAGGTTAGCTTACCCCAAGGCCCCTAGAGATCGATGATCGGAAGAACAGCCCGCTGGAGAAGATCCGGATGACGTGAGACAGAAAAAGCAGCAGTATCGGTTGAGAGTGAGTATAAAGGGTTATGCGTGTTAGATTGCGGTGTTTTGTATTGTATCTATGTTGTAATGTCTGGCGGAGTTGAATGTCTGTAGAGTGACTGTGGAACAGGTTGTGAGCGCGCGCAACCGGTGGAAATCTTAAGTTCAAGGAGAGCTTAAGTGGTTCGGGTGTATCGGACACCCAGAGTAATTGTCAACTAGTGTGAAGGGGGTCATGAGGTACCATTGATCACCCGAGAGACCGAGATAGGGGGAACGTAAGAGTGAGTGCGTGAGTAACGGACGCTGGTCGGAAGTTACTGTGTGTGTAAGCAACCTATCAGAGAGACGATAGACATCTCGTCAGTTGTGTTGACAATTACAGATAGACTGTGGACGTACAGTCGAGAGAAGTGACCGCTTGGTCGGAAGTAGTCATTTTTCGGTGTATGAATGGGACGCATGCATAACCGGGAGACGAGTTGAGAAAGGAGGGGTGCTGCTGCGAAGCGGAGAAAAGTGACGTCAGGTGGTGTCGCGCAGAGATTGGCCGACCGGAGAAAGACCGCGCTGTGATAGGCCAGCTAGCGAAGACGTCAGAACAGGGTCGCGACGTGATTGGCCGACCGGAGAAAGACCGCGCTGCGATAGGCCAAGCTAGCAAAGCCGCGACAGGATTGGTGGATTGTCATCAGGAAGTAAACAGAGTAGCGAGGCTGGATATTGTGCGCATAATTATGAAGTGTTTTAAATGGCTGAAAGCGGTGTTTAAAAGAGAGAAGCGGGGATCGTATGAAGGGGAAGAAGCCCCGCCGGAGGGTACGCCAGCTCGTTACATGGCAGTGAATGTTGGGCTGCATACGATCCTTTGGATATCAGAGTGGAGTAAGATTACTGAAGGAAATGAGGAACTGACGTTCCCGAAGTACGGGACGTTCAGATTAGAGGTGTTACATCGATTAAAATCAGTCATGACCTCAATGAGACCCTTGCCTAGACCGACCCAGTTTGAAGCTCTTGAAGCATGGATTAGGGCAGCGCATGAAAAGAATATGAACAGACGACAAGAAAGGGTGAAACGATCGGTAAGGGCAGTGCAGGATGCCAGGTGGGATGCGGATGCTAAAAGATGGAGAGTGCATAATTTGGAAATAAATAAACTGTACCCAGTGTTAGAGGCGCCAGTAAATAAAAGCCCCCTAGAAGAAGATGAGGAGAGCGAAACAGAGGATAGCCTGATAAACAGATTATTGACAGACAGGCCACCCCCGTATAATAGAGCAGGGGGAGAGGTCGAGAATACTGAAGGAGAAAAGGGGGGCAATGCAGGAGAGCATAGACCGCTTCCCAGTTCAGAGTGGGATCCTGAGCCAAAGAAAGAGCTGTCCCAGCCTAGTCAGGTGCAACAGGTAGTCGGGAGGTTTGTGGTACAAAGAGCGCCGGAAACGGAAAGCGCCACATCCTACCCATTACCAGATGCACTACAGGTACCTGTTACCATAGGTCCTATAATATCGATATATGACCAAGAGAGAGCAAGAGGGGAAGAACGGGTACGGAAAGACAGAGAAAGAGCAGAGAAGGCAAGGAGGAACGATACCACTAATTCCCCAAGTCAGATGCCGATACCCAGAGAGTGGAGTACACCGATGCACACAGCAGGGGACCCAGGAGGAGATCCTGGGGGCCCTAGATGGCCAATGGATCTGAGGGGATCTGGACGAAAATCCTTTCAAGAGCTAAATGAGTACATGAAGCAGTGGGATGAGGCAGTGAAGGCTCAAAAGAGCATCAATGCTGCGGAAGCTGAAAGGGAAAGTCAGGACAGCAGAGCACGAACTCACTGCGGGGCGGGGGAGAGTAGCCCGGAGTGGGACTGTAGAGGGAGTAGGGGAGTCACCCATTGGGCCCGGAATGGAGGTAGAACAGACCTGGAAAACGGGGGCCCCGGGAGTGAAGGGGTGGCGCGCCCAATACTCAGTGAAGGGGAGAGGAGAGCACAAGAGTACAGAAACAGCTTTAAATGTCCACACTGTGTGCCCGGCACCAGAGAACTGAATGGGAGTTGTGAGAGGTCGCACCATAGTCCCTGTGATGACGGCAATGAGCGCAGCCCAGGGAATATGGGGAACCAGGAAGGATCGTATCGGGTACTGAGCAATATGAGGCAAAGAGAGAGTAGCGAGCAGAGGGAAAATAACAGAGAGGTGTGCGGTGAGAGGAGGGAGGAAGAAGAGAGTGGGCAGAGAGAGAGTGGGGGTAACAGGCCCGTGTTCCATCACCTTCCTAGATCGGATGGCCGAGCATGGGACCTGGAGAGATGGGAGCGAGGGAGACCACCCATTAACTCTCCCGAGCCCAAACGCAGAGCTCGAAGTTGGGATGGCAGGGAGACCAGTGAGCCCCCTTCGAAAGACATATTGCGAGCTGAGATAAAAGCCAAGAGACTCGATGTCTCCAGTTTAAGGTCAGACCTGGATGACATGGTAGATGGTACTCTGCCTTTAGAAAGAATGGAAATGTATGAACAGGATGAAATACTGTATATGGCAAAGGACATTACTCGAAAAGCGAGAGCAGTCCATGAGAAGTTAGTCGAACTAGCAGGCAAATATATGGTGGACTTGTCAAGAACCAAAGCATTACAGGGTAACCACAGGCTACATTACTCAGATCGAGACCTAGATGAGAGGAGAACGATTGGGCTGAAAACACACATAAGGGAACTGATTACTGGAATAAGGACATGGAGGGCACTAGATAAGTGGGAAGAGAGGTGGTCCAAGAAAGGGACCGGCAGGAGAAGCATGATTGGTATGACACCAGGACAGCAGGGAATAGAAGCTTACCCTTTGCGTGAAGTTGCAAATGGGAATTATGTACATGTCCCTTGGAGTAGGGGAGATTTAGCTGCTTTTACCACCTCTTTCCCCAAATTACGTGAAAGCCCAGTGGAGTGGTACAAGCAAGTGGAGAGATTTGTAAAAATCTCAAAGGTCCTTTGGATAGATCTGAACACGCTGTTTGACATTGTAGTACCAGGCGATCTGTGGACAGCATGCAAGGTTAGCGCTGAGTGGCCCATAACGGAGCCAGAGAGAGATGCCAAGACTAATGGGCCGTCCGAGATTGTGATGGCAAAATACGAGAGAGTGATGACTTGGCTGAAAGAGAAAGTGCCAATGCAAGACATAGATTGGGTCAGAATAGACCGAACAAGACAGGAACCCAAAGAGACAGTCCACGAGTATTACGAGAGATTGCTGAAGGCGTTTAAACAGTATAGCGGCTTGGATGTAATGGATCCAAAAGACATAGGGCAATTTGTGTCCAAGTTCGTCCTGGGACTGAGACCGGATATTAGTTTAATGATTCAGCAACACTCGATTTGTTGGCAAACTAAACCCCTAGACGAAATACTGAGATATGCCAGGTACTGCTGTGATGAGATAGACTCTAAGGCTAAGAAACTAAAAGAAAAATTGATGGTGGTACAGATGCAGGCAGCAGGGAAGGGGGGACAACAGCAACAGCAGCAAGGAACAGGTACAGGAGGAAAGAAGCAGTACAGTCAGAACAAGGGCAATGAGGAGAGTTCCACCTTTAGACCCAGAATAGATATAGCTGCCTTGAAGAAAACGACTAGGTGCCACCAGTGCAACGAGGTGGGGCATTGGAAACGCGAGTGCCCTTACAATGTAGAGATAGGAGAACAAGAGATAGAGGAGGAAGAGGTTCAGAGCGCGCCTACAAGAGGGGTAACGCCATACCAAGGAAAGGTGCTCAAAGGGGGGGGGGCTCCTCCCCGAGCCCAGTTCCCGCAACCTCCTCGAGTAGGGAGTATGGGTAAGACCTATAGACAAATGCCCCTGTTTGTGGAAGGGGAAGAGTGCTATTATGTGGACCCATTAACCGGACAGAGAGTGGAAAGAGAAGACTGCACCCTCGGGGCAGCCTTGGAGGTAGATCAGAGGGGACCCTATGTGGAAGCAGAAGTAGCAGGGTGCCCTACGACATTTCTGGTGGACACAGGAGCCACTAGATCCACGATCAGATCAGCTGCAGTTCCAGACCTGCCCATGTCTGGAGAGACCATACAGGTGGTAGGGGTCGCAAACAGGAGAATAACCAGCCAATTGACAGAACCGGTGCAGGTGAAAATAGGGAAGTACAGTGATGAGCACCAGTTTGTGGTTTGCGATTCAAGTCCTGTGTGTCTGCTAGGAAGAGACCTGTTGTGTAAATTGAATTGTACTATATACTGTACACCTCAGGGAGTGGAGGTATTGACCAATGATGATGATGCAGATTTCAAAGTTGCAAACTCTAGAATATGCGTGGAACTGTACCCTACTTTGACAGTAGATGAGCTCCCCTGGGACTTGAGAGAGACAGTGGCACCAGAGGTATGGGATTTCACTGGGGAAGAGATTGGATTGGTCAAAGGGGTGGACCCAGTGAAAATTGTAGTGAAACCGCATGCTGAGTTCCCAAGAACACCCCAATACAAATTGACTCCAGAAACGATTGCAGGCATAAAACCCGTGATCGAGTCCATGATTAAACAGGGAATACTGAAAGAAATCGTGGGTAGTCCATGCAACTCCCCGATTATGGGTTTGCAGAAACCAAATGGGAAATTTCGGATAGTACAGGACCTGCGAAAGATTAATAACATAGTCGTTTCGTGTTGTCCAGTGGTACCGAATCCATCAGTGATACTGTTTCAGATTCCATTCCAAGCTGAGTGGTTCACTGTGATCGATCTTTGCCAGGCTTTCTTTTCGATCCCTCTGGACGAAGAAAGCCATTTTCTTTTCGCATTTAAGCTGGAAAATCGCGTCCTAACATGGTGTCGTATCCCTCAGGGGTATACAGAGAGCCCATCGATCTTTAACCAGCTTTTGAAGAAAAATCTTGAAAGTCTAGTGCTGCCCCAGAAGTCAGTTCTGGTCCAGTACATAGACGACCTCCTTGTGGCGTCAGAAACAGAAGAAGCTTGCAGGGAAGACTCCATTGCTTTGTTAAATCACCTAGCTGCCAATGGGCACAAGGTGTCCCCGGGAAAATTGCAGTACTGCCTGACAGAAGTGCAGTATTTGGGACACAGAATAGAGAAGGGCAAACGAAAAGTGTCACCAGACAGGATAGAGGCGATCATGAAAATGAATGCGCCTAAGACACAGAGAGAGGTCAGGATGTTCCTAGGGATGGTGGGTTATTGCCGACAGTGGATCGTGAACTTTTCACTGAAAGCAAAGCCCTTGCAAAAACTGACGCACAAAGAGGTGAGTGATCCGGTACCATGGGACAAAGACTGTTTGATGGCGTACCTACAGTTGCGAGAGGACCTGTGTCGTGCTCCGGCATTGGGAATGCCTGATTACAATAAACAATTTTTTCTTTACTGTTGTGAGAGAGAAGGTTGCGCGTTGTCTGTGTTGGTCCAAATCCATGGGAATGCCCGTAGACCAGTTGCTTATTTCTCGGCTACTTTAGACCCAGTAGCCGCAGCGTTGCCCGGATGTCTCAAATCCGTTGCTGCAACGGGTGTCAGCATTGAGAGATGTGAAAATATCGTCATGGGGCACCCGTTAGAGGTGTGCGTGCCACATTCTGTTGAACTGTTGATGACCAGGACCAAAACACAGCATCTGACCAACAGCAGGCTCACGCGCTATGAGCAAGTTATTCTTGCTGCAGAGAATGTGACCCTCAAGAGATGCTCTGTTTTGAACCCTGCTACCTTGATGCCACTTCCAAATGATATTGAGGATGATGATGAATATACAGACCATGACTGTCTTGATGTGACTGAACTATGCACCAAACCCAGACCCGACATCGTAGATGAGCCACTGACTGACCCAGATGAAATTTTCTTTGTCGATGGCTCATGTGTAAGAGACGAAGTTGGGCAGTTGAGAGCAGCTTATGCTGTATGTACAATTACTGGAGTTGTGGAAGCTGGGTGCCTGGAAGGAGTACACTCCGCTCAGGTAGCCGAGATTATTGCCCTGACACGTGCTTGCTTGGCAAGCAATCAAATTCGAGTCACCATCTACACGGACAGCCAGTATGGGTATGGGGTAGTTCATGATTACGGGCAGTTATGGTCTCAAAGAGGGTTCATGACTTCTTCAGGCTCTCCCATTCGCAATGGAGAGTTTGTGCGCCTGTTGTTAGAGGCATTGCAATGTCCAGCAAGTATCGCAGTTGTAAAGTGCACCGCACATACCAGAAATGAGGACTTTGTTTCGAAAGGCAATAGATATGCTGATGAAGTTGCGCGGTATTGCGCGGAACAAGGGTATTCTTTCACAGAGGTGGATGTGGGTGGAATAAATGTAAGAACTGAATTAGCCATGATACTGGAAACTGTTGATACTTGGGATGAACTGTCAACCATGCAAGAAAATGCTCCTGATTCTGAAAAAGAAACATGGGAAAAGGCAGGATGTGTAATGGGTGAGACCCATTTTTGGGTCTCAGCAGACGGCAGAGCAGTGTTGCCCAATGAGATGGTGAGTCCAATGGCTAGACTCATACATGGTCCCGTACATTTAGGGAGAGATGCTATGCTGAGAGTGTTTAGACAGACTTGGTACAATCCTAAGTTTAGAATAGCAGCAGAAGCAGTGTGCCAGCGTTGTGTAACCTGCCAGCAGCTGAATGTAGGGAAAAGAACACCAGTTGCACTAAGTCACATAGGAAGGTCTGGAGGTCCATTCAATCGAATGCAGATAGATTTCATTGAAATGCCAAGGTGCAACCGCCTCCGCTATGTCCTGGTGATAGTTTGTGTGTTCTCCAGATGGGTTGAGGCATACCCTACACGTAGGTGCGACACCCTCACAGTGGCCAAGTTACTGCTCAGAGAAATCATTCCTCGCTTCGGGGTGCCGGCCTTTTTGGAATCAGATAGGGGAACACATTTTAACAGCGAGCTTGTGAAGATGGTCTGTGTAGCGTTAAATATCGACCAAAGGTTACATTGCAGTTACCGACCAGAAGCCTCAGGAATTGTGGAGCAGATCAATGGCACGATCAAGTCCAGGATAGCTAAAGTTTGTTCCTCAACGACCCTGAGTTGGCCTGATGCCCTGCCATTAGTTCTCATGAGCCTTCGCAGTACCCCAGACAGAAGGACAGGGTTGTCGCCACATGAGGTGTTAATGGGGAGAGCAATGAGGCTGCCATCTGTCCCAGCTACTGCACTGTTGAATATCACAGATGATATGATCCTGGACTATTGTAAGGGGCTGTCTGACGCCATGCGTTCTGTGTCCCTTCAGGTGCAGGCTGCCGAGGTTCCAGCGTGCCAGGGCCCTTGCCATGACCTGTATCCTGGGGACTGGGTCCTGGTGAAGAAACATGTGAGAAGAAGCTGCTTGGATATTCGTTGGCGTGGACCCTTCCAGGTCATCCTGATCACGAACACTGCTGTGAAGGTGGGAGGCCTGCCCAATTGGATCCACGCGTCACATACGCGAAGGGTTCCAGCACCTCTGGAAGAAACAGCTCCTCTCTCGGATAGACGTCCAGCAGAGGACCGAGAAGCCATAGAGGGGGCTAGCCAAGCTGTAGAGGTGCTAGCGGAAGCAGGGAACGAGTCTGACCCAGCTGAGGACGGTCAGTACAACAGCGAAACAGAAGACGCTACAGAAGGAGAAAGCAGCTGGGAGTACGAGTCTGACCCTGACAGGTCTGAAAGAGAGCGAGAACAGACCAGAAGGAGAAGGAGTAGAAGGGCACGTGGAGAAGCTAATTGGCCGCAAAGAAGGAGCTCTAGCCTGAGGTCAACTCCAGAGGTAACCCTTCCTCCGATATCAGAAGACTCAGACCCAGAAGAAGGTGCTCAGGGCGCTGAAGCACCGGACCGAAGAAGGTCAAGAAGAGTGCGTGTGCCTAACAGAAGATACTCCACACCTGAGTGGACATATCTGGCGACAAATGTCTGTGAAACCGGAGACAGGGAGGATCCGAGCGGTGGTGGTGTCCAGTTCTGAGCCCATTATCACCGTGGAAATAAGACTGTTGGTACCCGGTGTCGAACAAGAAGGGTCACTAACATTCATGCTCCCCAGACCTCCCCGCCTCAGCAAGTTAAAACACATGTTCCTTTCAGAATTGCAATTCCCCGACTTTGGTACAACGATAACAGCACATGAAGAGCACAATCTCCGTTTGGAAATACTGAACTATGCTATTGAAGCTGCAACCACAAATCTGATAGTAGACTGTTAAAGAACTTTGTAAATAAAACAAGCAGAAAAAGAAGATTACCTAGCGCCCAGGAAGCAGAGAATTTTAGGGAACTTCCCTTGAGTTGATGGAGAAGGGCTAGGGTTGTCTTTTTGAACTGTTAAAGGACTTTTGCGAAGAAGGTTGTCAGCCTCCAGTTGTGTGGATTCGAAAGACAAAAGGATTAAAAGAGACTGTAAAGGAACGAGAAGAAAAGAACTTTTTGCTAAGATAAGAGAGAGCCAAATTGTCTGACGAAATGGAGGCCGGCACCCCGAACCGAAGAGCTAAATGTATAATAGGTACACTAATAGTAGGAGTGATAATATTAATAGCTTTAGTGGTAACAATTTCTTATGTAAAGGGACATGAAGAAGAGGTAAAGGTAACTGATGCGAATTCTGTAGTAACGCTTACACCTACTGTTGCTGGTGAGAAAAGGGAAAACACTCAAGAGAAAGCGTTATTGGCTGCAGAAGCCCGCAGGTTACATGTAGACGAGTCCCAAGGAGACTTTAGGTCAAATGCTTATGCTAAACTCTTGTATGAATACGTGGATGCCATGGAGGTTAAGGATTGTTATGTCTGCATGCAGTTGCCGGCATCTGTAGACGAGGGTATTAGATACCATCACCTCCCTCTGACATATGGCATTACATGTAGCTTATTGCTTAGTATATTTTATGAGAGAGATAGTTTTGAATACTATTTCTCTAATTATGATTCAGTGTTGCCAGAAGTCCCAAATTATAAGCAGATGAACAAATGGGACTACTGGAAGAGTGAAGACAGATTGGCCAAGTTCTTCATTCCTTGGATTACCTTAGATACTTCACATGCCCGTAGAAATAACCTGACATGCAAGGTGTCAGAAGTCGAGAAGAAGTTCATAGGGCAGGTGGATGATCGTTACAGGAGACAAAAGATTTTGAAAAAATCTGGACAGTGGAAAACAGATTGGACCGAGGAAGAGAAGTCACACAAGAGAAAGGGTAGTAGTGGTCCAATAGCTTTAGATAAAGCGAAGAGAGGAAAGCTATGTCTTCACCGAGCCAAAACGTATTATGAAAATGTATACGTGGGTGAAGTTGACTGTGAGCATGCTTTTAATTTAGAGTACTACACTAAGGATTTCCTGAAGGGAATGCAAGTGATTCCAAATGTGTATTTTGTATGTGGAAGAAATGCCTACGTGAGACTACCTGACAATTGGTATGGATCATGTTACTTGGCAATTGTCTTCCCCAAAATATATCATGCACAAGACTTAATGATTATTGAGGGCAAGACATCATCGAGGGGAAGGAGAGATGTAGGCGATGCAGAAATGGTTGGAGATGTCTTTGGAGCTATGTTCCCTCTTTTGGGAGTAATTCTTAATGATGTTAAAATTAGACGACTGGCAACAGTTGTCGACAGGTTGTCTGCCAGCACTGCACAGTCCTTAATGCTGGTAGAAGGAGAGATGCAATCGATAAGGGCTATGGTTCTTCAAAACCGTCTTGCATTAGATGTCCTACTAGCAAAAGAGGGCGGAGTCTGTAAGGCTTTGAAGGTCCAGGAATGCTGCACTTACATTCCAGACAATTCGAAGCCCCTTGAGAAAGTTATTAAGAACATAACTAGTATTCACAAAGAGATCGAAGACTTGAGTAGAGAAAATGTCTGGGAAAAGGTGGGCCACGGAATGAGTACAGTTGGAGGGTGGTTTTCCACCTTAGGCAAAAGCTTTGTATGGTATATTCTAAAGCCTATCATCATAATATTGATCTGTGGGATAATATTGTGGGGATTGGTGAGGGTATTCAAATGGTACAGAGCAAGAAGGTCAGAAAGGGCCCAAAGAGAGCAGCTGCAGAGATTGGCTGCCATACAAGATAATCAGTACAGGAGTCTGAGGGCTCTGGAAGCGCAGAGAATGCCAGCAATAACTGCAGTTTAAATGTTAGTGATGACCCCGAGAGGTCATCAAAGGGGGGAACTGAGAGAGCGCAAACTGACTTAAATGTATGAGTACATCACACTTACCTGTAGTAAGCACAAATCATGAGGAGAAATGCCATGAGTGCTAATAGTATCTGCAATTATATTTTGAATGTATAGCTAATGTAGAGATTTAAGTAGAAGTGGAACTAATACAGAAATGTGTGACATTATATGACTTTATTAGACGTGATTATTTCTGAATTGCATGTCGTGAAGATGTTAAAATGTAAGATGGCATGTGGTTAAAAGCAGAACGTGGTAGGCCTCAGGGCCAGAGCTGGAGGGAAAGGGAAGGTGGTTCTTTTCACGACACAGATTGTATTAAGGTTTTTGGTCATTGCATTAAATAGGCCATGATTTATAGAAATGTTTACTTAATAATAGAATAAGAGTATTAACATGCTTTAATTAAATGAAGAAGTTGAATGCTATAATCATAATGAGAAATATTGTAGGCCTGAAATGTTTTAGCATTGATTTACACGTACATGTCTGGGCTGAGAAATGTTGCAAGCCTTTTTCTTTTTAGAAGTATATGAGAGTTGGGTTCTTGGCTACAGATATCTGTCTGCAAAGGAAGAGGGGGGATCCAATTATAAATGAATGAATAGAGGCCTGTTCAGTAGACGGCCCAGACATGGAGGAGGGTTTTGGAATGTTTAAGGGGTATCAGCGGGCCGGAGAAGAGTCTGAGAAGCAAGGTCAACTCTAACGCATGAGGCCCAAGACAAAGCATCATGGAAAAAGCCAGAAGTTGCACCACGTGAGGGGCGTTCCGCAAGGGGCGTCTCAAATGTTGTTGACTGTTTTGTATTAGGGACAGCACCCCTGGGTGGAGTTAGAGCAGAGACCTGAGGACCCTTTAGAGAGCGGATGGGTAGGCAGAGAGGGGTCATGACTGGAGAACTATAGGTTTTCACCAAGAGACTTAGAGTGAGTGACTTCCCTTGGGGGTCATTCACTGCTGACACCTTTGTTAGGTTGGGATTTGGTTAAGTAGGGATACCATCTAGAGCAGGGTAGGGATAGCCTAACCTTTGCGTTTTCCTCCAACCTAAATGAAGGAGAGATATGCGTCTATGCTGATAGCTTTATTATTCTTAGAACTTGTGTTAGTGATTTCTGTTGCTCGTCTGAGGGCTTTTCGAGAGCACATGTATGTAATTGGACCTGTGTATCTCGTGAATCTCATTCTGAGATGCTTGTATTTGCAGCTTATCATTTCTTTACAATAAACTTTTGAAAGCTAGAAGTTGTTTGTGATCTTTGGGAGTAGAGTCCTTTCTTGGGTGAACTAACTTGGAAATAGGTGCACTTTCTTTCCTTACAGACAGGCAACAAAGGTTCAGTCGACCAGATCGAGGTTTGGATCAATAGATATAAGGTATCGATCAAAATCTCACCCTTTCACCTGTTAACTGTTTACAAGATGAAAACTCCCCCTACACTCCTAAACGGAGTGGAATCTATTCATACCAAGCTCTGGCACTTTATGAATAAAGTTGAAAGGAAAGTTTTGCAATCAATTTGTGACTTAAACACCACGGCGCCAATAGAGGCATTACATATCAAAATGGGGTTGGTCAGCACCTTTGTAAGGAGGCTGGCATCTCTAGTACAGTGGGGCTATCTTCTTATACACTCAGGAGAGAACTCTCTGAGAGAACCTACAAATATTTAATAAAGGCAGAATATACTTTGATGTTGAACCTTGTTCAAGCACTTGAACACTTTAGCCTGAAATTGGCACACCTACAAGTATGAGCTTTAGTTGTCTTAAAGGGTATATCAAATCCTCTATGAAACTTATGTCGGTGGATTGGAATATTCACCATTGCATGAAGGTAAGAAGGGTGAAGAAAATAATAGGATCAGAAAATGTGTTGCCCATTTAGCTCTGTTTAGGGTGGAATATTTAACAATGAGTTCGCCGCTGCATTCTTATGTTTAGATAAAATTGCCTCCACTTAAGTTGTGTGGTGGACGTGTGGCGGCATACGAATTTGGAAGATAGGAGATGTAATTTGTGCAATGGCACAGTACAAACAGTGGATCATGTATTATTTGTTTTTACTGTTTTAGCATCTGTTCAGTTCTTATATAATCTGGCTAATGAAATGATATATTTTTAAATATACATTAATTGCTGCATCTTGAAAAACTAATGTGTAATTTTATTGTATCAAGTTTCACTTGGTGGTATTTTTACTGTTGATCTCTGTGTAGATCAAAAGCTTTAATAAAATCTTGAAGTAAGATGTGGAATAGAGGAGAGGTGCTTGGAGAGAGATGAGGAAGAAAGAAGTACAATAAAGGTGGCAATGTCTATGAATCGAAGAGGAGCTGTCGTACAGCTTATACTTTCTCAAATAAAATTGTGCATTTGTTGGACAACATAAACATCTGAACTGTGTGAGACTGATTCTCTGCACACCTTCAGGATATGTTGGCCGATGTCCTGCTAGCACATAGCGCACCATCAAACCCATAGCATCAGAAAGAAGGGACAAGTATTGTTTCACCTGAGACAATGTTGAGTTTTTTTGCCAGTCCAGGCATAACTTTCCAACATTGTAAGTAGTTACCACCACTGAGTGCTGTCTGCACATATCTCAGGGCAGACCTACTGATCCCGTAGGTGTCACCCAGCAAATGTGCCTGACATCCGTTAGTGTCTAACATCCACACTAACCACCCCTCCTGATTGATATGTGAAGACTTGTATGAGCCATTGGAAAGCATGGTGTCTAATGTTGTCTGTGTATTATCTGTGAATTGTTGCCAGTTCGCAAATTCTGCAAATGTGGGGATGTTTGGTTTGTTTCAATCTTTTATCATGGCCAGACATGATAATCATTTATTATAGTATAAGATATGCTCTAAATAAAGCCATGTTCCCCTAAACTTGTCAATCCTTAGTTCCCCAAATGGATTTTCAATCAACATTGTCTTTCCAAAAGTCAAACCCTTATACAGACAGCTGGCAAATGAAATATGCAGAATAAATCTGCTCTGTGTCATTGAGCATAGTTTTCTGATCCCATGAGGGTGTGAGTAATAAGACTCAGAGTCAACTGGATTATGCCCGGACAAATTTGCGAACTTCTGAGCAAATGCTTTTGAGATATCCCATGGTGGTGTAGGCAGTGTTTCTATTGTGTGTAATTAAATACTGCACGTGGTGTACTTGGTTTATGCAGGAAAAGGTGGCCATAATGGTGAAAATAGAATATTTCATCATAATTAGCTGCAGCCTCATACATCTCGTTATCATTAAAAAACAGTTTAATGCTGCAGGTCATCTAGCATTTAATGCACTGGATTATGTCTCAATCATCAGAGATAGTACTGGGAGTGATAAAGTCATGCAGAGAGATTTTAAGCACATAAGGAATTTGTATTAATTCACAGGATCCCTGAGCCCAAACAACTCCATCAGGAACTGGAACAGTAGAAATCTTCATGGTCAGCGACTAGCTGCCGCCTCCCCCCCAATCCGGCACCCAATACCCAGGAACGTGGACACGAGACGTCTTTACTTTTTTGGAAGGCGGGCGCTAGTCGCCCGGCCGTATTTATTAAAGTATGAAATTAAAAAAGGTTTTAATTGCATAATCAACAATTTATACAAAAATTCAGCAGGACATTTAGGTTTAGCAATAAGTTTGAGAGCCTGACTTTAACAAAACTCTAATACATGTTGTTTTCCTAACTTATACTAAACATCCTCATCTAGAATTTTTGTACATTTCTGGCCATATGGCAGGGTCACTACCGGTGTCAGGTCCTACAAGCTGCGCCTCCCCTCTGGATGTGCGCATGCGCAGTGTTACCCCGGGAATTGCCCGGTCTACGCCCTGAACTCCATTTACCCACTAAAGGAGGGCCCTTACTCTGCGCCGGTGGCGTCGTGAGTCCACGCGCGCGGGGTGGCTACCAGCCTAAGGAAAGCGTGAACTACTCCTACCCGCGCTCCTTTGCTTTGTAGCATCCATTACCTTGCCCCTGGAGTTGTGGGAGTGGCCCGCAGGCCCCTCCCCCTGGGCGGGAACCTCCATAGGATGATGCCCGCCCCCTCAGACCTCAAATATGTGCTCACCGATAATGACCTTACCGCATGCCCCATACCTAATAAATACGACGACCTATGGGAAAAAATTCTAAAGGACAGCTACACTGGCTAATAAAACAGTATCAACGTATAGCTACAAAGGGAAAAAAGGCCTAAAGACACATAGCATTAAATACAGTTCACTTCAAACAGTATCAACGTATAGCTACAAAGGGAAAAAAGGCCTAAAGATACATAGCATTAAACACAGTTCACTTCAAACAGTATCAACGTATAGCTACAGAGGGAAAAAAGGCCTAAAGACACATAGCATTAAATACAGTTCACTTCACACATGACTTGATAAAAGGGGGAAAAAATTCCTAGACAAAAGCATCAACAAAATATACCAACAGTTCATCTCTATTACCCTGTGAGACCCGTGGACCGTACATCCAGAACTTACCATTCAACCAGACATAAGAACTGCTACCAAACATTTTGTTCCAAGGGATGGTGGGTGGGAAAACAAAGAAGCCCCGAGCGCGGGGCACACCGTTGCGGCGAGGGAGCGTCCAGGGACAAGGGGGTCTCCTGGGCGCTCCCTATCTCTTTATTCCCGAGGGGCCAGGTGGCCCCTCCTCTAGCCCGCCCCCCTTGACCCGGACCCACTTCCCAGGATCCGGGTCAAGGTGGCCGCCAGCCAACCGGCGGTGGGCCGCGCCCCCCAGGGCACGCCCCCACCGCCGAATGGCAACAAAGGAGACAGTGGGGGCGACGGTCGCCGCGCCGCCATGCGTGCGGGGGGGCCGAGGGCCCCCCCTTTTCACATGGTCAGCGACTAGCTGCCGCCTCCCCCCCAATCCGGCACCCAATACCCAGGAACGTGGACACGAGACGTCTTTACTTTTTTGGAAGGCGGGCGCTAGTCGCCCGGCCGTATTTATTAAAGTATGAAATTAAAAAAGGTTTTAATTGCATAATCAACAATTTATACAAAAATTCAGCAGGACATTTAGGTTTAGCAATAAGTTTGAGAGCCTGACTTTAACAAAACTCTAATACATGTTGTTTTCCTAACTTATACTAAACATCCTCATCTAGAATTTTTGTACATTTCTGGCCATATGGCAGGGTCACTACCGGTGTCAGGTCCTACAAGCTGCGCCTCCCCTCTGGATGTGCGCATGCGCAGTGTTACCCCGGGAATTGCCCGGTCTACGCCCTGAACTCCATTTACCCACTAAAGGAGGGCCCTTACTCTGCGCCGGTGGCGTCGTGAGTCCACGCGCGCGGGGTGGCTACCAGCCTAAGGAAAGCGTGAACTACTCCTACCCGCGCTCCTTTGCTTTGTAGCATCCATTACCTTGCCCCTGGAGTTGTGGGAGTGGCCCGCAGGCCCCTCCCCCTGGGCGGGAACCTCCATAGGATGATGCCCGCCCCCTCAGACCTCAAATATGTGCTCACCGATAATGACCTTACCGCCACAGGCCAGCATTGTTAACCGACGATCTGGCCTCCCCCTGCCTAGACCTACCCTAGAAAGTTCTCACTCTAGCAAACCTTCCAACCAGGCCCAGACCCCAGGCCCCTTCCTTCCTCCGTCAAATGGACTCCCCTTACCAGGTAGGACAAATACACCCATGTTGGATCATCTGGAACCGGGGCTTGAAATAATTTGTCCCACTGTGTGTTGATCCTCTTTATCGAGTGATTCAACGCCCTGACCGGGTCCTTGCCACCCTGGGATCAGTTGAGACCCACCCACTGTGCCACCCGGGCTAGTCCTGAAGACCCACCCACAGTGGAGATGAACCCATCAATGAGTATTCGCCTCCCTAGTTTGGCCCATTCAGTCCCCCCTAGGTGAGGTATCACCACTGTCAGGGGGTCGGGCTGCTGAGCTAAAAGTCCCTGAAAGCAGTTCCTGAACTGACCATGGCACAGACCCTCAAACCCACTCTTCCCTGTCCTGCGTCCGGCACGTTGTTTGTGCTGGCACATTTTTAGCTCCTCAACTTCTGACGAGGAGTTCCTCCCCTGCGTGGCAGGTTTGAGAAACTGCAAGAACCAGAAAAGACCAAGAAAACCTGGGTAACCATTTTTTGCTCCACAACTTCTAGTGAGGAGTTCCTCCCCTGCGTGGCAGGTTTGAGAAACTGCAAGAACCAGAAAAAGACCGAGAAAACCCGGGTAACCATTCCCACTTCCACCTTAGGGAATGGGTAACACTAACACCTGCCAGCAATACTTGGGCCCTTGGTGTCTTCTTTCTCGACGTATGCTTTCCTTTTGACGTCCACCCACTGATGATGTTGCGGTGTGGAGTACTCCTCAGATATCCGCCATGGACCCAGCCGTGACTGACGTAAGCATCCCTTGAGCTGTCCACCTGTTGCAGCTGTTGTGATATGGAGCACTCCAGGTATCAACCATGGACCCGGTCATACATAAATTGGAAAGATAGACACACACCATTAGTCTTTCCGGCAATAACTGCTGTACACGTGTCAGACTTATATTACCATCAGTCGCTAAATTTAGCTAATCTTAATGCCAGATCCGTACACCTTAAAACCCCGACAGCAAATGTTAAGCATAGCCTCAGTTTGTCTGTTTCCTACCCACGTCTTTATGCATAGGATCTATGTGTTAAAACAAGACGGCTTACTTAGCAGTGCAGTATCACAGTTGTTGGCTAAAGAATTAGCACAGCCCAAACTCCGCCAGGCCCTAAACTGGCCCCAAGGACCTTTTAAGTACGCCACTTTGGCTTCTGGGAAATATCATCCCAGCCACCCGGACCTGATCACATGCATCCCCAGAACTATGTGATGCCGCAACTAGGCTCTTGGGCACCTTTTAGGTGTGACATCAGGATGTGTATCTTTATCAGGACCCCCATTAGTCGTTCTAAAGGCTCTAGGCCCTGTCTCTATGCCATTCGTGGTTCCCCCACCATATTATTAATATATGGCTTTGGTGTACCCCTAGAGCTCAACGTATATGGTGGTAAATTACTGTGTGCTATAGAGGTCTTCACACCGAATCATTTGCCTCCAATCTCATCATAGGCTCAACGTATATTGTGCCAGTTTACTTGTGTGCTAACTAAGTTTACTGACTGAACTAAAGGGGTGTGTTTCTTACCAATACATATTTGTTGTTATACACCTGTTCTTTTTCCATTTACTCATTCATGAAATTAAAGACTGGTAAAACAAGCTGCCCTATATTCCTTCAAGACTTAGCCTGAAGGCTGCACGCAATACAGCTAACCCTAGGATAGCCTACCAATAATGTTGACTTTAACCTATCGTCCATGAATGGTCGTTTGGACAGGTGCAGTGATTGGACTGGTGCAATGTCCCCCCTAGAATAGTGAACAGCACCTCCTATGGTTATTACCCCCACAATGAAATAAGTCCATTGTTTGGCTTTCCGCTTTGGCTTGCAGGGAAACTGGCTTTCTCCGCCCCGTCAAGCCCTACCTTTAGATGTCGTTAATCCCCAGGTTGACCCCAAGAGAAGATGGTATCCCTATTCGTGAATGGTTCCATGATTGTTCTAACTATCACCTAGCAGACACCAATGATAGTCGTTCTATAGTGTCAAAAATTTGACTTACGTCAATAGCTGTTTCTTGCGTAAGAGAAATCAGCAGCCACCATGGCTTGGATAAAGTATTGCCAGCGCCTAGCGGACAACAATGAGGCAGTTCCAGTTGAATACAGTGAATACTGCCGGTGCTAATTTAAGATAGCGTAAGTGTCACAGTTTTTCGGGCTGACTAGACTCTTAAAAGTTGAAAACCTGGGGCAGTGTTACTTGACCACATTTGTGTTAAGCTGGTTACTGGTGAAAGAAACTTACAAGGTACAAGTCTAACTTCGGCTAGAAAGGCAGCAGCATGCCCCCCAATAACCTTAATGTCACAATATAACACAATAATATATCACAGCCCAGCTGCCTTGCTGTGACAGCACGGCCCCACTATTGCAGAGTGTCAAATCCGGTTATATGTGCCCTTAGCCCCTCCACATGATGACATTGCAAATTGCGTGAAATCTTGTCCTTTGGGATACAAATGAAGATGCAAACTGTTAGCGTCAGCCTGAAAACATTCAAGCAAGCTATATTTTTACCGTCATCATTCACCTGCATGCTCGAGAAAATTATTGAACATGTTACCTAAATATGTCATATTATGATGATCGTGGATATTGATTTAGTATGTCTCCGAAGCTCAACATTGGTGTGACATTTCAGATCATTCGGAAACATCTTATTTAAAAATGCAGTAACCGTAATATCCTCGAAGTTGCAAAAGTTAAAGGTTCAACTAAAATTAAAATAGAAGTGTTCCGTAGTAAACAATATTTCCATTGTGCCTGTTTACTTTCGCTTTACACACTCCACCAGGACTATATTCCAGCTCTACATTTGACTTAACAACATTAAGCCGCTGGTAATAATAACTAATTGTTAATCATACTTTGCCGGGGCACCTCTGTTCACAAAGGCAGATTTTGTGCCATGATCTGACAAGCAAACGGTTGATTTATAGCTGTCAAGTCTCCATGTTGCTAATATTGGGCATTTCCATAGTAAAATGTTCCATTTGCTATTGTTAATTTCAAACCTTTCTCTGGGGAACATTCTCTCAAACCCCCTTTTTGATGGCGGGGCAGGTAAGCATTGTGCTTTTGCGACGTTACATTTATACCTGACTTCAACGCCTCACCACTTTCAAATGCCATCAGCCGCCACGGCCGGTCTCTTTCACAAATAGCGGGAGGGAGGTAGTACTAACCAGCTACACCCATTATACGTAACATTTGGATTCTTCCTTTGGTCCGAGCAGGATTTCAAGATTGATGAATCTCAAAGATTACATTATGCTAAAACTCAGGCATTGAACATTCCACTCTTTATTAGAGGACGCAGCTCATTCATCACACCTAAAGGAACAATCTTAAAGGTGTACTCCATCATCCCGATACCCACTAGCATATTTGTGTGGACTTAAATAATGAAATTGGCAAGTAACATTGGGAAAGCTCTCCTCTAAAGAATGGGAGGTGGTATGTCTAGATGCCCACTACAGCTCAATAAGTACTCGAAATAGGAAGTGCACTGTAAGTGCACTGTAAGTGGTTGTATAGCAGGTCCTACACCCCATATAAACTACACAAGATATTACCAGCAGTGAGCACACTCTGCTGAAGGGGATGTGGACAAGCAGAAAAGGACCTCAATATGTAGTGTAAATCTACGCAGAATACTTTGGACTGAGGTGGAAACGGTCACAAAACAGATAATGGGTGATTCTCCTCTGCTTGAACCAAGAGTGCTGGTTTTGAGGCTGCAGTTGTCACAAGTTTAATTTCTCAGCCATCTTGAGGTGGCCAAGGCATGTCTTTGTGATCTACCGCCATACTTGAAGAACAGCAAGCCCAATTCCATAATCCCACCGTTAAATTTAGACAACAACATTCAGATCCACATATTGCTCATCTGGCTTCTATTTCCTGACATAATTAGTACATTGCCTACCTCTAGGCTTCCAGTGTGAAAATGAGGATAGTAGATCCCCTTCCACCCGAAAACATCACCTTAAATTGTGTTATATAACTTAGAAGCACTCCTTCAACCTCTTAGGTCTAACAAATAACATTTTCTCCAACAGCTTCACATATGAGTCGCTGCTCGATGACCATAAAACGACCTTAAACAACTGAAGAAACCGACAGACACCGTGGAATTGCTATGATCTTGTGAGCATGAAACTGCACTTTTCCTGTAGTATAACTTGGACAGTTTTCACCATTCTATCCAAGCAATGCTCCAATAACTCTGGGTCTATCAGTCATTTACAGAACGAAAGGAAAAGCATCTTTCCTCAAAGATTTCTTGACCAAGCACTTATAATAATACCATTTCTCTAACATTGTGCCATGAGACAAGCACAGAAAATGAAAAAAGGGGGGGGCCCTCAAATGGAGATATTGATGTGCAGTTTATGAAACGCTGAGTAAAACATTGGAGCCTAAAAAGCGCAAGCAACATTTGTCCATGAGAATCTCTTGTTATATTAAAACTCAATAGGGTCACAGACATTCTTGTGATTAAAGGTAGCATTAGAATAATCCTCATAAAGATCAATGGTTTCCTGCAGATAGTACACGGTTCGTTATATGTAAATATCGCTGCTCCGACCTTACATAACACACCCCATTGCCGCCTAAATTAAATGAAGTGAGCGGACATTCCTCCGGCTTTCCTCCCCTCCACATATGTCCCACTCTACACACGCGGCTCAAAGCAGCAAGGCAACGGTAAACAAAAAGGCAGAAACTCGAGAGTTTAAATTACACTCGAACAGCATGAATTCCCCCAGCCAGGATAAGGACGGTAGCCTTGTGCACTCGTATATTGGTATTTTAAACACACATGGGGCGGTTTTAGCGGCGCCTTCAACGCACGACCCAGGCACTAGTATAGTAGCAACCCTCCCGGTATGTGCCCAAGACAACACACGTGCGCCATGCAATTCAGCCCTCGCCAATAGCAAATATCAGCGCACCGCACAAAAACTACTATGCGCATGGCAGCATTATATTAAACTGTGCTACACAGCGTGCCCAACTTAACTGTACAATGGTCCTGCATCCTCGAGCATGGCTCCTCCGTGACGATGCTGATGCTCCCCCTCGGACCGGAGACCTGAATGCAACTTCACCCACAGCTTTGGGCAATTTCCCCCCTGCAAACGAGGCGACATTCAGCTCTCATGGCGCCTTTCTTTCCCTCGTTCTTTCGGCGCGAACACCTCTGCCGCCTCGTGTCCCTCGCCGATGACCCTGCAAAGAAAGGGGAAGACTCCACTGCCGCCTCGCGTCCCTGGCTGATATGCGGATCCTGGCGATCTCACGACGGCTGGCTCCACGCAGCTAGCTCCTGGAACAGCTTGCCACCTGAAAAAGAAAAGCAAAACATTACAAAAACAAAGAAGCCCCGAGCGCGGGGCACACCGTTGCGGCGAGGGAGCGTCCAGGGACAAGGGGGTCTCCTGGGCGCTCCCTATCTCTTTATTCCCGAGGGGCCAGGTGGCCCCTCCTCTAGCCCGCCCCCCTTGACCCGGACCCACTTCCCAGGATCCGGGTCAAGGTGGCCGCCAGCCAACCGGCGGTGGGCCGCGCCCCCCAGGGCACGCCCCCACCGCCGAATGGCAACAAAGGAGACAGTGGGGGCGACGGTCGCCGCGCCGCCATGCGTGCGGGGGGGCCGAGGGCCCCCCCTTTTCATTTTCACTATGTGTGGCGGAGAATGGGGTGTTAAACCCAAGTTCAACAGTTCAACAGCAGAGCATTCTGGGAGAAAGTGATCATTCAGGATCAAGAAAAAGATGGTCATAGAACAAATCCAAATGAAGAGGAAAAGTGACAAAATTATTATCCAAATGTATATCCACTGAGGGATGAAGTATTGGCCTGATTTAGATCTTGGCGGAGGGGAATAATCCGTCAAAAACGTGATGGATGTCCCGTCCGTCACATTTCAATCCCATCATATTCAATGGAGATCATAATATAGTGGACGGGATATTCATCACGTTTGTAACGTAATTCCATCCACCAAGATCTAAATAGGGACCCATGACTTTTTCAGCCGAATGCACGCAATCTATCTTAGGGTGGTAGTGGTAGGTCAGATTAATCCAAAGAGAAGTTAATGAAGTAGCCAGAGGCTGTTTGATCTATTTTTGGCAGCTATGGAGGCTGTTTAGAACTGGGAGTAGACTCAAGTGGTGGTACGTTTCTGTACATACCATCTTTGTCTATTTGCCAAATAGAAATCTGTGTTTTTGTGCATTATGTTTGTAATGAGTTTGTTGATGTAACAGAAATAAATGATACTTCAATGTTAGCTGTCCCCTGGAGGGTAGAGGGGGCTTCATCATTGATCAAAGCTTCCATAGGGACATCCTTTAAGGTAGTGAAATGAGGCAGGTAACTACCTTGGAGCCCTCTTGGCCTACTGTGTAGAACAGGCCACATATTGTTTTGACGAGATTTATTGACACAAATCTCTTGTTTGTGCAATCAGAAAGTGGCAGGGGAAGTACAATTCTCATACCTTGAATGGCTATGACAGGTACAGGCGCTTAGTAAGATGCCCCAAATTCCTTCTTGTCCACAATCTTCTCCTGGATTAGTTCACCAACCCTGGGGATCCAACCAGGAGTTATGGTGATTCCTTCACTTTTCCAGCGTCATAGTGTATGCTGGATGTTACTCTGAGCTTCTCAAAAGTTGTTCAGATTCTGTAAAAGATCCATACATTCATTGATGTAAAATGATGCTTATTGCACCGTTGTACTGGGAATGTTGAGGTCGGGAAAACCACATCCTAACCCCAAACAGAACTTCATAGGGAGTCGAACCACCCAGGGATTTTCTAGGCAGATTATTTAGCGGTCTCTGGATCCCATATATGGGATGGCCCAACTGGGACCTGAACCTAACACCCTCACTGTTGAAAGACTGCTTTAAGTCCCTTTCTAACTCTCCACTACAGCATTTCCTTCGGTATGATAGAGGGAGGAGTACCAAATAGTCACAACAAATTTTCCCATGGTGTATCTGTAAGCTCTGGAGGCAAATGCCGGACTCTGGTCCGAGTGAAATGTGGCTACTGCGTATGTCCTGATAAAGACTTGCAGATCTTTTATAACGTTCGGGTGCTGCGGCCAAACCCATAAGACTCAAGAGCAGGAATACACTGCTACCGAGATGTATTTGAAAACCCCATAAGATTGCAAAGGGCAGCAGTGATCCAAGTAAGCACAAGCGACAAGCTTGTCTGAGATCAGTAGAGGTGTCGGTGGACGCGCCATAGTGGACCCCTTCATCTGCTGGCAGATGTCACATTTAAGGACAAAATCCTTAGCCTGTTTGCATAGACCTGGCCACCATTAGCATTGCTGCAATAAATACATTGTAGCTGTCACCCAGCGTGAGCAGATGCTAGGCCCTCTTGTGCTGCTAGGATTCAATCTAACCTGCGATCTGAATTTAATATCACTCCGGGAATCTGAGCGAATGGAATGTTTTGCACACTTAATTGGTGGGAGTATTTTGTTGATAGCGTTGACTGCCAACATGATGTCTCGATCTATCCTCGTACTTGAATGAGTAATTGCAGTGACTGCAGAAGTTTGCACAGATTCTTTTGCAACTTTGACAGCCAGAGAATTCCCTACAATGTGTATTCCTACACACTGATGACTCAGTATGTATATTACATGAGTCTGTGGCAAACACTCCTTGAGTTTTGCCACCTGGCCAAAAGCATTTTGTGCTTTATAGTGTCCCCTTTGGAACCTCAGAATCCAGTAGTGTAAGTACTAGTTGTAAGACTTGGTGTAGGAATATGAATCACATTGTATAAATGTGGGGAATCTGGGGTCTGCATTCTTCAGTGCCATAATTAGAGCTCTGAGTTCTGTTAGCTGCACTGGGCAATCACTTAGTGACTGCATTTAGGTCTTGTGAGGGCAGAATTCACCATCCTCCATTCTACCCTTAACAGCGGCGTATGCTGCAAAGTGTTGAAGTTTTGTCTCTATGGCAGGATTTGCTGAACGGTCCGTATAAATTATGTAATCATACTGATCAAGAGGCATGACTTCATTAAGCAGAGGATATTAATTTTCATATTGCAGGCATGCTTGTATTTGTAGTGTAGAGTTAAATCTGTAGACTACACCTGTTGTGGTGAGAGATTTGGCCCACTATATCCATCTTGGATACAAAGCCTTAGCGTTAGGAATTCTGGCTTTCGTAAGAGCCTCAAGGACTGGAACCGGAGTTACAACAATAATGCGTTTCCCGTGAGCCAAATATCTTTCTCTCACTACAGCAGTCTCTATAGCCATCACAATCTTTTCTGTTGGTGTGAACGTATCTCAGAATTGGTGTTTAAATGTGATTTATATGGAATTGGTACAGTGTCAACTTCATTGAATGTAACATAGGTATACCCTGAAGCGCCACAATCATACGAATCACCACATTGATGGTGTTTGCACGTGTGTAAGTGTTTGGAAGCCATCATGTCAGCTTATACTGAACGTAGTATTTGTGTGTGTTCAATTGTACAATGTTTGCTTGAAAGTTCTGGACGTATCAAGTAGTAGAATGGTGTTATCCACTCAGCATAATCTGGAATGTATGTTCTGCCAAAATTAAGGAAACCCAATATTGATTGGAGTTTCTTTGAGGTGTTCAGTGGTTGTAGAAGCGCACACTTCTCCTGGAAATGTGTCGCTAAGCTTTTTTTTAAACTCACATCCTAAAAATATGACAGTGAGATGAGCTAGTTTAGATTTTTTATAATTAAATACATGGCCCATGTGAACAAATAACAACACTGAGCGATCTACTCTGGCCAAGTGAGTTTAAAGTTCATCATCTGTCAAGAATATGACATTGACATAGGACAATGCTGGGCCATCAAATTCTTGTAAAAGTTCTGTAACCTGGGCTAAAGACAACCCTGGGCTGTTCTTATACCCTAGTGGAACTACCTATGAGTCCCAAGCGCACTGAATGCGATCAAGTACCTGCTTTCAGGTAATATATTTTAGCAGACAAATCAATTTGAAATGTCTAAAGAAGATTTGTATATTTCTATACTATGTTATTCATTAGTGTCTTGCTATGCACATTTTGTACAGTGAATGTATGCATAGCTGTGTTCAAATATTTGTAATCTTATACTAGATGATATGAATGGTCAGGTTTGATTAATGAAAACAAAGAATTATTCATAGGGTAGAAGTGCAACTTTCAATAACACCTTGGTATTCGAACTGTGTGAGCATACCTGTAATTAGCTTTTTTGCCTTATTTTTAAAGGGGTATTGCTTTTGAGGTTCACCTAACTTGTATAATGCAATAGGAGGAACCATCAAGCCACCCCATATGGTTGCAATATAATATAGGAGCTAGCGCTAAAGCGCACTCCCTGGCATATGAATGTTTAACTGCATCTAGTACGAGGTTGAAAAAGGCACGAAAAATTACCGTTTATCCCTCACGGCAATCCATCACAAATTCTGATGACCAATCCTTTTTGGCCAAGAGAATGTCTTAGCCAAATTACAAGTTCTCCCAAAAGAGAACAGTAATCTATCCTTGTATGTCCCCCTCCAGTTGGAGTTACATTTCATATAATAGATGTGGGGCACTCACTCTTATGTCTGGTGTTTCTACCTGGACATAGTCACTCAATGTTGTTGCTGCCAAACAATCCATCAAGCTACTGTGAACTGTTGTGACATGTGCCCCACTATCCAGCATGGTCAGAGCTGAATCCCCACTCAGAAGGAGTGTCCTCAATATCTGTGGCATGATTTACTTTAATGCCAGCCACCTTCTTCTTTTTTAATTGAGACTTGGACTGTTTAGGTTTATCTTACTTTTTTAATATGTAGTCAGAAGATTGTTGCAAGTCCTTCTTCGGTTTCACGTACTCCTCTAATCTACGCTCTGATTGTTCACCTCTCTGTGAGTTTTTCGGATGACTCCTGAAAGGAACAAGATGAACGTGGATCAGTATCCTGATACCTGTCAGGTGTTTAAATATTATCACGGTTGCACAACTTATAGCGCTTTTCAGTGGCATTCTGTTGAGGAGATCTGCCACGCAATTTACTCTTTTCTTTATGTTTCTTATTATCCCACTCCTTAAAGGAAGAACCTGATGCCTGCTTTGAGTTGTTCTTTACAGAATTACTCTTAATTTGTGGTTTACTAGGTTTGGCTCCCAAATTATCTCTACCTATTGTTGCATAGGTTTCCTCAATAATTGTTTGGCAACTCGTGCTTCTGTTCTCTCAGAGTCACTGGCGTATCGCAAATGCTGCTGCTTCCCCTTCAAAGCTACTTTTCACTTAATAGCAGATACTTAAGCAAAAATGCACATCACTTTCATCCCCAAATCCTGTGCAGGAGCTTCCTCGTACTCATTTTGAATATGTTCTAGCCCCCCCTTGCAAAACAGCTAATGAGGGTGTACGGTGTGCTCTGTTATCTACTGCAACAAAGACCATACACCAAGTAGTGCAGTCTTTCACCACATATAGTGAGAATTCTGTTTTTCCTGAGCTCCCTTATGGGGAACCTGCTTCAAGCTAGTTTGATTTTTTGTGCAATCCTGAATGGAATTTCCTCCCATCTGATGTGAATTTTCCCCATGACTGCATTGATTGTTTGTGGATTGATTCCAGGTGTAGCCAATTGTGGTTTTGTACTTGAGTAGCTCTTGCAGGATTGTTTGCTATTGCTTGCATGACAAATTGTGTTAAACATTTATATGCGTTAACCAGATCTTTATATAGCATACGTAACTCTGGAGCTGTCAGATTGTCAATTTCTGGTTATGGTGTATAACCGGTAAAGACTAGCCATGTTGCTCCCTGATTGCTAAGATTACCTAGTCTAACATTATTATTTGTATGAGGTAGGGCGTCTTCAAACCAGTTTTGATGTTCTTGGTAAGTTAGTGGTGTTTCTAGTGCTTCATAAGCTGTGTAGTTGTTAGGAACTGTATCTGCAGTGAATGTGTGATACCGTTTTGTAGTTGTATTAGCTGCTGGGAATTTATCCCACGAATAGCATACATCTGTCCTGAATGCTTCGTGGGCCTCTACCACGAAGGTGACGTCCGTACCCATCTGGGGCAGACCATGTTGTAACAGAATTTGTGTAACCGCATGCCTGCATTTAGCTGGTATGTTAACTGCTGGTTTGTCCTCCAACATTTAAATATGTGGAGTCAGAGAGGGTACCTCAATGGGGAGATCCTTTGAAAGATTCAAGCTTCAACAACCTACAGCCAACACATAGGGTTTACCTTCTCAACTGAGGAGGAGTTCTCCCTAACACCACTGATGTCTCCGGTTAAGAGCTAAGAAGGGGTCTTTGGATATACAAAAACTACTTAGGTGATCTATTAAATAAGTACCCCACTAGAACATTTCCTGCACCATGTCATACAGCTTAAACTTTCTCAAGTAAAACTGTGCGTTTGTTGGACAACATAACAATCAGAAATGTACAAGACTTATTCCCTGCACACCTTCCAGATATGTTGGCTAAAGTCCTGCTAGCTCATAGTGTACCTCCTGTACCCCTAACCTGACAGGGTAACAAAGGGATTGTGCAACCTCAGAACCAACTCAGATTAACAGGGACTTATGTTCGTTCCCTTGAGAAAATTGGTTGGTGCTTCTTTGCAAGGTCTTTTGGGGCTGAAAAACAGTAGTGTTTCTCCTGTCGACTGGGAACTCCATAAAAGTACATCACAATACATCAAATAAAAGATTTAAATATGCAGAAAAATTCGATAATACATTAATAATATCCTGAATTAAATAGCAAGATACAATATCAACAAGACATGTTTATGAAGATAAAACTAGTACACAATAAAAAAAAGAAACCTAATCGATTTAAGATTCTAGACTAAAATAGCTAACTGCAGGTAAATCATAGTAACAGCAAGGAATCCAAAAAATCCAAACGACCTAGCAGCACAATATTTAACTCTATCAACCGTAGTAAAATCTCACATGCTGCAGTAGAGTGAAAACTATTTGACAGAGTTAAAGTAATCAATGCATAAATACATCTTAAGCATCTAAAAAACAGTGTGCAATATAATGGAAAAACTGGACCAATCATCATTGGGATTCAATACTACAGTAGCAGACAACTTCCTAATTCTGATTTAAGGTGGCCAATACATTTGTAAAAGGACATAGCAAAGGCTCTCCCCCCATACTTGCAACCAAACCTGGCTATCAAATCTACATGAGTAGTAGGTTCCAGTGCTCACTAGTGAACTGCAAAAGCACTAATTACGTTGTATACACTTTATGCATCTTAACCAGAAGGCCATTAGGTATTTGGCCATACCAAAAACCACTCAGTCAGTCAGTCAGTCAAATACACTTTATTCGATTTGTTAAAAATCATAAAAGGCATAAAACATTTATATACATGTAAAAAGATATAATACATTTTCAACATGTGCAATACAATGGGTCAAAAGAAATGAATTACATACATAATGTAATTAAAAACTCACTATGTTACAATCAATTACGCTTTATGTGATTTAATTCTAGATGCCGCCACTAAGAAATTAGCCACAGAAAATATGATGCGGGTGCTGCTCAATGACTGAAGATAGATTAGTGCCGGCCTCACTTGAGTGAAGCCCACCTCCCTCAGAATGGGCAGCAAATATTTCTTTCTTATGTCCAAAAAAAGCCCGCAAAACATAACAAAGTGCATTGTGTCTTGAGTTGAGAATTTATCACAAATGCAAGGTGTGGCTGTGTCTGGTTTGACCCAAGTTGGATAGCTGCCCAAATAAAAGTGAATCAGATTAAATCTAAACTTAATCAATAAAAACCTGTGAAGTCGCCTTGTGACAATCCTAAGATATGGCTCGAGTGAGGTGGAACTTAATAACATTTAATGTGATTTAACTGTGGGTTTCAGCAATTCTCTTTCCTCACGTACTAATCTGGCCCCCTCCTTAAATTGCTTTTTAATCAGGTCCACGTCCTCCTTCCTAATACAAGATGGTGATAGGAAGAGTTCCGGGCGTCCCAGCTGTTCAAAAGTCTTTCTCAAATAAGCCAGCCAGGGCACTTTTTTAGAGTGATCTAGGGACATGACGTCAGTTAAAATGGTGTGGTTAATGGTTAGTTCCTTATTAAGCCAAGTCTTTAGCCAGAATATTAACGGTGCCAAATTAAGCCTATCGGTGACATAGTCCAAGCCCACCTCCGCATGGATCGAAAAAGTCGGGGTGGACTGGGGAACGGACAGCAAGGAACGCAAGAACCTGTTTTCTGCCCTCTGGATTGATTCGAGATGTACATAGCCCCATAAGGCTGAACCATACATCGCAATTGAAATACATTTAGAATTATAGACTTTTAACAGGGCCTCCATCGGCCTAGCCCCCAACCTTTTTGTGAACCCCATAAGTGCTGCGGTTGATCTAGCCACAGATAGGCTCTTTACCCTCACCTGAGGGCCCCACGAGCCCCTCTCATCGAAGAGCACTCCCAAGTATGGGAACACTGCCACTCTAGAAACCACTTCACCCTTGCATTTAAAGATTTTTGATTTACCCCTATTGCTATGGAATCCGACCACCATAGTGTGTGATTTATTAGCATTTACCTTTAGGTCCAGCCTATCCATAAATGCCCCAAATGCATCCAGTAAGCGCTGGAGACCATTACCAGTGCGGGCTATGAGGACGGCGTCATCCGCATATAGGAGAGCTGGGATCTTTGCATCTCCTATACGCGGGACGTCCCCGTCCACCTCCTCCAGATATCGGCCCAGGCCATTAATATAGATGGTAAAAAGGAGGGGGGCCAAGATACAGCCCTGGCACACTCCTCGCATTGATTTAAAACGGGTCGTACACCTTCCCTCGTTCGTGACCCTAATTTTGGCAAACAGCTAATGATGAAGGGACGCCATGAATTTAACCAATGCCCCATCTATCCCGAGCTCCAGAAGGATTGCCCACAATTTGGCCCTATTCACCAGGTCGAAAGCCGAGGAGAGGTCCATAAAGGCCAAAAATAACGACCCCTCCTTGGCTACCGTGTACTTTGATATCAACAAATACAGATTGGAGCACTGCTCCAAAGTGCCTCTCTTCTCTCTGAACCCATACTGGATGTTTGATAGACCCCCACAGCTCTTAATGCTATCCCTCAGCTTAACCAGAAGGACTCTGCTGAGTATTTTAATTGCAGAATCTAAAAGGGATATGGGTCTATAGCACCCTGGGTCATCTCGCTGACCTTTTTTGAAGGTTCTGAGCTGGGATGGGGCAGTGAGCTAAATAACGGTGATGGATCAAGCCCTGATCTTTGGACTGGGTAAGAGTGGTCTGCTTAATTCAGACACTCTGTTCATCACCACCCCCTTTTCTGAATCGTTTTTGGCCACTATAGTGTGGCAGGGTATACTCAGACATGAGTCCCTTGCTCACTGCTCCATCAGGATTCAAGCAAGCCGGGCCGACGAGGCTGAAATGCCAGAAACCGGTCCCCGGTAGCTTGTATCCTTTCTGGTGAAGAATTGGCTTGGTAGTTTGGTCTGCCCTGTTCCCATGATGCACTGGGCCAGGGACAGACTAATTTGCATATAGCCAGGTTCTGAGCTGGGATGGGGCAGTGAGCTAAATAACGGTGATGGATCAAGCCCTGATCTTTGGACTGGGTAAGAGTGGTCTGCTTAATTCAGACACTCTGTTCATCACCACCCCCTTTTCTGAATCGTTTTTGGCCACTATAGGTGTGGCAGGGTATACTCAGACATGAGTCCCTTGCTCACTGCTCCATCAGGATTCAAGCAAGCCGGGCCGACGAGGCTGAAATGCCAGAAACCGGTCCCCGGTAGCTTGTATCCTTTCTGGTGAAGAATTGGCTTGGTAGTTTGGTCTGCCCTGTTCCCATGATGCACTGGGCCAGGGACAGACTAATTTGCATATAGCCAGGTTCTGAGCTGGGATGGGGCAGTGAGCTAAATAACGGTGATGGATCAAGCCCTGATCTTTGGACTGGGTAAGAGTGGTCTGCTTAATTCAGACACTCTGTTCATCACCACCCCCTTTTCTGAATCGTTTTTGGCCACTATAGGTGTGGCAGGGTATACTCAGACATGAGTCCCTTGCTCACTGCTCCATCAGGATTCAAGCAAGCCGGGCCGACGAGGCTGAAATGCCAGAAACCGGTCCCCGGTAGCTTGTATCCTTTCTGGTGAAGAATTGGCTTGGTAGTTTGGTCTGCCCTGTTCCCATGATGCACTGGGCCAGGGACAGACTAATTTGCATATAGCCAGGTTCTGAGCTGGGATGGGGCAGTGAGCTAAATAACGGTGATGGATCAAGCCCTGATCTTTGGACTGGGTAAGAGTGGTCTGCTTAATTCAGACACTCTGTTCATCACCACCCCCTTTTCTGAATCGTTTTTGGCCACTATAAGTGTGGCAGGGTATACTCAGACATGAGTCCCTTGCTCACTGCTCCATCAGGATTCAAGCAAGCCGGGCCGACGAGGCTGAAATGCCAGAAACCGGTCCCCGGTAGCTTGTATCCTTTCTGGTGAAGAATTGGCTTGGTAGTTTGGTCTGCCCTGTTCCCATGATGCACTGGGCCAGGGACAGACTAATTTGCATATAGCCAGGTTCTGAGCTGGGATGGGGCAGTGAGCTAAATAACGGTGATGGATCAAGCCCTGATCTTTGGACTGGGTAAGAGTGGTCTGCTTAATTCAGACACTCTGTTCATCACCACCCCCTTTTCTGAATCGTTTTTGGCCACTATAGGTGTGGCAGGGTATACTCAGACATGAGTCCCTTGCTCACTGCTCCATCAGGATTCAAGCAAGCCGGGCCAACGAGGCTGAAATGCCAGAAACCGGTCCCCGGTAGCTTGTATCCTTTCTGGTGAAGAATTGGCTTGGTAGTTTGGTCTGCCCTGTTCCCATGATGCACTGGGCCAGGGACAGACTAATTTGCATATAGCCAGGTTCTGAGCTGGGATGGGGCAGTGAGCTAAATAACGGTGATGGATCAAGCCCTGATCTTTGGACTGGGTAAGAGTGGTCTGCTTAATTCAGACACTCTGTTCATCACCACCCTCTTTTCTGAATCGTTTTTGGCCACTATAGGTGTGGCAGGGTATACTCAGACATGAGTCCCTTGCTCACTGCTCCATCAGGATTCAAGCAAGCCGGGCCGACGAGGCTGAAATGCCAAAAACCGGTCCGCGGTAGCTTGTATCCTTTCTGGTGAAGAATTGGCTTGGTAGTTTGGTCTGCCCTGTTCCCATGATGCACTGGGACAGGGACAGACTAATTTGCATATAGCCAGGTTCTGAGCTGGGATGGGGCAGTGAGCTAAATAACGGTGATGGATCAAGCCCTGATCTTTGGACTGGGTAAGAGTGGTCTGCTTAATTCAGACACTCTGTTCATCACCACCCCCTTTTCTGAATCTTTTTTGAAGATTGGCAATATGATTGAGGTGGCCCAAGTGGTAGGCAATGAGTTGCCATTGGCAGTGTTAAATACATTAGATAATATTCTGGCCCAAAGTTTCGGGGAGTGTTTATAAAAGTCTGCCGGGACCCCATCCGGCCCCGGGGCTTTATTCTTAGTTGTCTCTAAAATAGCTGTCTCCACCTCTGCTTCATCGAAGAGTATTGGGGCAGCCTCAAGAGCTATTAGTAGACATCCAGAAGCTTCGGAGGCCGAGTCTCCATACACTGCTCTAAAGTGGCTCAGCCATTTGTCGTCAGGGATGACGCAGTCCATGACATTGTTATCCAAATCTGAGAAAAAACGCTCATTAACAGTTGCCCAAAATTGGCTACTGTCACACAGGACGTCCGCTGAGAGTAGTTTTTCCCAAGCCGCTGTTTTTATATCGTCTTTCCGTCGTTTGATTGCTAGCTTATACTCCTCCCTTAGAGATGTGATGACCGCCTTATCTCTTGGTTTATGTTTTAAGGCTAGCATTAGTGCTCTATGTGTTTTTGAGCACTTTGAATCAAACCATCGACGGTGGTTGTTAGTGTTCCGCCTGCCAACCCGCCCGACACCGCAGGAGTGAAGAATGTCCCAATCCCCTACCCCCACCGTAGCTCCCCAACACCCACAAGTATAACTCCAGGTGTTGGGAAACCACGACACAGGGAGAGGGTGGGTAAACAAAACAGGGAAACTCAAGGTCTTGGGAAACACGGCGTATCTCTTCAGATCCCCCAGCAGCAGACCTCTCGACCCCAGCCGGGACCTTAAAGACAAAAAGGGGAACAATATTACTCAACCCGAACCCACCTACTGTGTACCAAGTACGCACACGAAACCACCAACTTCCCCGCTTACCCTGGTCGCTGCTCAGGAGTAGCTTAAGCAAAAACAGGGAATAAAACGTCTTCCTGTATCAAAGCTCCGCTCGGTAACCCAGACCAGCCACACCCCCTTGGAAGGATATTGAGAGTAACAATAAGGGGGGTGGCGTAAACAGGATAAGGGCAAGGTAGGGGCCAGGAAGGGGGAAAAAAGGTGTCCACAAGGCTAGGGAAGTACCCCAAAAAAAACCTTGAATCTAAAAACACAAAGATAGCACAAAAAACGGCCGTTGTTCAGCCCCTTTGTGAAACCACCCAAAAGATACACAACAAGGCGGTTGGTTTACACAAAACCAGGAAGTAAAAGAAACGCCCGCTCTTAACAGGACACGCAGCCGCGTGTTCGCTGGAGTCTCCCGATATCAGAGAAGGTCCCAACTGATTGCTAGAAAAGCGAATGGGGGCAGGATAACAAACAGGTAAGTGAAAGAGAGGGAAAAAAGGGGTATGAGCAACCAGCCTCCAGAGGCCAACAGCCGTAGCCCTTACTAAGGAAAGAGCAAGGGAGGAAAACAGGAACAGGAAATCCCAAGGCAAGGGACCATCATAGAAACCAAGCACCGGTTTCCTGGAGGCAGGCCCTTTTAAGGAAATCCCAAGGGAACGTCCATAAATTCATGCATGCACTTGGTACACAGAAAAAGACCGGAGGACGGGAAACTAGACAGAAGGCACCCGCTGCCCCTGAATCCCAACAGTTAGCTCCCTGCCCTAATCTAGCCATTAGGTCTTTAGAGATTTGTATACATATGGATTCAAACGCCCCCATTATTTCATAATTAACAGCTCTGGAGTCCTGACAGGTCACCATATAACCCTCTATTTTTGGAAGGAGATCTGCATAGAAGTTTTCAGGAACCACGTTTGCCCACTTTAGCCTTCTCCCCTTGTATCTGTTGTCAATAGTCAAAATATATTTTCTGGTACCAGAGTTTCTGCAAAGTGGCACAATCTACTTTTTCCGGAGGCGATGAAAAGATGGACAAAAGAATAGTATATGGGTTAATGATTCCGAACCCTACCAGCATGCAGAACATGGATTATTGACAGAGCCCTTATCTTGCCATTTACTGATGAAGGCTTTGATAGATGAAGATCCATATCTAATTTGCAAGTGAACCATCCTTGCCAATGGGGTATCTATTTCATCAATTGTGTGCTTGCACTGCGCACAGGGCTTAAAAATATTGAAAGCTAGTGACAGCGTTCCTTTATAGTTCAACACATTTTCAATGGCAACACACTGCCAACAGTTTGCTTTTATACTGGCTCTGGGAAATGTGCACAACTTCTCAGGAGAGGACCAGTATAGTTCTAGGCCCAATCTCTGAAGTAGGTCCTATACAGTTTGAAACCAACGGATTTTATTGATACCCTTGGAAGCCATAAGGTCTCTAAGGCCCACCTGATAGGATTCAAAAGCTGGTGAAGACCAAAACCGATGTCATTAAATAAGATGTCTGCCATCATTTTTGAGAGATCTTTCTTTGGGCCAGGTCAAGATAAAGATGGGTCAATGGGGTATTCACAGGAAGATTTAATAGAGATCTTAAAAACCTGTGCTCCACTAAAGTAAGACTCTGTGCATTTGTGCAACCCCATAATTCTGTCCCATACATGACTGACCCCATAGCCTTTATGTTGTTGATCTTGAGGGCTGGGGTCACCATTCTAGATATAGTTTTCCTATGAATTTTTGCTATTCTTGCAGTGTACTGAATTAGGGACAACTGGGCCTTTTCCAAACGTGGTGGCCAGCATAAATTTAGTGTAAGTCTTATACCTAGATAGTCAAATTCAGCCACCCTGTCTATTGGGGTGTGTTGGACTTGGCCCTTAGGGCAGGTTCACCCCTAATCTTTTTGCTTTTATTTGTGACCCAGTGTTAGGGATTTTTGGGTCTCTGCGCACTTTTTCCCTGTGTCCCAGAGTAAAGTGCGTGCGTGTAGTATGGCTGGCCTGCCCTCCCATAGGAATGCATGGACAATGTGTGTGTCCATGTTAGTTCCTGATGCGTGGGGAGTGCAGGCTCGAGTTTGGTATGTGTGAACTCGTGAGAGTGAATGCTGCGCAATGGTATGTGCGGCTTGTATGTGTCTAGAAGGGAAGTGCTACTTCTGGACATTGATGTATGTGTGCAGTGAGGGTGCTGGAGCGTGATTGGCTGGAGCTGATTGGCATGCCAGGCTCCAGGAAGTCTGGATGGGTCTGCCCGGTGGTGAGTGTGAGATTAGCATGTTGATGGTTGGGAGGAGTGCACCTGGTTCCTTGATGGGCTGGGGTTTTCCCCACACAATGCTGGCTCCGCCCCCCTGTGGTGTGTCTAACGACCCTAGCCTCCCCAGTGAATGAAAGGGGTGGTTGGGCCATCAAGGGTACTCCCAAACCAGCTGCAACTGGTTTCCCCCCACCCTGCACCCTGAAGACAAAGGATTTAGCTGTATAAAAATGGGGCTGTGTCCCCACAGAAACGGGTCTCTGTTTTCTTCCAGGATCCTTGCCAGAGGGGGCTGTTGCTGTTGTTGGGGCCAGGAGGACCGCCACTTGGCTTGTCTCCCTGCCTGGAGACCCAGTGTGCTGGCTCTGGCCCTGCCTTGCCCCCCTGCCTGCCTCCAGACCCTGCTGGAGCTTTGCTGTTGCCTGGGAGCGCTGTTCCCTTGTCCTTTAGCGCTGGGGAGCGCTGCTTATTTTCCTTAGCGCTGAGGAGTGCTTTATTTTGAGCCCTTGGCGCTTGATAGCGCTTTATTTCCCTTCTAGCGCTTCGAGCGCTCTATTTTGTGCAGCCGGTGCCCACCCGGCGTTTGCCCGCTTTATTGCCGATTTTCGGCATAGCGAGTGCCCACCTCGCTTTATCTTCTATTTAAAGGCCGGTGCCTACCCGGCATTGCCCCGTGGTGTTTTCTTATTTACGAGCCGGTGCCCACCCGGCATTGCCCCGAGATCACCGCGGCAGCCCCGGAGCCTTGAAAACTGTTGCCGGGCCGCTGCCTACTGCGACCCGGAGGTCCCGCCTCCTGACCCCCAGGGCCGCGCTGCCATTGGCGGCCCCAGCGGAAGTCAGGCGGAGTGCAGAGAGACAAGGCCAGGCGGGAGACGGAGGAAGCAGCCGGCCGTGTCCTCGAGGCTCCCCGAGTGAAGAGGAGCCCCGCGCTGTCCAGCAGAGGAGCCGTCCCCCCAGCGAGACAGCCGGTGAGTGCGCAGTAGGGCCGGGAGAGCGAGGGAAGGGAGGAGGGCGTCGGGGCACATTGTCGGTGCCCGCCCCTCCCCTTCCGTGTGCGGGCCGGGCCTGAGAGCGGCCCAAGTGAGTAGAGCCGCCTGAGGCTCTGGGGGCATTATCTGTTTCTGAGTCCCCCGTGAGGGACTCCAACGACCCGCATTTTTGGTGCTTGGAGCCCCGAGGCTCCTGGGGGCAATTTGTTTGTTGAGCCACGAGAAGGCTCCCGCCCCAGCCCACATTGTCTTTGAGCCCACGAGGCTCCCGGCTACATTGATTCAGAGCCTGTCGAGGCTCCAACGAGGGGGCAATTGTCTACAGAGCCTGAGAGGCTCACAGCCCCTCATTGTTTTAGAGCGCTGAGCTCGTAAGTGCCATTTGGATTGTTGTAGAGCCCTGAGAGAGGCTCTTGGGGGACACAGGCAGTCAGTTGGTCAGAGCCCCGTGGCTCCCATGCTGTGTTCCCCCACCTGTGTTCTTGAGCCCACGAGGCTCCAACGTGTGCCCATCTGTGATTCACAACTGTCCAGCACTTAGTGGACAGTTGCTACGTTTAGGCTTTGTATTCTGGCTGCCTGTGCAGCCTGCCTGACATTGAGACTCCGGGCATTTCAGCCCTTGCGAGGCCAGTTGGCCTGAGGGACAGTTCTAGTGTTGTGCTATGTGCACCCTGCGCATTGTAATTTCCTTGCTGATGTGATTCTTGCGCAAATGTTCTACCTGCACCTCTGAATGTGTTTTAATACCTCATGTGCCATGTTCTTTATGTTTTATCCCCTTTGCTAAAAGTGACCTGCTTAGAGGATTGTTGATGTCCCATTACCTTTGCTAAAAGTGACCTGCTTAGGTATTTTATGTTTTATCCCCTTTGCTAAAAGTGACCTGCTTAGAGGATTGTTGATGTCCCATTACCTTCGCTAAATGTGACCTGCTTAGGTATTTGTTTAGGTTTCCTTCCCTTTGCTAAAAGTGACCTGCTTAGGTGATGGTTTTCCTCCTTTAGGTCCTGATATTAAGGTCCTAGTTCCCTGCGTGATTTTCCCACAGTGTTTAGGTTTGCGTAGGAGGTATTTACTCTTTACCAGTGATTACTGGTTGTGTGCTGCATTTACTATTTTAGTGCTACAGTCATTATATGTTTATGTGCTAAGTGTTATACCTACAAGTATTATTTCTAAAAAGTGCATACCCCTGACAGTGGTCCAGGTGGCCCTGTCCTGTACATAATCCCTTGTAATCTTGCCCGTGCCTGTTGGCACATTGTAAAGTGTGTGTCTTATCTAATGTGTTTTTATTACAATACAAAGGCTATTTTTATATAACCTTGTGTGGAGTTTCCTTTGTGGTGGGCCTAGGGTGTTGTCGCTGGGGTGCGCGCGCAAACGCTTTACACATCGCCTCCGAGATTAGCCTTGCTGCTCGCGTCACGTTACCTAGAGGGTGAGCAGGGGTTATCTTGGTGTGTAACTCCCTTGCCCTGACTTAGAAATGGTGATCCCTGACTGACTTTGGCGTGAGCGTTGGCCGGCCGGGGGTCCCGTTTCTAACAGGGTGTCACCCACCAGCAGATGTCTTTTGCAGCACATAACCTTCTGTTTGGAGAAAAACATACATTTGGTCTTAGAGCTCTTAGGCTCCAAGCCCCGCTCTGCACAAAGCACCCGGAAGGTCTGCAATAGCTGTTGTAGTCCATATGGAGTCTTGGAAATCAGCAGGGTGTCATCTACAAATAGGAGGGCCCTAATTTGGGTGCATCACAAGCATCCCTGTTCACCAATTCAATCACTCAATTGATATATAAGGTGAACAGGGTAGGGGCCAAAACAAACCCCTGCCTGACCACACAATCTAACCGGTAGGGATCTGTTAGTGCCCCTTCCTCCACCCATCTAACTTGTGCGAGGTTGTTTGCATGCAGCCCTACAAAGATATTCCATATGGGGGTGAGTGTACCCATTTCTTCCAATACCCTCCACAATTTGCCCTTGAGTGCCAGATCAAAAGTCCATCAAAGGTCCACAAAGGCAATATAGAGTTTACCATAGTTAATTAGCACCTCTTTCAAGCAAATACAAATGAAGCAAAAACATGGTCTATAGTGCTTATATTGACTCTAAAGCGCACCTGCCAGACCAACAGGACACTCTCTTCACTAATACAGTCTTGTAAATGGGCCAAAACTGCTTACAAAACATTTTTGGCAGGGAATTAATCAGGGTTATAGGTCTGTTGTTCCTCGGGTTGGAACGGTCCCCCTTTTTATAATTTCAGCAAATTTCCATGAGGAAGGAATATCCATAGCAGAAAGGATCATGTTAAAGAGCAAATATACATATATATATAGCCCCCAGATTTCTGGAGGATTTCCCCTGTATAAAACATTTCGAATCCTGTCTGGACCCCAGGCATGAGCAGGGATACAAGAATTAATAGTTACATGAAGCTCTGTTTCCTAAAGATGCACTGTCTTCCTTAACTGTGTCACACATATTAGTATACAATTTACTGAAATGGGCCACCCATTCCTGAGATTGTACAGAAAACTTTTGTGCAGTTTTATGGGCATTTAAACAAACAGTGGCAGCCCTCCAGAAGACCCTAATATTTTTGATGGAGCTTCATGCAGGGACATCCTCATCGAACTCTCCCAATCCCTTTTCGCTTGGGCTAGTACCTGCCAAAATCATGACCTGCACCTAACCATCTCTAATTGAGAGTTTGGTTTAATTGCTACTAGGAGCTATCTTTGGCTAACTTGCAAGCGCCTTTGTACCAGGAGCCGTATTTGGACTCTGGTTTTCCCTTACATCTAGCGTGACCAAGCAGGTCCCTCATATGGATAAAAAAAATATTCATGACTATTTTTAAATCCTTTCTGTCCTACGCTCAAGCAGTAGCTGAGATACAAGTTTGACCTCCACATTTGCTCTTAGTTTTACTATCTCTAGGGATCAACCAATCCCACCCGATAAAATTACAGTTGTTCATATACAAATGGTCTCCTAGATCACTATTTCTCCGGCATATAGATATACTATACTATACTATAATAGGACTGGGTTGTCCAAAGGTGACAAGCTGAGGGCATTTTGATCACTGTCTACTCGATCCTCCACTTCCATGTTCAGTATAGCAGGCCAGAGCTTTATATCAGCCAAAAAATAGTCATTTCTACTACTACAACTGGGCCTGTTATATGCCATCTTGCTATGGTGATCTGAGGGGGTTCTGCTATTTATAGCTCTGAGGTTAACATTTAATGTTAATACCAGTACCTGGGCAGCTTTAAGTGTCCATTTTACAGTCAGTAAATCAATTTGCGGGATACCCCACTGACTGTCCCCATTCTCTGTTAAATCAATGGGGGTGACAGGTAGCGGTTCGAAAGTGGAGTTAAAGTCTCCTGCTGCCGATAGTAAACCATTACTCGAATAATCAAAAAGGGCATGCTCTAGTACATTAGGTACACTATACTCAGCATTGCAAACTCCCACTCTATTGTTGACTTTGAAGATTATTAGTGATAGACTAGAGGGGAGCACCAGTCTGACTGCTAGGCTATCAGGAGAGTCAATGGTTACAATATTATTTTACACTGAAGTGCTATTTTGACCCAAATTCCAAGCCCTCCCATGGCCTGCCCCTGCCAGACTTGGTCGCATTCACACTCCTGTAAAAAAGGGTTAAACACCATGTTTCCTGAAACTAGTAATTATCGAATGTATCAATAAAATTACCCCTGTCCACCTCAGATAACAACTTGGATACCCCAGCTACATTCCAAGATACCATTTTTATTGATGGCTCATGAAGCAAACTATCTAGTGTAGAGGGTTGGCTGTTGATGCCATCCTTATAGTTCCCCTCCATTCAAAATCATCAGAGCTATTCACTTTTTGGAACTCCTGTAATGACAAATGTTCACAGGTAGACCCTAGAAAATGATCCCCAGCCATGCGGAAGGAACTAAACAATACATGACATGGTGTTACATAAGTTTGCAGGCCTTTCTCAAGAAACTGTGTATCCTTGACACAGAACGGTGGATCCTCAAGACTCAGTCAAGGGAAAGCCCTGCTAGTTCCGCTCCCATCTTCCCCCAACTTTTTACCAGCCCCACAAATGCTCGGGCTAGGTGATGCGGTAGGTCTGGGCTCAATATTGTAGCAGTATGCCAGTGTTTGCACTAGAAATAGTTCGGGAATCAGTAGCCATCAGGCCCTCTACCAGATCCCGATGTAAGAAAGAGACCCGCACCATATCATGCAGTTCATCGGGGGAAGTTATCCTTTCTACACTTGCAATGTCCCTCCTTAGGATCGAGTAGCAGTGCCTGACCTCTTGGAACCATTGAATGACTTTAGTGGTAAGTGGTTCCTTATCTTCTCTGGTTCCCAGGGTCAGCTTGGGAATATGCATAAGGTAAACAATGGCTGAGATTTCCCCTGTATTTTTGGGTATATAGATACCATTATAATTCATCCCTTTGGTAAATTCCATAAAGGGTCTCTCTGTAGGGGGCTCGCAAGAACCTAAAGAGCCCCTCCATCACCCTGGGCCTACACCTGCAGCTTTCTCCAGCAAACCCACCCTAGGTAAACTTCCTTGAAAGGGCGCCCACCCTGCATTGATGAATGAGCAGTGACAAGGAACAGGCAAAGTATTGGGGGATGGGATAGAATTGACCAGTAGTGGTTGCTTTGGAGGGCTGTGGAGTACAGAGAGTTAGTGTCCCCATGTGTAATAGACACTGTCACCTCCCTCCCCCCCCCAGGTCGGCTCAACTCCTGCGCTCTGCTGTTACTCCCATTGAGGTTCTCCACTACCTTAGGAGTGCCTTGGCCTAATCCCTGTTTTAGTTAGACTAGACCTTTCTACTTGAGGTGCCTCTGTCATAGTATCTTCTAGAGAATGAGAAGAATGGCAGGGGGATTTATCAAGGCTAGCTTTGAGGGGGAGCTTGGGCGTTTCCCTCAGAAGCGAGTGTGGACACAAGACTGGGGTTTCTCAAACATTCTAGGAATACGCTTTTCAGGCTCAACTGGAGTGGGATACGTTTTTTTACTGCCTGGATGGAGGTTGGAATTGATAATATTTGCACAATCTGATACAAGATTATTAATCCTATCTATGACACAATTGTCTCCTGCCGCAAAGGAAGATTTCTTGGCTTTAGAAGCCCTTGAAGTCCCATCCACAGCCTTCCTTTTGCCCATTTGTTGGCTAATCTATGTATGACAAGTAGAAACAACAGGTAGAACAGAAACTGTTAGGACACCCAGATGCACAAGACATAGGATTGTAGTCCAGCCAACCAAAACCCCAAGCCAACTAAAGGGTACAACTGATTTGCCAAACTTGGTCACCCACTCCAGGAGAATGCCTATTTTCAGTCACCACTGATGGAAGGATGAAGTTGTTGCCTTCCCGGGTACATGACTATAACCATAGCAAAAAGCATCCCAGACCCTTTCTCCGTGCTCTGGCAGGGGCTGCAGGAACTACAGGAACTGGTCCCTTGACAACACCTCTCCTTAGGCCCCAGTAGGCTCTCCACATTTTAGAGCTTGGCATAAAAAGACGAGAGCAAAGAAGATACCAAACTAAGCGAAAACGTGGCGGTCATAGCAGGCCTGGGCAGAGCTAGTTGCAAATCATTCAGCCTCCCCTCCCATAACAACCTTTAGCACATGTAAGAATATGAAGGTTGAAACAGAACCACGAGGCACCGTACACTGTCAAATACTTGTTATGGATCAGAACACATTCCCACCACCAAAAGTGAACACTTTGAAGAGTCAAGGATGGTGGACCATCTCTGCTTCTTCCTGTCACTGATGGGCACAGAATGGGCCTGCCCTTGGTGCGGACTTCTCCCAGGTGCGTCCCGCACAGTGGGTAACGCTGAGACACTATATAGCACGTACGGTTCCCTGGTGCAGCTGATTGGAAGGGCCCCCTCCTGATCCCTCTATGGTGCCTGGGACTTGCAGTCCCACTCAAATCCCTTTTACCTTTCCCCCATATGGTGTTTTAAGCCCTGAGGGCCACATATACGTCTGTTATTTCGCAGGTGAAATTCCTCTCATTTTGCTGAAATAAATAAAAAAAACTTCAATGGCTTCATAAAGACTATAGTCAATGATAGGGAAGCCTTAATCCAAGTGTGCAGCTTCTTCATTAATGCCAGACAAGCGTTTTTCATGGCCGTCTATTATGTTTCAACTTATCTCAAATGCAGATCATTCAGTTAATTTAAGTGTCAGGAGATTTTGTGAACTAAATGGACCACCGTTTGAGATGAGCTTGAAACAGCCCAATTTAGCTGTAAAATAGGCATCAGAAATTAGAATGGATAAAGCTTTGGATAATGTCTATGTGCAGACTGAATTCACAACTGGAAACGTACGCGTCTACTCTAAATCTAAAATCTAAATAATTAGCAACAAATTTTCTTGAATTTTTTTTAGTGATTAAAATGTTAGAATCTTTGGCTCTAAAATGGTCTCAGAGAAATATGGGAAAGTTATAGGCAATATTGAGCATTTTAAGTCTTTGAACGTTCCTGCAATTTAAATATTAACCCTATCCGTGCTATTGACGGAACCGCTCCGTCATCAGCCGCGGTGGCGCTGTGCTGATGACGGAGCGGTTCCGTCATGGCCCGCCCGATACGCCTGCGCGGCGCTGATTTCGCGCCTGCGCGGCGAGTTCTATTAAGCGGGCAGGGCCATGACGGAACCGCTCCGTCATGAGCACAGCTCAACCGCGGCTGGTGATGGAGCGGTTCCGTCACCAGCCTGCGCACGCCATGCGGCCCCCCCCGCCCCCTTAGCGCTGCGGCAGAATAGCCGCCGCAGCGATGTGGTTAAACCTTGTACTTTGGCAAGCTAAAGATCTCCTCATGAGCATTTTTCTGCGGTTAGAAACTTTGGGCCATATTTATCAACGTTTTGCATCGCCATTGCACCGCACAAGGTAACGCAATGAAGACGCAAACTCTAGATGAGATTTACCAACCCACGCAAGGCCAAATTGCATGGTCCTGCAGGACTTTGTTAATCGGGATAATGTAAGGCAAGCATTCTCAAATTTACCAATTTGTAGACATGGAAATACATCTGAATTCTATGCCTTCCCAGGAGAGGTGTAATGAGAAATATCTGTATTTCTTCTCTTTATTTCATCTTTCTACATGTGCTGCATTCTGCGGAACACATAGAAAGGGATAAAAGCCTCAAAAGGTTCTTTTAGCGTGGGAAGGTGCCCCTTCCTGAACAAAAGCAATCCTGCTTGTAACACAGGAACCCGTGCAAGGGTACCTGCGTTGGCTCTAGGCAGCAGTTTGTGTGACAGAGCAGGCAGAGAGCAGAAATGCACCATATTTTGATAGCTATGGCGCATTCCTGCCCTCTCCCTTTCACGCAGCGCAACAAGTCGTCTCGCTGCATTGTGTTGCGTGAAATAATGATAAATATGACCCTTTGTTTCTTTCGAAACAAGCCACTTTTTAGTGTGTCTTACATTTGTCACACAGGGCGAAGACATATTTTCCTACTATTTTTTAACATATGCCCCTTCCATGCTTATGACGAGACCAGTTCGTCATGAGGCACAGTGGAGCTGTGCTCATGGCCGCGGCCCTCCCACGCGCAACTGATTCCCCGCCTGTGCGGGAGAATCAATCAGTGGGCGGAGGCGTGACGAGCCCAGCTCGTCATGAGCACAGGTCCACTGTGCCTCGTCACGAGCACAGCGGTGCCGCGGCCCCCCCTCCCCCCACACGCCGTGGAAGAATTACCCCCGCGGCGAAGGGTTAAAAAAAAAAAGGTGCCTAACCCCAGCTGCCAAAACTACTTTTTTTGCAATCATTTAGCACCCTATTAGCACCTTATGGTAAAAAGCATTGTCAAAGTCACTCGGTCTCTGCTCCACAATGCGAGCTATTGGCTGTGGCAATGCAGGGAGCGGGAGAAGCAACAGACACAGAGATGGGGGGGAATTGAATGAAAAAGGAGCGCAAGCAAGAGAGCAAGAAGCCACATGCACTCGCACAAGTGCTGACAGGAAAAAGTCTAAACATGCGAGAAAGTGATGCACGCACGGAGAAAACGGACAGAGGGGCACGAGGGACAGAAACTCAAAATAAAAAGAGAAATTAATACATTGTTCAATTAGGGCATTTAATCTTTGATCATCACCCAGATTGCTTATATAGACACTGGGATATTACCATTTTGTTACCAAAGCCGTGACTGTGTAGTGATGGCATCCGAGTGGGTCTCTAACGTATTGCATCAGACTGCACTAACGCTGGGGAAGCAATCATGTGTAAGTGCTGTTCCACATTAGGCGATGGCTCGAGCTGGACGTTTTGCCGAGGAGGGTAAAAATAAAGGAGCGCTTTCCACAACATGAGAGGTTTACTCACCGAGGTAATTTGATAGATTTGCAAACCTGTCAGTAAGCCATTTTAATTGAATATCTTTGAAGACACTATGCGTGGAAGGGTGAGCTGAGGTGATTTATTTTTAAGTGCTACAAATATACTACAGCAGGCAGGCACCAAGTATGTAAATAATTCATTATCAGCATGATTGCCCCAAAATAGTCAAAATATTACCCCCTTTTGTTTTGTAAAGTTGTAGACCTAGGGGCTTATGTACAAGGAAATATCGCAGCACTGCGGCAGATTTAGCAGCGCAGCATCTTTTAAAAAATGCAGGAAAGCACTGTATTTACGGTGCACCCCTGTGTTTTTCCTTGCACTGTAACTAAAAATAGCTACCTAGCGCCAACACAGACTCCCTTGAGCCATAGTGCAAGGGTGCCGGCATTGCAGAGATGATTGTTTATGTGCAGATAGGTGTCCCTTCCTGCACATAAACAATAAATAATAGCGATTTGCTACTTCTATGTGTGCTACATTCTGCAGGACACATAGAAGTAGCAAATCACCGTCATTTAATTATTGTTTTTGTGCAGGAACGGACACCTTCCTGCACAAAAACAATTATTAATGGTGTTTTGCTCTTTTTATGGGTGCTGCAGAATGCAGCACATATAGAAAAAGCAAAAATGAGGAGAAATAAAAGCATTTCTCTTTGTTGCGACAATCTAATGCCTTTGGTTTCAGAACCTTGTAAATCTGGGGCATTGTCGAAAAGCAATGGGTGTTATAGTGGGATGTCCACAGCAACAGCCATTGCGCGCCCCTTTCACGCAGATACCTGCGTGGAAGGGTTCCATATTTACAAAGCGGTGTTAAGCCTTGCAAAGTGGCTTAACGCCACATTGGAAATACTGGTGCAGGGCATTGTGCCACCGGAACGTCGGAAAAATGTGACGTTCGGATAGAACATTCCCCTTGTACATATGCCCTCTTGAGTCCAGTGTTGGTCATTGTTTTCCTACCCATGGGAAACCCCTGTTTGCTTAGGGGTTGGAATTCCTAGTTGGGTGGTATTTACCACACTCTTAATTAATGTTCGACAGGTCAAACCTGCAAAAAATTAAAAGTGAAATACAATACGGTATTCATTAAAACATGCAGATTTTGGTGTGCAAATTACCCAATTTGCTTGCTATTTACTTAAAATTCAATAGAGGTGATATTTAATATACCCAATACATTTTGAACCCCACTTTGTCAGATTGCGCCAGGTGTAGTCATAAAACCTTCACCTCAGACACATCAGGTATCAGGGCCTTTGAAGTAAAGTTACCAAGTAGTTTCAAGAAATATAATTATTGCTGGATATGATGTGTCCTTTGCCATAATAATGCTGATACATATCGTAGTGTGGCAGTGGTTAGGGCAGCACAATGGACAAAAGGATATTACAGTCTGATCAAATCTGCGGCTCGTTTTGTTGATATTAGCTTTTCACATTGCAGATTTCATTAAGTCACCTTTAATTCATATGGATTGACAGCTAGAACAGTCTTGAGGTTGTGCTTTGTGTCCCTCCATTTTTTTCCTCCTTTTGCTAAGTGAAAGAAAATATTGTTATTTATGTCATGCTTTCAGTGCTTATACATGCGTACGTGCCAGGGCCCAAAGTGTTTTCCAAACGTCCATCACCATTACTGCTGAATGTTGGAGTTTCAGAATACCAATGCGATTTTGATTCCACCTCATGCTATTTCATCCGACCTTAGACACTCTGGGCCCGAGTCACAAAGGCAATCTGACACAAAAGTCTAACTTTACGACTTTTGGTATTCACAGAGGTCATTTACAAGTCATATCTTTACGTCTGCAGTCGGGCCGGAATCTCTGCACCCAGGCTGTACTCTCGCCACTTGTGCTGTATTCTCCGGCTCCAGTCGGACTCTCTGGCTCCAGCCATACTCTACAGCTTGGACTGGATAAAGTGTAATCAATGGGCCGGAATACATTTTTTTAGAAAAAAGAATATTAGGAACGTGTGGTAAATGGTAAAGGAATTCAAGAAAATCAGCTTGGGCAGGGAAAAGGGTGTGGCCGGACACTACATATTTTCACATAAAAGTTCACTCCTTTTCATCATGGTACATGCAGTCCATGATTTGCGCTCCCCTCAGTGTTGCGCAGTCCATGATTTGTGCTCTCCTCAGTGTTGACTGTAGTGTGACACTACAGTCAACACTGAGGGTAGTGCAAATCATGGACAGGGAAATCATTCAGTAGAAATTTGAGCCTCTTAAAAGAGAATATCCAAGTTGAAAATATAGATTTCAACTGCTCGCTTCCAAATGTGCCTTTGTTTGTTTCTGCCATTAAGCATTATTATTGAGGTAAGAAAAGCATGATCCGATTTTAATGCATTATGCCTCAGGATGCAGTTTTGTTTTTCTGGGGATAGAAAAAAGCATCTTCACTAGGCATGCAGATGCTTTTATGTTCTCTTCCAGAACATTAATAAATGCAGAGGTTATCTGCAGATAAGAAAATAAATAGGCATGTTTATTTTGAATATGAGTTGGGCACAGATCATTAAATCTCCTAGGGGGATGTGCTGTGTTATCAATAGGAAAAGTTCCAATTGTAACTATGCTCAATGCTGATCATATAGCATAGATTCCATCCATAATGCTGGGTTTTAAATAATTAGAGGGTAATATGGGTGCATGTACATGTATATGCATCAACATTGAATATAACATTATTTAATTCATAAATTTCTTCCTCATAAAACAGTATTCTATGCTATTATATATAACACTTTTGGGCTGTTTGGTATCTTTAATGTCACAGGTTACATACTTAATATCATATCTCTCTAACATAATTGCAATCAGACTGTTATCAAATTGGGAAGTCCACATTGACAAGCGATGAACCTGTAAAGCATAAGATGCTAAAAAATATATACACAAATCTAGCTAGTTTCCAGATATAGCTGTAAATGAAAATAAGAATAAAGGGAGAGTAAACACTTTAATCAGGGTGATTCAACCAATTCTTGTTAATGGAAGGGAATTCCATATACGAAATAGATTATGCATCTTAGATAGCTGTATTGATTACATCACTGACACTCATATTTCTGATGGAGCAGTAATTGGAGTATATTAAATGCATTGTATATTGTAAGCACTTCCTTTCCCTTTGTTTGGTGTTCTCCCACACTTTCTTTCATGTTCTTTGTTTATTCATGCTCTCTAACATCACCTAAACTAAATAATGGTTTACCAATCCCAGTTCAGCCATTTTTGTATGTGTTCTCTACTGGAACAAGACACACGTGGGATTCATACACATTCTCCCTATTTATACACCTGCACCCTCCAATACCTCAGGAGAGGCATTGGTAAAGTTCTGCAAAGTCATGTGTCTGCTTATTGTACATGACAGATTCCTGTGTGAGAGGACCTCCTGCTGGTCTGTAAGGTTGCTGGTAATGGCGGTGGTAGCTGTCTGACAGATGAGTGCTCAGACAGCTGCTTCTAGCCCAGCCCCAAGCACCCACTCACCAGTACAGTCCGCAGATGAGGGGTAGATACTCATCTAGGTCAAATAACCTGTTCACGCTCACACACTGAATATATAAACATATGACTGCAAGGTATGGACTCTAGCCTCATTGAATCAAGTAATTGTATCAGAGATTAAGGCACCGGAAGAGAAAGAATACTTTTGAGTTTTCAGCCAATGAATTAAGTTTGCTGCCTTAACATAGGAGCTGGAATTGAAGTTTTACATTAGATCCATATTTACAAGTACATCTCAACTAATGTTGGTTCAAATACCTTGAATACTGTATGTGATACACTGAAAGCAGTTATTAACGGAGCAACACTCAGTTATTCCACACTTAGAGTCAGTGGCCTAGCTGAGGTGATTATTAGACTATGGCAACAACTACTCCACTCGGAACAGGTACATACATCATAACATAATGCTCAGCTGAATCAGGGAAAGAAAGCAGGACTATATAGACAACTGGTTGCTGCCCGTAACTCGTTCATTGAACAGGCTAGAGACACTAACACTAGAGAATGTTGTAGTCATCATCCTAAAGTATTTAAAAACAACAAATCCATGGGTAGGTTACTTGCATTATGAAACAAGGCACATTATCCAAGGGGTTGCGGATGATGATGGGACCAAAATCAATGAATCCACAGCTAAAATGGGAGTATTTTGGCAACAATATTTAAATGTACATTGGGAAGATCTCAACTACTCCTAGCAATTTATGGAGGAATACTGAACACACATGGTAAAGTCCATTAGATTCTGTAGAAGTAGCCAAACTGCATTCCCCCTTTCTGGTGCCAGAGATATTTAATGTCTTGAAGGCGCTCCTAGGGCTGTATTACAGAAAGTGCCCGGGGCACAAAGGGCATTCATGCCCGCTTTGTACACCCCCAGGGCACCTTGGTGTTACAGAAGGGGCCGCAGACACTTGTGTGGCAACTTCTCTACTACAGATTGTGCTGCCACACATAAAACGCCGACGCTATCTTCAGGAGGTGTTTCCTCATTTGCATCCGGGCGTGGCCCCATGCAATTGAGGAAATCCCTTTGCCTCTCCACTCATGCCATTTTACAGAGGCAAAGAAGCTGTCAGGGGCGCACTGACAGTGCGCCCCCGGAGAGAAGCCCTCTTTAGGGAGGAAAGGGGGTGCTATGGTCCCCCAGACATCCCCTTGCAGGCGAGTACAGTCACTGACTGCACCAGCAAGCACCGGGATCTCGAATCCCCTATGAAAGTGCAGGCGGGTGCCGCACAGTGAAAACACAGCTCTGCTTCAAAGCAGCTGCTCCGTTTTGACCTGAAGTTGCTGCCCCAGGGCAGCACAAGTTTGCAACTGGCCTGGGGGCAGCGCGTTCATCTCAATAGGACGCATTTTAATTTTTACGCCCGACACACCTTTTTAAAGGTGCACCTGGTGCAACAATGAAAATGCGCTTATCGTGTAATGTGACCCCAGGATAGTGAAGCTACGAGTACTGACTGTATTTCTTCAAAATTTTATAAAACATTTTCAGGAGACCTCTCTCCTTTATTTTAGAGCTAGTAAACAGACTTCGTAATTAAGTACAAGTCCCTCCATCTTGAAAAGTGAACAAAATTGTCATATTTCCTAAGAAGAAGAACTCTGAATTGTGTGGATCTTAGCAACTAATAGTTATAAACTGCTTTGCCAAAAGATATATTGAGTTGGTGGCTAGTCCCTTTACTACGATTAGAATCCAACTGATTTCTCTTATGCAACATGCGTTTATTCTTACTAGGGATGCTAATGCCCATATAAACATGGCTACCAAAACTGTAGACATTTCTGAGACTACACAACTAGGGGTCGGGATGATCCCGCTAGATTTTTAAAAAACATTTAACAGGGCCTCCTGGCCCTACCTTTGCTTTCCACTGGCTAAACTGAAATACAGGGTTCTGCGAAGTATCCATATACAGTTACTGAATGATGACCTAATTGGAAGACTGGTTTCCATCGCTATGTATTCTGATCCATTCAAAAACATCACTCTGGGTACTAGAAAGAGGCGTCCTTTATCCCCTCTTCATTTTACCCTGTATTTGGAAATTTATAGATCATCTTAATAAATCTCGAGGTATCATACTAGTTACACTCAAAGGGGATGAACAGAAGATCCCGGTTGATGCAGATAATATTGCAATTTTTTCATCCAATCCAGTTCTTGCTACTCAGTCTTTTGAGGATATGGCTCAGCCTTTTGACTCCATTTCTGCCCACTCTACTCAAACCTAGTAAAACACAAATTATTGCTAGTCTAAATGTTATTATTACTGGTGATAGATAGGTTGATACTGCTCCTTATCCTGGTATTACTATCACCCCAAGCGTAGAAAGGACACTATCTCTTAACTACAAACATATTCTATGGAATTCAATCTCTAGGATGCGCAATTGGAGTAGGCTACTGATCATGGTAGTTGGTAGATGTAACAGCATCAAAAATAGTGTTTTTACCTAAATATCTTTATTCATTGCTATAACTCCTCTTCTGCTTGATGCATATTACTATTTCCTTGGTGCACTTTCTCATCCACTTGAACGAGGGGGTTGGGCCTTGCCTTATTCACAACAGTATTTCTGGTCTGATTTAGGAGATAGAGTGTTTATTGTTATGGATTTGCATTCATCAGTCTGGCCATTACTGGATCTAGTTGTAGAATCAGATTCAGTTTTGAGACCTTTCTGCTAGTTGGAACCACCTTTTTATCGCCAACAAGTTAGGCGTAAGACTCTAACCCTTTATTTTCTTGTGGGAAGCGATGAAAGCAATCAAGTAAATATCTTTAAATTTTAAAGATCACTTAATGCACATTTCTGTGGGATTACACCTCTGTAACAACAATTTTTCGGAGGAGATGGTGGGATTCTGCCATGACAATTAACTCCAATATGAGTGCTTGGCCTTCTTTATAGTGACATCCAACTTTGTATGGCATTAGCAAGGAAGGGTTTTTAAAGTATTTATTAATTTGTGATGTTTTTTTGTGTTGAATGCTTCTTTGCAAGAAAAATGTGGAGACTATCTCTTTATTCGAACCACGTTCTGGTCCTAGTATAAAGGGACTAGGGGGGCATATTATCAGGGAAGGGCGTTATAATTATCGCCACTTTAGCGGCAGAAAACTGCTGCTAAAGAGGCGATAATATAAGGTGTTTTCTCCCAAACTTGAGGACAGTGTGTCCTAGATCAACAGTCGGTGGACTCAGAAGCTGGTATTCAGTGGCAGAGATTTAGAGACTGCAGAAATATATTTCTGCTATAATATACACCTAAAAACTTTGCCTTTGAGGTTGCAGATCCATTTCTAGGTGTTTTTGCAATGTAAGAAAGAAGAAGCTTCATCTACTTCATATATTTGGGACTTGTCATAACATAAGGAATTACTCTGAATGTGTTTGTTATGTAATTTGTTTCATAGCTGAGAGAAGAACAATCTCATTTAACAAAATAATTATATTAGGTTACTCAGCTGCGGTTCCACTGGAAAAATACATTTTTGTATTTACTGCAATAATAATAATAATATGATTCTGTGTATGTGTCGACTTAATTCAGAATCCCGACAGCCCACTGCTGGTGGAACCATTTCATCGACCATTGTGGGATTTAAAGGGTGATACTAACAGCTTTCCAGGATAAGAGAAAGCTTGGTAGAATGTGGGGCCCAGTTACATCATAGTTGGATCTTGTGTGAGTTAATTATTGATTGTGGCCTAATGGTAATGTAAAAGTTGTTATGATTTTATTGCTGTGCATTGGTGATCTATATATAATATAATTATATTTTCTTTCTGTGCTTTGTACCACCTTACTGATAAACAAAAGAAGGGAGTCACTTAGGGGCACATGCATCATTGTAGGCAATTGTGATTTCATAATTGCGATTATTAAGGAATCGCAATTAGGGAATCGCAATTGCCAATGCATGTAGGTTTTGCTAAAATATTAGCCATTCCTACCTATTCCTTAATTGCAAATTGTAATTTGCAATTCGCATTAATTAAGGAATAGCTTCCCATTCATTCCTATAGGCCTAGAGGTATAGGTACTCGCATTAATTAAGGAATAGCTTCCCATTCATTCCTATAGGCCTAGAGGTATAGGTACTCGCAAATTGCGCATGCAATATCAAAAGTGCAAGGGGGCCAAAAACCCACCCTGATGCACCCATGAAATTTGTATGTGATCACATATTGCACACACACAGGCCCCAAGGGCATGGCTGTGTGCAACATGGCATATTGAAAAATGCACTTTTGTGCATTTTTCAATGGTTTCGCAAATTGCTATCAACCTTAAATTGATGATAATTTACGATCCCAAATTATGAAATCGCAATTTTAAAGTGCATAATTCATTGCTTTTAGGGAATCGCTATTTGCCATTCCCTAAATGCATTCGCTATTTAGGAAATCAAAAAATGTATAATTACCTAAATTGCGAGATTGCGTTTGGTTTCATGCATCCCAAATGCAAAAATACAGGTCGCAAAGGGGCAGATTCTGCAAATCTGCCCCTTTGCAACCAGTATTTACAATTATGCATGCGCCCCCTAGTATTTTCAAGATGAATTCCAAGTTAGATGAATACATACTTCACATGTTAAGTCCCGGAGAAGGTTGTGTTTCATGTTTTTAGTAGATATCTTGAGAAAAATCGAAGGCTGCTCTGTGTTACGTAGAATGTGTGAGTAGAAGTTCTGTTCCTCTACATGCTGCACATAAACTGTGACAACATTAAGCTGCATTTTTATAAGGTGGAGGCATCCAGAAGAACACTGCCCACACTCTCTTCTGGTTGCAGATGCCCCCTTTTTTCAGATATATTTAATGCTGGATTTTGTGTGCTCATGATACTAAAAGGTACAATAATGTGTAGCGAATGTATGGGTGAAATCGGATGGCCATTTGCAAAATCAGTCCTGCAAAGGGTTGCTATTTGATATTTAACATTATAAGAGAGCAGTCATGCACCAGGGGACTGTATAGAACTTTGATACAGTGGACAATTGTTATTTTTTAAGTCTTTTTATTGAGCAGTTGGAGGTATGCACGTAAAGCTCCTCATTAAACAAATTTCACCCAAAATTACATCTTCTAGTCCATAGATCAATATCATTCCAGTAAATAATCATCAATAAAACGCATCATAATTCTGATCACATATTAACCATGAGAACAATAACCATAGTAAGCACTAAAGTGCTAGATGTTAACTAAAAATATTTTGCATTGGAACAAATGGATTAAACTATTTTTTCATTCGAAAAGTGCAGTGTGCTAGAAAGTGACACATGACATAGTATATCACTCCAAACTTGAGCAGCCTAACATAGATCGTAAACGTTGTTGCTAATAGCTTCAATATGCCCTGAAGTCCTAAAAGAAACTACAAGTAATTAATCAATCGCTGTTTAAAGAGCTATGGCATAGTAAAAAAAAAATAGCCTTAAGTCTCAAAGAAGATATATTTTCAAAATATCTAGAAAACACACAGATTTAAGATTCCTGGACTAACTGCTTAACCAAATGCATTATGCTCAGAACAGTCAAAAGACCTCAAAGTGCAAACAAATATGTAAACGCTGGTTTTGACATGCTTATAAACATTCAAAGGATTTAATACGCCAATGTATTTATTTATTTATTTATTGGTATATTTGTATAGCGCTTCACTGTCACCCCAAGGGCATCCTGGCACTTGAGATCACTATCAGCAACAGGACTACAACTTACACTGCCCTAGGGAACAAATGGGTCTTCAGCGCTTTTTTAAATGGTAGAAGGTCCTTTTGACCTCGTAAAGGAAGTGGCAGAGAATTCCAGAGTTTAGCCGCTGCGACACTAAACGAGCGTCCGCCCATCCTCACTCTCTGGAATCTCGGTACCACCACCAGCCACGCAGAAGAGGAGCGCAAGCAGCGCGTGGAGGAATACCAGGAAAACATATTCTGCAGTGGGACCGGGCCCTGTCCGTGCAAAGCCTTGAACACCAGACAGGCAGCTTTGTACTGAACCCGTAGATGGACCGGCAACCAATGTAAGTCCCGGAGAGCAGCGGTGGAAGAGCTGAGATTAGGGCGAGAGAGAGCCAGCTTGGCCGCCATATTCTGCACCCGTTGCAATTTACAAAGCAACGTTTTAGGGGCTTCCAGAAGTAGAGCGTTACAATAGTCTAAACGACTTAAGATGGTCCCACGCACTACTTCTGGTCTAGACTGTTCAGGTAAAAGGGTCAAAACTTTGCGGAGCATACGCAGCAGCATCATGCATGTAGCCGTGATCTTATTTACATGCATATCCAGCTGCAAGTTAGGCCCAAAAGTAACCCCCAAATTACGTGCAGACTCAGCGGCTGACACTGTCTCAGAAAAGGTCGAGGGCCAAAAATTGTCAGGGAGTGAACGCGGTATTTTATCAGAAGAACAGTAAAGCACCTCCGTTTTTTTACTATTAAACTGAAGGGAGTTTGATCGGAGCCAGTCGGCTGTAGCTGACATACAGCGATGGAATGTTTCCAACGGGACCGAGTTGTTACCTTCCAGGGAAAAGACCAATTGGGTATCGTCAGCATAATTAAATGCTGAGATACCGAAAGATTTGATCAGATGGACCAGAGGGCGAAGGTAAAGGTTGAAGAGTATTGGGCTGATGGCCGAGCCCTGTGGTACCCCCTTCCCCACATTCTTCACCTCCGATCTAAATGGAGGCAGCGCCACCAATGTTTCATGACAGGTACATCTTCTGATTTCCAATGCTGTAATATCAAAGACCGGGCAACAGCCTTGGCAATACAAAAAAAATATTGGCATATTTTGCTAATCTATTTAAATTACGTAAATATCCAAATCAAACTAAAGTTGCCTTCGGTCTAATTGAGGTCCCAATAATGTATTTAGCTCTTGAAATATCTCAACCCAGAAATCATACAGGCCTGTGAATGTAAAAAACACATGAAGCCAGACCCCCCTTCCCCCCAGACATTCCTTTGACATCTAAAACACTGCTCTGGGATTGATGTGTACATCATATGGAGAACTTTAGGAGTATAGCATGCTAGCCATCTTGAAGAAAATGGCATTCTTTTCAAATTAGTCACCCTGGAAGGTTTATATCCCATATTTGAGATAACCTGCTTTGCTTCTGGTGTAATCCTACTGTTAGTTTCCTGTAAAGTTGATAAAAAAATGCTAACGATTAATTTTGGCGCAAAACCATATACCTGTTACCATCCCAACCATTTCGTTCTCAACTAATAATTGAATCACTGTATAAGTCCCATCGGTTACATCTGTATAATTAGCTGCCAAAAAAACGATATCTGAAGAAAACTAAAAACTAAAAAGAAGCGGAAAAATATCTTCCCCGAACAGTAATACTCTTTCCGCCCACTTTCTTCTCCTTTGGCTGATAATGAAATCACCAATTAAATAAAACCCCTTGGCATTCCACATTTTCAAACAAGATTTTGAGATGGTCAGACCACATATATTTACAATCCTTCAGAGACATAAATGCATAAAACAAAGGAACACTCCATAACCTGACAAATTGTTTATTATGAGCCTCAGTTGAATGTAACATGTTTTATCTAGTCTTTATGGGAAGCTTCGCAATTTTCAAAAAAGTATGCCAAATAATTTCAGGTTCTTTCAACAAATGAATCAATAAATAATTATCGAAATATTCCATTTCATAAATGATACTAACAACGTTGCCTAAAAGAGATGCCCGATAATAAACCTGTGAATGAGGTAGGGCCTGTCATCCCTAATCACTATTTAATTGTAACACTTGAAGTTGGATCCTAGGATATTTGGTATTCCATTTAGAAGGGAATGAACTTATTTAACATAACAGCTATTGCTTTTTATGGGGACATTGACAAAAAGAAATAAGAACAATGGTAAAAGTAACATTTGAAGAGATATGACCAATGATAGTTTAATGGAAGCAAAGTCCATTTATTCAACAACTCTTTTACTTTCTTTAACATAGCAGAATAATTAAGATGAAAAAAATCTGCAAAGTTGGATGTTACAAAAATAATGAACGGGACGCTGGGGCACACATTGATGTTGAACACATTGGGGCAGAGTAACTGCTTCTGCATTAAATAATAAGAGCTCCACTTTTGTATGATTAATTTTTTAGGCTTCCGTATTGATGTGAATGTTTGGATTTATTTCAATTCTTCTTGATTATTGACCTTTTCAGCTTTCAGATACAAGATAACATCATCAGCAAAAAGTAGCATTTTTACCATCCGCTCTAGAGGTGGAATTAACGAAGTATTATTACAAAGTCTGACTGCTAAAGGCTCAATAAAAAAGTAAAAAGAATCCGAGACATCGGGCAGCTTGATGCTTACCTCTTTAATTATAACTGAAACTATCTATTTTCAGTTTATCATTATTCTAGTTGCAGCACCTTGATATATGTTCTAAAGCCTTCTTAAAAATTGTCCAGGGAATGCAAATTATGCCAAAATAAAAAAGACAAAGCCTCCCAATTCATGAAATCAAATGTCTTCTCAGCATTGATCTTCAATATAGCTGTTGTTAACTAATTATTAGAAAGAAAATATTTTCCTGAATCTAATAATTATTGTTAGCAGCCATCAATCTAAATGGCAGAAAGCCAATCTGATTTTCTAAATATTTTCTTGTGTGACTGGTGTAATTCATGCATTCAGTACTTTACTCAATAATTCATAATCCACATTTAAAAGACTTATTGGCCGATAAGAATTGACTCAGAAATTGGTTTATTTTTCATGAGAATACTCGCCAGAACTGATTCCTCAAAAGAATGGGGAATGTCAATTCCTGTCCTAATTTGGTTAAACAAATCAATTAAAAAATGATATAAGTTCCGCAAAAAATTCTTCACTTCAATTAGAACTCTGTCATTCCCATATGCTTTTGCATTAGACATACCTTTTAGAGAGTTCTCCACGTCTGCAATTGTGATTTTTGCCAACAAGATATTTTTCTGAATCTCTGTCAAGCTAGATTGATCAAGTGAACTTGACAGGAGAAATATAATCTGTTTTCTCATAAATATCTTTCCAGTGATATAAGAAAATCTCAGCAATCTCATCTCTTCTGGGTGTTCGAACTTAAGTGACTGGATTAAAAATCTCATAACTCGCATTAGGGTGTACCTGATCTTGGAAGATCAAGCAAGAAGTTTACAACTCTGTTAGCTCTCTTTGTATGTTTTTTTACTGGAATTGTTTATTGGATACACATTTCTTCAGCTGAAACAAAATCCTTAAGATTTTGTGTCACTGCAGGTGACTTATCCTTTTTTTGCCCTAACATGATTTTCTGACTTAGGGTCTCATTATGAGCCTGGATCTCTGAGGACCGCCAGACTTGCAGGGACTCGGTGGTGGTGGTCCAGCCACTGCCAAACCAGTGTTCTGACCGCCCCATTGCAAGTTGAGCGGTCTGACCGCCATTGCACCACCACAGCCACCAGGCAACCACCATTCCCTGGTGGTGGTACGGCGGTCAGGGCATCAGTAATATGCTGTTGGTGCCGCTGCGGCACTGCCATGAACATTACATATTTCAGGACCCCCAGCGGTGTCATGGAGATCTTTCCTCCATGAAAAGGCTGGCAGTCCGGATATAAAAGTGGCCCTACAGGGCTTCCTTTTCCCTATGTGCAATTGGATGCATGAAGGGGGGCACAAAATGTGCCCCCCTGTGTGCATGCGCCCCAGTTCCTTCACAATATGGACTTTACAGTCCATGCCATCCAGGAACTGTTTTTGGCGTTCCCAATGCGGTGCCCATAATCAGTGCCACTGTCGTCGATCCACCAAAAACAGCGCACCAGATACGAGGAAACTCACATTCTGGCTGGCGGTACAACCACGGGTTTGTTGGTGTGGTATCGAGCCACTGGGGTGGTGATCTGCTCCTACTCTTACTTGCTTACTTACTTTTATTTTTGTGTGCCTTGTGTACTATCTAAAGTGTTCTCAACTACTACACCCCTCATTTTTAGCTTCTGCTCTACCCCCTGAGACCACTGCCTCCAACTCAAAATGCCCCCTTCCCAATCAAGCCTTTAAAGGCGGAATCACCCTCCTTACTCCCCTAAGCCAGCCCTAACCTTACATTGTGCTGGCCTTACACAGGGCCCGGCAAAGCCCTTAGATGGCTTAAGCTCTCCTTTAAAAAGACCTGGCAGATCAGTGACAATATTGGGATTAGGAGACCCTTCCCAGCTAGGAGGGTCCAATCAAGGGATAGAACAAGCTCACTTGGGCAGGTGACTTGAGTCATTAGTGCATTTATTGGAGACCTTTCTGATCAGGATTAGGAATTTGAAACAGGACCAGTCACAGGAAATTGCGGCTATACACCAGACATCAGTCAAAATTGATGAAACTGTGGCTCAGATGCCAATCAGACTTCATGAGACAGGAGCAGTGATATCTGATTTGGACGATACATTTGTATCTCTGAATAAAGGCACATCAGGTGTACAAAAGAATGTTGGCTTTTTATAGGGCAATATTTGAGGATGTGGAAAACCATGCTAGGTGTTCTAATTTACGATTTAGGAGCATCCTGGAAGCAGCCGCGGCCGGTGGTGGGAGTACTTGCCGGACGTTGACGTGGGGAGGGGGAGGGGCAGGGTGGGGGGTAGTAATGTATGGATTACGGAGTTTAACAGGTAAGTAAACATATAAATAAATAAAACTAATTTTGTTGCGTCCACTGCATCACCAAATGGGATGCGGTGGGCGCAACGAAATTCGTTTTATTTATTTATATGTTTACCTACCTGTTAAACTCCGTAATCCATACATTACTATCCCCCACCCTGCCCCTCCCCCTCCCCACGTCACCGCCTGGCAGGTACTCCCACCACCGGTTGCAGCTGCCTGGAAGGAAGTGAAAATAAAGGAAATGTCAAAAATTCAGCTCACTTAATTAAAGCCTTGGTTACCTCACATATTTTACCAAGTTTTTAGGAGGATTGTCAATCATGAGGGCACATAGGATTCCTGCACATGTTGCTCCCAATTCAAAGTATCCATGTACCATCCTCATACATTTTGCTGACTATGGAATCAAGTCAGAGAGGGTCAGGGTTCGTTATCAAAAATCAAAAGCCAGGCGGATGGTGAGATTTAGATATATGGTACCCCATTTGATTTAATCAGTGAAGATATTGTTTATATGGTCGATATATTTCTGTTTTCTGATTTGGCTTAATTTGAGTGTTGGTATTTATTTGGGGGTTAGGGTATAGGACCTTTTCTTCTTTGGCTTTTTATATTGTGATGATCACTCCCACACTGGGTTTTTGTTAGAGGGGTGTGAGGGGAGGTTTGGTATACCAATTAGGAGAGTAACGAACAATGCTAGGTAGAATTACTAGTTTTTAGTTTTAATGAAGAGAAAGGTTGTCAGAAGGCAGAAAGCCAGTCACAGACTCTATTGTCAATGTAAAAGTAGTCATTAATGCAAGAGGATTACCTGAAAAATTGGTGCAAACACTGACAATAAGTCAGATATTACAATTAGACATTTGAAGAGATGTGGTTGTGCTTCAACAAGGCAGCTTCGGCATTCAAAGGGCTACAGTGCCCCTACATATATTCAGGTAAAAACAGTGTTTCATATCACACTTTTCAGTATAACATTGCATGTCTTCTTTCGATTTAGGTAACCGCCTCATGAGGGCGTTTGTACATTTGTACATTGTGACATATTTTTTCTAATTTTGTACTTTGTATGTCATTTTACATGTATGTCTTTTTAAAGTCCATTGTATAACTGCATTGTGTTTTTTTGTTGTTCATTACATGTTTGTTTGTTACTATGGGGACATGTACAGCTTGTGTATGGTTCTTCATCATGGTCATGGGGCTCTCTCTCACTTAATGTACTATATTTATGTATTTATTTTCAATAATCTTTGAATATGCACATGTGATATTTATATAAAAAAGAAGAAAAAATATGTTGTATGACATATCATTTTTGATATTAAAAAATCAAAATCATGTCTGTGGGGCATGTTATTTAGGATGATTACCGGAATTTGAAATGTTGAGCGGAGGAAGTGTTTTTGTGGTGTATTATTCTCAGACACTGTTGTACATGGCATTTTTCAACTCGCAATCAAGCGCAATTTACGAGTCGCAAATTGTCATGGTCGTACATCTGGCCCTTGATTAGAAAAGTCTGTATATCCTATCTCTTTATTTACCCTGTCCCCATTGACCCCAACCCTCCACTCTTTCTGTCTGCTTCCTTTGGGAGGAGATGTTGGACATTTTTCAACTTCTCCCCATGCCATCAACCCAGAACATCTCCATTTTCCTGACCCTTCTGCGATTTCATCTTGCTACACCCTCTCTTAATTCTTTCTGCTCTTTAATCCGACATTCTTTCGTGTTTATCGTGCATACATGTTTATAGTAATTATAGAAGAAAGACTTCAACTGCACTCTTTTAATCTTAAACCATATGCCGGCTTGTTTCAAAATATTTTGTAGTAATTCCGAACTAATCAATCAACCAACTTTATTTTTATTCAAGTAACCATAAAAGTGCATAGTGCAAGAACATTATAAATACATAGAAACATAATAGATACGAATCACAGATTATAACAGTGTACGTGTATAAAATAATGACTGTCATAATACATTGATTGTCAAAATGCTATCACAATACTAAGACAAATACCAAAAGGACAAAAACCTCAGAAGAAATTCCTTGAAAGTAGTCTGATCACGGGTCCACTATGTCACCCGCATTATCTATATTATTTTCTAGTATGGGCAGCTCAAGAATACTCACTGAAATAAGTAGGGTAAAAATGTGCACTGCAATGATTGAAAGGATAGAGTTTTCAAGCACTGAAACTTAAATGGATGTCATTATACTGATACATTTCACCCAGCTGTTGTTGTACTAATATAATCATAAAAGACTTATTTTCGATTTTGCAATAAAATCATACAAGTACATTAGAGAATCCATCAACATAAAAGAGTCATGAATAGATTATACAGCAAACAATACCACTGATAGTGGCACCTATCGTACCGCTTTATGAACCCCCATAAAAACATTGATGTGTTATAACATATTAACTGTGAATTAAAAGTTGTAAACACAAAAAGCTGGCCTTACCTGATCCAAGGAGTCAATTAAAAAAAGAGGTTTTAAAAATGTGTGAGGGACCTGAGCAGCCATAGCACATATGATCATAATGTGCAAAGTATTCCATTTGAAAGAAACATTACAGGAACACTATAGTGGATCAGTATACTTATACCATGTTTCCTTTGGATACAGCAACTGATGAAACAGACCCAGCCTAAAAATATTTAAAAGACGGCGCTGGTGATTATGCATTTCATGGAATAAGTATGGCTTTATCCCTGGAACCGTCTTAAAGAACTAATCATGTATTATAAAACATTTTTTTGCTATAGTTCCATTCCGTTGAATCCCAAAATTTACTGCCAGGTTGTTAGAAATTGGGTCTCTAGTTGGTAGAGGTATGTACCCGGACCAAGTAGGGACCACAATACTAGTCAGGGTAAGTCACAACACAACACAAACTATCTTGTGCTCATCCTCTGGTAGCTTGGCACAAAAACGGGCACGCTCAACTTAAAAGGCAATGTGTAAAGTATTTGTGCAATAATTCATACAGTAACTTAGTTAAAACACCACATAACACCACACAACAGTTTAGAAAAATAGAGAATATCTGAGCAAAATACAACCAAACCAACAAAAATACAATGTGTAGAAGTTGATATATTTAATTTTGAAGAAATAAATGCAGTAAAGCACTTAGAAGCAATTAGTGCTAAAAGGTTTACTTTATGTCTCACTGGAACAGGGCAGAATCAAAGTTCCGGCTGACCTCCTGGAATCGCAGGCCATCTACAGGGCCCATGCCAGCCCCAGTCAACAAAGTCCCTTTCCTGGTCGCAAGCAACAAAACGCATTGATCTTCTCCATGCAGTGAAGGCAATACGTCAGCTCCAATTGATGTGGCGGGTTGATGTATTGCAGTCGAGCCTCGCGGTCAGGACTTCGGCTCGGCACTGCGCCACAGCTGAACATCACAGTAATGCCGAAATTGAGCCTCACAGTCAGATCTCGTGTCGTCATCGAGCTGTGCAGGGCTGTTTCCACATTGGCACTGCATCAGCATCAAAGAGCACTACGTCGGTTCCAAACCGTGCAGTGGTGACAATGCGTACGTTTTGAAGAAAAACTGCAGCAGAACCCAACTTTAGGTCCAGAACTTGGAGAGGGGAACCCTGGCAAGGGTAGGACTCACAGGAGGCAGAGTCCAGTAGCACCAGCAGGATTGCAGAACATCATTTGTTTCCCTGAGACCTCAGAAAACAAGAGACAAGCCAGCAAGCTTTGGCGATAACTTGGAAGGAAGGCAGAGTCCAACTCTCCTACTGCAGAGTCAGGGAGCCGCAGTCAGCCGTGCAACAAGCAAAAAAGTTGTCTTTCCAGAAAAGCAGTCTAGTTGAGTGCTTTGAACAGCACAGTAGTCTTCTGAAAGAGGTTCAGTTCAAGATTCAGAAGTGTCTGATTTGTGTAGGTAAAAAACTGAGTAATTATACCCAAACATGCCTTTGAAGTGGAAGTGACATCAAAGGCTGGCCTCTGAAGTGCACACAACCCCTATTAGCTCAGTCCTGTCTGCCAAGCTAACCCGGGAGTAAATCAGTGCTTTGTGCATGGACAGGACACTACCTATTGAAGTGTAAGTGTCAGCACCGTCCCATTCCTCCTTGCCCAGGAAGCACATCAGAGTACAGATCAATGCAAATGAGTGCTCAGATTACAGATGAGCCTCATCTTCCTGTGTTGTGGCTGTCTAGAGGAAATGCACAAAGTGTAGCTGTCAACCAACCCAGACGTGTATTGGAGACAGGCTCTAAAGGCCAAAAGAGCTAATAGCAAAGAAATGTCCACTTTCTAAAAGGGGCATTTCTAAAAACAGTAATGTTAAATCCAACTACACTAGTAAAGAGGATTTATCAAGACAATTCCAAACAAATGAAACATGATAAAGCTACTCCTCTCTGATGAGGAATTACAGCTTAAAAGTGTATTAAAGTAATCCTAATGCTAGCCTATGAGATGACTAGGCCTCACAGTGGTGAAAATGAAATAGGTTGTCACTACCAGGACATGTAAAACATAAAAGTACATGTTGTACCCTTTACTTACATAGTACCCTGCCTAAGGGTTACTAAGGGCCTTCCTTAGGGGTGAATTATATGTAAAGAAAAAGGAGAGTTTAAGACTTGGCAAGTAGTTTTAAACTCGAAAGTCAAAGTGGCAGTAGACTGCACGTACAGGCCCTGTGGTGGCAGTCCTGAGACTTGGCTAGGGGCTACTTAGGGGGGGAGCACAAGCAGTGCTGCATGCCCACTAGTAGAATTCAATTTACAGGCCCTAGGCACATGTAGTGCACTTTACTAGGGACTTATACGTAAATTAAATATGCCAATTGGGTAGCAACCAATGTCACCATGTTTTAGAGAGAGTGCACATGCACTTTAGCACTGGTTAGAAGTGGTAAGGTGCTCAGAGTCCTAAAGCCAGTAAAACCGAGGCCAGAAAAAAGAGGAGGAGGAACGCAAACGGTTTGGGCTGACCCTTCAGAAAGGACCATTTTCTAACACAGGTCCATGGCAATTCAAACATAAAAATCCTCAGATTTTCATCACTTTACTTTTGCCTCAGTTTAAACTTTCATCCAACTTGGATACTTACGAGTTTGGGTTCATCTGGGCAAGTTTCTCTAATTTGAAAAATCATCAAACTCAGGTAGCACTATTCTGACATATTTAATCACTTGGCTTTTCAAGCCTATTCTGTGGTGCTTATTTACTAATGTTTCACGCAACGCAAGGCAGCAGGCAAAGGTGTTGCTCTGCATTGTGTGAAATAGGGAGGGTTTTTCTGCTTTCTCCTAGGGCTAGCACGCTGTTTACTGCCTAGTGCCAATGTTGGCACCCTTCAGCCATGCCGCTAGAGTGCCTGATTTATGGGTGTTTATTTTTGTGTGGGAAGGAATACCTTCCTGCACAAAAACAATCCAATGAAGCATTTACCTCTTTTTATGTGTGATGCATAATGCAACAAGCTTAAAAAGAGAAAGTTACAAGGAGAGAAAAAAAGACATTTCTTCTAATCATGCCATCATCTGGGAGCTGTACTGATTTAACACAATCTCAGGTTTACAAACCTTTGTGAATCTGGAATTGTGTCAGATCCTTGGGCAGATGCACGGGAACGCCCATGCTCCACCAATGGAACGCCTCCCAGCTCAAAATGCAAAGCTTCATAAGCCACTGCGTTGCGGTACATTACTTTACAAAGTCACACAAGCAATCGTGGCCGTCATGACTCGCGGGTGGGGGGTGGGGGGCGGGGGGTCACCAGGCCCGGACTGGCCGTTGCGGGCACCGGGCAATCCCCCGGTGTGCCACAAGGGTGTGAGCCGGTTTTGGGCCCTGGGGGCCGTTTTTGTTACAGGGCCGTTTTTGCAGCAGAAAGGACCATTTTCTAACACAGGTCCACGGCAATTCAAACATGAAAATCCTCAGATTGTCATCACTTTACTTTTGCCTCAGTTTAAACTTTATTCAAATTGGATACTTACGAGTTTGGGTTCATCTGGACGAGTTTCTCTAATTTGAAAAATCATAAAACTCAGGTAGCACTATTCTGACATATTTAATCGCTTGGCTTGTCAAGCCTATTCTGTTTTGCTTATTTACTAATGTTTCACGCACGCAAGGAAGCAGGCAAAGGTGTTGCTCTGCATTGTGTGAAATAGGGAGGGTTGTTCTGCTTTCTCCTAGGGCTAGAACACTGTTTACTGCCTAGGTCCAATGTAGGCACCCTTCAGCCATGCCGCTAGAGTGCCTGATTTATGGGTGTTTATTTTTGTGTGGGAAGGAATACCTTCCTGCACAAAAACAATCCAAAGAAGCATTCACCTCTTTTTATGTGTGATGCATAATGCAACAAGCTTAAAAAGAGAAAGTAACAAAATCGGCCAAAAAGCGGCCCCACCAAAGAGCTCGGTCGCACCCCCAGGGGGCCGGCCGAGCACTTTGCCAGGGCCGGTTTTGGTTCTCAGTCCGACCCTGGGGGTCACGCGGGGCGGGGGGTCACGAATGGAGGTGGGAAATTTGATTTAAACATACTGAAGCCATTGCGTTGTCCTTGCATCTGTGTCCTTGCCTATAAATAACCTACAACACAATTTAAGAAGGGTGGGATTTGAAGAGTTGCCAACGCTTTGTATCATGGGCCTTATTTATGAAAGCCTTGCGCCACCGATGCGTCACTTTTTCCCATGTTAAAAGTGACGCACCGGCGGCGCAAGGCCTTCATAAACTAGGCCCCATGTATTTAGTGGGGTAATCTGCAGATTGAAATAATTAAAAATGCACATTTTTATAATAAGATAACAAGATCCCTGAAAGTCTTAGCGTTTTTTTCAGTATGCAATCCATTTATTGAAAGGGTACACCCACGACGAACGGCACAGATTATTCATCTGCTTGGAAATCAGGGCTGGACTCGCTGACCGCCACACTGATCACTGATGAAACCTGATTTCTTAAATAGTGCAGGAACATGCATCGGAGTACGAATAATCCCATGCTCGGGCTCGGTTATGCTATTTCAGAAAAGAGGCAAGGTTGAGGCATGAACAGAGTATTGTGATGATATACTGCCACCATGTGGAATTGTCGCAGATTGAATGTTTTGTCAGTGACATATTCAGCAATCCCGTGTTGCCTCATTAAAATAATTAAGTCTCCCAGCTTTCCATTTTTACTAGTTTTTACAGATAAATGCAGTCAGAAAGCAATCTGTTTACTGTCTGTATTTTATTTAAAAGCGCGGGAAAAAAAAAGAAAATTGTGCTTCTTTTGTGTGGCTGTCCATGTTGTCCATCATGAATTCCATACCAACAGCTAAGCTGATACGCAGCATGGGGAGATAAAAAAGCATGAGATTTCCTTAAATACATAAATGTGTTAGCATATATTTGCATATACTGTTAATATTTACCTGTGGTTGTAGGGTTTTGTTATATTTGGCTGCTTTATTTGCTAAAATGACACAGTATTGATCTATGAGTTTATCAATTCAATAAATGTGGAAATATACAATTTTACACCTCCATTTATTCTCAAAACACAAAATAAATATGAATAAATACCAATTTAATGGTAAAAAAATAAATAACGATGAATACAGATGGAAATGTTAAAAAAGTAAATACCATAAAACCGGGGGCCCTAAAAATATTAAACCATGATCTCTCCTCAAATGTAGTAAAGGCTAACTATAAGCAGCATTACCCCAAATTAAGGAGCTTCTCGTCTCACTCATTACATAATGAGGTGGCCCTGTCTCCAGACAGCCCCATAACAAGCGCTTTCATTTTCAGGTTTTATGTTCTTCTATGTCTTTTATCATTACTATAAAAGGACTCCTCCTCTCTCATCTGGATTTGCCTCTTTCAAAGCTACTTATATTGTTGCTGCCATATTTGGGAGGTAATGGTGGGAAGTGACTGGGACAATGAGCTCCTTGACTTGGGGTCTTGAAGTTTACCGGTAAGTAATAAAATCATTATCCACTCACATGTATACCTCATCCCACTTGTTGCAAGATGAAGATATACAAAAGCCAAGAGTCGGCCTCGAAAATATGGATATCCCACAAATGTATTAAAACTTTAAGAATATTGCATACAATTACTTTATTGCAGCTTTTAACACTCCAGATGCAAAGTTAGCACACTCGTAATTTCCCAGATCTAACTGATAATGGGACACAAAAGTTTTCGTGGTAGACCAGGTAACTGCCCTATTTCTGATTCTATCGATGGGGAATTGAATTGCATTACTTCTACAAGTGCGATGGCCATACCCTCGATTCTGAACGTTCGAGCGAGTCTATGCCACTACCCTCACAACGTAGTCAAATTGAGTCTTAAAAGGAGTGGAGGGCATATTATCAAGAATGACATTAAAAATTATCGCCGGTTCAAAGGCAGAAAACTGCCACTAAAGCGGCGATAATGGGCTTGATAATATGCCTGTGAGAATTCCAATAGAAGTCCATGTTCTGGTGTGAACATGGGCTTCTATTGGAATTCTCCAGGGCATATTATCAAGCCCATTATCGCCGCTTTAGCGGCAGTTTTCTGCAGCTAAACCGGCGATAATGTTATAATCGTTCTTGATAATATGCCCGTACATTCTGTATGATTATCTGTCCCATGTGACATTGTGTGGTGAATCTGTCTAGGACCCTAATTAGATATCCCCGATTCATGCCCTTGTGTGGTTATAATAAAACATATCCTTATAAAGACATAAGAATCATGTCCATATTTAGGCATAGCCAATGCAGTCCAAATACGGCAAGGCTACTCCCATAGACTCCTAGAAAGCACAACGTGTTCTTTAAACAAACCAAGCCTCCAGCAGCCCGGGAATTCCCCCTGCTTTTGTTTTGATTTGCACAAGAACTCCTGGAGTCCAGAAAGAACTGTCAGTTCTTGATGACATCTTATGTCCAACCTTACGTCAAACACGGCACCTTTCAGGTATAAATATACCAACATTGCCGTAAGCAAACACACAGTGGTTTGGAGCAGAGCGGCTATCTACTTGCCCTACGCCCAGCAGATGCGAGTGCTGAAGGAAGCCGACCCTCCCATTTGACGCAGTGAGAGAGACGCTGTCTTTTCTCCTGCCGAGAAATCCAGCTCCGGTGTTTCCACTCACCCTTGCGGGTTGCTGGGAGATCGAGTCCTGAGAGAGAGATACAAGACCTCCTTCATTCTATTACCAAGGTACGGAGCTGACTAAATCCTTAAGAGAATTCTTGATTCAGATTCTTGGCAAAAAACCAACTTAACTTAAACTGCAACTTACTTTCTCCTTCCCACTTATTAGGCTTAGGTCAGGTACACCGGGGTAGGCGTATATTAGAAGCACCAGTTGAGTACGTTAGTCAATGTTTTTATGTATGTATATATTTTATCCATTTTAAAGTATCATATGGCTAAGAAACCATATCAATGCTTTTACAGTATTATTTCATAATACTCCTTTTACTGTACGCACTTTACTTCATGATAAGTATTGCAATTATGGCAATTCATTGCTCTTGCATGAGAAAGAAGACTGCTCAATAAATAACAACTTTTATTGAAAACGCCCGTCTCTCTATTTCTCTGCACTCTGGTGAAACTAAGTATGCACGATTGACTGAGTGAAATAGCTGTCTATTGTTTTCACACGACTCTAGAGATATACTCTTTATTCTGAGGGAGCAAAGTTGTCATGTTTATGCGGTTGTCAGAAGCTAATCCCTTCCTGTCTATTCAGGGAAGTTAACACCTCCTTGTTTACTCGAGAAAGTTTCTAGTGACCTCTGAGCTAGCTGGCAAAACTAATTAAGTCTAATATAGTCAGTAGAGACCTAGATGACCTCAGTCCTACGTCTACACTGCTGTTTATATTATTCCAATGCGCAGAGCCTATTGGGAATATAGGAACTACACTACATGGCCCCCAACGTTTGGTAAGGCGATAATCTAACGCAAGACACTAGAGTAACTCAGTTGTGCTTTTCACACAGACCCTTTATCCCATAAATACTCCAAAAGACGTCTGGAGTGGGTAAAAGGTTAATATCCGCCGGAACTTAGTAGGAAGAGATTCCTATGTATTGGTTTTTGGTTTAGTCAACGTTGAAGGATACAGAGTTACAAAATATTGTGCACCTAATCTTTGTTTCCCTTGAAACTTGATCTGCAACAAAACTTTCTGTCAGTAAAATGGGGGAAAGTGAAGACAAAAGGGAGAGAGCTAGAATAGCAGCTCAACTCCTAGCGGATGACACAAGTCTCCAAAATGATGACCCGAATGTTATAATCATTCCGGTAAATGTAAGAAAAACTATAACTCTTAAACTTATAGAAAATGGACTATCACCGAGAGGTGGTACAGTCATATTCGTGGTAGAGGCCCATGTATATCGGCAGACAGAGGTATTCTATTCATGGATACATTTTCCAGCAGCACACGCTGTAACACAAGATGTCCACTATTACAAAATAGAGGAACCTCCGGATGAATATGCTCCGTTCGAGGACGTTGAAATCCCACTAACTTACCAAGAGCACTTGCTCTGGTTTAATGGCGCCCTAAAACATCAAAATCACATCACCAGGCTCGGTCCACTAGGTAGACCAGGAGCCACGTGGCCGGTTCTAGCCAGCTACACACCACATCCTGACATTGAAAAGATGTCAAGTGAAGAACTTTTAGTTAAACTAAAAGAATTAACAAAGGCATACAGAGAATTAGTTCAATTGGCAATGGACGATATAACATACATCCAGAAATTGAAAGAAACAGATATAGCAGAACAACCTTTTGAACTTGCCAGAATCATAGAAAAATCCTATGAAGAACTAGGTAGAGATAGTTTGGGTGGGAAACCAGTAAAACCCCAACTACTGAAAATCCTGAAAAACCCTTTATTAAAAATAATCTCAACACTCCAAAAAAGAGTTGGGAGAGTAATAAACAATCCACCCCCAGAGAAAAACGGTTTCAGTCCAGAGGAAGGTCTCCTCAATGGAGAAATAGATCTCCAGAACAAGGAGGCAAGTCTCCCCAGAGGGAGCCCTCTGAGAAAATATACAACCTTAGAGATAGGGATAAATTGAAGAAACCTGACAGATATCAAGATATTGATACACGTCCCTCTCGATCTTTTCAGACTTCCTCACAGAAATCGGAAAGAAGAGGACGGGCAGAAAACAAAGAAGAGCACGTCAAGTCCAAAGACAAGGAATCTGCTCATCAAAGTAAAAAATTACAATTTCCAAAGAAGAAGGTAGCTAGTATTAAAATAAAACATGCCGAGGATTTTGAGGACACAACTGAAAAACGGAGAGTGGGCCCAGACATTGCTAGACAGCGCAGCAGAAGTAACCATAGCTCGCAAGATCCTGATGAATCTTCTGGAGACAGTGGACACGAATGAATACATTCAAGTGGAAACTGCAGACACCAGAGTTAGCAAACCCCATACATTATATGAAATAACATTACGTATAGCGGGCGACAAGACTAGGAAAGTAAGGGGTCTCCTTTGGGATAACCTTTCAAAAGGGTATGACATCCTGTTAGCTGAGAAAGACTGGCCACCAGAGTTTGTCAGGGAGTGCCCTCATGGCGAAGAAATGATTATGCCTGCCTTCTCAAATCACATTCCAATTCATAAAAAATACACATTTGCTAGAAAATGGGCAGTGGCCCAAGCTCCTGCATTATATAAAAATCATGTAGGATGGGATGAGGATTCTCCTCATCATAAATTCCAGTTAAAAATTCAATCAACTGCCCAAAGGCAGTATCCTGTTAAGCAAGAAGCTAAAAAACAAGTCAGGGAGATTTTAGATCAACTTGAATACCAGGGGGTGATTGAAACATGCACCTCACAAATGAACAATCCTTTGTTTCCTGTCTCCAAGCCAGACGAATCATATTGTCTAGTTTTGGACTACAAACACCTCAACTCCTGCTGCAAAACATTTGCAGTACAAAACTCACACAGTGCAGCACTAATGAATAACATCCTGCGCAAAAAATATAAAACGACATTAGATATCTCAAATGGCTTCTTTTGTCAAAACATTGCACCTGAAAGCAGGTATTTGACCGCTTTCTCAACAATGGGGTCGCAAAAACAATTCTGTCAACTCCCACAGGGATTCAAGAATAGCCCAGGATTATTCTCAGCAAGGGTAACAGAGTTACTACAAATGTATGATGATGAGGCATTATCTTATGTCAATGACATCTATCTTACAGATGATGACCTGGAGACACACTTGAAAAGAGTGAACACCATAATACTTGGGTTCGCAGCTGAAGGGTATAAATTCAACTTTAAAAAGTCACGAATTGCCCATCTAACTGTCCTGTTTTTAGGATATGAATTATCAAGTGAAGGCAAAAGCCTATCAGACAATTTCTTAGAGAAATGTGCTGTACTCCAAGCTCCAAAAACGCTGAAGAACTTACAATCAATACTAGGTTTCCTGAATTTTGGAAGAACATACATTCTAAATTATGCAGAGAGGGTTAAACTTCTCTATGAATTAATAAAACCTGATTTCAAACCAAATAATTGGACCCAGAAACACACAGAAATGTTAAGATCATTACAAACAGACATGTTAACTAAAACAAAACTGCAAACACGCGCAAATGAACGCAACCTTGTAATCCGAGTCATCCCAGGAAGATGCGGATTCACGTACCTGACCTCTAATGAGGAGAAACGGTACCAATAGCTTACAAATCACATTTGTACACACAAGCTGAAATGAATTTCAGTTCTACTGAAAAAATTCTAACTGCGGTTCAAACTGCTCTAGCAAAGGAAAGAGCCCTAGCACAAGGTAAACGAATAATAATCGTTACACCAGTACCTGCCCTAGAAGCAGTAACACGAGCGAGCATTCCAAATGCTAAAGCACTACATCCGAGATGGATACAATGGGTTAATTCTCTTGCTGCATCAGACGTAGTATACGAATTTGATCCTAATTTAAAAACACAAGAATTACTCCAATATGAATATGAGTGCCCTCTGCCAACCAAAATCCTGCCTCTGGAACATTACAGCTGTATCATATATACAGACGGATCAGCACAACCCGCAGTTGGGGGTAAACAAGCATATAGTGCTGCATGCGCGATTGTTAAAGGTCGTTGGCACGAAGGAAAATTTAGACCACTGGTCACCAAAACTCAATCTCTAGGAGATTGTACAGCTCAGCGAGCTGAACTACTGGCTTTTAAGATGGCGCTTGAAAATACCAATCGCGAATTCCCCACACTAATAGTGTGCGATTCATATTACTGCGTTCAGTCTTACAATGAATACTTGCAGAACTGGGTTCAAAACGGCTTCAAAGATGCAAAAGGTGGCACAATCAAGCATAAAACGCTTTGGGAACAAGTAGTTCTTTTACAGAAAGAACTACGAAAGACTCACGTGATACATACACTGAGTCATCAACGTGATGGCGTTCACGTTGCAGGGAATTAATTGGCTAATAGAGCCACAGCGGCAACGGTTCAACCGGCTTCTGTAGCCACAAAAAAGCGTTCTACAAAACACATAGACAGAGAAACCATGCTGGCGGTAAAAGCCTCATTAAAAGGCGACTATGCAGCATTACCTCTCGACAATCCACTCAATAATACATACATAATTGATGCAAACTCCGTTCATTTTGCTCAAGTTCCTGGAGTGGGGGATAGAGTAATTCCAAACACGAACCGGAGGGCTTACTTGATTCAAGAAGCACACATGGGACAGGGTCTAAGACACCAAGAGATCGTGAAATCTCTAAAAGAATTACAATCAGAATACTGGTGGCCGGGGATGAGTCTGCAAAATTACAAATTTGCAAAGGATTGTCCAGACTGCAACAGAGATTGCAGTTGTGAACCGGACCAGACTACTGCCAAGACACCTTTATTAGAAAGCATCATGCTATCTATATGCAGAAATCCAGCCGGAGAAATGCGTTCCCATAAATATTAAGACTAGATTCACTTAAAATGCAGGCCCCAGCGCTCGGCTGACGCCAGAACTGTTATAAAAGATTTGCGAGTCTTTATTGGCATGCTACATTCTGATCAGGGTCCCGCGTTTAGCTCGCGAGCTTACAAAGAGGCCATGACCAGCATGGGCATTGCATTGCGGTACTCTTCTCCCTTCCATCCTGAGGAAAATGCGGTAGTGGAAAGAAAAAAACGTGACATAAAGCAATCTATAACGGCGAGGGTATTAGGTTCGGGTGATGGGTGGGTCAAACATTTAACAAGTGTCCAACGTAGTCTTAACAATCTGCCAAGAAATTCTCTAAAAGGTATCACTTCATACAAACTATTGTTCGGTACTAGAATGCACATCCAGGACTTAGATTGTCAGACTTCAGTGGTCGAAGAAAAAGCCTTTGATATCAAAGATCGTTTGGCTGTTTTACAGGACTTAAATGAAACAAGAAGAAGTCTGAGTAATATAAAGTTAAAGCTAACAGCCACTGAAGAGAAACCACCTGTCCCAGCAAGACCTGTCTGGATTCCAAAGATTGGGGATCTAGTCAGAGAGAAGATCGCTGTGAAGAAGGAATTTGGGCCTTCTTACAGAAAAGCAGTACCTGTCTTAGCTGTCAGCGGAACAAGATCAGTAGTACTACCGCCCCTTGCTGGTAAAAAGGAGAACAGAGTTGTATCCATCGACCTGGTAAAAACACAATCATGTGACCAATAATAAGTAGTAGGCCCAGTGGACTCCCAAGAAATAGCAGAAGACCAAATATTGCTACAATCCAAGAGGTTCAAACTGAGAGACTAATCACATTTGATAAACCTGCAGTGAATAAAAAAGGACTATGCAACAAAGCCATGGAACTTGTGCCTCTTGAAACCCAAATTGCAACCGTTCGTCAAGAAACACCTGTCTACAACGATGTAGCCTCAGACTATGCTAATGAAACAAAGAAAAATGCAAAGACTAATGAGAATCCGGAAGCAATTCCAACAATTGACAGAACTGCATCTGGCTACCTCATCAATTTCGATGACTTTTCTGATGATCCAAGTGAACATGAAGAAACGCCAGCAACAAAAACTTTCAAAGAAAAAATTACTGAACTTTTTCATCAACTAAAAGAAACATATTTGATTTCACCATGGATTGAATTTTGGATTGTGTTAGGTGTACTTTTCCTCCTACTTGGTTTTATGTTTGGGACAATTCATTGAAGGAAAATATAGTATAACGGACACAGCAAGTCAGAACATCAACTTGGTTCTAAAGCCTCACACATCCTCTCACGTCAAGAAAAGAGAACTGTCATCAGTGAACATCACAGCCAATCCAATAACCGGTGGGGTAGCATGGGACAAAACGGATTATGAAATCTGTGGCCCGATTGAGCTCTTGAAATATCCACATCAGTTCAAGGTTTCATTAAGTAACTTTGTGACACCAAGTACTTTCTCTGATGATTGGGACTTTGAAAATATTAATAATATGATGTCAGATTTAGTAATGTCAGCTAAATTCACAGAACAAGATGATTTGCAGGGTTCATCAAACTATGAAGAAATGTACTGTTTTAACCACTATGGTCATCACTATTTGCATAAATCTGCTCAACCTAGAAATGTTTTTAATTATAACCAATGGGAACATTGTGCAACACCGCCAATAGGCAGCTCGAAAACATTTTATGAGAAATTCACATACTTCTCAGGTTTTAACAACAGTGATCCAGAAACGTTTTATTTTAAAATGTTAAATAAGACAGGAATGAAAACAATGTTGACAAATACTAAATTGATTTATTCTGAAAAATTTTATGATAAAATGTCTACATTTGGTTTTGAATTTTGGAAAAACAACATTGAAACAAAAAACCATCTGGGGTTCAAAAGACTGGCAGGTACAAGGTCTAGAAGCATTATTTAGAGCCTGCATGATCCCAGAACAGATAATATTCCTGAATGACACCATTCAACAGACAACCTGTCTTGGTTTAGCTAAGATAAAAGACTTAAACAAACCTTCTATTCCGAAGCCCATACCTGATAGTAATAGCACTACAGATGTGGAGATAGACGTATCCCATATTTTACACCAAAAGAGAACAAATCCTGATTGGAAAAAATGGTTGATCTGGCCCACAGACACTAATAACTGTCAAGATAGATTCCTGAACAAAACACAGGGGTTCAAACAGAACAGGCCAGACCCAAGATATTCCCAGAGACAACATCCAGGGATAGTTACAACATACAGTGTAGGGAAACTATGCCTCGAGTGGCTACAGAAATCCACACTGGCAGAAATTAAGCAACACTTGACTTTACTTAAAGAAGGTGCTGACTTGCGAGATTTCATACTGGGACCTCGCAAACAGCGTCAAAAACGTTTCATATACGCCGGTATATATGCTGCTTACAACGAAGTTTGGAAAGTAATGCAAATTGAAACTGCAGAAAAAATACGAGAAATTGATCGTATAAATTTGGAAAAATTCCTTTCTGTAGTGGACAATGGGTTAACGACTCTGTCCTCCAGAATATATTCACTGGACAGCATTGTATCATCTGCTATTGATATAATAGAGCAGGACTTGCTAATGCTACAACATGGTCAGTCCCAATTACGTTCTATTGTACAGCTAGGCTGGACGTTGCAAAACCTGCGTTCAGGCTACGTGCCATGGCGTTTAATCAACACAACGTCATTATTCTCTATCTTTAACCTTACTGATAAACAAATCAGTTTGGCACAAAAAGGAGCAGACTATATGATTCTGAGCATTGAAAAACTTGAGAGATTACCATTGACAATGTCAGAGAGACCTGTCATCGAATGGATAATACATGGAACGATTACAATCCCAATAACAACTTTCCAGTTTAAGTATTGCCCAAAAATATATACCAGCAGGCCTGTATGAAAGGTTGGGTAAAGGATACATCAAGTCAACATGGAATTTACCTTATACACACAAATGTTATAGTGAAGGGAAAAAAAGAGGTATTTCATAGTGGTAACAATTGTAAAAGATCACTAAGCGGTACACTTCTGTGTCAAGGTATTAACTTGCATGGAGCCTGCGAAGGTTCATCAAATAACCTTTCATGTCACCTGCACGGCACTCCTGCAACACAGATAGAGCCTTTTTTCAGACAGCTTTCCAACGGCAGTTATGTTCTAATAAGTGACCACAGCTGTTGTGGCATGGTGCCAGGAAAAGCCTATCTCGTGAGCGTTACTTCCATGGTCACTTGCTGTATGCAAGTATTGTATCCAAGCAGCAATCCAGACATGGAGGCGGCAATATGGCCTTCTTTGAATATATCTTCAATTCGAATTGATACTTTAAGCAGAATGAAGTCTATTCTTTTACAGACAAATGTGCCTTTAACCTCGTCCAAAGAGACGTATGATCTGCAAGTTGCAAGGACAGCGGCAGAGATACATTCCCTATTATCAACAAATTGCCCCGTGCATTTTGTAGAAATGTTAGGTCAAATTTTAAACATCTCTGATACCAGTGGCATCGCACATGTATTTAAGACAATTTTTTCGGGACTGTTAGCACCCTTTGAAACAGTTCTGAGTATTTTCCCGAATTTTGTGCATTCGTTATTCGGCGGCCTACCTCTTCTTTTGGGACTCGTAACAGGAATTTTATTTTTGATCCTTCTGCTCCGATATGGCAAGCCATGCCACAGACAGAACTCCAGCTACAATGGAAGAAACGATCTTAGCAATACGCTACCGAGACCGTATCACTAGAGTCCTCGGATTAGCCTGGCTAAGAGATCTGAATACAACTTGGTTTCTTTCATTCAGACCAATCTGGCAAGATTGCATCTTACCTGTGCTTCGATGTCTGCTATGCGGAAAAGAATGCGTGTTGGACGTCTGTCTTACACTACCATCAGCAGTACCTATGGATATCGATACTTTGCTTGGTTCGGTAACGGCTCATGCAACGTGATGTCCCCAGCGGCTACCTATTCTGATGACGGCATTTGTTGAGACTTCACCATTACGATTAGGTGGCGGTGAAGTACGAGATGAAAGCAGCACCACACAGGTACAACCTTCTGTGAGCATTGCTGATCCAGACATCGATGATAGCAATGATTCTCACATTTGCACTATTGCAGCTTTTTCAAACTTGGTCGAACTTTCACCTGATGTTGTAGACCAATTTTTCGCAACCCTGTCTGATATGATGTTCTCCCCGAACAATGAGAATAATTTTTAAAACAACGAGCACACAGCGATCCCTGAACTCTGAATTCGGCCTTCAGTTTTTTGATAAAGGAAATTACTGAAAACAATTGGAACTATTTTTTTCCCCTGAAAGCGAAATTATTTTTTTCCACTTCCAAAATATTTACTTTTTTTTGGGCACATGGTACTCTGCTTAAAGTAGAACTATTCTTAAAGAACAGAGCTTCTATTTTTAGAGACACTAGAGACAATATTTTACCTCTGCCTCTAGCACATGTACAGTATTTTGTAAATATGTGATGAAATGGTCTCGACCTTCTTTTCTGTATTCAGAGCCATTTCATAAATGTAATTTTCGCAAATTATTTAGCCGATATTTATATATGCATTTTCTGAATGATATCACTGCTTAAAAAACGTACAGTACCAATACTCATTTTCGTGTATATACCATACACCATTTCAAATGCAATTTATGTATTTTAGGGTGGGTTGGAAAACACACATGCATCGTTATATGTTTAGTATTGCTTAGTATTTAGTAATGATTGACATTAATACGTGGAGTGGGTGTTGTGAATCTATCTAGGACCCTAATTAGATATCCCCGTTTCATGCTCTTATGTGGTTATAATAAAACATATCCTTATAAAGGCATAAGAATCATGTCCATATTTAGGCATAGCCAATGCAGTCCAAATACGGCAAGGCTACTCCCATAGACTCCTAGAAAGCACAACGTGTTCTTTAAACAAACCAAGCCTCCAGCAGCCCGGGAATTCCCCCTGCTTTTGTTTTGATTTGCACAAGAACTCCTGGAGTCCAGAAAGAACTGTTAGTTCTTGGTGACGTCTTATGTCCAACCTTACGTCAAACACGTCACCTTTCAGGTATAAATATACCAACGTTGCCTTAAGCAAACACACGGTGGTTTGGAGCAGAGCGGCTATCTACTTGCCCGACGCCCAGCTGATGCGAGTGCCGAAGGAAGCCGACCCTCCCATTTGACGCACTGAGAGAGACGCTGTCTTTTCTCCTGCCAAGAAATCCAGCTCCTGTGTTTCCACTCACCCTTGCGGGTTGCTGGGAGATCGAGTCCTGAGAGAGAGATACAAGACCTCCTTCATTCTATTACCAAGGTACGGAGCTGACTAAATCCTTAAGAAAATTCTTGATTCAGATTCTTGGCAAAAAACCAACTTAACTTAAACTGCAACTTACTTACTCCTTCCCACATATTAGGCTTAGGTCAGGAACACCGGGGTAGGCGTATATTAGAAGCACCAGTTGAGTACGTTAGTCAATGTTTTTATGTATGTATATATTTTATCCATTTTAAAGTATCATATGGCTAAGAAACCATATCAATGCTTTTACAGTATTATTTCACAATACTCCTTTTACTGTACGCACTTTACTTCATGATAAGTATTCCAATTATGGCAATTAATTTCTCAGGCACGAGAAAGAAGACTGCTCAATAAATAAACAACTTTTATTGAAAACGCCCGTCTCTCTATTTCTCTGCACTCTGGTGAAACTAAGCATGCACAATTGACTGAGTGAAATAGCTGTCTATTGTTTTCACACGACTCTAGAGATATACTCTTTATTCTGAGGGAGCAAAGTTGTCATGTTTATGCGGTTGTCAGAAGCTAATCCCTTCTTGTCTATTCAGGGATGTTAACACCTCCTTGTTTACTCGAGAAAGTTTCTAGTGTCCTCTGAGCTAGCTGGCAAAACTAATTAAGTCTAATATAGTCAGTAGAGACCTAGATGACCTCAGTGCTACGTCTACACTGCTGTTTATATTATTCCAATGCGCAGAGTCTATTGGGAATATAGGAACTACACTACAATTGTTCTGTTGAGAACTGCCTACAATGCTCTAATAGACATTTATTATATACAGACGTCTGGATATTGAAGATTAAACCCACCTTCTGAAGTGTTGCACAGTACTGATCCCCACTGGAAATGCGCCTTCAAGAAAGAGCAACCAGAAATACACTAATCCTCTTGGTATGGAAAAAAATCAACACCTTGTAGTTGCAGATTTGCTACCACGGGCACTAGTACCTTTGTAAATATCCTCAGAAAGGATCGTAGGGCTATGTACTGGAAGATGTTTTCCCTAACCAAAATCCTGGGGTACTTCTGATATGACTGATGTATCAATATGTGGAAGTAGGCGTCCTACAAATCTAGTGTTGATATAAAATCTCCTTTTGACAGCGACAGTATTATGGACTACAGAATTAGCATCCCGACTGAGATCTAGCAGACATATTTGTTGAAGATTTTCAATCTAAGCACCAGTATGAATTTTCCATCTGCATTTTGCACCAAGAATATTATTGAGTAAAACCCAAACTTCTTCTGCAGGCGAAGTGCTACTATAATTGCCCATAGGCTTGAATTTTACGTGCCGCTTTGACTCGATCTTGGGAACTGGAGTTTTGATGAGAAGATATATTGCAGAGAGAGATCTTTGAACTTTATGGAATATCACTTGATCACAATTTTTAGAAGCCTCTCGTCTTGAACAATTTCCTTCCTTCCATATAAAAGTTTGATATCCTGCCGCCAAGTTGCTCCACCATATTGTCAGAATTTAGGGTTTGGCAATGGGGTGTTTGCTGTGACCAGGTTTTGACAAACAGCCCAGCTCCCTAGTCTTGAGCCTTGCCACTAAAGAGACGTTTTGATTCTTGGAGGCTTTTCCTGTATGAAATACTTTTTTATCCATAACAGTTCTCTGAATAGAGTTAGCTTTTTTCTCTCCTCCCTTGATTTCTGTACCACGACATTTAATTGGATGCCAAACAATTTTGACTCCAGAAACCGAAATTTGTGGATAAGCAAGTTCTGAGCGTGATCTGTTTTACACAACTTTAGCCATAACAAGCCTGTTCCTGCTACAGAGGCTCCTACTACAGTTGATGATGCCCATAAACAATCAAAAGTAGTGTATGATAAAAACCTGGCCAATTATTTAATTCCTCTCAACAACTGAGTTGGACAATTCCTCCTGCATGCAAACAAACAACAACCGGAGCTACTTCAGAAAGGCTTGTGATGCATAAGCAGAATAAGTGCTGGTCTTTAAACAGAAATATGCTGAAGCGTCAACCTTTCTCACTACCACTTGTGGTGGAGACACCTCCTCTGATGCCACCGATGTAGATGAAACCTAATTGGCTAAAGATGAAGACACTTTTGGCATTTGAAGGAATTCTGCAAAATCCTCTGTTGGGTATCTTTCATAAGAACATGGGAAAATATGTTTATCTGTGTCTTTCCACTCTTTAAGTACAATGTTCTATTCCATCTCATGAAAGACAGTATGTCTATTTGTTATGCCATGTGTTGAGCAAAAAACTCTTTACTTTGCTGTTCCGGCTTCTACTCACTTTTTAGGCGATCTCCTATGTGCTTAATAATTCTTGCAATAGGCAACCTTGCACATATTTGCCTTGTGGTCCTTCCTTCAGGACCTCGTCAGAGTCTAAATTAAGCCTTTGCCTTTTGTCCTGAGGCTCTTGCATAGCAGTTATTACTGCTTCCGTAATGAGAGTCTCTAATTGCTCTTTAGAGATTGGCATAATTTCTTCCCCTTCAGCCTCCACAGGCTACTCAGGCTGCTTCCTCTTCTCTGCACACTTAGGGGCATATTAACAAGGAACAGGGAGAATTAACGCTAAGGGTTCTTTTTGAACGCCGGCTATCGCTGGATAATATCGCCTGGTTATCACGCTATTTTTTAGTTTAAAGGAAGTTGATTTCAAGAAAAGACTGCAACCAGAAAACATACAGTATAATCAAAATACAAAGTAAACAGCAATCCAATATATAATAATAAAGCACAATATATAGAAGGGGAAAAGGAAGGGAAAAGAAAGAAAGTAGAGGGATGAAAGACAAAAAGAAGAAAGAGGTAAAGAAAGAAATGGGATGGGGCAGGAAAACAATAACAGATCATTATGCAAAATGCCTAAAATATATCTAAAGAGATAAACGTTGCTAAATACAATTCCTTAACTGTAAACAATGAGAAAATGCTTATATAAAACAATTAAATATTGCTATAGAAACAATAACTACATCATGGTGGTTTAGGGACTTCCTCAATAGCAGGATTATGCAAGGAACGGGAAGAAGCAGAAACATCAAGAAAATTAGTAATTGGTATCCATAAGAGGTCACGTTTAATAGCAAGAGATAGGGGGGAGACATAAGCTCTATCCAATCTGTGATTGTAGCAAACACCATACCACCACGCTTGAAAAGAGACGTTTGATGTATCCTTCCAAGATTTAGTGATTTGTTGAAAAGCCACTGCCAAGAGCAGGTCAATAATAGAAGTATTAATGGGCAAAGAGGACCAAACCTCAGACAAGCTCCCTAGGAAAATGTGAGTGATAGAATAGGGAAAATGTGTAGAAAAAATGGAATTAATTTGTTGCCATACTTTAGACCAAAATAAATGAATAAGTGGGCAAGTGAAAAGCATATGTTTGAGATCTGCACATGGATTGGAGCAGGACCAACACGTGGAGGGGAGAGATGAGTCCATTGTGTGTAATCGGGCAGGAGTGATCAAGAGTCTGTTGTAAATAAAAAATAAGGTCTGAGTAATGTTAGCTGCTCTAGAAGATCTTCTTATTTTATTCCATATGTCATGCCATAACGAACTAAAAAAAGTATCAGCCAAATCAGATTCCCAATCAAGTTCTGTCTTGGATTTATCTCTATCAAGAGGAAATTCATGTATTTTTTTATAAATTTGCGAAGCCGAAGGGGAAGACAAAAGGAAAGGAAGAGTGACAGAAGAGGATACAGGGGGAGAAGAAGAAGTAGGAAAAGAGTTATAAGACGTTTGGAGAGCCACGCACAACAAATGATATGTATTAAGAAAGGAAGAAGGAAGAACAAAAAGAGATTGAAGGGACGAGAAAGGAAGGCAAAGGCCATCTTGAAAGAATTGATGAACCCAAAAAAGACCACGAGAATACCAATCTTTCCAGAAGAACGTTCTGTTATGAATTTTAACAGAAGGGTTATACCATATGGGCGAATATAAAAATTGAGCGCGATCGTCAAGACCATTTAGGAAAAAAGGTAAGAAGAGTTTCCTAGCAAGTTTAAGAATAGGAAGATACATCTTAGATGGAACGCGAGAAAGAGAAATAAATTCTTTGAAGGTAAAAGGATGGAAGGAGGATTCAAGTGTGACCCATATCGGAGGTGAGGAAAAACCTGATACCACGTCTAATAAAAAAGGAGTTGAATGAGAAAGAAAAAATGAAGAATGGTAGGACGCGAAATCCGGAAAGTTAACTCCACCTAGAAACTTGGGACGTTTCAGTTTGGTAAAAGATATCCTAGCTCTTTTATGTTGCCATAGAAATTTTGAAAGGAGAGAATAAATGGTTTTGAAACAGGACTTGGGAAGGTTAACAGGAAGGTTAGAAAGAAAAAATAAAATTACCGGAACCAACATCATTTTAATAGAGTCTAATCTGCCCCACCAGGATAAAAATAGGGGTGCCATCTAGTCGTGGAGTCTTTTATAGTATCAATTAAGTTTTTAATGTTTAAAGCCACTGTATCTTTAATAGAAGGGGTAAAGTCAAGACCTAAATATTTGATTTTATTGGGACTCCAATGGAAAGACGAAAGCAAAAAATCAGCATGGAAACAATATTTATTAAGAGGGAGAATTTTACATTTGTCAACATTAAGTTTATAACCAGAGACTAGTGCATAAGAAGAGACTTCGGATAAAAAAGCCGGAAGAGATGTGTGAGGGTGAGAAATAAACAGAAGAATATCGTCTGCATAAGCAGATAGCTTTAATTGTGTGTCTCCATATGGAAATCCAGAAATATCGCTATTTAATCTAATTTTTGACAAAAACGGTTCTAAAGCAAGGATAAAAAGTAAAGGAGAGAGAGGACAACCTTGACGAACACCACGGAAAAGGGGGAAAGAAGAAGATACAAGACCGTTAGCAAAAATAAAAGACCTAGAAAAAGAATATAGTAGGGAGATGTAAGATATGGATTTAGGGCCAAACCCAAACCAAGAGAGAGTAGAAAGCATAAAGGACCAATTAACTCTATCGAAAGCTTTCTCTGCATCTAATGCAATCGCAGCTAAGGAGTGTTTGAAAGTGGGGGACCTGCTAAGAACGTTAAAGAAAAGACGGGTATTATCCGAGAGAAGGCGTCCCTTGATGAAGCCACATTGTTCCGGACCTATCAGGAGTGGAAGAATTTTATCTAAACGAAGAGCTAAAATCTTAGCAAATATTTTGTAATCTAAATTAATTAATGAAATAGGCCTATAGTTTTTACAGAGAGTATGATCCTTGTTGTCCTTAGGAAGGAGACAAATGAGAGCTTCTTGGAAAGTACCTTCGGATTTCTGAGAGGATATAAAAAAGCTGAATAAGTGGTGGAGTTTGGGAACAAGAAAAGAAGAAAAATGAGAATAAAATTTTATAGAGAACCCATCGGGACCCGGTGCTTTACCTTTTTTGAGGACATGAATGGCATCCAAAATATCTTTGGGGAGGATATCCTTATCTAAAGAGGAAAAATCAACATCGGTCAGTTGAGGACGAGGAATAGAGGATAAGTAGTTATCAATATCGGAGGGTACAGGTGTAGATTCTGGAGTATAAAGATTTTGGTAAAAAGCAGAGAATTCATTTAAAATGTCCTCATCTTTATGAAGTACAGTATTAGAGGAAGAAACAATCGAATCGATCTTCGTTCGTTCTTTTTTGATTTTAAGGTAGGTGGCAAGAATATTCCCAGCCTTGTTTTGGGCAGAGTAAAATTTAGCGCTAGACTTAAGTAAGTAGTTAATTTATTAAAGGAACGTTTAGCTTTAATGAGTTGGGTAAGGACTGATTGAGATTTGGTGGAATGATAAGAAAGTTCCAGTTGTTTAATCTGGGAGGTTAAAGAAGATAAAGATTGATGTGCAAGGCGACGTTTCTTGGCAATATAAGAAATAATAAAGTCCCTAGAAGCAGCTTTAAAGGTGTCCCAAATTAATTGAGGAGAAGAGTGTGGTATTTTATTCTCTGCAAAAAAAGCGTGGTGCAAAGTCAAGGAAAGCAGAAGTAAAAGATGTATCTAAAAGGAGGGCATTATTAAAACGCCATCTTCGAGTTCCTTTAACTGGAGGGAGTAAATCAAGACCTAATGAAACAGGGGCATGGTCGGAAATTAGGATAGACCCAATGTCAGAGTGAGTGATATGTTGAGTGAGATTCTTAGAAATAAAGAGATAATCAATACGTGATTGGGAGGAGTGGACGGGTGAGAAATATGTATATTCTAGTAAGGTGGGATTGGAAAGTCTCCAGGAACCAACAAGGGACCTTTGGGAAATAGTGGATGTGAATTGAGTATGAACCTGAGAAGGGGAGAAACGAGATGTGGACTTCCTATCAAGAAATGGGTCTACAACCATATTACAATCTCCTCCAAGAATAAAGTAGTCATCATTATAATTCATAGAGAATTGAAGGATGGAGGGCCAAAACAATTTATCAGGAACAGTGGGGGCATATAAGTTGAAAACGGTTAAAGGAATTTTATTGACCAATAACGAAACCACCACCCATCTACCATCCGTATCAGTATCTTGGGAAGGAAGTTGAATGTTTAGACGTTTATGACATAAAATTGCAACCCCGTTACGCTTCCCCGAACCTGGAGAGGCATGACCTACCCAGTTCCGGCGTAATTTAGAAATTTCAACATCTTTAACATGAATTTCTTGCAATAAAGCTATATCAGCCTTCAAATGTGCTAAATGTGAAAGAACACGTTGTCTCTTAATTGGGGACCCCAAACCTTTGACATTCCATGAGATTACATTAATAGACATTTAAACTTATCAGCAAAATCGAATAACACAATATTTAGCAACATGAACATGAGTAACCAGCATAAAGTACAACTTAACCACAAGGTAGCAAAGTTAGCAAAAGACAAAGGAGTATAGATCAGAAAAGTGAAGGAAAATGAAGGAAGAATATTAGTACAGAAAAGAAGATGATGGAAACATAAGAAAAAGGAAAAGAGTGAAAAAGAGAAAAGAAAAAGAGAGAAGAAAGAGAAAAAAGAGAAAAGAGAGCAAAAGGGGAAAAAAGAGACTAAAGGAAAAGGAAGGGTACAGAAGAAAAATAAGAGAAAAACGTTATATGAAAAACATACCACTGTGAAATAGAAAAAATAGGGATGGTGAAGCCACATGAGGGAGATGGAGCGAAGGACGGGAAAACTCCACGACGAGACGACAGAAAAGGAAACAACCTCAGGAAACAACGCCACAGGTGAAAAAACAATTTGGGACCATATACGAAACCACCTAGAAGGGGAGAGAAAAAGGAGGGAAAAAACTTGAGTAACAAGGGAAAACTTACAACGAAACTTACAAAAGAAACACAAGCAGAGCTACAACCTCCGTAAAGGTGAGGAATTACGTCAGACAATAAATATCAACAAAATGAAAGACAAAAATCACCAAAATAAGGAGACATTACAAAAGACAAAAGGGGAGCAAAGAAATCATGAAGAAAAAATCATGTTAAAAAGGCATCAGACTTCATGGTTGAGGAAGGTCCATTGAATCCACTCTGCAGCTATTCAGGAACCGTTGAAGAAGAGCAGGGTCTTCGTAAGTGGTAGTTTTATTGTTATATGTCACTTTGAAAAGGCAAGGATGGTATAAACCGTATCTCGCATTCAAACTGCGCAACGCCGGCCTCATATCCAGGAATTTCTTACGGCGATCCGCTGTAGCCTTAGCGTAATCTTGAGCAAAAAATAGAGTAGAGCCATTCCAGATGATTTTCCCTCATTGTGGTTATCACGTTATTAACAACGCTAACCGCCTGGGCGATAAGAAAAATCCAGCGATAGCGGCATTTTGGGAGGTTATTGCTGGTAATGCAGCGATAAAACTACAAGGATAGGGATATCCTTGTTGATAGCCCATGGTGGACTTAGCCATGTAATCCACCTCCCATTGGATTACATGGCTGAAAATTAGCAGACGTAAAAAAACAGCGTTAACCGTGGTTAGCGCTGCTTTTTTTGTCTCTAACAGGGTTAGCATGAAGCTTGAGAATTCATTTTTCTCTGGAACGCCCACTTTGCATCTAATTAGAGATGCAAAGGGAAGCATAGTAAAAAAGGGTGCTAACATGCGATTTTGCATGTTAGCATCCTATTGTTGATAGGGCGATATTTTTATCTCCGCTTTTTTGGCTTTTAAAGCCAAAAAATTGGAGATAAAGCCCTTGTTAATATGCCCCTTAGCCAGCTGCATGGTCTCTACAATTTAGCCAGGCTGAGGTCTGGCGTAATTTATATAGGGTCTCATAGCAACAACTCTCATCTTGTGAGATGAGAGCTGCTATTAAAAGATCCCCATGGTGCTTGCCTGGTCAAATTGACACACAAGCAACATGTACTCTGAATGACTGGGGAATGATTCCTATTGGGTAGCTACAAGGCGTGAACATGAGTGGAGAGTGAGTCTTGCCTCGCTGCATTTTCCCTCTCCAATGCGCTTAACCAGAAATGTGACAAACACCGATGTAGCAAGTGAACTATGTGCAGCTGACCTTGCAGACCGGTGGACCAGGTAGTGCAGTCCCCCACACGGATGTGTGTACGCACAGACTGCATCAAACCATGTTGAGATACGCTGAGCCCCATCAAAGACCAAGGTGCAGGATCCCATGCACACAAACTGAAACTCTTTCTCTGTATGTACACCTCTATCCTTCGTGTGTAAGAAGCACTACATCAACATCGCCGTGAGTGAATCAGGTGTGTGGGAGGAGTGTGAACATGTTTGTGTTCAGAGGCAAATCACTGCTTTGATGTAACCAGCCAGGTACTGACCTGTAAAAAGGCATCTCCTACTACTTTATTTTATTCACCAGCAGCAGTGGGGGAGGCAAATGTTGTTTCCGAAACATGAATCAGATGTTCTGTGTTGAAATGGCTCAAAGTCCTGATTGCATGGGTGGTACACATTTAGTAATCTGGTTCCTGATGCAAAGGAAGAACCGAGAATAACTTCTGCACTCATTTCACCTAACTTATTTTTCAAGGAAAGAAAACAAAAGGATAGTTCAATATTTGTAGGCAGGGGAACAAATTTACAACAGTTTTTGCCACATATTGGGGATTGTAAAGGCACCCAAGGTTTGTGGACTTTTGTGGAGAGAACCAAGAAATTAGCCAAATGATATCAAAATGTTATTGTTCGTTTTTACATTTGTGAAAAAAGTGCTGAGCAAAAAAGCATAGGGGGATATTCACAAAGACAGGCGATAACTATCGCCATCGTCAGTCATCGCAAGGAACGTTAACTCTGCCTAACCCTGATTTATATCGCCATGTTAGCAGGGTATTCTCAATCCCGCGGTACATGGCGATAGTAACAGGGAAGGGGTGTCAAAACCCACGTACATAATCACAGCGATGGCGATTTAAAATCCTGCATTAGCCGGCGATACGTTGTGAATGGCCGATAATCGGCTTAAAAGTCCCATCATCGCTACTATTAGCACCCGGCCCAGCACTGCCCCTGCTGGAAGCCAGGTGTCACTGTTAGACTGGGGGCATGGTGACTGCGGCAATAAGCTTCCTCAAAGTCTGACCAATTGTTTTATCCATAAATACTGTCATTTTAGTGGTGCTATCTTAGGCAGGCACTTTTTATCTGGAATGCCTGCATCTTAAAAGGCTCCTGGCTTTGCTCCCTTCCATGCTACAGGTAGTCGTCCTGCTTAACACCAGCAAAAGGCAGGTGTAAAATCCCTGGTGCTAACGCGGGTTATCCCCTGTTTTTGCTTCGCTTCGCAGATCTGGCAGTTCATTGTGAATGTGGTGTTGTGGTTTTCTTGTGTGTTTTTGCATGGGAACACCTACTCTGCATCTCATTAGTGTTAGTTGGTGGTGTCCACTGTGGAGATAAAATTGGGGGCAGTTATCTCGGGGTTACCAGTGTTGTCTGTAGTTTGCACCAGCTTGTGAATAGCGTGTTAATTCTATCACCACTTTTGATGCGTTAAAGTGGGGATAATTCGGAGATAAATCCTTGTGAATATGCCCCATAGTTTTTTTTAAGTTAAAATAACATCAATGAAACATTTGCTGGGCTAAGATCACCATCTTCCCCTCTTTCATGAACAAGCAGAGTTGTTAAAAATATAATTTTAAAGCCATTTTTGGACTTTTCTAAGTGGTAGTTAAGTTTTCCTATTCTTTGTGGTTCCTACCTACTTGCTGTTTGTGGTGGTGACCATGCAAGTACCCAGAAAGCTATGCATTTCTGAAAAGTTGATAAAATTTGGAATTCAACACATGGTCATTTGTATAGATTGCTCATCGTTTTCCCAATGCCCTGATTATTAAAGTGTGTAGGTGGTCACTTGATTTAACCTCTTAAATGTGGATGCTGTTTTGTTCTCCACAAGTGCACTACCTTTACAGTGCGACCAGAAGCATTTTCTTTTCTAAAATGGAAGTTGTGTCTCAAGGAGAAAAGCCTCCTTCACGTCCCAAGTTTGATTTCTTTTTCTTTATAAATCTGTTTCTAAAAACTGAGAAGATAACACTGCAAACCTTTCATTGATGCCATTTTTAGAAAAAAACATACATTTTCTTGAACAGCTCATTTTCCTATTTTAAGAAGAAAATTCAAAAGGTAGCTATAGTTTGCCTTTTTTCTCAATTCCCTCCAGAGAGATCCACAAACAATGGGTACCTTTAGAATTCCCAAGATAGGTAAAAAGGGGACACAAATGTGTTGTGGCTATCTTTTGTGGCAAAGGTTTGTTAAGCGCAAAGTACCCAAAAACAACAAAAAAGGGATTAGCAATGGGGAGAAAAAGCCTTAGCAGCTATGGGGTTAAAAGCATAAGTAAAGTTAAAGGGGCCATTTTAAAAACACATTATTCATTTAAAGCGAGGGTGTTCTTATTATCCTGAAGTGAATAAAACATTTTGAAAATATCTGTAATATCCCTGAGCTACTTTCACAGACTATGCCATACACCTCACAGCGCATATAAATTCTTTCATTTAAAAATAATCTCTTCACAAGGGAAATATTGGGTTTCTCGGTATCCAGGAACTACATGAATCATTCAGAAATTAATGCAAGCAAGTCTATCAAAACACCCACAATTTTCCTTTAGAAGTTCAGTCACATCCGTAGTATAATTTCCAGACTTTTGCCTTCAAATAATCACTGTATTCAGGTTCAAGGTTCAATCAAAGTTACACCATAAATGTATTGAAATATACTAGATTTGATAGAAATCAGTGCTTAATTTGTAAAATATTAAGTGCAGGTGCTCACAGTTTTTATAGAGGCCACAACTACTTCCCCAGCTCCACCCACTACCTTTATTGGCTTCACTCACATCCACAAGCGTCAACAAATCAGAGCCACCTCCTCACTTCTTGAGTTCGCAAGGAGCTGAAGGTCTGGCTATTCACAAAAGCACCTCTGGCACCTCACACCTGCCAAGCCCCTGGATACCCTCTTGGGTGATTAGTGCGCTATACGAATCAATATAACATTACATAACATGTAGGAAGCCTATGACAATAACTTAAAAGTGAACTCAAATTAGAGAATGTGTGTAAATCTCAAAATGCAGCTTTAGAAAAGGTCATTGAGGACTTGAGGCAGCTTTGCAAATGAAAGAAAATGTGCTTGCAAATAATGATGAATTTGAAACACATCTCCCAACTAGGTTTAATGCAGACAGAGTTTAAATCACTTAAACATTAATGAATATCTCCTGTTTGTTAGAATGGATATTCAACACAAAATTACATTTACATCCCATTTGAAAACATTTTAACAGGGGCGTATTATCAGGGGGGTGTTTGGAGCGTTGCACCCCCTTAAAGTATGTAGTCTGTAGTAAATAGTTGGGTACAATTATTTTCAGTCGGGTTTGGCAAGGTGTTTGTCAGATTTCAGCTGGAATTTTTACATATCTACAAAGAAAAAATCCCACACACACTTTAGCTCTCATGTATTTCTTTTGAAGGTCTTAAAAATGTTAGTTAATTTAAAAAATATATTGGGGCATATTTATAAGCCCCTATCGCCACAGGAACGTCACTTTTAGAGACGTTCCTGTGACGATAGGGGCTTTGCCTTATTTACAAGGTGGCTTTAAGCCACTTAACGTGGCTTAATGCCACCTTGTAAGTAAGGCACCCTTTCACGCTATACTTAGCATGAAAGGGGTGGGCAATGGGTGTTGCGGTGGGCGTTCTGCCGTAACACCCATTGATTTTGACACTTCCCCCTACTTACAAGGTGGTGTAAATAGCAGGCTGCCCCAAAATCAAGACCAGGGAAAACCTGGTCTTAACATGTCGAAAAGATGAGAAATGCTTAATTTCTCCTAGTTTTTGCTGTTTCTGTGTGTGCTGCATTGTGCAGTACACATATACAAATCAAAATGGCATGAATGATTGTTTATTTGCAGCAAGGTGTCCCTTCCTGTACATAAACAATCCTTACAAAATGCAGCACAAATAGAAGTTACAAATCGCCATTTGTCATTGCATTGTTTATGTGCAGGAAGGGATACCTTCATGCACATAAACAATCATTCCCTGGACACAGGCACCCTTGTACTTGGGTGCAAGGGAGCCTGAGTAGGTGCTAGGCAGCTTATTTTAGCACTAGGAAAAACTCAAGGATATGCCTCCCTGCATTTTCGGGATGGCGGAGCGTGGTGTTAGCATTTTGTGCTTAAAGCCACACTCCACCATTGACTTGTTATTCTAACACGATATGCCATTGTGATTGTTGTGAAATCTGAGGCTTCCACCCACCAATTCCTGTTGCGGGGATTCTGCACATAGACAGAACTATGCACAGGAAAACAGGACTTTGGTGTATAGGGGTTGTACCTTCCTACCACCCTAGTACCAAAAATCCCCAAACCGGCTAGCTTTAGTGTCTCATTCGTTCTCCAACATAATCACGAAGCGACAAATGATTAGACAACTCAGAACACACTTCCGACTCTCTCAGGAATCGCTGTAGCAAGACATACCCATTTGCTTACTCACTCATACTTGTCCACAATAGGGATTGTCAGAGTCGCTGTATAGTTCAAAATGTTTGTTTGCGTGGCACTTTTCACCCTAAGTGGGATGGGTATGCCCAGATGTGGGTCCCTTGCTCACTGTGCCACTGGATTCAAGCTAGCCTGGCTGAGGAAGGGTAATACCCAGAAACCGGCCCCAGGATGCTTGTTTCCAGCCCAAGGAGGACCTGGCTTGGCAGTTTGGTCTGGACTGTTCCCAGGAAGCACAAAGTCAAGACTGATTTGCATATGGATGTGTCTAAACTGGGGTGGCATGGTGAGCAAAAGAACGAAGGATTTAACCCAGATCTCTTGACTGGGGGGGTGAATGCATGATTTATTTAGCATTCCGTTCATCATCTATTTTCGTAGCACTTTTCACCCTAAGTGGGATGGGTATGCCCAGACGTGGGTTCCTTGCTCACTGTGCCACTGGATTCAAGCTAGTCTGGCTGATGAAGGGTAATACCCAGAAAGAGGTCCCAGGATGCTTGTTTCTGGTCCAGGGAGGACCTGGCTTGGCAGTTCGATCTGGACTGTTCCCATGAGGCACAGTATCAAGACTGATTTGCATATGGCTGTGTCTAAACGGGGGTGGTATGGTGCGCAAAAGAACAATGGATTGAACCCAAATCTCTTGACTAGCGGTGAATGTATGATTTAATCAGCATTCCGTCCATCATTTGTTTGTGTAGCACTTTTCACCCTAAGTGGGATGGGTATGCCCAGACGTGGGTCCCTTGCTCGCTGTGCCACTGGATTCAAGCTAGCCAGGCTGATTAAGCCTAATACCCAGAAACCGGTCCCAGGATGCGTGTTTCTTGTCCAGGGAGGACCTGGCTTGGCAGTTCGGTCGGGACTGTTGCACCAAGGCACAAGGTCAAGACTGATTTGCATGTGGCTGGGTCTAGACTGGGGTGGCATGGTGAGCAAAAGAACGAAGGATTTAACCCAGATCTCTTGACTGGGGGTGAATGCATGATTTATTCAGCATTCCGTCTATCATTTGTTTGCGTAGCACCTTGTAAGTAAGACACACTTTCACGCTATACTTAGCATGAAAGTGGTGGGCAATGGGTGTTTCGGTGGGTGTTCCGCCACAACACCCATTGATTTTGACACTGCCCCCTATTTACAAGGGTGGCGTAAATAGGGGGCTGCGCGGAAATCAAGACCAGGGAAAACCTCGTCTTAACATGTCGAAATTATGAGAAATGCTTAATTTATCCTCGTTTTTGCTGTTTTTATGTGTGCTGCATTGTGCAGTACACATAACACATAGAAAAAGCAAAACAGCATGAATGATTGTTTATGTGCAGCAAGGTGTCCCTTCCTGTACATAAACAATCATTACAAAATGCAGCACACATAGAAGTTACAAATCGCCATTTGTCATTGTTTATGCACAGGAAGGGATACCTTCCTGCACATAAACAATCATTCCCTCAATGCAGGCACCCTTGCAGTAGGGTGCAAGTGAGAATGTGTTTGTGCTAGATAGCATATTTTAGCGCTAGGAAATGTGCCGTACCATTGTAAATTCGATGCATCCCTGCATTTTCGGGATGGCGGAGCGTGGCGTCAGCATTTTGTGCTTAAAGTCACACTCCACCATTCCCTTGTAAATATGCCCCCATTGTGTTTTAAGTGCCCCTAACAATCCACACTCTTTTGCCTTTCCACTGCCACTTAAGGCCCCCTTATGCCCTGCCGTTCATTTAATGTATTTTAACACGATATGCCATTGTGTTTGTTGTGAAATCTGAGCCTTACACCCACCAAATCCTGTTGCGGGGATTCTGCACATACACAGAACTATGCGCAGGAAAACAGGACCTCGGTGTATAGGGGTTTAAACCTTCCTATCACCTTAGTACCCAAAATCCTAAAACTGACTGGCTATAGTGTCTCATTCGTTCTCCTACATAATCACAAAGCGACAAATGATTAGACAACCCAGAACACAATACTTTTGAATCTCTCAGGAATCGCGGTAGCAAGACATACCTGTTCCCTCACTCACTTGTACTTGTCTACAATGAGGATTGTCAGAGACACTGTATAGTTCAAAATGTTTATTTTCACTATTGTGCTCTATAATGCAGTATGTAAGCCACTACCAGCAGCAAAATGCATAAACCTAGAAAAGTTAGCATTGTTACAATACCATAGAATATAAAAGTGGATGTCATTATATACAGACAGTGGAAAAAGGACTATAAAACCTAACCACCCTCCCCTTGGTAAGTTGAGGTTTATTATATAAAGGAAGATCTCTGTGCTTTGTCAGCAGACCCCATAACTTAGAGCCTAGATGATAGGTTTACATCATAGGAACAGCATAGCTCTTCTCCAAGGAAATGTCTCTCTCCAAGCGTCTGTGAACAACATGCATCACCGTAATATCAAAGCATGAGCTTTCCAGCAATGTAGCTGTGTTTAGCATGTTTTGACCAGAACAGAATAACAAGGGGCATGTTTATCGACCTTGCACATCGTGTTCAGACTATACTCCAGGAACAGCAGAGAGTGCAGAAAGCAGACAGTTCTCATGTGAAAGGCACAAACAGAGTCTTTGAAAGCAAAGTCACGTAGTAACGTGTGCAAAAGCAGCATCATGGCAGCAGAGCTCATGCTAACTTAGCAAAGTCAAGAATGACCCTATCGGCCATATGACAATCCTACCACCCAAGGTAGGCTCCTTCATCTTAATAATCTTTATTTCAATACTAGGTTATCTATTATGTTGGTATCCAGTAGATCAGTATTGTGCTGATATAGGAAACTGTAGAAGTCATATATGCACCTCCAAAGTGGAATGACAATATGGGAAATCGTTATGCAAACAACATACTTTGGCATAAAATGTGTCTAAAAGCAGACAACAAGCTGTACTCACAGATATTTAAACTATCCATTTAAAATCGGTAACTCTTTTTGTTACAGGCCCGGTGTGTGCACAAAATTAGATTACAGTAGTAGTAGTAGTAGTTTTTGTTCCTGTGACTGAAGACAGATCCTACCTAGAGCAAACTTTCTAAACAAGTAGCGTGAAGGGCCCATTCCTGAAGTTGCTGTGTTACTTTTTTGGAATAAAATTGTCAAAGAGCTATGTTTATTTTGGCCTAACATTTAAAAAGAGCCCTAATTCTAACTAATTGTTAAGAAAAGTAGATTAATAAAGACAGAAGTGCTGCAAATGGCCAATCCATTGTTTTTATTAAAGACATGGGTAGAATTGTGTTTGATCTTTTTAGCTTATAAACAAATATTTACCCCATTCTATTGTGTAAGTCTTGAGTTTGAGATGTTAAGCTCCGACAATTCCATGATCAATAAGAGACAAAATGCTTTAACGGCATTCCAGTGGAAGCAATGTGATTTGAAGTGCACATTAAAGGGAACAACTAAAGAGAGACGGAATAAAGATTAAAACACACAGAACTCTTTACTTTTTAACATTTTAGGAATGCAATGACTCATGGAGTTTTATAGTCTAACTGACTAAAGATCTCATTGCCAGCAATACCTCTTTGGTATTTCTACACCGAAATGGCAGTACCATGAGAACGGATACTTCTGAGTTGAGGGAATGCCAGGCAATCACAAGATAGCCTTAGGGAAATGTGTAAAAATATGTGGGAATATGTTTTCCCATAATGACTTCCATATATTTTAAATATAACTTTTAGTCTGTTTACTCCTGTGCATTTCACCCGCATTCAGCGGGTGAAAAGTCTTAATGAAAATATCAGGCACACTGTTTACTGCACTGCTTATAATCATGATTCAGTTGCTATTTCCTGTGAGTAACCAAATCTGAAATATAATTGGCAATGTAGTAAATAATACAGATTAGAACATTGGAATGTTGGGCGCTCCATTGAAAACAATGGAGTGCTCTGGGCTTATAATGGCTGGTATAAGCCTAGAGCTCCAACATTCCAATGTTTCTTTTTTCACAGCTCTGGCTGTGAACAAAGGCTTCAGGGAGCCAGAGGGGATTCCAATCCCCTCACGCTCCCATAAGGCTTTGTTCTTTTTTGTTAGAACATTCTACCCTCTAGTGGCAGAATGTTCTAATAGCCTTATAGCCCTTCGTAGCTGGGCTATACCAGCTATTAAAGTCCCTCTCCCTGGGTCTGGGTTGAAAGAATCAGCGAGGGAGCGGAGAGACGGGTCCTGTCTTCCTAAGGGCCAGCCTCGTCTCTCCGCTGCCATATCCCAGGCATTAGCTGGTTTGAGACGGATATACCCACCCATCTCTGAGTCCACAGTGACTCACTATCGCTGATTCTTTCAACCCAGACCCTAGACGCCGAGTCGGAAATATCACCGGCCATACGGACCGTTACCCCATTTGTGCTTACAGCCCTGAAGAGTCACGGGCTCCTTGCCCGCTTGACGAAACACGTGGCGGCTGGTCATTTGCTTTTGAAGTTACCTTTCAACAAAGGAAGGTCAAATACAATCCTTTGAAGAACAAAAAGACTTTCTATTGTGTCCACTTTGTTCCATTTACTACCTATTGTGTTCTTTTGAATAAGCATGATACACCTCGCTTAACGTGTGCACAGGATTCTTGTCATAATGGCTGGTATAAGCCCAGAGCTCCAACATTCCAATGCTTCTTTGTTCACATCTCTGGCTGTGAACAAAGGCTTCAGGGAGCCTGAGTGGATTTCAGTCCCCTAACGCTCCCTGAAGCCTTTGTTTTATTTGTTAGAACATTCTGCCCTCTAGTGGCAGAATGTTCTAATAGCCCTATAGCCCTTCGTAGCAGGGCTATACCGGCAATTAAAGCCCCGCTGTTTTGTTAAAGTCCCTCGCCTTCGGCTCGGGCCTTTACGGCAGCAGCGGTCCTTTAATAGCCGGTATAGCCCACTACGGCAGGCAACAAGGCTATAATAAGTACATATATTTAACCTGCACACTCTATCAGCAAATAAGGACCCATACATTTAGGAAGTAGGCCATGAAACGCCTACCTCAAAATTAGATAGAAAATATATCAAAATAATCCCTCAAAATGAATGCTATATTACCTAAAAAATACAGACTTTAATATTATGTTTGTGAGCAAATGAACCCAGTGGAAAAAAAATTCAAGTGTCATGAATTTCTATCAGAATTAAAGTACAAAGGCCAACAATTGATCATAAGAAAATGTTGAATGATTCTGAGGCTAAAACCTATTGGCTAAGATTCCCAAAACCAAAGAGGATGTTGGACGGAGTGGTGAACATTGCAAGCACTCACCCCCAGTCAACTGATCTGGGTTTAATCCATCATCATTCTTCAGCACACTCTGCCACCCCAGTTCAGACATGCCCATATGCAAATCAGTCTGACCCTGTGCCTCATGGGAACAGTCCAGCCCGAACTGCCAATCCATGTCTTCCCTGGACCGGAAACAAGCATCCTTCGAAATAATGAAGGTGAATATCTGGAAATCATTATGAAAACTGTACATTTACACCTAGGGCAAAGTTACAGAAATGGTGTTCCATATAATTGAAACTAACATTGATGGGTGGAGAAAGGCATACATTTACGTTCAATAATTAATTAATGATCATGATGATTTTTGGTCCTACTACTACCACTACTGCTGCTATTACTACTATTACTAGAACTCCTAAGAAGGAGGAGAAAAAGAAGGATAAAACATCAAGTTATCGTTATGATCCTACTCTAGTGACAGTAATTTGGTAAATAAATGCTAATTGAATACAATGAAATTATTGACATCGTAATCATAATAGATAATGAAATTAGTGAACATTTAACCCCTCGGCTGCGCCGCCCGTTTTGCGGAAGTGCGGCACTTCCGCAAAACGGGCGGGGCCGCGTCGGCCATTGGCCGACGGCAGCACCAGCGAGGTAGTGCAGCCGTCAGCCAATGGCCGATGGCAGCATGGAAGGGGTTAAAAAGTAAACAAGCTAAATAACAACAATAAGAATAATAAAAGTAAAACAGATAATTGTGCTCATAATGGTTTGTGTTGTGTCACATCTTAAGGTCGGGCTATGTTGTTTTATGAATGTGCTTCAGTATATATTCAGATTTTGTTTTAGAAAAATAGGTTTGCATAACCAATGTGGGTCAAAACCTTTACAAATATCTATTGCAGCTACACATTTTGCAGTTTTGCACCTTTCTAGGATTACAGCCTTTGCCCTATATAATTGTGTAAACTAAATGGCCAGTTTGTGTGTCTCATAAATATATAAATGTGAATCTATAGAAATCAAAATGATACTGAAAATGAGAATGTATGCTTGTCTGCACATTTTTCAATGTACATATATCTAGGTCTTTAAATCTGCCTATATTGTGAATATGTTTGATAGTTCAAAAACACTAAAACCATGTGCAATGTGTAAAGTTACTCAGATTTAATAGCCATTGAATGTATATGTACATGTCCTTAAATTGTGTCAGCCTCATTTACTAATAAAAAAGGAATGTGATGGTTCAAATCAGTCTGGTACACAGGAGCTTTTTCAAGTAAAATGATTGATTCTTTGATCATAGTCTACCGAAACCAAATAATTGCACCAAGGGGAAGGTCTTTATTGTATATGTTCGTGCAAATAGAATATTTCAGGCTATCTATTAACATAAACTAAATATCACATAAAGATCGTGGCCATTACATTTTGGAAACCAAAGTGTTTTCTAGGGTCCTGCTACAAGGGGTATACAATTGAGGGAATTACCTCAGTTGAGACTGGACCAGTAATTATTTCAGTAAAACAGTGCAAAGGGGGTGAATCATCGGTCCCATTACACTAAAATGATTATCTAGATACATTAAGTAAAGAATGAAGAAAGGCCATTAAAGTGAGGATAATAATATAAAGTAATTATACAAATCATTAGTAGAGAGAAACTTTTAGACATTTGAAATTAACTGACAACAATGTGATCATCAAGACCTATTGAATGGACAGTAGATAATGCAAAACACATATAGAGTGGATAATGCTGGTAATGATAAAGAAGCTTTTGGTATTTTTGTAAAAAGATTGTCAAGATATTGAAATATTAAAGTCCAATACTGCTAAAGAAATGAAATAGGAAACTTAGATCATATACATTATGTAAATAATTACCAAAACGTGCATCCTATCTCAAATGTCTTAAAAGATATAGTGCCTGAAGGATGTTTATATCATATTTTGGTAAAAGCTCACGTCTGTCAGACAACAACATTGGCACATTAACATGAAATTATCATCGAATTAACACCACCTTACCAGAGATAAATGGGCTATGAGTACCCCCTATAAAAGGCAGTGTAATGCATGTATTAGGGGTGTGTGAAATTTGTGTAATTTGCACTTGTGTAATTATGTAAAATCAGATGCGCGATCTGGATGTTTGCATTGTTCCTGATCACTTGCGGTAACATTTTGCTGTGCATTGGAGTGAAACAAGAACACATGTTTTGCACCAACTTCTTTAATGTCTTGGTGTCATATTGGTTTAGTGTTAAAGGCAGGAATACGCAGCTCCCTATCTTGAGTCTTTTTTGTTTAATAGTCTGTAGACGATTATCGTTTACTGCATATTAGAACACTGGAATGTAAAGTGCTCCATTAAAGACAATGGAGCAGCTCCAGGATGCTACTGCCTGGTAGAAGCCAGCAGAGCAACATTCCTATGTTTTTCTTTCACAGCTGTTGCAGTGAACAAAGGTCTCTCGGAGCCCGAGGGGATTTAAACCTCCTTGGGCTCTGAGAGGCCTTAGTTTTTACAAATTAGAACATTCTGCCCTCTAGGGTCGGAATGTTCTAATAGCCTTAGAGCCCACCTAAGGGGCTCTAACGGCCATTAAAGGCCCGCTCCCTCATTAAAGGCCCTCGCCTTCGGCTTGGGCCTTTAACGCAGGAGCAGGCCTTCAATGGCTGGTTGAGCCCGCTAGCTTGGGCTATAATAGACTGTTAGGATTGAATTTGAAATTAAAACATTTGTAGAGCGCAGCATACACCCTGCGGTTTCTTGGCGCTGTGTAGACAAGATTAAGCAAAACGGAGCCGTGGAAGGCTGGCCCAAAAAATAACATGAGGCGCACTTTACAGAGGAAAGGCTTGTTTAAACAAAAAAGTTTTAAGATCTTTGCGGAAAGAGGAATAATGGGAGGCAAATCGTAAATGGTCAGGGAGGGAGTTCCAGAAGGTAGGAGCCAGGGTTGAAAAATTGGCTCCTCCCCACTTTTTTCGTTTGTAGCGCGGAATTTGGAGGAGAGATTTGGATGATGATCGGAGCTCTCTGGCAGGAGTATATTCGTTAATCAAGGAGGAAATAAAAGCGGGAGCAGAACCCTGGCGAGCCTGAAAAATAATACAACCAGTTTTAAAAAGGGAACGTTCCTTGACAGGGAGCCAATGAAGCTCCTTAAGGAGGGGTGTAGAGTGATGAAAGCGCGGGAGACCATACACCAATCGTGCCGCTTGGTTCTGAACCATCTGGAGCTTCCGCAGGCTGTACGCAGGGATGCCGTTGTACAGGGCGTTGGCGTAATCCAGCCACGAAATCACCAGAGCGGACATGATCAGTTTGAGTGCCAGAGGGGAAAAGAAACGCGAAATAGTGCGAATAGTGCGAAGAGTGAGGAAACAGGAGGAGACGACAGAGCTGATTTGTGAGTGTAAAGTGAGTTGGTTGTTCACTTTAACACCCAAGGTTTTGACTGTGGAGGAAGGAGTGGGGGAAGGACCAAAAGAAGGGGGCCAGAAAAGAGAGTTCCAGGGACTGGAAGAACCACCTGTGAGAACCAACTCGGTTTTGCCCGGGTTCAATTTGAGATGGTTGTGGTTCATCCAGTCCCTGATGAAAATCATAATAGACTGGAAATTAGAAATAGAGTGGGGAGAAGAAGAGAGACTGAAAATGAGCTGGAGGTCATCCGCATAGTTATATACGGTGACCTCCAGCTGCTGGAGCGCAAAAATTAAAGGAAAAATGTATAGGTTAAAGAGTAAAGGAGAAAGTGAAGAACCCTGGGGAACACCACAAGTGACGTGGAGTGGGGTAGTCGTGAAGTCCCCCAACCGAACCGCCTGGGTGCGGTCCCTCAGGAAGGACGATAGCCAGACCAGGGCATAATGATAAAAAGTAAGTACAATGGGAACCAAGGAAATCGGTGTTGGGAGAAAAGAATATCAATTTCATTTGAAAGATTTGAGTAAGTTCTATGAAACCACTAATAATTAATAATGTGCATGTTTCAGAGAGAATTATAAAAATCACTTTCAATTTGGATATGGTAGAAATATTTGGGGTATTGGAAAGTTTATGAATAATGACCCCTTTCCTTGTTGTTAATTACTAGAATTGAGAAATAAAAATATATGTAGGGTGATTTAATATTAATTAATGTAGTGTACTTGACTGGATTGATCCTTTAACTGTGATACCTGAAGGGAGGCATTTGAAAATACTTCCCTTGTATATTTTTGACAAAGTGCAGCGGAGAAATGGCAAATAAACCAGGTGGTTGATATATAAAAATGAGGGGTAAATGGTGTTGTTCTGGCCTGCATAAGATTATATGTTTTACAATGGTAACGTTCCTTTAACAAGTATTGTCATCTTTATGGATCCTATTCTCAGAATTTGTAAATTTACACCCATAGGTTTGTTCCTTTGTTTGGAGGCAATTTTTAGGGAACCCATAAAGAAATTACTGAGTATTATCCTTCATCGCATACATACATGAGTAAATGTAACTGCTTTACATTTGAATATGTGTAACTTCTGAAGGCATTTTTTTTTTATCTCCAAGGGAATAATATTTTTTAAGTAAAAAACTCGTTGGCCTGCACCCTAATCAGTTTTTGAGGTCTTTCCTCCCCATTGCTACTCTGGATATGGGCTTACTCTTGTCCATGTAGGAGGAAAGCTCTGATTATACCCAGGAACACCAGCTACTTGTCCCTCTGATGTAATCTGTTCACATGTATGTTTACACTATTTAGATTTGATTAGGTATGATGAAATTAAAAGATTTATCAGTGTTGCATGGCAGTAGATAATGTATATTTATGTCTTATTTGTTGGTATGTTATGTTATGTCAATTTCTAGAGTGCAGCTAATCACCTGTGAGGGTATCCAGGTACTGAGTATCGCAGGCTTGAGGGGGGAGGAGTAGATCATGCCTGTTTCATTTCAATGAGACATGTCTTGAGGTCCTTTGGAAGTTCTCGAGGGATGGGGAGGTTCTGAGGTGTTTCAGGAGTTTGTTCCAGGTCTTGGCTGCACAGTAGGAGAAGGAGCTTCCTCTGCTTCTGTTTTTTTTATGCAAGGGAGGTGTGCTGTTGCCTGGAACACAGATGGAAGATGTCTTGTGGGTTGGTAGAAGTTGAGGCGGTGGTTGAGGTAAGCTGGACTGGTGTTGTAGAGAGCTTAGTAGGCATCTTTCCTGGACTGGGAGCCAATGGAGATTGTCGAGGTGTGGAGAGATGTGGGTATTCTGTGGGATGTGCAGGATGAGTCTGTCTGCAGTGTTCTGGGTGGGTTGGAGTAGGCGTAGGACATGGGCAGGGATTCCGATGTAGAGGACGTCCCGTTCTTTATGGTACTCTTGATTAGTCTATACTTAGGACCTCATTAAAAGCACACCTGTGCAGTGTTGAACTCTGAGAATCACATGAACTGCGCCTGGATGCCCCTGGGTAACTGAGCGCATTATAAATTTTATATAATAATAATAATAATAATAAATTACCGGGGGATTGAAAATTCCAGGTCCCGAGGACGAGTCTGGCTTCAGCCAGACTCTTCCTCGGGACACTGCATCACGAACACATGACCCAACACCTACGAGGCCTCCACTGGCTCCCCTTCGAGAAGAGTGTCACCTTCAAAGTCCTTATCCACGCCTACAAAATCCTCAACAACATCGGACCCACATACCTCAACGAGAGAGTATCCTTCCACATACCCAAGAGGAACCTCCGCTCCACCGACCTCGCCATGGCAGAAGTCCTGCGCATCAGCAGAAACAGAACTGGCAGCAAAAACCACAGCAAAAACCTAAAACGAGCTCCCTGTGAACATCAGACGCTCCCCGACCCTGCACACATTCAGGAAGAACCTCAAGGCCAGCCTCTTCGACTGATCCGGAGCCGCTTACTCCTCCCCCTCTTCCAGCGCCTTGAGACCCTCACGGATGAGTAGCACGCTTTATACACCCCTGATTGATTGATTGTTCCCCTGGTAATTCCTCTTTCTCTCCTGAAATTTCCCCCAGGGCCACAAATATGTCAAATACTTTCAGCAGCCAAAACCTTCATGGGAAACATGACATGTCTACAGTAACTTCACCAATGTCATAACTCCCAGTGGAGCTGTTAGGAGGCTCCGGACCAGCACAAGACCTGCATTTGCATCGCGCTGTGTTCTGCACACCCTGACATCGCTCTAATAACCTGCGAATCTTACTGTATCACCGACCGCACTTCAACCGGCAGGCTACTAAACCCGTGGTAACCCAACGGCTGTCCCAATTGGAAATGCCGCAACCTCCAGCATTCAAATAGAGTCTAGGTGCCCACGGTGTTATTTTACGCCTTGTCCGACCAAGAGCTGTGACAGATAAGCTCTTCCAGCCGCGTCTCTGTACGTCCCCTTGCCTTACACGAGCCCTCACGGAGGCGTGTATATTGTTTAAACCAGGCAATTCTAATTGTTAAAGTCTTGATGATGATCCCCTTGTAATTAGAGTGCGGGATCGAAACATCGACTCTTTCTAGTAGTCATAAATCTGATCATTGTATATTACTGTTTGTATGTGCTACTCTGGGAAACACTGATAACACTGACTTAAAAAGTGCCCAGTACGCTCTCTCTTTTGCCTGAAGAAACCCTTCCTTCCTATTCTATTCTTTTTTCACTTTTACTGTGTTTACCTCTTAAGTACGGTGCAGGACTGTGCCTTACTGCAGAAATTGTTTTTTTGCTAAATGTATTCAGACTCTAAATCTTTTGATTCAATCTAAAATAAATTCCCTGTCCGGCTGGGCAAGGAAAAATATATAGCAGCCTATTGTGGTCTATATAGTATTAAGTTGTATTTTTTGAATTGCTTAGGACCTTTTGTTTCTTTGTTTAACTGATACCCATGGTCCATAGCTACCTATAGGGTCCCCCTTGTTTACCTAATAAAAATAGGGTCACCAGCATCATATGGAAATATAGGTCTCATAATGAAGGCAATCATTGATAACACATCCTCTATTTACATTTACCACCTCAAGTCTGCATTGATATATTTTGTATATGTACAAACCAAAAAAGCATGGCAGAGGCCACCTGGTCCCACATGCTAATATGGTAGGAAGGCCGCATATACATACAACAGCACCAGTTTTCTCCTAAAATATTTTATAGGAAAATATTCCTCTGTTCTTTGAAAAACTGAAATTCTTGTGTCTGGTAGAACATGTGCACATTATATTTAGGTAATAAATCCACTCCCTATTTCAATTTAAAATGCAATTATCAGGCCTACTAAGGCCTCACCAGTGGTGTGATCTTTTCAGATGCATCATGTAATTCATTCCTGTAACATAAGTGTTGTTTCGTACAACTTGAATTTGTTACCAATAAGCACTCCATGACTGAAGGTCAACCTTCATGAAAAGTTGAACAGTCTCAGAACAGATGCATATTGTGAAAATGCATGTAATTATTTATGGGTTGGTGTGTGTGGCCTTCACTGGTGTATGTGAATGGGTGAATCATCATGAATGTGCATGCATCAATGAGTTCCTGTTACTGCAGCTCTAAAGTGAAGGTCATCGAAATGCTTGTCATCTTCATTGAACTGTTTTGTGAATAGCAGTTTGGTCAGAATGTCATAGCACTCTTTTTATTGCGTGTCTTCCTCAACATTGAAAATGTGCACAAAAACATTTTTGGATAGATGGCTGATACAAGAGGGGAGCATTTAGGGATGTTTGACCCAGGCCCCACTGTTTTGAGGGCCTGCTTTTCTGAGACATAAAGGATTAAACAGGTAACATCAGCTGTCACTGGGTAGAGATATTTACTAGAGCAGCCTTGAACCATGTCCCACACTGTGGGATACATTTACAACAGAATTGCGAAGTGTGGCGTTAAGCAAAAATTGCTAACGCCATGCTCTGCCATTCTGAAAATGCAGGGATGCGCTGTATTCACAAGAATGCGGTACACCCTGGTTTTCCCTAGCGCTGGCGCTAAATCTAGCTGACTAGCGCCGACGCAGGCAGCCTTGCACTATAGTGCAAGGGTGTCTGCGTTTGGGGGGATGATTGTGTATGTGCCGGAATGTTTCCCTTCCTGCACATAAACAATCCAGAATGCTGATTTCTGACTCATATGTGTGTTGATAGTTTATGTGCAGGAATTTGAATTGCTGTGTCTATGTGTGCTGCACAATGCAGCACACATAGAAACAGAAAAAACTAGAAGAAAGTAATAATTTCTCCTCGTTTCACCAGGTTCAGACCTGGTTTTCTCTTGTCTTAATGGTAGTGCTGCCTCCTATTTACGCCACCCTTGTAAATAGTGAGTAGCGTCAAAATCAATGGGTGTTGCAGGGGCGCACCCATTGCACCACTGATTGCCAACCCCTTTCATGCTCAGCGTAGCAGGAAAGGGGGCATTATTTACAAGGCGGTGTTAAGCCTTGTTCAGTGGCTTAACGCCACCTTGTAAATAAGGCGAAGGGTTTATTGCCACAGGAATGTCATAAAAAGTGATGCTCCTGTGATGATAGGGGCTTGTAAAAAAATGCCCATGTGTTTATTATAATAGCGGTAGTAATACCTGGACCATTGCTTTTTAGACAATGCACAGTTAGTCTATGATGGGCCAAACAATGTACTGTAATGTTGATTCGTGATCTGATTTCCTGTGTTTCTTAATGCATCAGGTGTAATAATCAGCACCTATTCCAAGGGTTTGGGGAATGAAATACAGATTTTGGTGCTTACTGGACCAAAATCTGTATGGTATGGTAAATACTGTACTGTTTTCCCCAGGTTAATTCTGGCAGGTTTGAGTTGATGAAATTTGCCGAAAGCGAGGTATTTAACTCACAGGGTAAATATCCACAATTGAGAATTCTGGCCCTTGTACAAATGGGTTTGCATAGGGTTTGGTAAGCACCAACCCACTCATCAGTTTGAATTCATCCACCTGAAAATCAGAGATCTAGTTTTTTTGCTATTGAAACTCTTTGTTTTCTTTATTTTACACATATCTTGTGAGCGAAATTCACTATACCTGCTACTAATATATTTTCCTCAAGTAGTGAGGGCCCATTTCTCTGACTGTCCTGTATGCAAGTGTTAGCGTCATGAATTCTATCCTCCTTTTTACTGGCAGCCAATGCAGGCTACGTAGATGGGGGGATATGTGGTGTCATATCGGGATATTTCTAATGAGCCTGGCGGCTGCATTTTGTATAGTCTGTAGCTTCCTGATTAGGTAGTCTGGCAACCCCAGTTACAAACTATTGGCGTAGTGTAACTGGGACATGATCAGTGCATGGACCACTGTTTTTCTACAGTCCATGGGTAAGAGATGGAGGAATCTCCGCAGGGCTTTCTTTTTCCAAAAACACGAAGAGGAAACATGGCTTATCTGAGTCTTGCATGAAAGGGCAGAGTCAAACTTGAACCCCAAGTTCCTAGCCGAGGACACAGGTTGAGGGGGAATATTGAGCTTGGATGGCCACCATAAGTCCGAGTGAGGAGGAGATGGCTGGTTAAAGAACAGAACCTCCATTTTGTCAGTATTCAGCCTCAGACAGTTGTCGGTCATCCAGGCTGAGATGTTGATCAGACAATTTCTAAAGTTTGAGAATGCTGCCTCTGAGATGACACTTACCCCGTGCTGTTCAATTAGCGGGGCTAGAGGGGCGAGGTAAACATTAAAAAGAGTCGGACTTCAGGCCAAGCCTTGGGGAACTCCACAAACTATGCAGACTAACAAGGGTTAGTGGATGGATATTCCTATGCCAGACAAATTCCAGCAGTCATGTCATCGAGTTACGATGCTGGTGTTGCTTGTAAATATACTTGTGATCATCAGAAATCTCCCCATTTTATTTACTGAAAATGTAGACGAGGTGTCTCAGTCTCTCAGAAATGTGTCTAAGGCTAAATATACCTAAACCTTTAGAAGACTATAACGTGCTTATCTTCATTATAGGTGAGCACCATGAATATCGAACCCAATTTATAAATACAACACTATATCAAGAACACAATATAAAAAAAGATATCAACAGGTAAGTAAGTCTAGATTTTCTACACCTAACTGAACATATATGTACCTAGGTGGCACATATATCTTCAAGGTACCTGGATGTGGAGTTAGGAAGAGTGCACCTATACTTGTCTGTATGCATTTATCTTTTGATATTTTCTCCCTCAATATTCCTGTAACACAATAGTCTTGGGGTCAATATTCAGTAGTACAATCTTTGTTATGTAATGACATCACTTTACTCTTTAATCACAAGCATACATTGAGCATTTAATTATAAAGTGCCTCTACCAGGTCTAATGAACTAAAGCCCTGATTTAAAGTGCAGTCAAAACGGGAACGGAGTACCCTTAACTCTGTACTGAAGGTCCACCTGCCACATTTAAAATCAAGTAGACATTCAGTATGTCAGTGGCAGAACCTACTATGTCTCTGCCGCTGACATACACCTCCGACGATGACGGAGTGAAGGCTGTCACAGGTTTGCCACTTGTCCGCCCGCAATGTTTAGAAATGGAAAAAAAATGGCAGGTTTTTACTTTTGCTTGCCGCCGTCCCAAAAGTGGTGGTAACTGTAAATAAAAAAATTCAATGACCCAATGCAATGGGAAAAAATTCCAAGGACAAGGGGGAATATTGTAGGGAATATTGACCCTCCGACAGTCCGACTGGCTCCTTGAGCCTGTTGAAAAGCGTCGGACTGTCCCTCCGTCTGCTGCCTCTGACCGCCCGCATTATATTGCATTGGTCGGACCGCAGCAGCAGATGGGGGTCATTGTTTTTTGGGTTTTTTTCAAAAAGAAAATCCTGCTTTGGCAATTAAAATTGTAGACAGAGCTATACGGCACACTTTCAATGCATTGACAGGAACTGCCATGACGGCTGTCCCTGCCAATGTAAGAGCTATTCCCTGGGGCAGCAGACATTTCTAAACTTGGAGTGCAATTACTCAGTCAGAGTGCCAGAGTAAAATAGTCAATCACCCTGACTGAGTAATTGCATTCTGAATCAAGCCCTAGGTCACAAACATGTATGTAGATATCATGGGCATCATTACGATGCCGGTCGGAGTCTTGTCTGACTGGCACCGTAGCGGAAGTGGGACCGCCCGACAAGGAGTCAGCAGTCCCGATGCCTTTATTCCAATGCAGTCACCTTCACGGTGATCACAAAGTGTAAATTTTCTATTGTGACTTGTGCTGCGGGCTGCAGCACAAGACGCAATAGAAAATTTAAATGTTGAAAACATCCCTGTGGCGGGTGGCAGGCACCAAGTGGTGCCTGCCACATAGCAAAGGGATGTTTAGGGGGCGCCATAGGTGCCCCACCAGGCTCCATAGTGGACGGCCAGGGTGGAAGTCCCTTTCTGCCTGTCTTTTCACAGTGGGCGAACCGTGATGCAAGGGCAGGTGCAAAGGGACATTGTAATCCCTACAGCTGTGCCTGAGCCTATTGTAGGGAATATTGACCCTCCGATGGTCCGACTGGCTCCTTGAGCCCATTGGAAAGCGTCAGACTGTCCCTCCGTCTGCTGCCTCCGACCGCACGCATTATATTGAGTTGGTCGGACCGCAACAGCAGATGGATGCAATCCGACCGCAATCAGAGCGACCTCCTATTTGTCTATTTTGCACAAGATGGGCAGAAACATCATTACTGAATATGTACATTACTGTGCACTAATCTTTCATTAATAAACAGCTTCCTACACCTCTATGTTTTGGTTGTAAAATATTCTTCTAATATAGTATTTTTAAAGTGGCAAAATAAATCTAAGCCGATCAAAGACACTTCCTGGCCCAATAAATACATATTTCCTTTCTTCTGCCCTTTTTCTAATAGATCGAGGAGAGTTTGAGTAGAATTAGCAAACAAAATGTATTTTTTCATTGAATGGATCTTACACCAGATTGGGTGCAATGAAAATAAATTACGAGACCTCACGTGGACCTCATCCCTTTTACTCTGGTGATTACCTGCTCCAGGAGTGGAGGTGATGGGCATTTGAGCTGGAACCTGAGAAATGAGGAATTGCTGGGAGAATTGAGAATGTTTATTTTTTTTCTTCTCCTGTTTTTTTTTTTAGTGGTTGAGAAACATCTTACCCTTTAAATGTGGGGCAGCAGGACATTTTTCATCCAGGAAAACACCCTTTCTAACTTTTCCAGTGTTGAAATGGCTGCTCAACATGTTTGTGAATACCAATAAAAGTTCTGATTGGGTGGATGTTCCCCACATTTTTTCATAATCACATCCTATAGCATGCTCTTTTTCCCATTATGGCCCTTGATAATTACCCATTACGGAAAAACGTACATACCTTCAGATTTTCCTGAACTGTAATTGGAATTTGTGTTTGGAAAAATCAGCAAATCCTGATTCACAGAGTATTGTGTGACTTGAGACACTGCACTTCAGCACAAGGATTGATTACATACGTTATACTGGAACCAGTCAGTACAAAACAGTATACGGATAAATAAAAAGTGCTACACACTTTTCAGGAATTGTGTGCAAGTCTTGAAGTCTTAAAATAATCAAATGAAATTCTTGAACTAGAAAAACAGAGCACAGCGTAGTTTATTAGTATCCTATGTAGAAAAAAGACATGTCAATTTTTGGTATATCCACTATACTATGTTTGCAGTGAGCTTTTAAGATCGGACATACTAGCAAATGATATGAAGCCATGTTCATGTTAGCAAAGTACTCATGACATTTTTAAATGTATGCTAGTCCTATATGGGAAAACAAATAAAGTATATAGTATGATTTATGTACAAAGCCAGTTAGACAGACAGTAACAGAGTTCTGATTAAAGAAAGTTTCATATCACCAAGGATACATGTGCTGCTGTCATCAAGCATTACTCAAGTCTACTCATATGCTGTGCTTTCCTTCAAGTGTCAGTGGCATAAAAGATTAACGCCCGTGGCTTCTTATAGAATGTCAGCCACCAGTTAAAGCTGAAAATAGCCTCTCTGAACTTAAAGCGCAGGCGTGCCTGAGTGGTCAGGTCATATACTTGAACATTTCACCTTTGACTCTTCATCATTGGATTTTAATCTGACCAAATGGGAAGAAATGCATAATGGCTTTCCAGATAATGACACTGCAAAAACAATTAGACCAGATGCCTAAACATGCTAAATGTAAATTATGCAGTGTAATTCACGTAATTTTAGGAATTTCGTGTTATGCTTGTACACCATGTTCCTGAAATTATGTCATTATGCCACTTTGCATAATTATGGGAAAAAGTTACTACTGCAAATTGTATAATTTGCTACAATCCAAGGTACAAATTTACCATGAATACATATGAATAGTAGAACAAGACTGGATGTTTTTCATGGTGCTCTTGTTTAAATGCATCCTCTCATCAATATTTGACATGAAGATGTATTTTGCCCCAATATATATATATATCACAAAGCGATAGATGTGTGTTTTGTGGAATTCAACGTAATTTCACAAAATTTTGACTTAATTTCAAATAATTGTGCAAAAAGCGAATTATTCAAATTTAACACACTCCTAAACACCTATAGTCACAATGCAAATATACAACAGCTTTGACTTACTTTTACTATCGGTTAATTTTTCAATGCAAATTTATTCTGAAATTGAATAGAAAACAGGTTTCTGGCAGTTGAAGGGAATGTCACAAAGTAGCCCTGTATGACTAAAAGCAGGAGCTTGATTGCAGGTGACCCTGTAAACTGTGATCACAGCACAAACCACAGTTACAAGTGTTGAAATGTTTATTGCATGTGGTAATTACCAGATATGATAAAGGTTACACCCTTTGTTCAAAAATCTCTAGATCAAACATGTTGGATTTTTTTTTTTTAGTTTGTTTATTGAATTTTATGTAGTAGAAGAAGAATATTTGCAGTCAGCACAATAAAAGAAATACATACACCAATCCGGCAAGAGGAGAGTACCTTCAGCAATGGCCGTGTATGATGAGTGTTCGAAAACTGGCCATTAGTTGCGTGGCCTGCACAAGTAATGGGTCCACATCTGTCCTCCACTGGAAAACCAAACACCCCATTGTAGCGCTTGACTCTCTCAGGGTAGCAAAGCAGTCAAAGGCCTACTCAAGGGAGGAAATCTGGGCTAGTAATTAAAATTCACTGCCACGCAGTAATTACACTTAATAAATGATGGTCCAGTCAGTGCTTTTTCTTTTGAAAAAGGAAAAGTACATTTATTACACACACACTACTCAATACTATGGGGTAATTAACAAATATACATAAGGCTTAAGGAAGTTCTTCTTGGTGACAATGCATAATCACTTTTGACCCTCCAAAAAGGGAGTCTAGCTCAAAAAACCACAGGTCAAAACATTATCTTGCACTGCAATGATAATGCTTTTATTGAATTAAATTATGAATGGATTTGCTTAATACTGGCAATAAAGCATGTAAACTTTGATCCCAAGTGGCTGTCAGCATCATTATTTCAATAAATCATTTAGAAGTAAAATATATATGAATGTCTTTCTGGTTTGTGTTGTCATGATACCCATGCAACATGGAAAACACAATTATAAGCAGAGCCTTAAAGAGCACCACATTATGATTACAACACTTCCAACCATTGCCTTAACTAGGCCTGGGAAGATAGCGGAACTCCACAAAGTGACCAACAAACTCAGCCACGATACGCGGAGTTCCCCAAGCGGAAGAGTGCGTTACTCCACACCGTTCATGATTTTTAGCACCAGGGATTTGTCCCGGGCTGGAAAATCAGCATAGACGGCACCATGCGCAAAGCAAGAGGGCACTACTTCTTTCTGTGCTTGAGTAGATGTTCTTCTCGAGTGGCAGCTTCCTCAACATGAATGGATGGTTTCTCAACACGAGTGGCTGCGACCATCCTGTAGTGTAGTTCCTATTATCCCAATAGGCTCTGCGCATTGGAATAATACCTTCAATAGTATAGGCCTAGACCAGACGTTAACTAGGTCCTCTATTGTCGATATTAGACTTAAAGTTTTGGGTTTGCCAGCTAGCTCAGAGTTCACTAGAAACTTTCTCGAATAGGCAAGGAGGAGTTGAACCTCCCTGGATAGACAAGAAGGGATTTAGTTTCTGACAACCATAGAACATGACAACTTTGCTCTCCCCTAATCAAGAGTGTATCTCTAGAGTCGTGTGAAAACAAAAGACAATTTATTTTACTCAGTCAGTACGTGCATTCTTAGTCTCACCAGATTGTAGAGAAAAGGAAGAGACGGGCGTGTTCAATAAAAAGATGGTATTTATTGATCAGTCTCTTTTCTCATACAAGAGAAATGAATCGATATTATCGCAATACTTATGGTTAAGTAAAGTGCATACAATAAAAGCAGAAGTATAAAATAATACTGTAAAAACATTTATATGGCTTCGAAGCCATAAGGTGGTTTAAAATGGATAAAATAGATACATACACATATACATTTGACTAATCGTACTCAACTGGTGTTTCTAACTACGCCTACCCCGGTGTACCTGACCTAAGCCTAATACGTGGGCGGGAATAGAAAGTAGCAGTTTAAGTTAAGTTTGTTTTGCCAATTGACTGACTCAAGAATTCTCTGCAAGGGGTTATTCAGTTCTGTACCTTGAATCTAGGATGAATGAGGGATGGTATCTCTCGTCTCTGGTCTCGATATTCCAGGCTGCCTGCGAGGGCTACCCGGAAGCGCCGGAGCTGGATTTCTCGGCAGGAGAAAGCAGCGTCTCGTTCTCAGCGCGTCAGGAAGGCGGGGCTGCGCCAGCGGGGTCTGCTCTGCTCTGGGCTTCGGCAAGTCTGGCTGCTCCGATCTCGTCACCCCCGCGTGTGTTTGCTTAAGGCAATACCGGTAATATTTATACCTGTAAGGTGCCGAGATTGACGTAAGGATGGACATAGATACGTCAATAAGGATGTCATACGACTTGGTCGTTAGCACATTCTTTTGCTGAAGTTCTCGATGAAATCAAAACAATGGCCGCAGGGTTTTTCCCAGGTTGTCATAGGTTTGATTTGTTTTGAGAACTCCGTATGCCTTATCAGGGTCTGGAGGAATATCGCTTGTCTAATTAGATGGCAAGCGTTATGACCTAATCAGATAACACGTTCCTGTGCCGTGGTGTGGCTTAATCAGATAACGGTTTCTGCATCATGGGATGGCTGCTAGTTAACTTGTTAACCAGAACAGGGTCAGGAATAGGGGGATCGATACAGAACCTATAGGAATACATCACACCCACTCCACGCTAACTATGGCCATATTTACGAATCTAGGCATAGTAAAACATACTGTAGAGTATCGTGTATACCTTACCACCCCAAAATACACATAATGCATTTCGAAATTATCTAATATACGGAAAAAGCAGTCATATGTATTATATGCACTCACGCTGTAGAATAATGCTAAAGTAATCACGCATATGTATACACTACTGCTAAGTTGTATATGAGAATTTACACATGAAATGGCTCTTAATACAGAAAAAAAGTTCGAGACCATTTCATCACAGAATAAACATAATTATGAACATACCAGCGGGCAGCTAATGTCTATAAAGTTTCTAAAAATAGAAATTTTAGTTCTCTAAGAATAGTTCTTACTTTAAGCAGATGATTAGTGTCCCGAAAAAATCGTAAAAATATTTTGGGGCTGCCGAAAAATTTGCTGTCCGTGAACTGGAGGGAAAATTGTTCATGTAATTTTATCATTAAAGTTGAAGGCCAAATTCAGGGTGTTTGGAACGCCGTGTGCTAGCTTGCTCAAAAGTCTCTATTTCTGCTCTGGTGAGAACATCATATCATTTAGACTGTCGAAAAAGCTGTCAACAGCTTCCTGGGAGAGTTCCACTAACTCGGAAAAAGGTGTAACCATGCATTCGTGCGCATGATTGTCTCCATTGACGTTTTGATTAGTATTGCTGACAGAAGGTCGTACCTGATCGATGCTGCTTTCATCTTGAACTTCACTACCCCTAATCGTAGTGGTGAAGTTTCCACGAATGCCGTCATCAGGATTGGCAGCCGTTGAGGGCAGCACAAAGCATGAGCCTTTATCGGACCCAACAATGTTTCTGCATCCATAGGCGCATCCGATTGTAGCGTCAGACAGGTGTCCAACACGCATTCTTCTCCGCACAGCAGGCACCTTAATACAGGTAAAACACATCGATGCCACATTGGTCGAAATGAAAGAAACCAAGTCATGTTCAGGTCTCTAAGCCGGGATAGTCCCAGGATTTTTGATATCCGGTCCCGGTATCCAATGGCTCGGATTGTTTCTTCCCTTGTCGCAGGTGTTTTGTCTGTGACATGGTTTGCCATAACGAAATATTAGGACCAATAATAGGATTCCTGCAATTAGTCCCAAAATGAGGGGAAGTCCGCCAAAAATCGAATGGACGAAATCTGGAAAAATACCCAGTATGGCTTTGAATGGTGTTAATGCCATCGAAAATACTGTCTTAAATATTTTTGAGACTCCACTGGTATCAGAAATATTTAAGATTTCATTCAGGATTTCCGCGAAATGTATGGGGGAATTAGTTGATAACAATGAGTGAATCTCTGCAGTCGTCCTTGCGACTAGGAGATCACACGTTTCTTTTGATGACGTGAGTCTGGTCGGCGTCTGAAGAAGCACTGTTTTCATTCTGCTTAAAGTATCTATTCGAATAGAAGTAATTTTCAAGTTAGGCCATGCCCTTGCCTCCCTGTCTGGAAAGGAGCTGGGGAACAATGAGTGTCCACAGCACACATAGTTACGAGATAAGGAGTCCCGGGCATAAGACTACAACATCTGCGATCCACAATTAGAATGTAACTCCCGTTATAGAGTCTTTTAAGGAATGGTTCTATCTCTGTTGCAGGTGCGCCTAGCTGGTGACATGAAAGGTTATTTGAGTTCCCTTCACAGGCTCCATGCAAACTAATTCCATTACACAGAAGTGTACCGCTTAGTGACATCGCACAATTATTGCCACTAAGAAACACTTTCTGTCCTTTATTACTGACACATGCATGTGAATAGGGCAAGTTCCATGTTGTCTTAATGTACCCTTTTCCCAATTTTTCGTACATGCCAGCCTGTATATATTTTTGGATGTATTGAAACCTGAAGGTTGATATTGGAATATTAATCATCCCATGTATTATCCATTCACTGACAGGTCGTTCTGACATTGTCACTGGTAATCTATCGAGTTTCTCAATGCTCAGGATTGTATAATCAGCACCCTTCTGTGCCATACTGATTTGTTTATCAGTAAGGTTAAAGATATTGAATAGTGACGTTGTGTTGATTAAACGCCAAGGCACATAGCCTGAACGCAGATTTTGTAACGTCCAGCCAAGCTGTACAATAGAACGCAATTGAGACTGACCGTGTTGTAACAACAGTAAGTCTTGCGATATTATGTCGATTGCTGAAGACACAATGCTGTCCAAAGAAAAAATTCTGGAGGACAGAGTCATTAACCCATTGTCCACTACAGAAAGTGATTTTTCCAAATTAATACGGTCAATTTCAGGTATACTTTCCGCTGTCTCAATTTGAGTTACCTTCCAGGCCTCGTTGTAAGCTGCATATACAGAGGCTGCTATGAAGCGTTTTTGACGCTGTTTGCGCGGTCCCATAATGAAATCACGCAAGTCAGCACCATCAGTAAGTAAAGTTAGGTGTTGCTTAATTTCTGTCAGTGTGGAAGTTTGTAGCCATTGAAGGCATAATTTGCCCACACTGTAGGTGGTTATTATCCCTGGGTGTTGTCTTTGGGAATATCTAGGGTCTGGCCTGGTCAATTTGAACCCCTGTTTTTTGTTCAGGAATCTGTCTTGACAGTTATTAGTATCTGTGGGCCAGATCAACCACTGTTTCCAATCAGGATGTGTTCTGTTTTGGTTTAATATATAGTTTACGTCTATCTCTTCATCTGTAGAGCTATTGCTGTCCATTGTTGGCTTTGGAATAGACGGTTTATTTAAGTCTTTGATTTTGGCTAAGCCAAGACAGGTGGTTTGTTGAACAGTGTCATTTAAAAATATAATTTGTTCTGGGATCATGCAGGCTCTAAACAATGATTCTATACCTTGTACTTGCCATTCTTTTGTACCCCAAACACTTTTTGTCCCAATAATCAAAACCAAAAGTATTCATTTGTTCAAAAAATGAGTCTGAATATATCAATTTCGTGTTTGTTAGCATGGTCTTTGTCCCTGTCTTATTTGACAATTTGAAATAAAATGTTTCAGCATTACTTGTGTTGAACCCTGAAAAGTATGAATATTTGTCGTAAAAGGTTCTTGAGCTTCCTTTTGGAGGGGTTGCACAATGTTCCCATTGATTATAATTTAAAACATTTCTAGGTTGTGCAGATTTATGTAGAAAATGGTTACCATAGTGGTTGTAACAGTACATACTATCATAATTAGTCGAACCCTGCAAATAATCATGTTTGGTAAATTTAGCAGACATCACTAAGTCAGACATCATATTATTTATACTTTCAAAGTCCCAATCATCAGCAAATGAGCTTGTTTTTACAAAGTCACTCAACGAGATCTTAATTTGGTGTGGATATTTCAGGATCTCAACCGGACCATAAATTTCGTAGTCAGTATTGTCCCATGCTACCCCACCCGGTATAGGATTGGCTGTGAAGTTGACTGAAGAAAGTTCTCTTTTCTCGACGTGTGAAGATGTGTGTGGTTTGAGGATCAAGTTGATTTTCTGACTTGCTGTGTCCATTTTAGCATATTTTCCCTCAATGAAGCGTCCCAAAGTTAGTACCATGATGAGCCAAAGTATGAGGATAAATGCACCAAAGCCCACCCAAAATTCAATCCATGGAGAAATCAGATAGGTTTCTTTCAGTTGTTTCAAAAGTTCTTTAGCTTTATCTTTAAAGGTTTTTGTTGATGGCTGTGTTTTTGATTCACTTAGGTCTTCAGAGGAATCATCGAAGTTTATGAAGTAGCCGGATGCAGTTCTGTCAATTGTTCCAATTGCTTCAGGATTACTGTTTCTTGCATATTCGTTTGTTACTTCATTGTAGGTTGGTGTGTCTTTACTAAATGTTTTTATTTGGGTTTTCAGAGGTTTAAGTTCCATTGCATTGTTGCACAGTCCTTGTTGTTCTTCTGTAGGCGTTTCGAATGTGATCAGCCTCTTAGTTAGGACCTCTGTATTGGTAGCAAACCTTGGTGTTCTACTACTTATCGGGAGTCCACTTGGCCTACTGTTTGTTATCGGCCATATGATTGTGGTTTTACCAGGTCGATGGATACAACTCGGTTCTCCTTTTTACCAGCAAGCGGCGGTAGTACAACTGATCTTGTCCCGTTGACAGACAAGACAGGAACTGCTTTTCTGTAAGAAGGCCCAAATTCCTTCTTTACCGCGATCTTTTCTCTGACTAGATCCCCGACTTTTGGAATCCAGACAGGTCTTGCTGGGACAGGTGGTGGTTCTTCAGTGGTTGTTGGCTGCTGTTTCAACTTTATGTTGCTCAGGTCTTTTCTTGTTTTGTTTAAGTCCTGCAAAATAGCCAAACGATCTTTGATATCAAAGCTTTTTTCCTTTACCACTGAAGTCTGACTGTCAAGATCTAAGACTAACATCCTAGTTCCAAACAATAATTCGTACGGACTGAATCCCTTCAGAGAATTTCTTGGCAGGTTATTTAGACTACGTTGGACACTTATTAGATGTTTGACCCACCCAGCTCCTGAACCTAATACCTTTGCTGTTATAGATTGCTTTATGTCACGGTTTCTACAATTCCGTTCCCCTCAGGGTGAAATGGACAAGAGTACCGCAATGCAATGCCCATGCTGGTCATGGCCTCCTTATAAGCCCGAGAGCTAAAAGCAGGACCCTGGTCAGAATGCAGCATGCCAATTGCGTATGTGCCGATAAAGACCCGCAAATCTTTTATAACAGTTCTGGCGTCAGCCGAGCGCTGGGGCCACATCCATATGAATCTCGTGCATGAATCCACTGCGACCAGGATATATTTATAGTTACCATCCCTTTGTAAGGGACCACAGTGGTCCAGATAGACACAGGCTAATGGTTTATCTGAGATTAGAAGGGGCGTCTGCGCTGGTCGTCTCACCGTTGATACTTTCATTCTTTGACATATTTCACATTCTAAAACATAGTTCCTTGTTTGTCTTCTCATTTGTGGCCACCAGTATCTCAGTTTTAATAATGATACTGTGGCTGAAACGCCAGCATGTACAGAAGCGAGCCCTTCGTGTGCCGCTATTATTAGTCCTAACCTATGTTCCATGTTTGGAATTGCCCTATCCCCCACTCCAGGGATTCGAGCAAAAGGAACATTGTTTGCATCAGTTATGTATGAGTATTTTACTGGAAAGCCTTTCGGGAGTGTTTCTATCGAATCCTTTTCTGTAGCGCTGACAGCCTGTAATATTTCGCTGTCTATTTTTGTTTTTGACCGTGTGATGGCAGCTACGGAAGCCGTTTGCACAGCTGCCTTCGCGGCCTCATCAGCCAATGAATTCCCTGCAACGTGAATGCCATCACGTTGATGACTCAGTGTATGTATCACGTGAGTCTTTGGAAGTTCTTTCTGTAAAAGAACTACTTGTTCCCAGAGCATTTTATGCTTGATTGTGCCTCCTTTTGCATCCTTAAAACCATTCTGAAGCCAGACCTGCAAGTATTCATTGTAAGACTGAACGCAATAATACGAATCGCACACTATGAGTGTGGGGAATTCTCGATCGGTATTTTCAAGCGCCATCTTGAATGCTAGCAGTTCAGCTCGCTGAGCTGTACAGTCTCCCAGAGATTGTGTTTTGGTGATAGCTGGTTTAAATTTTCCTTCGTGCCAGCGACCTTTAACAATCGCGCACGCAGCACTGTAAGCTTGTTTACCCCCCACTGCGGGTTGTGCTGATCCGTCTGTATATATTATACAGCCGTAATGATCTAGAGGCAGAATTTCGGTCGGCGGAGGACATTCGAATTCGTATTGGAGAAATTCTTGTGTTTTTAAATTGGGATCAAATTCGTATACCGCGTCTGTTGCAGCAAGAGAATTAGCCCACTGTATCCACCTCGGATGTAGTGCTTTAGCATTCGGAATGCTTGCCTTTGTTACCGCCTCCAAGGCTGGTATCGGTGTCACGATTATTATTCGTTTACCTTGTGCCAGGGCTCGTTCTTTTGCTATAGCTGTCTGTGTTGCAGTAAGAATTTTTTCCGTTGGGCTAAATTTCATTTCAGCTTTAGTGTATAAGTGTGATTTGAATGCAATTGGTACCTTTTCTCCCTCGTTAGAGGTCAGGTATGTGAATCCGCTTCTTCCTGGGATGACTCGAATCACAAGATTGCGTGTGTTATCACGTGTTTCTAATTTTGTTTTAATTAACATGTCTGTTTGTAAGGATCTCAAAATTTCTGTGTGTTTTTGAGTCCAATTTGTTCTTTTAAAATCTGGTTTTATTAGATCATAAAGGGGCTTGACCCTTTCTGCGTAATTTGCAATGTATGTTCTTCCGAAATTTAGGAAGCCTAGAATTGACTGTAAGTTTTTTAGTGTTCTAGGTGCTTGGAGTACGGCACATTTCTCTAGGAAATTGTCAGCCAGGCTTTTGCCTTCACTTGATAATTCATATCCTAAGAACAGGACTGTTAGATGGGCAATTCTAGATTTTTTAAAGTTGAATTTGTAACCCTCTGCTGCGAACCCAAGTATTATGGTGTTCACTCTCTTCAAGTGAGTATCCAAGTCATCATCTGTTAGGTATATGTCGTCAACATACGATAATGCTTCGTCATCATATGTTTGTAGTAACTCTGTTACTCTCGCTGAGAATAATCCTGGGCTGTTCTTGAACCCTTGGGGTAACCGACAGAATTGTTTTTGAGCGCCATTTATTGAGAACGCGGACAAATATCTGATCTCTGGTGCTATATTTTGACAAAAGAATCCATTAGAGATGTCTAATGTTGTTTTGTATTTTTTGCGCACTATGTTATTCATTAGCGCTGCACTATGCGAGTTTTGCACTGCAAAAGTTTTGCAACATGAGTTAAGGTGTCTGTAATCCAAAACTAGACGATATGAATTGTCTGGTTTGGAGACAGGAAACAAAGGGTTGTTCATTTGTGAGGTGCAAGTTTCAATCACCCCCTGGTATTCTAATTGATCTAGGATTTCTTTTACCTGTTTTTTAGCTTCTTGCTTAATTGGGTACTGTCTTTGTGCAGTAGGTTGTGATTTTAACTGGATTTTGTGAGGAGGAGAGTCCTCATCCCATCCTACGTGATTTTTATATAAAGCAGGAGCTTGAGCTACTGCCCACTTTCTAGCAAGTGTGTATTTTTTATGAATTGGGATATGATTTGAGAAGGCAGGCATAATTATTTCTTCGCCATGAGGGCAGTCCCTGACAAACTCTGGTGGCCAGTCTTTTTCAGCTAGAAGGATGTCATAGCCCTTGGAGAGATTATCCCAAAATAGTCCCCTTATTTTTCTAGTCTTATCCCCCTCTATACGTAATGTTATTTCATATATTTTGTGAGGTTTGCTAACTCTGGTGTCTGCAGTTTCCACTTGAAGGTATTCATTCGTGTCCACTGTCTCCAGATGATTCATAAGGACTTTGCGAGCTATGCTCACTTCTGCTGCGCTGTCTAGCATTGTCTGAGCCCATTCTCCGTTTTTCAGTTGTGTCCTCAGTATTCTCGGCATTGTTAACTACTTTAATACTGGCTACCTTCTTTTTTGGAAATTGTAATTTCTTATTTGGATGAGCAGGTTCCTTGTCTTTGGACTTGACGTGCCCTTCCCTGGGTTCCGATCGTCCTCTTCTTTCCGATTTCTGCGAGGAAGTCTGAAAAGATTGAGAGGGACGTGTATCAAAATCTTGATATCTATCCGGTTTCTTTATATTATCCCTATTTCTAAGGTTGTATTTTTTCACAGAGGGCTCACTTTGGGGAGACTTGGGTCCTTGGTCCGGAGATCTTTCTCTCCGCCGAGGAGACCTTCCTCTGGACTGGAATCTCTTTTCTTTTGGATTGGATTGTTTGTTTCCATCCCAGTTCTTCTTTTGACTGTTTAGATGATTTTTAATAAATATTTTTTCAGGACTTTCAATCAGTTGGGGTTTTACTGGTATTCCACCTAAACTATCTCTACCTAGTTCCTCATAGGATTTTTCTATAATCCTGGCAATTTCAGCTGGTTGGTCTGCTATATCTGTTTCTTTTAACCTTTGGCGGATCGCCACGTTTGCTGCTTCTCCCTTTATATTGGCTAGTAATATAGCCGAGACCTGCTTGAAGTCTTTCAGTAATTTCATACCAAGAGTTAAAGCGGGTTCTGGACCGTATTCGTCTTGAATTTGTTTTAGCACATCTGGTATTACCGAAATGGATGGAACACCATGCGTTTTTGTGTAGATGGAAGCAAAGACTGTACCCCAAGTGTCACAGTCCTCCACGTGTGGTGCGATTCCCATTGGAAGACAGATAGTCAGAATCCTGTGTTTATCCACAGGGGTGGTGTCTGGAAACACCGCCTCTATTTGGGTGATTTTTTGTGCTAACCAGAATGGTATTTGTTCCCTTTTAGCTGGTACTTTACCTAGGCAGGACTGTATGTTCTGTGGTGTAATTTTATTTGTGTTCCCCTGATGAGGGGTCAGCTGTGGAATTTTAATTGCTGGTTGGATTGTTGAAGTCCGCATTACATATTGGACTAATTGTCTATGTACTTTTATTAATTGTTTTAGTTGTATTAGAAGATCTGCTGCATACATTCTTTCGATGTCTGGATGTGGTGTGTATCCGGCTAGGACCGGCCACGTTGCTCCTGGTCTACCTAGTGGACCGAGCCTGGTGATGTGATTATTATGTTTTAGGGCGCCATTAAACAAGAGCAGGTGCTCTTGAAATTTAAGTGGTACTTCCACCTCCTCGAAAGGAGTGTACTCTTCAGGAGGTTCCTCTGTTTTGTAATAGTGGAAGTGCTTTGTTACAGCGTTTGCTGCTGGAAAGTGTATCCATGAATAGAATACCTCTGTCTGCCGATATTTGTGTGCCTCTATTACGAATATGACTGTGCCACCTCTAGGTGTCAGTCCATTTTCTATAAGTTTTAAAGTTATAGATTTCCTTTTGTTGACCGGGATGAGCATTATATCCGGGTCTGCTTCTTGCATAGTATTATCAGCTGCTACGAGTTCAGCTGCTACTCTAGCTATCTCTCTTTCTTCTTCAGTGTCTGACATTCTACTGTCAGGAAGGTTATTTTGTTTGTTTGCAGATCATGTTTCTTATGGGAACAAAGATTAGATGCACAATATTTTGGAACAGTGTATCCTTCAACGTTGACTAAACCAAGAACCATACATAGGAGTTTCCTCCTGCGAGGTTTGGCGGATATGACCTTTCACCCACTCCAGACGTCTTTGGAGTATTATGGGAAAAAAGGGGTCTGAGTGAAAAAGCACGACTGAGTTACTCTAATGTCTTGCGTTAGTTTTATCGCCTTTCCAAACGTTTGGGCGCCATGTAGTGTAGTTCCTATTATCCCAATAGGCTCTGCGCATTGGAATAATACCTTCAATAGTATAGGCCTAGACCAGACGTTAACTAGGTCTTCTATTGTCGATATTAGACTTAAAGTTTTGGGTTTGCCAGCTAGCTCAGAGTTCACTAGAAACTTTCTCGAATAGGCAAGGAGGAGTTGAACCTCCCTGGATAGACAAGAAGGGATTTAGTTTCTGACAACCATAGAACATGACAACTTTGCTCTGCCCTAATCAAGAGTGTATCTCTAGAGTCGTGTGAAAACAAAAGACAACTTATTTTACTCAGTCAGTACGTGCATTCTTAGTCTCACCAGATTGTAGAGAAAAGGAAGAGACGGGCGTGTTCAATAAAAAGATGGTATTTATTGATCAGTCTCTTTTCTCATACAAGAGAAATGAATCGATATTATCGCAATACTTATGGTTAAGTAAAGTGCATACAATAAAAGCATAAGTATAAAATAATACTGTAAAAACATTTATATGGTTTCTAAGCCATAAGGTGGTTTAAAATGGATAAAATAGATACATACACATATACATTTGACTAATCGTACTCAACTGGTGTTTCTAACTACGCCTACCCCGGTGTACCTGACCTAAGCCTAATACGTGGGCGGGAATAGAAAGTAGCAGTTTAAGTTAAGTTTGTTTTGCCAAGTGACTGACTCAAGAATTCTCTGCAAGGGGTTATTCAGTTCTGTACCTTGAATCTAGGATGAATGAGGGATGGTATCTCTCGTCTCTGGTCTCGATATTCCAGGCTGCCTGCGAGGGCTACCCGGAAGCGCCGGAGCTGGATTTCTCGGCAGGAGAAAGCAGCGTCTCGTTCCCAGTGCGTCAGGAAGGCGGGGCTGCGCCAGCGGGGTCTGCTCTGCTCTGGGCTTCGGCAAGTCTGGCTGCTCCGATCTCGTCACCACCGCGTGTGTTTGCTTAAGGCAATACCGGTAATATTTATACCTGTAAGGTGCCGAGATTGACGTAAGGATGGACATAGATACGTCAATAAGGATGTCATACGACTTGGTCGTTAGCACATTCTTTTGCTGAAGTTCTCGATGAAATCAAAACAATGGCCGCAGGGTTTTTCCCAGGTTGTCATAGGTTTGATTTGTTTTGAGAACTCCGTATGCCTTATCAGGGGCTGGAGGAATATCGCTTGTCTAATTAGATGGCAAGCGTTATGACCTAATCAGTTAACACGTTCCTGTGCCGTGGTGTGGCTTAATCAGATAACGGTTTCTGCATCATGGGATGGCTGCTAGTTAACTTGTTAACCAGAACAGGGTCAGGAATAGGGGGATCGATACAGAACCTATAGGAATACATCACAATCCAAGACCGCCAGTGTTGAGAAATCTCGCTGGGAGGTGGATTTTCCTTGCTCACACTCACCAACTTAACGTTGACAAGTGCGAGTGAAGAAAAAATTCCCCCCGCTTCGCAGAGCGGAGTTTTTTGGAACTCCACATGCTCCGCAGAGCACGGAAAACTCTGCAAATGGAGCGGAATTCACCACCCATTCCTAGCGTTGACCCCTAGAGGGCATTGCACAACATGTACTCATTTATATCACCCTCAGGCCACAATTACTGTAGCCGTAGACTCAATCTCTAGAGGACACAGCACTCCCAGCTCTAGAGCAAAAGATTCAACATTGGGAGTGCTCAAAATCCTTCAGGAAATCCATAGAAGGTTAATCTTTTTTAGTCACACCAAACTTAGGGTGGGGTCTTTTTCTGTCCTTATGCTCCTGCATCTATCCCCACACTTTGGGCACTTGTTGGTGGTGACCTTATCGTCTTTGGGGCCACCACAAAGGGAGAACCAATGCTAAAACAGTCATGCCCTGCAGGGCACTATGGGGCAATGTTTCAGGAGCATTGCATATTTTATTAGCAGTTCTCCCGCTATGCCGGGAAAAACCACGCCTCAATGTTTGTTTACCTTTCTGCCATGCAGCATTGTACCACGTGTCTTTTTTTCTTTTTTTAAGAATGCCTTATACCACCTGTGCACCCTGCACTCTATCCATGTTGAGGAACCACCCCTGGCTCCCCCCACTGGCTACCCACCTGCTTGCCCGCCCTCTGTTCCTGCTGTTGAAGAGAAATTGAATTAATTTGACACAGCATGGTGAAAATAGGCCTGGGCTCTAACTGGGCTGCGCATGGCAGGAATCTCCCACAGGCAGCCATCACATGTGTGCACACATGTTCACGTGCAAACAGCCAAGTGCCTCTTACCCATGCTGTGTCACAGCTTAAAAGGTGGATATGGGTGGTAAACACTTGCAGTCTATTTACCATGAGTAACAGGTTATGAGGCTCCCCCACAGTAAAAAAGTCATAAACGAGGTGACCAAATAGCAAAAAATCTAGGCAGATTAGATGGGCAGAACCATCATCACACAGTTTGGAAATCAGACTTTAAGTGCGGCACAATGATACATGTCTGCGAGGGGTAAAAGGGGCGCTTGCGGGCTGCAAGGGGAAGGTAGAGTGTTCTGTGACAAGAAGAAGGGGAAGCTAATTCAGTGTACTAATCAATAATGTCTTGGTAATATGCAGCACCTTGTAACCAGTGCATCACCAAGGGGGCCCTTTTCTGCATCCATACCATATTGATGCATCGCTTAGCGAGCTCTAATAATATAAAGGTGAGACTCCAGCAAGTTGCAAGTAGCGTAAACTTGTCACCCAATAGAGCGAGCTCAGTGGACTGATTAACATGGACTTCAGGGATCTCAGAGAGTGATTGGAATATGTAACAGGCTCCAGCTTATTCTCAACTGAGAAAATCTGAGCCCATTTACTTTCTGCCACCCATGGAAGTTTGACTGCATGATAGGCAAAAGGTAGAATAAGTTTCAATTTCAAGTTTCAATTTCAAAGTTTCACAGTGTAACCCATTAGGTCACACAATAATCAAGTCCACAACTAGAAAAAGATCTGGTAGGGTTTATTACAAATTCAAAAATAAGCTCACATAAAACACTTAAGCATATAAAAATACAATAAATTAGTAAAACTTGTCCAAATCTCCTGTAGAGATGTGCTCAATACAAAAGAGAAAGTATGATTAGTTTAATTATTACGAAACACTCAGAGAAAAAAACGCTAATATTAAACCAATTCTATTTAACCAATATGAAACCAAAGTTTTGGCATATGCTGATGATATTGCGGTATTAACAACTCATCCAACAGAAGCGCTGCAAGAAATCGAACAACTATCCCTACAGTATGGTAACTATTCGGGCTACTCACTTAACAGGGGAAAAACCATTGTACTCTCCACTGATAATACTGTCTGTTTGGATCCAAGAAGAGCAAATACTGCTACCTATCTTGGAGTGAATATGTCCACCAATACTAAGATTATAGTCAAAAGCAATTTTGATCCACTCATAGATAGGATTAAGGCGGATTTGGACAGGATAAATGGCTTATACCTCTCTATTATTGGTAGAGTGAATTACTTAAAAATGAATATCCTACCTAGATGCTTATATTTATTTCGAGCCATCCCTCTGCATGTAGATTCTAGAATAATTGCCTTAATTAACAAACTTATCTCTAAATTCGTGTGGCAACATGGGAAAGTTAGACGCTCAATTTCCTATTTATCTAATCCACTTAATGAAGGTGGGCTCACTGCACCCAACATTACGCTGTATCACTGGGCAGCCTTTCTAAAACAATTAGAACCAATGATTCATGAAACATCTGTGGCTCCTGAAACAACCTATGTTGCAATACCCACAATCTATGAACTTGTACTGGGGCAAAAAGCTAATGGTCTTTTATTAAGAAAGACTGACAATACTTATTACAAACGATTTAAGGGTGAAATTGTTAAAAGCGCTCGGCTAATTTTGGAACCAGGTACTTAAGCATATGCAGCTAGGTAAAATAAATCGATATACTCCCTTATATCAATCTGATATCACCTCGGGATTAGACTTCAATCTTATTGCTAAGAAATGGAAAACACTGGGCTTAAAAACAATTAAAGATGCCTGGCTAAATGACCAGCATACTACGTTCCAGGACCTAAAAATCAAATTTGGTCTTCAAGATGGGGATTTTCTTAAATTTGCTCAACTGCATGCAAGATTGAGAGCCAAAATCGACCTAATTGATCTCCAGAAAAACGATCTAATGGAAACATGCTCTACAGCCAGTAGTAGAATAGGGACACTGTATGATATTCTCTTAACATATGTTAATACTGATACAGAGAAAATTTAAACTAAATGGACGTTGAAGTTAAATAACCCTGACATCGATATTGATAAAATACTTAATATGAGTAATGGTTTGTTCATGGCTAGTAATTTGAGGGCACAATTGTATAAAACTATATATGATTTATATTATACCCCGGCCAAACTTTTTGCGTGGGGTAAAAGGGAGTCCGATTTATGTCCCCGTTGTGCACAGGGCCCTGTGACACTGATACATATGTTTAGTAGTTGCCCTGCACTTAGTCTTATAAAAAAGATGATCGCCACCTTTTGGGGGAAAATTTTCAACCATCTGCTCCCTGAATCCGATACTTTATTTGTTTTGGGTTATGATAGTGCGTTAAAACTAACCAAAGTGGAACAAAGACTAGTATTCATAGGCACAGCTGTGCTGAGATTGATCTTATCAGCAGGTTGGAAGGATCACTCTCCCCCTAGCTTTCAAATGTGGCTAGCCCGATTCCTAGCTGTTTTTAACTATAAATCAGCAATATATGCTTCTAGAGGACTTAAAACTAGAACTCGTGGGGAAGAGTTATGGCGTCCAATCTCTATTTGGAAAGAAGGTTTATTTCCTAGTGGAATTGGTTGAGGGATAATTGCTTTCCTTGGTTATTATCATTTTTACTGATGTATTCCGTTTTTTAGCTTTTGTTTTAACTGCTCTTGTGTTAGGTAACCCCTATCAACACTATTGGTTTAAATCGTTTTCTCTCTCCTCTGTTTGCTTTGCTCGTCATTTAAAAGCGTCTGTTAGGCTCTCTTGTATTGTTCATCTGATTATGTATCACTGTCCTTGGGAATGTACAACCCGTTTACTTACTGCTTAACATTTTGTTTTTGTGTTTTCCCGTTATACTGGTTCTTCAATAAAAAAAATTACAAAAAAAAAAGAGAGAAAAAAAGGTTGAATCAAGTTGCATTAATTGTGTCTCGACAAACATCATCAATTCTACCCATTCCTACACTGTTCAGGATCAATATCGGGAAAAGAAAGAAAAGGTGTCATTTTAATCTTACTGAACTTGCTCCCTTAGCCCAACTGGGGCACTTTGTACATATTATAGCAGAGAAGCTAACTGTGGTGGGGACCCACATCTGTGGAGGAAAAACTCAATTTTCCTGGAAAGTCAATAAAAAAATAAATATTAAACAGTCCTTCTCAGGCAGAAATTAGGGGATCCAGAGGACAATATCTTTTATGACATATTTAGTACAGAACCGATGCATGTATTTTCGGAACATCAGTTCTCAGAATAAGGCACTAGAGTCAACTGTTTTATATAAGGATACAGCTATGATTAAGAGACCACCCTCTTTCATTATGTTTGGGATTGTTTATGAGTACTCTTGTAGATTGCATTTTATTTGTTTACGTTTTGGAGGGGTGGGAAGACCATACCTAACGTACAAATGTAGGTCAAAACGTTGAAGATTCTTATATATTTATTTAGAGGGTTATATTACACATACAAGACCACAGAGAGGTTCAGTGTGCATTGCAAAATAAAAATGTGCAATATATTTACAAATGAGTTTTGTTATATGATTATAATGTCTGGTTTCTGGATACAGGTTGCATTTCATGTTCCAGCCCAGGTTGCAGTTCCATGGCCAGATGCAGTCTAATAACTGTAGTGTGGGTATCCTGTCATATAGTTGGCCCCTTTGGTGAGAACAAATCACCCATTGCCATGGAGATCCTGCCAGTCCTGATCAGGCTCCTCTGTCTGTCATGAAGCGGGGAAAGACATAAGCTGCCAGAGGTCCAGCAGAGTCTCGTCCCATGAATAATTCAGTTCCAGGCCTATTCATCAGCTTAATTTCTATTACTTTCATGTAAGATGGAAAGAGAAATTATCATTTGAAGTCTTTTATGTGGACTTGAAGTGCCATGTCCACCTCTCATCATGGCTGCTGCCATTTGGTCAATGTTGTGGTTTACCATGAGTGGTAGTGCAGATGTTAAATGACTCCCACATTTGGCATGGTTGACTCCAGGAGACCAAGCTGTCATGGTTCTTTCTCCCAGCATACAGTGCGGGGGGGGGGGGGCAACAGGTGTGTCTGTTCACTTTCTTCACTCCCAAGGCACTGTAGTATTACAGCCGATTATGCAGGCATTCCGAAGCAGATTACCAGTCCCATAACCCAATTGTGGTAGATTTGCACCTTTTTGTCAGTAAAATCCGTCCTGGAGCACATACAAAGCAAACTTATAAACACACAGTATGAATCACACGTTTTTCAATGAGGCATGCATAGTGGATCAACAAAACAACACCTACACACACAAACAGGGTGATCTTTGTGAGGCCACAACAGGGGCACTTCCACTGTGAAATTATCACTAAAGTGAAATTTCACAAATATCACCCACGCTGGTTCATTTGGATGGCAGGGTACTCTGACTGGCCTCAGTCTACACAGCTGCACTGAGCTTTCTTTAAGGATTCTACTTTAGTGATCTGCTTACCTGCAGTCAACAACTGCATGTGGTCCCTTGCAGCACAACATCCAGTCCACCAGTGATGCGCATCTACTTCATGCCCCCAGCTGCACAGCATCCTATGCTCATAGGATGCAAACCATTCTCTGTCCCTTGCAGTAAGAGATTATGTATAACTTGTTCAATGTGCATTGATATCAGTATAGTAAGAATGTGTGACTTTGCTAAGTATGCCAATAAGCAATTTCACAGTTTTTGTTGAAAAAGTGTCACTTCAAGGTTCCTTTACGGAATGTAAAAAGGTGATATGGTGCATATGCATTTGCTCAAATTTGTGAGGTTCCTCAGTGCACTTCGTGATCAAAATATTCAAAAAAATTTGACGAAATTAATTGTGTGCTACTCCATCCGTTACACTGTGTCTTGCAGAGCCTTGAAATGAACAACTAAATGTCAGGTCAGGTGAACCAGTCCCCGATGGATGGGTGCACTTTCAAGTTGAAACTATAAAAGTTTCTCATCCAAAGTTCAAAACCAATAATCCTTGTTCAATAGAACAGTTCACTTGATGGGCATCCGGAAGTGAATCTGTTCATGAGTCACAGAGGGGAGCAGTGGCAGCTTGGAGGGGAGACCCCAGATGAAGGGTCAACGTAGACCCGGGCTTGTTAAAAATACTGGCAGTTTTTGATTTGGGATGAAGTATTGAATGTATTCAACATATGATAAAATTAAGAAGATTCTACAGTAAATTGATGACTTAATCAAAAAAGAATCTAGTGAACCCGACTTGAGATGGTAAAGTGCTTGTGAGATTGTAATCACCAGAGGCAACATCTGTTCGATTCTTGTTGAACTGAGGAACTATCAAGTGTTACATTGCTCGGGTTCTATTTTTTCATATTTCTAAGCTTGTCCCTTTCACACAGCTGATTGCTAGCTCCAAAAAAGCAGGGAAACGTTGGTTATGCACGATTCAACCTCCGCTTGTCGCGCACTATTTGTCTGTGTCGTGTTTCTATTTGGTTTTATGTTAGGCTGCAGTATACGGCTGGCGCAGTGTTAGATCATCAGAACTGGACGGATTTGCAGTTGCCTGGAGGACTTGACCGGGAACCATAAGCAGCCCTGGCAAATGTCAGACCAGCCCTCATTGTACATGTACAGAGCAAGTGCAGTGAGCAAGAATGGCCCTACCAAGCAAGGGGGGATTTGGGAAGATTCTTTGGCCAAGACCTTTTTGAGGAAATGCAAATATGGTGGGTATTACAACACATTTCTCATTATAGGACCGTATCCAATCAATGGTTGATTGAAGATCAGACATATGACTGCACAGCTCAATGAATGAATAGCTGAATGGGTGAGGAGTGGGAGGATAAATTAACTCAAGAATGGATGACATTGAATAAAGACTTTTATCTACGTGGAGCAAGTAGTCTCAATGCACTGACCAAGGGCGGGTGCCCTGGTTTTCAATTTAACTTCTGCAATAATTCATCACACTCCCCAAAACTACCTTCACCAATCCTTGCGAAATATGTGCAGCCCAGATCTATTCATCACAGTGCGCTGATTCAGCGCCTCAAAGAATGAAACACTAAAAATTAAGGGGCATATTATCAAGGACCGGTGTTAAAATTATCCCCGTTTTATCAGCAGGAAACTGCCGATAAAATGGCGATAATGGGCTTGATAATACGCCCTTGTTAATTGTCATAGAAGCCCATGTTCTTGTGTTAACATGGGCTTCTATGGGATTTAACAAGGGCGTATTATCAAGCCCATTAGCGCCGTTTTATCCGCAGTTTCCTGCAGATAAAACGGCGATAGTTTTAACAGCGGTCCTTGATAATATGCCCCTAAGTTTTGATCTAAAATGGGGAAGAGAAAGCGACAGCCATCTAGTGGCGGTATTGCACAACCAAGAGACCAGGTAACATTTCGGTCATGCCTGTCATGCCCTTGAAAACATTGTGTGATTCTAGGCAATTACATTTTTTCACAGTTCCTCCTTTTCTCTCTGAGCCAAGCAACAGCAGATTCCTCACACCCTTCACCCTCAATCCTTAAATGTTGGTGCCACTCGTGATGACACTGCAAGAGACAGACACTGAACAAAGGGTTTCTTCTATTGTTTCTTTATAAAGTGGCGAAGCACTGCAGGAAGGAAACAAAGTCAGTGGCCAGCAAAACAAAAATGGTCTCGCAAACATTAAGACAAACCCTCACCCTGCCAGCCCACCGGGAAACATCCTGGTGCTAGTAGGGCCAGTCTGGGACTGGATGTCTGGGCATTCAGGTTTGAAGATCTATGGGTTTTAAGCTCCAATTAAGATGCCTTGATGTAGATGGCAGAACTACATGGGTGAAACAAATTTCTAAAGCAGTTTTTATAGCTAATACCATGTGAACTACTGTTGATTTATTTGAAAAAGGTATTAGCTTGCAACCACAAACATTATAAGGTAATCAACACACGGAACCTGTCACTAAGTCACTTCATCCATATCAATGAATGCCAATGGTAAAAGCCTAAAATAGACTTCTATGAAAAGCTCAAATGTTCCTATGGACATAAAAACCAGTAAATCTATGTGTTGCTATGGGCCAATGTAATATAATTGGGGCAAAAGTAAGGTGTCTCTCACTTGCAGGAAACTAGATAACTCCTGGGGGGTGCTGTGGCTCACAGAGGTACCTTGTGCCTACAGGTTTAGATGGAACTCATTGATGAGGTGTCAGAGAATCAGATAGGTCTATAGGAGCCTGACGTAAATAGGAAAAACTTTCAACTCAGTTGAAGCACTTGTGAAAGGCCAGGGGCGGGATTAAAAAATAATTTTAACTAGCGCTATTAAGGTAGCGCTTGCTCAAACACCCTCTACCGTCATATTATGAAAACATGATTCTTGAGGAGGTAATGTGTGACCAGAACATTTTTGCTGAGCGGCATTTTGTTGTCTTGGTCATCCGTTCAATTGTTTTTATACTGCTGTTTTTTTCTGTTGCATTATTGCTGTGCGATTTTGTTTTGTTGTACTGCAGCTTTTATGCCTAGATCGGTTTTAAGTGTTTTTTTATTTGTGCCACGTTATGTTGTACTGCAGTTTTGTGCCTAGTTCTGTTTTGACTGTTTTGCTTTGATGGGCCATATTATGTTTTAATTCTGGTGTTATGTTGCTTTGTGTATGCTATTGTATTATGTTTAGTGATTTACTTTCAATATGCCAACAATGCTGCAATATTTCCAGCTATAAGCCGCACATGTCTTGAAGTTTTCTCTCACAAGCAATCATGTGCCACGGCCTAAGGTTGTGAAAAAAGCTTTACTTCAGCTTCAACCACTTAAGACCCCCATCACTCCAAATCCATGGCCGCTTCCAGTGCTCACTCTATATTATAGGGCTCTCATAGTCCATGTTTTTTCCAGGCAGGTGTTAGGACACCAACCTGGTCCTTCAATTGGTCTACTGGCATTCTGATATCAGGATATCTTCTAACACTCCTCTTGAGAATACCTCAGATGGTTGTTGACTCTGAGTCCCTCAAATTGCGAAGGGCACAACAGGTTGTTTCCTAATGAACAGGCGTCATCACATTATATGAACACTCAGTATACATTTCTCACATGCTTGCTGTATCCAGACAGGCACAGCACATTGATCAGGCAGACTTTTAGCTTCTAGGTGTGCCCTCTATAGGTCTCTGGATCTTATGTTTTTACTGAATATCTAAGCTGCTAGATCATAGGAGAAGGTCGGCATGCTGGATTCAACAGTTCCACTTGACAAGTTGAGACCACAAGAGGAAACTGATGACAGTATGTTTGTCTGCTACTTGGTCCAGGAAGTCAGGGATTACCTGTTAGGCCCAACACAGTTTGTACTAGGGTTACATGCTCTGTTTGTCATGTAGAAAGGATCAACCTTAATCCCATTGGTTCGTATTTTAAGATTTGAGTGCATCAATCCTAGCCTTTCCCTGAGCTGGCTTACTTCGCATGTTACTACAGTGTGGCATGTCAAAATCCTATAAGGACTAGTTTGTGGGTGCCAATGTCACATCCTACTTTTTGATACTTGTAAGTTAGAAGGCTTGAGGCCGATCCTTCATGGTAAATATTGGAATGTATTCGCATTACATTTGTATGTGGAAAATAAGACCCTGGCCTGTCGTTTCTATGGCCCTGTTTACGAGTTGCTTGTTAAATTCAAACCCATCCACAAACCCCTGTTTACGCATGGGTTGGAATAACGAGTTGTTAGGTATTTAACGCATCTGATAATTATCCAATGCATAAAAAAACTCAACCTTCATTACATTTAATCAGGTCAAACCTGCCGAAATTAAACAGGGGAAAAACCATATGGTATTTACAGTATCATGTTTGTGCGTTACAAACCAAAATCTGATTATTATGCCCCCCAACAACTTATAATAGGTGGTGTTTATCGCAATTGATAAATGTATCCCAATGTATCATTATTTATCATGTGCAATAAATATCACCTATACACATTATCAGGCCCTGTATGTCCCAAGTGTCATTTTATTGCCAAGCAAAAGCACAGCAGGAAGTCAAGGGAAGGTGATGGTCACTGCCGGCGCTACTTTAATTACAATGCACAAACGAGTATCTGTCCACATGCTCAAGGACACCTTTTAGTATGGCCTTGAAAAATGGTTCTGTGATATTACAAGCAACATAATTACATACGTGCTCAAATGCTTGTGTAAAGCAATAAATGGTTTTCTGACCATCTATTGCGCCACTTTACAAAGGTAAGCAAAAAACATCTGCAGTGAGAAGCAGAGACAGGTTGTGTGATCTAACAAGCCTATTTGCAGATACTATTCTAACAGACTAACGTAACGACGAACTCGTAAAACCCGCCTACATACGCTTATGTAATATTTAACGTAAATCGGTTCTGGTGGCTCAGTGGACTAAAGCAGCCACTGCAGGGGCTTGTGTCCGACCTCATGGTCACAGGTTCAAATCCTGGCGGGTCCACTCAGCCTTTCATCCATCTGAGGTAGATAAAAGGAGTGCCACTGAGTTAAGTATCAATAAACATCTGTTATTCAGCGCCAGGACACCTACGGGTAATCGTGCGCTTTACAAATACACTTCTTGGGTTATGTTATTTCACGGCGCAGTGAGACCTCAATTAAGAAATTAATTAAAAAAAAATAGTGTTTCAAATTAGATAGAACAAAGAAAATTGTGTAGTGGAGAGAGACATTAATTCAACATTTTAGTCAGGACTGTTTTTTTGTTTCCAGTACAGCGCTGATGGTAGAGGTTTATTTATGTCCTTGCCTCAATGCCTTTTTAGCTTTAAAACAGGGTACAGGCTAAATCCTGTACATTCAGTTCATTAACTAATTGTTTTGTTAGTCACCAGGCATATGTAAATTGAAGTAGGAGACGTTTTCATGGTCGAAGCTTATTTAAATAATACCCTGTGATTGAGATTAGTAGACAAGAGCCTAATTATGAGTTGACCTTGTTGGGAACCGCAGTTATTGAATTTAATAACAAAGAGGACTCCGAGGTGCATTTATCATATGCGAGAACTATTCCATATTCCGAGTTTTAGAGCAATGTAAGAACCAAAATTCTCATGTCCTGGTAAAAATTAAGGGGCAGATTTACAAGGGCCAACAACAACAAGGAGCAAAGAGGGATTACAGGACCTAGGTCGCCCTCCACTCATCAAGTCTCGAAACCAATTTTGACCTAGATCAACGGCACTCTTCTCTTATGCTATGTAGTGATATCCCTCATGTTGCATTCAATTTACAACTACCTCCCCTCTTTTAATGATTGTGGGGTAGGGGGTTTATCCCTCTCGTGCCCAACTTAAAAACGCCCGTCCCTCTAAACAGACAATTGTGAAACCAATCAACCACTGCGAAAAAAATGTGTGAGAGCGAGATGGCACCTCACGGGCGCACCACCAATGGGGAACCTGGCAGGTACTCACCAGGATAGCCCTGTTCTCATCATTGGAGCCATCAAGCTTAAAGAAAGGTGTCCAAGTGAAAACAAATATGTGTTTGTGAAGGAAGAGGTGCAGTGGAAAAAACGAACAAAACACACAATAGTGTCACACAACTTAAAACATATGCCTACAGCACAGACGTACAAACTTTATTCCTGTTCTTTTGTGCTGATTGCATAGATTTAAAAAAGTGAATCTGACTGCTGCTTATACAGCCATATTCTACTTGCCGACATGTTTCATTGCCATAATGTTCATCAGGCAATTTCTTCAGGGCGTACAATTTTTTGGCCACTGCTTTTGGACACCGGGGCTTCACAACTGTCAAAACATAAAAACCCAAAATCAGGGTGTTTCACTGCCGTGTGGGTATTCAACTGTAAATTGCTGCACAAAAACGCTCTATATTGCTGTTTATCAATATTTACCCTCTAACGGCAGCTGTATCTCTTACCAGCCGAGAGGTACTTAAAAACACACTTGTAGATTTACTCCTTCTGTGAGCTATCTTCCGTCCCCTTCGTATTTTTACTGAAACGAAACGGACATCGAAATGTATCTTTTTAAAAACACTTACTTCTCACTTCTCTTTCACCGTTTTCCAAATTGCGCCACTTTAGAACCCATTACCACCTTACCAATAAACGGAGATCTGCCAGCTTCTACTCGACCCGTGCACCGTTCGCGGGTGCCAGCCATTCCTTTACATGTTGACACGAGTGAGAGGCCAGCTCTGATTGGCTCTCTCAATCTCGCGTTCTTGGCGGCCATCTTAGATTGGGTTCTTCAACATGTGGGCTATAAGGAAGTGCGCATCTTTCTTCATTTCTCGCGAGATCACGCGTTTTGTCATATTAAAGATGTTTTCTATTAGCTAAATTTTATTTGTACTCGTCGATTCAAACTAATAGTTCTAAAAATTAGATTGCAGCGTGCACTGCGTTTTATGTAGACCTCAACTCTACATTCACATGCAGGGGATTTTTAAGGGAGAATTTTTTTGAGTGTATGGATCAGCCTATTAAGCCCACACATACTGCCTGGATGAATTATAATGTCATCAAGATGAAACAGTGAATAAATGGATCAACACACCTCACTGCATCATCATGCATATCTCCATAGACGCAAAAGAACATCTACATCAGGTCAATATATAGAACCCAAACTGCACTGCCTGGATGTCAGTGTAATTTATTCCATTCCAGGAGTTCATTCTGCCCCCTTTGTTCACTTCTCTCCTGATAGATCCACCTCGCTTCTTTCGTGGCTAGTAGTCTATCGATCGTTTGGGGGTCTCCTGATACTTTCTCCAACACCACCCATGTAAATGTATGTTTACTCGTATAGCAATGCTGGACTAACTTCGTGGTATTTTTGCCTGATTTTATAGTGCTGAGGTGTTCTTGAATTCTTAATTTCACCTTGCGTGTAGAAAGGCCGATGTATTGAGTTTAAGATGCCACCGCCTCGTTTTGCATTTAGAAGATCATGCAATCTAAAAGATAAGTTGGTGCACACAAGGGGAAAACCAGCTAAGGATTTGAAAAATAACACCATTCCCAAAGGTCATTATCCTTGTGGGAGTTGTTCTGTTTGTCCGCTAACCACAAAAACATCTACCGTAACCTTACAGTCTGGAAAAGAATGGTTTTTAGGACAATTCAGCAATTGTAATACCACTAATGTGGTATATAGACTCCAATGTGAGTGTTCGCTCCAATACATCCAGGCAGTGCAGTTATCGGTAAGGTGGTAATGGGTTCGAAAGTGGCGCAATTTGGAAAACGGTGAAAGAGAAGTGAGAAGTAAGTGTTTTTAAAAAGATACATTTCGATGTCCGTCTCGTTTCAGTAAAAATACGAAGGGGACGGAAGATAGCTCACAGAAGGAGTAAATCTACAAGTGTGTTTTTAAGTACCTCTCGGCTGGTATGAGATACAGCTGCCGTTAGAGGGTAAATATTGATAAACAGCAATATAGAGCGTTTTTGTGCAGCAATTTACAGTTGAATACCCACACGCCAGTGAAAAACCCTGATTTGGGGTTTTTATGTTTTGACAGTTGTGAACCCCCGGTGTCCAAAAGCAGTGGCCAAAAAATTGTACGCCCTGAAGAAATTGCCAAATGAACATTATGGCAATGAAACATGTCGGCAAATAGAATATGGCTGTATAAGCAGCAGTCAGATTCACTTTTTTAAATCTATGCAATCAGCACAAAAGAACAGGAATAAAGTTTGTACGTCTGTGCTGTAGGCATAGGTTTTATGTTGTGTGACACTATTGTGTGTTTTGTTCGTTTTTTCCACTGCACCTCTTCCTTCACAAACACATATTTGTTTTCACTTGGACACCTTTCTTTAAGCTTGATGGCACCAATGATGAGAACAGGGCTATCCTGGTGAGTACCTGCCAGGTTCCCCATTGGTGGTGCGCCCGTGAGGTGCCATCTCGCTCTCACACATTTTTTTCACAGTGGTTGATTGGTTTCACAATTGTCTGTTTAGAGGGACGGGCGTTTTTAAGTTGGGCACGAGAGTGATAAACCCCCTACCCCACAATCATTAAAAGAGGGGAGGTAGTTGTAAATTGAATGCAACATGAGGGATATCACTACATAGCATAAGAGAAGAGTGCCGTTGATCTAGGTCAAAATCGGTTTTGAGGCAGATTTACAAGGCCCTTGCGCCACTTTTACGTCACTTTTCCCATGTTATAAATGACACAAAAGTGCCCCTAAGCCTTTTCTTCTTGTATTTTGCAGAAGTTTTGACCAGATGAAATGTAACAAATGGTGCAACATTTATTGCACCTGGAAATTACCGGGGACGATAAACATCACAACACTTGTAATTGTGCAAACAGTTTTTTTGCTTTGGGATCGCAATTTAATGGGCCACTTGTAATCAAGCTCTATATGTGCTCCCCACCAATGACCTTCTTCTCCATGGATTCCCTCACTAGCACCCGCCAACTGTGCCCTTTGTCGCTCCACAGCCCCTCTTGCAAATACATTTCATTTGTTTTACAGCGCTACTCATATCAGTGTAGGGTGTCAGAGCACATTACAACACACAAACTATACAGAGACAATGAATCATCCATGTGCACATCAGTCTATGGGAAATGTTATGTAAAACAATGAGGATTACAAGGTGTAGGAATCACGTCATCCTTACTAGTAAACAGTATATTTTAAGAATGTTTGGACTGGAGAAGCAAACACTCGCGATTTAAAATATACCTTAGTGGTTGGGGTTGGCTTTACTAATAAGAATGTATTTCTTTCCAAATCAAAACATTTTTAGCAACAATAGAATATTGAAAAACTGGGGAAAACACATGAAGCACTAACCTATATGATGCAGGTCACATGCAGTTCTTTCATGACAGTTCATGGGTCACTGTGCAATATTACGATTGTAGCCTATAAATCGCAAATAACAAAAGGATCTCTGTGGCAAAAACAGTATCCCACTGAGATATCCACATAAAATACAGTTCTGTGATCTGAATGGTGCATGCTCTATGCAGCAGGGACATTAATCCCCCCATGGTGCAAGGTTGCCTGCATTGAAGACAGGATTGTTTTTGGCTAGGAAGGAACACCCTCTTGCACAAAAACAATCCTGTGAGGCAACCACTTTTTATGTGTGCTGCGGAAAGAGTAAAAAACAAGGAAAAGAAATATATTTCTTCTTGTTACGCCTCACCTGGGAGGCGTATCTTTTTGGTGCAGTCCTAGGTTTATCATGTCTGGTAAATCTTGGAATGCAGCAAAACCCTTGGGAGAAGCATGGGAAAACCCATGCAATTCCCATGGAATGCCTCCCTGGTGCAGAGTAAGGCAACAGCGCAATTTGTGCTGTGTTGCTTTACTGGAGATTTATGAAGCCCCTCAGGACCACGCAAGGTGGCATTGCGTGGCTTCATAGTGTTGCGTTTCTCGTGCACCGTGTTGCATGGTGCAAGAACAACGCAACGGGGCTCATAAATATGCCCCATATACTTAAAACATGGTGTTATGGAAGAATGGGATCCCGAAAACCAGTGTAAAGAAAAGTAGCTGCCCTTCCATTTTGGCGGCCCTCTTCACACCCACTTTCTACTTGAAGTGTTTCTGAATATGGAATTTCAAACAGGGACTGTAGGGGCGAAATCCACATCAACACTATAGCAAAAACTGTTTTGCATGTTGTCTTAGTTAATAATTTTAGTTAGATTATGTTTCCAGGTTAGATTGAGATATGGAGGCCGATAACGCATGTGAATTTTAATTTAGTATTATGTCAATCAATTTTTAATTAATTATTCAGTCAATTTAGATGCTTTTATCAATCCCAGGAGACGAAGTGACCAAGTTAGAGTCTGCAACAGGTTATTCTGTCACAAACATGATATATATTCCGTCCGCATTATTACAAGTCCATCATATCCTATGGCACTTCTAATTAAATGGAGCGGATATTTGTCACATTTGTGACCGAGTATAGGTCAGCCGATGACTAAATGTATAATTTTGGACACTATATAATCATCAAATCACATATGACAACGGCGATCTTGGTATGTTTTATAAATAAAACAGATAGGATAAACATTCTTAGGCTGAAATCAAAACAAATACCAATATATGTTTAAGGCATGCAACTAAAATATTAATGGTCTATGTTCTGTCTTAAACAGATGAGGATGTTTATATACTTTGATTGCAGGAACAATGGAGTAATTCTTAACATACTTAAAACTGGAATCTCATGACTCTTTTGATTTAAGTCTTTCCAAACATAGTTCCAGTTTTCTGATGTCAGACATTTTTTTTCACAGAACCAGCAGATGAACTGAAGGTCAGAAGTCACAGCACTGAACCACTACCAAAGCTGGAAAGCAGGGAAAGAGGTCACCATGGGGTCTCCTTCTCCAGAGACACCATGAAATCTCAGGAATGGGATGGGACTCCAGGGCCGTCTCTGGTGTCCAGCAGGCTGGGAAGATCCTCTGTCAGTCCAACAATGCTAGCAGGAAATCACTGCTCAGGTAGGTGGAGCCAGAGCTTACCATTATTATTGGACGCATGCGTATCCTTGTCAGCTCTGCGGAAGTCAGTGGGTGGATACAGCACATTCTCCTGGGCGGTGCAGACTTCACATTCAGTTACACAGGGGTCGTTGTGCTCCCTGGGCTGATTCCACAAAATAGTGATGCCCTTGTATGGGCAGTGTGGGACCGACTGCCACATTTGTTTCATGATCATAGGGGTGAGATGATGCCTCTTCTATTTTATATTTTATTTTAAACAAGTCTTCGTTTGTGTTCTGACACAGCTAGTATGGACCTGTAACATTAGTACACAAGCATTGGCAATGGCAAATGGTCTTGATTTAATGATCTGCAGTGTTGACTCACACACACACACAATACTCACTCTATACTTACACAGCCATGTGTCTCACCCTCTACTCCCACAGACCAAGGCACAATACCCAGTCTATACTTATACAGGCAGGTGTCTCACCCTCTACTCAAACAAACATAGGCCCAATACTCACTGTGAGCTCACACGGATATTCCACTGAGTCTGCAATCACACCAGACCCTCTAGTCACCCTCAATTCGTGCAGGCTAAGGTTTATGGTGGGTAGAGGAATTGGCAGTTAATGGTGATTTAGAGTTTAAAGTTGGGTACAGGCTTAAGGTGGAGTGCAGTGGGGTAGATTGGAATGGGGTAGATAGGAGTGGATCAGAGTAGAATGGGATGTCTGGAGTGTAGTAGGTTGGAGTAGAGTTAGCTAGAGTGGGGTTGGGTAGATTGGGATGGGTGGGGTGTGGTAGATTGGTGTGGGCTGAGGTAGATTTAAGTGGGGTCGAATGGGTTAGATTTGGGTTAGATTGGAGTGGAGTGGGGTAGAGTTGAATGGATTTTGGTAGATTGGGGTGAGGTAGATAGGATGGAGTGGGGTGGATTTGGGTGGAGTGGGGAGTGATAGCGTGGAGTGGGGTAGGTTGTGGTAGATTGGAGTGAGGAAGATTGTGGTGGAGAGAATTTGGATAGATTGCAAATGGAGTTTGGAGTGGAGTGGGGTAAATTGGAATGGAGTGGCGTAATTGGACTGGGGTAGACTGGAGTGAAGTGGAGTAGACTGAAGTGGATTTGGGTAGACTGGAGTCGAGTGGGTAAGCATAAACATATATATAATGTACAACTAATATAACAAAATATAATTTTAATTCATATTTTTTATTTTTCTATTTTTTAAAATGTACGACTATAACAACACTATATATATATATATTTCTTTGCAAACATTTTTTTTTCAAATAAACTAGAAAAACATTTGAAATATTGCCAATTATACATAAAAAGTAAACAATAAACAAAAATACATTTTACTAAAACATTACACACACACACACACACATATATATATAGATTGATAGTTAGATAGATATAATATAAAATTAAATATACAAGCACATAGTAATAATATATATTTAAACAATTTTTACAAAACTATTAAAATCCAGGAATAATAAATAAACGATTACCACTCTAATGCATACAAGTCACGAAAGCATTGGCTGAGAAGGGGTACATTTTACTACTTCCATTCCAGTTAGTGCAACAGTAGAAAAAGTGTTGGATGCTGGAGGGGTAAAATATACTATTCCCACTTCAGTATGTGCAACAGTAGGGAAAGCGTTGGACTCAGTAGGGGTAAAACATACTATTGCCGCTCCAGTCTGTGCAGCAGTAGGGAAAGCGTTGACACCGGAGGGGTAACATTTACTATTCCCACTCCAGTAGTTACAGCAGTATAGAAAACGTTGGACTCCAGAGGAGTAACATTTACTTTTCCCACTCCAGTCTCTGCAGCAGTAGGGAAAGCATTGGATACCACATAGGTAAAGTTTACCATTTCCACTCCAGTAGGTGCAAGTGTAGGGAAAGCGTTGGACACAAGGGGGATAACATTTGCCATTCCCACTCCAGTCTGTGCAGCAATCGGGAACGCGTTGGACAATGGAGGGGTAAAGTGTACTGTTCCCACTGCAGTAGGTGCAACAGTAGGGAAAGTGTTTGACACAGAAGGGATAACAATTACTATTAACACTCCAGTCAGTGCAACAGGAGGGAAAGTGTTGGACTCCAGGGTGTGCAAGTATAGAGAGAGTAGTTCACCTCAAGTAAATATCATATTTTAACAACTCTGTAAAGTAACCAAAATATAAAATTCTCAATATAAAAATTATACGTCTATATCTTAACAAACATGTAACAAATTACAGAATGATTACAATTTGGTGTAATTATTATCAATTTAAACAAATATTATTAATGTAATTAAAATACCACACTATATTCTCACAAAACATCACAACCAATAATTAAAATGTACTTGAAGTGAAAACAGTATAAAATAATTAACATGTCCATCATTAAATAAAACAATTTGTAATAAATTAATACATATTTTTGTATGTTATTATTACTTAACTTCCTAACCTAGTCTCCTATAAACACAACAAAATACACCTAACATATAAATAATGTATTACATTTTCTACATAAGTATCAATAAATTAAATCTTTCAATTAAAATTAATAATTAATTATTAGCTAAGTTTTACTTAATTAATTTCCCACCCTGTTCCTCTACAATCTAATAAATAAACTCCTACAATACAACTTACCAAATATGAAAATGTCACTATATACATAATTATCAATTAAAAAATTCATAATCAATTATATATAAGTTATTTCTTATGTTGACACCCTATACCCCTAAAAACCCAACAACCTGCACCTAAAATATATCTGACAAATTTTAATAATTATACAATTTGCATTATGAATTATTAATTAAACAATCTTTAGTTAAAATAATTATTAAATAATTATAATTAATGTATTTCCCACCATTTACCCATACAAAATACCACGACCTGCGCCTAAAATAAAAGCTTTTAAGATTAATTGGTTACACAATCTACATAATTAATTGTCAATTAAATAATATTTTAAATACATGAATTCATAATTAAGAATCATTAATTTACTTCTCACCCTTTACCTCTACAAATCTCACAACCCACATGTAAAATAAATCACAAAAAAATAAATGAATTACACAATTTACATAATTAATTATCAATTAAACATTTAGGGCCTGATTATGAGTTTGGCGGTCCGATGGTAGGTCTATAGTTCTTCCAATACAAATGTCTGTTAACAGAGTAACATATAAGAGGCAATAATGTAAGACTAAACACTCAGTGCAGGAGTCAGTGGTTCCAAACAAATCTGGTTTCGAGGGTTAGCAATATAATTTTTTTAGAAAAATGCTCAAAATTTAATTTTCTGTCAAAATAGTTAATTGTCTTCTTTTTTACTTATAGGCTTCAGAGGAACCACAAAAATATATACATTTCTTAAGCCACATTTGATTTTTGTGTTAAAAATGATCAGCTGTATTGAGCATACTTGGGGGCATTATTTCTAGCATTTCCGGATTGCCGCACTTTTAAGCATATTTAAATAATGTACTTTCGTGACTAGTAGAACATGACGTCTGATTTATTAAATTTGTATTTGTTGAGTGGATGTAATTGAAGAAATCTGCAAATTTGTTAAACCTGAAAATTTCACATCATCACTTAAATTCAGTCAAATATTTATTTTGTAAGTTTTTTTAATATTGTCACGCTTTCTAATATCTTGAGACTTGGTAATCTGTGAATGTGGTTTCCTAATTTATTCTTAGTTTTCGGAAATGTAATGTTTTTGCCTTGTACATGGCTCAGTTGTTCTCTGCTGGACTCCCATTTCGACTAGTTCACGTTAGCAGAAATGAACAACGGAAGCCTTGCTATAATCTAGTGGTTAGAAGTGGTATGGAGACAAATTGTCAGCTCTATATAAAATACCAAAAATACTTGAATAATTGAATACATTTACCCTCGTGCAGTAGTTTGCTCAGTTACTGGGTGCGTAGGGTGCACTCTACCTGTTAACTTGTACATTCATTGCTTAGTAACTTGGCCATTGAAATCACGAAAAACACTAGTATTGACATATTATATTACGAGACTGAGGTGGGCTTAGAGAAGTGGGGGAGTGACTAGCAGGTCACTGGGTCAAATGCCATTTTAAAATTATATACAGAAAATAGTAGCTCACAGCCTTTAGGCTTCAGGCATTGATACAAAAATACATGAGAACATTACCTCCACATTCACCAGGTAGACAGTCATACACACATAACCTTTTCATGTCACGGAGAAATTTTAAGTTTTCATTTTACCCTTCTGTTGTCATTAGTGTTAGAAATGTGTTGGGTCTTTTTACGACTGCTCAATTTTCTCTGACAGTTTTTTTTTTGTGGATGCCCTTGGACTTTGGTTTTGTACTCAGATGATGAGGACTACTGCCTGGGATTTTCAAACTGAATGAATATAAATCATGGCCTCCTAGGAAGAAATCGGGTCCTGAGGCTTAGGGTCTAGTTTATTCTTGCTGTGAGTGCACCAAACCAGGGGGTGTAATTATGGAAAAAAACACTCAACTACGTCTACTGTGATCTATAATCCAAACACATTGTTATCGTGATTGTTATGTGTGGTTCACAGGGCCTTGCTGTTCTTGCATTCCGCTGTGTCATGTTTTGATCATTTGGGTGTGTACTGGTAGTAGCCTTGGGGAGTATCCCCCATCTCCCACCACCCCTGTTTCTATCAGTGCGTGTTGAGGTGGTGTGGCGCCTTGATGCATTTGCTGCGGCTTGTGGGTGCCAACCTGTTGTGATGTAAATTGTATGGATGATATGGGTGTTGGGCTTATTCACCCTATACTTCACTGTCCCGAAAAGAAGAACCCCATTTTGAAATGTTTGTCGGTGTTTAATTTTATTTAAACTATTTCTATGTGATCACAGCAGCTTATTCTTCTACTCCCATGGTGCACCCTTCATTCTGCTTTCACTCATCGCTCTATCACAGAATCCCAGACCGAGGGAGTGAAGAAGTGTTCAGGAAATTAGTCATCCGAGCACCTGTGGCTCTGAAAGTGTTACTGTAGCCATAGTATGTGGCAGAGAGTGGCATACAACCTGAGCAATAGCACATTCACGCCCTGCACCTAGAACCATAGCACATGAGGAGAGTGACATGAGTGCACTGACCAGGCACAAATGGCTCTGCGATACTAATCAATACTCAGTATCAGTTTGGTGTTGAATGAGGGCAAAAAAAGGATCTCAGCAGGGATTTCAGTGGTGCTCACTCAAGACACTTACCGGAATTACTCAAGCGAGTCTCTCTTCGAAGGAGCCAAACGTACATATACATTACCAGAAGTCCAGATTGGGCGTGACTCCCTCTAGCCCCTTTATACATCTAACCGATAAATGATGGGAGGAGCCTAGTACAAAGCAAACACAAGGAGATTATGGATGGAGCGCTGACATTTTTCAGACACACTCCCCCAGACACAGATCTGGGTTGTATCCATCATCATTTTCTATCTCACTTCGCCACCTCAGTTCAGACCCAGCTAGGCTGACCCTGTGCCTCATGGGAACAGTCAAACCCGAACAGCCAAGCCAGGTCTTCCCTGAAACAGAAACAAGCATCATAGGACCGGTTATTGGGTAACACCTTTCATCAGCCAGGCTAGCTTGTATCCAGTGGCAAAGTGAGCAAGGGACCCACGTCTGGGCATACCCTGCCAATTTTGGGCGAACAAAGCAAACACAAGGAGATGATGGATGGAGCGCTAAAACTTTTCAGACACTCACCCACAGTCACAGATCTGGGTTGAATCCATCATCGTTTTTTAGCTCAATTTGCCACCTCAGTTCAGACCCAGCTATATGCAAATCAGTCTTGACCCTGTGCCTCATGGGAATAGTCAAGCCCAAACTGCCAAGCCAGGTCTTCCCTGAACCGGAAACAAGCATCTTGGGACCGGTTTCTGGGTAACACCCTTCATCAGCCAGTCTAGCTTGAATCTAGTGGCAAAGTGAGCAAGGGACCCACGTCTGCCAACGTAGGGTGAACAAAGCGAACACAAGGAGATGATAGATGGAGCGCTGAAACTTTTCAGGCTGAAGAGGGCTGTTATCCCAAAACCGGTCCTAGGTTATACCTTTACCCGGGCAGGCAGTTCCTCCCACTCCCTACCCATACAGCGACAACCACAAACCCCCAACTAGACACCCTACTTTAGTACCAAAGTAGAGCGACCTACAGAAGCACAAACATTGTGTTTCTGGACCCCCCTCCACTTGAATACATCCATACAACAAATAATAAACAACAGAAATGCACGTGCCGTACTTGACTTGACCTGGATTATTTATCCTCAAAACATATGAACTAGAACATCATGTTTTGTGTGATTTATCACTTCATTTTTATTAAATTTCCAATTGTATTTATATGTTACCTTTGTTTTTGGTCTCTTAGTTTGCCAAATTCACATTTTTACAACCTTACATATACAAAAAATACATTCATATTTACAAAAACAACAAATAGTTTCAATATACACTTAAGAAAAATATTAATCAATCGAACCACCATTCATTCATCAGATATACCAACACAAACAACAATAACAATTTATTTTTAAACAGATACCGGAATCAGAATATTCACAGTACATCCATACAACCGCATCATCACGCAAAATCATAACCCAGCTCTACTCCTTAACATTAGAGGCATCCCCGCTGGACAACTAATGGACCCAATGCGTCTGGGAGGGAGACATGGTCACGGGCCCCTTGACGGAGCAATGGCAATACTGCTGCAAGCAGACTGAACAACTCTCCCCAACTACAGACTAAGACTGATACACTTCAAATACATACACAGACTGTATCGCACCCCGACAGCTCTCCACAAAATGGGCTTAATTGCCAATGCGAGATGCGTACACTGCTTTGCGCCAGATGATGCGTTCATACACCTACCCTGTACATGTCCGCGTATGGCTGTATACTGGTGAGCTGTATGTACGATAATAAGTGCCATTACATCCTACTCTATACACCGGCACGCTCACATGTCTACTAGGATACATCAAAGATGTCCCCCAACGCTAGCAGTTGTCTGGTGATGATGCTACTGTTGCTGGCCAAATGCATGGTGGCCAGCACATGGCCATTTACACACTACCAGATGCTGACCCTGCACACTACATATCCCAGCTATGCCTCAGAAATGGCCATGCGGGTTATTCACAATATTCATTGTACTGGAGCGAAATTAACTGTATTCCTCTCTTAAAATATAAATAAAGTTAAAAAAAAAACAACAACGACCACATGTTCTTCAGAACTCTCAGTACATGGCTCTGCAACTCCGTTCAGTAACCTTGAAAAACAACCTTCCACACTATTGCAAACACCCTAAATGTAATCTGCTTGAAAATTGTATTCATGGATTTTATAGTGAATCCTGACTAACTGAGCAGATGCTCTACCTGTGCCATTGCTGTTCAATTAGGCCAAAAGGGGTTTGTAATCTGTTTTGATAGTGAACTCCATACCCCAAAGGTATGTTTTAAAGTGTTTAGCCACCCACGTACAGGTCAAGGCCTCCATCTCAATAGTGGAATACCTAGCTTCAGAGGATGAGAGTGGTCTTGAAGCAAAAGCCACAGTGTTCTCCAAACCCTGACATCTCCGACTACGCATGCAGCTAAACCTTCTGAGCTGGCATCAACGTACTAATAACTACAACGTTTTTGATTAAAAGGAGAAAGTGGCAAAGCCTTTACAATTAACTCCTTAACTTTACTGAAAACTTCTTTATGTTTGTAAACCAGATGATTGTGACGCCCCTTTTGAGCAGGTTTCTCAGAGGTAAGGCCCTATGAGAAAATGTGTTCACAAATCTGGAGTAGAACCCACACAACCCAAGACAGGATCTCAGTTGGTCTTCATCCTTGGGTATAAACACTCTCAATAGCTTGGATCAAAAATGACTTAGGTGAAATACACTTAACAGAAATGATATGGCCCAAATAATCCACCTCTGGAGTGAGAAATGTGCACTTCTCCATTTGTAATGTCACAGCTCTATCCTGTAACACCTGTAGTACCTTGGACAACCATGTGTTGTGTACATCAAGGGTGTCAGCAAAAACAAGAATGTTATCCTGAAATGCCATAACTCTATTGATACCTTTGAAAAGGGTAATCAGAAGCTTCTAAAAAACAGATGTCTTTGACGCTAATCCAAAAAGCATGCAGAGATATGTAAAAGCTCCATGAGGTGTAATAAACATAGTTAAGTGTCTGCAACCTTCCTCTAACTCAACTTGGTGATTTACAGATTTGAGGTCTAAAGATGTAAAAAATGTTGCCCCACCAATTGTGCCAATAGTTCCTGAATTTTAGGGAGGGGATGGCAATCAACAATGATCTGTTTATGTAGAGACCTTACATCAGCACACAACCTAAGAGAATCAGATTTTTTTAACCAAACAATGGGAGACACCCATTCGGATGCCTCAATATGTTCAATTACCCTTTCATCCAATAGCTTTTTATGACAAAAATGCTAAGATCCTTCCTTACACTAAGGGGCACATCTCTGAGTTTGTGTCTCACAGGAGACAGACCTTTTTTTAGCATGATCTTGTGAGAGAAAGGTTTAGCCCTGCTGAAAACACCATCAATTCCTTGGAGAACAGTTATGCAGTAGACAAGAATATCAGAGTCTGGACCAAGCACCAATTCTAGGTTCCCTTGCTGTCTCCACTGTTGCACATGTTGACCACTTTTGACAATATACACATTCCCTAAAATAGTATGAGACATACACGAAAGGGAAACTACAACATAACCTATATTGTTGATGACAGATTAACCATAGCCATAAGCTTTGACATCATTCTTTTCTAAATTTCTATTATTCAAATGTGTTTTAAAGAACTCTTCTGAAATCCATCAATGTAAATTTCACAATTGGCATTTTACACAAATCATAATCAATGGATGTACTCAAGATCTCTTTCTTGTTTTCCTCACCAACTATGGTAAGAATAAGATTTACTTGTCCTTCAGCGTCTTGACAATAGTCAATTTTACACTCAACTAGGGAATGCACCATGCATTGCTACCTGCAAACAGAGCAGAAATGTCTAATTTTCCCACACTTAAAGCACTCTTTTTGAATTGCAGGACACAAATTCTTGCTAGAATGCAACCCAGATCCGCATCTGGAACATTTGGTCTTGTTGCTGTTATATTCAAGAACTCATTTAGAGAACTTATTTCTATTAACATTGGGAACCAAAGAGACATCAAGATGATTATCCCTATCCTCATTAAGCATGTTGCATGATCACACTGATCTTTCAAAGCCTTTTGCCACTTCTACTGCCTCAGATAATTTAAGATTTTGATGTCTAAATAATTGTTCCTGAATTTTCTTATCATAGCAATGCATGATCACTTGATCTCTGATGTATTGATCAGCAATTACGCCAAACTCACACATCGCTGCTAAAATGCACATCACAGCAACATAGCTTTCGACTGTTTGTAGCACTTCACAAAACTCATCATAATCTTCTACTCCAACAGGGGCTTTATGTTGCGGCAAATTATCAAATATTTCCTGTGCCTCTGTGCTAATGTCATCAACGCAGAGCGCCAACAACAACAAGTCTTTCTCCCAAAATGACAGCATGTAGGTAATGTGAGCACCGAGTGGTTAGGGGCATAGTAGAGCAATGCAGGCAGCATGTTAATGTGCTGTCGTAAGAAGGAGCAAGGAAGTAAAATGCAGCGCAGATGGAAGCGTCGGGCTAACAAACGCGGAGACTTACTGACAAGGATACAGGTGAATAGCAATGAAGTCTGCTCCAACGGTCACAGCTACAGGCAGCTTTAGTGATGTTGCAGCACTGGTGGTGGTGAACCTTACATCGCTGACTTGACAAGGCCCTTCATAAAGGTGAGGCGGTTTGGTGGTTTACGGTGCAACAAGGCACTGAATCACAACTGGGGCAAGTCGCTTGGCGCCAACATGTGGTGATGAAGACAGACTCCAGTAAGGGATTGGGAGAACTTTATTAATACAAATGTCACCAGCAGTGGAGAAGTGAACTTGCCACAAGTATGACCAGACTCCAACTGACTGGAACCTTAACCTCAAATGTTCCATATCTGAAAGAATTAGAATACGGGGCATGAGAGTAAAGCATCTCATGCACAGAAGGGGATACAAGTGCCTTGTGCACTGGGAAGGTTACACAACTCAAAAGCTTACAGAATAAGATAAATAACATACTACAACAGATCCATTTAAGCATAGTTTAATTTAGACAAATGAGGAAAATCATGTCAACTATTAATTTCGCACAGCTAGCTTCCTAGACATATTGAGACGTTATGTGCTGCTCCAGTTTAGGTGTTTTCAGTTAAAATCTTGGATTTGTTTTCCTGTTTTATAATGGAATAAGCAACAATTCACTTCGCAGAATATACAGCACTAACCAGGCCTGAAGCAGCACATCAAACATGAACCTGGAAAACTTGGAAGGGCTGCTTCCAATATTTATTTTATTTTATCTCCAGACACGTGTTTCACTCTTTGTGAGCTGAGCTCTTAAGCAGAGCAAAGTAGGCACTGAGTGGCAAGCTTGTTCGCAGCATAGCCTTTAAAGAAATGACCTGCTCTTTCTTAATTGCTCAACACATAGCATGTTATTGGAAGGGATAATCCCTTCTGGTGCTTTGCTGCTGGCCACAGGAACCACATTTAATGCAACAAGAACCTTCAAGTGGGCACATGCAAAAGAGGAGCAGCACTCAATAATAGCACTCTGTGTGGGACACAGTTGTACTACAACTCAGTAGCCCTCACAGTGCATTCTGGTCGAAGGCGTGACTTGCCACATGGCAAGATTGTCTCGTGCAAAGTTGGCTCTGGAGGTCATCGCTAACTCCCAAAACATGCTGGAGTCACACAGCAAGCACATGAAGGCGGACCTGGCGCTTGGAGGATGAGAGGAGGCTTGCGAGTGCTGTAGTGGGCCCCGAACTGCGGCAAGACCCTACATCAGAGACAGGCTCCTGGCTGAGATCCAGCTTCCAAGATGGTGGCTGGCAAGCTCGGGCTCTTGAAATAGTCCAGCCATCCCTGATGGCTGCTGACACTCGGGCCCTGAATTGCAGCACAGTAATATCACCGCTCTGAGTTCGACCTTGGAGGACAGAATGCCTTTGCGACTGGTGCTGCATGGGCACGTGAAGAGCGGACAGAGCAACAACAGTGATGCTACAGTATTACTGGGATCAGGCAGGGCAGGTTTGGAGGAAGGGGCCTGAATCCTGCCTGCCTGCCGTGCCCGGCCAGGCATTTGGAGTGGGAGCCCCCAAGGAGCAGTGAAGGTGCTACTCGAAGGGGAATCAGAAAAAGCTGGACACCCCATAATGTTAGGTGAGGACATCTGGGGGTGACAAAGTGGAAGATACCCTATGGAATCTGGCAACCTGGATCTCATCTCCCCCCTGCTTGCTTAGTGGATCACAGCTAAAGAAGGCATTTGCCTAGGGGGAGGCTGCTGGGCTACACCTAACTTAGCGACCTTCGTGAGCCCTCCACAGACTTCTGGTGGGGGCTGGAAGTAAAGTGGTCCTTTGAGATATCTAGTGGGTTAGAAGGTGTGAGGAAACCTACTGAATTCCAGCTGAGAGCCCACTGGCCTGGGAATCCATGGAAATCCAGTGTTTCTAATTGAGTGGATCTCTGGCAACATCCCATTGCCGACTATTACAGGAGTAAGCTGATTGTGTTTGTTGGCTTGGGGATGCTTCTAGATGGCCATCATAAATTCATAGACAAGAAAAAATGTAATGCCACAACCCTAAAGGAGGTGGGACCTACTGTCTGGGGCAACAGTACAATTTGCTGAACTGCTCCAACGAGCGGAACTGTTGGACCAATGAATGAAGTATGCGGAGGACAGAACCCACTGGAACAATGTCAGAATAGTTGGATTGCAGAAGGGGGTGGAAGGGATAGACGTGGTGGTTTTTCTGGAGGTTAGCGGCTAACCAAAGAGGTTGTTCCAGGGGCCCTCACCATTTTCTTTCACTGGAAAGGATGCATAGGGTACCTGTGAAGCTGCCTCCTCCAGGGGCTTCCCCTCCAACAGTGGTCACTCATCTGCTGCCTTACAGAGAAAGAGTCCTAATACTTCAAAAAGCCCAGGAGGCAGGACAATTCGACATTGACAATGCACCAGTGGCCATCTCCCAGGTCTACACCATGCTGGTCCAGCATGGGCAAGCCTCCTTTCTTGCTGTTAAAATGAAGTTGCGAGATGCTGGCATTCAACATAGGCTATTGTTTCCTGCATGCCTCAAGGTTACAGATGATGGCTATGGTATGTTCCACAACAACCCTCAGTGGCATTGGATTAGCTGGAGGTGTATAAGGCTGGCTTCAAGGGAAGAAAAGGCCTAAGCTACCTAAATCGAAAAGCCGCCATCAAGGCATAAGAGAGGATATCATCAGAGCATGGCTGTCAACGGGACAGTCAAAGAAAGAAAGAGCAGAGGCAATTGATGCAGCATCCTCTATGGGGATGTCTCCAGGCACTTCATTGAGCTTCCTCCAAAAGCTTAGATTCTGGTGTCTTAGCTGAGGACCTTGGTACTGGACTTCAAATCACCCCCAGTACGGCTGAAGACCTCGTACGTGGCTGACCTTCATATACCCTTCCTCCTTATACGTCCTCATCTACCTGATTCATAATAAAGACCATTCTGCTTGCCAGTTCATATCAACCAACTAGATCACGGACCAGTTCATGAACTCAGAAATACTTTGACGGAGTGGACTGGCTCCATCACTGAGTAAGTTTGTCTGAAATCCTTCCATAAGGGAGTCAAGGTGGAGAAACCTCTTCAGTGGGTGTTGTGGCAGCCACGCCTTACGAAAAATCCTTCATACGACTCAATAGTATTAAGGGTTTGGTTTCTATAGCTAAGCTTATTTATATGTTTTGGCCAGAGGGCTGTTGCTTTTCTGATTTGGGCTAAGGAAGTTGGGAACTGTGTTGTTTACATTTACCTATTCATTGAGAATAACTGCATGTGTGCTTCTTGGGAGTGAGAAGAGGTTGGGGGTAGATTGAGCTTGATAAATTGATGGCACCTAATACTTGGGTTCTACAGTCTCAGACCATAACCCCTTCTCGATGAAGCTCCTGGGAAGATGCACATTGTCCAATCCCATCTGGAAGCTACCTCCTAGCAATCTACATGCCCAACCTTTAGAGACCCTCTAGGAGACAAAAACGCACACTATTCACCACAAACTCGCAGATCATTTCTCATATGAATAGAGAATGGGATGCCTTTAAAGTTTTGGTGCGGGGTCAGTCTTTGGGTGTGAAGTGCTCCCTCCAGACAAATCTGTCACGGTTGGAGGGCATCACTCGTCCCTTAGAAACCGAGCAACAAGTCAAATTGAGATTATGGCGACCCTGCGCGAGGAGGAGGAGGAGAACCATGCTGAGGTGTTGGGAAAACTCAAATGCATAAGACAGCGAGAGAACATGACCACTGCACACACAAAGGGGGGACATGCAGGTAAGTTGCTGGCATGGTTGACCCTCACAGAGGAAACCCATTACCAAAATACCCTGACTGACGGGGAAATTAATTTCTCCCAAACCAACATTCATGAAGTATTTACTGGGTACTATAGTAAGTTATACGAGCTACTGTCCAACAGAGGAGAGGAATATGAAAGCCTTCCTAGGTACTTGCCACAGCTGCCAGTGAAGGAACGAGAAATATTTGGCACCCGATTTCAGAACCTGAGATCAGACCGTCCATCAAAGAACTGGGGCAGACAGCTTCCCTGTCAAATTGTATCAGACTTATGTGTGTGCCTGGCTGCAGGACTAGCTGAGGTGTACACCTTCACTTTAGATTATGAGCACCTGCCAGAAATGGACAAAGAGTCCCTGACTGTATCCATCCCTAAGCCACAGAGTGAAACTACTGACGTAACATAACATAAATTAAGGCTATATAATTCTAAGTAAGATATTGGCAAACTGGTTGTAAGCCATCTCCCCACATTGGTGTATGGGGACCAAAACGGTATTATCCCTAAACGCAGTACATCACAGAACATACAGCGCCTATACCATGTTTAGGATTAACCGGATAAATGTCAGTTTCTTGAAGCACTGGTCTTATCCGTGGACATACAGAAGGCCTTTGACACCCTCAGATGGGATTACCTGCACAAGGCCATGACCTGCATGTTGCTCTGGGAAGCGTGGAACAAATGAGTCACGCTGTTATACACCAATGCACGAGTATACACAGGCAGTTGCAAATCGGACCCTATTGAGATCAGCCGGGGCACATGATAGAGTTGTTCTCATCCCCCAATGCTGTTTGAGATGCCAGTTGAGCTCCTTGCTTGCCTGCTGAGACTGGCAGGCCATGGCAAAGGCTTCCACTTCAGGATGGAGAGCATATATGCTCACTGTACGTGGATGACATGTTGGTCTTTTTGCCCGAATTGGTGTCCCAAGGAGTGCATGCTTTTGGACAAATTCGGGCAGGTATCTTGCCTCACAATGGACTGGAGAAATGTCTGTGTTTTTCCAGTCTCTGCAGACTGCCCCAGATCCAGTGCTATCCCTAGGCATCCAATCGGTATTCAGGTTCATTATGTATCGTAATCAGGGTATACCATAAGGATGCAGGCATCCGAAAAGGCAATCTCAGTAGCATGTTGTGGGGCCTTAAAGGCAGTGTGGCCTTTTGGCGAATGCTACAGCTCCCCGTCATGGCCCCAATAGTGCTGACAAAAATGGTGATCTGCAGAGAGTTCTAAATTATTTTGTGAACCATCCAATTTCTATTTCTAGAGCACTACTTGAATGCCTTGACCCAGGAATTGATATGGGAAGGACAGTGCACTAGTGTTGCACTAGGTACACTCCAGCGGCTGCCGTCTAGGGGCGTATTGGGAGTCTCATACTATGAATTTTACTACTGGGTAATACAGCTGCAGTTAATTGCTCACTGGCTCATGAAACTCATTCTGGAAGAAATGGACAACCTCGGAGATCCAGGTAATGGATCTAATAGATCCACTAGCAGTCCCCATTGACTCACCAGGGCACATCACTGCACCATTAATAACACTTTCCATGTTTGTAGAAAACCCTACGGCTACTTTAACCCCTATGCAAGTGGGTTCAGGGCAGTCAAGACCCATTGTGAAAATAGTATTCTGACCTGAAATGGAGGTACCCAGTGAGAAGCCTGGTCTAAATACACTCACCAGCTAATGCTAGCCAATTCTGTTAGATGTGCTTAAAGCATTGGCCTCTGCACTTAATTATCATTCAAGCAAATAGACATTCAAGTGGGTCTTCTCAACATATTAGCTGTGTACAGTTCAGGTACAGACAAAAAGTTATTGCATTTGAATAATCTTAATACAAGAGTTCATGTGGCGGAAGCATTCAGATCAAGCACATGTACTTGCACTTGTGCTCCAATCATTGTCAAATTAAGACAGCTCCTAGAGATATTATCATCAGTTGTAGAGGATCTGAAAACACAAGGAGCCTATACTAATTGATCCAGTAGAAGCACAAATGCACCGTTAATGACCAATAAAGTGATACCCAATGAGATTTTACAGAGGACCGAGCCTGATGGAAACCACGAAACAGACCTTAAGCCAGGCAAAGACCCCGAGACTGGGGAACAAAATAAGTCCTGGAAACATACTCATCATGAGTCAATGCAGGTTAAAATTCACCCAACTCCAATTGAGGACTTGATTGTGGAGGACCCTTTACTTCTCAATTCCTTGAAAACACCAAAGTGTCGGTACCCATGACCCCGTCGTTTTACCACCGGGTCAAACCAAAGCACTAATAAAAAGGAAAAGAAAAGAAAAAGGAAAGCAAGAAATAGGATCCCTCGGGTCACCGACTGCTCAAAAATAACAACAAAAGAAAAAATATTACCAATGTTTCACACAAAGGAGAGTAAACCTGACCACTACTTCAACACCTGTCGTGCCGTCAAAAGTTGTAATAATAGACTCTGAAAACCATGAAGACGTTCAGCCGAACAAAAAAGCTAAGTTCATCAGTAAGACAAAATAGAACAATCTAAAGGTGATTACGCTTGCCACTCAGATCGAATGCCTTGAGATGAATCACGAAATAGAGGATAAGAATCACCCCCACCCCCATTGACTTTAGATACTCAGGAGTCCGTCCATTGCAAAAATAAAATGAGGATTTTATCAAACCAAATGAGTCATCCCTCAGAAATTCCTGCATTATAAGAGCAAGACCAAGAGACTAGCTTACTTCTCTGCTCAGTCACCCTCAAATAGTCCAACTCACCCTGTGCACGCAAACGGGCCCTATATTGGAGGCTGAAACATCAGGGTACCCAGGGCCTATAGAAAACTATTGTTCTACTTGAAATATGACTCCAAAGGCCCCCACAATGTTTTAAACTTTGAGAATATGAAAACATTTTTTAAATCCCACCCACCGCTTGCACACATTATTTCAGTGGGCATTGTTAGCAAAGAGTTCCTCAAGCTCAAAGAACTGAGCCCATTTTAGTAACATGGTACTCAGCTAATTGCACCAATAAATGAAACCCGCTCAATTCAAGTACGAACTCACTGAAGATCAGCATTGTTCACCAGAAGAATCTCTCAATTGACCAGGATAAGAGATCTAAAGGCCCAACCCCAGCATTGATAAGTGCTCCAAACCATGTGCAAGACTGGAGCTGGCTCCTGGCAGCACTACTTCTGCCCAGTGAAAAGTGATTGACACTTGCAAACAGACTTCCCATCCCAACCACTTCAGCAAGTTAAAATATGTTCACAGAATATATTGTGGTCTACAGCAAAACATGAGCAATCTAAAAGATAGCTCCCTATGGACAAAGTACAGTGTAAACTTACACGAGATATAAAGCTTGACCTCAAATTCAATGATTGTGCACATGATGCAAAGCACAAGCATGACATTCAAAATGAATCTCCTTATACTGATGAAAATTGTCTTTAATTTAAATGTATTTGCCCCTGTAAGGAAATGCCTCATTTTGCATGTTCACCCCCACATTTTTGGACTGGTGCTGCTGGTTTTTTGACTCTGAGAACACACCAAGGCCTGCTAACCAGACCTCAGTGCCAGTGTTCTGATTCTATACAAATTGCATGTCAAAGTGAATACACTCAATTGGCAAGGACTGACTTACTTATAAGTCCCTATTATAGAGTACCATGGGTACAATCAACCACCTGAAACTCAACCAAGAGAAAACTGAAGTACTCCTCATCTCCAACAGAGACGAAAACCTCCAAACTGAAGAATGGCTGAAAGCCATCGATGTCCCCAATGGTACCCTCTCCCTAGCGGACTCGGTAAAATCTCTAGGTTTTACCCTAGACCCGAAACTGAACCTGAAAAAACACATTTCGAGATCCGCCAAAAGTGCCTTTCTCAACCTGAAACTACTATATAAAATAAAACCCTTCCTTCCTCCTAAAGATCTCCAACAAGCCACGCAAGCACTGGTGCTCTCCAGAATCGACTATGGGATCGCAGCTCTGACCGGAACAGCAAAATCTCACCTAGCACCCCTAAAAACAACCTTCAATGCTGCAGCAAGAATGGTCACAGGAACTAAGAAATTCGACCACATCCCTCCTGCACTAAGGGAACTTAAATGGCTCCCATTGGATCTTCGAGCCAGCTTTAGAACAGCTTGCCTCACGCATAAAGCCCTACACACAGGCAAACCGGAATACTTAGCCACTAAACTCAAAAGAGCCGGCCAGTCCAGGAACCTCAGGAGCTCCAACAGTCTACTGCTCATCCCCCTGAAAACTCGCAAGCAGAATACCGCAGCCAAATCTTTTGCTGGTAACGCCCCTAAAATCTGGAACTCCATCCCCCCCACATCAGAACGATCCCCTCATTCCCTAAATTCAAGAACATGCTCAAAGTCTTCTTCCTAGACCGCTCCCAAGCGAAACGATAAGTTACAAGGTTGCTCCTGTCACGGTTCTCCATCTTTTCATATTCTCTTGATGGTGAACTTTGAAGTGGACCCAGAAAACCTCGCAATCTCCCCGACCTGGCTAAGTATAGAATCGAACTAGACGCTCGTCCAGAAGGATCGTCACCCTACCCGCCCCACGCCTGCCCGCGCTCCTATCTGAACTATACGCGGCTCGATCCTCCATGGACCATCATAATATCTGTACCGCATAACTGCATCTGACTGTACATGTTGTAAAGCGCTCTGATACCCTCGGGTCCAGCTAGCGCTATATAAAACTCCTAAAATAAAAAAATAATAATAAAAATAATATATAAGGCAGAGTGTCCACCCTGGGCTGCAACAATGTTTGTGCCACCCTGTGTGTGACAAAGTACAAAATGGCTCTCAGCCTGCCACTACAGACTGCGAGGATAGTGTTTGCACTGCCAATTCGACTTTGCCGTTCACATCTCCACAACGGCTCCATCAGCGCCGGGGATGCCTGGCTTCACCTTGGAGGTGCCCAGGAGGGACCATCTCACAGGGAAAGCCAGGACGGGTTCCCCAGCGGTATACAGCACCAGGACACTCCGAGATGGAGTAACAGTGCGCTTTACAAGTATACTTACTTACTTACTTTTACTTACATCAATGGCAAAGTCACCCCATCCATAACAATATATATACGTCTCTCCTAAGAAAGGCCTATAGAGGCCCTCTGGCAGGGAGCTGTATTTTGTTGAGCTAGACTTAAAATGTTAATATGTTTTAACTGCAACACTTTAAAACGGTTGTTTTGCTTGTATAAAGTTAGTAGACACATTGGCTAATACAGGGTTACAGGTTGGCACCCCAACCTGGCTAACTCCTGAATGGGACTACCTAACTGGGTCATGTAAGTTATCAAATTATTCACAGCATTAAACCCAACCTGATGTCCAGGTCGAAATTAATCCCACAATTAAAGTTCAGCAACTTATGCGCCAGTCTTTGCTCCAGCTACTCCAGTGACCTCACATAGGCCCTGGCACACAGACAGCTTTCTGACAGCCAGGGGAGATGTGGGAATGACTCCCCATCACAGGAACAAAGGCAGTTGCAGCAGAGTGAGGTGTCACCTATTCCTACAGCATAGCCACTCAGGGTGTTAGCCAAAAAGGCAAGCTTGAAAGGTGAAACTGCCTTTGTGATGGAAGTAGTGTCAACACCCCTGAGCAGGATGCCTTTTGGTCTTTCAGACGAAGTGAAGCCATGGTCAAATAGGCATAACTTGCTCCCAAAACTGTTTTACAGTGGGTGTGTAGCTCTCTGGTAGCCACACCTCTAGGGTGGACTACAAAGCTCCTAATGACTGAGGAAGGGTAGTGCCATCTTGGAAGGGGCAAGAATGTGGCACTCTGGGATAGCCAGATGCCAAATCAATGACACAATATCGACGTCCAAAATATTGATGTAAAAAATATCGGAGCAGAAATCTCAACATCAAGAATATCGAAGCCCTATCTACATTATGGTAAGTACAAAAATATCGAAAAAAATATATAGTTGTCAAAAATATGTTTTTTTTTATGTTTACAAATAATATAAAATAAAGTAAATAATACATATATTTAAAATAAACATAGTTAAAAATATGTTTAAAATTCTAAGTAATACATATAATGTAAAAAAATATATACATATAAAATATAATATATATATACTTAATATTATTTACAATCAATTATTGTAAAAATTATAATTACATACATACATATACAACAATAATATAAATAAAAATATAAAAAATATATATAACAAATTAAAACATTTTTTTTTAAATAAATTATACACTACATTAACTAAAACAGTAAATATTGGATAGCTTAGGGGTAAAAATTACTACTCCCACTCCAGAGAGTGCAACAGTAGGGAAAGTGTTGGATAGCGTAGGGTTAAAAATTACTATTCCAACTCCAGAGAGTGCAAAAAGTAGGGAAAGTGTTGGATAGCATAGAGGTAAAAATTACTATTACCACTCCAGAGAGTGCAACAGTAGGGAAAGTGTTGGATAGCGAAGGGGTTAAAATTACTATTGCAACTCCAGAGAGTGCAACAATAGGGAAAGTGTTGGATAGCGTAGGGGTAAAAATTACTATTCCAACTCCAGAGAGTGCAACAGTAGGGAAAGTGTTGGATAGCGTAGGGTACAAATTACTATTCCCACTCCAGAGAATGCAACAGCAGGGAAAGTCTTGGATAGCGTAGGGGTAAAAATAACTTACGAATAATTTGAATATTTGTATTAAAGTAAATAATAATTTAATTATTGAAGAACAAAAAATTAATTAACAATTCCAATAAAAAATGACTTACAAATAATCACCAAATAATAATTAATTAACAATTAAATTGATGGTAAATACAATTAAATAATAATTATTAACAATTAATTACCAAATAATAATGTAATAACAAATATTTAATTTCCAATACCAAAAAACAATAATTATTAAAAAATATTTAACCCGACCGAAATCACCGCCGCGGCCGGAGAGAAGAGACACAAGGAAAAGCCAGTCCGGAAGTCAGGCAGGCTGCTTGACTGTGGGCTGGGCCATGAGACGCAAGGAGATGGGGACCCGGAAGAAGGAAGCAGCGTCTCAGGAACGAAGAACGCCGGGCCGCCAGAGGCCCGGTGGACTCCGGACGGGCTACGGGACCAGTTCTGCAAAAGCTGGTGTGTGGCGGGAGCTCCTTGAAGGCCGGAGCAGCCTGCCTTTCCCCCCAAACCCAGCGGCCTAATTGAATCTGCGGCACCGAACTTGCAAGGATAGCAGCTGCCCTGCAAGTTAGCTGGAGCTACACCATCGGGGGAGACTGTGGTCATGGGCAGCTACCTTTCACTTTCGAAGGCCTCGAGCTGGGGGGGGGTCAAGCGGACCTCTACAATCCCTATGGGGGAATGCCTGCACAACCAGGAAAGTTCATGGTAGATGGTGACTACTCCAGTTTATGACCCGATGTTGGTATGTATGTTGGGGTCACATTGCCCGGGTTCTTGCATCACATATACCGAGTCATGATTGTATTGCCCTGATGTAAAGGCATGTGTGGTGATCCTTTTTCTCACAGTGATTCTACTGTACCACAGGCACACTGCTAGTAGGTCCTAAGGTGCATTAATGAGGTTTAGGCATAATGTGTCGTGCCAGGGGCAGCCCTAGCTAATAGTTACTGGCTACCCTGATGTTCATGATTTATGCCTAATGTGATGTGATGTATTGTTGTGTATTGATTTAGATTCCGTATGAATTTCCAGATTCATGCCCTTATGTAGGTACATTTCACAGTGCCCTTATATAGGCATAGAAATCCAGTCCTTATTTAGGCATAGTCCATGCTACCCGAATACAGGCATGGCTACTTACATCCGTTCATCTACGTCACAACGAGTTCCTGGAAAACCATACTCTTAAGCCTTTAGGACTTCCCCTTGCTTGAATATTGATTTCTCCAAGTTCTCATTTATTATGCATGAACATCTATTCCTTAGGGGTTCATTCATGACGTTCATTTGCAGACTTTTACGTCAATACTGGCATTCCTAAACACCTTTGAGGTATAAATATACCTTCACTTGCTATGGCAAGGCACGGTGCGGTTCGGCTACCTACTTGCATGACGCGGCTCGCCACAGCAAGTCCCGAAGGAAGTCATCTCCCCAACTGACGCACTGACCAGACGTGTCACCCTTCCTGCCAAGAATCCAGCTCCAGTGTTTCCGACTCCCCTTGCGGGGTGTTAGAGAAGCGAGTCCCGGGAAAGAGATACCAACCTCTCTCATTCTAAGGTATGGAGCTGATTAGAACCTAGAGAAACCTCTTGCAATTCTTGGCAAAACTAAACTAAACTATAGCTAAAACAGCACATACTTCTTCCCTCATACTAGACTTAGGTTAGGTACACTGGGGTAGGATTATTTTAGAAGCACCAGTTGAGTATTTTAGCCTGTGGTATTTATGTATGTATTTTTTTATATGTCATAGCTACAGACCATGCTATTACAGTATAATTTTTATTACTGTTTATGCTCATCGCCGCCACAGACAACATCAGACGCCAACTAGACAATGGCATAACATCAGCCCTCATCCTCCCGGACCTGTCGGCCGCCTTCGACATGGTCTGCCATCGCACTCTAAAGACACGCCTCCTAGAAGCCGGAATCCAAGAGAAGGCCATTGACTGGACCACGTCCTTCCTCTCCGGCAGAACCCAGAGGGTCCGCCTCCCACCCTTCCGATCTGAAGCCACCGACATCATCTGTGGCGTCCCCCATGGCTCAGCCCGACGCTGTTCAACATCTACATGGCCCCCTCGCACAAGTGGCCCGCCATCACGACCTCAACATCATCTCCTACGCCGTCGACACCCAGCTCATTCTCTCCCTCACCAAGGACCCACACACCGCCAAAACCAACCTCCAAGAGGGAATGAAGGCCGTCACCGACTAGATGAGGAGCAACCGTCTGAAGCTGAACTCGGACAAGACGGATGTACTCATCCTCAGACCCACCCCCTCAGCCTGGGACGACTCCTGGTGGCCGCCACACTGGGAATAGCACCAACACCCACCGACCATGCACGCAACCTAGGATTCATCCTCGACTCCTCCCTCTCCATGGCTAAGTAGGTGAACGCCGTCTTCTCCTCCTGCTACAACACCCTCCGCATGCTCCACAGGATCTACAAGTGGATCCCGACCGAAACAAGAAGAACGGTGACACAGGCCTTCATCAGCAGCAGACTGGACTACGGCAGCGCACTCTACGCAGGAATCCCAGTCAAATACCTACGATGACTACAACGCATCCAAAACACCTCCGCCCGACTGATTGTCAACGTCCCCCACTGAAGCAACATCACCCCCACCTGAGAGATCTACACTGGCTCCCTGTCGACAAGAGGATCACCTTCAAGCTCCTCACCCACGCACACAAAGCACTCCACAACGCCGAACCAGTCTACCTTAACAGCAGACTCAGCTTCTACACCCCCACCCGCAAGCTCAGCTCCGTCAGCCTCACCCTCGCCGCTGTCCCCCGCATCCAACGAACGACCTCCGGTGGCATATCCTTCTCCTACCTCGCCGCCAAGACCTGGAACACCCTCCCTACCCACATACGGCAGACCCAAGATCTACTCGCAGTGGCGGCTCCTCTATAGGGGCGTTTGGGTACCACCCCCCTGCTTTCTCGCAGTGCGAGAAGGCAGAAACATAAATGGTAATGTTTCTGCCTTCTCGCTCGGCGAGAAAGCTGAAGTTCCTGGTTGGGAGTGGGCGGTGTTTCTCGAGGGCAGGGGGGAGTGGCTTGCCCACTGTAGTTCATACTGACTATTTGGGCAGCCTGAGGCTACCCAAACAGTCAGTATTAACAACAGTGGGCAAGCCACTCTCCCCTGCCCTCAAGAAACAACACCCACTCTCCCTGTTCTCTCTGTATGCTGCAGCATACAGAGAGAAAATGACGCAGGTGGGGCAGCGGCCTAACCAATTACAAGGCTGCGGTGGAGGGGAGGGAGGCTGCCTAGAGCCTTCCTGATGATGAAGGAATTCGAAACGCAGGACGTCGGGAGTCGGGAGTCTGGAGTCTCGGGACTTAAGAAAAGCGGGAAGGTAAGTTTTACTTGTATTATTTATCCCGCCTCCCCCATCCCTTCCGCGGCGTGACAATGCCATTTCCACCACCCCCCCCACCCGCCCGTAATGCCGGCCGTGACTGGCTACTAGTTTCCAGTGGAGTCGTGTGGTATATTTCCAACGGCTCGCATGTCACACAGTAATCTTTGCACTTCGACACAGAAGCCTCACATTTAAAGCAGTCTCCTAGATGACCATTGAACCCGCTTGACTTTGTTTCACACCTTCTTCACGTAAACCATGTTAAACTAAAAACCGCGTTCCAGGTGGCGCAGTCTGCAAAAAAACATAAAAGAATGTTTTGGTTGTCGCTCCCTCCACCTCCGAATGCTGGGACGGGATGGCAGGGCAGAGCAGGGCAGACCTCCGCTGTTTATTATGATGGGGTAATCGCCTGTGTTTGAGTGTAAACTTTGGGCGATCTAAGAGTTTATGGAATGCGATCTAAACACTATTTTTAAACATTCACCATATGTGCCTGCGTGCACAGTCAGCTTGTGCACCTCTTCTATTGGGGGTGGGGTGGTAGTATGCAGGAGGCAGAAGAGAGCTGCAGCAGAGAGAAGTGTCAGTGTTTAGCAGGGAGCAGGCAGGAGCGGTGTGCAGCAGGCAGCAGAGAGCAGTCTGCAGCAGGAAATAGAGAGCAGTGTGCAGCATGCAGCAGAGAGCAGTGTGCAGAAGGCAGCAGAGATCAGTGTGTAGCACGCAGTAGAGGACAGTGTGCAGCAGGCAGCAGAGAGCAGTGTGCAGCAGGCAGGAAGAGAGTAGTCTGCACACAAATCGAACACGCAGGTCGGTGGCAGAGGCTTCGGCTGAAGGCAGTGCACTTAGACACTACCTACATATTCGAAATACAATCATGGAACTTAACGTGTAGGCAATGATGACAGTCACATGAGAGTCATCAGTGCCTCAAGTATGAACAGACACTGTCAGGCTATGGAAGGGTACAACAGGTGTGCATCGCCCTACCACTTTCAAATGTCACCAGCCGCCACTGCCTACTCGCCTTCAGAAGACTCCTCAAGACCTGGCTCTTCGAGCAGTAGCAGCACCCCCCTCCCCCTCCCCTCAGCGCCTTGAGACCCTCACGGGTAAGTAGTGCGCTCTACAAGTGCCCTGATTGATTGATTGATTGATGCTGTACACATTATACTTCGCATTCTGTCTTACGATTGTAGCAGTTCATATCTCTTGCATGAGAAAGAAGACTGTTCAATAAACCCTTTTTATTGAAACACCCGTCTCTCTATTTCTGTGCAACTCTTTAGAAACGAAGCATGGACAGTTGACTGAGTGAAACGGTTATCTATTGTTTCCACAACTCTGAAGATATTGTTCCGACTCTAAGGGAAACAAAGTTGTCATGTTTATGTGGTTGTCAGAAACGAATCCCTTCTTGTTCATTCGAGAAAGTTTCTAGTGACCTCTGAGTTAGCTGGCACACACAAGTAATTAAGTTTAATGTACTCGATAGAGACATACTGACCTCAGTCCTATGTCAAAACTATAGTGTATATTATTCCAATGCGCAGAGCCTATGAGGGATATAGGAACTACACTACAGTATGCCTAATGCTAATGTGCATGCCTAATATCTTGCTATGGTGGTTTAGGTTCATGCCTGATCTAATGTGTTTATGCCTCATGCTAGTGTGATGATGCTAAGTTCATGATCTTGCCAGTAGTTGCTGGTTGTTTTACATTTATTATGTGTACTTTTGTGATGGTTCTGGCAGCGACCTGATTGGAGCTACCTTGTGCATAGTCACCTGTAAATTATGACCTGGTGCCAGTTGGCACAGTGTATATATCGGTGATGGTGATTCTAATGTGTTTTACATAATACAAAGGCTATATTTATATCATCTAGTGAGTTGCAGTTGTGTGTGTGTGTGTTGCGCAAACGCTTTACACATTGCCTCTGGGATAAGCCTACAGCTCGTGCCAAGCTACCAAGGGGGTGAGATGGGGTTATCTTTAGTGTGTAACTCCCTTGCCCTGACTAGAAATTGGGGTTTCTGTCTGGCTTTGGCTCATGCCCTAGTCTACCGGGAATCCCCGTTTCTAACACTAAGCCTTACTGCTCGCAGTCACAGCTACTCATGGTTGAACTTGAGGTTTAGTAAATGAGCCTGACTCAACTCAACATGGTTTTTGTTAGTGTACTGCACGATAATGCCCCACAGCCCTGTCATAGAGTACACCCAAATCCTCACAGTCCCACTATTTAAAGATGATGTAAACTTGTTGCCAGATCAACTATGGGACATTCCACATCAAGTAACCCCAAGACTCAAGAAATATAACAAACAAGGGGAAATTTCTTTTTTTGCTATTTACTTTCTGGAGAGAACCCTTAAAGTAACGCAAAGCAGTGAAGAAGTGCTTTGTGTTGCTTAGCATCGAGGGGACGTTACATGGGCGTACCCATGCAACAACCCATGCCTATTACCACAAAACTATTTTTACAAAGATTTGTAGACATGGTTTTGCACCAAAAGTTAACACCCCTTCAAAGGAGGCGGTAAAACGGGAAATGCTGTCATTTCTCAATGCTTTTCCAGCTTTGCATGCCTGCTGCACTGTGCAGCACACATACAAAGTGAGAACAGCTTTGCATCCTGTCTAGGCATAGTAGTTTGTACAGGAAGGTTACCCTTCCTGTACCAACCTATGCTAGACTCATGTACACACCCTAGCGCTATGGCGCTAAGGTGTGTGCCTGGTGCACGGCAGCTAAAATAAAGATCCAATAAAAGTTTACAAAACAATGCAAAAATTAGAACAGGAAATGTGTATAAACAAACCCTTTATATGTTTAAAGTAAGTATCATATTAATTTCAGAGTGCAATTTATTTCTACAAATGTTGCTGATGAACCGTAAAATTCCACATGTTTGGTTTAAAGTGAACACATTCCATAAATTGTTGACAATGTTTCATTTTTAGAAATGCTGATCACTTCAGGTTATATCACAGTACAAAATTTGCAGCTTCAGTGATGATTTAGGTTTGGGGCTTTGCATTTTGTGGGACACATTTCTGTTGTTTTTGTAATTTACTCTGGGTGTGAATAAAGTTAATGATTTTAATTATAAATTGAAATTGCTTTAGAGGATTTACATCTCTTGTGAGCTCAGGTGAGTGTAATGACTTTTTACATTCTTTCATTTATTTGTATTCTATTTTATCAACATTTCTTATGTATATTTGCAAAATAATTTGACAAGGCAGAATGAATGGTTTGATCTAACCGAAGGGAGTGGCGAAACTGAATTAGGTTTGCTTTTTAATATTATCATCAAGGTATTCATCGAGCTGTTGGACAAAGCAGTCTGGGATTGTTTTGATGGTAAGTCACTACCTTGGAACCGGAACCAGTTGATACTGCAGTTAAAATAACTTAAGTTGGGTTCATTTATGGACTTTCAGAATGCATTGCTGAGTTCAACCTTAAAATACTGCTCACACCACTGTCCAGGAACAGATCTGAACAGAGCAGAACAGAAGAGAAAAAGAGGAAGAATGCAGATGTATCTGGTGAAAGATGGTGGAGGATAGTGGAAAATCCAGAGGCGAGAGATGAATTCACAATTACAAAGAAGCCCCCAGTACATTAGGCTATGGATCTCACTGAATGCAGGAAGAGGCCCTTTTGCTCCTTGAACCTGTGGGGGCATGTGGAGCACCATAGAAGAAGTTGCGTATATTTTCCTACAGCTGCAGAGTTTCTATGGAACTGAAGACCGTGGGCTTGTGTCTGAGAAATAATTAGGAAGATTTGGACTTTTTTTATTAGCCATATTTTAAACAAGAACTTTGCTGCTTTAATTGATTAAATGATGTTTGAATGGCACAAGCACACACATTTCTAAAAAAATATTTTCTTTTCAATCCATTCCTTGGCAATGGTGGGGGGGTGTACTGTTTTAGTTCAGCGCAAAAACGAATACACTGCTGCACTCTGGTGGCTATATGGGCGATTACAGCGCGCTCTATTTAATTTTAATCTTTTTTTCGTACAGAAATCATCCAAATCCTAGTTAATAGCTCCCGAGCGTTACACTTGATTAACTTAATTTTCTATAATTTTGATCATTACATTTTAGTCTTGTAAACTAAACTGGTTTATTAATTTTTGACTTGTTTCATAGCTGTAATGTTGTTCTAGCGCTGCTGTTCACCCACCACCTATACATTTCGTGATGATACTTGTGCCAAGTTAACAAGGGCAGACAATGATTCCTTACACAAACCAGTTTACTTATTGCAAATTCGATTGTTTTGAATATGTTGGAACTAAAAATAATTGATAATTCCGCCTCTCAGTGCTTACATTTTGAAGTGGCTCCTTAATGAAGCTACACATTTTTCACTGTGGGGCTAGAGGTGAACGGTTGTGAGGGAGGAAGTCACAGTACCTGGAAGATGGCACCAACCTAAAATGGAGAATATTTATGCTAGATGTTAAGTTTTTACCAGCTCCTATTACCTGAACAAAAGAATTAAGGAGTACCAGCGAAACAGGAGCTTGCGGTCTAGTAAAACACATTTCATAATGGCCCCTCGTTTCATGAAATCTAGATGTGGTAGTGCCTCTTTATTGGTACGCTTTGCCAAAATATAGAGGCTTATTTATGAGCCCTGCAACTCTTTTGTGCCGCTGGTGCGTCACTTTTTGTGACGCACCGTCGGCGTACAATATGCACCATGTTTAGCTTATTTACAAACTGACGCATCTAGGCAAATGTGTCACTTACTGACAAGATGGTTTTGAGGAAGGGATATTAACACCATGCGCGCGGCGGGTTTTCCCGCTGTGCGCTGACTTTTTAAAAAACCGGCGTTTCATGACGAGCTCAGCTCGTCATGAGCGTACGACAGGCGTACCTCATGACGAGCTGAGCTCGTCATGAGCGTCGAAGGGTTAATATTGCACAGTGTATTTGTAGTAGTGATGACGTCGAAGGAGCGGAAATGAATTGAGCAGAGAGCATTTAATAGTGCTTGCGTGAGGCTGTAGTGATGATTCGAATTTGAGTTTCCACTGATGACTACAAGACCATAGGCAGGTGTTGTCTGTGATATAAATGCGTGCCCATCAGAGATGAGCTTGTTAGAGAAGAGAATGGAGGCATGTTAACCATGTCGCAATGAGGTGTACAACACCTAGACTTTGGTTGATGGTTGTATCAGCTCCATTGGACGCATGCGCTATGGTGAATCATGTATTAAGAAGCAAAGCCTTTGGTATATATAGTTTAATAGAGATAGCGAGTAATTTGGAGTCAGCTGGATACAAAGAAGGGTCCGCACCTGTCAGGGAGTGATAGCCATTTGTGTTGCAGCGCCCGCAATGTAATTCATTTTATTTATTTATTTATTTACTTACCTCCGGTCAGCCATATGCTGGAGTTTACTAACCCCCACCCTGTCACTCCCCCGCCTCACTTCTCCGCAACATTCCCACTACGAGCCGCTACTGCTGAGGAGTCTTAGAGTTAAGGGATAAGGATGGGGGCAACCTATGTAATGAAGAAAACACTCTGGCCCTGTTCATGAAAAAAAATTAACGTGTGGGTGGAGACTAACACATCCAACTGAACGTATTTTTTTACATCATCTGCCATAAACAAACATGCCCAGACAGAAGCATGGAAAGCTGGGCCAGGTGTAGGTTTCCCAGCGGGCTTCGTGGCAGTGCTTCATTTGAAAAATAATAAGTGGCAGCGCCCTGACCAGGCCATTGCAGCTTGCACCACCCATCGCCCCATGTCTTTGCTGCCAAAACAACTACTAACCACCTCTCTCACCTGCGAGTGTGACAGTTCAGATAATTCCAGGTCCCCAAATCTAATGGAATGGGGAGGCAGGTATTAGTAGTATTTAATGTATATTGAATTCATAATTCATCAATTATTCATAAATCAGATAAGCAGCGCCATGATGTGGCAGACTGTCATAAGTGTGGTGTTGACAATTAATTTCGCAGCGGTGCTCGGGGAGGTGTGGGCACGACGCTGCAGTGCTCATGACGGCTCCCGGCCGTCATGAGTCACGGTAGGCATGTGCTCATGACGGCCTGGAGCCGTCAGAATCCCGCCCACTGATTAATTTGCCAGCACAGGCGGGGAATTAATCGCGCGTGGGCGGAGCGGCAACGTTCTGATGGCTCCAGGCCGTCATGAGCACAGGCAACCGTGACTCATGATGTCCAGGAGCCGTCATGAGCACCGAAGTAGTTAAGTGTTGGTGTTGAGCACCGGAAACCTATTAAGTGTTAGTGCTGAGCACTGAAAATCACCATCTCAAATTAAGCACTGCTTCGTGGAATGTCAAACTACACAATCCATGGCTCCAATGTTTTCTCTGCTTAAATCTACATATAGTACAATTCCGCAGAGGGGAAATAGAGAATGCTAAGTAAATGCACATTTTTTGTAGGACATATATATTTTTTATATATAGAAAGCCATTTCCCAATTTTTGAGCTAAGGACTAGGCTGGACCCCACTGGCCGGGCTCCAGACACTTTTAAATATGTAGGTGTCTGGAGATATCATGGTGTCTAACAGGTGGATTTTGGAAGCTTGGGGAAAGTGGTTATTGCAATTTAGTCCTCACTTCAAGGAAAAAGATTTTTCACCTGTTCCCTTGATTACTCCACAGCTTTTGATAGGGTAATCAGAGCAATCTTTGGAGCACTTTGAGAAACTCTAACTACTGCTCTTTATTTAGCGCCATCCAACTATTATGTTAGAACACGTGCGCTTGCATACAGGGAACTGAAAGCACAAGGAATACTAAAACAATCTTTACAAATCACTGATCGAAGCAGAGATCAATCAAGGCTTGTAAAGTGTGGCTACTCACCTGTGGGGGTCTCAAGGAGCTGGGGCTGCTAATCCGTCTGAGCGCTGGGGTTCAGTCGAAGAGCCAGGTCTTGAGATCCTTCCTGAATTGGGTCAGCGACGGGGATTGCCTGAGGTTGAGAGGCAGGGTTTTCCAGGTCTTGGAGGCCAGGTAGTAGAAGGATCTTCCTCCTGTTCTAGTCTTGAGGACCTGAGGGATGGTGGCTAGGGCCAGCTGAGCGGAGGTGTCCTGTGTCTGGTGATGTGGTCTGTTGTTTCATTTTTTTTTTACAGCTGACATGGTAAACTGTCCTTAGTATCAAAACAAAAGCTGAAAAAGGAAAAACTTGTATGCTTGATTAACTTAATCAAGGTTTTGCAGAAAAGTAATCAAAATAGTGAGATTATAATTACAGGTGACTTTAATTCCAACCTAATAGAGAGTAAGTCAAACAAGAGAAAGTGTCAAAAGGAGCTGGAGGCTAATAAGCTGAAAAACGATTTGGACACCATGGAATTATACATTCTGAACGGTAAAATAAAGGGAGATCAACCGGCCAGGATCACTTTTTTAAGAGGGAAGAATCAATCAACCATTGACTATACCATAGTCAGCAATGAACTTTACACGACAGTTGATTCCTTTTACATACAACCCCGCCCGGAAAGTGATCATTTTCCGCAAGTTTTGACCATCAATTCAAAGCTGTTTGAGAAAGAGAAAATAACTGCATTGACAGAAATTCCAGTAATATACAATCTGAAGAAATTAAAATGGCGCCGTATAAACGTCCCTCAAATAATGGTTGCTGTACATAAATACATAAACGATGCCGGTTCATAGTGTACCGGAAGACTCTTGGGAACAATTGGGACATTTCCTTTTAAATAAATTACCGGTTCTCCCAGGAAGTCAAGGACTGCAAAATAGAATTTATTAACCATGGTTTAATATACAGTTGCGCAATCAAAAAAGGGAAATCATAAGGGAATCAAGAAAAACTGTCATGGCCGTAAGATCCGGAAACCCGGTGATGAATAACAATATTAGTGACATGAGGAAGAATTTTAGGGAGAGGTGTAGATTGGCAAAGCTGTGGGAAAAATTACTTTGGGCCAGCAAACAGCACAACAGTTGTGAATTTTGGGGCATAATAAATACGTTAATTAAAGGAACAGGAATATCTCAAAAAGCTGGAATAAGTGACAAGATTTGGGAACAACATATACAAAATGTATACAACAATACTAACATTGAAATGATGAATTTGGAACCTGGACCGGATATCCGGCAGGAGGATAAGCATACTAGCCACTCATTCCGGAAAATTGCACCAAGTGAAGAGATCTTAGTCCCCCATGACACGGCTCAGACTGAAGACTTATCACAGGAACCAAATCATAATGGCCTAACCACCTTAATTGACAACAAACAACTAAAAGAAATAATACAAAAATTGAAAAAGGAGGGAGCTGGAGGGCCGAACGGGCTTCCAAACGCAATCTTCAAACACGATGCAGAATTTTGGGCACATTTTCTAACTCCGCTTTTTAATTATTTGTTTTCTCTAAATAAGATCATTAACTCTTGAAGAGGGAGCGTATTTCACCCTATATATAAAAATGGTAATCGCAATGAGCCAGGTAATTACAGACTCATAGCCTTGACGGATGTTGATGCAAAACTTTATGCTTCATGTTTATTACTACATTTACAGGAATGGATGGAGGAGAAAGGTATTATTCCATAATACCAAACCGGTTTTATGCAAGGAATGGGTACAAGCACAGACTTGGCAGCCATAGCACTTCTTACGGAAAAAGCAATCCTAAAGAAATCAGGTCTATGTGTATGTTATAAAGACTTAAAATCAGTCTTCGACAGAGTCCCACGTGAATGACTATGGGCAAAATTGAAAGGTTGGGGGGTACCGCAGCAACTAAATAACTCCATAGTAGCCCCCCACAGTGAAACCTGGGCCCGGGTGAAGCTGGGAGATGGTAGTATAGCATCATCCAAGATTGAAATAAAAAATGGCTTGAAACAGGGGTGTGTTTTGGCTCCAAGCCTTTTTAACTTGTACCTTGCAGATCTGAACAACCACCTGTCACAAGTAAATGGTCATCCCCCGAAATTGCCAGAGGATCACATACAGTATCTGCAATACGCAGACGACATTGTAATCCTAAACCAAACCCCTATTGGATTACAAAGAGTCATTGACCACCTGACTAACTACTTCGACCTTCAGGGGCTGGAGATAAATAGGGAAAAAACAAAGGTGGTGCGTTTAGTAGGCTCTAGATCGAAAAAATTCAAGTGGTTCGCCAAGGGTAAAGATATACAGGAAGTTGGCACTTACAATGTACTTGGGCATACATTTAGGGCGATGTATGTCCTTTACGGCTCAGAAAAATGCAATAAAAGCAAAGGCACAAACCTTAATTTTTGCATATAAACAGCCTCAAACAAAATTGAGTTGCCCGTCTTATAGTCATCTTTTAAAAGCAATGGCAGCACAATTACTCCCAGCTACGGCCTATGGATTGGAAATATGGCATGGCCGGGAATTTGAAATTTTAAATGATTTACAGACAAAAGTGTATAAAGCCATTTTTAAGCCCCCTAGAGAAGTGTCACCAGCCCAGATTCGCCTTGAGTTTGGACTTCAAAACCAGAAATTCCAGAGGCAATCTGTTTTTGTGAAATTGTGTTGTAAACTTCACTCTTCGGAACCCGGTACCCTGAATAATTTATGCTGGACAGAAATAAGGGCCCAGTCGACCAAAAAAAAAAACGTATTCATGGGGTGCACACCTAAGAACAGCTCTGGTGGAATTGGACATTGAAGAGGCATGGGACAGTAAGACGGAGAGGGTGCAATGGCGCTACAAAAAAACTATCTTTCCTAGACTACAAAAACGTAGTGGTAAAAAGACGTCATGCGTGGACAGTGATAAATTCTTATGTAAAACTAAAACCGCAAGACTACCTAGCAGCTCACTTCAGATTGTTCCTAAAAATAAGTATATGCTGTATCGGTTTGGAGTATACGAAACAAAGGATCTACAACCAAGTTGGAAAGGGAATTAAAACAACGTAACTTGCTGACTGTGTGGAAATCATAAGGAGTCCTTATGCCACATGATGTGTGTTTGTCCTACAGTCAGTGAAGCAAGAAGAACGCTTTTAGAACCAATTGTAAAAGAGCTTAATATTCGTACATGTAGGCAGACCATCACCCGCTGGGCGGGGGGATCATCAACCATTTTAATTTGTCGTGGTGTAAAGTTAGGTTAACATCCTTTACACCGTGGAAGTTTCAAAGCAGTGCTGTTACGACGCGTCCTTTACAACGCAAGTCGTAACCACGACTTGCGCTGGAGGGCGCTACAGGATTAAGAATAGTATATTTACTATTCCAACACCTTCCCTAGTGTCCACGGGGACTGGTGTTAGAATAGTAAATTATACTATTCACGATCCGCGCCCCCAACGCAAGTCGTTGTCACGACTTGCGTTGCAAAAGACGCGTTGTAACAGCACGCGTTGTGACGGTATGCGTCGTACCGTCATATATTCGTAAAGTTACTAACTTTGATTGACACACTCTTAAAAAAAGCGGACATTGAACCTGTGAATATGTTTACTAATGAGTTGGAAAACCCTGTACAGATCTAGATTTAATGATGCACTCTATCGCGAACTTGTGAACATGGTTATTAATGAGTAGGACCTATTTTGCACATATCCAGAAATAATTATATATTTTATCGTAACATTTGTTATTAACTTATATTGTAATATATTTTTTAAGTTTTATTTTTTTATGGTTGTAAAAAAACAAATAAAGAATTCTGTGCCAGTATCAAGACACTGTCCACCTAGCTGGCAGGTCAGCACAAATCACTGCTTCAGTATACTGGACACTACTCTGATTATTCTATGCTGTATGTTAACAGCTATCAAGGCCTCTAACAATGCCAATAAACTGAAAATGGATGTCACCAAAACACCAAAACAAAAATCATTTCTTGTGATAGTGCAAATATCCTAATCACTTGGAGGATGACGAGTGAAAATTGGATCAGGTGGAACCTTACATCTATTTAGGCATTTGACAGGACAGATGAACAGGTCTAAAACCGAATTGTGTGCATTAAAGTTAAAATATTCGTATTTACGATATACTCTAAGAAAACTCCATCTCAAGAAATATAGCTTGATGATGCGGTCTGTTTTTGCAATTATTGCCAAACTAATACCAGCAACCCTATTCAGCACACAAATATTTTAGGAAGAGGTAGGGATGATGACTTGGAAAAGATATGTGGTCATTTGATTAATATTAATTTGTGGTTAGAATGATCGTGAACAAACCTTATTTTCAAGGTCTGAATGTAATAAAAATATTACGTATCAGCTAGTAATTACAGCAGAATGGAGTACTTTTCCCAAATATAACCCTTTTAAGGCTAAGATAAAGGGCAAAACAAGTCAACTCTCATTTTGCAGAGATGTTTCAGTGTTTAGGGCTTTCAAATTAGCCCCATTGCCATCAGAGACAGTTATGACTGTCCTTCCACAGTTGCATTTAATTGACCCAGCCAAAGCACTTGGGAGACAAACGTTTGAGGTTTCAATTGCTGTCAACTGCGAACAGTAGATCTGCCTGGTGGAATGAGGCAACTTGCATATGGCAGTGCTGCCTTTCTGTAATGAAAATGTAGTGTCATTTGTATTTAGCTGTGGGTGAAATTGGAACAGGTACAATTATTGAATTCACATTTACTCATATCTGGGGTTGGGACCCTTAGAAGGTCTGCACAATCATGCATAACAGGTGCAAATCAGTAGACTGAGTAAATGTAAAGATCTATTAGCAATTAATGCAGGAAGAAAATAAGGCAGAAGACAAATATGTCTGTTGTCTATTAGGAAATGTGTAAGAAAATGGATTGATACTAGTTGGGGAAGATGTGAGTCCTTCCCAAGTAACATGTCCAAAATCGTGTCAGGTCTAACACACAAGTTCAATAAATAAACCTGGAACAACCCCTGATAGCAATGGCACAGAGAAAACAGGATTGACTTAAAGAAAGAGTGAAAAGCGGTTAGCATTACCAAAAAAATAAAAAAGCAAATCACAACCCAATAACAATCTCACAACCAAGGTCTAAAATAGAGAAAAATGTATAGGAAAAATTATACCAAAACATCTAAAATATATAAGAAGAACCAGATATTTGAATGTCAAAAGGTTTTGGATAAAAAGCTCCAAGAAGTATAGTGCCAGTCAGAAGCCACTGTTAATGGTTGACCAGAACCTAGGCATGATTTCAGGCTGACCATGTTGGCACTGGGGTTGGATACCAACAAAGAATATATATTCTGATTAAGGGCCTGATTTAGAGTTTGGTGGGCAGGTTCCTCCATCTCAAATGTGACAGTTATACCATCCACTTTATCACAAGTGGCATAGAATATATGGACCTTGGAAAATGGCAGATGTGATATTCATCACGTTTGTGATAGGCAACCTGTCCGACAAACTCTAAATCTGGCCCTATGGGTCTGATTTTAGAGTTCGGCAGAAGGATTATCCTTTCACAAATGTGATAGATTTTTGGTCTGCCGTAATACAAGTGCCTCCAAGGCACTTGTATTAAGGCAGATGGGATAACCATCACAATTGTGATGGACTAACCTGTCAGCCGAACTCTGAATCAGGCCCTTAGTTTCTGTAATGGAAGTCGAAATCCTCCTGCTGGGTAAGGTTGCAAGCTATATCCAACCAAGGCCTCTTGCGAAGCCAGTTAGATGTTTCACTAGGCCCTGCTGATGCAATTGGTTACTTTTTTATGCCTTCCCCAGTCCAGAATCTTAATTTTAGAATGAATCTTAACTGTAGAATTTTTTAGAAGTTTTGTTCATGTTGTAGCCAACCAATCAGAGCGCTCGCTCATGAAGTAGCATTGCTCCTGTGCGAGTGAGCTGGCTTAAAAGAAAAAAGCTGATTCTGCCAATCTGAACACTCTATTTTTTCAAGTTGATCTTGCGGGACTCCTGTGAGTGCCCCTTGAACCCAACCATCAAGATATACAAATATTTTGTACTGCAATTTCTCTTAAACTACTCAATGCATTTACACCAAAATACACGCTTTCTGGATATAGCACGTTTTCTGGATATAGCTTCCCGCCAAATTTGGTATCATTTAGATCAGTAATTTGAGCTGTAGCCATTTTCAAAAGATTCCATGCAAAATGTGCGGGGAAATTTGGTTTTGGAACTCCCCATTTTTCTCGGCCCTCGCTTGATAAATCACTCTAAAACTTTCCAGTTCAGAGATGAGGTGGGAGAACATTTTTGTTCAGAAACTTTTATTTATATTCATCAAATAGTGGCAAAGTTAGTAGGAAAACAAACATTATTTCCAAAGTAACACAATCCTAACTATAACTACCCAGTGGCTAGATATCTAACTATATCTAAATATATATGAACAGTTTTGTTATTAAATCTCGTATTTAAAGTAGCTATGTTTTGAAAAGAATATTCGTATTCAAACGGGCTGCAGCATGAATTTAAATTTTGCACTTTAAATTCATTAAATTTGCTGATACATGCGTTTAAAAAAAATCTAAAATGGGATTTTTTAGAATTGTTAAAATATTATGAATTATAAATGATTTTATCATATTTATTCATTATATATCAGCCCGATTAGATCTTGCACTAATTTGTAGGTCTATACAGCTACTAGGAAGTATGTTTTCTATGTTGTTCATTGTTCGGCTCTGCCTAATTCTTGCACTAGCACTTTAAATACTGGTCACCGCCTAACGCAACTTGCCATGTGATCAAGCTTCGGTGGAAGCGAAACGCGTTATGGCGGCTGGCTGACTGAAAAATAAAGCACTCTGAGTTAAGCACAGAATTTGGGTCTGCTTTTCGTCATTTTAATAAGGCAGGAGCCTTGTCCTGGTGGCGAGTTACTTAGATATATATATATATCCCGGGCGTAAGGGGAACCGAGAGAGGAAATATTTATATAATATATTAATAATTTTGGTATTTTAGAATTTTAAATAAACCAAAACGCAGATTTTGCACAACAGTATATGAATTGTTTGATGCTGCTATATTTAATGCTCTAAAATTAAATGAATTTTAGGTGGTCTTAAATGATTATGAAAATTATATTTGTTCATATTTATTGATTATTTAATATTTATGGCATATATTTTGCACATTTCATATGATATGGCTTGTCGAAATAATAATAATTATCCATGATCAATGCCATCAACAATATTGAAAAATTGTAAAGCATACTACAAAGAGAAAGATGTATTGTTCGCAATAGTATTTTTTCACTTTTTATCACCACGTGGTACAAATGGTTGTAAAAAAATAAGTATTTAATGTGGAGGTTACTGCATAGTCGCTATGTGATCAAGGTTACTCGATAACCGAAACGCGTCATGCTAGAAGAAGAACGTGAGAGGAGAGAATAAAACTTCCTGAAATATTTACTTGCTGCGTGGTGGTCCGTTATTCTGTGGTAAAAGCACGCTGGATGAAGAATCTACAAGAATATCAAACACTGAAGTTTGGTTGCTTTCGTCCACGGACCCCGCCTTGGAAGTTGGTGTCCGCCCTCAACCGAACTTGCTGCAAATCCGAGAGGAGAATCTTGGCTGGTTGAACCCCCTGCGAGCTGGCTGAAACAAACACGCCGAGTATTGAGAACGCCGAAGCTAGTCGGAGGACCCGCGGAAGCAGACTCGTATACTCGGTGAGTGAAGCACACAGCGAATAGCAGGACAGGGCTGGCAGCAGTAATTGACATAGGAAGTGTCTCTCTGAGAAGCCATATCGCATATGTACATGCTGGCGTAATTAAAATTACAAACCACGAAAAGGCAATAACATGCTTAACGATGCAGTACGAGAGAGAGAGGCCAATGCGGATGCATATTTCGATGCCGTAAAAACATCAAGTTCCGTAAGTACGGCGACAAATAACCCCAAGGAGGGTGCTAACAAAGACCTCAATTCGCTTTTAAAAAATCTAGAAAAGAAAATGAAGACTGAAATCACAAAATGGTGGGAGCATAAGTCCCTTACAAAGTATGCAGATGCAGGGAGAGTCCCACGTGGACTTCGCATATTACTGGCTCCTAGTTTTGAAAAGCCTAACCCAGCGATGCTTCGTGAATGGGGGGAGAGCAACTTACAAGCGTCCATGAATCTCATACATATACTGATTAAATACGCTGAGATCGATCGCTTGGTAATAGTGGCGGAATTTGAGGACATTGAAAATGAACTGAGCAAGTCAGATAAACAAGATTGGATTACATTGAAAAGGAATGAAATTAAAGATCGTTTGAAAAAATATGAAGAAAAGGTAATTGCGAGGAAAATACATAAATTTTCTAGAGACCTGGAAGACTACCAAAAAGGGCAAATATATACTTTCTCAAAAAAATATGATAACCTTCGAAAACTGAAAGGGAAGAAGACCCTGAAACCGAATACTTTGCAAACTGGTGCCTCAAATGCAATTTAAGATGACACAAACACTGATGCAGAATCATTGACAAGTGGTTCAAGTGATGAAACGGGCAGCAACAGCAGTAGAAATACTGAATTTGTGGCACTGAGCATGGAGGAAGAGGTGGATTTTTTTGTGTCTGCCAGGATGAGAACCTTCAGGCCACGAAACGAGCAAAATCAGGTCGGCAACGGCGGAACACAATCAGACGCACAATCAGGAGGAAACACAAGCGGGAAGCCCAAAAACAATAAAAACTTCTGGCGCAAGAAGTGAGGGCTGACGCACATACAGTGGTAAATTTGACGACGATGGTCCTTACAAAAGCGGAGGAACAACTGCTAGCCTTGGGCCTTAACTACTGTCCTAATACTGATTTTAATTATGCCACCACCCTGATTGACATCTTCAAATTTATAAGAAAATTAAAATTGAGAAAGTTCTTTGCAATGAAAAGTGTTTGGGATGAGAAAAAATCAGGAATACCCACTACAACAGGTTTAAGCCTACGGGCTTCTGAAGTACCCACGTTATGGGCGCTACAGGAATAAGACAATGAAGAAGAAAGTGATTCACAATTATCCACGCAAACAAGATTACGTGAGATGAATCTACTCCAGAAAGAAGCGGGAGAAAGCCCCTTTAAGCCCAGATCGACATTCATTCCGCTCATGCCAAAAGATGCAATCGATGTATTCCATGACCGTGTTATTAAAGAAATGAAGAAATTAAATTGCCAAACTAATCGCAACAAAAATAGACCTAATCAGCAACAGATTGAGTTCACCAAATTAATGGAAAAAATAAATAAAAATGCAGAAGTAGTGGTGAAAAAATCCGACAAAGGGGGCAACATTGTCCTTTGGTGTAAAACAGACTATGAGGCAGAGGCAAAGCGGCAGCTAGACAACACAGACTGCTATGAGAAAACATCAATGAAAATGTATAATAAAGCAAAAGACAGTATTAAAAAGGAATTGCAAAAATGGAAAAATGAAGGTTTAATAACCGGTGAAGAATTCAAGTTCATGTATAACACCCATCCAGCAATGCCCTTTTTATATCTGCTGCCGAAACTACATAAAGGACAAATACCCATACCGGGTCGCCCAATAATATCAGCCATCAATGGTATGACGGAGCAAATAGGACAATATATAGACTTTTATCTACAAGACTGGTAAAAGGTTTGCCATCGTACATAAAAGATACTGGCGATTTCCTGAAACGGATTGACAAGATGTTATGGACTGATGATTTAATGCTACTAACTCTAGACATAGAGTCGCTTTACACCAGCATTAATCATGAACAAGGTCTAAAGGGTACCAAATACTTTTTAGATACACGTCCAGCAGAATATGTCCTTCATAATAAGATGCTCATGTCATTGATCACTTGGTGTTTAAATAACAATCTCTTTACTTTTGGCAAGGATGTGTTTAGACAAAAACGAGGGGTGGCAATGGGGGCCTGCTTTTCTCCGAGCTACGCGTGCTTGCACGTTGGGTTCTGGGAAAAGCAGGTGCTCTGGAAAAAATACCAACTAGAAATGGAATCAAGAGTCTGTCTATGGATGCGCTTTATAGATGATGTTTTTATTGTGTGGAGGGGTGATGGTCAAAGTGCAAAAGACTTTGTTGAAAAACTAAATGTGAATGATTACAACCTGTACTTTACATCTCATTGTAGTAAGAGCACAATTGAATTCTTAGATGTTCAAGTTCAGGTGGCTGATAACACATTAATCACTACCGCATATAGGAAGCCAACTGCAGGCAATGCGACCCTCCACGCATCCAGCGCGCACCCAACACACCTAATTGCCAGCATACCCTACGGGGAAGTATTGCGCTTAAAACGAATATGCAGTACCCCCGATGAATATGAAAAATGCAAAACCGCAAGTCTAGAAAGACTGCGAGCTAGAGGGTATACAGAGGATATGCTTAAGAAAGCAACTAGTAAGGCAGATGCAAAACCTCGAATAGATCTTTTACCCCCAGATATTGAGGAAGAGAATGAAATTGTGACTAATAAAGAGGCACCAAGAGTGATCACTACGTTCAGCAGACAAGAACGGAAGATAATAGCTATCTTAAATAGAAACTGGCCAATTGTCTTAACTGACAACATTTTAAAAGAAGAACTTTCAGAAAAATTACAGGTTACTTTTAGAAAATGTAAGAACATGGCCGCATATGTGTCGCAACCACCGATAGCAGGGGCTCCTGCGTCTATGTGGTTGCCACCCAAACATGGTTTCTTTAAATGCACAACATGTCGGGCCTGCAATTTTGGTAGGAATACTACTAAGTATAACACTCCCTTTAGCGACGAAGAATACAAGATCAAAGGCAATTATGATTGTCGCACAGAATTTGCTGTGTATATACTTACCTGCACATGTGGGCTCAGATATGTGGGCAGCACCATCAAACCAGTGCATGTAAGAATATTGCAGCATATATACGCGCAATCATTAATAGTGACCCCACCTATCCCGTAGCAAGGCATTTTAAAGCAATACATGACAAAAATATTAATTGCTTGAGTTACTTTGTTATTGATGCGGTACAAGTACCTAAAAGAGGTGGGGACAGGGAAAAGCTCTTAAGACAGCTGGAGACGAGGTATATTTTAAATCTAAACAGTAAGTCTCCAAATGGATTGAATAACACGGAAGACATGCACACATTTCTATGAAATTAAGAGATATATAATAAAATACGGTAACAGTGAAAATTAAAGTTTTTATGCGAACGCAGAAGCCGATCTCTCAGTCCTAAGAAATTTTAAATATACTTACATTGTATCTATTATTTTGTACAAACACAGAGCACTTTTTGGACTAATACATATAACATATATGGTTTCTGGGCCCGGGCTCGGTCTCAGAATCATATAAATTTACAGGAGATTGAGTGTGCCATATTATTTTAATGGTGTTGAGGATAATTATCGACAGGCGATCTTTTGCACATATAGGAGGATGTTCATCTAGGTACTGTATTTGCGTAATTTTGCACATTACTTTGGTTTTAAAGCATTTTATGCTGATATTCTTTAATAATTTTGGTATTTTAGAATTTTAAATAAACCAAAACGCAGATTTTGCACAACAGTATATGAATTGTTTGATGCTGCTATATTTAATGCTCTAAAATGAAATGAATTTTAGATGGTCTTAAATGATTATGAAAATTATATTTGTTCATATTTATTGATTATTTAATATTTATGGCATATATTTTGCACATTTCATATGATATGGCTTGTCGAAATAATAATAATTATCCATGATCAATGCCATCAACAATATTGAAAAGTTGTAAAGCATACTACAAAGAGAAAGATGTATTGTCCGCAATAGTATTTTTACACTTTTTATCACCACGTGGTACAAATGGTTGTAAAAAAAAAAGTATTTAATGTGGAGGTTACTGCATAGTCGCTATGTGATCAAGGTTACTCGATAACCGAAACGCGTCATGCTAGAAGAAGAACGTGAGAGGAGAGAATAAAACTTCCTGAAATATTTACTTGCTGCGTGGTGGTCCGTTATTCTGTGGTAAAAGCACGCTGGATGCAGAATCTACAAGAATATATATATATATGTATATGTATATATATATATATATATATATATATATATATATATATATATATATATATATATATTCGGCTCCAATTATCCACCAGGATTCCACCTGTATAGATGCGCGGCACTCACGGGGATGGTTTTTCCAAAAGTTTTTATTAAAAAACCTCTAGCACATCAAGACGCGTTTCGGCGTTTAGCCTTTGTCAATTTGCTCAACCTTGAGCAAATTGACAAAGGCTAAACGCCGAAACGCATCTTGATATGCTAGAGGTTTTTTGATAAAAACTTTTGGAAAAACCATCCCTGTGAGTGCCGCGCATCTATACAGGTGGAATCCTGGTGGATAATTGGAGCCGAGTGTATGTGACGGGTACACCCCCGTCAAGCGGGCACCCGCTTGCGAGTGCGGCAGGCTGGTGTTGTTGGAGCTACAAAATATATATATATATTATATATATATATATATGATTAGAGATGCCTATTACTAACACTCCCCAATAGCAAATCACATGGGCAAGATGGTCATTCTGACAAATTTTACAAAATTGGGGGCAATAACATCAAGAACATGTTCCATGCAGTGTTTAAGGAAGCCCAAGGCACAGGACGGTTTCACTCTTTCTCTAAAAGAGCAATAAAAACAATGACACCTAAACAAAATAAGAACCACTTATAACCTGCTAACTGTGACTCCATTTCATTGACTAGTGTGGATGTTAATCACAGCCAAATAGACTATGCAAAGTAATTCACACTCCGATTGACAACTCACAAGAAGGCTTCATCCCAGGCAGACATTCAAGACATCATCTCAGAACACTGTCTATTGTATTTGCCTTCTTTGAACCCTGAGGTGTTAAAAAATTTTAGACCGATCTCGCTACTGCCAGCTCCAGCAAAAATGCTGGAAGTTCATCTAAATCGGCATTTGACAGCGTTTCTGGAAAAGGAGAACTGCCTGGATCCATCTCAGCATGGATTCCGTGCATCTCTTAGTACGGAAATTGCCCTTACGGTAGTAGTAAATAAAATCAGATCTGAGGTGGACAAGGGCCAAACCACTTTGTTGGTTATGCTGGATCTAACAGCAGCTTTTGATACCCTGTCCCCCTCTATCCTGGTGGATAGGTTGAGGGGCATAGGGGTAGGAGGCAGTGCTCTGAAACTTCTCTCCTCCTTCTTGCACTCGAGAAAACAAAAAGTGAAACTGGGTGAGTTTATGTCCCCCACTATGGCGGTGCAATGTGGAGTTCCACAGGGCTCAGCGCTTAGCCCAGTTTTGTTCAATGTTTATGTGACCCCCCTAGCCAAAATAATAAGGGATTTTGGTTATCAGGTGTTGTCTTATGCTGATGACACTCAGATCATTGTCTCAGCAAGCCAGTCAGGGAAAGACTGTGCGGTAAAATTTAAGACCTGCATGGAGAGGGTTGCATCCTGGATGGTAAGAAACTATCTTAAGCTCAATGGCGAGAAAACAGAGGTGCTGGTAATTGGTAGGAACCAAGACCTGTGGAACGAGGAATGGTGGCCCGCCGCCCTGGGCGAATGCCCTCGCCCGTCAAAATTCGTAAAGAATTTAGGCGTTATTATTGATCCCACCTTGTCGTTTGACCGACAGGTAAATAGAACCGTCGGCACCTGCTGTTCTATCATCCGTACTCTGAAGAAGATAGCCCCGTTTTTATCCCCTGAGGCGCGCAAACAATCGATGGTCGCCCTGGTGTTATCCAGGGTCGACTATTGCAACGCTCTCTACTGTGGGATTAATCAGAAGGAGATCTATAAACTCCAGGTTATCCAAAATGCTGCTGCGCGACTGGTCTTGGATCTTTCGAGACGATCATCAGCGACGGCAGCAAGAAAAGAATTACACTGGTTGCCCGTTCAGGCAAGAATCTCATTTAAGATTCTTTGCCTCACTCACTGTGTTTTCTTTGGATCTGGCCCAGAAGGGGTCAAAGGCCTGTTAAAGCCCTATACCCCTAGCAGATCTCTTCGATCTGCCTCAAAAAACATGCTGCTGGTTCCGAGAATTAACAAGGCGAGATGGGGCGGTAGAGCCTTCTCCTGGCTTGTTCCCAAACTTTGGAACTCGCTCCCGCTCGAACTGGCCAGACAATCGTCTCTGCCAATTTTTCGCAAAATGTTAAAAACGTGGCTGTTTTCCTCGTCGTAATAGCTCCTCATTGCACTTAGTTCTGCCATTCTCTTTTGACTCTACAAACTGTTCTTTTCTGTATGCTCTTTCCATCTTTTAGCACCTTGATGCCCTGTGAGGGTTTAAGTGTCCTTTTCTTTTCCTCTAACGCTATATAAATGTATCTATTATTATTATTATTATTTTTTTTTTTTAGTTTTATATAGCGCGAACTAGACCCAAACCGAATCAGGTATCAGAGCGCTTTACATAGCACCAGTTACGTTACATGAGGACAGACACACATTCATTTTTAGGCACGGGGAGATTAAGTGATTTGCCCAGAATCACAGGAGGTTACCGAGACTCGAACCCAGGTCCCCAGGTCCGAGGTCGAGCACCCTAGCCGTTTGGCCAACTCCTCTCCCCTATTATTGAAGGATAAACAACTCTAGACCACAAATAACTGTCTCCCGAGATGTGTAGAAAGCCTTTGATTGAGTAGATTGGATATATTTATTCAGAACCCTCAAAATATTTAACATAGGAGATGACTTCATATCAGAAGTTAAATGGCAGATGAGGTTAAGGATTTGCTTTACACATACAAGATGATGCTGTCATTAACTAACCCTGAAAAATTGCTGCCTCCTATTATGTCCCTAATAGAGACATTCTAACTCTTTTCTAGCTATAAAATTAATTAGACGAAGTACTCCCTATGTCTAGATACACCACAAAAGAGGTAGCAAGACCATGCAACTTTAGATGCATCACAAACAACCTTAAATACCTAGGAATCGTTTTGAAATCTTGGTTCAAGGATATAGAGGTAGATAATACGTTTCCCCCAAACCATCAAATAAAATTGGACTTCCTAATGCATTGAATTTATCGTCATTGGGTCAAGTGCAAGTAATCAAAATGATGATTATTATTTATTTTTATCGCAATTTACATACTCATAAATTTGAATGCAATATTTGTACCCATGTTGCAGATAACTAATGAAGAATGATTTCAAAAAAGGAAAAGAAAATATTTAGCTGTATTTGACGTTCGTCTTTAAAAATCACAACCATAATCCTGAGTTTGAATGTGCAAGAATGTTTTCTCACTTCACTGTTAATAATTTTTTATAACACTGGTACAATATTTTCTACACATTGTACAAACGTATTCAATATCACGTAAAGAAATATATACTGCCCCCCTTTCCCCTCCCCACAATGACACCATGAGGAACATCCGCACCCAACGGACTCCAATACTCATATGATTTTCCTTCTTCCCCCTCTCCCACCGCCTGCGCACAATTGCCTCTTCACATACACCATACTGCTCGCTGCCTACATGACCCCCATGCATCGATCGCCGCACGCTACAGATCTGACTGTCCCGCATTGGCGAATGTGTTGCCCCTCCCACACCCACGTCCTCACACGCCCAACCATCACTGGGGGTTCTACCACCGGTTGCCACATGAACAATACTGTATTATCGCACCTAACACGCCCCTATGACGGTGATCCCTCCTTGACCATTTGGCATGCAGGCGAGCCACCCGCCATAATCTCTTGCCTGCCCGCCCACTGGACGACCACCGATGCATTGGCGCCGCGCTTTCCTCCTTAAAACCCATGGCAATCTCTACCTCCATTCCCCCCCCTCTCGTATATATTTTCCATGTTACTGTTCTAAAGTTTATTGATATACTGGTCCCATTCCTTTTGGACCAGGCCTTTCCAAGTTGGATATTACACACGCTACACCATGGGGCCTTTGAGAGTAACAGTCATGGCCGAAGTGATCCTTTCTGAATACCGGTACAAATACCAAACACTCTCATTGGAGTGGATAAGCCGTATTGATATTCGCTCACCAACACACTTAGGATGCAGACTAGCCTCATCCCTCACTATTACTACCCCAAGTCCTCTTGGGAGGTGAGCTCCACTGGCACTCCTCCTCATACCCCACGGGTATCTAAGCGAGCCACAATCCATTTGAAGACATCAATGAGTGCTAGCATAGCCCTATACTCACGGGATCACACATATTACAAAAAAAAAGAAAACTCTACAGACCCACATCTCCACATCACCAAATGTCTGTATAATTGTACAGTGTTGATATTGACCGTTTACGCTGCTGAACCTCAGGGTTGTCGGCCTTGAGGCTGTGTTCATTACATACCTGTGAAACGACTCAACATACATGCGGCTGGCCCGGATGGGTTGTAAGCGGAACGCTGTGTAACGCTCCTGTTGATTAATAAAGGTCTTAAAAATAAAAAATAAATAAAAAAAATAAAAATTGTACAAACGTATTCAACATGTTTAGTCACTTGGTTGTATCAAAGAGGAAAGGCCGTTTGGTGGCTGAGAAACTCCAATGTTATGAAAAGGCAGCGAAAAACTTGGTTCTACAAATCTTTCAACTGTGTGAGACATAAATCAAACTATATGAATCTTGAATACATTATCAAATTAGTGATATAAAATAATGGCACAAATATTGGCTACTATTACTTCTTGGCTGATGACTTGCCCTATTCTGATCACAACTAGCATGCAACAGTTGTCTTTGTGAGTTTGTAAATTCTGTGCCACTTTACCAAAGTCTACTTGACAATTGAAAAGCCTCATTTCAATCTCAGTTGAATTCACTTTTTGCTTCTTTCTTTTTTCTAATTAAAGATATGAAAGTGAGCTGCAAGTTAGGTCGGTCTGCTTCAACATCAGGCGTGCCTCCTCCTTCAATAACTCCTCTCAGGCAAACGAGTGAGCTGCACCAGAGCCAGGTACCAACGTTAGCCAATCCCGAATGACTTCATGTGGTGCTACATGCCAAACACGCCTCACCTTTGTCTGCCATTTGTTCGGGTAGATCACGTTATGTGTTTGTCTTTAATTTCTGTGTTTCTGTCTGTCATACCAAGCAACAAAACTGTCTCCATTAATTGTACTGTAGAACTTTCCTTGCCACATGCTTCTTGAGTGTGTCTCACTTTAGATTTGAACCATTCTGTAACATAAATATTGTAGAACTGTATTCCGTGTATTGGTTTCTTTCTATGTTTTGTGTACTTTTTTACTGTTTAAAAAATTTATCAACTTTTGATAAATTTTTAAAGTGAGTTTCTGTATACAGTAGAATCTTTGTCTTGTCAAAACCATGTGCACTGCTGTTTACAGATGAACTGTACATACATTTTACTTCTGTCCTACTGTATTGTAATTGCATTATTTTTGAGCCTGGTGCATGTTTGCATTGCACTTTACATTCTCATATGTTCTATGCTCAGTTATTGTTCTTTCATCATGGCAGCTCAGCTCTTTTTAGAACTAGGGAATAAAAAAATAACGGCACTACTAAATAGTCAGCCTTTAGCTATGTAATTTGTAAAATAGCTTGCTTCTGTAAACCAAATAGTTATTCACTGAAATACCAGACATTCTCTTTATGAGAAAGAACTGTAAGTTTTTGTGCATGTCCAGTCATATTTACTATATCACTTTTATTAAAGTTATTCGAAATAAAGATACAACCCAAATCACTTTCAACTTTGTTGTTTTGTATGCCAATGCTGTTGTTTATGTTTTGTTTCTGTACCTGTCTGTGTTGTGTTATAATGTTTTTGTTTATGTGATGACTTTCTACAAAATGTGAAGCATATTAATCTTGTTAAGAAAAAAAAGCCATATCTTAATGGAAAACTTTAAATCATGTAGGTCTGTCTGATCAGGTACATAGTTTGAAATCTTTTCTGCCTTAAAAATGTCACATTTCAGCCAACCTACTTCAAGTTAAGCTTTCTGAAAAGGAAGGTTTATTACAGACAATCGTTGTAGTTCTGTTTACTTTTATAAACCCTGGCTTTTTTTATCAGCTTAGGCTGTGCATGGAATCATTTTTTAAGAAAATAATTTGAAATGGTTTTGCTAAAAATCTCTAGACCTCCAACTCAAATTTATTTTAAAATATAACAAGCCTGGTAATTTAACCTGTTACATATATAGAACTCTGTCATTTAATGTATGTTTCAGCTCTGGGACTTTAAAGTTGGCCCGTACTGTTCCTATGGTACTTGTCATTGCCATTAGTAACCACAATATGATATTCAAAGTACTCATGACTAGAAACAAGTCCCTTTATGTTGAGGTCACCCACCATGTTACCATAGCAAATTGAAATGCAATTGTTACCATCACACTCAAAAATCACAACTCTAAATTGTGCAATCAGGAGAAGAAACAATCTGCACTCGTTCTCATAGCTTGTTATTTGTTAAATAGAAAACTATAATAGCTCAAAAGAATGGGACTGAAGAAAAATTGGTGTGCCATTAGTCCCTGACACAAGTATGTATTTATTGTCCACAGCAACACTCTTACTCAATAAATTGCCTCCTTTCCTAATCCATTTTCAATCCATATTAATCAAGATAACTATGTTACTCTGAAAAGCATATCAGCAGCTGACTTAATGTATTCCTATTGCTCTTAGGATGTTCTTTAACTTCACACCCACCTACAAAGAAGGGTATTCAATTTGTGTGGCCTGTTACAGCATCTCCCAATTTTTTTCTAAATAAAAACCAAGAGATATGAGCAAAAACATGTAATTGGAAGTGTGCAACCTCCAATTGCACTGACCTTATTAATGAGCATCATGCGTTCCAGCGCCACAATGCTTGAATACGTATTTTTACTATGAAAGATGAAGCTCACTTCCCGCCCTAGTCTTCTATGTTTGCCATTTTTGGTGGTCATATTTATGAGCATTAGCTGGCACACCTGTTATTTCTTGGCTGAGACTGGATGGCAACTTTGTCAGGGTAATTATGTGTTTTGCTGCTGGGGATTCAATTCATTAGTAAGGCGACTTGTTCCTTAAATGTAACAATGGCAATAACAGCTAGTGTAGTTATACTGTTCAGATGTGACATAGCTAGCAGAGTTTGTCTAAACAGGCACTGAACAGGAGCAATTACATAGCATCATTGAGTTGCATTGCCAGAGCAACTTGGAGAAGCAGCATGATTCCTGCTTGTAGTACGTCCATTCCCTTTCCTTTTTTTAATGTCTCCCTTGCCTGAATAATGGAATCACAGCCAATGTCTGTACATTTTACAATATTGAAAACATGCCATGTGCTGTAACATGTTGTTTTCTTTTCCCTTAACTACCTTGATTTTAAAACTAAACCAACCTTTTTAACAACATAAAGAGGTACAGGGTAATTATTTAATGTGTTCGAGGTTCACCAAAGTGGAAAGTTAGGTCTAAAAAACATGTTTTAGGTGGCATAATGTACATAATAGTCATCCATCATATTTGACAATTTTGTAGCAACAATGCAATTTTACCATAAACTACTGTGAATTTGAAGCTCTGCTAAAACATACTACTTTTTGTGGTTGTTTCAAATGCAAGTTAATTGCCTACTTATATTGCCTTATTAAAACGAAATAAAAAGGAGCATTTAATTAAAATGATTTGTCATTTCTTAAATTCTTTTGCAGCAACCCATTTAAATATGTTTAGATGCACCAATCAGTAAATGATTTTCACTCAGAGTTACTGTTACATTCTACATGCTATCAAATGGGCTTGTGGGGAAATTCTGCAGTGGAGTAATACATTTATGTGGCCTTTCAATAATCCTTACAGTGTTTAAAGTGATGAATGAGTAATAATTGCATAGTATCCAAAGTGCAGCATGATTGTTATATAAAGGACTTTGCTGATCGTGGTGTCTGAACATGACAAACATAATTGCATACAATAAACATGTTAACAGCAAAAAGTAATCAATGTCATAGAGAGCATTCAGTAAAAGGGGACACATTGTATTTGTTTAGTCACACAATTATCAATTATTTTTGTCAATGCAACATTGCTGGAAACAATTCTGAACACAGATAGCAGGTTTGTCAATAATACTGGTAATTCCCGGCAAACAACACTTACAACGAAACTTTTACAACGCACTACCACTACAACGCAACCATTACAACGCAAACTATTACAACGCATTGCTCTGGGGGGCGCTCTAGGATAGGGAATAGGTTAATTTACTATCCAATAACCTTCCCTAGTGTCCACGGGGACTGGAGTTGGAATAGTAAATTAAACTATTCACTATCCAGCACCCAAAAGCACTATGCGTTGTAATGGTATGCGATGCAAAAACCGCGTTGTAAAGGCAGGCGTTGTAATAGCCTGCGTTGTAACGTCATACATCCGTAATTCCCAAAATAACTGTGCTGTCTACTGAAGTATTTTACTGAAGGGGTAGCTGTAAAGTACAATTAACGAAAATAATGCTCTGGTTAGCTGCTTCAAAATACTCCTGGACAACATTAAATATGGAGGAAATGGCCTGCCAAACATGCAAATTACTAAACAGAGTTCCATATTTCTGGCCCATTTGGTAATTACCAAGGTCATTTTCTAATGCACTGCTTCAAATGGCCTGCACTGAAAATTTTCTGCTGATCTAGATCCAAAAATAAGGTAAGACATGGTTTGATAGCACTACAAAGTGGCCAGTATGATGACCATGAAATCACAACACTAAGGGGCATATATACATGGGTATTGTTCTACAATAGCATCACGTTTTACGATGCTCTGGTGGCACAATGCACTGCTCCATATTTACAATGTGGCGCTAAGCCACTTTGCGTGGCTAAACACCACGTTGTAAATATCGCACACTTTCACACAGTTTTGTGCATCACAGGACCGTGCAATGGGGGTTCTCAGGCATTAGTCCATCTGTAACCCTTTCTATGTTATCTCTCAATGATTTATTGAAGTTTGAGGATGTTTGCAAATTCCATCGCTTGACTACTTTTGAAAACCTGCAAAGTATTTAGGTTTCTATGATTTGGTTAACAAAATCTATAAAGTCTTACCTTCCTCATTATGCACTGTGCTTGGACTCAGTCATACTTGTGTTGGGTCCCCATTGCTTATGATAGAAATATGTTAACTTGATTTACAGTCGGTTTGCTATAGGGTATACATAGTTACCCTAAAGTGAGGGCTTCAGAAACAAACTCCCCTTGACGCCTATGTGATAGTCATTGCAAACTACCAATAATTCCACATTACACCAAAAAAGAAGTATGTTGAACTAGTGCTTCTTTCTTTAGGCGACTGAACTTACAGGCTTACTTCTTACTTTTACTTTGAAATTCATATATTTGTCTGACAGAAAGTACATTTACAAGACAACTATTGTGATTATAAATGGTATGGAAGATTGAGAGGTATTGTCAAGTTTAATTTAACAACAAGTCCTAAAGAAAGTATTGTGATTTAATGGTTCTTTATATACTTAAAGGTGCCTTAAATACTTGTATGCATTTATAGGACATTGTTTATCGAAATAAGCTGTGATGATGGTGAAATGTAGTTGTGAAATACACACGGATGAACCATGCTGTTGGATTGGCAAACTTTAAATTTGTCACTGGTTGTAGCAACCAAAGTGGCAGAAAATTGAGAAGAATAAGTAGGGGAAGCCATCACATGTAGACAGACGAAGTCTCCAGGGAAAGAGATTAAAGCAATATAAAAAATTTAAAACAATGCATTAATGGAAAAAAAAAACACTATATCAGAGGGAAATGTTTTAGAAACAAAGATTTTCAGAAGGAAAGAACACCATGCTGCAGCTTGCATTCATCAAAAAGCTAGAGTATTGATTTATTGATTTGTCAATTAATATTAATTTAAGGTTGGTATCTTAGAGCACATCCTTCTATAATTATGGGAGATTCTAAGTTTTGACAGGTAAACTTGTATGGAACTCAAGTACCTGTACATGTAAACAGCCTGATAACATTGAATATCAATTTGTGTTTTTTTAGAATGTGTCTAATAGTGTCAATTGGCTTAGGATTGGCATTCAACAAAATGCCCATGGTTAACATGCCTTAATGCCACTAAAAAGCTCAGATGTCACTGATGGAATTTGTAGTGGTCGTGTATCTGTAACCGTTAACAACATGGCCAATGATGTTCTTGTTGTATTTGAATACAAACAGCCTTTTCTCAAAGATAACTTTAATAGTATGGATAGGGAGAAAGATTCCGGAAACTATTGTCCTTTCAATTGAAACAAAAAACAGAAACCAAGGGAAATGCATTTCTAAATGTTTTTCACAAAATATCCAGTCAAACAAAATGTGCATTACAAGGTTTTGATTGTGCATATAGATTCTTATTTTCACCTGAATCTACTTTAGATGAGATGGAGAAAAATGCCACTTTAAAGATGCCATGGACACAAAAACCAAGCTTAGAAATGTAAGGCATCCAATTTGAACCCATCTCAGAAAACAGAGATTAAACAGGCCATAGTACAGAATGTTAAAAAGCTTGAAAAAGGGCAAGGGGTAACTATCTTATAAAAGTTGTCTTGCAAGCAGAGTTGAACAGCTCATTATTAGCAAGATATAACAGAACATTCATATTGGTTGTACTAAAACATTACAGAGTTTTAGGCCCATCTCTATTATTATACTCAACACATTGAAAATGTTCTGGCAAACAGACCAGAGTCCTACTTCTTGCCAGTAGTACTCCACTCCTAGACGTGCTCTGACTTGGTCTTCACATCTACAGACAAAATAAAGACTCTGCTACATAGTGGGGGGGGGGGGGTAGTGGGGTGGCCAAGCACTCATTATGGCAGATGCGTTTTGTTAGAGCTCTGTGTCCCATCCCCATGAGCATCGCTGCATCAAACCCAAAAAACTGAATTTGCAGGGGTGATGAGCATAAATGGACACCCGCTGAATACAGTGTGGGGCTCTTTGAGTCTGTGGACACATTAGCTGCAGAGATTCGGTTGGTGCGGGACTATCGCGTGCGGGAGCCCGGGGCATGACCTGCTCCTCTCCAGTACACCAGCCGACGCCACGGGTGTGGCGGCTAGGTCTACTGCTCCTTGGTGTTTGGGGTATGACACCCTCCAGAACCTGAGTTGGCCGTTGAGGCCTGGTAATGACTCAGTAGCTCCAGGTGGGGCTACCACGTATCCGAGGCCTGGACCAGTGGCGCAGACAGGGGGAGCTGTGCCGGATCTGCTGATCCCTGACCAGATAGTCTGTCTAGTGGACCACTGCTGCATGGAGGACAAACCACCCCAGTGGACCAGCGGCACCCAGACACATAAGGAGACTACAGGTGAACCTGGGGAGCTAACGTTTGGTGGCCAACGGGGAGGGTAGGCCTGGCGGTCGATTGGGCCCAGGCCCCCCTTGCGCAGACATCCCTCAACTGAGTCTACCTGGTGGGCACCCGACTGCAGAAGGAATCCAACGTCTGACTGCTGGAGGCAGTGCTGTGGGCGTATTGGGCCCAAGCTGACCTTCTTGTTGACACCCGTGGTTCGCGAAACTTCTGGGGCAGCACAGGCATGGACAACCAGGGAGGAAGGAGGCCTGGGGGCCCATCGGGCCTAGACTCCCTTGGCAAACTATACCCTGGTGACAATGCAGAGAACGTGGTGCTGCAGTCCTGCACAGAGGTCATATCGGCCCACGCTGTGCCTCCTCCCACCATTCTCGGCCCTTTGGGAACAACTGAGGCGCTGCTGCTGCAGCCACTAACCCTGAGCCCCGGGACTGCACTCACTTAGGAGGCACACAGTGTGGAAGATTCAGCTCAGACTCATGAGCTAGCTTCTCGGGTGGCGCCGGTGCTGCGGCCCTTCATTTTGGGGTGCTGGGACAGGTCCCTGATCTAAAGTGGGGCCTGTTTGTGACTCCCCTTTTCCCCCCTGGCTCCTCATGAGACTCCCATGCCCACGAGGACAAAACCACACTACGGGGTCTGTGCCTCCTGCAGGGGGGCAATATTGAACAAATATTGTGGCAGGATAGGACAGGGTGCGGACTGAGAACCCCTCCGTTGCCCCGCTTGTGGAGCCCAGTCTCGACCCGAGGATCTAGGGGGGCAGGGAGGCCTCCAACCGGATCAGACACGCCTGCAGTTCCGCTGCCCACAAAGCACAATCACCAGGGCCGTCAGGGCGGTGTCCAGGGTGCACCCATGAGGAACTGGCTGAGGGACTCATCACGAAATTGCCTCCCTCCTGGCAGCCCCCACAAGCACGAACTGTGCACAAACTGTTCCCTATGCCGAACGCACAGAAATTAGTCATAGGCCATCTCCGCTCTGCCACTCATCAAGACAATCCACCACATGGCACAAACAGGGAGTCATCCAAGGGTGCAGGTGCATCTCCGGAGCCCGACCAACCTGATCTCTCGCTAAATTGGACTCAGTGCTGGAAGCAGTGGAAAAAATTGGCACGGCACTAGAGCAGACCTGCACATCTCTAGAGAACAGGATCAACAGCATCACATCTGACTTCAGGCTCTTACTGGCGGACTATTAAAGATTGGCCAAGCGTGTTCATGACAATGAATTTCCCCTTGCAGACCTCCAACCCATAACCACACTGTGGCCCTCCAGGACCTGCTAGACCATGTCTTCACCCTCCAAAAGAAACTGGATGATGCGGAGGGACGCTCATATTGTAATAATGTGCAGGTAATCAGTTTATCGGAGGGGATAGAGGTACAGGACCCAAAAGGCTACACGGAGTCCTGGATGAGAGAGTTTATCCCCCGGGCTCACTCCCCCCACAGTTTGTTGTTGAGCATGCTAACAAGGTCCCCGCCCGTAAACCCCCTCCGGAGGCCAATCCACATCCCTTCCTGTTTCTCCTGGTAAATTTCCGCAACAGGGACGTGATACTGAGAGAGGTGGGGAGGCACCTAAGACCCAAGGTACATAATGTCACTATCTCCTTCTTCCCAGACTACACTGCTCAGGTACGGAAGAGGCATGCCACCTTCGGGGCAGTGAAGAGTCAACTGTGGAACCTTGATCTACGCTACTCTCTGCACTTTCCAGCATGACTCCGGTTAATCCAAAATGGACACTCTATTCTTTGACTCTCCCTCTGATGCCTGGAATTGGTTAGATGAAAGCGGACTGGCAACTACACGTAGGGCCCAAGAGGACCCCCTGATACAAAAAAGGGGAAGAGGAATCAGTAGGAGAGGCAGAGACACACGGTGGAGGGAATCGCCAATCAATGCCCCAGACCCAGAACAGATTAGCTTGGAACCCCAAGAGGCATTGAAGGTAGTGTCCACCCTCCTGTTATGTATCATTTTAGGACCCTATTGTAAGTTTCGCGATTCATGCCCTTATATAGGTATAAATCACCATATCCTTATATAGGCATAGAAATCATAACCATATTTAGGCATAGCTCATGCAGTCCAAATACGGCAGGGCTACTTCCACTAGTTCTGAAAATCCACAACGATTTCCTGGAAAATTCAGCTTCAGCAGCCGGGGACTTCCCCTTGCTTGAATATTGATTTGTCCAAGAACTCATGGAGTTTGATGACGTTATTATGTCCAACTGTACGTCAAAGTCGGCACCTTCAAGGTATAAATATGCCCACACTCGCCCAAGCAAACACACGGTGGTTTGCAGCAGTTCGACTATCTACTTGCCCGACGCGCCCTGCTACAGCAAGTGCCGAAGGAAGCCAACCCTCCAGCAGACGCACTGAGAGAGACACTTTCTTTTCTCCTGCCGAGAAATCCAGCTCCAGTGTTTCCAAGCTACCCTTGCGGGTTGTTGGGATATCGAGTCCTGAGCCTGATCTTCTTCATTCTAAACTAAGGTACGGAGCTGATTAGACCCTTAGAGAAATCTTGGGCAGATTCTTGGCAAAAAAATACTACATTTATGCTACACCTCACTTACTTCTTCCCTCGTATTAAGCTAAGGTTAGGTACACCAGGGTAGGTGTATTTTAGAAGCACCAGTTGAGTACTTTTAGCCTCTGTTATTTATGTATGTATTTATATGTGGTTTAGGAACCATACAATGCTCTTACAGTATTATTTTATTCTACTATTGATACTGTATGCATTATATTTTACAAACAGTTTTAGGATTGTAGCAGTTCATTTCTTATGCTTGAGAAAGAAGGCTGTTCAATAAAACCTTTTATTGAAAGCGCAACCGGTGGAGCTGCAGCAGCCCAACCGTGTTTAGGCATTACAGGGCTTAATGAAGATGACGCAGATGCCATAATCATCCCGGAAAACGTAAGAAAAACCATAGCTATAAAGCTTATAGAAAATGGTCTATCAGCAAGAGGTGGTAGAGTCATATTTATCATAGAGGCACATGAATATTGGCAGACAGAGGTATTCTATTCATGGATTGTCTTTCCAGAGGCAAATCCAACAACACATATGTTCCACTTCTATAAGATAGAGGAACCTCCAGCGGAATACGTTCCTTTTGAGGACATTGAAATTCCACTAACTTACCAAGAGTATCAGCTCTGGTTTAAAGACGCCCTACAACATCAAAATCACATTACCAGGCTCGGTCCACTAGGTAGACCATGAGCTACATGGCCGGTACTAGCCAGCTATACACCACATCCTAACATTGAAAGAATGTCAGCTGTAGAACTGTTAGCTCAGCTAAAACAATTAATTAAAATATATAGACAATTGGTACAATATGTATTGCGGACTTTAACAGTCCAACCTGCTATAAGAATTCCACAGCACACCACTTATCAGGGGAACACAAACAAAATCACACCACAGTCTATACAGTCAGTAATCGGTAAGTTGCCCGCAAAAAGGGAACAAATTCCATTCTGGTTAGCCCAGAAAATTACTCAAATAGAGGCAGTATTTCCCGATAGTACACCTCATGAGAAACACAGGATTCTAACAATCTGTTTACCAATGGGGATTGCACCACGCGTAGAGGACTGTGACACTTGGGGTACAGTCTTTGCTTCAATCTACACAAAACCACATGGTGTCCCGTCTATGGCGGTAATACCAGACGTTCTGAGACAGATTCAAAATGAATACGGTCCAGAAACGGCACTGAATCTAGGTATGAAATTACTGAAAGATTTCAAACAGGTCTCAGCTATCTTATTAGCTAACATTAAAGGTTGAGCAGCATCAGTGGCGAAGATCCTCACTAACCAGCTCGCACCTTACATCCCCTGATTAGTGCATCTGGACCCAAACGGGTTTGTCCCAGCCCTTAACACTGCTCTCAACCTTCATCGTTACTTAAGGGTCATCGAGTTCGCCCCTCTGAACTGGCCCCATTCGGGCTGCCTGCTGCTAGACCTCGAAAGAGCCTTTGACTCTCTCGAATGGGATTATCTCTTCGCTGCCTTACCCACGTTTGGCATAGGCCCCTTCTTTCTTAGCATGATCAGGCTGCTTTACAGGTGCCCGACGGTCCATATCAAAACAGGGCCCTATATCTCTGACTCTATAAGCGTAGGTTGTGGGAACCGATAGGGCTGCCTGTTATCCCCCCTTCTTTTCTCACAAGCAGTAGAGCCACTTGTAGCGTACTTTTGCTTACGTGTTGACATGGGTATCCCCCTAGGAGTCAGCACACACACAATCTCTCTATACGCCGATGACACACTGCTGTATGTGAGAGATCTCCACTCCATCCCTCCTTCTTTGGACTTAGCGCTTTCATTATTCACCACACCATCAGGGCTGCACGTCAATGCTGCAAAGTCCATTCTCTTTCCTTTCTCGCTGACCGCCCTAGCCCCGGGGTACTCACTGGGTGGGGTCCCAGCGCCATGGAGTACTGATGCCTTCAGATACTTAGGGGTACGTATATACCAGAACAAGGAGGGCAATCTCATCAGATCCACCTCTGCTATCCAATTGCAGATGACCTTCTGTAAGGCTCTCCCACCGGCTGTCTCTGGCAGAGTTGCACTCAAAAAGATGGTGCTCCTCCCTCACCTACTCTACTATTTCACTACCTTGCCTATCTTCACCCCCCCCTTTTTCTGTGAATGGGACAAAATAGTCAGGGATTTTGTCTGGGGGTGTCTAGGCATAGAGTCTCCATTAGGAAGCGTTATCTGCCAACAGGACGGGGTGGACTCGCAATGCCTAACTTCAAGCACTATTACCTAGCCACTCAGTTGCAATGGATAGCCAGATGGCTAGCCTCTCGATACTTGACAGATACAGCCTCACTACACCTTCCTGTGACATATCACACTCTACTCTATATATTCCACCCATGTGCGAAACCCAGGGATACAAATTTGTGACACTACACCATATGCCCCTGCCATACCCTTATTGGGAACACCATGAGGAAGCTCATCCACCACAGCAATAGAACTGCGCGGCTAGGACACAGTGGGTATTCATGCCACAGGGGACCTCTTTCTTGATGGCTCCCTCATCCCATACGCAGAGTTTATATCAGAGGAGGGCCTACACCCTATCATCCAGATGGGGCAATCTCACCACGGAACCTCTCACACACCATATGATCAAATACTTACACATAATCGGGGAAGGGAGTCCTCTGACCCACTGGTTTGCATCGTCCCTCCATCAACACACAGCAATTGACCTAGCCCCCTTAAGACAACACTGGGAAGATGACCTGGGGTGTGCTCATGGACAAGGAGTGAACAGCCGTATTGGAGGGCCCAACGTGTGTCCATCCCAATCAGCGTTTTAGACAGATTAATAGGTACTTCCATCTCACTGGCACAGCTTGCCCTAGATGCCGTTGATCTACTGCACATGCTATGGTATTGCCCCGCCTTGGGAGAATACTGGGTTACCTTAGCAATCACCCTGGCCAATTGCACTGGGCGTGACATCCCTTTTCACTGGGAGGTAAGCATCTTACACCTCTTTAAAAAGGGTAAGAAAAACAGGGCCACCTCCCGATTTCTGGACTTAGTCCTAGTTACAGCGAACCGATTAATCACCAAACGATGGAAAACTCTGATAGCCCCCACGTAGTAGCTTGGCACCGTTCATTACTCAACTGGGTCAGGGCGGAAGGGGCAGCCTTGCGAAGGGAAGACCTGCTGGGACTCTGCAAGTTCCCCCATGTCAGTAGTTGGGGCAATATGGTGGCGTAGAATCACCCATGGAGGACTCTCAGGGGAGGTCGGGAAACCAGGCGATCCAAATGTCGTGACCTGGAGTTGCGTCCATGGAGGCACAAGTAGGGCACAGTCTCACAATCATCGAATAGCCCATTAAAACATATGACACGCAGCGCCTACTACTAGCAAATGATTCCCCATGGCAACATACTAGGCAACAGGTCTCAGGCGGTTATCCCTTCCCTTGATTAGCTTACTTTGTCCTCATTTTGTTGTACCCCTCTCCCACAGTTCAAATAAGCGACATATCACGTACAGAGCATAGGCATGTTGCATACCACAAAGCCTCGCCCGGCCATTATTGTCAGCAGAGTGTACCCTTTTGAGAAATAATCCTTGCCCCACACAAACGCAACACACCAATGTACACTAGAACCACTGTATCAACATCTACAGATCTCTAATGTGGTTAACATGTACGTTGTCATCGAACAATTGTTATTGAAACGAAATGTCAATAAAAAAAGTTTTAAACAAATGAAGACTCGACGACATATCTGCTATGAAAAAAGCATGCCTTCCACTTTGTGTTGGCTCTAGTATTGTAACTGGAAAGGCAATGTCTCATTTCAATCTGGGAAAATGTATTGCCTTTAGGTTAAACACTTGTATGTCAATCCAGTGTCTATGGTTAAAATGATGGCCATTCTACAATGTCAGACAGGACAACAATGCCCAGCATCAACTTTGCTGCTGTTTTTGGCATTATGGAAAAATCATCACTTTCGTATGTCAACAGTTGCTTTGTGTTGTGATGCAGCGAAAGCTGTGTTTTATTTTTATCATCTTACGTCCCATCACAACATCTATATACCTATTGGAAATGTAACTCTAATGATGGGTCCATAAGTAATAATAATACAGTTAGCAATATCAAAAGGTCATCTGATGGATCTTTGGTAGAGTTAAAAGGGACTAAATATCAAAGACGGAATGCTATTCTCTCATGAGGACCTACAATGAAGAAATAGGCTAAACATCAGTAATCATCAAAACCACATCATTTAATTCAATAAACTCATGAATAAAGACAAACACTAAACGTATCTTATTATTTCCTAATATTATTTCATAACATGAATGGTCAAACACAAGTACATAGATTAGAATGTCATCACTCAAATCCAATGTTACAGGATAAGTTCACAATAAGAAACAACTCATATCAAAATACATCAACAAAAAGGTATAGAGGAGAGAGAGGGAGCATCATTGCAAAGACAAGTATGCAAGATTATCAGTTTCTCCTATGAACCTAGATATATAAATGCACAGCGTGCATTTAGTCTGAAAAGCTATCCCCTCGGCCGAAAGGGTATAGCACAAGCAGCATCACCAGCCGATGATGTGCAAAGTCATTAAGGAAAGTCTTTAGGAATTGCAGGAAATCATGCCAGCCTGAGTAACAGGATCAGCACAGCATTCAGCATATTACAAATGCAGGGACAGGTCACTGATCGTTTTTATAATACATCACACTCTTATCTCCAATAAATGTTTTATTTTCTCTCTTCTTCTTGCATCCTCTTTGGTCATTTGGCATGGGGGAGAAAGTGTTCTGAATTCTACTTTACAAGTATTTCTAAACAACTATTGCCTAAACTACATTACATTAGTTTCCGAGGAAGGAAAAGGAAGTCCTCGATACATAAGTGTATAAATGTTGAAACAACTATACTAGAACTACATCACCTCTTGCCTAGAAAGGAAAAACCTAAAATGTTCATTCAGAAATAGACTAATATCTGCATTCTAAGGAAATATTTGAAACTTTTGAAGGACAGAAGCATGGACACACATCCTCTAACATTTTCTAAGGCCTACACCATTTTATCAAAAGAGAGAATTATTTCTAAAAGATTTATGAATTTGTTCCCTAAGAATAAAAACTTTTCTTCTGTGTTTGTCATGTCTCTCCATTATAGGAGACATAAATCATATTCAATTAGATAGACAGGATAAGCCTCATTATTCATTAAGTACTAATCATCTACGTTTCTCAACTGGCATTATATAGTTTCTCATTATGTTATTTTCATTACTTAGGGAAACATTTATCGATTTTTCCCTTACACATCATCAATGTTTTCATATGTTAGTAATAATCCATTTTATTACTTTTATGTTAATTCACTCTTTCGGGCAGATTACTTTTATTTACAAAAATCTTGCTCCATCAGTTCTTACCAAGATATGTTTCTAAGAACTTGTTGAATACACACTAAATATATCTCTTTACAATGCATGATTTAGATTGCATCCCATTGCAACGGGGTTGTTACAACAACCGTGTTGTTACAATACAAACCATTGCATCGCAAGTCGTTACATCGACTTGCTGTAGGGGGCGCGCTGGACTTAGGAATAGTATAATTTACTATTCCTACTTCGTTTGTGCAACAGCAGGGAAGATGTTGGATTGTGAATCCAACACCTTCTGCCCCCTACAGCAAGTCGTTGTAATGACTTGCGATGTAATGGTTTGCGCTGTAACAACGGCATTGTAATGGCATGTGATCTAAAGCATGCGTTGTAAACGCTGTTTCCCATACACACTACCTAATGCTGACGTGAGGAGTGTTCTTTCTGGAAATCTAGGATACCTTCCTTGAAAAACATGGTGGCCAGTGGCAGGCTAATATGGAGGCATGATTGGGTAATCCACACCTGAAAATCATAAAACACGGCTAGGTATCACCATGAGATTAATATATATCACTATTTCTAACATGTGTTTAATGGGAGTACAAGATTGTGTTTTTTGTTTGATTTCTAAAACTTTAACCCACACTTATAGAAAAAAGTTTATACATGCATTTCTCTAATCCACTTATGACACATTTATTATTGTAACAAATGTTTTAGTGAATCATATGTAACAAAATGTATATTGACAGTAAAATGTAATGGAATATCCATATACAACATAAGCTTTAGAATTTCAATGGAAATATAGTAAGGTGTGCTATGTGATAAATTGACTCCACATGAGGGATGTCCGCACTCCAGCGGACAAGTAGAAGTACGTTCTATGATGGAGGAGGGTGTTTAATAATTGTGTAGCTAGCAAACTTTCCTCTTCCTGATGTGTGTTTGAAGGCATTTACCATTTGGGAAATGGTGTACTTAGAAAGACAGGTTTGCCACAGAATAAAGTACATTGTTGCCAAAGTATTTCTTGATGTGAGAAAAGCAAACAGTGAGGGCTCACAGAATGAGGCAGTGGTAAAGGGAATCCATCAACAGAAGGAACTTTCCCTTCTGGTGCAAAAAGAAAACTATTTAAATAGCAATGTGAGTGTTTCTGTTCAAAGATAAAGGTTTTGTTTACTAGTAAGAGCTAGTCAGGGATCTGAATCTTTTTTATTTAGTATTATAATCTCAATATATGAAGGGCGAAGGACAGCATATCTGTGCTGCCATTGTGTTGCTCCTTGTGCTGATTCCAAAAGGTGCATGGCTAATAACTGGAAAGCAAACATCAAAAATCAATGTGCCTGGATGAAGAGCTTTTGGTTAGACAATCACTGACTTTGCTGACCTAACAATTTCTTAAATCCTGGAAAGGCAGGTTACAGTAAGGAGTCTTTATTTATGCCACCTAAAGAAAGGTCAGTTATGGTTGACAGCATCAAAAATGCAATCCTTTTACTTGGTATGTTATATGTTCTGAGGGATGATTAAGGGCCACATGTATGACCGTTTGATTTTGCAACTCAAAAATTGTGATTTGTTTGCAATGCTCAATTAGAGAGTCGCAAAATGAAATGTACAACAGTGTCTCAGACACTCTTTGCGATTCCCAAATGAGTTTTTGAGCATATGGGGACTAGCCAACACTCACAGGGATGTTGGACTTCTGGGGTCAGCAGACCACCATGTCTGTCACTGCTTTTTCAATAAAGCAGTTTATTTTAAAGGCAGCCCGTTTACTTTAAAGGAAAATGGGAGGCATTCACAAAAGAAAAAATTAAAAGTTTCTGTGTCATTTTTCAAGAGTAGGTAGTTCTCCGTGGGACCATTTTCACTGCCAATCACAAAGGCGAAGGGGTCCCCTGCAGACTTGTTCCGATTTGCGACTGGTTTACCACCTACTTGAAGTAAGTAGTAAACTGCAATTATTTTGCAACCACATTCCTGTTTCAAAACAATTGTATGTTCCCCTGTGACTCGCTATTAGGAAGGGACACCCCTGGCACGCCCCACCCTAATAGTGACTTGCAAACCCTATTTTACTAGTGGGTAACAGGTTACCGACTCGCAAAATAGGGTTGATACATTCTATAGGCCGCTTTAGCGGTCGCAAATAGCCCGACTCGCTGTTTGCGACTGCTAAAAATGGTTGTACATGTGGCCCTAAGTCCATTTCTATGGACTGATAGAAAGCTATGACTATATCTTCCTATCAATCTGCCCTTGGGAAAAACATTTGCAGAATTATGAAAGGTAAGCTCAACTGTAATGCAAAGTGTTCTCTCAAACTTTAAAAGTGACTTTATCAATCAACAGTTTGATACAAGCCAATTAGCTAAAGGTAAATACCTACATATCAAGCTAATTTGAGGCAGTTCATCTCATGCTTTAGTCAAGGGAAGTATGACTTAGCATCTTGGTGACCTTTCTCTCGCATTGCCATTGAAAAAGAAACTGAACATTGTTGTTGGTGCAGCTGTCCTGATCTGCCCTCAAAGGCCCAGGTCAGGCTCTAATGCCATTTGAAGGCTTGACCTTGAAAACAGAATTTTGGCCTTCAACAATGCTTACAAAACACAGCAGACCATCTGTTCTGTAATGAGGTAACAACAGCCATATCTTGTCAGCTCTCAGAGCTCAACATTGGTACCTTGTGACAGCATGGCCTTAAAAGCTTATTGTGAGTTGCACTGAGGCCATTCGTTGTACTGAAATTCTATTCCTCACCAGCAAGTTCCCACATTATCAATCACCTGGAGCTCATAAGTCTTGCTCTTTCTTACTGATTCTGTCTGAATAATTTGGAACCAAATATATAAAGGCAGATCATTCACTGTACAATCACCTGAGCTCCAAAACAACCTAAAGTACCAATAGACATCCAAGCCACAGAAGATCCTTTTACCTTCAGAAACGTCTTCATTCTCACAGGTTCTGAACTATAACTCCAATTACAACTCCATCTAATGGGTTCTGTTAAAGTTAGAAATGTATAGTGTCAAGAAGTCATGCAGACACATGGGCAAACAAGTACACATAATAATAATAATTATTTATTGTTCCAGTTAATTAACCCCATAACATTATTGTTATACCCGCAACAGGTTCCCCGCAGAAGCTGGAGCAAGATCACCGCCGACCAGCTCACCACCTCCCTCAGCCAGAACCCTACCGCCAACACAACGGACCCCAACGAAGCAGCCCGCAACCTCACACAGTGGCTCACCAACTGCGCTGACAACCTCGCTCCACTGAAGAACCCTCCCAGCAGACCCGGCAGCAAAAAAGCCGCGTGGTTCACCAACGAACTCAAAACCTCCAAGAAAAACTGCCGCACCCTCGAGAAAGCCTGGCGCCACGACCAGACTACAGAAAACATGACAGCCCTCAAGAACGCCAGCCGCATACACCACCAGCTGATCCGCACCACCAAAAGGACCACATTCAAAGAACGTCTGGACAACAACACCCACAACAGCAAGGAACTCTTCAGCATCGTTAAAGAGCTCTCCAACCCCAGCGCCTGCAACAACGACATCACACCCTCGCAAGACCTCTGCGACACACTCGCCTCGTTCTTGCACCGCAAGATCGCCGACATACACAACAGCTTCGGCGCACAGACCACGCACCCAACCACTGAACCGATGCGCCCCACCACCACCCTCTACAACTGGATCCCGGTCAGCACCGAAGACACCACCCGCACGATGAACACCATCCACTCCGGATCCCCAACCGACCCCTGCCCTCACCACGTCTTCAACAAGGCCGACTCCATCATCGCACCCCAACTCCGGGACATCATCCACATCTCCTTCGCCACCGCCACCTTTCCGGAAAGCTGGAAACATGCCGAGCTCAGCGCTCTCCTGAAGAAACCCACCGCAGACCCCACGGATCTCAAGAACTTCCGCCCCATCTCGCTCCTCCCTTTTCCTGCCAAAGTCATTGAGAAGACCGTCAACAAACAACTCGCCACCTTCCTCGAGACGAACGGATCCCTCGACCCCTCACAGTCCAGTTTCCGAGCTAACCACAGCACCGAGACCGCCCTCATTGCAGCCACAGACGACATCAGATCCCTGCCTGACAACGGGGAAACAGCTGCCCTCATCCTCCTGGATCTCTCAGCAGCATTCGAAACAGTATGCCACCGCACACTAATACAGCGCCTCAGCAACACCGGAATCCAAGGGAAGGCACTGGAGTGGATCATCTCGTTCCTTGCCGGAAGAACCCAGAGAGTTCGCCTCCCCCGTTCCGATCCGCGGCCACCGAAGTCATCTGCGGAGTACCTCAAGGATCCTCGCTCAGCCCCACCCTCTTCAACGTCTACATGAGCCCCCTCGCAGCCATCGCATGCCAACACAACCTAAACATCATTTCCTACGCTGATGACACCCAGCTGATCCTCTCCCTCACCAACGACCCCGCCACCGCCAGAGCCAACCTCCAGGAAGGAATGAAAGACGTCGCAGAGTGGATGAAGACCAGCCGCCTGAAACTGAACTCAGACAAGACAGAAGTCCTCATCCTGGGATCATCCCCCTCCGCCTGGGACGACTCCTGGTGGCCCCCTGCCCTGGGCACCGCACCCAAACCATCCGACCATGCACGCAACCTGGGCTTCATCCTGGACTCCTCCCTCACGATGACCAAACAAGTCAACGCCGTCTCGTCATCCTGTTTCAACACCCTGCGCATGCGCCGAAAGATCTTCTGGTGGATCGCCACCGAAACCAGGAAGACGGTCACCCAGGCCCTCGTCACCAGCCGTCTGGACTACGGGAACACCCTGTACGCGGGAACCACAGCCAAACTCCAGAAAAGACTCCAGCACATACAGAACGCTTCTGCACGACTCATCCTGGACATCCCCCACCACGACCACATCTCTGATCATCTGAGAGGCCTGCACTGGCTCCCCGTCAGCAATAGGATCACATTCAGACTCCTCACCCACGCACACAAGGCTCTCCACGACTTGGGACCCAAGTACCTCAACAACCTCCTCACATTCTACACACCCACCCGCCAGCTCCGCTCGACCAGCCTCGCCCTTGCCACCGTCCCACGGACTCGTAGAGCCACCGCCGGAGGAAGATCCTTCTCCTACCTGGCGGCTAACACATGGAACTCCCTCCCCATCCACCTACGGCTGACCCAGGTCCATCTCTCCTTCAGGAAACAACTGAAGACCTGGCTATTCGAGCAGTAGCGGACCTCCCCCCCTCCCAGCGCCTTGAGACCCTAGCGGGTGAGTAGCACGCTTTATAAATCTGCTTGATTGATTGATTGATATTGTAATTTAACCAAAAAAGAATTACAAGTATAATATTTTATAAATAAGAAGATGAAATTGTAAAATGAATACATGCTAATCATAGAACAATCTCATCTTCGTAAAAAAATCATTTAAAACTATGCTAATAATTTTAAACTAGTGCTGATCTTTGGTAGTGCAAATATATGAGACACACAATGCACCAGTTACAGAAAAGTGTAGTTGTGCCTTCTAAGCATAGGTCAATACCTTCTTCAGTACCGCAGCCTCTAAGACCAAGCTTAATAATAACATAACAGTACAGATCTGTGCTTGTGCAAGTCTACAATTTAGATCACACATCGGTCAGTCTGTACACTTCAACCTCGATCAGTCCATACAGGTATGGAAGTCATATAAGGCACCATTTACAGAAGTGCAATCGTGTCTTCAAGCATGGGGTTATAACTTCTTTATTACCATAGCCTCTAAGACCAAGATTTATAATTACTTAACAGCGCAGATCTGTGTTTGTGCAAGTATTCCAGTCAAATTAAGCATTGGTCAATCTGTGAAACTTCAACATTGACCAGTCTGCGCAAGTCAACCCAGGTGTATAGTATCCAGCCCTCCACTCAGTGGCTCTAGTTTACCTTGGTGAGAACTTGGGTTGGGACAACTCAGTTAGAGCCCTAATCAGAAATCTCACAAATTTACAGATTAACTGTGGGTCCGCCAGGCTAAGATTTGCAATTATAACTTCCCTGCACTCTCGAATGCGACTCTCGTTGAAGCTTCCCTTTAATATTAATTTACAAAGCATATGCAGTTTCAGACAGATGTAGACCAAATGGATAAGGTCCTTCTTTTCTGCCTTGCTCAGCCTACATTCTGTGGAGCCAGTGCATTCCCGTGTTGGACGATTTGCCAGTGCTGGTATTTTGCCAAAGCACAGGATCAGAAATCTGAGCTTTTATGCACCAAAAAAGGGATGGTACAGTATAATAATGGAGTTAACTCCTCATAGTAATTGATCACCATCCATGTGTGCGATTGAGAGCTCAACTTGACTTTGTCTTCATAACTTGATTGAAATGTAACTGCCTTATTCATTGTCCTGTTAAAGACATCATATGACACACTCATGACCCGTAGCTCAGTTAGGTGCAGTTGTTTAATGGAAGAATTCAAGTATTTGTAGTATCCTGACTGCAGATTACTTTGAAAAGTCGACCAATATGCATTGTTAAGTTTGGTGTCTTGTGCTTGCTGTATCTTGGACCAGCTTTTTATTGTTGTCAACCTTCTTGCTAAATCTTGTTTTATAAGTCCGAACTCAAGGTGGATTGGGGTGGTGAAGAACATTGGGGAAGAAAAAATAAACTTCTGAAGTCGTTGGCCTCTCTTTTTGTCAAATAAGGCTGTGTCCTGCCCTTTGATAGCCACACTTGCCAATGGAATAGTTGGAAGTAGCTTGGCCGAGATAACTGTTAACAACGGCTGAAATTAAGGCCCATTCAATTTACTGGCTAGGGTTATAAAGGTGTACATTAAAGCATTTGCTTTCTTCCCAATGTATAGTTTTGATGGAGAAAATTTCCTCTTGAGCCAAAGGACAACCCCAACAATTTGTAATGACTACCTATATCCAAATAAGTTTCATTTAGGAGAATTGTGGCGGCCTGGCCCGGAGTGTTCCTGACACATATACAACATAACATAACAGTTTAATGGACAAAGATGCGTTGATTGGAACTGTTTTGATATGTTCTTAGCATCTATTGGTCTATAAAAAAAAAAAATTACATAATAACTGCTTATGGGTCACAGTTCTACGAGACATGTTGCCACATTCCATGTGTGATACCTTCAGCCTGTTCTGAGCTTTCTTAGCTAAATATATTCACTCTTGATTGTTAAGGCTAGGGCTTGGAAGCTTCCTGTCTCACCCGCTTTCTCTAAATTCGTCATCAAAAAAGCAACTGAAATTTCTTTTTTGGGCTTATACTGTCGGTAATCTCCATCATAACCCTGCTCTGGACTATCATCCCAGTTTTTGAATTTTAAAGACAGCCCTTATTTTGAGCTGTTCCATGATATCCCTAAGCCGCTGTATCTTGAAATAGGATAATTTACTTCCTTGTGGAATAAGGCAGGTCTACCAGCCCCACAGTTAAATGTCCAATGTGCCACTCATCTATTAAAGAAAACATTTCCCATGTTATGTTCTTCTGCTCTACCTATGCTAATCCAAGACGTAAATGGATTCGTCCTGTGTGCAATAGTTTACGTTTGAGGCGACAATGCACAGCTCTTAGGGCTCTACAGGGAGATACATACATTTACACTGTATATGTCCTGCATAAACATGTATTCGCGCTAGGGCTAATAGGGAAACAAAAAGATATATAATTTGAAATCCCTGAGCGAATTTCTTCTTTCTATATGATGTGAGCAATGTTATCAATCTAAATATGGAGAGGAACAGTAAGCGGATGGGGGTGTGGTGCTCACTCAAGGCTGCTACTAGTTTTTTTCTTGCTCTTCTCGATCTTAATGTTTCCCTTTTAAGTACACTAAGTTATAATTGTACTTTGTGTATCTTGATTGCATAAATACTATTTTGGCCACTGCGAACCTGTTGGTTGTTGTAGTCTTTCTTCTGTCTAATGCACTCTTGTTATCTGCTTTTTACTGAAAATGCAGCTCTTGTGATATTTCATGGAACAATTCTGTTTATTACTGCCATATTTAGAAAGCACACAGCAAGTCACCTACATCCCAAGGGACCGACCACGATAAGAAAATCAAATAAGTCACTGAGCACAGCTTTCCTCCTAAAACCCTGGGGCTGGCAGCATAGTGTAGGCAAGTTAAGTACAATCAAAAACAATCATCAAATGGAGTAGACGCAAATAAGCCGGGCATGTCAGTTTTTGAAACACAGAGGAAAGAATTCGGATAAAGGGTGCCCACATGTCACGATAGGAGGAGTGCCTCGGGTCTGTGGACAAGGACAGTTTCTCCATCCCCAGGGTAAACCACATCTTGTGCAGCCAGGAAGTATGGTCTGGAATCCTGTCTGTGCCCCATAGTGAGAGAATGACCTGGTGATCTGCCCCCAGAGCCAGAGCCATATGTCTCCCTCTATTAGAGTGTAGCGGGTAAGTCAAAGGGTTTTTTAAACCCAGGACCCCACCAACACTCATTCGAGCGCCCTGCATTCCACTTTTGGAGTCTCTCTGGAGTAAGATACCAATAAGAGATGATTTTTTACGTAGTTTCAGTGCTGGCCATGTTATGTGCTGTGTGGTGTGTTTGCTTAAAAATGTCCCACCCACTCCTTAGTAGAGACAGTCCTGCCCAGTTCCGTCTCCCATCGCAATTGACCCTTGGATTTAGACATTGACAGTTTACTTCCCAGAGGGCATAAAGTTCATTAATTAGGCATTTGTTGTTGGATTTAAGGCTAATCCATTTCTCAAAGAGGGTCAAAGGCTGTCTTGCCCCTTTTCTGGTTCCGGATCCTGTCATCCAATGTCGTAATTGTAGGCATTGTATGCAGTCTGAGTCTGCCCAAAGGGCTTATCCCATTCGACCAGCTTTTAGCTAGTCGAAGGGGATAAGCCATTGAGTGTCAAAAATGCAACCCATCAGCTTACAGCCCCTGTCCCACCAGCATCAAAACAGTTCTGGTTGCATCCGGGGGCAAAATTGGGGTTAGCTAAAATCAAGGTCATGGGGGAAGGAAAGGTCATCAGACCCACCTTGACCACTATGGAATCCCATACCTTGACTGACTGACTGACTGACGGTATTTATAAAGCGCACTACTGCCAAGGTGTCTTGGCGCTGGGGTAAAGGGTCTGATACATAACGGCTAAACGTGTTAGGGTTGTGAAAAGAGCTATGTTTTTATTTCTTTCCTAAAAACCGACCTGTTAGGTAGCCTTCTCAAGTGTACAGGTAGTGTATTCCAAAGTTTAGTTGCTAAGAAGGAAAAACTTTTCCTCCACATCTTACTCTCTTTATCTTAGGAAGTTGTACCAGGCCAAGAGTGGCTGACCTTAGAGACCGCGAAGGGAGGTAGCGTGGAAACAAGGATTGCACATCCTCAGCCCCACCACCAAACAAGGCTTTGTGCACCAGAGCGTCTTAAAATCGATACATCGTCGTACTGGAAGCCAGTGAAGTGTTTTATAGCTTTAGATGTAGGATGATGTTTATGTAAGTGTAGTAAATAAGGCAGTCTGTACACTAAAGTCACTTGGGCTTATGATGATTTATTGAGCATAAGCGTAGAGAAAAACCCGACCAGCAAGACCGGGATCAAACGGGCATCTAACCGCCGTTAGTCCGAACGCTCAGCCCATGACACCACAGAGAGGTCACGAGCCCAGCGCGAGACATAGGCTTAGATATACAAGAGCACAATGTAAATATAACACATCTCTTTTCCTTTAACAACAAACAATGTAGATAAACATAAAATTAATCAAAACATAAAAACAAAGGATGTACACATACACCCCATAAAGGATGTTTTAAAGTCAAAACAATCTTAAACATTTCAGTATATAAAGTTTCAAGGTTTCAAGGTTACTGTAACCCCACTCCTTTCCTAAACAACAATATTAAACAAAATCTTTTAAAGAAGCAGGTGAAACTCTTTTACGAGGCGGTCTGCATTCCTTTTCCACAACAACTTACTTAGTGCCTAATTCAGTATTTGTTTGCTTGTCTCTCTTTTGGTAAAGTGCTACCCTGCGGAGATTCCAAGTTTGTCCATTTTGTAACTTTACATAGTTACCAACAACCGATTTTACTTGGTAGGGCCCTCGAAATTTGTTAAACATTCTCTGATTTCCGCCAGGTTTCACTTTAACCAAGTCACCTTCCGCTATGTTAGTAGAACTATTGCATTTACATAACACATTGTGATCCACACCCACCACTTTTCCCTGTAACAATGTGGGAATTAACTTTGTACCTGCTGATCTCCCTCTCATGAGTTCAAAAGGTGTCTTAGTCATATTGTTATGTATTGTTGTCCGATATGCCCACAGCATTTCTTTTATCTCTTTCTGTACTGAACGATTTGAGGCTAAAGCAAGTTGCATGGTACCCTTTACAAGTCTATTCACCCTCTCGCAAAGCCCGTTACCTTGTGGGTTGTAAAGTGAGGTACGTAGATGTTTCAAACCCAAATATGTAAAATAATCTTCCATCACCCCAGAAGTCAGCTGTGTGCCATTGTCCGGTAAAACCATAGAAGGAATTCCTTCACGTCTGAAAATGTCATTAAGAACTTTAATAGTGGACTCTGCAGTGATGCTCTTCAAGAAAGCAACCTCCACCCACCTAGAAACTGAATCCACTAACACCAATGCAAATTTCTCAGTATCCTGCAAGTCATGAAACGGACCTATGAAGTCAATGCAAATTTTCTGCCATACACCTTCTTCAGATACTATTTTTCCCATAGAATTCCGACTTGTTCCAACTTGTAACCTTTTCTCCGATTCTTTGCAGGGCTGACATTGTTCCACCTAAGCCTTGACCTGTGCATCTATTCCCGGCCACCAAAAGCTTACGTTAATGCGTTTACCAGTGAGAGTTTGGCCCAAATGGCCCTCATGTGCTAACGCAATTATACGGGGTCTAAGAGATGTAGGTGGTATATACTTTTCACCCCTTACTAAAATAAACTCCCCCTGCAAAGAAATTTCATCCTGTAACTGTACGTAAGGCCTAAGGCTAGACGACACAGTACTTTGTCTGGATACACCCTCTTTACACATTCTAATTAAACTTTCCATGATAAGATCCTTTTTCATTTCTTCAATCCACTCCTGCTTAGATATAGAGCTAGGTAAGTCACTCTCCAAATCATCTAAGTATGCGACAACACTTTCAGTTACAATTTCCATCGGCTCTACCTTTGTGTCTGGCAATCTTGATAAACAATCCGCAACGTTATTGCACCATCCTGGTACATACTCCACATTGCACGTGAACTCTTGCACACTAACCGCAAGTCTTGCTAACCTTCCTGAGCAATTTCTAATTCCTCCCGGTGCCAAAACTTTTAGTAATGGCTTATGGTCAGTACTTAGTGTAAATGAAATCCCCCATAAATACACCCTGAAATAGCGTGTCGCCCATGCAGCTGCTAATGCCTTTCGCTCTATGACCGAGTAATTCTTCTCTGTCTCGGTCAAAGAACGCGACGCAAACGCAACCGTGTTCTGCTTTCCTGAACCTTTTTGTGTCAAAACTGCTCCGATTCCAACAGAGCTTGCATCTACAGTGAGAATGGTGTGCAAAGACTGTACAAAGCTAGAAAGTATATTTGCATCCAAAATATTCTGTTTGATTAACTTGAATGCATTCTTTTGTTCCGTCCCCCAAACAAAACCTTTCCCTTTTCTCAAGATGTTTCCCAAAGGTTCTACCTTCTCTGCGAATTTTTCCACAAATTTTGCATAGTACTCCACCATGCCCATAAATGATCTCAATTTTTCTTTGTCATCAGGTTCAGACACATTACATATTGCGCTAACTAGATCTTGTTTCGGTTGTATCCCACTCCCAGATACATGGTATCCCAAATAATCTACTTCTTCCACTGCAAATACACATTTCTCTTTTCGCAATGTTAATCCAGCATTTGAGAGAGTGGTTAAAACTTTATCCAAAATCATATTATGATTATTTGAATTTAAACCATAAATCAAAATGTCGTCCTGAAAGAAGACAACCCGTTCAATGTTCTTGAGAACATCACTGATGATTCTCTGAAAAGCACTTGCTGCTGAACACAGTCCAAATGGGAGTCTCTTGAACTGATATGTTCCTTCCGGAGTGATGAATGACGTGTACTCCTTAGAATTTGGGTGGAGTTTAATCTGATGATATGCACTTCGAAGGTCCAATTTAGAAAATACCTTCCCCCGAACCAAACTTAGTACAATTTCATTTATATTAGGAAGTGGAAAATTATCCATTATTACTGCCTTATTCAGACTTCGCATGTCCACACAGAAACGTAAAGATTTATCTGGTTTCTGAGTGATCACAACTGGACTCAACCATTGTGTGGGCGCAACAGGTTCAATTATGTTATCATCCAATAACTGTTTAATAATTTTCCTCACCTCATCTCTAGCAGACAAAGGTATTTTCCTCGCAGTATGTTTTATAGGTGCAACACATTTCCTAGTTTTTATGACATGTTGGTATCCAATGGCTTCTCCTAATTTTTCACTAAAAATATTCTCATGTTTTTTTAGAATACCTTCTAAATTCTCTTGGGTGCTATTGCATTAATTCTCACCATCTACACACATCACTGGTGGATCTGCCCTTGGATCCACTCTAATATTTAGTTCGTACTGGTGTAACCACCCTAGTATCGCAGGACCATGAGGAGAAACATAAACTTTTCCCTGTGTAACTCTCCCTTTAAACTTAATACTAGCTTCAAAGAAACCAAGTACACCAATGTTTACCCCTTGATATCCCTTTAGTATAGCATCAGATGCGACCATCTTAGCCTTTGTACATGAACAGTCATACAATTTTTTGGGAATAATCGTATATAACGATCCAGTATCCACCATTAGGGTCAAAATTTCCCCATTCACTACAAAATCTGCTTTAGGCCGAGATAAGACAATTTCTTCTGTAATCTTTTGACTCTCTGCGCAGGTAATCATCATTACTTCTGCTTTATCATCCGTGACCTCACATTCAACCATTGCAACCTTCTTAGATGTACTAGTTCGACACATACATGCAAAATGCCCTCTCCTCCCACATTTCAAACAATCTCTAGATAGTACTGAACAATTCTTAGAGTCAGCTAGGTGAAAAGGACTACCACATCTGTTACATGAACGTTGGATTTGTCTAAACTTGTTTGTTACTCCAGTTTTATTATACAGTGCCTTAGCTTTCCCTCCTTTTATCACTTGTTTCCCCTGTATTAGACTAACACCTTCCAATGCACCACCTTGTAAGGTTGCAATTTCTTGACTATTAGCATGCCCTTGTTGTATTCTTTTCAATTCTTTCATGCACTTATCACTTTCCTCAGCAACCTTAGCAATGGTGATAGCTTCTGTTAGAGTTGGGTTTTTAGCAGCCCATAACTTTTCTTGTGTCTTTTTACTAATACACTGCACAATCAATTGATCATGAATCATTTTGTCTTGTATGTTCCCAAATTGGCATTTCACAGATAGTTCTCTTAACCTAGATACGAAGTCATCAATTGTTTCATTTTCTTTTTGGGGAGCAGTGTAAAATGTATGCCTTCGCATAACAACATTTTCTTACTTTGCAAACCTAGTATATAACTTAAACAACGCGTCTTTATACACATCATCAATTTCTACTGGTGGATTTGGCAAATATTTAAAGATTCTCTGTCCCTCCTTTCCTAAGGCACCCAATAACAAAGCCTTCTTCCTGACAGCAGAGAACTTCGTGCCTTCCAATGCCACAATATAATTCTCGAACGCCTCACACCAATCATCCCATTCCATGGATGGTTCACCTGGGACACTCAGAAAAGGAACAGGAGCTTGTATTGTATTGTTTACATTCATTTTTAAAACAAACAAAAAAAAATAATAATAATAAACTGACCCCTCAAAGCAATTTAATACTTTAAAATGTTGCAGAATACAATACTCCAACTAGCTTATTTGTTGTCTTCCAAAAACTAGTGAGTGTATCACTGCTGTAGGTTTGCAACACACTTCATACGCCAAATATTAAAGTGTGTGTGTCACTGTACCACAGCTGTAGGTATGTGACACACTGCATACACGAAGTATTAAAGTGTGTGTGTCACTGTAGTTAATGCCCAATCCAAGCGCTCTTGGAGACTTATACGATATTTTCTTTAGGCAATGCCACAAATTCTAAGTCTAGAAAACTTATACGATATTTTCTTTAGGCAATGCCACCAATTCTCATGCCTCGTTATGCCATTTAACGCCTCATTTCACATTTCTTTGAGGGTGGGCCCGTTCACAGTACATTTTCCCTTTAACAATATTTCCCTTTTAATTTCCTTCGTCGGGGTGCTGTTGTCCGCGTTGACGAGCCGAAAATAACAGTTAAACCAAGCTCCGTCACGCCTCCTGAGGACAGTCTCAAATCTCCCCGGTGAGTTTTATTCCTCTAAATCAGGAACATACCTTTCTGCAAGCCTTACTTTACTCGTAATCAGTAAAACGATCTCCTCACTCGGATCGTAGGCTGCTTACGCTGTCATCGGGTTTTTCTCCGTGTTTCTTCGTGTTGACTACTCCGGTTGTCAATGTGTCACTCGTCTGCCTTCTCCAAAATGATGTCGCCATAAAATGTAGTAAATAAGGCAGTCTCTACACTAAAGTCACTTGGGCTTATGATGATTTATTGAGCATAAGCGTAGAGAAAAACCCGACCAGCAAGACCGGGATCAAACGGGCATCTAACCGCCGTTAGTCCGAACGCTCAGCCTATGACACCACAGAGAGGTCACGAGCCCAGCGCGAGACATAGGCTTAGATATACAAGAGCACAATGTAAATATAACAGTAACCCAAGCAGAATTCTAGCTGCCGCATTCTGAATGTTGTAGTTTAGCAAATTGGGCAGCGCCTGCTCCCAAATAGAGTGCATTACAGTAGTCGATTCTAGACAAGATGGTGGCTACTACCACTGTTTTCCTCAAGGTGAAAGGGATGTAAGGAAGAATCTTTCGCAAGCCCCTTAACATGAAAAAGCATGCAGAGAAAACTTGGTTAATCTGCGAGGCCCATGTGAGATTTTTATCAAACATAAATCCGAGATTCCTAGCCTTAATAACCGGCACAGGACAAGTGCCAGCTGTAGAAGGCCACCAATCCTGATTCCAAATTGAGACTTTCTGACCAAACTTCAGGACCTCCATTTTCTCAGTGTTCAGCTTCAAAAAGTTAGAGCTCATCCAGGTCATCAAAGCCGAGGTGCAGTTACAAAAATCAGCTGCCATAGCATCCGCTGACTCAGTTACAAAGACTATAAGCTGAGTGTCATCAGCGTATGACACTAGTGTGAAACAATAACTCTTTATTAGTCTAGCCAGAGGGGCTACGTAAATGTTAAAGAATGTAGGGGATAAGGCCGAGCCCTGAGGAACTCCACCAGGGAGTATAAATTCCTCCGACCGATATCCAACCCAGAGGATGATTTGTTTTCTGGACAATAAAAAGGAAGATAAGAGGGCAAGAGCTGTGCCTCTGATACCTGCATCCTGTAGTCTTTGAATTAATACCGCTAGACTTACAGTATCAAAGGCTGCTGTTAAATCGAGCAGGACCAGTATAGCCCTTCCTTCTCCATCCATCACCTTGCGAATTTCCTCTGCTGCCTTAATCAAGGCTGTCTCCGTAGAGTGTTTTGAATGTACACCATGTTGTGTGTTGTCAAGGATGTTATTGGTCTCTAGATACAATGTTAATTCTAGATTTATAGCCTTCTCAAGAACTTTGGTAGCCATCGGCAAGCAGGAGATGGGACGATAGTTCTTTTCATCAAGTGGATCCAACTTAGTTATTTTTAGCAGGAGACCGATACAGGCTTGTTTCCATGCCTTGGGAAAGCCTCCTGATAACAGAATTTTACTTAGTGTACCTTGAGTGTGGCGCTTGTCACCGGGGAAGAGTAAATGCCTCAGGCCCATGTTTACGGTGTAGCCAAACTTCCTTCCAAATGGTGGTACCCGCGGTGCACAGACATAATATCGACTCCAAAATATCGTTTGGACAGAATATCGAGTTTAAAATATCGTTTGGACAAAATATCGACAGGACAGAATATAGACAGCCAAAATATCGTTTTTAAGGAAAGTGAAGTAATATCAACTGTAAATAATATAGAAAGTGAAAATATGTAAGTATATAATATAGATAGTAAAAAAAATCGTTTTTATTTTTAGGGTTCAGGGTCAGTTTTGGGTTTTTGGGTAAAGGGGTATTTTTAGGGTTCAGGGTCAGTTTTCAGTGTTTGGGTAAAGGGGTATTTTTAGGGTTCAGGGTCAGTTTTCAGTTTTTGGGTAAAGGGGTATTTTTAGGGTTCAGGGTCAGTTTTCAGTTTTTGGGTAAAGGGGTATTTTTAGGGTTCAGGGTCAGTTTTCAGTTTTTGGGTAAAGGGGTATTTTTAGGGTTCAGGGTCAGTTTTGGGTTTTTGGGTAAAGGGGTATTTTTAGGGTTCAGGGTCAGTTTTCAGTTTTTGGGAATTATTTTATTATATTTTGTTACTATATATATATGTTTTAATAAATATGAAATAAAAAAATATTTATTTAACTTTCATTAATTATTTAATTATTATAAGTTAATTTAAGTAATTTTAAGTATATTTTAGTAATTAATTATTAATATTAATTTATTTTAACACTGTTTTTAGTAAATACGATATTTTTTACAACTATATTTTTGTAAACGATATTTTTAACTCGATATTTTTGTACTTACCTGTTTGTAGATAGAAACTCGATATTTTGTCTCTCGATATTTTGTCAACGATATTTTTGATGGTCGATATTCTGTCCCTCGATATTATTTCAGTGATCCGTACCCGCAATCGCTTGATCCATAAAGGACCAATGCTTCTCATTAAATGGGTGGTTCCATTCCACTAAAAATCTAAGTTGGGCGGCTTGGTAATAGCGGTGCAGTAGGGGAACTGCTAAACCACCCTCTTTTTTATGTGCAGTAAAGCGGGTATTTTCGAAGGCTGTGTTTCTTGCTGTCCCACAGGGTTTTATTGATCCCCAATAAGAGGGAACGAATAGTATTTTGGGCAGGGAACAGAGGGAAAGTCTGTAACAAGTATAGTCAGAAGGATGGTCATTTTGAACATCGCTATTCTCCCCATCCAGGAGAGGCGGAGGAGGCCCCAAGTTGCCATGTCTCTGCGTATAGGTAAGGGTGGCATAATTGGCAGCCACTGTTTTAGGCACAGTCCAGGCTATTGAAATGCCCAGTTAAAGTATGGAGTTTGCCCTCCCTCCGAAGGGAAATAGGGCCAGCAAGGCACTTTTATGAGGGGGAGTGACTAGGAGGTTCAGGATCTGAGACTTTTGCATATTCACTTTGAATCTGAGACCTCCACAAAAGTTTGAAGTTCATTTACCAGTGCAGGGAGTGAGGACGTTGGCTCTGGGATGGACAAAATGGCATTGTCAGCATACAGGCTGATCAGGTGATGGTCGCTGCCAAAGAGAATCCCAGTGATGTCTGGGTGTCCTTCTGCCACTAATTAAAAGGCTCCATGTACAAACCAAAAAGAAGAGGGGACAAAGGACAGCCTTGGTGAGTGCCCCATCGTATGAACAATGAAGATGATGATGTACAGTTATCCCTAACCATGGCTCAGGGTGCCCTGTAAATGCTTCAGAAACATTTGCAGAACCTCTCGCCAATACCGAATTTCCACAGGGTTTCAAACAAGTAAGGCCAGTGGACACAGTTGCACGTCTTATCGGCATCAATGGAGGGAAGCAATGCCTCTCTATGTGATGTATGAGCCTTATCTATTAGGTTTAGAAGGAACTTGGTGTTGTCACCACATTGACATGTGGGAATGAATCCTGCATGGGCTAGCTCAATCTGGCCTGGCATTAGGGGGTTAAGGCGGTGGGCTAATATACTACTGAATAACTCTGCATATATGTTCAAGAGGGATATAGGTCTATACAACCCACAAAGAGCTGGAACCTTACCAGGTTTTGGAATTACTGAGATAGCTGCCTCCAGCATGGCAGTGAGGGAGCTCGACTCAGCAAAGGAGCTATAAAGCTGAGTGAGCAGAGGGGCTAAATCCTGACAGAAGGTTTTGTAAAATTGTGGGGAAAGCCATCCGGCCCTGGGAACTTCATAGGTTTTAGGTGTGCAATGGCCAAGATCACCTCCTCTATGCGAATTGGCTGTTCCAAGGCCACAGCTTCTGTTAAGGCAGAAAAGTGAGGGCAACGTTCTGGAGATATCCCAAGGAATTTTCATTGGGGCCATCAGAGACTGCAGAGAGAGACCCGTAGAAGGCCTGAGAGGCCGATGCTTTTTTCTCATTTAAGCAGACCTCAGTGGAGGAACCCTAATACACTTTGCTGTGGAGGCAGTGTGCAGTGTTGAGGCAGTGTGCTAAAATACGCCTGCAAAAATTACTCCCTTAGTAAAATGTATGCTTAAGGCGGACCAAAACATATTCCGCCCTATCCAAGTAAAGACGGTTGAGAAATGGCAATAAGCTCACCCCATGCAGTACTGGGTGAGTCGCCGGCTCGTCTCTACCCTCACCCAATAACTGCCCAAAGGTACAAACCAAGGCTGCATACCGCCGGAACTGGGGGGAGGGCCGCAATTATCCATCAGGTCTGCAAACAGGACTAGAGAGCCATTCTGGTAGCAGTCGCCCACTGTATCCAAGCCCACCTCTGTCCATGACACCAGCTGTTTAGCCATAAACGTTGTCGCTGGGTCTCCATGGGGGAGCCCAACCAACGGCAGCGGGGGGGGAGTACCATGGAGTCCCACCCAGTCTGCGCATGCAGCTTCTCCAGGTGTGATGCTAATGATACAGGGTTTTCATATTTAGGAAGTGGTGGCGCTCAGTCTATTAACATTGGTGTTTTAGGAACAGAAACAATTACGTATGGTGCTAACTGGGAAGGGCAGACCCTAATAACCCCGTACTCTGTGCAGAGAGACCCTACCACATGTCCATATATCTACTATCCCATGCACACATACAATATTAAAACAAGCAATGCAAGTCTAATTAGAAGGCAAATGGTACAATATTAAACGTTGATGTCTTGGTTTCTTTAATTAGTAATTCTACAACGCAGCCAGCCGACACGTTTTTCGTCAGAGAAACAGTGGTCCCCGACTCTTCAGGGCTATAAGGTGAGGCCACAGATGGCGTAATCGTGATGCCGGTGATAATTCCAAACCAGCACAACTGCTACGTGGTCAGTTCACGTAGCTGGCGTACTAAAGCAATCTTCAAAAGGTATGCAGGGAAGCTAATAACCCCAGTACGGTCGAAAAATGGGACAATATCCTCCCATCAATCAAAGGTCATAATAAGTAACAGATCGGTTATGTCAGCGCCAATCTAGGTCAGACATGTGTGTGTGCCTGCCTCTTCCATTCGTGTCATGCAAAAAGCTAGCGTCCTGGCGGCTCCAATTCTGTCTGGGTGTGTATAGCTGTGAGTTGCAACACAGACCTGTAGGGGGCGACAACCGCCGGTCTCAGTAATTTTGCTAATAATACGTCTGGGCAGTCGTTTAGTTACGTTAACAAGGTTCCCTCCGCATTCACGCCCTCCACCAACTGTGCAAAAACGGGAGATGAGAGGCAATACAAGCTGCTAGCAGGTAAATACAGTTTAGTGTACAATTTTGAACAGCAATAATTAGACATATTAGTTGCAGTCTTTCTGTGCCTTTATTTCGTATATGCTTGGCTTGCATCATATAGACAGTCACAATCAAAGCGTTTCACCCAAACATGGGCTTCTTCAGGGCTGAAATAGCATACAATGTAAAGGTACTTAGGCCATCAGTAGGGAAAAGACAGCATTTTCTTATACAGAGAGTAAAATATAAAAAAACACATGATAGTAAGGGAAGATAGTCCGAGAGAATGCGAACCGCAGAAACAAAGACATACCTCTATGCCAGTTGTCTGAGCCCGGTTTTCTCTAACAACTATTTTTGGTTAGATGCACTAAGCATTATATTTCATTGCTTTTCACCAGGCTCGTCCTGGAGTCAGGAAATGACCTCCATTCATCGTTTCCTGAGATTTTCCAATCACATTGGATATACCTGGGCATATTACCCTTCTACTGGCCTAGGATTTCCCTCTTACGGACGTACGTCCTAGAGGTCCCTTGTCCTAGAGGTATGTCCATTACGCACTCTACCATTGGCTCACCCCTCACCTTTAGTGATTAGCGCCTTTTCCACTTCTTATATTCACATATATTTTTAGGTCGAGCCTGGAGCAGCGCATGCACTGCTTGCTTGACTTTTAGTAAGGGGGTTTTCAAAGTGCTACCCACAAGCTTTTCCTGGCCTCACACTCGCGTGCATGCTCGCAGCCATCATCTGCCTTTCTTATCTCTTCCTCCGCATCGCTGGCCGTTACTTTCACTTTCGCGGCGCGCAGCCGTGTCACTTTCTCGGCCGCGCGGCTATTGCTTCTTTTCCAAATTCTCTTTAGTATATATAGTGTATACTTTGTATTGTGGTGATATAAGAGAATCTTGTAGTTTAGGTAACTTTTACAGACCGCTTGAACTTAACTTCAGCCTTGGGTTTTATCATCATGTTACCAGAATCTTTCTATGGCATTATAGACCCACAATACATTTCACGAACTTGTGAAACACAGCTGGTGTCACAAAATGTTGTTGTCTAACAAATGTATAAGGAACAAATAGATCCTTGGTGAAAAGTATTCACTATGTGATACTTGATACACAGTCCACAATTTGATGATCCAGTCCTCTTCATTTATTTATTTATATTTTAATTAATTGATCAGGGGGTTTTATGTAGCATCACATACTGCTGTGTTGCTGCCTTGTTTATGTTTTGCTATTTAATATGCAGCATGAACATGCCTCCAGGGGGCAGAAGACTACTTTTCAGAGCACATCTTTATTCCATCTGGAGCTTCTCAAGCTTGAGGTGCCATCCATAAGGGCAATATATTCTGCATATGGAGGCCAAAACAAAAAGTGATAAGGAGGTGGGTGATAGCAACATCACAGAAACCAGCGGGTAATTTGCATTCTACGTGTTCCCCGCTTAGTTCTCCAAAAATAGGGAAGCAGTCTTGCAGTATTTGACAAATTGATTTTTGTGAAATAAAAGTGAATGTGCACATCTGTAGCTCGACGCCTGGAAGTCGGGATTGCTCAGCTAGAGAGCTCAGATTTTTAACAGATATATGCGCAGGATCGAAGTCTTGGCGCAGTTGCTACTTCCTACTTTAAAAAATAGAAATACAAGAGGGATGTCGTTCACTCCTCATCCCTCCCCTCCCCAACACACAGAACTACCATTCGAACAGAGAACTGTTGGTGTCTACCCTGTTTTCTGCGTGTCTGTCATTTCAAAGTGTTTTCACATTGTCGATGAGACTTCAGGTCCTGATCAAAAAATAGTGAGCACGTCTTCTCTTAGTGGCATAGTGCAGCTTTAAACCTTGAAAGGTTGCTCTGGATCAGGTGGTGTGAGAGACATCGGGTCTCAGCACAGCTGAAACATTGCCTTTGTTTATGTTTGCCATGTAGTGTGTGAAACAGAGAAATGGGGCAGCTCTGAATCAGTGTTCCCTAGGTTCATTGAGAAAGGACCAAGGGAAACTCAACACAGATACTGCCTAATCCAACTCGAGTCCCTGGATCCAACTTTTAACTGGACATTGCATTTATTAGCAGAGAGCGTCATGCCTGACCTCTCCACCCCAAAGCTACCCCTGCAGAGGTGATACATATACACTACTGAGAGGAGCCAGAATCACTGGTTATATTTGGTAAAGTTAGGTCGGTAGACAGCGGCACAGCCGAGCCATATCTAAACAAGCATTGGCAAAGCCAATAGGTCTCGCCTTCGGGACCTTATACGTGTTTAGCCATGCAACACTTGATGTTGTTGCACCAAGGATATTGTGCTAATAACTAAACACTTATAAGATCCCAAAGGCGAGACCTATTGGCTATGTCAATGCTAGTTCTTCTTAGAGACCGTTCTGTTAAAATTTCCCATTCTGAAAACTAACGTGCCACGCTGATCTTGGATCACAGATCCATTTTACTTTGACAAGACTACAGCAAAATTACATTTTGGTAAGCTGGCTCTCTTATGAGATGCTTCTATTGACATCTCACACTAAGGCACTTGGGTGGGTGGGTTATTTTACCTTTTTCCAACTCTAACACTTTACATCATGGGTTGGAATTCCCCTCCCTCCACCCCCTTTTCTCCTTACGAATGTTGAAGGTCCTCACTTCACCACGCTCAACCGCTTGCTGTTGCGGATCTTTCCTCCTAGGATCACCATCCTAAATTCCTTATTGTCTCCCTTCTCTCTACTTGCTCTCACATGTTATGTTATGTTAGATTAAATTTGTAGAGCGCACTGACACCGTGGGTTTCCTGGCGCTGTAAGACAGAGGTAAGTGTGGGATCTAAGGAGGCGGAGTTTTGCCGGGTGGGAAAAAAGGAAGGTTTTGAGCCATTTTCTGAAATGAAGAAGGGAGCTGCTGGATTTGATGGCCAAGGGAAGAGGATTCCAAAATTTGGGGGCTAGGTGGGCAAACCGGCGGCCACCGAATTTGTTGGTTTGGGTTTTGGGGACAACAAGCAGGTTGAGGTGAGCTGAACGGAGATTGCGCGTTGGATGGTGTGGGTTGATGAGTGTTGTCAGGAAGACAGGGCTGGAGCAGTGGAGGGATTTGAACGTGAGGCAGCCCAGCTTGAAGGCCTCCCTTTGTTCTATAGGTAGCCAGTGCAGTTTATGTAGCAGAGGTTTGGCCGACTGCCATTTAGGAGTTTTGTAGATGAGACGGGCTGCTTGATTCTGCACGACCTGGAGGCGACGCAACAGTGATTGTGGGAGTCCGTGATACAGGGAGTTGGAAAAGTCCAAACGAGATAGTACTAAAGAGATGATAACCTGGATCAGAGCGGCTGGTGGTAGAAGGTGACTGACTTTACGGATTTTTCGAAGCTGGAACGTACATGAGGAGGTCACAGCGCCCACTTGAGATCTGAGGGAGAGTTCGGCATCGATGGTCACACCAAGACTTTTTACTGATTTCACAGGGACCGGGAAGGGACCTAATTCGTTAGGCCAAAACTACGGACCCCAGTGGGAAGGGCTGGAGCCGGGGAGGAGGAGCTCAGTTTTCCCAGAATTTAATTTTAGTTGGTTGTAGTTCATCCACTGCTGGATGTGTATCATGGCGGAATGGAAGTTATTCACGGCGTCCGAGGAGTTGAGTGGGAAGATGATCTGCAGGTTGTCAGCGTAGTTGTACACTGTGATGTCCCAGCTCTGAAGCGAGTGAATCAGGGGCCGGAGGTAAAGGTTGAATAATAGGGGTGACAGGGAAGAACCCTGAGGGACTCCACAAGTCGTGGGGGTTTTGGACGCTATGTAGGGGCCCAAGCGGACGGCTTGTGTTCTGCCGGTCAGGAAGGACTGGGTCCATTTGAGGGCAGGATCCACATAACTTATTTGCTTCTGCGGTTTGCATTCTCTCTCTTTTTTTTCAATTTTACTCTCTGTATAAGAAAATGCTGTCTTTTCCCTACTAATGTCCTAAGTACCTTAATATTGTATGCTATTTCAGCCCTGAAGAAGCCTATGTTTGGGCAAAACGTGTTTGCTGTGACTGCCTATATGATGCAAACCATGCATATGTGAAATAAAGGCTCAGAAAGACTGCAATGAATACGTCTACTTATTGCTTTTCAAAATTGTACACTAAACTGTATTTACCTACTAGCAGCTTGTATTGCCTCTCATCTCCCATTTTTGCATGTTTCTAATTGTGGTCAAGTGGCAGCTGACCATTTGAGGCGGGCAATATCTATCACTATGTGACTCAACTAGGCAGTGCAGTTTCCTATAACCCGGCTGTTTTCTCAGTTGTAACTCCACCCACTGTGCTAGCCATTGTAGTTGGGCAGCTAACATGTACAACTCAAAGTCCGGGACGCCTAGGCCGCCTTCCGCCATCGGGTGCTGTAACATCCGCAGGGAGACCCTTTGTCTGCCATCCCCTCAATCAAATCTCTCACCAGGGTGGTCAAAGGTCTAAACCATCCCCGATGCATCAGGGTCGCTAAGTTGATGAAGAAGTACAATAGTCTTGGCAACATGACCATCTTGAGTAAAGAGATCTGCGCCATAATGGGCAATTGCAATGTGCACCAGAAAAATACACAAGTCTGGAGAGATCTTAGCACCCTTTAGGTCTTCCGAAGAATGAAAGACGTGTATTCCTAGATATTTAAATGAATGGGGGCCCAGTTGATATCAGCCGGTAATAATGCCAGTCCGGATGTCGGTCCCACCAGAGGGAACAAAAAGGTATTTTTCTTGTTAACCCGTAAGCCCGACAGTGCCTCAAACCGCTCCAAGAGCCCAAGAGTAGCCGTTCCAAAATATACCAGCAGGTCGTCCACATACAATGAAATCATATGCGTCCGCCCATCTACTCTAAGGCCTATCCCCTCTCCACCTTGCCGGATCAGCTCTGCAAGGAGTTTAATCGCCAGGGCAAACAATAAGGGCAAAAGGGGACACCCCTGCTGAGTTCCCTGTAGTATGGGTTATTGGGAGGACACAGATTTCCCCGTCCTGACCCTCGCCGTAGGCGATGTGTACAACAGTTGAAACCACTTCACCTAGCTCTCCCCAAGGCCCAGCCGCATCATAGCCTCAAAAAGGTAGTCCAAGTCTATCATATCGAAATCCTTCTTTAGGTCGACCGACAGCACGGCCGCCTGAGGCATAGATCTCATCGCCTCATGAAACAGGACATAATACAACCTAGGCAGATTATAAGAAGTATTGCGGGAGGGGATTAATCCATTTTGGTCCTCGTGAATGATGACATGCATGTGCGGGAGCAGTCTGAGCGCCAGTATTTTGCTAAGGATCTTGAAATCGAGGTTGAGCATAGAGAGTGGTCTATACTCTGTTACTGGGGTGTTGGCTTTTTAGTATTGGGGAGGAGTATCACCAATGCGCTCTGGGTTGACTCAGGAGGCCCACGAGGTGCAGGGACTTCGCATATAGGGTCACGAATTGTGGCACCAGTTAGTCCACGTAAGCTGCTTAAAACTCTGCAGGAGTCCATTCAGACCCAGTGTCTGCCCCGTTGCCATGTCCGCAATGACAGCTCTGACTTCATGCAAGGTCACTGGGCCTCCCAGGTCATCCTGCACCTGTTCGTCCAGCGTCCGTAATGGCAGCACCTCCAGAAAATCCTGGATATTGCAACGAGGGACCGGTCTAGTATATAACTTCTCATAATAGGTGCGGAACAGGGTATTAATGGCATCAGTGTCATAAACCAGTTCCCTGGAATCAACTGGACCTGCATAATTGGAGCCTCCCTACTCTCAGGCTTGATGAGCCACGCCTTTGGCGGCCAGCCCTATTTTATTCCCTCTGCACTGTGTTGAGGTATTCCCTATAGCTTTGGCACCTCAGCCTCTCCAACGCACCACTATATCTAGTGTGCGTCTCCTGCAGGTGCACTGCAGAGGTGGCCTCTTGCACCTGGATATTGTCCAACTGCTTGATCTGAGACTCCAGGTCCAATAGTTCTTGTCTAATTTCCCGCTGTGTGCCAATCGATTGCCCTAGACAGTGTCCCCTCACCACCACATTAAATGCCTCCCATGCCACTAACAACGAGGACGTTGAATCGCCATTAGTTGGGAAATACGCCTCAATGATAGCCCTCAAAGAGTCATGGAAAGGCACCTCTTCTAACGCAAGGGGATTCAATCTCCCCAGTGGAATCGGGGGCCGCCTCCCAAGGGGTTGGCGTGTCAACAGCATGGGGCTGTGGTCCGAAAGGGTCCTACCCAGGTACTCTGTATGTGTAAGGGAGGTGCAAAATTCTGTTGTGTATGGGAAGGTGTCTAGCCTGGTGTGCACCTGGTGCATCGGGGAGAAGTATGAGTATTCCCAATCGGTCACATGTTTCACCCTCCAGATATCTCTCAAGCCCCAATAGCTTATCCAGCCCCAAAACTCCGCTGCAACCTGGTGTGTCCGTGCTCCTGGGAGAGGTGTGTGTGAGTGGTCCACTGTGGTATTTGCCACGCAATTAAAGCCACCCCCTATAACAGCGTACCCCCTACATAATCCACCATATGAGCTGTGAGGGCGTTAACAAACATCACCTGATCTGCATTTGGTGCGTACACACTCCCAAGTGCCCCCTCCCTCCCAGCCAGTCTCCCAGCTACCAGAACGTGATAGAGCGCGCGAGGCCACCCGACCAATAGTTTTCGCCGTCTCCGGCTTCAGGGCCCATATACTTTCAAATCACCATATACATCGATCAGGTGACTTCACGAGCTCTACCAATTTGTGTGTGTGTGTTCCCTGCTAATATTTCTCAGTGCACCCGACTTACCATCCGCCGATACGGGTACCTAATGACCACAATGAATCAGGGAGCTAGCTGTAAAAAGAAAGGCAGCAAAATACAAACCCAACCAATAACATTCAAAATACTGTTTAAATGACCACGGACAACTGGAAGTTTTAAAATGTTTATCTAAAGTTCGTTTTCTTCATTCAGTAAATACAGAACAATAAGGCAATCAATTACCAAGATAACGTAAATTATATAGCTATAAAGAAACAAGGATAGGGTAATCATTGAACTACTGATATAAAATGCAAGAGAAAATACTATGCAATTCAGTAATATTTAAGCATGGGCAGACTATGTATGGGTAACTATAGGAGGGCCTATAATGAGTAACACGCTTCACTTAAAGTAAAAGGGCCTTTGAACAGTCTAGGCAATGAAGTTCTAGACCATATCAGAAAATTACAGACTGCAATGCAAAATATAATTTCTAACAAGTGAGAAGACATAGGAACAAACTTATGGAAAAATGCAAATGACTTTCAATAGTTGCGGAAAGGCATGGAAAATATCACATATGCAATGATGAACTTTATTAAAGCAAAAGTTAGAAATTCAGAAGGTGCAAGATTTCAAGAGGTTCAGAGCAATATTTACCTAGAAAGGTGTGGAAACCAAACCCTGGCCACGGGTCAGTTAAGGACAGGAAACCCTCAAGGAAGGATACCCCTCAAAGGACAGCAGGTGCAGAATGGACACCCAGGACAGGACAGGATACCCTCGGAATAGGAATCAGGACAGGACCCTCAGGATAGGACAGCAAACCCTCAGGACAGGACTCTTCAGGACAGGACCGGAACCCACAGTTCGGAAGCAACGCCTGCGCTCCACCCGCTCTGCAGCTATCGATCAAGACCCCGATTGGGTCAGCGAACTCCCAGCTAAGTGCTTCGCCAGCACTTTAAGGTTCAGTAGAACCTTAGTCTATGGTCAAATTCGGACAGAGTGCTCCGCAGCTCTCTGTATCTTCAGTCACCTATTGAGTGCGTTGGGTCAGTGACAGGTCAGCTAAACCAGACAAGTCGGACGGTTCCCCAGGGGAACCCAGGGTAGATATACAGTTTGGGGACAGTGTACCACCCCCCAATGTTGCAAAGTGTCACAATCCCTCAATTTGGATTGGTCCTAAGGTAGGATTTGGGTAACACACCAATCAGAACAGTCTATTTGTATGCCACATTAACATTTTCTGGTACCGCCTATTGAGATAGGGGTTCCCATGAGAGACTACACGGCAAGCAGCAATACAATTACATTGTAACATATAATGAGCCACATTCGCTGTTCTCGCGGGGCAGAGGTGACTTTCTCAGGAGCATCTTGCTCATCACTGCCAACTGGCTGTGTTCCATCAGTCAAGGTCCTCTTTGCCTCGGCAAGTCGCGCAGGCGCAGAAGGGACCTCCAATATGGCTCTCCTCTCACTCAGACCCCCATTCCCCGCGGTACATGAAAAGTAAGCGAAAACAAATTAATACATAATAATGTCATCATGAAAACACATCACAGGGTTTGTACTTTTGACTCATCATCAAGAAATAAACTTATGCGTTTAATATGTTAGCTACATTGATACGGACACAAGAGCAGTGGCACGAGCAGTACCACATGATAAGCACAGCTATGAATTACGCATGCGCATAACTTTCCCTCCACTTCTGCAGACGCGTCAGGACACGTGAGTGTGGCTGACGCATGCGCAGTAACTAAATACAAGCGGCGGCCATTTTTATAAACACGGATTAAAGTAGTTAGGAATACACATAGGCAAGCGTCATAAACTTTACTCAAACTTAATATAAATGTTAGTAAGACGTACATTTATTACCTTGTTATACATAAACGAGGTTCTTGACTTCGGCAAGCCGCAAAATATGCGAAGCTTTGCTTCATCAATCCCCTCTTTGATGATATTTACTATCATCACAAAATATAATGGAACCAGATGCCAACTTTCTTTCACACCTTATAAAGTTCTATCTCTTCCAGCAATCGTTCTAACTTTTCTCTTTCAGTTCTAGTAGGGTGAGAAGTCTTCACCTTTTTGTATATCTGGTCATTCACTTCCTCTAATTCGATCTCATCCACACTTCGTTTCACTCCTCTTGCATTAACCTCGTGCTTTTTGGTGCGCTTGCGGTATTTACAGCACAGAAAAATCGATAATATGATACAACCTATAATACCAATTGGCATCAGTATTTTGAACAATAAGCTTTTACCTACGCTAGCAAGCCAATGACCTACATTTGAGAGACCATCTACCAGTCTCTTCCAGGCACTATCAACCTCGAGTGGTTTGAGTTCCTTTGTCAAATTAGTAATATTTTTCACATATCTTTTGATCTGTACACTTTTATCCGGAATATAAGTGCAACAATGTTGCGCCTTCAACATCCGGCAGACTCCGCCCTCTTTCGCTAATAAGGTGTCAAGAGCAAGTCGATTTTGTAAAACCATTGATCTGATCGCAACCATTTCAGTATTGACCAGCAGAAATCCATGAGCTGTTTCAGTAGACAGCACATCCACTATAGTAGACAATTTGCAAATTCTGTTAGTGTTCAGAACCACTCCCACTCCAGGTATCAGTGCACTGAAAATACTACCCATAATTTCACCTATACTTTCTCTTTTACTACGCACTAAGCCATTAGTATCTTCATTGCTTCCAGCTTTCCCATTCACATGGTATATTTTCGGGAAGACAATGCCAAAATAGCAGCTTCCATACCAGTGATCCGGCAATTTGAAATAAGCCTTGTCCCCACAAATATAATAAATTCCAGGAAACACAGGCTCTGACCCATTTTTGAAACCCCAACCTCCAATTACCTTGTAATTATGTTCGCATTCACTGGAACCAATGAAAACATTATTATAATAGCTAGTCTTCTCGCGGTGAAGACATAGCTTGCCTTTCTTTTCAAAATCCAGCAACAGAGCAGGACCCGCTCCACCAGGTGAGGTGCCTTCCATGTTCTCTGCCCATCTTGGCTTTTTCTGACTTTCGTCATTAGCCTTCTTTTGTATTTTAATTCTTCTTTTCTCTGCCATGTTCAGGAACATCTTTTCCTGCTCACGCAAAGAACAAGTCAAGTTATCTCTGTGTGCATCAGCTATGTCAATGTTACCTAATGTCAAGAAGTAGTCTCCCATATATTTTATGGTGTCGCTTTTGGTATGTACAGGATTCAAGTTCCCACGTATAGGAAGTTCAGAAAAGATCACGTCATTATTAGAGTAATAATACTGTAACGGTCCTCTTTTGTAAAATAAACTAGCTAAAATGCTACAGGAGATTCCATATGTCAACGGCAAGTGATGGTATGTCACGCCTTCAGCCACAGAAGTAGGTAGCTTCATGCAGACATAGCAATCTTCAATTTCCATAGTCTCTACATAGTGTATTAACAAGTTTGCGAAAACATTTAAGTGTGTCTTGTTTTTAACTCCATGATAATGTAGTCCTCCCTCATCTGATGCTTCTAAGTTTTGTTTTGTTTGTCTGAGTGCTCTCTCATGTCTTGCTACACTTTGTGTTGTCAGCTCCTCACTGTCAGTATTTACAATTTCAGTAGGGACAACGTTAGTATCTTTACTTACAGCAAAGGGAATGAAAATTGTTAGTCCTATCCAGATCACTATCAGAACTACTACACTACATATACACACCTTGCAACACGTCTTGAAACGGCTGCAACTAGGTCTACCATTCACTGTTGAATCAGACATTTTGGCTCAGAAGGAGTTTCTCGACCCCTCTTTTTGGCTTTTCACAACTAGCTTACTTTGTGCAAATTCACGGTGGTTCGTCTTCTTCTTCAGCAGAGTACTCAGGGACGGGCTCTCCGTCGCTTACGTCAGTTATATCAAGATCTTCAAGTTTTTCCAAAACGAGTGTCCATTCAGGAGACTTGTACTTTTTGTTTTGTCTTTTTATTCGTTCACTCCTTCTTTTGGAAGAGTTTTCATCTTGCTCTGCTATCCGTGCACTTCTCCTTGCTTCTGCACGTTTTTCTTCCACCGTCTTTATCCTTAGCCTCAATCTCTTTACGAACCTAGGCTCAAGGTTGTTTCTTTTCTTTAGTCTCTTAGTTGGTATTTGGACTTCACCTTCTTCTCTTACTCTCTTGTTCTCTTTCGCTTGTGGCAATTCTTCTTCACTTTCTTCTTCTTCTCTTATCTCGATAGTTCCAGGGCTAGCATCAAATTCTTCTACCTGGTTACTAATCTGGCCTTGTTCAGGAATATTTTGTTTTTGGCTTTCGATTGTCTCTGTTTCTGTTTCTGTTTCTGTTTCCTGAACCCGTTCTTCTAACCCTATCTGATCCTGTTCAAGCACTTCGATCTCTTGATTTTCTTCTGCTCGAACTATCACTCTATTTCTAAGCTGTTCCTTATCCACATCAGGAGTTAGTGGAGGTGTATCGAACACCTGTTCTGTCCCTGTCTGACCTTCTCCTTCCTCAGTTTTGATGTGAATCTCAAGAGGCTGAGGTTCTTCGCCTGTGCCTTGCTTTTCCTGACTAGTCCACTCTCTACCTTCACAAAGTCGCTCTCTTGTTCGGATGGGATCTTCGGTCAGATCAATCATCGGTATCCATTCTTCTGGCCATATGCTTGGCAGCTCGTCTTCAGCTACTTCTGGCTCAGTTTCCTGGACCTCTTCAGCAGGCTGGATTCTTGGCAGTTCGTAGTCAACTATTCCTGGGCCAACGTCTGCTGTTCCTGCAGCCTGACTGGTGCTGGGCTGCTCGTTGTCAGCTGCTTCTGGTTTGGCTCCGGCAGGGTCCTCTGCTGGTTGCCCTTCTTCTTCTAATCCTCTGTCTGGTAATACCTTCTGGGTGTGTCCAGCGTGGATCCACTGGGGAACACCTGCGACCTTCACTGCAGTGGTTGTTACCAGGATTACTTGGCGTTTCTTTCCCCACCTTGGTGCCAGACAGCTTGACCGAGTGTGCTTCTTTATTTTGACCCAGTCTCCCGGAACCAAGTTGTGGAGAGGAGTCGTTGGATTGAGGATGCCGTCGTCTCCAATCTGGCGAGAGATAGAACGCACTTGGTCACCCAATCTTCTGCAGTATTCAAGCACCAAATCATCAGTAATACTCAACAGTTTGCTTCCTGGCACCCATGCTTGTCTCATTACTCTTCCCATAATGATTTCATGGGGACTTAGGCCTGTCTTGCGGTCAGGAACACTTCTCAGTCCCATCAGGACCAGGGGCAGGGCCTTCACCCAGGTCATGCCAGTAGCATTTGTCAGCTTTGCTAGCCTGTTTTTGATAGTTCCATTAACTTGTTCCACTATTCCAGAAGCCTCTGGGTGGTATGCACAATGCAGTTTTTGCCTTATTCCAAAGGCCTTACAGAGTTCAGCCAGTATCTCATTCTGGAAATGTCCACCCTTATCTGATTCAATAATGTATGGTATGCCGAATCTAGGTATCAGTTCTTTTAGTAAACACTTCGCTACTGTCAGTGCGTCACTTTTGGGGGTAGGGTAAGATTCTACCCATTTCGAAAATACGCACACAATGACAAGGACATATCGCTTTCCTTCACAACGGGGCATGGTGATGAAATCAATCTGTATTTTTATAAAGGGACCCCCTGATCTCCCAATTTTGCTCAGTTCAACCATTGTCCTCTTGCCTGGGTTCATTTGTTGACATGACAGGCACCTCTGGCAGAGGGACTCTGCTACCTTCCTGAACTTCTTATTGTACCAAGTCTGATGAAATACCAGAATCATGGCATCCCTACCAATGTGTGATCCTTCGTGTATTAATCTTGCCATTGTGCCAAGCAAGTGTCGGGGTAACACAGGCATACCAGTTGGGCCCAAAATCACACCATCCACACGTCTCGGTCTACACCCATCCTCCTTCCATTTCTCTCTTTCTTGCCAAGGGGCCGACTCCTGCCACTCTCTCACTTCATCCCATGTAGGCACTTCTTCAAACACCTGAAGTTGGCAGCTGGTTCCTGGCCCCCCTCGTTTTGGATTTACAATATACCGATCTCTGGCGCACCATTTGGCCACTCGATCAGCATAATCGTTTCCCAGTGATACTTTGTCCATGCTCTTCTTATGAGCACCGCATTTTACCACTGCCAGCTCCTTGGGTAACTGGATGGCCTCTAAAAGGTCATGAACAACCTTTGCATTCCGAATGGGAGTACCTGAGGAAGTCATGAATTCCCTCTGCAGCCACAATTGGCCAAAGTCATGCACAACTCCATAACAGTACTGACTGTCAGTATACACTGTTATGCGTAAGTTCTTCCCAATTTTGCAAGCTTTTATCATAGCAATCAATTCGGCTACTTGTGCAGACTTGATGTTAGATAGGTAACCTGCTTCTTCAATTTTTGTTAAAGAGGCTACTGCATAAGCAGCACTCAGGCCTCCTAGTTCATGTCTTAGACAGGAACCATCCACAAATAGTTCTTTATCATGTTCAGGCAATGGCGCTTCTTTTATGTCTGGGCGGGGTTTAGTACTGAACTCTGTCAGATCAATGCAATCATGTTCATCATCATCCCCACCTTCCATTTCCAAGGGGTCGGGGAGTAAAGTGGCAGGGTTCAGAATACCGCACCTAACAATGCTTACATTTGCTGCACCCACAAGAATCCTCTCGTATTTAGTCAGCCGACTAGGGGTGAGATACTGCGTTTTAGTTCTGGTCAATAGAATTACTACTCCATGTGAAACATACACAGTCACAGGATGTCCCATGACAATGGACTCACTTTGTTCTAAACTTGCACAGGTAGCAGCTACTGCTTTTAGACAACCTGGTAACCCAGCAGCTACTGGGTCCAGAGTGGCAGAGAAATAGGCCACAGGCCTTCTGGTCGTGCCATGTTCTTGAGTCAGGACTGACAATGCGCAATTATCGCGAGTGTCACAGAATAGGGCAAATTCTTTGGAATAATCAGGCATTCCCAGCGCAGGGGCTGTACACAGACAGTTTTTCAGTCTTGTGAAAGCCATTAGGCTTTCATCATCCCATTCTACAATGTCTGGCATTCCTCTTGTAGTCATTTTTATCAAAGGCCGGGCTAAGGCTGCAAATCCCAGAATCCACTGCCTGCAGTAGCCTAGTACACCCAGGAACATTCTGACGTCTTTTTGAGTACGGGGCAACTGCATCTTTTGAATTATTCTCACTCTTTCTGATGTGACTTTTCTGACACCCTTTTCTATCTGGTGTCCTAGATATTTTACTGATTTGGCACAGAACTGTAGTTTGTCAGGGGCCACTTTATGCCCTTTCTCACACAGATGATTTAGTAGGGCAATGGTGTCAACTACACAGTCCCTATGACTTTTAGACGCCAGTAGAAGGTCGTCTATGTATTGTACTAAGACCGAATTCCCAGGTAAGATCAAAGTCTCCAGACATTTTTTCAAGATCTGATTAAAGATAGAGGGACTCTCTGTATACCCTTGAGGGACCCGGTTCCAACAATACACGTGACCCTCGAAGGCAAACGAGAAAAGAAATTTGCTGTCGGGGTGCAGGGGTATCGAAAAGAATGCATGACATAAATCAATCACAGTGAACCACTCAGCATCCCAGGGAATTTGGTACAATATCACTGCTGGGTTCGGGACAATAGGGCAGCAAGGAACTACAATCTTGTTTACCTTTCTCAGGTCTTGCACTACCCTATACTTGCCACTAGGCTTCTTGATGCCCATAATCGGTGAGTTGCATGGGCTGCTCATTACCTCCTGTATGATGTCTCCTTCTAATAATTTTTGAATTTCCAGAGTGACACCTGCTTTCACTTCAGCATTCATTCGGTAGGGCTTAGTGTTAGGATATACTGCATTATCCTTGATGGCTATTTGTATGGGGTCCACATCTTTCATTAACCCCACATCCTTTCCAGTGAAATCCCACACCTCTGGCTTTACTGCTTCCTGGAGTTCTTGGGGCAAGTCCTGCAGGGTCAATCTTTTAATTTCTGAGTCAGGTCTAAGTAACAATAGTTTATAAATGCCATCTTCATCCGGGGTCTGTATTTCAACACCCTTTGGTGTGCAAAAGATGGTACAGTTCTTTTTGCACAGCAAATCACGACCCAGTAGATTCACTGGACTGGTGTCACAGACGACAAACCTATGCATTTGTTTAAAATTTCCAATTGAAATCTCCATTGGTTCGGTAACAGGAGTACTAATCAATTGATTAGATACACCCACTACTTGGATATTTTCTCCCGAGAGGGGCAGGTTTGGAACGTCCACTGTTCTTACAGTAGAACGGGTAGCGCCAGTGTCCAACAGAAAGGTGACATCATTTCCGTCAACCTTTCCTTCAATGTATGGTCCAGACTGGTCTACCGGCAAGGAAGCGCCAAGTACGCACTCCTCGTCCTCCCCTCTCAGGCCCCGTCAGTCCTGTTCATTACAAAGGAAGGTATCATTTAGCAGATACTGCGAAGTTGCTGTATTTCTGTTCTCCCCGCTTTCCCAAACTTCTATCTCCTCACCCTCTGCCTGTCTTCCCCTGTATACCTGCTTGGGTGCTCGAGGCACCTGGACTGTTTTTACCTGGGGTTGAGTCTTTCTTGGTCTTTCTTTCTGCGTCTGTGGAGTTAAATCAGGAGTTTTTGCATTATCATCTAATAATTGGGGACACTCGTTTCGCCAGTGTCCAATTTCGCCGCACTGATGGCAGGGAAATTTCTTCATAGCCTCTTCCCTGCTAAATTTGGGCCGGGGCTTTCCTCCACCCCCTTCCCCAGGACTTTTGTTCCCAGCATTTTTAACCATGTTACTCAATTGTTTTTCCTGCTGTTCTGCGAGCTTCACCTGAGCCCACATGACCTTTTCCTTAAGGGCCTTTTTCTTTTCTGCCATCTCGTCCTCGCAGTACTTAGCGTACCGCAGGACCTCATCCATCTTTTTTGTATGCCAACAGATTTTATTATCTTTTATCCACTGACAAATTTCAGGTCTTAAACCATTTACAAACCTGTAAATAAAGTGTGTCATGTCCTTCAAATCGATGTTATCAATACCACTGTATGTTTTAAATACCTGCAATAACCTCTCATAGAAGGAGTGCACTGTCTCGTCCCTTTCCTGTGTTGTTCTATCTATTTTTGTCCAATCAGTTTCCTTTGCGGGCACCTTTTCTTTCAAATGCTGAATTACCTGCTCGTATTTTCGCATGACATCCTTTGATGGCTCCCCTGTTTCCTTATTCCTTGGGTACTCTTCAGTAGGCCAATCTATGGCTATTTTACACTGGGTCCATAAATCTACCGGAACCACAATGTAGAAAAACCCATCCAGGTCTTTCCACAGACATTTCTGTACCTTCACGAACCTCTCCACCTGCCTGTACCAGTCTACTGGTTTCTCTCGTAATTTTGGAAAGTCGTTCGTAAAGGACACAATATCCTGTCTAGACCAAGGAACATGCACATACTTCCCTCCTGGAACTTCGCGCATGGGGCACAACTGTTCAGGTTTCTCTACTTCCCTTAAAGCAAATTCAGGAGTCACTTGTCGGGAGCGAGCCTCTTCCCTCTTTTTCGCCCACCTGCTTCTCCATCTTTCTACATCTCCCCATTTCTGCAGTACCCCCATTAATTCTTTAATCTGCAACTTTTTCCCTGCCACATTCAGGTGCTCTATATCTTTGTCTGTGAAGTCTGCTCTGTACGGTTTCTGTAAGGGCTTGGATTTCGATATATCTACCCCCATACTAGCTGCGGTGTCTGTCAGTTTCTCGTGGAGCACTCTGGTGTTCCTTGTAAAGCTTTTACATATAAACGACAACTCTTCCTCAGAGTAGGTGTTCAATCGATCCAACCCCACATTTCCTGCCATTAATTCCTCTATTTCTACCCTCAACTTATAGAGGTCTAAGGGTTTCGTTTGCGGAGTTTGTTTCTCTAATTCACGACTCCAACTCTCAATTTCATCCGGAGTTACCAGAGAGACATTCCTAGTACCTGTTGCGGACTCTAATTTTATTTCTTTTGTATTAAAAGGGTTATGCCTCTGCTGCACTCCCTTTCCGGTCGGTTTGTTTGGCAAGTCCAAGAAAGCAACTTCAGACTCGCACTCACTGGACTGATCATCTATGATTATCGGTTCCTGTCTCGGGGGTGCCATGACTGGGGTCATAACTGGAGTAATCGGATTTCCCTGACCATTTCCGTATAACGGGACCACCGGTCCAATAGTTACTGGAATAGTCAATGCCTCAGGACTGGTATTTAACTGGGAGATTTTCTGAATTATTTCTGTCCTTTGTCTAGCTAGAGCCTCTTGCTCCTTTTCCACTAGTATCCTTCTTAAAGCCGTATCATGTAATATCTGTGGGGTCAAGGGAGGAGTAAAACTCGGGGCAGTGGGATGCGTTTCACTTGGTCCTCCACCATAATTTGGTTTCGGGAATAAAGTTCCAGTATTAAAGGACCTGCGTTCTTCCTCATATGGAGGTTGAACAAAAGGCAGTCCTGAATTCAATGGTTTCTCTTCCTTTTCATACAGGGGTCTGGGAAGGAACATTTTTGTACGTGAGTATTTTTCTTCCTGACTTGCGGGCACTTTGGGATATATATCCCTTGTTTCCATCGGTTCGGGTTTCTCCAAATAGGGTAACCCTTGACCACCCCCTCCCAGTCCCAGGGACCTGTCTTCTTCCTTGAGGAAGTGACGTCGGGGAGCATCCCCTACACTGGAAGGTCGGGTCCCCTCATTATAAGGTGGCGGACTCCTGGTACAGATGTCATCTATTAATTCATCATCTGATTCCCCCGGGCCCCCCCAATGTTTACATTTTTCGGTGCTTTTCTCACTTGCTCCAACGTTATGACAGGCCGGCATCATGGGAAACAGACCCTCAACAATCATGCTCTGCCTCCACTGTTTCATCCTTTTATCCCTGGACTCCTGTTTCTGCCTGGGGTACCACTTGGCCAGACCTTTGTCCATTCGGGGTCTTTCTCTTTCAAAAGCCTCAATCTCCCATTCCTCTAATGCCTCATACTGCGTTAGTCTCGGTCTGGGATGCAGTTCATTCATCCGAGTTCTTAAATTAAATAAGATCCTACCATTGAACGTACCATCTAACGGAAAAGCCAATACTCCGTCATCTTTTGTGTACTTCACCCAATTCTCCAACCACACACAGGTATTGTACCCTCGGTCAAACATCATGAATGAGGCGGGAGTATTGGGTGGTGGGACAAGAACACCCTCTCTAGATTTAATCGGTTTGTCCGTTTTGAAATAATTTTTCACCTTACTTACAAGGGACATTTTTCTCTTAGTTCCGTACATGATATCGTATCTATTTGTTTTCCACTGATCCCTTTCAAACCCTAGGTGCCTTGGATCAGGTCTAGTTCTTGTAGTCTGCGAGTGCCACATACGACTTCTACGCTTAACTTTGTTTACAAACTATCTCCAATCAGAGCGCGCTTCAAAAATCCGTGCAACCAATGGGTGCGCGACTCTGAATAATCTCCGCCAATGGGTGCGCGGCCCCTTCGTGAAACCGTTCCCACGCTCTGGCGCTCACCCCTCCTTTACAATTCCAGCTCCGCTACCTGCCCGCTGCTTCTACCAATCCCAGCGCGGCACAGAGTGACGTCAGAGACGCTTCGCGGCTGACCCCCTCCCTTCACAAGGTAACGGAAACTTTCTTTCTTTCTAAAGTGCTCAGTGCTCGGTTATTTTACAACAAATACACATTCGCCACAGTGCTCAAGTGTCTAGACAGGAAAATTTCTGTTACTGCAAGTAAACTACTTCCATTTACTTTTCACACGCTGCGGGTAGATCCCTTCCGCCTACCCTTCACTCTAGCATCGGTGAACCTGTTATTCCCCTAAACTCATCCACTTCTTTCCGGGATATGTTCCGAGTTTAAGGTTTCTCAGCGGACCCCTTTGCTTTCACCCAAGCTCCGATGAACCTGCTACTCTTCCGATGTGACCCTTACTAGGTTACGCCACTATGGGAATTTTGCCAATGAACCTCGTTACTGACATTTATTCACACATGTATTCAAAAAACCCTAGTTAGTGCTTCCCGGTTATCTTAACCTGCACCTAACTTTCCTCGAGCCTGTGACCTCAGGACAATGGATTCTATTCACCACTTGCCCTTTCAATTCCCCGGGGAGTTCGGACAACACGAAACAATACGGTTTACAAATGCATGGATTAGTACATATAACAATATAAGAACAAGAATAATAACAATACAGCAATTCATTAATTTCAGCAGCGTATTCACAAGAGAGTGATCAATTCCCTGGAATGGCCGCTCTTATAGCAGCATCAATGTATTAGCAGCTACCGACTTGACTAGACCAACTAGTCCCTGCCTTACTTTCAACTAGTCCCTAACCATCCTCTGCTACCAGTAAAACTGATAGAGCGCGCGAGGCCACCCGACCAATAGTTTTCGCCGTCTCCGGCTTCAGGGCCGATATACTTTCAAATCACCATATACATCGATCAGGTGACTTCACGAGCTCTACCAATTTGTGTGTGTGTGTTCCCTGCTAATATTTCTCAGTGCACCCGACTTACCATCCGCCGATACGGGTACCTAATGACCACAATGAATCAGGGAGCTAGCTGTAAAAAGAAAGGCAGCAAAATACAAACCCAACCAATAACATTCAAAATACTGTTTAAATGACCACGGACAACTGGAAGTTTTAAAATGTTTATCTAAAGTTCGTTTTCTTCATTCAGTAAATACAGAACAATAAGGCAATCAATTACCAAGATAACGTAAATTATATAGCTATAAAGAAACAAGGATAGGGTAATCATTGAACTACTGATATAAAATGCAAGAGAAAATACTATGCAATTCAGTAATATTTAAGCATGGGCAGACTATGTATGGGTAACTATAGGAGGGCCTATAATGAGTAACACGCTTCACTTAAAGTAAAAGGGCCTTTGAACAGTCTAGGCAATGAAGTTCTAGACCATATCAGAAAATTACAGACTGCAATGCAAAATATAATTTCTAACAAGTGAGAAGACATAGGAACAAACTTATGGAAAAATGCAAATGACTTTCAATAGTTGCGGAAAGGCATGGAAAATATCACATATGCAATGATGAACTTTATTAAAGCAAAAGTTAGAAATTCAGAAGGTGCAAGATTTCAAGAGGTTCAGAGCAATATTTACCTAGAAAGGTGTGGAAACCAAACCCTGGCCACGGGTCAGTTAAGGACAGGAAACCCTCAAGGAAGGATACCCCTCAAAGGACAGCAGGTGCAGAATGGACACCCAGGACAGGACAGGATACCCTCGGAATAGGAATCAGGACAGGACCCTCAGGATAGGACAGCAAACCCTCAGGACAGGACTCTTCAGGACAGGACCGGAACCCACAGTTCGGAAGCAACGCCTGCGCTCCACCCGCTCTGCAGCTATCGATCAAGACCCCGATTGGGTCAGCGAACTCCCAGCTAAGTGCTTCGCCAGCACTTTAAGGTTCAGTAGAACCTTAGTCTATGGTCAAATTCGGACAGAGTGCTCCGCAGCTCTCTGTATCTTCAGTCACCTATTGAGTGCGTTGGGTCAGTGACAGGTCAGCTAAACCAGACAAGTCGGACGGTTCCCCAGGGGAACCCAGGGTAGATATACAGTTTGGGGACAGTGTACCACCCCCCAATGTTGCAAAGTGTCACAATCCCTCAATTTGGATTGGTCCTAAGGTAGGATTTGGGTAACACACCAATCAGAACAGTCTATTTGTATGCCACATTAACATTTTCTGGTACCGCCTATTGAGATAGGGGTTCCCATGAGAGACTACACGGCAAGCAGCAATACAATTACATTGTAACATATAATGAGCCACATTCGCTGTTCTCGCGGGGCAGAGGTGACTTTCTCAGGAGCATCTTGCTCATCACTGCCAACTGGCTGTGTTCCATCAGTCAAGGTCCTCTTTGCCTCGGCAAGTCGCGCAGGCGCAGAAGGGACCTCCAATATGGCTCTCCTCTCACTCAGACCCCCATTCCCCGCGGTACATGAAAAGTAAGCGAAAACAAATTAATACATAATAATGTCATCATGAAAACACATCACAGGGTTTGTACTTTTGACTCATCATCAAGAAATAAACTTATGCGTTTAATATGTTAGCTACATTGATACGGACACAAGAGCAGTGGCACGAGCAGTACCACATGATAAGCACAGCTATGAATTACGCATGCGCATAACTTTCCCTCCACTTCTGCAGACGCGTCAGGACACGTGAGTGTGGCTGACGCATGCGCAGTAACTAAATACAAGCGGCGGCCATTTTTATAAACACGGATTAAAGTAGTTAGGAATACACATAGGCAAGCGTCATAAACTTTACTCAAACTTAATATAAATGTTAGTAAGACGTACATTTATTACCTTGTTATACATAAACGAGGTTCTTGACTTCGGCAAGCCGCAAAATATGCGAAGCTTTGCTTCATCAAACGTACCTACCCTCACTGTCAACCTAGGTTCGGTTGTGCTCAAAGGGAACCTCTGGTTGCACCCATATCACTACCCCCTAGCAAATGCAGAGTAGCATATATCCGGACCCTCCACCTCCTGCGTAGCTTGTCCACTTCGCTACTAATCAAATGGGTCTCTTGCAAGAGGGCAATATGCACGTCTCTCCTCTTCAAGTATGCATATACCTTATATCTTTTGGCCATGGACCTTTATGTTCCACGTGATAAACTTGAATGAGTTATGCAGTGATTGGGATGGTATCAAGGTCACCTCCTCATGCTGACCCCCTCCACATCCCTGGCTGGTACTTCTCTAGTTTTGTAGGTCTCAATCCATTCCCAAGCTGCTTTGGTATCTTCACAAAAGTGTGTCCTCCCGTCCAACATTATCCGTAGTCGGGCCCGGGAACTTCAGTGAATATTGGATCCTTTCTTCCCGCAGGGCCCTCTTAACCTCGAGAAAGGAGGTGCAATGCCTCTGGACCTCCGGGGTGTAATCAGGGAACAACAACACCTTACTGTTTTCGACCACATATGGCCCCTTGGTGCAATAGGCTGTCCCTGTCTTTGAAATGGAGAAGTCTAGCCATCACAGGGTGCGGGGGCCTCCCGGGGGCCGGTGGCCTAGCAGGCCCTGGTGCGCTCTCTCCAATGTATAAAACGGGGACAGGCCTTCCGGCACCACCACCCACGGAGCCCACTCTCAGGTACTTGATCATGTCGTTGCCCTCCACTCCTTCCGGTGAACCCAGGACCCTCACATTATTCCTCCAGTTCCGCCCTTTAGCCTTCTCAGCTCTCCTTTCCAATATGCGCCAGGTTAGTCCAGGCCTATTGTGTCGGTGTAATATCTGCCAAGGAGGATTCAGTCACTTTCACCCTGTCTGCCAGTTTGGCATGTTCCGTTCTCAGCAGGCCCAAGCCCACCACCACAGTACTTGTGTCCTGGTGCATGGTCGCCTTGGTGTCAGAAATGGCATCCAGTACTTGAGACAACTGTTGCTGGACAGGGTTTTCTGAGGGTTCACAACCCTGTTCCTTCTGTACCTGGTCAGGTGCGGTTTCCTCATACTCTGGGAGATGCCCCGTTGGTTTCCCTCTAGGTTTCCCCATCACCAGGGGGTTGTAATATCCGAATGAAGATCTGGTCCGCCCCTCTCTGGGCAGTTGAGAACCAACATACAGGGTTTCTGCCAAGCTCAGCCCCTCACACCACTCCAGCGTTCAGAGTTGCAGCGTCTCTCACTGCAGTCTGTTTTGTCACTACAGCCTATGTCCTCTAAACGGTCCCCTCCAGCAATGGCGCAGAGGCCCACTAGCTCCCTCTGCTCGCGCACCTCCCCAGCGTCCTGTGCGGGCATCGCTGGTGCCCAGACTCGGTCAGCCCAACCAACATCTCTTCCCCTTGGTGAGCTCAGTGTGGGCCATGCAACTCTGTGGTTCCTCCCAGCGTCTCTTCGAGGTTGCTCCTTATTTGACCTGTGCCTGCATCATGCTCTCCAGGCCTAGCCAAGGACCTTGCTCAGCCCTGGGTCCGCACTACAAGCTTTCCTGGGCCCCAATCTGGTCTGTGGACTTCTCCGTCACTTAGGCCCCCCGGTCAACTCATCTGCCGCATCTTCTCTGCAGCGCAGCTCAGTCTGCCTCCTGCCTTCTGAGACCCTCCGGCTTTGCTAACTTCTGCCTCAGCTCTGAGTCACCTCTATCCCGCCGGGGTCCCAGGCCATCTCGATGCCTCCCAGCCCACCAGCGCCCTCTCGCATTTCTGCACTGGTCTCCAGCGCGGTGCCCCCCATCGCGGTTGGACCACCTTTCTTCTGGCCTCCGGGCACTATTGTGATTCTCCTCACGGGGCTCCAAGCCAGTGCAGGTCCACTCCACACTCCAACCCTAGCATGGCTCCCCGCTGGGTCCTGAACCACCGATGCCGCGCCCCGCTCTGCAACGCCTCCAGCTGGTCACGTCGCCTTCATTGCCCAGCCTGGGCCCGTCAGCTCTTCCTCAGTTTCCTCGAAGCCTCAGGCCGCCATCTTTCCTGGGCTGCGGTGACACACTTTCGATCCTCCGCTACCCCGTCGCCCCCGGACCTCAAAGGGGTTCAATTAATCTCCGGGGGACCTCCGATAGGTCGGGCCACCACCAATGTGCCCCCGTGCCCCGGTCGGCACCACGATAATCAGGATAACTTGCTCGGCCGGCGTGGAGCTCTCAGCTCACGCGTCCGCCATCATCATCTCCCAAGCCATGCCCCCCTTTATAAATGCACATATAATAGCATTTTGTTAATCCAGGATACTTATCTTTGGGTGCTAGCCCTTTGAAATGAGCAATACATTGACATCTTTCTTTTATGAGAACATTTATAAGATTTGTGCTGAACTGATGGACAACTAACAGAGAGGACCACTTTAGTCTATCCAAAGGGTTTCTGAAAGACCATCAAAATCAACTTTCCTCTCTGATTTTGATCAGCTCTCGTAAGAATAAGCTGGGAAATTGTGCTATGTGTAAAATGCGCGTTCTATCTGGAACCATGTCCTGCTAAATTCCTACATCTGGTTGCTGATAAAGTAGGCCCTGTAATAACTAAAATGTGGAATGTGTTCCTGAGGATATTTTTCAAGCTAGTACACATAGCCATTTCAGAAATCAATTCTATAAAATCCATTCCATTGTCTAAATATATTTCTGGACACCAGACATAGTTTGCAACTTTAAATTAGAATTTTACTTTGGAAAATTCATCTGAAAATTGCCAGTTTTAATTTCCTTATCAATGACTACATATATTCTGCCAAAAACACCCTTCAACTTTTCCTTAACTTGCAGTGGTATAGGAAGCATAGGCAAATCTGATGTATTGGCTCTAAAAGATCGAGCTATTGACTTAGCAATACGTATTCATTTTTCATTCACTGCCATTATTTTCTATAAACAGGGCCACAGGTAAGGGCAGAAGTCACAGCATATACCTACACTTTGGGTTCTCCATTTAAAGCACTGGAATGAGGGACATGTTAGAAGCCTGAAAGAGCAGAGAGCCCCCTCCTGTGCTTCAGGCCTATGTATGGCGGCAGTACAGAGGGGGTTGATGTACAACAGGGCCTCACGTAGCCAGATTGGAATGTAAAAAATGTTGTGATTGTTCGAGCTCTGTTCTTAGGTGTTGCACAGAGCCCAAAGGGAGAAAAGGTGTTATGCAGATCTTAAAGGGAGAGAACTGCGACTGGTCAGAGGGTTGAATAGAACAGCTCAGTGGTAGAGCAAAGACTCTCCTCCCTAAAAATTGACCAGGATATATTTACATAGCCTACCAGAGAAGTGATGATGTGCAGCTCTACTTAAGAACAAGAAAGTAAGGAAACACACATCGACTCCCCTGGAGTGTGACGGCTAAAGAAAAAAGAGTCCTCTCTAGTTAGCAGTGGATGGGTATATCTCATCGAATCAAATGGCTATGAGAATGAAATACTTCTGGGCTGGATAAAAACATGAATAGGGAGGAAAACCATTGAATCAAGAGCAAACACCTGTGCTAGAGATCATCATCAAGGGGCCGATCCATAGCCCACAATAAGTACATGTTGTGCAACAGAAACAAAAGTCTGCCAAAACACAGCTATAGCTGCCTGTTCTGAAGCCCTAATGGACATATGAGCTCTGGCTTGACTCCACAATGTTTGACTGGTCCGTTTGTGGACCAGTTTGCATCAGTAGCCTATTACAAGTAAGATAACATATTACTTGTTTTTAACATGCATTTTTGAGAATTCCTTTCAAGTTAAATACCAGGCCCCACCTTTTGAGTTCAAAGCAAATTCCATTATGTCTGCAAACTAGAGTTTGCCAATTACTTGCCATTTTGAGATGTGCAATAGTTATCAATGATGGTACATACTTAACACCTGCAGTTTTCCATTGACATTTTTTGCTTGGAAAAAACCTGGTGAAATAGACTGGGGGGGAAATAGCAGAGAAAAATGTGAAGAATACAGTAGTCTGTAAAAAAAACATTAATACTGCAGGTTATCCACCTCCTGGAACTCAATCAAAATAGGTGGAACTGACAGCATTAGTTTAATTCTACACCTTGGCATATCAATATTTAGCATGTGCAGTAGTTACTATCCAATTCATGCATCTGCATCAATAGGCTAAGCTAAACTTAATTTTAAATTGGACTTCTTGAAATTGGCAGAATAAATAAGCAAACTGAGATTGCAGTTACTTGGGTGGTGCAAACTGAGGAAGGATAATGTATTGATTATTAAACATAGGAAAGTTCTGGAAATAGAAATGGAGGCATGGAGAGTAATAACATGAGAAACATGCAGCTACTCAACTTACTACTTGCTGTGCGTTATGCCGACTGGCATGTAAGACAGCAATGAAGGACCTCCACATCTGTATGTCTTGGACACGTTTCTGTACAGTGCCGCAGCTGTGGTTCAAGGTCTCAATTTCTGTTTCCACAGTTCACCTCCAGGTGTTCTTTGGCCTGCATCTCTTCCATTTGCCTTCTGGGGTCCAGTGGAGAGCTCTTCTTATTGTGGAATTGTTAGTGCTTATATCCGTGCAAATGTGTGATCCATAAAGTGATATTTGAATAATCAAAATGCATAACAGAGGCTAGTCATCAAATTAATACATTTAAATTGGATGAAGAAGGGGGGCGTGGTCTTGTAATAATGCGCGAACACTCCGTAAGCTTTTATCTGAATATATTTATTGGAGCGCCGGGGCTGTGTGTACTCTTGCGGTCGGCGCCAGCAAACAATCATGGCCGCCTTCCGCTTCCTGCCTAGCTGCTTCCTGTTCCTCCGCCGGAACAACTAGACCGCTACCACATATCTCCCCCCTTTATAAACACACAACAAATTTCAAAAGTCTTACTTCTAGTCCATTACAAAGTCTTTGAATCTCTCCGGTACCTTGATTCTTCTTCCCACTCGAGTCTCCATTCTCTCTTCCCTTCTCTCACCTTCTGTCATTCCGTTTTCTCTTAGTTCTCTATTACTCTCCACTTCTCTGTCCCTCTCTCTCTTCTCATTACCTTCTTCTCTCCTGTTTCCTTCTCCTGTTGACTTCCTCCTTTCTCTTCCTTCACCTTCCGTTCTCCTTCCTGCACTGTCGACGTTCTCTCCTTGTCTCTCTCCACTTCCACTGACGTTCTCTTCTCGTCTTTCTCTCCCTTCGCTTCCTCCTTCCTCAATGACCTGTTCCGCTCCTTCTTCTATCTCCTCCTCCCATTTCATTATCTTGCTGCACCTTGCCATTCTGTCCATAGACCATATCTTTCCGTCGCTCAGCAGTGCAGACCGGGCGTAGGGCTCCACTACCTTGAGGGGTGGTGAAAACTTGCTTTCCCCTTTTCTCTTCCTGATGGCGCGTTTCACCCTCACCCAATCTCCTTTGTCCAATTCCGTACTACGCGTGTTCCTTCTTTTGTTGTAATGAACAGTGTAGACGTCCTGTGCTCTCTCTAGGTTCTTTCTGACCATCGCTGGTGACCACTTGCTCTGCACCACCAACTTCTTCCAGGCTGCATTGTCTTTGGTGAAGGCTTCCCTACCTCTTAAGATCTTGAAGGGGCTGTAGCCCGTACTTCCGGGTGTAATGCGGTATGCCCAAATCATTTTTTCCAACTCTCTTTCCCAATCCAGACCATCTTCAATAGCTGCCTGTATGGTGCCCATTATCACCCGGTTGAAGCGCTCCACCTGTCCATTGCCTGCAGGATGGTAGATCGGGGTGTGTTTCACTTCAATGCCATTCCTGTTGGTAAATGCGACCCACTTCTCAGACGTGAATTGGGGACCATTGTCGCAGGTGATGATCCTTGGGATGCCTTCGCTGACGAACGTGGTGCGCAAGAAACGTATTACCGCCTCAGTGTCCACCTGTTCCAATACTTGTAGCTCTGGCCACTTGGAATACTTATCAATTGCCACTAGCACATATTTCGGAGTGCCTTCTTTGTCCAGAACTGGCCCCATTATGTCCACCGACAACATTTCCCATGGACCATCCGGAATTGGGAATCTCCCCAATGGCGGCCTAAGCATGCTTTGGGACTTGTCAGACCTTGCACAAGACTCACAGTTGCGCACGTGCCGTTCAACTTGCGCATCAATGGCCGGCCACCAGTATGCTTGTCTGGCCAAGGCTTTCGTCTTTGTGATCCCTTGGTGCCCTTCATGGAGTAAGGACATCAGTCGCTCCAATATGCTCTGGGGTGGCACCACCTTGTCTCCACGGAGTAAGAACACTGGGTTGTCCGCTATTGACAGCTCCTCCCTGACTTCCCAGTACCTTTTCAATTCCTCCTTCAAATGTCTCTTTTCGGGCCAGCCATGTATTACGTAGCCTTTCACTGCTTCCAGATCCGTATCTTCCTTGTAGGCACTCTCCCAGTCTTGGGCACTTATAACTTCCTCGGTGTCCTGAATGGTGGCTACCATATAGCCTTCCCAATCGTGCTTCTCTTCGTTCTGTGCCTCGTCCATGGCTGCCGCCCTGCTCAGAAAGTCAGCCACCTTGTTCTGTGGCCCCGGTATGTGCTCGACGTCATAGACGAAGTCCAATAGTCGGAGGGTCATCTTGGCAATTCTGGGTGTGGCATGATCATGTCCGCTCGACGTCAGGACGCGAACTAAAGGCTTGTGATCCGTTTTGACTAGGAACTTGGCCCCCCACAGATATTGCCTGAATTTCTCCACTGCCCAGACTACAGCCAGCATTTCTTTCTCCACCACGCTGAACTTCTCCTCATTTGGCGCCAACGAACGAGAGGCAAAACTAACCGTCGACATTTCACCTGATGCCTCCCTCTGCATCAGGACTGCCCCTAGGCCGCGGTCACTGGCGTCCGTGGTGAGAACGGACTCAGCTTTGGGATCGAAGCCCTTGAGGGGAATGGCTGTGCCCATTTCTTGTTTGAGTGCATCGAACTCCGATTGCTCTTCCTTTCCCCACTGGAACCTGTTTCTTTCCTTGAGTAGTTGTCTCATAAAGTGTGTCTTTGTAGCGAACTGCGGGATGAATTTGCTGTAATACTCGGCCATTCCTAGGAATGACCGAACATCCTCTTTCTTTTCTGGAGTGGGTGCCTCTTCGATGGCTCTGATGTTTGCCTTCTTGGGTGTTATCCCCTGTCCACTCACTTCATGGCCGAGGTATGTAACAGACTGAACTCCTAAATTGCATTTGGACCATTCGGCAGTCAGCCCATTATCCTGCAGCCTTTGTAGCACCTTGTGAAGCTTCACATTGTGATCTTGCTTCGATTTTCCCATCACTAAGATGTCATCCTGGAAGAAGAGGACGTCCTTCAGGTCTTTCAAGAGTTTGTGCATGATTTTCTGGAACACGGCCGCTGCCGAGGCAAGGCCGAACGGCATCCTCACAAACTCATAGCACCCGAATGGCGTGATAAATGAGGTGAGGTGGGTGCACGATGGGTGAAGTTTCACTTGATGGTAGGCCGATGATAGGTCCACCGTGGAAAACCATGTGACATCTTTAGTTTTTGCCAACATCTCGCTGATGCGCGGTAGGGGGAATTTATCTATGACAATGTTCTTGTTTAATTCTCTCAGGTCTACACATAGACGTACCTTGCCGTTGGGCTTCTGAGCAACAACCAGGGGAGATAGCCACTCCGCACTCTCAATCGCTCTGATAACGCCTTCCCTTTCCAGCCTTTCCAATTCTATTTGTACTGCCTCTCTGCTACGGAACGGGATGTTCCTCACTTTGTGCACTACCGGCACCGCTCCGTCTTTAAGCTTGATGAGATGTGTGTATTTGCTCAGTTCACCTATTTGCCCGTTGAAGACTCTCGGATACGTTGTCTGCCACAACTGCACATTTTCCTTGACCTCCATGTCCATGAGTAGAATTTTCTCTATGCCTCCTGGGTTGAGCTGAATTCCCAATGCCCCCTGGTCCTTCCAACTCAGTACGGACGGGCCTTTCTCCGCGACATACAGTTTACATTGCGCTTGCCGGCCTCTGAATTCGAACATGAGTGGACAGTATCCTAACATGGGAATCTTTTGTCCGGTGTACGTTACCGGTCTCACGTCCATGGGTAACAGAGTTTCTTTGAGAGTGGACGCGAAATTGTTCTCCCACACTCGTTTCTGGACGATAGATATGGGTGCTCCACTGTCCGCAATCATCTCCAGGGGTATACCTCCTATGTGCATGTCTAGCCTGGGTCTATCCGAGTTGGAGCCATCCATTTCCAATATCTGTACGTCAATGTAGAGGAATTCCTCCTCCTCCACTGCACTTCCCTGGTCGCTGGAATCATCTCCTTGCTCTTGGTCCACCAACCGCACCACTGCGTTTTTGGGCTTCCTGCGACATACCTTCTCATAGTGTCCGAAGATGTTGCAGTAGGAGCACTTGGCCCTGAAGGCGGGGCACGCCTTGTCGTTGCCCAAATGAGAGCTGCTGCCGCACCGGTAACACTGTGCTTTTCCAGCTTTGTGTGGCTTGCTGTCCGACTGCGGTCTCGTATGGAACTCTGCTCTGCCACCACCTTGGCTCCTCCTCGATTCATTCTGTTTCCAACGGTCATTTCTGTTGGGCGTCATAACTCTGCACACCGTTTGTGACTCCTGTGCATCTCTCTTCGCTGCCTGAGCGCACCTCTTCGACAACTCGGCCTTCTTGACCATCGCCCAGATCTCCTTGAGAGGAGCGTCGCCGTTGACCCACAGCTTCTCCTGTATGTGAGAGCTGGAGGTATGCATAATGATCTGGTCCCTAACGAGTTCATCATGTAAGGCTTCAAATTTGCATGTGAGGGCCAACTTCTTCAGTGCGACCACGTACTCATCCACTGACTCTCCGTTTTTCTGCTTTCTCTGAAAGAAGTTGAACCTGTCAATAGCGACACACACAACTGGTCTGTAATGTGCGTCCAAATCCTCGATGGCATGATCAAACACTTCCGTGTCCCCCGCAGTCCTCTCACCTTTCACTATGGTGTCATAGATCCTGAGCCCTTCTGGGCCTAAATTGTGGAGCAAAATTTTCTTTTTCCTTTTGCTTGTGAATGGGGTGTCACCCTCCTCTTCTAATGCCTCCAGGTAATTTAGGAAGTACCTCTTCCAGTCCTCCCATTTTCTCTCAGGTTCTCCGCTCTTCGTAAGGAATGGCACCAGCTGAGTGAGAGATGTGCTCTGGTTCGCCATGGCTGGTGTGTTCCTCCTTACTGTAGCTGCGGTGTTCGCCTGCCTGGCCGGACTGCCCGGAGCGTCCTGTTCCTCTCCGCCGTCCTCCTTGTTCTCCTCTTCGCTATCCTCCACTAGCGTGCTCCTAGTGGTGTCGGATGTCGCCTGCCGTGCCCCTCCTGCCCCTGGACGCAATGGGCCTGCTTTATTCGCCAGCGTGTGTCACTCTGCCTGGGTGCTTGGACACCGGATGATGTCTCTCCACAGTGCACAGTATTGTAGTGCTCTTCTGACTTTCAGCAGTGGTCCCTCACTGCCCCTCAGTGCCCTCTGCTGTCTGGCCGTTTTTCCTGCTGGGTGGGGTGGTGCACAGTGCCTAGGCTGCTGGTTATCACTTGCTTGGCTTGGGGACGTGGTGGCTCACCTTCGCGCCAAAACGCTGCTTGTCCCAGCTCCTCTGCCGCGCTCCGGAGCTTAATTGGTGTCTCACGCGTGATGCGGGTACTAGCGCTGATGTCGCGTGTATGTGCGGGTCTTCAAGGATCCCGACTCGTCGCCATTGTAATAATGCGCGAACACTCCGTAAGCTTTTATCTGAATATATTTATTGGAGCGCCGGGGCTGTGTGTACTCTTGCGGTCGGCGCCAGCAAACAATCATGGCCGCCTTCCGCTTCCTGCCTAGCTGCTTCCTGTTCCTCCGCCGGAACAACTAGACCGCTACCACAGGTCTGGCCACCAAGGAAGATGGCCGCCTACTGTGAGAGCTCCGCCACGGGACGGACCCCTGAAGGAAGTGGCGCTCTCACCAACTAGTATTGGGTTCAATTAACTACATTCTTCATCATCCTAAGTGTCTCTGGACCAATCTGGTCTTTATTCTAGGGAGAGACAAGGGCTGTTCTCACCTCAATCGGTGATGGAGTGCAGCTGCTTTGGGCCTCAACTCGCCTCACGATGCTCGCTGTTTGCATCTGCTGTAGCCGCGCATCTTGTTCTTGTCGAGGCCACACCCCTTGCGTCTGCCGGCATACAGCAACGCCTCATATGGAAATTGAAATTCCTTCATTTTTAATGCAGTACCACGTATCTCCACAACAATATTTTCATAGCGGTAGGTGTATAATCAAGTGACAGGAATTTCTTATGAGAGGACTATCACACTGCACGTACCGGAGCTGAGGAGACAGCACATTTCTTGGTTACGCTTCACCCAAAATGGTGATACTTGTTGCCGTTTTATGCAAATTCAATGTTCCCAAGTCTTCTATTGTCATTTGGAGGCCTTTATGAAGGGAGAGTTGATGAACAGCGCTTTTGGGTAGGTGCATGCCTTCAATGCTTCTGGGAGCACTCTCTTTTCAGAAAATGACAGTTTAAATTGGCACCATTCATATTGTCGCTATTGCCTGCAAATATAATTCATGTTACCTCAGCACTAAACTCTAAGTGGTTGAAGCCCTTAATTTCTGTTCGCCTGCAGCGTTTTTCTAACAACTGTTTATGGTCATGATGTGTCTTGTGATTAAGTGAACTTCTTCCAATTTCATGCTGATATCGTTAAAATAAATTTTCAACTATAGTGTGAGAGGGAAATTTCTACAATGCAACACACGCCCAGCACTAAGGGTTCTGAGCATTCTGTCAGTCTTCACTGACTTTTTAAGTAGATTTTCATGCTATGGTGCACAATGCTCTAAAGGAAATGCCTCACAGGAATGTCTCAACACTGCCTCTCAACTTCATCATGTTAAACTTGCCTCACTCCTCTTCTGAAGGTTTCGCACTTTTATCTAACTAATGTGCATGATCCCATATAGCACGTCTGACCGAAGGAGGGGGCAAGCAACGATATAACTAATTACTTATTTGTTCGTCTCAAACGCATCCTTTGGCACTTGCTGTCTTGTATTACTACATGTGTGGTTGCCTCACAGAAGTGCCTCAGACCTCTCACTCAGCATCTTCATCTTAAACTTGCCTCACTCCTTTGTTGAAGGTCCTGAGCTTTAGCTGTCTGGTGTGCATCTCTCCATATAGCACCCTGGGTCGAAGGAGGGGGTAAACATTGATTTAACTTATACTCTATTTGTTCATTTCTACGCTCCCTCTGGAAACTGCAGCCCTGCATTATCATTCTCTCCACAAATTCTTTCCTATAGCAGTAAACACAACACAAATGGGTATATGAGAGGAATGTCCTTGACTTGTCATTCAGTCCTTTCATTTTAAATGTGCCTAGCTTCTCTGTGAAAATAAGACACCTTTTCTAAATTGGCACCCACGACTTAACACAGAGCTGGAGACTGCAGGAAAAAGGATAAACTAAGACTAAGTCTTCAACAGTCGGTATTAAAGAGACATAAAAGCGTCTATTTACAGCCACATTAAGATGCGAAAGGTCACCTTTACGTTACCTTCTGTGTACTGGTCAAACTTAAATGGCCGAATGTCTGGCAATAAATTCAGCAACAAACCTTCTAAACCACTTCTCTTTACAGAAGTTCTTAAACAATCCAATAACATGCCCACAAAAGGAGACGCCTTTTCTGCAAGTAACTTGCCTCAAACTACACCTCCTTCCACTGCTATCTTAGGTTTTCATACGAAAGTTGAAGAGCTTGACTCATGCTAATGGTGGAAAATTGACTTAATTCATTGCAAACAAGAGACCAAGAGCTTCTATTTCTTCGTAGTAAAGTAGTTGATTTGGAAGATCTCAGCAGAAGAGACAACATCCGCTTCTTTGGATTTCCAGAAAATGTCGAAGGCCAAAATACTAGAGCATTTCTCTATGACGTTCTCCCAAAACTGACTGGTATTTCTTTTACTCCACCTATGGAAATCCAGAGAGCGCACTGAATTGGCCCACCACGCAAAGACCCTGCAGCTCTCCGGAGACAGCTTATTGCATGCTTCCTCATGAACAAACCAGACAATTGTTGGCTGCAACTCGTTCGCAAAACTCCTTTTTGTATGATGGTCACCTTATTCACCTGGCTGCAGACTTTTCTAAGGAAATAAATAACAGGAATAAAGCATTTCTTTCCATGAGACCTCAGCTTCAACAACTAGACGTCAAATATGGATTATTTGAACCTGTACGTTTCCGCATCACCAGAAAGAGAGAGTCTAAGGACTTCTATGATCCAGAAGACATACAAAAATTCCTGGACAGTCTGAAAATACAAGACATGGAGGTTCAACATTCGCAACAAGATCAATCTCAATCTCAATCAACCTCTCATTTCTCTCCACAAATACCGGATAACACACAAAAAACCCCAGCAACCCCAGGCATCGTGGCAGAGACTTGGAAAGATCCGGCCATACTCAAGAAGACAAAAATTCAGCTTTGCATTCTGTTTCTACTTTTACTCAAGAATCACATGGAAACAAATCCAGGTCCCCTCTTAAATCCACTTCAGATGCGGACGGACCTTTAATTGCTTTATTAGTCTGCTGTTACTATATTGATCTGCAGTTCAAAGAAGATCTCACGCTAATTTATGATACATTTTCATTACTGTAAGTATTGTGCTCACCTCGTATGTTCTTAATAGAAATGTTATTCGAGTCGAGTTTAGTATGCTGCCTTGGAATATATTTCTCTATTTTACATTTATATAACTTTGTATTTCTAGTATCCTCATAATCCTCACCTGTCACTTTTCATGTATACTGTTATATCATTTTCAACTAGGCTCCAATATATTAAATTAATCTATATTATTCTATTTCATATTTATAATTCTAATTAGAGTAAGATTTTGGACACACCTTAAGTCTCTCACTCATAAGCATAAGTATATGACATGATATGACAAGAATTTAATGTTCGGATCTTTTCGATATCATTTTATTATATCTATGTAATTCTATATTTAAAACGCTTTTTCATTCCCATGTTTTTTTAATCCGCTATTTTCAGCATGGTCTGTTGCATTCTATTACTCTAAGCTGCAATGTATTATCTTTATTCCTTACTTTATTCGATATATTGTCATATCATATAAGTACATTGATCATAAAAACATTTAAATTTACAAAACACATTTCATTTAAAATAGTTAAAAAAGATACTATATACATTTAAAACATGATGTAATACAAATCAAAATAACATGACAATATTAGCTATCACATTATTTAAAAAGGGAGTTATTAGCTTGTAAACATATCCATGTGGCCTAAATATTAGTTCCATTACATATTCTTGTTCGAATGAGCCAGGCGCTAGATAAATATTTAGCCACACCACAAATAATAAAAAGTGGGAACGTATTGGTTGTAATAATACGGAGGGCAACCCGAAAGTCTCTAGTCCCAAGCTCCCTGCAAACTGGTCTGAGCCATCTCGGTCTTGCGCTCTTGTAAGTTTTACAGCCAAACAGAAAATGTGCAAGAGATTCTGTTGTGGAGGGACAGCAAGGACATGCACCATTCATTGATCTTGAGGCTTTCCATCCTTTAGTGAATTGAGTAAGAGGTAAAGTACCATATCTCATCTTTAGGAAAATCACTCTATCTCTAGGTGTTGTTATCAGATCTAAAAAAGGTTCCAGCTTTCTAGTTGATTTGTGTGCCATGAATTGCGTAGTTAGAATACCCCAACTTGGATTCCTCTGTTCTCGAGCCTCCACCCACTCCCAATAAATTTTCTTTATTACTTGCTTTGGGGGTGGTGCCTCGGAGGTCCAGGTTTCAGTCAAGCCCAACTTGAGAACCAGCTCTTTGAGCTTATTAACCCAGTGAATTTTACACCCGGTGTTCGGTGCAATCAGTTTGTCCAGCACTAGGGCATAATGTACCAGCTCAGGGGTCCTCCCTAAACGTACCCAGAACAGCAATGGACGCAAGTGAACTACATCTGAGATGGTGCGCTTGCCCAAATCTAGGAGCAATGGTTTCAGTGGAGTTGATACCGGTAAGGCAACCAGATCCCTAATAAATGTATTCTCTGCCTTAATCAAAGCGTCAACATTTTCTCCAACCCATAGTTCTGCACCATATGTCGCTGAGGGCAGCGCCCTGCCTTCGTACACGGCAAGAGCAGGGCCAATTGGTCTACTGACTGATAATCGCTGGCTCCTTAATATTACACCCGAAACTCTCCTGAGGTTTAGATGCATCTTTGCCATATGGGAATCCCACCTCATTTTACTGTTTATCCTTATTCCCAGATAGTCAAATTCATCCACCACCTCAAGTCGTGTACCATTAAGGGTAATATGAGGATTCCTTCCCTTTTTTGGGGCGGTAATACCATCAGCTTTGTTTTGGTCGTGTTGATGGTAAGACCACGCTCATCACAGAATAGACTAAATGTGTCCAAGAGTTTTTGCAGGCCCCCAGGGGTTTTGGCCAACAAAAGGGTGTCGTCCGCGAACAGGAGGGTTGGTGTTTTCTCTCCTGCCAAGACCGGGGCATCGGTGCTGCCCTCCCTCAACTGCTCCACAACCCCGTTAACAAACAGGGAGAACAGCATCGGGGCCATCACACAGCCCTGGCGTACCCCCCTATTCACGGGCACCCTTCCCGTTAACTGCCCCTGGCTCCCCCATCTAATCCTGGCATAGCTATCCTCATGGAGCCTAGCAATAAGTTCCAGAAGATAGCATGGAAAGCCCATGTCCAGTAAAACCCTCCAAAGTTTATCGCGGGGTACCAGGTCAAAGGCACTTTTTAAATCTACCAAGGCCAGGTAGAGTTTTACCCTCCTAACAGTGACTGTTTTCCAATAAATAGCCCAAAACCTAAAGACCTGGTCCATTGTCCCCAGATTTTTACGGAAGCCTGCCTGGAAGTGGGAGAGTATAGACCCCTCCTCAACCCAACTGTCTATTCTATTCACTATCGCCCGTCCAACTACTTTTTGCATAGCATCGATTAAACTAATCGGCCTGTAGTTGGCGGGGTCCTCCTTATCACCTTTCTTGTGGATTGTGACCACTTCTGCTCCCTGTAGTACAGAAGGTACAAAGTTCCCCGAGAACATAGGAGGGAGTGTGTGTAGAGAAGAGTAACTGAGAGTTAAGGCAGGGAGCAGAGAGCTCCCTTGTTGGAACTGAGAGGCCTCACACACCCAGCGAGCTAGATGTCAAGCTTCATCATTGGCTTCTTGCTCCTCGTCAGACTGGCGCTGCAATGTCTGAGGGGCGCCTAAGAGGCGCTCTTTGTCAGAGTTCTTTTGTTCCAGCCAATGGTTGTGTGCGTGTGAGGGGTAGGATGGGGGTGTAGTCATGTGGGGATAGTGATTAAAAAAGGTGAATCAATTCACAAGGTCATTTATTCGCGTGACTGATTCCCTTGGTTAAAAGGTGGGAAGGGAGGTAGATGCTGTAAGGGGCACAGTGGAACTACCTCAACCCTCTGATCAGGTCGACATGTTTCTTGCTTGATTCGCAATTCCTCAGGACCTCTAGTGAACAGTACTACACAGTGAAAACAAAAGTAAACGTAAAAGTACAAATAAAGGGAGTCAATACAACCTCTCTGGGTCTGTAAGGGTGCAGGCCTAGTGGTTCTGCGAAAAGGGGGGACCTAGAAAAGATGTAAGATAATCAACCAAGCGTATTGTAATGGCGTAATCGCTTCAATAAGCAGTCGGTCACCCTTGCTCTCCAAAGGAATACACACACTCTTAGGAATATTGAAAACAGGGCATATCAGCAGAATAAGCCCGTAGACACTTTGGTACAAAACAACGATTAAAAACAACAACAACACTTGAATGAAGGACTAGGCTGATGCTTACCCTAAAGGAGTCCCTAAGGGGCCTCGCAGTCTGTTCCCGTGGGGCAGCACAGTTAGGTGTAGTAACCTAGGGAGACAGAATTATGTACACGAGCCCGGTCTCATGTTAGAGTAGGTATCGGGATTAAGCCAATGAGGAGATCATGGCTATGAGAGTGCCATGATATCAGGAATCTAGGCAAGTCATCCACAGCACCAGAGCCCGATATCCGGAAGGCACCGAGCCGGACACGGCCCCCCAGTGCCCCTCGTCCAGCCGGCGTGCAGCATGGCCCCAAGAGGTAAGCAGGAGGGCACCGCGCACATCCCGTAAGGCATGTACGTCCATAAATCTGGCCATCCATACCCCGAGCGACGTAGGCAGTGAGCGAAACCGGACCCTAGGTTCGCTACATGGTGGAGTGCTAGTCGAGTCACAATGTCTAACCGGGGCCACACGCCACGCCCACCAACCCGGGAGGGGACCAGCGAGGCCGGGTAACGAGCAAGAGCTCTCCGTGGGACATCGCGGTCTAAGCGCCGCCAATGTAAATGCGACCAGAGCCCGTGACATCAAAGAGCACTTTCTGGCAGAAAAACGCAGTTCTTACCTATAATGCGTGCAGCCCACTGCTTGCAAACCTATCCACACGCACGGCGCTCTCGCAGTAGCGCGGAACAGCTGGTACCGGAAGTCCCGGTGCGGCGAGGTTATGAGCTGACCGCATCTCCGCGTCACAAGCCGTACGGGGGGGCGTGGTCCCAAAGGAGGAATGTCTGCGCATGCGTAGGCAGAGTGTGCTGTTCAGTGCCACATTGTGGAGCAACTACGTGGGAGTGCGGCGGCCATCTTAGAGGGGTGTCTTATGATTATCAGTTAATCCCCACAATTGCCACAGACATATTGGGGGGCCATGTATGAATGTATAATATATCATAGAGATCATAACTAGGTCATAGCCGTGTAAACAATAGGATGCTAGATAATTGTACACATGCATATGAAAGGAAGACCATAGTGCTACAATCCCTTTTACCCTCGGGGAATACTGTTAGTTATTACCAGAAGTGTGGCCAGGTGTAGATAGACCGATGTCTCTTTATCTCTTATTGATTGGGGTTAAATTATTGCCTGGGGTGGTGCCAATTAAAGACAGACACTCATTAGTCAAGGTGAGTAGTGCAATAATACTTGTTTACTCAGAAGGGACCGATTTATCTGGCCAGGGATGACCAAGGGACCGAGTCATTAAGGCCCATAGTGTCCAATTGGAGGCGATGGACCCATCGCTGTTCGATCCTGAACAGAGCCTGTTGCGTGATTGAAGGGTGGGATTAAAGTACTAGCCACTTGATACTGTCTGCCTGGTGGCCGTGTTGCATGTAATTTTCATAGAGGCGTGTATGTGTTTTGGAACAACGGATGTTGCTCTTGTGTTCCATTATCCTTAGCTTGACCTGCCTCATCGTCATGCCGATGTAATTTTTCCCACATGGGCAGGTCAGCATGTAAATACATCTGAGACTATTACAGTTCGTATGTTTATTCAGATGCCATGTGAATGTATCGGACAGCTTGATTTCTTTACACTGTATTGTCTGTGCACATACAACACACCCCCGCATTGGTAGTGACCCACCACAGGTGGCAAGTTCCACAATATACTTTGATTGGTGAGGATTTGTTATTTAGGCCGAGTGTGAATGAGGGCATCTTTGAGGTTAGAAGTACGCTTGAAGGCAAAGCGGGGACTGGATGTCTAAGTCCCCTGTGTTCAATAGCCCCCAGTGTTTATTCACAGTCTGTTTTAGGAAGGCCGAATTTTTAGTGAAGCAGGTCGCACAGGTAATCAAGTTGTCAGGTTCTTTCAGGTGTGTCTCCAGTAGTGCCTCTCTGGGGTTGTTGAGGGCCCTTTTGCCTGAGTCGCGGATCAGTTTGGTGGGGTAACCTCTATCCTGCAGTTTATGTTGGAGAAGGGTAGATTCCTTTTTGTAGTTGGAACTAGTGGTACAGTTTCTGCGTATCCTCAGGAACTGCCCAAAGGGGAGGTTATCCCTCAAGGACTTGGGGTGATGACTGTTGTAAAGGAGAAGACTGTTTTTATCCGTCTCTTTACGAAACAGGGAGGTACTTAGTCCTTCCTGGTCCAGACTGATAGTCAGGTCCAAAAATGGTATTGTGGTATCTGAGATAGTTCCTGTGAATCTCAGAAACGGGTTCTGATGGTTGATCCACGCACAAAAAGCGTCGCAGCTCTCCCGGTCCCCTCGCCATAGGACTAGTATATCGTCGATATACCTGCGCCAGAGTGTTATGTTCTCAGAGAAGGGGTTGTGAGCTGGTCTAATGATTTTGTCCTCAAATGTGGCCATGTAAATGCAAGCTAGGCTAGGGGCGAAGGTAGAACCCATCGAAGTCCCCTGGATCTGATGGTATAACTGGGACCCATACTGAAAGAAATTCTCAGTTAAGGCTATGTTAGCGCAAGCCATAATGAAGAAGATGGGTGTCGGTGAGATCCACTCTTCCCTCCGGAGAGTGTCCTCTACTGCTTCCAAAGTGGCCTGTTGGGGAATGTTGGTATAGAGCGCCTCCACGTCCAATGTGAGGAGGAGGTCGACGCTCTCTCTCCCCTCGATGGAATCAATCAGGCGGAGCACATCCCTGGTGTCCTGGAGAAAAGATGGAATTTTCTTTACCAGTGGTTGGAGAAATATATCACAGAACTTGGAAAGAGGTTCCAGAAGTGAGCCGATACCAGATACAATGGGCCTACCTGGGACAGGTGTAGTCCCCTTATGAATTTTCGGTAGAGTGTAAAAGTAGGGGGTGATCGGATCAGCAGTGAGTAAGAACTCTGCCTCTTTTTTAGTAATCCATTTGTTAGCTTTTCCTTCCATAATCATACTGGTGATCATGGTGGTCAGTCTAGGAGTGGGATCAATTATTAGTGGTCTGTAGTGGGTAATGTTGGCAAGTTGTTGTTTGCACTCTGTGTCGTAATCCATGATATTCTGGATTACTGTGGCTCCCCCTTTAACCGCCTGTTTTATGACGATTGTATTGTCATTACCAAGTGTCTTGACGGCCAGCCTTTCTACATGGGTCAGGTTGTTGAAGCTACTCTTGTTAGGTTTAGTCTCCAAAGTCTTCAGGACTGCCTTCTCAAAAACCAGAACTTCTGGCGGAATCATGCCATCAGTTGGCGTGAACCTGGATGGTTTATGTAACCCTGTGTCGGTTTTATCGCTGTCTGGTCTTTCGTTAAAGAAGGAGCGTAGGCGTATTTTCCTAAAGAGTTGCTTAACCTCACACATTTCATTGAAGCTGTCTGGGGTGGGAGTGGGAACAAAACCTAAACCTTTCTCAAGGACCCTTACTTCAGTTGGTGTAAGCGGTCTGGTGGACAGGTTGACAATTAAGCTTTCTTCCCTCTGGTTGTGCTCCTGGTCTCTACTGACGTTGATGCTGTTGATTGGTCCTGCCACTGTACCCCTTTCTGACCTCCTCACTTGCGCCCTCTTCCTCTGCCCCAACCTCTGTCGTGAAAAGGAGGGTTCATAGGAAAAAACTGCGGTGGACCCTGGGGATAGAAGGGGTATTGCCAGGGTGGCGGCATTTGAGGGGATCCTTGGAACATCTGTCCCTGATTGAAACCATGGTTCCAATTAGGGCGTCACTGGTTGTGGTTGTTGTTGGTGGGGTACCCGCCGCTAGAATCGCTACCGGAGGAGCCCCTCCGGCTGCTGTTGTCATCAGAAGAGTAGCTATTTTTCTTATTGGTGTATCCTTCCTTAAGATATGGATACACCTTTTCTTTCTCAAATTTAGCCACATCTTTTTGGAGCTTAGTCATTTTTTGTTTAAGTAAAAAATCTTGATTCTCAGTAATCTCTTGGTTAATTTTTGCCAATTTGGTGAGAAAAGGAGTTTTGGTTAGAGTGCTTCTGATGGCTGTTTCCAAAGCCGTGATTTTGACAAGTAGTGCATCAGCCAGTCTCTTTGCTGTCTTAACGATTAGGAACAAGAGATCTTTAGTGCACTTCCATGACACTTGGCACCAGTCACCTTTAAATTGTTTGTCTTCAAGAAAGAGCCTTGGCATAATGCTCACAAGGAGCCCCTGAGGGGCTATATTAGCCCTTAAATACTCTGTCATTATAGCCCCATGGACTGTAATTCTAAGCCATTCTTTCTTCATTCCAGTAAGTGTTGTCCAATCGTCATTAGTGGAGCCCGAGGTGGGAGCCCCTCCAGCCCCAAGGAGTTGGGGAGCTGATCTCAAAGCCTCGGCTATAGCATCTTCATCGAAGCTTAGGCCTGGGACGTCTTCCATGGTCAGAAGATCAATCCCTGCAAATGTAGTATATCCACTAAGCTAATCAATGAGGGAGAGGTTACCCTAGTAAACCATATGAGGTTCTAGGGACCAAGTGATCCTCACAGTGATCTGTCACTGTAGGTAGCCTATAAGGTTCTGTGGGAACTGAGCCCACGCTCAGAATTTAGTACAAATAGAGGGAACCAGTTCTGGACAATATTTAACGGGGTCCAGTGTACATGTCCAATCAAACATGTAGTACAGAAGGTACAAAGTTCCCCGAGAACATAGGAGGGAGTGTGTGTAGAGAAGAGTATTAAGAGAGTTAAGGCAGGGAGCAGAGAGTTCCCTTGTTGGAACTGAGAGGCCTCACACACCCAGCGAGCTAGATGTCAAGCTTCATCATTGGCCTCTTGCTCCTCGTCAGACTGGCGCTGCAATGTCTGACGGGTGCCTAAGAGGCGCTCTTTGTCGGAGTTCTTTTGTTCTAGCCAATGGTTGTGTGCGTGTGAGGGGTAGGATGGGGGTGTAGTCATGTGGGGATAGTGATTAAAAAAGGTGAATCAATTCACAAGGACATTTATTCGCGTAACTGATTCCCTTGGTTAAAAGGTGGGAAGGGAGGTAGATGCTGTAAGGGGCACAGTGGAACTAGCTCAACCCTCTGATCAGGTCGACATGTTTCTTGCTTGATTCGCAATTCCTCAGGACCTCTAGTGAACAGTACTACACAGTGAAAACAAAAGTAAACGTAAAAGTACAAATAAAGGGAGTCAATACAACCTCTCTGGGTCTTTAAGGGTGCAGGCCTAGTGGTTCTGCGAAAAGGGGGGACCTAGAAAAGATGTAAGATAGTCAACCAAGCGTTTTGTAATGGCGTAATCGCTTCAATAAGCAGTCGGTCACCCTTGCTCTCCAAAGGGATACACACACTCATAGGAATATTGAAAACAGGGCATATCAGCAGAATAAGCCTGTAGACACTTTGGTACAAAACAACGATTAAAAACAACAACAACACTTGAATGAAGGACTAGGCTGATGCTTACCCTAAAGGAGTGCCTAAGGGGCCTCGCAGTCTGTTCCCGTGGGGCAGCACAGTTAGGTGTAGTAACCTAGGGAGACAGAATTATGTACACGAGCCCGGTCTCATGTTAGAGTAGGTATCGGGATTAAGCCAATGAGGAGATCATGGCTATGAGAGTGCCATGATATCAGGAATCTAGGCAAGTCATCCACAGCACCAGAGCCCGATATCCGGAAGGCACCGAGCAGGACACGGCCCCCCAGTGCCCCCCGTCCGGCCGGCGTGCAGCATGGCCCCAAGAGGTAAGCAGGAGGGCACCACGCACATCACGTAAGGCATGTACGTCCATAAATCTGGCCATCCATACCCCAAGCGACGTAGGCAGTGAGCGAAACCGGACCCTAGGTTCGCTACATGGTGGATTGCTAGTCGAGTCACAATGCCTAACCGGGGCCACACGCCACGCCCACCAACCCGGGAGGGGACCAGCGAGGCCGGGTAACGAGCAAGAGCTCTCCGTGGGACATCGCGGTCTAAGCGCCGCCAATGTAAATGCGACCAGAGCCCGTGACAACAAAGAGCACTTTCTGGCAGAAAAACGCAGTTCTTACCTATAATGCGTGCAGCCCACTGCTTGCAAACCTACCCACACGCACGGCGCTCTCGCAGTAGCGCGGAACAGCTGGTACCGAAAGTCCCGGTGCGGCGAGGTTATGAGCTGACCGCATCTCTGCGTCACAAGCCGTACGGGGGGGCGTGGTCCCAAAGGAGGAATGTCTGCGCATGCGTAGGCAGAGTGCGCTGTTCAGTGCCACATCGTGGAGCAAGTACGTGGGAGTGCGGCGGCCATCTTAGAGGGGTGTCTTATTATTATTGGTTAATCCCCACAATTGCCACAGACATATTGGGGGGCCATGTATGAATGTATAATATATCATAGAGATCATAACTAGGTCATAGCCGTGTAAACAATAGGATGCTAGATAATTGTACACATGCATATGAAAGGAAGACCATAGTGCTACAATCCCTTTTACCCTCGGGGAATACTGTTAGTTATTACCAGAAGTGTTGCCAGGTGTAGATAGACTGATGTCTCTTTATCTCTTATTGATTGGGGTTAAATTATTGCCTGGGGTGGTGCCAATTAAAGACAGACACTCATTAGTCAAGGTGAGTAGTGCAATAATACTTGTTTACTCAGAAGGGACCGATTTATCTGGCCAGGGATGACCAAGGGACCGAGTCATTAAGGCCCATAGTGTCCCATTGGAGGCGATGGACCCATCGCTGTTCGATCCTGAACAGAGCCTGTTGCGTGATTGAAGGGTGGGATTCAAGTACTAGCCACTTGATACTGTCTGCCTGGTGGCCGTGTTGCATGTAATGTTCATAGAGGCGTGTATGTGTTTTGGAACAACGGATGTTGCTCTTGTGTTCCATTATCCTTAGCTTGACCTGCCTCATTGTCATGCCAATGTAATTTTTCCCACATGGGCAGGTCAGCATGTAAATACATCTGAGACTATTACAGTTCGTATGTTTATTCAGATGCCATGTGAATGTATCGGACAGCTTGATTTCTTTACACTGTATTGTCTGTGCACATACAACACACCCCCCGCATTGGTAGTGACCCACCACAGGTGGCAAGTTCCACAATGTGCTTTTATTAGTGAGGATTTGTTTTTTAGGCCGAGTGTGAATGAGGGCATCTTTGAGGTTAGATGTACGCTTGAAGGCAAAGCGGGGACGTGGGATGTCTAAGTCCCCTGTGTTCAATAGCCCCCAGTGTTTATTCACAGTCTGTTTTAGGAAGGCCGAATTTTTAGTGAAGCAGGTCACACAGGTAATCAAGTTGTCAGGTTCTTTCAGGTGTGTCTCCAGTAGTGCCTCTCTGGGGTTGTTGAGGGCCCTTTTGCGTGAGTCGCGGATCAGTTTGGTGGGGTAACCTCTATCCTGCAGTTTATGTTGGAGAAGGGCAGATTCCTTTTTGTAGGTGGAACTAGTGGTACAGTTTCTGCGTATCCTCAGGAACTGCCCAAAGGGGAGGTTATCCCTCAAGGACTTGGGGTGATGACTGTTGTAAAGGAGAAGACTGTTTTTATCCGTCTCTTTACGAAACAGGGAGGTACTTAGTCCTTCCTGGTCCAGACTGATAGTCAGGTCCAAAAATGGTATTGTGGTATCTGAGATAGTTCCTGTGAATCTCAGAAACGGGTTCTGATGGTTGATCCACGCACAAAAAGCGTCGCAGCTCTCCCGGTCCCCTCGCCATAGGACTAGTATATCGTCGATATACCTGCGCCAGAGTGTTATGTTCTCAGAGAAGGGGTTGTGAGCTGGTCTAATGATTTTGTCCTCAAATGTGGCCATGTAAATGCAAGCTAGGCTAGGGGCGAAGGTAGAACCCATCGAAGTCCCCTGGATCTGATGGTATAACTGGGACCCATACTGAAAGAAATTCTCAGTTAAGGCTATGTTAGCGCAAGCCATAATGAAGAAGATGGGTGTCGGTGAGATCCACTCTTCCCTCCGGAGAGTGTCCTCTACTGCTTCCAAAGTGGCCTGTTGGGGAATGTTGGTATAGAGCGCCTCCACGTCCAATGTGAGGAGGAGGTCGACGCTCTCTCTCCCCTCGATGGAATCAATCAGGCGGAGCACATCCCTGGTGTCCTGGAGAAAAGATGGAATTTTCTTTACCAGTGGTTGGAGAAATATATCACAGAACTTGGAAAGAGGTTCCAGAAGTGAGCCGATACCAGATACAATGGGCCTACCTGGGACAGGTGTAGTCCCCTTATGAATTTTGGGTAGAGTGTAAAAGTAGGGGGTGATCGGATCAGCAGTGAGTAAGAACTCTGCCTCTTTTTTAGTAATCCATTCGTTGACTTCTCCTTCCATAATCATACTGGTGATCATGGTGGTCAGTCTAGGAGTGGGATCAATTATTAGTGGTCTGTAGTGGGTAATGTTGGCAAGTTGTCGTTTGCACTCTGTGTCGTAATCCATGATATTCTGGATTACTGTGGCTCCCCCTTTATCCGCCTGTTTTATGACGATTGTATTGTCATTACCAAGTGTCTTGACGGCCAGCCTTTCTACATGGGTCAAGTTGTTGAAGCTACTCTTGTTAGGTTTAGTCTCCAAAGTCTTCAGGACTGCCTTCTCAAAAACCAGAACTTCTGGCGGAATCATGCAATCAGTTGGCGTGAACCTGGATGGTTTAGGTAACCCTTTGTCGGTTTTATCGCTGTCTGGTCTTTCGTTAAAGAAGGAGCGTAGGCGTATTTTCCTAAAGTGTTGCTTAACCTCACACATTTCATTGAAGCTGTCTGGGGTAGGAGTGGGAAAAAAACCTAAACCTTTCTCAAGGACCCTTACTTCAGTTGGTGTAAGCGGTCTGGTGGACAGGTTGACAATTAAGCTTTCTTCCCTCTGGTTGTGCTCCTGGTCTCTACTGACGTTGATGCTGTTGATTGGTCCTGCCACTGTACCCCTTTCTGACCTCCTCGCTTGCGCCCTCTTCCTCTGCCCCAACCTCTGTCGTGAAAAGGAGGGTTCATAGGAAAAACTGCGGTGGACCCTGGGGATAGAAGGGGTATTGCCAGGGTGGCGGCATTTGAGGGACTCCTTGGATTATCTGTCCCTGATTGAAACCATGGTTCCAATTAGGGCGTCGCTGGTTGTGGTTGTTGTTGGTGGGGTACCCGCCGCTAGAATCGCTACCGGAGGAGCCCCTCCGGCTGCTGTTGTCTGAATTGTCATCAGAAGAGTAGCTATTTTTCTTATTGGTGTATCCTTCCTTAAGATATGGATACACCTTTTCTTTCTCAAATTTAGCCACATCTTTTTGGAGCTTAGTCATTTTTTGTTTAAGTAAAAAATCTTGATTCTCAGTAATCTCTTGGTTAATTTCTGCCAATTTGGTGAGAAAAGGAGTTTTGGTTAGAGTGCTTCTGATGGCTGTTTCCAAAGCCGTGATTTTGACAAGTAGTGCATCAGCCAGTCTCTTTGCTGTCTTAACGATTAGGAACAAGAGATCTTTAGTGCACTTCCATGACACTTGGCACCAGTCACCTTTAAATTGTTTGTCTTCAAGAAAGAGCCTTGGCATAATGCTCACAAGGAGCCCCTGAGGGGCTATATTAGCCCTTAAATACTCTGTCATTATAGCCCCATGGACTGTAATTCTAAGCCATTCTTTCTTCATTCCAGTAAGTGTTGTCCAATCGTCATTAGTGGAGCCCGAGGTGGGAGCCCCTCCAGCCCCAAGGAGTTGGGGAGCTGATCTCAAAGCCTCGGCTATAGCACCTTCATCGAAGCTTAGGCCTGGGACGTCTTCCATGGTCAGAAGATCAATCCCTGCAAATGTAGCACTTCTGCTCCCTTCCAGGAGTCGGGGACAGGGTGACCAGTAAGTATTAGATTTATCAAAGGGGCAATAAAATTGGACCACAGCTTGGGATCATGTAAGAACAGATCACCTGGTATACCATCCTGACCAGCTGCTTTCGAGGGGGTTATTTTCCGTATAGCTGCAGCTACTTCCTGCACTGTAAAAGGCTCAATGGATGTTATCCTGTTATCCCTAGGGTCTACTGGGTCCCACCATAGTGGAGTCTCTTCTTTCTCACAATGGTACAAATTAAAAAAATGTGTATACCATTGTTGGTCCGTTATGTGGTTAGCAAGGGGGTCAGCACCTCTTCTATCCAACTTATTTATCAATTTCCAAAATAGTATTGAGTTTTTGGAAGGTGCTGCCACCCTTGGAAAGTGCTGCCACCCTTGTATTATCTCAATTTATATTATTCTAGTTAAGATTTATTATGTGGACTCAGAGTAAACTCCAACTCAGCTTTCTAAGACATTTCCTTTATTAACATACGCTCTATCCACACTTCACACTCTACAACAAGACAATGATGTTCAAACCTTTATTAATATACCATAACACATTGTATTGCTCTATTTCACAACTTTCATGTTTTAGCCTAGTCAGCCAATTATTTGTCACTCTATATATTATATGTCATATTATACAAATGTACACTACATTCTGCTACATATACTTCAGTTTTTAATTATTCACTTTGATATTTATAATATTTTGTTTGCAATAATTCACTACCATATCAATTTACATAAACTTCATATATCCCCCTGATCAACTCATGAAATTATTATTTCTCTTTATTTATTGTAATGACCTTCATATTTTTTCTCCCATTATTTACTTCATATTATCTTAGTTTGTGTTTCTCAGTTGGATTGATGTGCTATTATAGGCTTCTTTCTTGAAATCACTATTAACTCTACTAATTATCTCTCTTTCCGATGGGGCCCACCTCAGCAGCATTGCTCCAGTGAGCCCAGACCTGCAGTTAACAATTTAGGGTGCCCCAGTCCTGTCCCATTTCTACTCTCCTTTTCCTTTCAGCCTCATTCTATACCCCCACCCTATGCTTCCAACACACAAACATAACTAATTGCATTGTTTCCACTTTACTATTTATCTAGACTATTTTTCTCTCTCTTCCTGAGTGTCTTTTAATATCAATCTACTGCTATCTTTGTGGTAAGCCAGAGTACCTTTTTTATATATATATATATATATATTCTGTCCTTTCTCTTCTCATTGTATTCTCACAAATTTATCGTTCTTTTTTACTTTGATGAGTATATTGATTCCTAAACTATTAATTCCTTTTGACAGTATTTCAGCATAACGAGCACTCACCCTCTATCTACCATTACATGGAATGCTCATGGTCTCACCCACTACAATAAAAGGAGAAAAGTACTTTCTTATCTTCAATCCAAACATGTAGATGTGGCTTTATTACAAGAAACCCATCTAGATGCCCTGGCATCTGATAAACTCTGCAGGGATTTGGTGGGGAAGGTCATTCACATCAGCATCCAAAAAGGTGAACCCACAGATACTAGCCCTATCGGCAAGTGTTGAGTTGCAATTCTTATTCGCATATCACTTCCAGTCACGGTCTCCAAAACATGGTCAGATCCTGACGGCCGCTATGTGTTTGCTAAATTGCGTATTGGGAATTCTTACATCTGCTTAGGATCAGTTTGTGCTCTGACAGGAACAAAAAAATTATTCATCCTCCAGTTGAACTGCCTACTAACAGAGATTGATGCCTCACAATATCTCATTGGTGGGGAATGGAATCTGGTACGAGACCCAATACTAGACAAAACAGGTCCGTTAGACAAAGGAAATGAGGCAGAAAGAGCTATATTAAATTATATACTTTCAGATAATGGATTAGTTGATCATTGGCGTCTTAGTCATCCAACATATACAGAATACACATTCTTCTCTCCCATCCATGGCACATTCTCTCGCTTAGATTACTTTTTGACATCACATAAAACGGTTCAATTGGTCATCTCCCATTGTAGAAGCAGCATTCCCCTGTCCTTCTGTCTTTAGATCTAGGACTCTCTCGGCCAGGGTGCAAACCATGGCATATGAACATCCAATGGCATAGGACTCCCAAGGGTAAACTCCAACTGCAATCCCACCTCCAAGACTATCTTTTCATTAACCAGGGTTCTGTAACTTCCAACAGGATTATTTGGGCTGCAGTTAAAGCTAATATTAAGGGCCAGGTAATGCGTGACGCAGCACTCGCTAATAAGAAAAATGCTGCACGACACACAGAATTAGAACAAGACATTCAATCTTACTCTCGACTGTACGCATCAACCCCACCCTTGCATAATTGTAAATTACTAGAGCAAGCATGTATGTCCTTAAACAACCTTTTTACCTCTAAAGCTGAATATGCTCTGCAGAGAATGAAGGGGTGACATTACGAACAGGGGTAAAAGGCCAGGAGATTGTTAGCTGCACAATCGCATCAAAGGGGGACAGCCATAGCCATCCCAGCCACTCAATCAACACAAGGTGACATACTCATGAGACCTCAAGAGATAGTCAATGAATTTGCCTCTTGTTATCAATCCCTTTATACTCCAGGCAACCAAATACATCTAGATAAAATGTCTTCTTTTCTCGCAAGGGTGGATCTTCCCTGTCTCTCTGATGATGGTGGAGCCCTACTTGAAGGTGAGATTACCAAGGATGAGATTTTGAAAGCCATTACTGCCCTACCTTACCATAAAGCACCTGGGGAGGATGGACTCCCTGCTGAATTCTATAAATGATACAACAAGAGAGAGACGCCAATACTGATACTATAACTCATATATCTAAGTGTCATCCAAATAGCGAATTCTATTCAAGATTGGGAAAAGCTATTTAATAACTATTTATTCACCAAATTTTGCTGCATAATACATTGAATAAACCTTAGTACGTCATATCAATAATACATTGGTAGCAATAATGAAAAACGGACACGAAACAAGATAAAATCCCAATCAAACAATCATACAGTCACTAATCATGCATATCACAGTCATCCCACTGACATTCCTACATTCATACAAAATACTTCACACAACCAGGAGATTTCAATGAACCAGTGTGGGAAGTAATAGATCTGCTATATACTCAGCAAAAAATCAAAAGTAGGTTTTTTTTTTTTTGGTTTTTTTTAAAACCTTTATTTTCGCATTACTCAGGTACAGGTACGGGCCTACAACCTGCGTGGCCGGCCGCTAGTACAGTTAGGTCCAGACAAGTAAAGCATATCATAAAAACAACGGTCCGCCACCCGCTATCCCTGTAACAAAATAAGAGAATTTCCACCCTGAGCAGAACACAGATACGGCAGGAAAGGGAAGGTTGCTTTTTTAAAGGGTTTAAAGAAGATCAGGATTCGGTTACGCATAGTCAAGCAATAACAAAGTAGGGAATCACAATAGAACAGGATATTCACTGACAGGAGCAATGTAATTGAGATGTCGGCTCCGGTGCATCAGAAACAGGATAATCAATAAAAACAAAACTCACGGCACCGGTAAAACACCCAGAGCTCATGCCTATGAGCCCCATAGGAGCATCCTCCCCAACTGGACAGACTAGCAAAATTACAGAGACATACTACCCAAATCCCGAAAAAGAAAGAGGAATAGAAAGAAAAAGAAAGGGCCATAGAAACAATAAAAGGACAAAAAGAAGAAGAACCCATCCCCCACCCTGCATCACTGTAGATGGCTACGGCCTACCCCCCTAACAGCGTGCCTGTCGCCCGTAATAACTAAAACCCCAAAAAGAAAGATCAAAGGAAGGAAAGAAAATAGCGTCAAAGAAGACGGAGGAGGACCCCAGGCCAACCCCCCACCCCCTCCCACCCGGCGCTCACCTTAAGTACGATAAACAATACGAAATCAGTTAACAGCCTCTGCGCAATATCACCACCTCCAACCCTGGCCCATCCCATCAAATTCGCCCACCCGCAAGGCAGTCTTCAAAAAGGAGATTGTCACAGGAAGCTCGGGCCCCTAGGATCAGGAGCACCCAGTGAAACAGGATAACGTTATGCAACGATCAATGGTTCAGAGAGCAGAGTCACAACAGCGGGAGCACCCAGTTAAGACAGGATAGTGTTAATCGTTCGACATTTCAGGTCCAACAGGAGAATATAGATCTCCCCAAGTAGCAACAATGGCGCCCCGAACACACTCGATTCCCACGGGCCCGCAAGATCAACAGCACAGATTACATCAGGCACGCAGTGTCGGGCCGGGCTAGAAAGTACAGGCTGGAGCACACAAGTCAAGAAGTCGCATCCACGGTCGGCCGCGGCCCCTCCGCAGGGAGCTGCAACATTCATCCCACAAGGAGTGACGGGCAAAGCTGATGTAGGCTTTCAGTTAATCATCAATCCAATGGTGATCATAACATCCTCACGCCGGATCCAGAACGTATTCTTCTGATCCCCTGGGGGCATACGGTCGCCATCTTCCAGTATCCAATACACCCGGCCGCCACCATGACTAGGCAGAACCTATCGAGTCGCCATTTTCTAGGGAGCACTCCCTCGGCGTAGTGCAGACGAGCTTCGGGACCGCCGGCCCCCGCCAGACAGGGGGTCGAGGTGCACCGGTGCCCCATCGACAAATAAACACAGAACGCCACTCTCCCCACACAATAGCCTGCGCAGACGGGCCCCCCCAGCCCAAGGAGTACCACAGCAGCATTATGTCTTCACCGGTAACAGTGAGCCGGAGCATCAAGAGCAATGCGATGTAAACAGGCAAACAGCGTACCTCCAGCGAAATAAAGAGCAGGTCTCATCATTGTCCGGCTGCCGATGAAGTATGCCGGAGGGGGGGGGGGAGAAGAAGCAGACCGCGCAGAGGGAGAGCGCATCATGTCAATTGCGGGCACCAGCTGCGTCGAGGAGTAGCTTGGTCTCCATGACGGGAGACCGGCGTCCCACGGGTCTGTGTGGCCAGTATTATTCCACTGGCGGCCGGATGCAGTACAGCGCGAGGTCCCGGCTGCAGGCAGCGGGCGGGCCGCACCCAGCGAAGGAGCCCAGCTCCGGCCATGGAGCGCGGATTTCCACCAGAGTCAGACGCCTCAGCCCAGTGCCCCTTCCGACGCGCAAAGGCAGCGTCCTCGCACGGGGCAGGCGAGCAATGCGGGCGGGGAGGGAAGAAGGTCGGCGGAGCCGGGACCCCGAGCGGCCATCTTGGTCGCCGGCCCGGCTCCGCCCCCCCAAAAGTAGGTTTTTGAAGAAACAGTACACAAATCTACAATTCTATTAGATCAATTCTTTTAAGGGTTTAACAGAAATAAATGTGTAGTTGTAAATCCTAGTGTCACACAGTTAAACACAAGAATAACAATAGCAGACCAAGAAGAAGCCTAAGCGTTTCGAATCCCCCACACTCTTGGGGATTCTTCTCAAGGCCAAGCAACTCTGAAAGAAAGGGGAAAGAAACCTATGTAACACAATTTTGCAAAAAAAGGACACTAAAGAGCACTACAGCACCTCAAATCGCCCAGCTTACCACAATTAGTGGATCCAAGGGAACAAATTTCTGGCAGAAGAGACCTGCAGTATTTAAATAGTCAAGAAAAGAGAAAAGGGAAAAGAGAAAATAATAATGTGAAAGAAATTAATCAATAATGTGACCTGAAGAGCGGCTCATTTTATGAGTCATGACAAATAGCCTGTATAGATTACCTCTCTGAAGGAGTGGCGTGTCCTTGATGGCAGGGAATATGTAGATAGCTGCCGAGGGACCTGGAGGTCAAGGTGCAACATTATTGATAGATCGTTTATGGGTAGAGAAAAGTGCTCGGAGACGTTTAACAGTGCATAAGCGTCTTACCCACAGGTCCCGGGGCCGCGAGCTGCTGCGGTTGACTTGAATCAAAATCTCACGAGTCCGACTTGATTAAAAATGAATTGCCCCGCTGGAATAGAAAAGTGCGGAAGAATTGGCGACTAATACATGGCGGTAGCAGGAGAACATTGCTAAAAGGGAGCGCTAATCAGGAGTAAAACTCACCGGAACCCTTAGCTTATCGAGCGCCGTGTGGAATTCGTCAGCGTTCTGAGTAGCGATGATCTCTCACGCATGTGCAGTACAAATTTAGCTGCGTCTCGGAAGGGCTCTGATTTAAATAGGAAGGAAGGATTCTGAGTAGCGCTGATCTCTCGCGCATACGCAGTACAAGTTTAGCTGCGTCTCGGAAGGGCTCTAATTTAAATAGGAAGGCCGGGTTCTATAAATGGGCAGGACACAATATTATTGATACATTGCATGCTGCCTTTCAGGAGGCAGATAATGAATCTTCATTTGGTCCTCTTTCTAACAATGCAGTTATCGCCGTGCTACCCAAACCTGGTAAAGATCCTCTGCTATGCAATAGTTACCATTCCATCTGTTAATAAATTGTGATATCAAGATATTAGCCAGCATCCTAGCGTCTCACCTCCGTAAAGTCTTACCTTCTCTAATACACCACACTCAAGTGGGCTTTGTCCCGGGGCGTTCCTCTCGGAATCATCTCCGTACGTTAGCCCATACATTGTGGTCTGCTAAACACCTCTCATAGGATGCATTAGCCCTTTCACTTGATGCAGAAAAAGCATTTGATTGTATTGAGTGGGCTTACATTTTTACAATAATGCAACAATTTGGGTTAGGTGATCAATTTATAACTAAAGTATTCTTATTATATGATAATGCAATTCCCTGCTGCTCTTGCGCCCGGAAGCTGACACCGGGGAGTTTGCGCCAGGAGGTGCTTTAAATTGAGACTCACCCTCGGTGGAGCAGGGTTTGTGCCTTACTTGAGTCCCGTCACTGAACTGCTGCCTTGGTGGGGTGGTGTCCTGGAGAGAGCCCTTTCCCCATGATTGTTGCCGCCACCGCAACCGGTCTCCCCCTGCTGGCGCTGCTCCTTCCATCTGAGCGCCCGCGGTGGGGGGGGGACCGAGAGGGCAGGACTACAATTCCCTGCTGCCCTTGCGCCCGGAAGCTGACACCGGGGAGTTTGCGCCAGGAGGTGCTTTAAATTGAGACTCACCCTCGGTGGAGCGGGGTTTGTGCCTTACTTGAGTCCCGTCACTGAACTGCTGCCTTGGTGGGGAGGTGTCCAGGAGAGAGCCCTTTCCCCGTGATTGTTGCCGCCGCCGCAACCAGTCTCCCCCTGCTGGCACTGCTCCTTCCATCTGAGCGCCCGCGGTGGGGGGGGGACCGAGAGGGCAGGACTACAATTCCCTGCTGCCCTTGCGCCCGGAAGCTGACACCGGGGAGTTTGCGCCAGGAGGTGCTTTAAATTGAGACTCACCCTCCGCATCGCGGGAGCGCCCGGGGCTAAGCCCGGGCAAAGGGCGGGCCCTCTGAGGCCCTCCGAGGTCGAGGATGTCTGGTCGGGCGCACCCCCTTATCGACTGTATTGTCACACCTTTCAAGGTACGTTAACGCTACATGTTAAACGCAAGTTGGACTATCTCTCGGACATTGTCACATCCAGTTCAAGCCACGAGGGAACAAAGAAGGTTAAGTGGCAACTTTCTAACCTAAGTGACTATGCAATAACACTGTGCTCAAGTATAAACAGAGCCTGACATTGTGCACACTGTGCATAGTTTGACACTGTCGTTGTAGCGTCTATCTAAATCCCTGCAGCAAATTTGTGGGTTTTTTTTTTTTTCTTTTTCTTCCAATAGGGAACAGGTCTTGCAACTGTTTTTATATTGTGGGGATAGTGGGAGGCTCTCGGCCCTGTACAACTACATCCATTGCTCATTGGGTTCCTGTAACATTCGTCTCAACATACACAATTTCATTTTTTCCAATATGTCTACTAGGGGTAGTCAAAGTAAGACAGCTGCTGGAGGGATACCCGTGATAGGACCAATAGATAATTTTATATCAAGGACCAATGATGCGATCAATCACAGCATTTTGCTCCTTGAGCGCAGGGTCTCGCAAGATTTAGCAATTGCAAAACGATCCTCCCTTGGGAGTATCACATCTGCAAGAACCCCAGTTAGCGTTAAAAACTCTCAGGGGATTCCGCACGCGCCTATGGACAAGCCTGATGCAAATATTGCAAACGACCAACTGCTTGAAAGAATGGGTGACCTCCTTAGCATTCTTCTGTCCCCGATAGAATCCAGGCTTGTCCGTATTGAAAAGCAGCTAGGGGAATTAGGTGCCTACAATAAAAAAGTTTTTAGTGATGGACTGCAAATTAACGCGGGTTCTAAGACAAGTACCAGTAAACTAACGTCTTCTAAAACTAAGATTTCCTCAGCTTCAAATACTATTACAAAACCAAAACCCACTATACCTCCATGTAAAGAAACTGTCATAAACAAATCAGTAGTAACTAGCAGCACTACTCATAATAACGACACGAATAGTCACACCTCAAACACACAGATAGGGAAGGTGCAAACGACTTCCCAAAGCAAAGGAAAGGCACTAAACCAAACTGACAATCCCGCCCCAAAATTCCAAAGGGCCCAGCCGATCCATGATGTAGCTTACAACACAAGGCAGATACCTCCACGCATCAGTCTGCCGCCTGAATGCGGGGCCTATGTGTTGGTCTTGGTTAATGTTCCCAAACTTAGGAACGACCAAGATGAAACCCCCTCCTCACTCAAGAATAAGACCCTACACTGGTTAATTGCTAACTGCAATTTCCCAATGGAAGGGGCTGGAGAGATCATTCATACCCAGAGAGTAGGATGGATAGGCCCACTGAAGAAAAAGTTTGAGGGGGATTGTATAACTGTTAATTTTAAAAGTCCCCAATGGGCTGAAAAAACTCTGGCCAGTGCTCCTTCCCCCTCTACCTGGGAATTTAATACCACCCTTCTCCCGCTGGGTTATTTTTATAGACACCTGATCAGTTTGAATTCCATCACGGCAAACAACCCGACTATCCCTTTCCATGACCTACACCCACCTACTAAAACTAATTCTCCCTTTCTTCACCAGAACCCACAATTCACTTACCCGAACGGCCCAGCACAGTGGCATCAGGGCCAAATCCACCCATATTCGACATACCACCCTTACTTGTCCACAACGCCCCAGCACGAGCATAAAGACATCCGTTGGCGTCAAGTTGCCGCAGCACCAGGTAATTCTTACAGTATCCGCACTCACAATAGATTCAGCGCACTGTCTGGGCTGGACTATAATGATTGACTGAATCACGATCAGTCTACAGGGGAAAACGTGTATATATTAAATATAGGAGAATCTCCAACAGGAAAAAACCCAGTAACAGGGAATAAAAACATAATACTCACTCCTGGAGCACACATTTCTACCTTTTCTTTCCAACACTTGTCAGGCGAACTGGACAAATTACCAACTGTCCCCACTAAACCTAGGCCAACAAATAACTTAAAGGCTCAATCGTTCCTGCCCAGTCCCAACTCATCTACCTCCCAATTACATTTCACATATTGGAACATAGCTGGTTTATCTGCAAAACAGACAAATAATAACTTGCTAAATCAGATAAATCTGAGCAATATAATCTGCCTCCAGGAGACCTGGGCTACTGATCCTATACACATAATTGGGTATAAGACTTATTTCTCTGCAGCCAAGAAATCAACTTCTGGCAGAAGTAAGGGTGGCTTAATCACGTATATCGCAAATATTCTACATTGTGAGGATATCTCCCCCCTGAAGCTAGAAGAGAACTACCAGCTAATAGTTCTACAAAGAACTAGTCAAGAGATCTATGTAATAGTAAATTTTTATAACAACCTGAATGTAAGTGACTTAATCAACCTTTTGTCGGAGATCTCTTCATTATTGCAAGATCTTCGAGCGAAGCATAGAAAAGAACTCATGTACATTAATATGGGGTGGTGATTTCAACCTACCTCTATGTAGAAATAGCAATACCGATAATTGTGGGATTAATGAGGACGACGGTAATAGCATAACACATTTTTTTCCCATTCGATTGAAGGTGCTAAAATTAATGAGACTATGATGGAATTGGAATTGGGTTTTGCTAACGAGATAAAGATCCTCCCAGTAACTTTTGTTCCAACATTTAACGGCAGAGGACAAGAAAGCCTGATAGACTATGTCCTGATATCATTATGCAAGGGGCCAAACATCGAAGTCTTTGAAGTAATAAAAAATCCACTAAGTGATCATTTCCCAATCACATTTGCTTTATATGAACCAAAATCTCATAAAGATCTTGAAATAATGAACTTACTAGACCAGCAAGAGCTGGAACTAGGTTCTTTAAATGGCTACACACTAAAATGGGGAAAAGTCGACCAGGGATTAACTACCGCAAAAATAGTCAGGCAAAGCCAGTCAGATATGATAAACTGTCTTGACCCCAGGACAAAATCAAAACAGGTCCTGGCTAGTTTCAATACCATCTCTCAAAACATAAAGAAAGAACTTACCAGAACACAGAAGCAGAAAAGTCAGGAAAAAAAGGGCTGGTTTAGCCCGGCATGCACTAAAGCGTACTCGCGGCTAAAGGAGGCCCTAACAAGGGGAGAGAGAGACAGAGGGAAGGTTGTTAGACTAAGAAAGGAATACGCGCTAGCCCTAAAAACAAGAAAGAAGGAGCTAAAAGCTGACCTATGGGACCAACTAAGTAAAAGCACTGAATTAAAAGACAGTGCAGCCTTCTGGCAAGTAGTCAGATCTCCTTTTTTAATAGATAGAGTAGATTTACCATCCATAGATGTCGCGATCAGTGACAGAGATTGGGTGAACTATTTTTCCAAAGTTTTTAGCAATGATAACGTACGGGGTATGGAACATCTAGACCCCCTGACCCAGGTCAACTACCCAATAGCATTGCAATTTACGCATGACGAGGTAGTGAAAGCAATAAAATCATCAAAATCAGGTAAAGCACCAGGACCAGACGGGGTTCCAGCGGACATTTTTAAATATGATGTAGGTCTCTGGTCCCCGTTACTGACAAATGTCCTAAATGCTACTATAGTCGAGGGTTTGATAGAATCTTGGTCAACCTCAATATTGGTCCCTATATTTAAAAAAGGGGACCGAAACAGCCCATCCTGCTACCGACCTATCTCGCTGCTGGATTCGCTCGGGAAGATGGCAGGTCGGATTCTTCTCGACCGACTCCAGGAGTGGACAATTAGCCATAATATTATCTCTGTGATACAATATGGGTTGCGAGAGGGGCTAGGCACAGTAGACCAAGTATTGAACCTGTCTCTGCTGGCAGGAAAATACGTGGAGGCCAAGGGGAGTGCGCTGCATATGATGTTTGTTGATTTATCCGCAGCTTTCGACTGTGTTGTGCACTCGAAGCTGTGGAAAATCATTTAAAAATGGGTGTGGACCCCCCAGTTGTGGATTTCCTGCGGGAACTATACACAGGAACAACCGGAAGAGTAAGATTTGGGACTAAGGGGCAACTCACGGAAAGTTTTAGGGTGGAGAAAGGGGTCAGACAGGGGTGTGTGCTGGCCCCCTTCTTATTCACTCTATACACAAACGGGCTCAAGGCTGCCATGCTCGAGGGTAGCAAAGATCTCCCTACAATCGATCGTCGGCAGATACCAGCTTTGTTATATGCCGACGACGCGGTTATTCAAGCAAGAACCCCAGTTGAGTTGCAGCGAGCACTAGATAGATACTGCGCCTTTATGTTAAGTTTGAACCTTGGCCTGAATGTAAAAAAAACATATACAATGCACGTGGGGAAAAAAATTGCAAAGATCAAAAGTATTCATGTGAATGGGGAGGCACTAGACAGGACTGCAACATACCCATATCTGGGAATTGTAATTGATGAAAAATTTAAGTGGAGAGTAGCAATCAACGCAAGAAAGTTGGCATTTTTAAGGGCAACTTCAGCACTAAAATCGTTCGCACAAAAATTGGGCAAGAGACCTCCATTAGAATTACTGAAAATATACAATGCAAAATGTGTCAGCACTGCCACGTATCATAAGATATCTACTTGCAGTACCGAAGAGGGGTCGGAGTAATACCACGGCCCGCCACAGTAACCTCCGAGGCACTTTGGACAACTGGGACCATCGAGCGCAGAGGGAGCGGAGAGACGCCGCATCTGGTCTGCGTTGCAATGTTGCGATAGCTCAGAGGCTGTGGCAAAAAGCATGGGATTCATACCAGCAACAAGTTTGTTTAAAAGTGAAGCCTCACCGGCCTACGTTCGCATTGCCAGCACGCTGCATTTTGGGACTGGTAGTCCCCAACACTGATGCCAGCAAAAGCAATTTGGCGCAGGTGGGCCCCGCTGCCACTAGGAAGGAGGAGCCAGAACATAAAAAGAGTGAGGTGTATTCACAGTATAAGGACTACAGCACTTGATGAAGGCACAAGCCGAAACCGGTCTTCTGATGAAATCCTGAATAAAGTATCTGTTTTGAAGCCCCGCAGTGTCCCGAGTGATCTTCTGCACAAAAGAGGAGCAAATGATTTTATATACAGCGCGGTTCCAGTAACGCGCACAAAGGACCCTTTCTACAAGTGACCGTGGGTATATTGGAAAAGAACTGATGTTGCCGAGGGGTCGGAGTAATACCACGGCCCACCACAGTAACCTCCGAGGCACTTCGGACAACTGGGACCATCGAGCACAGAGGGAGCGGAGAGACGCCGCATCTGGTCTGCGCTGCAATGTTGCGATAGCTCAGAGGCTGTGGCAGAAAGCATGGGACTCATACCAGCAACAAGTTTGTTTAAAAGTGAAGCCTCACCAGCCTACGTTCGCATTGCCAGCACGCTGCATTTTGGGACTGGTAGTCCCCAACACTGATGTGAGCAAAAGCAATTCGGCGCAGGTGGGCCCCGCCGCCACTAGGAGGGAGGAGCCAGAACATAAAAAGAGTGAGGTGTATTCACAGTATAAGGACTACAGCACTTGATGAAGGCACAAGCCGAAACCGGTCTGCTGATGAAATCCTGAATAAAGTACCTGTTTTGAAGCCCCGCAGTGTCCCGAGTGATCTTCTGCACAAAAGAGGAGCAAATGATTTTATATACAGCGCGGTTCCAGTAACGCGCACAAAGGACCCTCTCTACAAGTGACCGTGGGTATATTGGAAAAGAACTGATGTTGCCGAGGGGTCGGAGTAATACCACAGCCCGCCACAGTAACCTCCGAGGCACTTTGGACAACTGGGACCATCGAGCGCAGAGGGAGCGGAGAGACGCCGCATCTGGTCTGCGCTGCAATGTTGCGATAGCTCAGAGGCTGTGGCATAAAGCATTGGACTCATAACAGCAACAAGTCTGTTTAAAAGTGAAGCCTCACCAGCCTACGTTCGCGTTGCCAGCACACTGCATTTTGGGACTGGTAGTCCCTAACACTGATGCGAGCAAAAGCAATTTGGCGCAGGTGGGCCCCGCCGCCACTAGGAGGGAGGAGCCAGAACATAAAAAGAGTGAGGTGTATTCACAGTATAAGGAATACAGCACTTGATGAAGGCACAAGCCGAAACCGTCTGCTGATGAAATCCTGAATAAAGTACCTGTTTTGAAGCCCCGCAGTATCCCGAGTGATCTTCTGCACAAAAGAGGAGCAAATGATTTTATATACAGCGCGGTTCCAGTAACGCGCACAAAGGACCCTTTCTACAAGTGACCGTGGGTATATTGGAAAAGAACTGATGTTGCCGAGGGGTCGGAGTAATACCACGGCCCACCACAGTAACCTCCAAGGCACTTTGGACAACTGGGACCATCGAGCGCAGAGGGAGCGGAGAGACGCCGCATCTGGTCTGCGCTACAATGTTGCGATAGCTCAGAGGCTGTGGCAGAAAGCATGGGACTCATACCAGCAACAAGTTTGTTTAAAAGTGAAGCCTCACCAGCCTACGTTTGCATTGCCAGCACGCTGCATTTTGGGACTGGTAGTCCCCAACACTGATGCGAGCAAAAGCAATTTGGCGCAGGTGGGCCCCGCCGCCACTAGGAGGGAGGAGCCAGAACATAAAAAGAGTGAGGTGTATTCACAGTATAAGGACTACAGCACTTGATGAAGGCACAAGCCGAAACCGTTCTGCTGATGAAATCCTGAATAAAGTACCCGTTTTGAAGCCCCGCAGTGTCCCGAGTGATCTTCTGCACAAAAGAGGAGCAAATGATTTTATATACAGCGCGGTTCCAGTAACGCGCACAACGGACCCTTTCTACAAGTGACCGTGGGTATATTGGAAAAGCACTGATGTTGGCCAGGGGTCGGAGTAATACCACGGCCCGCCACAGTAACCTCCGAGGCACTTTGGACAACTGGGACCATCGAGCGCAGAGGGAGCGGAGAGACGCCGCATCTGGTCTGCGCTGCAATGTTGCGATAGCTCAGAGGCTGTGGCAGAAAGCATGAGACTCATAACAGCAACAAGTTTGTTTAAAAGTGAAGCCTCACCAGCCTACGTTCGCATTGGCAGCACGCTGCATCTTGGGACTGGTAGTCCCCAACACTGATGCGAGCAAAAGCAATTCGGCGCCGGTGGGCCCCGCCGCAACTAGGAGGGAGGAGCCAGAACATAAAAAGAGTGAGGTGTATTCACAGTATAAGGACTACAGCACTTGATGAAGGCACAAGCCCAAACCGGTCTGCTGATGAAATCCTGAATTAAATACCTGTTTTGAAGCCCTGCAGTGTCCCGAGTGATCTTCTACACAAAAGAGGAGCAAATGATTTTATATATATATATATATATATATATATATATATATATATATATATATATATATATTCACTGAAAAAACCATAGGTTTCAGCCACGTTATAGTTAGGCATTAGCATTTAAAAAACCTTACAAATTCACTGAATGCCAGGGGTCGCGTTTGCAGAGAGGTGCAGGGAGGGGACGTGGCCTCCTCCTGATTCCCGTTTTTTTCCCTAACTTTTAAGAAGGGGGGCTGTGTAGCCCCCCTTCTTTTCTTTTTTTTGGCCCTGGGGCCCCATTCCCCAGGGCCTGACCCCAATTTCTTTTAAAAAAAATAAAATCGGGAAGGGGGCCGCTTGGCCCCCCTCCCAGGGCCATACTCTGCCCCGGGGACCCCATCCCCCAGGGCATGGGCCTTTTTTTATTTTATTTTTTTAATTAGGAGGGGGGCTGCTTTGCCCCTCTCCTGTGGCCACCTTTGGCCCCGGGGACCCCATTTCCCGGGGCTGGCCCACTCCGTTGGGGACCGTGGGGGGGTCCCCAAGCCCCCCACGGTCCCTGCCAGCTCCCCGCATCCTGCGGGAGCCGGCATTGCTTTTCTGCATGGGGAGCAGCGAACTTGCTGCCCCCATGCAGAAAAGCAATCCGCTGTGGTTTTTGAAAGAGAGAGCAGGTTTCCTGCTCTCTCTTTCAAAAACCAAAGCAGTTTGCTATGGTAGGGTGGGAGCCGCGAGGCTCCTGTCCTACCATAGCAAACAGCAGTGTCTCGGGGGTAGGTACCCCGGGACACTGCAGGAGGGGGGTGGAGGTCCCCAGGGCCATCAAGGGCTCCAGGAGGGGGGCTGCGCGGCCCCCCTCCCAACAATTGTAAAGCCCCGGGGGGTGGTGGTCTCCGGGGCTGGTATATTAGTGCCCCGGGGATGAGGCGGTCCCAGGGGCACCATTCAACAAAAAGCGTAATCTGCGAACCGAGCTCTACCTTTTTGCCAAATTTGGTGTAATTCCGTTCAGCAGTTCGGGCTGTAGCCTCACTTAAAGAACCCTATGGAAAATTGCTTGGGGAAAACACGTTTTGGGACCCTCCTTTTTTCTCGGCCCGCCGCTTCACGAATCACATCGAAACTTTCAGGGAAGGAGCGGAGCGAAGCAGGCCATTTTCTTGGAGAATTTCGCGAAGATTCGTCGACCGGTGCCAAAGGTATTTCAAATAGAATGTTGCGGATTTCCTATGGAACCTAGGTCCTAGCTATAACTACCTACTGGCGACCGCGAAAAGCTGAGGCCATTGGAATACAAAAATTCACACGGGAGCCTTCCCGTGCAGGATGCACCGGCTCAGACAAGCGAGCGGCCAAGGCAGAGGAACCCTTCCAATCTGTCAGCACAGCACGTTGTGTGTTAAATGACTCGCCTTCACAAATCGGATCCTACTAAAGGAAACAAACATTATCTCCAAATCTGCTTTAATGGAACAATCAATGCAGCGCAAAAGAACTACTATGACCAGCATGCAGTGTGGATTAAATAAAAAAATCATGTAAGTTCCACAAATGACAACGAATAAATGAGCATGCGTCAATGAAGCGCGTTCCAATTAAAAGCAGGAGAACGCCTCTGATGAAGTGGTAATTGGACCACAGAAACGCGTCAGGCGAACGTAACTTCCCGGATGATGGCGAGAGATGTCAATGACCTTCGTGGTAACGCGCTGTTGAGTGCACCCTGAAAAGCTGAGGCCATTGGAATACATATATATATATATATATATATATATATATATATATATATCCAAGCTCACTGCTCCAAAGTCCGGTGCACACTTGCAGCGGGTGCTCGTCTCAGCGCGTCAGAGCTTCGCGCTTCTATATGAAAGCTCACTCCCTCCCAGTCCTGGGGGAAATAAAGACAGCACACACGGGAATCTCTGTAATGGCAACTTTACTCGCACAGACGCGTTTCGGAAGCAACGCTTCCTTCCTCAATGTTAGTTACATCGTAACACGCGACTTGGCGCCATTTATTTCAAATTCAACAAACGAGCTGTATTAGCAAACACAGAGAGAGGACTGACGCGTGTGCGCCATATTGCTAATGCACTAGGGAGTTGATATGGTAATGTCACACAGTACTTCGAGTGTAAATATTAAGTGAATTACAGCTACACGACAATGCTTGTTTGTAAATAGTGTCTTTCAGCAATTAATCACCATTGAGTGTCTGGTATCACGAGACGATGTATGTCCTGTGATGTATTATACTTCTTTTGTTTTTTCAGGATTTTTGTGAAATTTTGCAACTTTTGTGTTAATATTTTATAAAGCAACATCCGAGAGTGATTGGCAAAAATGATGGTATTGGGTATTTGGAAATCCATACGGCAGCCTTAGTGTTGCCTTAGGCCGATCCACGGCAAGATTTATAATCCATTTCCCGGTAGATTAGTGAGAGGATATGTGCCGATTCACGGCAATATTTTATCATGTAAATTTCTGTCAGTAAGTCGAGCGGCCTTTTCACAAATAAGAAATGTGGTACTGTATGAAAAATGTATTGTTTAAATACGAGTATGCTATTGCGGGATGAAATGCATTAGCAATATGGCGCACACGCGTCAGTCCTCTCTCTGTGTTTGCTAATACAGCTCGTTTGTTGAATTTGAAATAAATGGCGCCAAGTCGCGTGTTACGATGTAACTAACATTGAGGAAGGAAGCGTTGCTTCCGAAACGCGTCTGTGCGAGTAAAGTTGCCATTACAGAGATTCCCGTGTGTGCTGTCTTTATTTCCCCCAGGACTGGGAGGGAGTGAGCTTTCATATATATATATATATACACATTTTTAATTGTGTTTTTTTTCACCCAGCAGATTTGTGTTTCTTCCTCCCTCCCCCAGATTTTTGTCCATAATTTAAAAGACTGAATGTGTTATAAAGTTTTTAAACAATCTGTGGAGCACCTCGTCCAATTACTTGTCACATAACATTTTTAAGAAGCAGTTCTTTTGGGTCACATCTACTTTACAATTCCTGAGATGCAATGGCATCTGGATGCCACCTAATCCCACTGAAGCCATAGGTGATGCCCTCAGGTTATGAAACATTAGATCTGACAAAAATGTGGCCTGTATCTCCCCTTTCTCTAACAGCTGGGAATAGTCTTGACCCTCCTGGATTTTGGAAGATAGAGTCTGAAAGTCTTTAACAATGCACTAGGAGGGATAAGCTGCACACATTCCCGATCTCATTGACAAACTGAGAGCTGCATGGAATACTTTAAGGGCATTCTCCAGTTCTTTATCTACAGGATCCACTATCACTACATCCTCTGTAAAAGTTAAGGCTTTCCAGTAAGACTTGTCAAGTGCAGAGCCACTATTAAAGCTTGCAGAAGGTCTGTCTCTCCCTTGACTAAGGGATATAACCTTCCCATAAATCTCAGCACTTAAGTCGTATCTGGGTGACTTAATTCTCTTTTATGGAGGTCCATGATAGCCAGTATGATAAGAAAGAAGGCTTGGAAACTGGAGAAACCATTTCCAACTCATTCCAGGTTGATCCTTCTCTACAGGCAATGGAGATTGCTGGCTTGAGCTCTTCCTTTAGAATATACTTCCCCCTAGGTGTAGAGAAGTCTGTGGTAAAACCAGCATCATCATCGTACTCCTGGGATCCCCTTTATGTGAATGAGGAAGAAGAAGAGACTGAATAAAAAGATCCCTCAGGCAATTAAGGGCCTTAGAGAGAGATTTTACAATTTTCTGAAGATCCTTCGCTAAAACTGTCGGAGACCTCAATCTCTTTCTCCATGTACCTACTCCATGAAGATATTTGTCCTGGAAGAAAAAGGAGAAATATGGTGTTTTTTTTTGGACTCTGTTTCCCACTGGTGACACCAGACAGGAAAGCGAAAGAATGAAACCATCCAAGTTAAATAACTCCTTATGTAGACCCTGTGTCCTGAGACATAGGTGTCTCAGGTGTATGCATGCTAGGTTTAAAGTAAACTACGCAAAAGAAGACATACAAAGTAAACTAGTGCTGTCTCCTCTAATATAATAGATAAAGTTGCTTGAGCATATTAATCTCACATATCCTTGTGTTGATATATGAAAAAAGAGGCAACCTCACCTCCTGCTTAAAACAACAGGCTAAACTCAGCCTCTGTAAGAATAGGGCTGAGGGATGGGCAACGACACACCCAGGTAAGCCTCTACTGTTTCTGCCTATAATGAAAAACAAGGCAGGCCACAGCACTGTCAAGAAATGGCTGCATGTGGTCTGATGCACTGACCATATTTAGAATAGGAATGCAGGCCAACGCACCGCTAGCATACTGAATACTGGAAGCTGCTGCACTGCTGCACTGCCCATAGAGGAGAGGTGAAGCTGCACCGCCAAAAACAAATGAATGCCGACCAATGCATCATGGGAGAATGTGCCAGTGCATTGCTGCGACTCCACGTGTGCTGCACAGACACATCCAAAAAGACTCCGGTAAGGCATCGAAACCCACATACACTGTGGCAAACAGTAAATGACAAGACACACTGCATTTGCAGCCCAAGTCCTGCTAAATCATATCTCAAAAGAGAATGTTACCTTAAAAACATGAGATCCACCTCGTCTCTGATGCATTGCAGAAAAGCCCTCACACCCTTCGATAAAACAGAAAGTGCATCTACACTTCTCCTCCAATCCCTATTCAGGGCACAAAAACAAAACAGAAACAGAGGGAGGGCGAGAGGAGATATATGGAGGGGCTCCCTTCTTGGCTGGGGAAACTAAGACAGCTTTGGTATGGGAGGGTGACAAGGCTCAATAATGCTTGCACCTTACTTATATAGTAAGGAATGGGATGAGAAAGGTGAAGAGGAGGTAATTAACCTATCAAGAAGGCAGACACCACTATTTCCAGCTTCATTTCTTGAAAAGGGAAAAGGTGTAGTCTTAAATGCTATTGTAAAAGCCTTACGAATACTCCAATTCGCACTTCCCATTTCTTCCAGGAAATTTTTGTTGATGGGGAAAAGAACAAGTGGCAAAGTGGAACTCTTCAATGTGCCAAGGATAGAGCTATGTAAGAAGAATCAAGGCCTGCTTCATAATTAACTTAATAACGTAATGGACCATCTAGGCACAATATGCTACCCTTTTGACCTAAATATCAACCTTCCCCTGCTGTAAGGAAAGAACACTCATGCCCTCATTCTGACCTTAAAGTTATTACTGGGTGGCGTTACATCACCTGCCTGACTTCCCAGATAACAGGAGATACATTGTAATCTTCTGTTAGCCTCATGCTGTCATGGGGTTGCAGTCCTCTATTCAATGTTGATAGCCTGGACCAGCATATCTCTGAGGTGTCCACACATTTGACACACACTATCTTCCTCAGCTCTGTGGTAGATTGCCCGGTGAACTGAGTCACAATACAAAATAAGGCACTGTCAATCAGAGTACGTACGTAAGGAAATGAATGCAATATGAAACAATCCCAAATAGAGCTGGCCTAACAGTATATAGGAGCTGAGCGACAGCAACCAGCTCGTGTATGCCTAGGATACCATCCAGGAACCAAAGATGACTGTCATCACTAACTGATGATCTGCAAGATAATGGGGTAATTTGCAGGTTCCACATCAGAACAGTAGATCATAATCGCTTGAAAGCATGGATTAGCATTTAAGGAAGGAAAACCTGAGCTGCCATAACTACCCAACTAATCCAAAGAGGGTGAAGACAAAAATGTTGCTGGGAATGCAAAGGGTATGGCAAACACAAGGAGATGACAGACGGAGCGCTGAAACTTTTCAGACACTCACCCCCAGTCACAGATCTGGGTTGAATCCATCATCATTCTTTAGCTCATTTCGCCACCTCAGTTCAGACCCAATGCAAAGGGTATGAACTAGTCTTAGTGGTGTAGAGAAATCCACCAGCGATTTTTGTCAGGCAAAGTTTAAGGCTCTAGTTAGTTCTTAAATCATCCCCATTCCCCTCTTTCCCAAAAATTATGTTCCGTATTCCACTGTGGAGTAGCACTCCTTTGCCTACTTAGCCATCAGTGGCACATCAGCCACAATCTGCATTTAAGCCTCATAACGAGCCTATAATATTGATGTCAGGAATTGTTATTGTGCATCCTGATATGTGTTGTGACTCCTAGGGAGTGTAAGATCTGGCAACTCTGACACCAGGTATGCCATTTTGGCTCAGGAGGTATTACAATTTTGACATTAATTCCCATCCAGGAACCTGTGAACTTTAAATACACCAAGCCAGCTTCCAATTGTCTGGTTTAGGCATGCCAACAAAGCACCAGCTGTTTACAGCTAACCCGCCAATATATAATCATGCCCAAAAAACCCTCATGGGTACATTTTTGGCACCTACATGTGGATAATCTTGACATGTCCTACAAACAGACATTCCCCAGACTTTCCAGAACCACACTCAGTTCTGGAAGCAAAACATTTTATCTGGAACAGTACCTTTTTAATCCATGACGACCATACATCTATCTTTGACAGGCAGGACTGCAATAGGAGGCAGGCCATAAGTAATACACAACGGAACTAATAATTTTTATGAATGTTTAAAGGTGTTTTTTTTTTCTATCTTCCACCTTTAGGAGGTAATATCACGCATTTTATTGTGTGGTTTGACAAAACAAAGGCGTTGTAGACATTATTTGCACTTGCTGTGATATTTACTAATTGTTATTTACATTATCTTACAAGTCGTTTCTACATCTTAGTATCCCTATTCTTTCTGTTTGTCTTTTAATATATTTTTTCAATATTTTCTGGAGTCTTTCGGTATCTGGTAAAAGTACTCCTCTGTCAAGTGTCAAACATCTTGAGTATCTGGTAACTTCATTTCCTCACTGCACTGTCCAAGATGAGTCACAAAGATCAGCTGACTAAACACCAGTATTTTTTTCTCACAACAGTGCCTGCACCAAACAGATTGTGCACAACACCACCAACTCCCATTAGCTGCTGACACATGCAGTCAATGCAGAGTCTAGTTACGGCCATGGGTTCATTGCCAAGCCCTACATTAGTGGCTGAAATCCAAATGTTACCATTACCTTGTGGAGAAGTGTGGCTCAATGGTTAGAGCGGCAGACCCTGATGCAGAGGTCTAGCCCGGGACCAGGGTTCAATTCCCCGCCTCGGCGGGTCTTGGGCTCAAAATTCCACGGACCTGATAATTCTCGCCTCGGTGCCTATTCCAATCATGGAGTCCCACTCTGCAACTCTGGGCAATAGCTTGCTTAATCTCCACAACGGCCCCCACAACGCTAAGGATGCCTGGCCTCCACCTTGGGGGTGCCCAGGAGTGGACACCTCACAGGGAAAGCCAGGATGGGTTCCACAGCGGTATTCGTACAAGCGCCTTGAGACCCTTGCGGGTGAGTAGTGCGCTATAAAGTATCAATTTTTTATTTACCTCCTCGTCCGTCTTCCTCTCACAGTCCTTACATAGTTTATCTCTCTTACGAGGAAGACATGGACTCGGAACAATGAATATTACCATAAAGTAACCAGGCGGTAGCAGCTGCGGCCTATCCATATGGGTGAAGGGGCCACGCCCCTTCAACTTTTTCAGAGAAGAATAGTGTCAGGCTGAGCACGGGTAAGCCTGACAGACACTCTTCTAGTTTAGGTCAGGCAGCCAGGAGCTAGACATGCACTAAATGTGCAGGCTCCTGGTTGATTGAGCGGAACTTTGCCAGGCTGAGGATTTCACAGCCCTGTGGGCGTGACCGCCTCTGCCTGGCAAAAGTGCCTAATGGCCCTCCCCCTTGTGATGAGGTGAAGCGTCATTGATTGCCTTGGACCTCGATGCTTCAGTTTTAAGCCCATTACGTGCCCAGAGCCGAGTGTCATTCAGTGACACCTCCTCACAGAGAGGTGTGAGGTCAGCAGTCTCACTGACCCCACCTGACCCCATCTGTGACGAGTGAGGGACTGCCGCCTTCCCTCATTGGCTGATATAAGGTCTACCAATGAGGGAAGGAAGCAGTCCCAACCCTGCTGGGACCTCTAAGACTTTCCACTCCCGGAGCTTCAAGACAGGTACCTTTTATGTTTTTGAATGTTTGGTGTGTGTGTGTGCATGCATGTTTAAATGTATATTTACATGATGAGGGAGCTCAGGACTTGAGGGGTCGGCCAGCACTCTATGGAAAATAATCAATGGGGAGTCAGGGACTTGCATCCAACTGAACTTGTGTGCAGCTGTTGTGCCCGGACTAGACCTTATTCTCACATGTGGAATTCAAAGTAACTTCTTGTCATCTGGAAGAGCATTGGATGGTCTGTCATGGAGGACCACAATGGAGGAACATACACCATCCTGGGTTGGCCATTCTGATTACTGCATTGGACCCATTACTGCCCAGGACCATATATTTGCTGTCTGTGGCCATTGATTATTCTTACAGCCTGCGCATGCACTGTTGCTCATTATAGCCTGCCACCATTAATGCTTCTACTACCTGGGGCCAATAATTGTCCTTACAGCCTGGGGTCATTGTAGCCAATGGCCATTAACGTACTTTGTTGGAAAGGGTCCTTTCTGCAGGGTCACACCCAAACCTTTTACTTTCCTCCTCCGCTTTTTGCTGGCCTTAGGACTCTGCACTTTACAACTGCTAACCAGTGCTAAACAGTTGTGCTGTCTCCCTAAAAATGTTAATATTGGCTTACACCTATTGACATATTTAATTTGCTTGTACGTCCCTTGGGAAGTGCACTACATGTGCATGGGCCTGTGAATTAAATACAACTAGTGGCCTGCAGCACTGTTTGTACCACCCACTTAAGTAGCCCTTTAAACATGTCTCATGCCTGCCACTGCAGGACATTTGTGTACCTTTTACAGTGCCTTGTCGACTTGGCATTTAAAACCCCCTGCCAAGCCTTAAATTCCCCTTTTTTTACACATATGTTACCCTTAAGGTAGGCCATAGCGCAGGGTGTTACGTAATGAAAAGGTAGGACAAGTAAGTTTAACATTCACATGTCCTGGTAGTTAAAAACTCCCACATTTGTTTTTCACTATTGTAAGGCCTATCCCTCCCAGAGGTTAACATTGGGGATTCCTTGTTATATCTTATAAGTGTAATTACCAATTGGAAGGAGGTAAAGCTGTCATATTTAATACCTATGGAACTGTGATGATAAATTCTCTTTAATGGTAAAGTCGAATTGATCATTAGAATTTTAAAAATGCTACTTTTAGAAAGATGTGGGGGTTTTTTACGTCTTAGCCCTGTGTGCCTTCTGCCTGTGTCCAGTACACATCTGGGATGGGTGACAGCTGGGCCTTGTGCATTCCCTCTAGAGAGATACACACAAAGGGAGATTGGGTGTGACTGATGGACCATCTTGGGCAGGATGGGAAGGGGAATCTGGGCAGAGCCTCATACTGATACCTGAATTGGCTGTGCCCTGTACCCACACAAAGAGCTGATTAACCCCCTGTAGCGAGTCTGGAGCCATGATAGGAAGATTTCTGTACTACCACTGATTATAAGAAATGGACTTCTGACCCACCAACTCGGTACACTTCTGGACCTGTGGATACTCTGCCAGGAAGAAGGACTACTGTGCTGCTGCTCTGGAAGAACTGTTTTTCTACTGTGCTGGCCTACCTGCTGCCCTCCTTGTCTGGGTGAGAAGGACTGGACCTACGCCACTTGAACCCAGACTGACTTCAAGGGTTGTCTGTTTGCATACTGTTCTGCAGTCTCAGGGACATCAAAGACTCTCAACAACCCTGCTACAGCACCTGAACTCTGCCTTGTGTGAGTCTTGCCTGCCAAGAGGTGCCAATACAGTCCTGGGTGCTTGGAAGTGGGTATAACGTGCTCCTCCAGCAGAAATCCATGCATCAACACTGTTGTGCTGCTCGGAACCAGTGCATCTCCATTGCTGCCGACGAATCACCGCAAAGACCAAATACATCACATTGCAGACTTCGGCGCATTGCCTCCAGTTCTTGACTCATGCCCGATTTGCATGGTTCAAGGACGACACATCTTTGACTTGCGTAGATTGGAACCATTGCATCGCCTACATCCAAAGGGCTTGTCGATGCATTGCATCCTCCGCTCCTCACATCTCATCCTCAACGTCTACGCAACTGCGAATGAAGTAACTGTTTTAGCGGGCCCAGGCTGGTCCCTGTATCCGAACTATACTCCAATGCGGTTGGTTTAAACATTTGGATTTGACCTGGTCCAGCAGGACCGTATAGCCCCATTTGGAGCTTAAAGCTTTTAAGCACTACATTTCAAGATATTCTTTAAAAATTCATGACTCTGGTTCTACTTATTGGTTATTGGTCATTTTGGTCTTGTTAGCTTCAATAAATTAAGCTCTATTTTTTAACTTTGGGTGGTATCTTTTTGGGTCATGTTTTCACTGTTTTACTGTTTGAAGTGTTGCACAAATACTTTATACATTACCTCTTGGGCTATGCCTGACTGCTCTGTGTCAAGCTACCAGGGGGTGAGCACCGGTTAATTTAGGGTGTGTATCCGACTTCCCCTAACTAGGGTTGTGATTCTTGCTTGGACAGGGTGCATTCCTCTGACAACCAAAAACCCAGTTTTTAACATACTTACTATGTGGAACCCCTGTCATATGTACTTCCTTAGGCCATTAATGATTGGTACACCTTGGACCACGGTTTCCTTCTGGTACTGTGACTATCTCCATGGTACTGTGTGGGGCCATTTATATGTCTAATATCCCAGGCCATTAATGCACATTACAGCCTGTGGCCGTCGATGCATGTTACTTTAAGGCCCAATGATGCAAGTTGCTTTTTGAGGCCACTGGTGTATATGGTGCCTGAAGCAGTTAATGTTCATTAGTGTCTGATGACACTGATGCATATTGCTTCAGTGGAGTCACTGATGGTCTTCAGGTTGAGGTTTGTGCTCACTGCAGCATTATTATGTGTTACAACCTGGAGCCACTGATGCACATTCCTTTATGGAACCACAGATGCACTACGCTTTGAGGCCATTTATTTATGTAGTGAATGGGGCCATTAAAGATCATATCAGCCTGAGGACATTGATGCTAATAGCTTGGTGGGGGCTGTTAATGTATGTACAACCAGTGGACATTTATGCTGTTTATTGCCTGAGAATTATATATGGACTGCTCAGGGACTTAAATGTTTTTTTTAATGAAGGAGCATCAAATCATATTATTGTGCCATTAATGTATGTACTACCTAGGAATATAAATGAATGTGACAGTCTGGAACCATGCCACAGTCTGTTTTTAAAAATATTTTTTTATATAGGGGGAACTAGACCCGAAGGTATAAGAGTGCTTTACATGAGCACCAGTTGTGTTACAGACGGACACCTTACATTTTTTGTTGGGCATGTGGAGAGTAAGTGATTTGACCAGAATTACAGGATGTTGAGTGCCCCTTTTGAGGTTCGAGCCCAGTTCCCCAGCTTCGAGGTCGACCACTCTATCCGTTAGGCCACATCCTCTCCCCTAATATTGATGTTTGTTACAGATTCTAGTCATTGCTGCTCCTTATAGCCTTGGAATAATAATTTAGGAAATGACTAGGGGCAGTAATGCTTGGTACAGCCTGGGACAATTAATGCTCATTGCTTCCTGGTGCATTGGAGCTCATTATAGCCTAGGGCCTTCAGTGTATATTACTTTGTGAATAATGCGTGTAATTTGTGCTGGCAACAGTAGTAAGTGCAGCCTTGGCCTTTTGATGTTCGTTGAAGCCTGGGCCGAAACAAGTATGGCAAGGGTCTGTTATTGCTCACTCGAGCCTAGCTTGTGTGGCCTATTGAGGCAGATACTACCCATTGTCCTTAATGCTAGTTACATACTGTAGCCACTGGAAGGCCTTATTTTGTGAGGTAATGATGCGTGCCACAGCCTGGCCAATTCATACAATGCACGGCCTAGAGTTATTGATGCTCCTACAAATTTGGGCCCTTGAAGGCCATCATAACCAATGGCAGTTGATATAGATGGCTTCCTGTAGCATAAACACAATTTAGTGCATGGGCTGGTGACGTAAGTACAGTAAGGGCCAAATGACCATGCTGTAGCCTTGTGTCATAGGTACATGGGATAGCCATGGACCACTGCTGCTTTTATGGCCAGTTGCTATTGGGGCATATTACCACCTAGGGCCATAGTTACTCATTTACTCTCTTCTGCTATTGATGTACATTTGCTACCAGCAGCTATTGATGCACGTTACCACCTTCACCCGTTGATGTGTCTTTGCTACTTGTAACTAGCAGTGACTGTTACTGCCTGCACAAATTGATGCACACACTTACTTAGGTCTAATGTTTGTGGTTGCTAATGCTTTCATCTGATAAAGTAAAGTAAAGTCCACATTTGTAAAGCGCACAATCACCCGTAAGGGTCTCTAGGCGCTGGGGGCCGTCGGGAAGATTAAGCGAGCTATTGCCCAGAGTCACATGGTGCTGGGCTAACCTGCCACCGGAGCCGGGGATCGAACCGTGGTCCCCAGATTCCAGCGTCAGTCGCCCTGGCCGCGGCGCCACACCTCTCCCTCTGATCAGCCATTAGGTTACTACATTTGTTCCTGGGCACGATTATAGTTGTTATTGTACCAAGGGTGATCCATTTAGTTTGGGAAGGTATATATTTCACATATTTAATAAGCATAACTTCATCTATTATCAATGTAATGGCATGTTTGGTAATCTGTTTCCTTTAGTGTGTTATTAGGGATATTTAAATCATTGTCTCACTTTTATTAAGGCCACGTCAAATGCCATGTGATATCAATTGTATTATGCCTGATTTTCTTTTATGGCCAAACCTGGTTGAATAAAGATCTTTTGATTGATTGGTTGATTGATTGAAAATCATGAGCATTATTCTCTGAGCTACTGGACCCAGGGAAGTTTATTAAAGTCTGGTAAGATGTGAGTTATCTCCAAAAGGTTAAAGCAAAATTCTAACCACTTGATTTTTGTACTGTAGTTTTGATATGTTCTTGTGAGCTCCTTCTTTAATTAAGTTACTGTTGCTGAGCCATGTTATAACAGTGATCTGGTGAATTCAGTTTGATGTTTTAAAAGAATAAAAGGTAAGATCACTCTAAGCATCAGCTAGATATGTACATTTTGACACCTATTGTGGTCTGGTTTGCAAAGCAAAGATCTTTATCTAATCATACTCTGAGATTTTGTATTCATTGAACTGGAAAGTGGGTGGTTTCTGATTAAATAGGAGACTGTTAGATAGGCTGTAGCTAATAATTAGGATGTCAGTTTTTGTTCCATTTCACCAACCAATGATCTAGTTTATCCATTGGTGAATGTGTTTAGCCAAGTAATTATATTTGTTTTGCGCTATTATGGCTTGCCTTGGCAGAGCTGAACTTGAATGTTCCCTGTGTACATTCAGAATTGCAGGCAATACTGTTTGATAAGATTACCTGAGTGGAAAGTATAATGAACATGTTGGGGATAAAGAACAGCCCTGGTGAACCTCAAGTATGATGGGTTTCTTTTGTTTTAGTTTGAAAGTAAAATTCTATTGAAATAAATATGCAATTATAGTGAGAATAAATACAAAAATATTAATTGAGCATATAACCACAAATATTAAATGCATAAAATATAGGAGACAAAAAGAAAAAAGAGTAAAAGTCCAATAAGCATACACCATCATGAAAATATAAGAGCTATATAACAATATCAGAAAATTCTACAAAAAGACCTAAAGGCATAAAACATGTAATTTGAATAGTAATAATAAAGAACAATTCATGGAGGTTTAGGTACTTCTTCAATTTGAGGATGTGCAAATATGATTTACAAGTGGAATTATTAAAAAGGTTAGTTATGGGTAGCCGTAAAAGATTCCTTTTGATAGCAAGCGTAACTGGATAAAATATGCTTTTTCGAGTCAGTGATTATAACAAACTCCATACCACTATGCTTATACCTGAGATGCATATTTCCAAGATTTTATAATCTATTGAAAAGCAACAGCAAGAAGTAAATCTATTATATTAAAATATTTGGATTGAGATGGCCAATCTTCAGAAACACTGCCTAGAATAATATTAATACAAGTAAATGGAACATGTGTGCTAAAATAGTATTTATCTGTTGCCAAACTTTCAACCAGAAATCATAAATAAAAGGGCATTTAAATAACATATGTTTAAGATCTGCTGAGGCTGTGGAACAAGACTAGCACTTAAACGGGACAGTAGAATCTATTCTGCGTAATGTTGCAGGAGTGATCAAAAGTCGATTTGAAATAAAAAATAACATTTGAGTTGCATTAGCCGCTCTAGAAGATTTCCTTATATTGGTCCAAATTATATTCCAAAGTGGAATTGAAAATGTAGCTTTCAAATCGATTTCCCAAAAACATTCTGACCTGATTTACCCCCGCCATATTATAATGGCGGGGGTATCGCGGCGGACACAAAGTGCGTCCGCCGCTTTTCCACCGGTCGGCAATCGTTACGATTGCCAGCCGGGCGGAGTGGGCCACAATATGGTGGCGGTGCCTAGCAGGCACGGCCATCCATATTATGATGTGTGGCTTCTAAGGCCTTTCCATGGCGGCGAAGCCGCCATGGAAAGGCTGGTAGGAATTTGCTTTGGGGGCCCGATGCGGGGCCCCGGGGTGGTGGGGGTTTGCACTTGGGGGGTACCTATGGTACCCCACATTGCCATGCAGTAGGTGTCAGGCACCGCACGGCACTATGGCATTGAGGCGGGTGCTGCTGTATGTCAAAGATGCGGAATGCGCCCGCCAGGGTGGCAGTCACATCCTAATTGGCGGTGCGGGACCGCCACACGTCTGGTGGCTGGTCCCAGCACCGCTAGCGTGGCGGGCAAACTAAAGTCCACCCACCAGCCTAATAACCCCCCTAGTATCAGAAATGATTGTCAAATGTTTATATAGTTGAGATGTAGAAGGCAGTACATTTAATAGCTTATGTATATGAGGTAGTGGGGAAGAAAGTGTATGATCAACAGAAAATTTGTTATTAGAGGATTTAGCTAAGGGAGAGGATGTGGCATAACGGCTAGGGAGGTCGACCTCTAAGCTGGGGAAGCAAGTTCGAGTCTCGGCAGGGATGCTCAACATCCTATGATTCTGGGCAAATCACCTAATCACCCCGTGCCTAACAAAATCAATGCGTTCATCTGTAACACTACTGGTGCTCTTGTAAAGCGTTCTGATACCTTCGGGTATAGTTCACACTGCATAAAACTCCCAAAAAAAACACCAACAAAAAACACCATTTTGAAAGAACTGATGAATCCCCTCGAAACCTTTAGTATAACAATCTTTCCCAAAAATTGATTTATTATGTATTTTAATAGAAGTATTGTACCAAATTGGCGACTACAAATCTTGATCTTCAGGATTTCTATAAGAGATAAAGATAGGATAAAGTACCTTACATGTATTCTTAAAAATCAGAAGGGATAGAGATGAAGGCCTAGAAGTAAAAGATAAACACTCCATAAGTGAAAAAGGATGGGAAAAGGATTTCTCAAGATCAGTTCATAAGGGAGAAAGTAAAGGATTGTTGTCCTGTAATAAAAAAAGAAGTTTGTTTCAGGCAAAAGGCTAAATGATAGGTATGGAGATTACGAAAATTAACCCACCCCCCACATGTTTAGGTCTTTTAAGCATATAAGATTGTGAAGAGACATTCTAGTTTTTTTATTATTTCATAGTACATTATATCAAATGGAATATATATTTTTATGTTTAGAATGAGGAATATTAAAAGGCATGTCAAAAGCTAAAATAATATTATAGGAACTATCATAATTCCAACGAGATGTAAATGAAAGTAAGACTGTGTGCAATGCTTTGAAATGTATAGTTTTAGTATCTTTAATGGAGTCAGTGAACCACAACCCAAGATATTTAATGTTATCTGAATTCCAATGAAAAGAAGAAGGCATGACATTTGCATTAAAAAAAATCTATTTAGGGGAAGAATTTCACACTTATTTGCATTGAATTTTAGCCTGAAACAGATGCAAAGTTGTCTAGTTCAATAGAAAAGCTGGTAAATATGTCTGTGGATGAGGAATACAAAGTTAAATGTCAGCAGCACAAACAGAGAGTTTTAGCTTTTTATCTCCTTAAACTAAGCCTTTAATCTGTGGTTTTGAGCACATTTTTATTAAAAAGGGTTCTAAGGCAAGAATAAACAGAAAGGGAGAGCAGACAGCTTTGTTGAACACCTCTATAAAGGGGGAAAAATGAAGACATAAGACCATTAACTAAAATAGAGGACTTGGGGGAAGAATACAACAGAGAAACATAGTTAATTCATTTAGAACCAAAACCAAACCAGGAAAGAGTAGAAAAAATAAAAGACAAACTAACTCTATCAAATGCTTTTTCTACATCTAAAGACACAGCTGCTACTAAGAGCATTAAAAAATAGGCTAGTATTGCCTGGGAGATGCCCACCTTTAATGAACCCACATTGATCCCTCCTAATTAATTGAGGTCATAAAATATCCATACAAAAAGCTAGCATTTTTGCAAAAATGTTATAGTCCAAATTTTTTAGAGAGATTGGGCGATAATATTTACACAATGAAAGGTCCTTGTTATCTTTGGGAAGAAGACATATTAAAGCCTCTTGAAAAGAACCCTCAGATACATGAGAGGATATAAAATAAAGAAAGCGTGGGTTTAATTTAGGTATGAGAAATATGGAAAAATATTAATTAAATTCAACCATCAGGTCCCGGAGCCTTACCGCATTTAATGAAGCAGATAGCATTAGAAATATCTTGAATTTGAATATCCGTATCCAATATAGAAAAATGAATGCAATGTTATGAAGGAGGGGGAATGGACAATAAATATTGAATTGGATCTTGGGGATCAGAATGAGATTCCGGAGACTAAAGAGTCTGAAAATATTGAGTAAATTCCAAAGGTATACATGAATTTTTATGTATAGTACTATTGGTAGAGGTTAAAAGAGAAACAATGTTAGTATGTTCTTTTTTGATTTTAAGGTAATTGCCAAGAAGTTTTCCTGCTTTATTCTGACTCTCATAATACTTGGCATTGGATTTGAGAAGATAAGAGTTTGCAATTTCTGTAGAAAGTTTATTACATTCAAATTTAGCAGTAACTATATCATCAAGAATGGATTTGGATATAGAATTATAAAAGCAGTGTTCTGGTTGTTTAATACGGGAATTGAGTAATGCAGATTTCTGTTATGGAGATACAAAATAAATGATGAAATCTCTAGAGGCAGCTTTAAAAGTATCCCAAAAAGTCTGAGGAGAAAAGTCAGGAGATTCATTTACCCTAAAAAATGTATTAGCGAATTGTTGGAAAGCATGTGGAAACTCCGGATCTAAAAGAAGAAAATCATTAAATCTCCATCATCTGGTTCCCTGAATAGGTGGAAGGAGATCCAAATCCAAAGTGACTGGAGCATGATCTGAAATTATTATGGACAATATATTGGAGTTGATAATACGTTGAGCGAGAGCATTAAAATAAACATGTAATCTATCTGAGATTAGGAAACATTAACAGGGGAAAGAAAGTATACTTTGAAGCGTTGATTTGCATCAACAAGATATTGTTGGACTATTGTAGATTTTAACTGAGAATGCACGTGTGAAGGTATAAATCTAGTTTTAGATCGTCTGTCTATAATGGGGTCAAAAACCATCTTACACTCACCACCAACAATCAAATAATCATCAGTTTAAGTCATCAATTTAGATATTACCTATGGCTAAAAGGATTTATCTGAATTAGTAGGTGCATAAAGATTAACAATAGTCAAGGGAATTTTATTAATGAGTGATGACACTGAAACCCATCTACCTTTACAATCAGCATCCTGAGCAAGAACTTGTATATCAAGACATTTATAACATAAAATAGCAACACCATTATGTCGCCCAGAACCCGGAGAAGCAAAAATATGAACAACCCATTGTCTTTTAAGTTTAGTCACTTCTTTGTCTGATATATATATATTTCCTGCAACAAAGCAATATCACCTCTTAAATTGAAAATATTGGACAAAACCCTTTGATGTTTTATAGGGAAGCCTAACCCTTTGACATTCCAAGAAATAAATCTTAAAGTCATCTACAATACAATAGTAAATTCATTTTTTTTTTTTAAAGTAGTGGTACAAATAATTTATAAAAACAGCATACGTATAATAAAATATAGCCATGAAATTGTAATAATATACCAAAATAGATAGCATATTAAAGAGAAAATTGACTCACAGAAAAGGAAAGTGAAGTAAGAAAACAAGAAGGAAAACAGAAGGTGGTAAAAAAAAGCTGGAAAAGAGGTAACGTGAAAAGGAAGAATGAACAAATATATGGAATTGTTAAGACATTTCTTAGAAAAGAAATCGGAAAAAAGAAATGGAAGAAAGTTAAGACAAACAATTAAGAAAGGGACAAAAACCATATATAAAATAAAGAAAATGGCATACCAAAAAACATACACAAAAGTCGAGTGTGGTGAAACCACATAAGGGAACGACACACCAAATGGAGCTCTCAGGACAGAAATGGAAGGGAGGAAGTACATCCAGACAGACAAGGAGTCACATGAAGGACTTATAAAAAAGGCAGCACCTAACAAAAGAAAAAACATATTATACCAATATTATCATCAAGCAATACATAAGACAATTAACAAGAAATATACTGAAAATAATAACCAAAATTGAAAATATAAATCAAACAGTTGATCTAGTAATTTCCATATCCTCCAGTCTGAAACTGTCCAGAAAATGTTGTAATGGACAAGGATGTTCAAAGGTCATGGTTTTATTTTTATAAGTGACTTTAAAAAGGCAGGGATGTATAAGACCAAACCTGGCATTGATGCTTCGCCACGCTTGTCTCATATCCAAAAATGTCTTTCTTCTATCTGCTGTTGCCTTACCATAGTCTTGAGACAAGAAAAGAGCAGATCCTTGCCATGAGATTTTACCTTTGACTTTAACTGCCTGTAGAACTTCTAACAAATCTGTGTACAAAATAACTCCTCTTGGCTTGTTTGATGAAGAAGCAGTCCGTGAACCATGGCCTAATCAATGAGCCCATTGAATGTTTAGTGCTGGCGTTTCAGGAAGACTAGGAACCTTTGGAAAAAAGGATTGGAAAAAGGAGAGAGGATTAGAGTTTTCAAGTCCCTCTACTAAACCATGAACATGCAAAATATTGTGTCTGATATGATTTTCAAGGTTTTCAATCTGTTTTCGAAGATGTGAGATTTGAGTCTGCAGAGAATGGACATGACTGGCGGCAGATTGAAAAATGCTATTCTGCTCTCTAATTGAGTGGCCCTACTCTCAATATTTGACCATTTCTCATCCAAATGTTGAAGAAGTGTATTAGTCTCTTCCATATATGGCCTGACCACTCGCATTTCCTGAGGAATCAATTCCATAGTGATTGATGGAGGAGATATAGCTGGCAAAGGCGGTTCTTTTTTAACTCTTTTCCCAGATGAAAGCGCTAAAGTACCAGACAGGTTGGACACAAGTTTAGAAGTAGGAAGTGGAATATTTGAGGGTGACATGCTTGTTGAAGTAGATGCCACACCTTGCTATGATTGATTCCGCTATGGTATCACGAAGAACACTGAAAGGATTAAAGTCATCCACAGATGGAGAAGAAGGAGAAGAGATTCTGACAGTACGATGAGCAGGCAGAAAACAAATGCAGTTTATTAAAAGAAGGAAACTTAGAGGAATGCACAATATTACAGAGCAAATAATATTTCTCTCCTACTTTTCAAAAAGACTGCACTCAAAGTAGGAGTAACACAATTCAAATGTATAATTGGATGAAACAGTGTATCAAAATGTCATAGGACAAAAATAGTACAGAGCAATTCATGAGAATGCCACTGAGGAGGCACTAAGTAGAAAAAACTTCAGTGAAATAAAATGTACTATCTGCAAAACAGCTTCTCAGGTACACTCGATGTATAACATCAATATATTAATGTCCCATGCTGAAAAAAGCTCCTTACTGCTTACAAATTAGGAAAAACATCCTTGCAGTAAAACAATATGGTGGACATGAGTCCTGAGGGAGGACCTGTCAGCCCAATGAAAGATAAATTGCGGTTTCCTGCTTACCGCAAAGACAAGTCAGTGATAAAGAGATGCTGTATGCAGCATCATGCTGCAGTGCACTGCATCTCAGCAGGGACGACAAAGTCCATCTGTAAGTGGAAGCTCAATCCTCCTGTACCACCTTGGAACATCCCAGGGGAGAGGACCTTCCCATCGGCATCCAAGCCATGCCCCTAGGACAATGGGGTTCTGAAATGAGAATGATGACCCCATCTTGACAGTAGTCTGAGAGGAACAGATTACATCACTGGAGCACTGTTCAGTTTACCCTTCTCAATTTCCCAGGTGTTCACTAAGTATATTATGATATACTCTCTTTTAGGACATAGATAGGTCAGGTAAGTTCTGATTTTCTATTTTACTCCTATCAAGTCAGAAAAGCAAATTGTCTCTGATTTTGGCAATCACACTGTCCATGCCCTTATCTGAAGAATGATTGGCTGTTAGGCAAAATATTAATGGATTATATGATTTTTTCTAACTGATCAGTGGCCTCACCCTCTACATTTTTGGAAGGTTGAGATGGCTCAGTTGTTCCTAAATTCCAAAGGATAAGCAATTGTACTGATAGCAGAGGGGTTGAACTTGCTTGTTCTAATGCACTGGTAACAAAGCTTACTTGATGTGAGGTGTTGAGGATTCATTGGTTATCTGTCCTAGACAAGACATGTGTTCTTTCATAGTGGATTCTGGATAATGCTCAACTGGAAGTTTCAAGGCTTTTGAATTGCCCCCCCCATCGTGGATACATGTTCAAGGCCCATGACAGAGCAGTTTAGAGGCAAGATTTTCACACAAGCATCTTAATATGGACGAACTGGAAAAGTTCTGGTTTCCCTTGGTTAATAGATTGAATCTTCTGCATCTTATTCTCATAGAAAGTAAGCTGGTATTTGCAAACTTGATCGCATACGATAGTGATCTTCATTGCTTTGGGTCAGATGCTTGCCAAAAGATCTTAACATTCTTTGGTTTAATTTGTGGCTTTATTGGCTTGATGCACCAAATACACTTTCTTTTATCTGAGGATGACATTGTGGTATTTCTCATTTGAGCTATGACAATTTTCTTCGTAGGAATCACTTTGAGTTTTTCTCCAACAATCTCCACTTAACTTTCGTATTTTTTATTTGACCCAATTGGTATATTAATATTTGGACCATTAGTGGCTCATTTGTGTTTTTTCACGTCTGACAATGTCAAAGATTTAGCAATGTTGATGCAGAGAGGGTGAAGCAGGGTAACTTGGTCAATGGTGGCTGGGTGAGTTGAGCAGTTCTCACTAAAAAGTTTCTAAGAGTCTGGCCATGAAGACCTTTCTCTGGTATTTACATTAAGAGGCTTTAGTTGGAGGAGCAACTTCTGCCACTTACTGTCAAAATTATTCAAAAAGGTGTCAAGGCTGTGGTCTGAGCAAGATACTGATTTGACTGCTAGGCCAGCAGAAAAAACAGATCACAAGAATGGCCTGCAGTACAGGTTGGGCTAGATATTAGCTGAGTAAAGGCAAGTGGTTTTAGATTTCCCCCAAATTCAATGGGTTATTTATTTGTTATTGTTTGATGTCAGTTAATTTCCTATTAGGAAGTTTTAACCATATATTTCTGAATCTCATACTTTTTAACACTTGCTTTATTGCCAACTCTGCACCTTATATCTATCTCCCTTGGGCTTCCTCTACTCGTCTTGCACTCCTATTCTTGGGTATAACCTTACACACACTCCTACTCTTTCATGGTAGGCACCCTTTTCAGCAGGGACCCCTGCCAGGGTAGTATTCACTTGCTGCAGAATGAAGTGTTGTTCTGTTACATTATTGCATAAACTTCTTTCTTTAGTAATCCAACCTTCCACCAATGGCTAGCTGCACACTCTGTTTAATCACCCTATTAAGTCTGTCCAGCAACACATTTCTCTAGGATTTTGCAAAGCTACATGGTTTTGTTGAATACCATCATTTTAAATTGATGCCTGAATGTCCCCAGATATTACCTGAGATCAATCGTCTGGGTGCTCCCCTCTAATAACGACCCCATCACCTTGTTAAGAAATTTTGCTTAAGGACATTTGGAAAAATAATTGCTCATTACAAATAATAATATTTTAAAAATGATCCAAACCATAGTGAGTCTTAAAATTTACAATTCTAATCTATGGAATCGAAGGTACCCAGGCCATTTTCCCTTATTGATGCAGCTTTCTACACATGAATACTGTTTGTTACATGCCTTCCAGTTTTATTCATAGCAGACCACCACAGATATCTGATCATGCTCTTCTATTTGTTGCTCACATTTAACTGTGCCCATAATACATATGTCATTTATTCTTGCAAGCAATTTACAATGCACTACCAATCTACCTAATATTCTTATCAAGGCATTCTTCCTAACGTAACTCTGAAAATACTCTCTGATGCATGTCAGGCTCACTCAGTTTGCCTACATTACCTTTTCATCCCTTCAAAATGCATTTTACAACCATTCCTAGCTCTGTATCTTGCTCCACACAACCTCACAATTCATTCTCTAAAATAGCATCTCTAATAATTGTTGCAATACCTGATGCCATACTCTTGTCATTCATCACTTGCTCGATTCAATTCTTTTAACATTAATTGGGCTGTGCATTATTTTCCACAGTCCTAGAACATATTAGGCTGAAAATGTAAACACCTCGAACCAGTATAAATAGTTAACAATGCATAATGTGGCACTATGCACGCCATTTTGGTGCAAATATGGTGTACACGTCCAATTACTTTGGATAAACAAATTCTGAGCTCTAACAATTGGTCCTGAAATGTTCAGTACCCCATCAACAAACTAATAAACCCCTCTCGATCAATGATTAATTACACTCCTTTTCGCATAATACTGTCAATGTAAATTCAAAGCACTTGTTCATTTCCTTGTCTTACTTGCAACAACACAGCGCCCAACCCATAGTTCCTGCCATCACTAGCTATTGCCATTATTTTCCTATGGTCAAGTAGCTTGAACGTGTAGCAGAAGATATGCTGATTCCTAAAGACGTACACTACTGACTTCATCATCAGCTCCATTCACATAAAATTCTAACCGGAAATCAAATTCACAAACTTTTCACAACAGTCTGTTTCTCGAAGGATAATCTTAATTGGTCCTTGTTCGTAGAATTAGTTTTTTTTCAACAGGTTACTGCATTCTCACAGTAAGCTTCGCTTCTTCCTTGAATAGTGAACGCAAAATGGTGGGGCACCCCTGCAGAATGTGATGTGGGCCCCCTGAGACTCGTTTCACAGATATTTCTTTACCTTGGGCTGAATGGGGCCCCTGAAAGGTAATGGGGTCCCTAAAGCGCTGGGGTCCCTTAATGCAGCAGGGGCTACAGAGGCCTTCCTTGTGCTGCTGATTGACCCAGATATTCAGCCTCCTGTAATGTAAACGTACACTTCTCTTTCGAAACCATTAACCTTCCTTTTATCAACCCCTTCAATACCTTACACAGAATTTACGAATAGATTAAGCACAACAAACATGGCTGATGCTATTCAGAGGACCATATAGCATGTAAAAGTGGCATCAGATTATTAACATAAATGTCTCATGTTGTTATCTAAATATTCATATCTTTAGCTAAGTTTCATCATCTGCTGAACCATACATAATTTTTTTTCCAGATGACATCTATGCAGTGGTTGTACGGGGACCACACAATGTTGGAAATGATTGAGAAAAAGCGATCTTTGTGCAACGAAATCAAGGCACGTCAAAAAACAGAGAAAGGACTCTGCAAGCAGGACAGCATGCCAATCCTGCCGAGTTGGAAGAAGACCAACGGGGCCAAGAAATATAGCCCTCCTCCATATCCTAAGCAACAAACTGTATTTTGGGACACCGCCATATGACCATGTCTCCACTGAGGATTTTACACAGCTTTTTAAGATTTCACTTGCACTGATTCCAACATTTGCTTACTTAATAGAGCAAAGTCACTGGAATGCAAATGTTATTTCAACATATGTCCACAAGGGGATTGCTTTGTGTATCAAAATACACATAATCAAGGAAAATATATTTATTACAGAAAGAAGTGGGTGAAAGCGCCTCTTTATCAAGAAACATATATACAATGTACATTTGTAATCCATTTATGAAAAACACAAATACTTTTTGTTTGGATAAGTAAAGATTATGAACATTTTTATTATAAAATGTAGCTACTGCATACGCTTTTATTACTGATTTTATATGTAATAATCTGACTTTATTGTTTTCAGTATTTAAATGTCTCTGTGCTTTGACCTCCATGAGGAGGCATGTGTTCTCCTTGTTTCAACTTCAAGTCTGAAGTCATCAACCTTGTGGTAATTTTACACTCTTAAAAACATATTGATAGCTACATCATACAAAGTAACAATAGTTGCTAACCAATTTGTAAGCTATTCAATGGCCTAACTAGCAAGGAATCAATGGTAAACTGAATATCTAAGTAAGTTCCAAGAAGCAGTATATACAAATGTTTGTTTATGTTTGATTAGTCATGTGAATTATTTTTTTTCCAATTAAATTGATAGAAACGTTGAACACTTACCTAGCAAGAAGAGACCATGGTTCACTGTGACCCCCATTGCACAGCAATGGAAAAATGTTGTTATCATGTCATTACTGCAGCGAATACTGAGTCAAGCCAGACAATACACAAATACATGATTAGACTGCTTACATGTTATCTGTGCACGTTACTGTAGCAAGTTGACTGGGAATTTAGGCATCTATATATATGCCCGTACATATATATATATATATATATATATATATATATATATATATATATATATATATATATATATATATATATATAGAGAGAGAGAGAGAGAGAGAGAGAGAGAGAGAGAGAGAGAGAGAGAGAGAGAGAATTATAAACGGGGAACTATGAATAACAGGAATGTTCTTCCCTCAGGGGTTCTGAGTGACATCAAATAGGCAACAAAAACAAAGCTTGAGTTGTCTATCACGTCACTCTGAACCTAAATGCCATCAGAGATACTATATAAAACAAGTTATTGATTTCGGTGCCTATATAGCACAAATAAAGTAATATAAAAACCCATGAAACTAGTTCAGCGGCCCTGGCTTCATTATCTTAACTAAAGACCCCCAAACCATATTTCAGATATTTAGCATGCTTGGCCACAAGGACTATGCACCCAAGAATGGTAAAATTATGCAGCAAGGTTAGCTAAATTGTGCAGCAAGAAAAGGCAAATAATGCAGCAACTTCTCTAGCAGAAAGATTTTGATGCGGTTTAGCTAAAACACATTTTGTTGACATTTGTATATCATGCAGCAAATTGTGTGGTAAGTGTGGTATATCGATAAGTGTGTGGTAAACACTGCAGGCACAAAATCTCATAATTTCACTAGGTGTGACCATTGCCCCTTAGTTTATCAACATTCCATTCATAAAAGTTATTCAAAACATTCTAATTCCAATCAGTTTCAATTGTTAGGTACACAAAGTGGAGAACAGCTTCGAAATGTTCTCTCTTCAAAAGACAAAATTTGTTTTACAAAGCAAAGGGAGATTATTCCAAAACTAAACTTTCGTATCCACACAATTAAACATTGTTCTTGTTACTGCAGACAATCAAACATTTTGGTCAATTATTCACCAACTCTTTTCAATAAACGTGTTTAAAAAAAACACATTTTTCAAGCACACAAGCCTAAAAGTAAACAAATAATATAAAACGTCCATAACATGTAATGTAGTGATACATTTATACCTTGGGGTATGGGGATACAAAGCACTTGGTCTTTGTGGTTTATGATTTACCCAGAACCCCATGGTGGCACTAATGAGCCATATTACACGGTTACCCAATTTGTGTCCTCTACATATCCATGCACATATGCTCTACATGTATGAACACTCCAAAAATGACGATTCTCTTTGCTATAGATGCCATGAGCAAACTGATAAAATGCACTGATTGTTCCTAAATTGCCTAAACCTGGCCTTATAATTGTAATGGTACTCCCTAAATACAGAAGAATGATGACTACACTATCAGTAGTGTCTGAACAAATTCTATTTTATTCGAGTGACTAGTGACATGGTTCAATAGGTGTACATTCATTCACATTCATTCACAACTTCCCAGGCCTCTTTTTCAAGTTTTACAATGGGCAAAAAAGTTTTTAAAAAACTAAATTAACACAGGATGAGAAAACCATTGTGAACTGCACAGGGAAAGGATTATTTACTGATTTGCATGGGGCAAAACATTATGTAAATTGTTAATATACAAGTACAAGACATAGATACACTAAACAAGCCTCTAAAATGAGAAATATTGAATGAATGAAAAATATTGTTAAGAGGAGCATACCAACATTCATGTTTGATGTGAAGTCAACAAATACCTGGGTTACTAATCAGCAATTCTCTTGTGCTTGACAAATAGGTCTGATAGTAGTCAGTCTTGACAGTGCACATGTTCCTAATAGCCTGCAACTCATATGCAGGAAAATCAAAGATAAGCTTCAAAGAATGAAATGGATAGGCGGAGTGGAAAGAAAGGCGGAAGTGAGGGTACACAATATTATTTGAAGGAGACTGGAGAAGCTCCACTTCCATCAAACAATTAATGGGAGGTCAGTTATTGTTTTGAGAAATATGTTCTAGGATCCACACTAGGAAGAGGCCAGAGGAGAGTTGAGCTAGAGTCAAAGTTCAAATGTTGAAATGTGTGGACAATTATTGAACCATGCAACCTGTCAACATCAGAGCGCTGTGAACGATTCACTGAAGCTATAATAGTGGGGGTGAGAGTATGACCAATATGTTTGCTGAAACAGCCAGAATTGTGTTCTTCGGAAGCAGATTTGGAAGGAGCGTTAATTTTGCTGGCTTCCACCAAATACGAGCTGTGTACAAAAAGAAACAAATCATATGAGTGATGAGGCACTGAGAGACATGTTACTAGTATATTCTACTTCTCACACAACGTGCATATCAACACTGTTGCCACATATGCAGCTGTTTATTCATCAGTTCGACCATATTTTAAAAAAAAATGTTTAGTACTTAAATGTTCACATTTTCTTATGAAAACCCCTGATGAAATGTTCTTCCTCAGCTGAATTATACACTTTGGTCAGCTATTGAGTTATACTCATGATATCACATACACAAACCCATTTGTGTCCATGATCACTCCCTGTGTTCCTGATAAATTCAATCAATCAATAGTTTACCCTACAACAGCAAGCTATAATGCAGCATTATCATTAATATCACACCTTTACTCAGTGCCTTATGTTTTGATTAGATTAGGAGTTGAAGCAATAGAATTTAAATGTTGTTTGGTCTACTGACATATTTAATTATTTGGATGTTGTAATATCTTTCAACATTCCTGCCAAGAAAGTACACATCTTGTGACAGTCTAATCATAGCTTTGGGGCTATTTGTACATATTCAAAAATGTTGCACATTGCTTATAGCCCATTTAAGAAGTCAGTTTGGTCAGGAAAGAGAATAGACTATTGTGTATATGGGATTGGTCTAATACAGCGATTCATTTCAGTTGTACCCATGAGTCACCATCAATAGGTCAAGTGTACATACAAGAAGGCAAATCCTTTACTTCGCCTGTACCAAACATTTTTATATGAAGCTGTATGCTGTAAAGTATATTATTTTAGGTAGTATACATTTTGTATCTCACTTGTGTGTGTGTGTGTGCCCGTATGTGGGTGTGTTTGTTCGTGTGTGTGTGTGTGTGAGGAGTGAGAGAGAAAAATGACTGCTTCCCATTTGATACAATGAATCCTTCCATCTTTTGTCAAATCCATTAGTTTTGCAGAACCATTCCATAAGTATACGTAAAGCATAGTGGATGCCAGTGATATTTGTAACCTCTTCGGCTGGAAGATGCTAAGCTATTCATGAGAGAAACACCACCATTCCCAACCCAACTGCCCCCACTTGTCTCCAGCCATAAAATATTGTTTCTATTTAATGTGTCAATCCACTGAGATTAAGGTAACTGCTTCACTCGAAAAAACATGGTGGCCATCTTGAATTTATTCACTATATCCATTACTCCCATCAAAGCCATGCATCAATCACAACAGTAAACAATGATGTTCATCTTCGATTCCGAACTTGACATGCACTTGCCAATACCTTTGTTACTTATTTCTGTTCTGTGGCATTGCTGTTTTTAAGTATGGATCATCAAACATGTATAGACTTCCCTAACTTAAAAATCCTAACCAACATCTAGCAATGGAGGAATAAACGACCTGAGTTAAATCAAGAAAAATGAGTTTACATTACTTGTTTAAACACATCAATGCCTGCATTCCACTTTCACAGGGAGGTCACATTGAGGTTGCCGTTTGTTACTTTCACCAATTGCCGGTCTTTAGCATTCTTGGGAACATGGTTTCAAGTAGAGGTCCACTCCTACTATTCCATTTTTGTAATGGTCAATAAACATTTACATATCTCTCTGCAAAAAAAAAAAAAGGCCAGACGAATGAATTTCTTTTCCAGAGAAAAATATGTATTATAGTAAATGTGCTTACTACTATTAACTAAACAATGTGTAAATGAACCCATGAAAATGACACCCTCCTACCACAGCACTCCTAATTATTACCAAAATGCATTGTGGACTGTTTCTATATGGTACTCTATTTTTCTATAAACCATTTCTCCCTATTAGCATCCGAAGAGCTACAGAACCTTGGTCCTCCCTTATATAAATGGCCCCGCCTTATTTAAATATTTTTAGCTCTTTAGGTGCTCCATTTTAATTGGCAGCGCAGTAATTGCTGAGGTTATTGGTTACAATGAAGTGTCTCTTGCTGCTATTTGTGGTGGTGCTGTACAGCACCTGCCTACAATCACTTTTTTAAGAAACAGCCCTACTTTAGCAATGCTATTTTAAAAATGTTCCAGTATGAATGTTGTCTCATAAACGTGGGAACAGTTTAGTGCCACTGGCTAACTGAGGTAGAGAGGGATAATTTAAAAAACGAATCTCTTCTATATCCACCTCAGTTCAAATAGCTTCATGTGCATGACAAACCTAGGTTTCATTGTCCACAATTTAAGTTTCTTAGTTTAGTAATAACCATAACATCTATACTGTGCTCTTATTTTGATATCATATCTATCTAGGTAACAATCTTTACACCAATCACATAAACTGAAAGATCATGTGTTTCAGAGAGAACCATACATTTGCAATGAAAACAAAAAGCACGAAAAGCGGAGTGACTTTGCAAATCATCGATTAAAATCATTATTGTGTAAAATTACTCTTTCCCTCAGATACACCAAATCCTGTTGGCAGTGCACAGAAACCTAGCGAAGTCATAGATTTGAAATGTGTATGTCTCACTTTAAATTTGTGTATTTTGTGCTGGTGGATAATCAAGATTCCCACATACATGCAAATCCTGTCCCCAGGTTTTTCAAATCGCAAATTTCCCCTGGTAACATCGTTATTCACCATTATAAGGGGGAGAACTCAAAATGGAGAGGTAAAGTCAGTCCCAGTAATACAGAACTTTCTATTGCAAGTATTTCCTAGGTGCAGTATTACCTCCCAAGATTTTTGTGGGACTAATAAAGAGGCCAACAATGTTTATGAATACACAAACTTATCCGTCTTTCTGGATGTTCCAAAAATCTTGTGTGTGCATTCCCATATCTCACCTCTTTTAGTAGGCCTATCCTTAAAAGAACAACTGTAGAAAATCTGCCATATTTGTAGATCTCCCAATAGGCGAGTAGAATTTGTCACAGGTGAATCAATTGTTCTAGAATTTACTGTTGAGGTTGGGAATTTCATTATCAGTGGATAATCCTCAATCTTCACATGTATTCAAAACGTAAAACTGTCAATATACAAGCGCAAGATCTACCTGCAAACTGAGAACATCCCCTTTCTAAGATGCAAATAAAAGCCACCAAAGATTTTACTTAAATTTACCATTTTCCACTATGGCACGTAAAAGAAAAATATAAATGTTTGCAGATCAATGTTATAATATTCATTAGGAATTTAGTACCCCAATGTTTTACATATAATTGTCTGGAATACTTCATACATTCTTTACTACTGGAAGATGAAAGTAAAGAAGTGGTGCAATTAAATACAGAGATGTACATGTAAACATGATGGACAAGTGCAGGTGATCTGTTTTTTATCAGTCTCAATTTAGGCGGCTCTTAATTGTTTTTAAAAAGAAAAAAATATAAATATTAGTACACTATCAACACTTATGTTGCTAACTGTATGATACACTCACAACCACCTTATTTACTGAAATATAGATGGTCTCTTAATTATAATAAGGCAAACAGTATAATATTGTAATACTTAAGCAATGGGTCAAAAGACAGTCCTACAAAATAAATCTGCCTGTGCAATTCAATAAAGCTCATCATCTCTCAAACGTACACCATAGAAAAACCAAACTTTGTACCCTGTGCACAATTTTCAAGAATGTCTTGTTGGATTCATACATCTTGTAATCATATTAATTTAAATTTGTGTGAAATGCAACTAGAAACGCAAAGCTGCTGATCTATCAATGCCATATACTTAAACAGCAGAAAAAAATGAACTCAACACTGTTATGGCTCATCTTGACCAGTCAGCTTCAAGTATCCAAGCAGTGCACTTTTGGAGGTTAATCAAAGTCTATGGAACAAAATTATGCGATTTGATCAACCGCATCCCTATTTTAAGTAAACAACGTCTGTTTTCTGACGACCATCTTCTCTTTGTAGGTTCCTATTATCATTCGAATTACTGACTCCTCCAAAATTATTTCAATAGTATTTAATACCACAGCCCAAATGTTGAGGACAACTATGTAGTACTAGTCAAGAAATATATTTTCAATGTTGGACTCAACTCTTTATGCCTTTTATGAAGTTCCAAGAAACTGTTGTTGTGTTTGCCTCATTACTTCTAAAGTTATGTGCTCCTTTCTTTCCACTTTTTCATAAAGTAAAGTATACAGAAAATGCACAATCTGCACTCTGCCAAAATTGGCTACAATTTAGATGTACCTTACACTGTGATCAAATTTCCATTGAAATGAACATTTATCCTAGCTTTTGGTTAATGAAAAGATATGTCCTTGGCCGAAATTCCACAGTAAAGGTGTCTTTTTCCAAACCATTGCCAGGTTTCACTACATTGTCACTTTTTCTTCAGATGTGAATTATTGCATTCTTACTTGACCTTGTAGCATCATTAGACACTGGATAAATGACCCGTGTTTCATCCAACTCTTTTGGTGGCTTGAGATTTTCCCTATTTTATATTTGAACCTATGAGGTCTCTTACAGCCACAGTGCAACCGCTAGTGCATATTAACATGAAGTTTAGCTGGGAAGATGTTACTTGTTCAGAAAACCCAAAGACTTTCTAAAAGCAATGTTAAAGAATAGCAAACCACCAAAGCTTGTAGAACATTTTGTCAGATAATACCTGAAATTTTAATTTCAAGTTGTCTTCTAAAACACAGGCCCCAATATGTAATTTGACCATGAACGGTAGTGACTATATTTGCCTTCCAGAGCAAATTGATATTGACAAGTTGCTTTAAGTCCCCATCTGTAATAAAGAAAATGATTTCTTATATATAGCATGCTGGTTCACTCTTTACCTAGAATTCTTTTACTTTTGTAAGAGGGTGCCTCACACAAATAAGAGAATGACTTGATGAATATTCCCATTAGGAAACATTCACAGAGACATTGAAGTTCCCATGAGAGGGGCAAACTACAGACCAAGGACAACAAGGAGAGAACTTGGAGGGGCAAGTATGGACCCAAAACCTACTGTAATTGCTCATATAGTGAGGTGGGTGACCATGGAATTGCATCCCTCTGCAAGGTTTTTGCATATTTTCAAATGCATACAAGGGTATCCCTGCCCTGAGGCAGGGCACAGTGTACTGGGTCATTGAGTGTTTCTGGGAGGAGGGGAGCTTACTGCTTTTCTCTAATTGCAGGATGCAGAAGCAGAGCACAATGCTAATCTGCCTTTGCTGGGATCTGCTTTAGCATCAGCGCAAAGAAAAGATTTTCAAGAATACCTCGAGATGGCATGCATCTGACCACCGAACACTGTTGGTACATCAGAGTGGTTGCCCTTATGCCTACAAAAGTCTTTTTGGCTGTTGTGCTGTCAATCAGAATAACTGGAGTTAACCAACTTCCTCCTGGACCAGTTTGTGTTGCAGATGTCGCTGCAGCTCAAACAAGAGTTGTTTTCCATATTCAGACATGACATCTGTCCCTTTATTTTAGTTTATTTACTGCGTTCCCCTCAAGAACCAACTCATTGTGGACTTTGGAATGAGTAAATCTCATTCTATCTGTTTTTGATGTATAGTTTTGCTTGCCACTACCTTGGAGTAAACAATCTTAGCCCCATTACGAGACGGCAATCTCATGCTCTGTGACGGAGCATGGTTCTCTATCTTGATCCAGCTCACACTAACCACATGTGTGCGTCCATAGCAGAATGGGCGGCATCTACTGCAATGGTATTGAGGGATAATGGCTTCAAACTTCAATGACTGTTGCCTTTTGCCAACTCTAAAACACAAGCAAAACAATCCTGAAACCTACTCTTGACTAATGTTCTCTTTGTTGCTTTTTTTCGGCGTGTGTTTCCCCCATACAAGTAAAATGGAGGCCCATTTTCCTTCGCATTGTTTCTCCATGGAAGGGCTGTGTGCCTTACAAGCAATGCTGGTGATGCAGTAGAATGAAGGTGCTGATGTCCAAGCTCACAAAGCAAACAATTCCCCAACCAAGCTGAATTGTCTCTTACTGCTGCATATTGGTGAACATCTCTCTAGTGTCAATAACCACAACAGATAAAAAGCCCTCAAACAACATCAGTTAGTGGCCGAGTTTTAGAAATTATGAAGAGCTGATCCAATGTTCGCAGTCCATGCAGGGAACTGATTAAGCTATATTGCCAACTACTCAGAGCAAACAGTGGTTAGCAACCTCTGCAGATGTTGCTTCCCACTGTTACTTTCAAGCCAGCAACTATGGGCATCAGTTGCAACACGAAGATGCATGATGAGGTGAATGGCAATTAACACCTGTTAAAGCCCACCATCATGGTAGAAATAAGGCTATCATTCTCTTAATCTCACCCAACATAGGTGTGCAAAAAGGCCATTTGTTTGCCCTTGTTTGCTCTATGCCCCTGTTGCATATTATAACTCAACACAAAATGCAGGCTGGGACTAGAGCCAATATTCTAAGAATGTTGATGTGTTCAGGCAATCCTAGTATTCCATAGAAGGCACTTATGTATGTTTATCTTTTCTGCCAATGATGACAAATCAGAGAAACATGAGTATGAACACTTACAAAAGAGTCGGTTAGAGTAAAAATGTTTGCTACACATTTAGCACTATGCAAAGAATTAATGCAAACATTTTAGAATTTGGCCTGCACAGACTTTGGCAGGGTGATTTCCAAACAATCAAGCCTCCTTTTAGGCAGGAACTGCCCTACATCTGTTTTCACCAGATATGACCTAAAGATTTGAACATAACCATTCCACTCAGAAAGTATGTTGAAATCAGCATACTAGTAGAATATTTCTCTGGGTTGTGTCTATTGTTGATTAATGGAACTTTAATGGGTCCCCTTTGTCAATTGATCAAACCCCCTAATCAGTCATGGTAGGGCTCATTGTAGAGCTAAATAAGGTGACACTATTAAAAAAAACAAAAAATAAACACACAAGGTACACTGAATGAAATTTGCACAATCATGTATATGAATACAGGAAAGAAGTATATAGAAAATAATAGAGATACCGCGAAAACTCTTTATCCATTTGTACACACCTAATGTAAACATGAAAATATATATTGTTAACCAATTCTTTTAAGTTCCTTATAAAAGTATTTATAGTATAGAATATGTGGTGAAGTGCAATGTGCTTTTCAGAGAGCACATACAAGTCACAGGTTTTGTTATCTTTGCACTAAAATGTGTTTACCTACTGTATATATTTGCAATGTATGTTTACTTTATTGCAGTATTGACAATTCAAACGACTATGTTTAGGGTACTTAAAAATTATGTTTTTATTGGATCAATGGCACTAAATCTTTGCAAGACAGGGTTTTAATATGATAGAAAGTATACTAAAGTAATTCCATTGTAACTTGTTTACCGATACCTAAAATCTGAATGTCATTAGTTTTACATTTCATTAAAATGCCAGTTATTTGCCTGAGCATTTCATGTGGCAGGATGATAACTTTAATCAAGTATTATCAGCCATCTCAAGTTGCATATGATATATAAAAACGACTTTGTTTTATTAATTTTTGTACGTTTTTTTAGACTGTAAGGTAATTAATTATATGTACTTTGATAATTCTGAAGTAATATTATGTTTGGAAAAAAAGTTTATGTTTTCTTTTGTGCATTGCCAATATTTTATAATACTTTTGTGGTTATTTATTTGTGGGCCAGCGAAATAATAATAAAAGCAATAAACTCAGAAAGTTGTCTTTGTTCCATTGGCGAGGAAATGATAACAGCAATTACTTGCTTGATTCAGAAATTTCTGGTTAAGTGAAATAAATAAGATGTTGCTTAGTGTCAGTCATCTAATGTACAATTTTGCTCTCCAAAGTGGTCTTTAGCACCACCCCATCCTTCTGCCTTGCAAAAGTCCTTAAGTGCTGTGTTAACACTATGGAGTCACTTTGCTGTTATTTGTATATTACTGTTGGTGTCTTTTTTACTGACCCCTTTCTAGTATTTTTAATGCTATAACCTACTTAGACCATCCTGCTTATGTCGGTTTTCAGACCCTATTTCCTGTGTGCAGGCATTCGTTCTGTTCCATCCTCAGAGTTTGGTGCAGGGCAAGCACTCTCATCTTGTGCAAGGGACTGACCTCATCACTGCTGGGAAAGAGGATGACTGATTCATAATTTCTGTTCCTTCACTAAAACGTGCTGAACATGCCTGGATTACGTAGCCTGGTGGTTATCTGTATATTTACCTTTAATGGAATTCAGGTATGTTCTTTAATGGTCAATTATACTTTTCATAAACAAGATCTTCAATACCCGTGGTCTACGCCTGTGCTTGGACAATCCTTCCTATAGTCTATCCACAAATATTTTCGACCTCTTCGTTGGGTGTGTAAGACTTCCATATATATTTCTTAGTGTTACAAACAGTACAGACCTGATTGTATGGTAAGTTGGTCACTGTGCATTAAATGTAGCAAAGCATATGGTGCAAGTGCAGAGCCTAAGAAACAGACTAAATATGCTGCTAATAAGACTTGTGCATAATTGCCATATTTTTCTAAGGCTCATGCTAATAGTGTGCTCCATGCTCCACTAACACAGGGAGTGGGAGAGGCATATTGCATAGCTCTTGGAGCTCTGTCCCGTTCGAGGAGCCTTAATTAAGGGAGCGAGTATGCTTCATGACACGTCTTTAGATACTGGCGCTCCAAAGGGTTAGAAGATCAGAAAAGAGCAGCTGTGTTTTTTAGCAAACTATACGGGGATTGTTCCCACCCTGGTACCAAGAAGTGGAACAAGGAAGGAAGAGCCATACTTTCCCACTTTAGAAGGTCCCCAAGGAGGGCGCAGAAGCTATGACCCCCCCAGCCCCCGGGGTAATTTGAGGAGACTGTTGGACACCGTGAGGGCTATTGTTTGCCCTGTTGCTCTCAGGAACCCTCGAACAGTTCCCCCTCTCCCAAATAGACTGAATACCCCTTTGGGTGACTATAAAAGGTGTTTCTGTGTTTTGCTTCTGGTAGTGTTCTCCAGCAAGTATTGGTTATATGTTTTGTTGCCTCTACATTTTTGCAACCTCTTGCAGCTTATTTTTCTATTGCTCCAGGCCTGCCTTCCTGCCCTTTTAACTCTTTGGGCCAGTTTTCAAGTCTCTGTTGCAAAACTAGCACTTGTGTGCCTCCTTCGAGCAATGGGCTGCGGTGCAGAATACATGATCTACCCTTCTGTCTAGGTTCCTGGTATTTTCTGTGGCCCAGGGTTCTCCTCAGCAGCATGTTGTGGTTCTCAGGGCAGTTAATACTTCCACCTGGCCCAACATACTCCTGGCGACTCTCCTACTGATGTGTCCAGCTGGGGATCCTGTTTGAAGGGTAGCCACTAAAGGACCAGTCCACAGAAAATCCAGGAGAACGGTCTCCTCCAGGGTCCCAAACATGTCCATCCTCTGCTGTCCCCAGATGGAGTGGGAAGGCCAGTGCCACTGGCCCTGGAGACATAACTCCAGAAAGTACAAGTCGGTGCATGTCCAGAGTGTTTCAGCACGTCAGAAAAAAGTTCATCTATGAACAGTTCTCCTGATCTTGTCTTCTACAGAGCACAGTAATTTTTCCGGTGTCTCTCCCTTCTGCAGGGGTTTTATGTGGGGATGGACAGTTCCTGAAAGTGGACACCTCTGCCTTATCAAAAGATGACACAGCATTACTCCATCACTGTCCCTTTCCTCCTCAACATCATCTTTCGACTTTTAGAGAGGGTGACTTCAAGTGGTTAATGGTCATAGTTCACAGAGAGGTTTAAATCACTCCACTTACAACTGCCTATGCCAAACTATTTCCTTCCCACAAAAATGTCAAAGGGACCTATGGAGACAATAGAAACAGTGAATTGACTGCTCCCCTATTCTCGTCAGTGAAGGGCATAGGCAGTTTTCAGGCAATGTGCATGTAATTAACTTATCCAGATTCTGCCCCAACCCTCTTCCTCTCCCAGGAACAGACACAGTCCCCGCCAAATGGACCTTTTGTATGGATTAGGCTTTGATCAATCTGCTTGTCAGCAGCAGTCTGTATCCTGAGTCACATGACTAGGAGCCTCTGGCAGGTGCTATTTGTGTATTGCTCCCAGACAGTGAGACAAAAGGGAATAGGTGTTTGCTGGATGGGACATCTTTGGCTTAATGAGGGGGGGGGGGAGCTATCACCTTTCACACTTGCCCATCACAAAGGCTCTGCCTGAGCACACTCACAAAGGGTTTGACACTAGTCTTTTGTGACCCCAGACAAGCTAGGCCCATGCCAAGGAGGCAGGAAATTCCAGACAAATCTGGAGGTGGAAACCTCCAGAACCTTCTCCTACTTAAAAGTGAGCAGCAGGTATAAATATCAGCCCCTTAGACCCAACTCTTCAGTACACCTCTGGACCAGTGGAAGACTCAGAAGGACTGCTGTGCTGCTCTCCTAAAAGGACTGCTACTACGTTGCCCTGCTGCCTGAAGGGAAAGGGCCAGACCTGCATATTGAACCCAGGACCACCAGAGTGACTAAAAGGGCTAGTTAGCTGGCCTCCTGATTAGTGCCTCGGGACAGAAAAGCACGCCGACCACTATGAACCCAGCACCTGGACTCTGTCTGCTGTGAGTCTTCCCCCCCAAGTTGTGCCCCCAGTCCTGGATCATTGGAAGTTGGCCTGAAGGTGCTCTGCCAGCCTGTGGTAGTGTGGGAAGAACTGACGCAGCATGATGCATCTCTGCGTAGCCCCACTTTGGCACCACCACAGTGCGTTGCATTTCCGATGACAGACCTCTCGTTGCAGCCCGGGTCTCCTCGGAACCACCACAGTGTGACGCATCCTCAACACTGGCATTTGCATTACAAGCCTTTCATCTGCGGCATCCTCAATGACGATGCAGGGCTTCACAGCACAGCCCCACAGCTTCTTTGGAACCACTACTGCATATTGCATCATGCTGATGTGGGACTTTGCATTGCAAGACCCTCATCAACAGCATCCTTTATGATGAAGCAGGACTCTGCATCACAGCCCTGCAGCTTCCTCGCAACCTCCGCTGTGTGATACAAACTCAACAGGGGATCTCACAATTCTCCGCAAACCCAAATTTAAGGTAATTTGTTCAGGAGGCCCAACTCGTTCGCTGTATCCGGCCTGCTCTCCATCGTGGTCGGCCAGCCTTGCGACTTTGTCCTGGTCCGGCACAACCAAATAACCACAGTTGGCACTCTGTGCTTCAAGACAGCATTTTTGCTTAAATCTATAGAATTGCATATATACGATCCTATTGATTGGATTTTTGTCTATTTCATCTCAACTAATTTGCTTAATTTTACTCTATGTTGCAAATTGGTGTGGGATGTTTCTTGTGTTGTGTTTTCACTTCATTGCTGTTTGAAGCATTGCATAAATACTTTACACATTGCCTCTAAGTTAAACTGCATTGCATTTGTGCCAGGCTACCTACCAGAGGTTTGCGCACAGGTTAATTTGGGGTTTGATTGTGTTTCACCCTGACAAAGTTTGTGGTGGCTGCTTGAGTAGGGTTTCACCTCACTCACCAGTTACCTAATTTCCAACATTAATCTGCAATAAAAGTAGGATTTTATGTTAAACATCTAGTTGTTGGATCCAATAATCACACTAAATGCATGAAGTCCAAATTCCCACACAGTACAATCACCACACTAATTAAATCTCTTACTTTCGAGCCATGTGTGCTTGTTTTTAGAAGGCAAGAGACAGCAGCTAGTGAGTCTTTTCCATTTGACTTTTAGTTTCATAAATGTAAAACTTGTTTTAGGTGTAGGTGTATATTTTAGCATTGGATCCCACAATAATCACTAATATGTCACCAGAACGTTAAGCATTTGAAAGGAAGTAGAGCTCCACACCAAAGGTAAGTTGGAGGATACTTTATTCAGACCAGTCACAGGAACTCCCCGGCAGCAACTGCCGAAGTAAGACCTCTATACACACAATGTTCCACGCAGGGAACGTTCATGTGCCCAGGTTCACAGACTAGATCCCAACACACCTCCCCTCCTTCAATAAAAAAAACAAAGACAGAAAGACAGGAAAGAAGATGAAAGAAACAAGTGAGATAAATAGGAGGAAGAAGAAAACAAAGATTCAGAAGCCATGAAGAAAAAACACTTCAGCACAAAATAATATGAATATGACAAGGATGATAAGCCAGGATGACACTCTTCCAATTACTGCATATTATTATCATGGAACTTGACAGGTAAACGTTTAGTCCTGGATGACACTCTCATGGGGGAAGTACAACTTGGAAGAACAATGTCATCCCTCCCAGAAACATCAGTGGACAGAGAAGGAAAATGAGTGCCCATTCTTCTGTTGACCTCATCAATCATAGGTTTAGGAACAATGGAAATGCAAGATGTATTCCACACCCTACCATCCATCAATACCACCACCTGTTCTTTCACCACAGACACCCTTTTAGGAGACGAAAAACGAGATTCACCTTTGCGGAGAAAACCGGGTTTTTTTAATCTCACCAATCACCCACCTTAACATCCAGGGAATGACGCACACCAGTCCTAGTATCATACTTCAATTGTACAGCAGCTCTGACATCAGTCACCCCAGAAAATTTACTAGAATCAATTATTCTCCTAGACATCCATTCTTTGTTAAGTTTGGAACCCGCGACTCTACCTCGAAGCAAAGTGAACGGGGCAACACCAGTGCTAATATGAGGAGTAGTTCTCACTGCCCACAACATATCACAAAGGGCCTTGCGCCAATGCAACTCATTCACCAAAGCAAGTTGCAGATGTTCCTTGACCACACGGTTGAACCGTTCAACCAAACCGTTACTGTGCGGGTGATAAAAAGAAGTACAAATATGCTTAATCCCCGCATCCTTAAAAAATCCCTGCATTTCAAACGAAGTTAACTGACTGCCATTATCAGAAACCAGTTCATCCGGAAAACCCTCCCTAAGAAAAACATCAAGAAAGAAATCAATGATAGATGATGAGTTGGCATTGTCAACAAACCTCACTTCAGGCCATTTAGACACGTAATCAACAAGAACCAGAGCATACTTGGGAGAGCAACCAATGAGACCAAAAGGACCAGCAATATCAAAAGCCAGTTTAGACCAAGGTATATTCTTTACAACAATAGGTTCAACAGGAGAAGGTCTTGTCACTTGAGACTTGTCTTTGACTCTTTTAAAAGGAACTAAATCAGATGGACAATCCTTATCGCACAGCCACACACCAGATAAACAGTCAATGACCTTCAAAACAACATCATCTTCAGTTACACCATCCAACCACTCCAACTCAGAAAGAGCACAACCAACAGTGTCGTTTAAAGAACACACGGCACACACCATCTCCAAATCATCACGCACAGGAACATCATTCTCAGAACAAAGGGGCAACCTTGATAGGCAATCCGCAACATGATTTTTAACACCAGGCACATACTCAAGACGATAATGGAACTCTTGCAACCTAAACTGCCACTTGGCAACACGAGGTGTGGCCCTACCACCCCCCTTTGTAGTGAATGAGTCAATTAAGGGTTTGTGGTCGATCCTCAAAATGAATTCATTACCCCATAGAAAGTTTTTGAAATGCTGCACACCCCACCACAATCCCAAAGCCTCCTTTTCAATAGTTGAATAAGTCCCCTCTGCACCCCTCAAGGTTCTGGAAGCAAAAGACATTGTTTCCTCACGACCATCACTTCTTTTTTGAAGAAGAACAGCACCTAGACCCACATTGCTAGCATCAGTTGAAATAATACAGAAGTCATTAATATTGAACAGCTTGAGTGGACCAGCTTGTACAATCTCATTCTTAATTGATACAAAGTTATTCTGACAATCCTCATCCCATACAAATTTCACATTCTTTTTAAGCAAATTGTGCATAGAAGCAGTCTTGGTGGAAAAATTGCTGACAAATTTAGAATAATATTCTACTAATTCCAAATATGAACGCAGCTAATCCCTATTCGTAGACGTGGTTGCGTTTTGAATAGCATCAATTATCTTAAATTTAGGTTTGATACCTTTGTGAGAAATGTGGTGACCCAAGTAATCAACACCATCTTGCAAAAACTTGCATTTGTCAGCCCTCAATGTTAACCCGCTTGCCTTAAGGATGCTCAAAACACGCTTAACTCTCTCATCATGCTCAAGTTCAGTTTTTCCATGAATAAGGACGTCATCCTGAAAAAAACAACTCCAGGAATATCCTTAAATAGGTTTTTCATTAATCGTTGAAAAACAGCCGAAGCTGAGGCCAGGCCGAAGGGCATACGAATGGAACGGTAAGCGCCTTCAGGAGTAACAAAGAAAGTCAAATGTCTAGACTCTTTGCTAAGTTCAATCTGATGGTACGCAGAAGAAATATCAAGGGAAGTAAAGAATCTGGCACTGTCTAAAGTGGTCAACAATTCATTGATATTAGGGAGGGGTTGACGGTCGACCCAGATGTTAGCGTTGAGGTCACGCAAATCAACACACATCCTCAGACAATTGTCTGATTTCCGTGCCAAAACAATTGGTACGAGCCACTCAGAAACCCTCGATGGGCTCAATTACCCCGGCCGCACACAACCGTTCCAGTCCTTTTTTGAATTCAGGGCGAACACTCAAAGGCACCTTACGAACCTTATGTGCAACAGCTTTAGCATCATCCTTGAGAACAATCTGGTGTTGGAAACCTATGAGTTTCCCAAGCTTCCCATCAAAAACTTCAGGAAACATATGTTCCCACTTGACACCAGACAATTGGGTCACAATATGAGAAGAAGAAGCAGGTACAGATTTATCAAATTCGCTACGGGAAATTACCATATCAGGATGATTGGGATCCAGCACAATGTTTAAATTACCCTGATCATCCCATCCTAAAAGATTGGCTCCCTCCTTGACCACAAATACAGTACCAGAAGCAAGATCAGAATGAAATTTGAGATTAGCAATGAAGAACTAGGTAATTTTCGCTCTCAGGGAATACTTACTAATATAACAAGAGCTTGGCACAGACTCTGAAAATATGAAAAGACATCTTTATTAAACTTAACATAGTGAGGCCACGTCACCCAGAAGCCGTAGCAAGTGGATGAGGTAGTCTGCTGAATGGTCTCAGCACAGACCTTTTATACCATTTATTATGCCCTAGGCACACATTTTCTCTTTGAAGTACATTATTGTTGGTCACTCCCAGGACGTGCACACAAAGCACTGTATGATGACAAACCCACTTTTCAGTTTGTCCAGCCCAAAATTAATCATCAAACAAACCCATAATAAACATTCTTCTTTAGACAAGCTGGACAAGACCCATAATGAAAAGGCCCACAGCCCACATCATAAATAGACCATAAAGAAGGAACAGAAACAGATAGGAGCAAGATAAAGGGGTGTGTGCGTGTACAATAAACATTGCAATGTCCTGCTCTTTGATCTCTATCTGACCAGCTGCCTAACAAGGAACTGGCTCAACGAGGTCAGCCTCGGGCAAGGGAGTCAGCTTTCGCCAGGTCATGCAGGAGTCAGCACAAACCCATGCTAAGGTTATGTCCTTAAATACTTGTTCTGCCACAGTGAGGGCCTACTGTAAGGGCAATCCACAAAATGGCTGCCGTTCACAAAATGGAACCTGAGGGTTCAGAACGAAAATGACGATTTCGAGGTGAAATCGTTACTGGAATATGACGAAAATGCTTGTACATAGTGTACTAGCCATTTTCGGTCTTTTGATACCAAAATCGTCATGCTACGACAAAGTTTTAGGAAGAGACATAGGTTGGGAGGTGGGTACAGATGTGAATTGGGCAGCAAAAACAATCCCACCCATAAAAGACAATGCCATGTTTAAAAAACACTAGAAAACACGTCATTAAGAACATATAGACAAAGTAGTGACCGCTATTACAAATGAAATCATAATTTTTCACAACCCTAAGCAAAAGGTAGATCCTAAAATTATCTAGTAACATTGTAGGTTTTCCTATGCATTTTCTATAATTTATTATATGTTCAAGTGAAACAGTGGTGACCCTCATTAATGCTCTGAGGTGAAAAGGGAATCCTCTTCCACAGGAAATGGACTTTATTCTGCTTTTACTAAACAGAATACTACTTAAAAATAATGCCAGTTGAATAATAAAATCATTCTCCTAACACTTAGTCTATACAATCACACGGAAACCTCTTGTGAAACCAACTATGCCCAGAGTCTGTTCAAAAAGCCTCTCTGGCAGGCTTCTATTGTCCAATCAAGTCTGCTCCCGTCGTTGCATGGGCCTTTGGATTCAGGCCTCCCATGCTCTGATGCTCAGTATCTGTTGGAGTGCCCTCCTGGCAAACACTCATAGCTCATTCAAAAAGTCTCAATGTCTCAAGGCAGTGCACCGTATCTCTCCTCTGCGGCAGACACTACAGATATTGTGCTCTTCTTGTGCAGACCCGGGACCATTCTCAGACTCCAACACTCATCATTCAGTGTCAGAGGACGCTCAGGCCGCTCTTTTATGGGCACCAGAATGGAGTGCCTTTTGCCACTCTTGGATCCTCCGGTGCACTGCACTTCCGTTGAAGCAAGGGAAAATGGGGTGCGTGGCCAAAACTCAGGCCAAGGTGCTCAAGGGACTGCACACTGTCAGAGGTTAACCAGCACATAACAGGCGCTCTTTTGCACTGAAATCTCAAGGGACTGCACACTGTCAGAGGTTAACCAGCACATAACAGGCGCTCTTTTGTACTGAAATCTCAAGGGACTGTGGCAAAACCAGCACCACCTTCTTTTCTGATGTTGAACTCCTTCTGATGAAGCAAGTGAGATGCTTTAAACAGTTCACTGTACAACAAGAGGACTGCAAACAGGTGGCCTGCGATCTTCAAAGGGGTGGCCACAGCCATGGGACAAATCTGCGTTGAAATACACTGTCATTCAAAGGCAATACAAAAACAAAGGCAATAGGCAAAACAGTTCCTCTAGTCTCTTCAATTGGGTTTCCGTGTGAGAGCATATCTTTCATCATCATAGCAACATGGGAATTCTATCTGAATGGATGTCCTCACACATAGTGGCATGTCTAATGGGTCAAACACATTTTATCTCAATGATACACATAGTGTTCCTAAATTCCTCATCTAGAACATGTTATCATAATAATTGTGCATCAGGTGGGACTATGCAATGCAAAAGCTAATGATCAAGATGTGGGAACAAAAGACAAGAACTAGAGAGTCCTGGTATTTCCATTATTTAAAATACATCTGGTCCATTAAAATTAAAGCAGCAGAAAAAGGAACTAAAAACCAAATTAGAATAGGCATTGAATTTGTCATATTAAAAAAACGTAATGTGTCTCCTATTGAGGTGGGAAGCTTATCTTACTATAGTATTTGAGTCAGTTAATCAGTCCTAACAGTCCTAACAGTTAGACTGGAAAAACATCAGAATAGGCCTAAAGAAAATTGTTAGAAACCAGTCTAGTTATGCAACAGGGAATTATACATAAAATAGGGGTCCGTGGTACATTACTGCAATCTGAAAGTGCGAACCTGAACAATACACTGATAATAAAAGCTGACTGGTGAAAGGAATACGGAAAAGAGAATAGGACACAAAACCCTAAAATCCCCAATAACTAGGCCTGATGTGCTTGGGTGATAGTCAGGCATGTGACACAATACCAAGAGTATGGGTGACAAAAAAAAAAATCACAATAGTCTACAAATTTAACTCTACCGTTGGCCACTACACCATATACGGTAATCTCAGCTAATGTTCCAGTTACTTCTTCAGGAAAAAATGAAACCTGGTTTCTTTTACGGTCCAGAGCCATAGGAAGGCCACTTAGGAAGCAGAATAAAACTTGACTAATGTGATATAGAAATTAGGTCACCATGTACAAGAGTCACAAATCTATAATTTATCCTTACGTCCAATCAGGATATATAATTTTAGGGCTGCCTGTTCCTTACAGAAAAGGGCAGTATCGTGACTAAAAATGACACAATTTGCTGTTTATTTTTCTTCAATACTTATAGCCAAATTTGACATACACTGGTGAAGTGTTGTCTGTCTGGTTCACAATATGAAAAAAGAAAAATCATATCTGTGAATTTTAGTATCAGCGAAAATGTTACCCAACTGTTGACAGCGACACGTATCGTCATACATGTCCCTCACAACAACACGGGTGAATTTGTAATAATTTCTTAAGCGGCAACATACAACATAAAACATGCAAAAATGCACAAAACGGACGTCAAGCCATCAGATATACTCGCTGTAAAACGATAGCATATATAAATGAGCGGTGACGCATAATACCGTGTAAGGATACCCTCCTGTTTGACAGTAGATCACCAATAGTTGGTATCTGCTGTCAAATACAACTTTCGGACACATAGAACCAGCAAGACCAATTCATGATAGAACAAAATACACAAACATGAAAAACGCATGGACATTTTCTTTTCAAAGGAGTTGCGCAAAAAAAAAACATCTCATTTCAACCAACCAAACTCACGTGTCTTGAGTCCCCAGAGCAATCCATGAATGATCTGTGAGCAGAAACGAAAAGGAAGAAAAAAAATACACAGCACACAAAAGAGAGACATATACAATATGTATAGATAATACATATAATAAACAGACATCAATTGTTACTTTTAAGCAGAAGTCAAAACATGATACACATTAACAAACACAAAAATAAATATCCATTACTTAACTGTTACCATCTTGTCAGTCACCTTGCAACATGAAGCCTTTTTAACTTTTAGAGGTAAAATCCTTTCCCTGACACCTAAAATTAGCCTTGTGCCACAATCTCCATGATAAAAAAACTTCTTAATTGGCAAATCGTTCTTACTTATTCATGTAGGCTTCACAATTTTAGTAAAAGGCTGCATCCTATTTTTTGTCTAAGATGTAATGCAACACTTCGTTTTCTGTCAAAATAAAAAAGACTAGTAACATTATTTTTTTAGGGCAGAAATACAAATGTCATGATGTTGGGACTTTAAAGAAACCTTTCAAGAAACCTTTTTTATATTTCCCTTTGGAATTAAGTCTTTAACTTTAAACCAGCAATTCCACCTTTCAGAGGCCTGTTTAGCAAGGGTATTCTGCATTTCACAGAGACAAGGCTCGAATTTAAAAGGTCACATTGTCAACATGACAAAGACAGAAGGCCTACTACATTTACTGTGAAGGGTTCACACATACCAGTTTTTAGAACAAATGTTTGCTACCACCCTATACAATGGTACTCATTTTAGCAACCTAACATTGATGAACGTCTGAAATGGGCCCCGCTACATTTAGAACCTTCAACCCTGATATTAAACGCAAACCTCTGCACCGGGCACATTGGCTCACCGAGCTATGAAAAACAACCTCAATAACAACCCACAAGTGTGTATTATGCACAAATGTATGCATTTACTGAAGCCAGGACATTTTCAAGCTATGGTAAATTACATGAATCTGTGTTAAAAAAAAACATTTAACTCAATTTCGACTTTTATCTTTGGGGCACTTAAAAAGAAATATCCTATAATTGTTTTACATATTAATCATCCTCAGGATGTTCTTTACATGTTACAGATATTAGACATTAGTCATATCTCATGTAAATCCTTGGAAAAATGAGCTTTTTACGCCTGCGCCAAGGGAAAAGCAACATGCAAATTACCTAATTACACCGTAACACATAACTTAAATCACATTTTAATACTGGGAGGTCATAGTATGAGTATTAAGCTTTATAAATATCAAAAAACGATTTGAAAAAGCACTCATTTTTTTTTTCAAATAATTTTTCCATAATTAATATTTTTCATTCAATGAAACCAATTATCTGTTTTTATGATAACTCCACATATAAAGGTAAGCTGCATCCCTTTCCTATCATTTTTAGATGCATTCATTTATGCGCTTACGCACAAAAAGCCTAACTTAAAACATGACATTTTTCGCGCCATTTTTAAAAGGCAATCAGTATTTAGCACAAGAACCAAAAATATACTTTAAAAAAAATTGCTTAAAGAGAAGAAAACCCCATTTGGAATGTCTTCCAGTGATACAAAGTGATAACCTTATTTTTGTAACCCTCTAAAACACTATTCTGAAATGAAAAAAATCCAACTGTGCTAAGTTCTGGGCTAAATAAACATTCCAATGCTATTTATGGCCTTCGAAAAACAACATCTGCTGCCTTAAGGCAGGAAAGGCTGAAACCTGAAAGAGTGCTGCAACCTGAGCACGCTTTCAGTTTTACTGAAAACAGACATTTCAAGTTTTAAAAATGCGCGTGCAAAAAGATGCATTTAAATCTACCAAGAAAAATTCACTTTTTTTTTTAAAGTGTTTGCCTTTTTCATGTACTACAATGCATGTAAGTGAAAAAATGCTATAAATTTGTTTCGCTACAAAAGACACAATTATTTTTGAGGCCCTTCGTATTCCTAGTGAATGTGAATTTTAACTTATCTATGTTAAGCATTTAACAGTTTGCACATATGCGTTTTTGCTTAGTCTATAAATTAAATAGCAACACATAGCGATTTTAGCATGTGACACAGTAAATTGCTGGAGTGTTATTTAATTTCTACTTAATAATAATTAATCTGACATTTTACTTAACAGACTGAAAACATCAAGAAACCTACAAACACATTGAGCTCATTGCAGACATAAAGAGAAAAGATTTAAACACTCAGGACACACAATACAGCGCTGTAGCTATTACTGAAGTTACACTAATGAGAAAAACCACATAGACATTATAAACACACATTGAACCCACAAATCGACTCTGAAGGACGAAAACAAAGCCATTTCTAAATACTAGCTGTAAGTCATATTTACAAGAAGCACGTCGCAATAGGGTTCCAAAAGACTGCAAAAACCATAGCCCAACAGACTGCCGTATGTGCACGAAGCCACAATACACTTAATTCACTAGCTTTGGCTGGCAGAACACCAAGAATCATACAGAACAAAGGATCCTTGTTTTGTATTATGTCATATTTTAATTCCCTGGGGATACAAAATCACCAAGGAAGAAATATGTATTTAAATCTAAACCTATTTAGATATCCCCTTTAGGGGAAGCCGGCTAATCCAAACATATACAAAGTTGGCCAACACAAATCTCCAAATTTGCTAAGATCAGGCATCTTATAGCTCACTAATCTAGCTTCAAACTTCAAGGGGCTATCTCTATCGATACACTCGTAAATATACAAGACCCTCGGTTTTTGAAAATTGCAATATTCAAATAAAACTAAGGACAAATCAAGCTAAGAACCAGACTAAGGAAGCAAAGAACAAAGGACTGGGAGCGACCCACTTATACTTAACTCTTACTTTTACTAATCAAAATATTATAGAGATTCTAACTGTCAAGTTCTACATGACCTAATGGTCTTTTTAAGAATACTCACGCCAAAAAGGTTATCAGTCAGGAGTGACATCATGTGGAGGATCAAAAATCAGGAAGGTCAGAAATATACTGGGCTGCAGAATCAAAGAATCTCCAGAATCCCCGTGCACGGGAGTACCTTCTTACTAGAATCCTGTTGTTCTGTCCTCCTCAGTTTATTTCAGTCTCCTGGCACGATCACTCCCACAGAAAGTCACTTCTCTGATGATTCCCGCGTTAGGGCGCCAACTGAAGAACTAGGTAATTTTCGCTCTCAGGGAATACTTACTAATATAACAAGAACTTGGCACAGACTCTGAAAATATGAAAAGACATCTTTATTAAACTTAACATAGTGAGGCCACGTCACCCAGAAGCCGTAGCAAGTGGATGAGGTAGTCTGCTGAATGGTCTCAGCACAGACCTTTTATACCATTTATTATGCCCTAGGCACACATTTTCTCTTTGAAGTACATTATTGTTGGTCACTCCCAGGACGTGCACACAAAGCACTGTATGATGACAAACCCACTTTTCAGTTTGTCCAGCCCAAAATTAATCATAAAACAAACCCATAATAAACATTCTTCTTTAGACAAGCTGGACAAGACCCATAATGAAAAGGCCCGCAGCCCACATCATAAATAGACCATAATGAAGGAACAGAAACAGATAGGAGCAAGATAAAGGGGTGTGTGCGTGTACAATAAACATTGCAATGTCCTGCTCTTTGATCTCTATCTGACCAGCTGCCTAACAAGGAACTGGCTCAACGAGGTCAGCCTCGGGCAAGGGAGTCAGCTTTCGCCAGGTCATGCAGGAGTCAGCACAAACCCATGCTAAGGTTATGTCCTTAAATACTTGTTCTGCCACAGTGAGGGCCTACTGTAAGGGCAATCCACAAAATGGCTGCCGTTCACAAAATGGAACCTGAGGGTTCAGAACAAAAATGACGATTTCGAGGTGAAATCGTTACTGGAATATGACGAAAATGCTTGTACATAGTGTACTAGCCATTTTCGGTCTTTTGATACCAAAATCGTCATGCTACGACAAAGTTTATTACATGAGTCCAGAATTTTCAGTACCACAGCAACAGATTTCCTTAAAACTTCAACCCGTTTGCCACCATACGCAAAGATTTTTATACAAGACTCCCCAAGTTGCACATTACTTATCTTGTCATAATCAGCAGCATTAATTAAGGTAAAAGGAGAACCAGAATCAGCTAAAAAGATCAGACAGGTATCATTTACAGAAATTTTGCAGGAAGGTGATTTTCTTTTGTGGACACCCCCCAAGGCAGCTAATTCTACCACACCATCCCCAAGAAATGCAGAGGAGGACAGCATAAGCAATTCATAGCACTCTTCATCGGAGTCATCAGTAATGGTTTTTACAATTTGATCCTGATTTCTCTTGGTGGAGGCGACTTTGCACATCCTAGAATAATGGCCCTTCTTTCCACAGTTGTAACAAGTCTGATTTAGTGCAAAACAAAACTTAGCATTTCCAAGATGAGTAGTACTACCACAATGGAAACATATTACATCCTTTGGTATAGCCTTGGTTTGGTTAGAAGTCACAACGGAGGAACGTGGAACGCCAGAAAGAGGCTTTGTAACAGACGGCGACTTGGTGGGTTTGGAAGTGGATTTCAAAAGTTTAACCTCGGTGGAAGAGGTAGGATTGCTCATCTCTTTCACGCAAAACTGAGAATGTTCAATAGATCTAGCAAGAGTTAGAGCAGTTTCTAAGTCAGGATCATCAGACGATAGCAGCTTCTTTTGAATTTTCTTGTTGAAGGTCTTCTCAATAAATTGATCCCGGATGATTTCATCCCTAAATTCCCTGTAATTACAATTGACCGCAAGAATTCTGAGTGCAGCCACAAAATCATCAATCGATTCACCAGGAATTTGAGCTCGCTGAAGAAATTTGTGTCGTTCAAGAACAATGTTCCTTTTTAGACTAAAACGCTTGTCCAAGGTTTTGATGACTGTGGCATAATCATCCACCAACAAGGAATCACCACTATCTCCACCAGTCACTAAAGTACTCACAGTTTCCATGGGAAGAGTTTTTAAGACACTTCTGCCTTCAGCCCCAAGGTTATAAATCAATAAGGCTTTCTTTTTTTTTTAGAAGTGAAAGTCTCTCCATCAATTGCCTCGAAAAACACCTCAAAAGTGTCCTTCCAATCATCTCACTTCACAGGAGGCGTGCCAGCGGACTGTAAAAAGGGTGGGGGTGCTAAAACGCGATCCATAGTGGCACGTGGGTGAGTTGCTGCCCCACCTAATACCAACAATGACAGACGAACCCAATAAAATTAAACAGTGCAATCAAATCACAACAAAGAAATACATAGAGGTGTGCACTATAATGAATGCTGTGCACATCATTGGTGAAGAGTTATAAACTGAAACGGTGCAATCAAATCACAAGGAAATATAAAGTGGTGTGCACCATAATGAATGCTGTGCACATCAGCGGTGAAAAAGTAATGTAATCAGATATCACAGATGCCGCTGTGCACACAGTAGAACAAGATGCTGGCGCTGATGAGCACACGAGAAAAAGGTTGTGCGCGTCAGCGGGAGAAAATTGGAGACTGAATGACAGTATATGTGGCAGGAAAAGAAACTGCGCATTGCGAGGTAAAAGCGATGTGATTGCCACTGTTCGTCAGCTGACCGCGCTGACTACGGAGCTGTGCACGTTAGCGAGGTTACTATGGCAAAGGGAACCCAAAATGGCCACACGCAGCTTCAGAATGACGCGTGAAGGTCAGACAGGACGTGCAGGACAGAGTCAGGCACACGCGGTAACGCGAGAGCAGACGGCTCAATCGCGGATCAGGACTAGTTCGAAGGGTACTTTAAAATGCTGAACACGCAGACCCTTAGCCAGCCAGGATGCAATGAAGACCACCATGATTGTAGGAGAGAAACAGGAATCGCCAAAGGAGTGGCAAACAAAACGCGGAATTCGGTGGTCCCACGAAGACAATCATACGAAAACAGCAGGTTGCAGTACTTCAAACAAACAATGGGGAGGCTGGATCTGGCTCAATCTTCGCCAGTGAAAGGAAGTAGAGCTCCACACCAAAGGTAAGTTGGAGGGTACTTTATTCAGACCAGTCACAGGAACTCCCCGGCAGCAACTGCCGAAGTAAGAACTCTACACACACAATGTTCCACGCAGGGAACGTTCATGCGCCCAGGTTCACAGACTAGATCCCAACAGCATTTTATACACATGTTGATATAAATCCTACTTCTTTCTGTTCATATTCTGCTCAAGGAATTCATTTTTTATTCGGTCTCTTTTAACAGTCAATAGTTCCACGTCTATTCCTAAAGTCAGCCATTTTCCTGGCCTCATTCAATTATTTAGGATCCACTTTTCTAAAAACACATAGAAATTTCATGAGCAACCTCCTAGTTATCTTCATTTAATTTGAGTGAAGACATTTTCCAAATAGTATTGATATAATTATGCTTTTAGGATTACAGCAGTGAGATTGTAACATAAATTTGAGGCTATCTATGAAAAAAGTCACATTTCAACTGTTTTTTAGGACAATCATTTTAAGGTCAAGGAATTCCACTGATGTTTTGGAGATGGAGGTTATAATGTTGACTCTGCATTAATTGTCAACAAGAAAATCAATGCAGGGGGTACGTGGCTAACTGACTAAGATGGCAGCAGCATAATGTAGAGGTTCCTGGACCCGGGCATTGAGATCCAACTCATTTCCCCAAACATCCAGTATCAGATTCTGCACATTGCAGCACTGGCAGCCCGGTTACTGGACAGCCCTGAAATGGCGATTTATTTCAGCAGAGTGCTCTGCGGATCTCTGCCTGTGAGACCCTGATAGTGCCACAGCAGCAATGGTGGCCAGACTGATGTGAGGCCTGCACCCTGGTTTGGGTGAGCGGCAGGGAGCAGCAATGATGGCTGCTATTTCTGAGGCATGTACTCCCCCGGACCCATGTGCAATGGACATGTTGGCTAATGTATCTCTCTGATCAGCACCTGGGGATTACAGGTGATAGGATTGTGGCTAGGAGATAAGTGTAGGCCCCACTGGGTGAAAGTGTAGTGGCATGGGAGGAGCGCGAGTAGGCCTGACGGCCAGGTTCAGTACTAGTGGCGGCACTGAAGGGCAGAATGGGTGTTTGGCGGTGGATCCCCCATCGACTGTGTACTTCCCCTGATGCTGGCCCAATGGTGGCATGATAGCCGGACCGGCCGGACCGGCCTGAGATCCCAATCCTCTGGACTGTAGGTGAGGCTGTGCAAGAAAAAGGCCAGGTCGCCTGTGGTGGTGTCCGGCGCTCCCTCCCACCTCGTGTGACTCCATCAGTGGGTGAGGACTATGGATGACAGCTGGCTGCTTCGTTACACCATGGCCTGCATTACGGTGAGCGGCTGTGGAGCTTGGACCCCCACTGGGGATCGGGTAGCAGCCTCCGGTGGCAGCACTGCACACGAAGGCCTGAAGCTTGGGGTATGTCACATGGAGGCATGGAGGGGACCCCGACCGGCTTAGCGGACAGCCGGTGTGTCGCACAGAGTCCCTCCGCTTTTCCACTGTCTACCTGTAGCGGCCTCTGAGGGGCCAGGTCTGAAGCCATATCAACTGCGTGCTACCGACTGGGCCTTCCCTGTTGCATGGTTGGGGTCTCAGCTTGCTATTTCCCGTGGGCACTGAGTGGGGTGGTGCCCTGAGCCTAAATGTGACACTGCTCCGGATTTTGTTGGCATCAAGGCCCGGCTGGTGCCCGAACTGAATGTGCTGGAGCTGCAGAGTGCTGTGGAGAGATAGAATAGTATCAGAAACTCAGAGGGGCCCCTTGGGGTGAGGCGGTGGGGGCTTGCAGCAGCTCCCCTATTATGAGATCAATGCTTGACTCTGATCAAGCACTCAACCTACCTGTACTGCTAATAGCTAAGGCTGGCAGGGATGAGTGTGGTCATAACCTGCCTGCTGGAGACTACACTGAGGTGTGGAAAGGGGTCTGCAGGAGGGGCCCCTGTCCTTCTTGTTCAGCACATCTACACATGGGGCATCTTAGCGGGCACCACAACGTTTGCATACTCTGCCCCTTTTGAAGGACGTGTCTTTTCCCATGCCCACACGAAGCAGCCGTGGCCAAGGCCTTACATATGGTGTGGAGTACATATGGGGGGTAGTGTGCAGTCAGTTGGCTGCTCGGGTGCAGGGTGAGCAACCACGCTCATGTTCTGGAGGGGGGGGCCCTTTCCTGCACTGAGGTGAGGGCAGTGAGAGGTGCATATCTCACGCAACTGCCATGCTCATGGAGTGTTGGTGTTCACCATGGGGCGCACCAGGAACAGATCTGAAAAACCAGACCCAGCCTCTCGTTCCTGTTCAACCCCCTCCAAGAGCTCCCAGACACCAGAGGACTATGTTCCCCCAATGGCAGCTCTGCCCCACAATGACAAGCTGGACGTCATCCTTCAAGAAATTCGTCATTCACGAGTAGCAATTGGACAATGCCTTGGGGCCATCACGACTGAAGTCATCCTATTCAAAGATGATCAACGCAAACTAACTGATAGAGTCAAACAGAATGAACTGCCTCTCTCGGTCTTATTCCCAAGCCAAGCAGATCATGCACCACAGCTCTACCACCGGCACCGACTGGTGGAACAGCTCTAGGACCGTGCGGATGATGCAGTACAGAGGGCACGTAGAAATGATGTCTGTATTGTGGGAGTTCCAGAGGGCGCAGGGGGCTCTCATGCCACCTAATCATCGAAAACTGGCTCCAGATTGTGGTTGCACCAACAGGGCTGTCCGAACTGTTTATGGAGGATCAGGCATACCCGGTCCCCTCCAGGCATCCTATGCCGGGGGCTCCGCCATGACCCATGGTGGCAAAAATACTTAATTTCAATGGCCAGGATGTGGTGCCACCTCCATCTTGAGAAAAGGCACATGTCCTTATAGAGAATGCCAGGGTTTTGCTGTTTCGGGATTATTCAATTGCCATCTAGCACCAACGCGCTTCCTTCCAGGAGGTCAAGAAACACGCACAGCTGGTCTCCAGTACGCACTTACTGTTCCCAGCCAGGCTCAAGGAGATCCATGCACAACAGATCATCTTCTTTGAACTGCTGGAAAAAGCATGTGACAGGCTGGAGCAGCATCTTCCGGATTCCCAATTGGGAAGGTCTCTGAGACCAGACCCACCAAAGCTACAGAGAGCTAGCACAGGGGTGCCGGGGGGCATTGGACAGAGGCGGATCCGTTGTGGCTCCCTCCGTGTGACAGGTACTGGAAGGATAGCAAGAGGCTATCAGATTGGCGACTACCCTGCGACAATCCAAGACAACAAGCAGCTCCAGCTCATCACAGGGCAGTGTTTTGAATTCGAAGTCAGTGGACAGAGTGGCTCTGTTCCACTTGATCACTCCGCAGATGACACATGACTTATTGGATTGAAGATCGTGAGTACTGCCTGTGTGATACTGTATAATGTGTTTGTTTTTTATAGGTAGTTGCCCGTAGTCTCTGTGAACTGGGCTACCCAGATTGCTCTTGAATAATATGATTGAAGTGACTCTCTGTATTGCCCTGCAACTGTAAGTTGACTTATTCAACCAAGTGCTGTGAGGACCGCCTGTAGCTCATAGTTTCCTCTCAGGGGACCGCCACCAGTCATACAGTATGGGATAGGCATTATGTTTACAATGTTAAACCTGGATCTCGAGCAATACTGTGACTCCAGGTCCGTATGGGCAACCATGATTGAACCACCTTCGTTCCACATCCACATGACATCCCACTTGGTGAGCATAGGCACAGCTTTCCTTGGTTATTTTGTTGTTTGTTATTATGCTGCTGAATTACATTGTATCACTGGACCAAGCATGTAGGGAAGTTATTTCAATGTTGAACTTGGTCACTTATCGTATGCACAGGAAGTAAAGTGTGGTGCACAGTAGAAACTGGTGCTCCCACAAGGGGCAAAAATTCTTTAGGGTTTTTGATGCTTGCTGTACCCAATGTTTATAACATGATTACATGGAATGTGAGAGGCCAAGGGATGGTGCATAAGAGACACAGGGTATTAGCACTATTACATAGGTGCTGCACCCATATTAAATTCTTGCAGGAAACAAATCTCACTTCACTGGAGGTTCTGAAACTACGCAAGAAATGGGATAATTATTCCATACATCCTACTCTGCTTATGCGAAGGGGGCTGCTAGATGGCTCTGAGCTGTGGTCCCGTTTTCAGTTTTAGATACTAGAATTGACACCCAGGGGCGATATGTCTTGGTGAGGGGTGATCTGGATGGGGCTCCCATTATGTTGGTCTGTATCTATGTGCCCAACGTGGAGCAAGATGTGTTCCTGGCCCGTTTGTCAACAATGTTAGAGGACTGGTCATTGTACCTGTGGGTGCTGAGGGGGGATTTTAATGCAGTTTTGGACTTGACTCTAGATTGTTCTCACCCCCCTGTTGCCTGGAACTGCCCCCATTTGGCAGGCAAAATCATTGTGACAGTGGATAGAATAGTGGGCTCCTTTGGATGCATGGCGGAGACGCAATTGGATATGAGGGAATATTCTTTCTATTCTTACCCCCATCAGCTACATTTCCATCTTGACAGGTTTCTCTGCTCATTGTGCCTCGAGGTAGATGTCCCATGCACCACTTACTTGGGAAAGACCATTTTTGACCACAGCTTATTAGAAATGGCAAGTTTCGGCCCGATCCCCACCTGGCGCCTACAACCCGCTCTGCTCGAGGATGCAGTATTCAGGGACCCACTTACTACCTGCACTTACACATATTTCTCGGAGAATCCGGGCACGGCCTCCTCCCCACTAGTGGAGTGGGAGGCCTTAAAGGTGGTGATCAGGGGGAATTTTATTATAGCGGTGGAGGGAGCCCACTGAGAAGTTGTCCAGGAAGTAACATAATTGGGAGACAAGATAGGGTCACTGGAGGGGGCTGCGGTTAATGACACTGAGGCAGCTGATAGGCTATAAAAAGCTAGGGTAACCCAGGCAGAACTCCTTGAACACCTCAGTGTCATAGACTACAAGGCTTACACTGAAAGGACACTTGCGGATGCAGATATATCGGGTGAACTTCTTGATATATCTAGATCCCTCACCCACACCAATTCAAATAATAAATACACTGACCCATGTGTCTGCCACGACACAGCTATACATGAACATAGCTTTTCATAACTTTTACACACTACTGTACACTGTCCGGCTCCCACAGATCAAAGTCAATTCGCTTCCCTTTTGCAACAAACAGCACTGCCAAGAGTTCCACAGCCTGATCAAGAGCCCATTTGTTCTCCTATTTCAGTAGGTGAGATATGAGGAGCGATCAAGGAACTAGCCTGCAATAAAACACCAGGGTCCGACAGCATCCTCGTTGAATTTTACTCCACTTATGTCACACAATGTGTGCTGCAATTAGAAAAATTATATAATTCCTGGCTTGAGAATGGTTCCCTTCTGCCTACCACCAGGGAGCTGTTTGTGAGCTCGCTACTAAAGCCTGGCAAGTCACCTACGGATCTTACTCCCTATATACCCCTCTCTTTGTTAAATACAGAGAATGCAATTTTAAGCAAAATACTAGCATGCAGGTGACTCCCGCTGCTTCTTAGGTTATTACACATGGATAAATGTAGCTTTGTTTCCTGACATTGTACCTTCCTAAATATCCGTTCTTTGTTCCACATAATGGAGGTCTCTCAAGAGCAGTACCCTTCTGCTGGCTGTGTGTCCCTTAATATTTGCCAGGCTTTTGACACTCTAGGTTGGAACTACATGATAGCAGCATTGGCCAATTTCGGCAACCCCACGGCACATATTAGATGGGGAAAGTTATTATATACAGCACCTACAGCCAGGGCGCATTCGGGACTTTATATTTCTGACTCATACCAAATCTTGGGAGGGACATGCGTTTTCCTTCGCTGCTATATACATGGACCTCACGCTGTGATTGGGGCCACTTCTATCCAGGCACCTACACATAAGTTTCACTATTTGAGGATCCAAATCTACCAAAAGCCGCAGGACCAGCTCGAGGGAAAATTCATCCGTACAATCAACTTGTTGCACTCCCAAATTGTGTTCTGGGTTACATTCCCTCTTTCAGTGGCTGGGCGCCTGGTGCTGGCAAAGATGGTCATGTTACCGCACCTTCTGTATCATTTTGTTAACCTTCCGCCGGTGGTGCCGTTGTGAGTGTTCAGACTGTTAAACACTTAGTTAGTGGCACTTACCTAGGGAAAGGGGTCCCGTAGAGTAAGCCTTGCAAAGTTACAGTTACCAACTAAGGGGAGGGGGTCTGGGAGCCCCAGATTTTAAAGCATACTGCCAGTTTGGGCAGTTACAATGGCTTATGTGACTGGTCGTCTGGACAGACTCTGACAGATATCGGTGGTACAGCGGAAAGGATTAGACTGGACCATCTCCACCGCCTCATTTGCCAAGGCGCAAAGGTGACAATGATGGGATCCCTGCTATTGCCTATAGCCCTGACATATTGGAAGATGGCAATGAAGTACATGGACTGTAGTGACAGTGGGCTCCTTGTTCCATGAAGGGGTACTGCTGCAACACTGTGATTTTGTTCACGCACGTGGGCTGACTGAAGACCTATTTCTTACACCCGCCAGTATTATCTAGTATGTGCAATGATATTGGGCATCCAAAAAGAAAGAACCAGAGATGCATGCACCACTTCAGGCATTACACACTTCGGGGCATCGCAGACACTTAATATGCTTGCTCTACCGTGGGTTTCGTATCCATCTCCTGATATCACTCTCTTCCTTAGGAGCTAATTGGGTCGATCTATCCCATGAGCTTTCAGAGAAGGATTGGGCTACTATAGTAATATATGCCGCAAAGTCTCTTGCAACTCAGGATTTAAATGTATCCAATTCTCCATTCTACACAGAGCGTACCTAGCTCCACTTAGAGTCAACCGTATGTTTCGATCAGCCTCCTCCACATGTTCTCGCTGACTTACAGCGGATGCAACTCTCATGCACATGCTATGTTCATGCCCATCACTGTCTGTTTATTGGTGGAGATTTGCACAGCCTTAAAAGATCTGACTGCCATCACATCATGGGATACCCCAGCACGCTGTCTCTCAAAGAGCTCCAAAGTGCCATTATGCTTTATCGATTTGTCCCTTAAACTGGCAAAGCAGCTGATAACCAGATGCTATAAATCCCTAAGGGCTCCATAGATAGTCTTATGGCAAGAAAAGCTCATCCGCTGTAGGGAGGCAGAAAGCGGAGCAATACGGCATGAGGAATCTAGGGGGTTGTGCAATGACGCATCTCACTCAAATGGGACACCCTTCTAGAAAGGGTTAAGCTACAAGATGAGATCTCCAAAGAGTAGAAATTGGCCTATGGCTCCAACTAAACATGCAGTAGATATCTTGCCTGCATTAACTTCCTTTCTACATCCTCTCACACTATTGGTCTAGGTACACACGGTGCCCTTCTAACACATACCACCAACTTACATGCTTATCGGCCCCTACCTTCGGAACGCGTTACACACCGGTACTCCTCTATCATTATACAAACAATGCGGCCACACACCAGCGCTTCCACATGATTGATATTTTCTGATTTATTGCATGAGGACTCTCAGATTGGTGATACAGCCTAGTTGGTCGGAGCGGGAGGGTGGAGTTAGAACAGCATACTCCTGTGGCAATGGTTTCCTGAACTGAAGCATGCTGAATGCATATGTGATGTCTCTCATGTGTAATGACTTTCTGTAATGCATTGCCCACTGTGATGTTGTGAAAATGGATATCAATGATGTGACTTCCCTAAACTGCAATAGAACTTGTGTTAAAAAAAAACTAAAACAAGCAAAGCAATGCATCGAAGGATCCATCTGTTTAGAGTCCAAAACATCAAAAGGTCACTGATCCAAATTTATACGTATATACGTGATCCAAATTTGCTTACATTTATAAGTTTCCACTAGCTCCAGACCCCTAGCATTATTTTTATTTTATTTATTTTTTACCCATCATAAGTGTAGCCTATTAGTGTGAAAATTATGTCCCCATCGCACAGTTGTAAAACATACTCCCCATTCATCAAAAAATAATTGTTTCCTAACACATATTGTGTCATGATGAGTAATATATTAATGTGTCCTAAATGAGAAGCCAATTTGTCAGAGAGAAAATACTGTGTGCTTTATGATACAAAGGAAATATAAAAGGAACAGACAAATAGCATAGCAATGCTCTAATCACCTTCCATGTGTAGACACCGCGGTTTACGAATAACATCTCTTGTGTCGCTGACATGTGATGATAAAAATATTATATATGGGATAAGAAATGTATCTAGACAGACCAAGATTCAAAAATTAGATGACTGGTGTGAGAGGATATTTCCCATATAAAAATGTCCCTTCCTCAATGTCAATCACATTTAGTTTAATCCGGCACTGTATAAGACTTTCTAGTTTATGCTGACTTTAACCCTTCTTTTAAGCATTAATAAGTTATCGCCTAAGTAGTCAATACTGCCCATTTAGGCCAGGTGCAGTGTGTTTAAAAGTAGGACATGTAAAAGTTAAATGTAAAACATGTCCTTACAGTGGAAATACCCTAAAAGCCATTTTTACTGTGGCAGGGTTAGTTGTTCCTTAGGAAAGTATTTGGAGGTAATATTAAAATTAATCACATTATATCCTCTTAGGACGTTTTAAAATATTTATTACCAGCCCAATCCATTGCTAAAGCCTTATTTGTAACAAATATTTTGCAAAGGGTACTTTTAAAAATCTGCCTACCTACACAAAGCCTCTAGAAGCCCATTTGAATTAGCTTCCAGTTGTCACCAAGGTGTTAAATAGCCCCTTTGATGAAGAGTAAACTTGCTTCTAGAGCTGAAACAAAGGCCTTAAAAGTGGGCAGGTGTCCTATTCCTTTGGCCGAATGCCCATCTGGGCTTTGCCCAGGAACTTAATTAACTTCAAAGAGGACTATCCTGTCACATGCAGATATAGCTAAACCCTGGATCTTCCACCTCATTTGTCCCCCTAGTCAGCCAGACACCAATCCCAGCTGGAGAGGAGCTAACCCTAGAACTGGTTTTGGGTGACCACAGAGGAGGGGTTGGTCATTTGGATTTAGGTAATTAAGAGCAATGTGGGATTCTTTGCATTAGGGCACACAGTCACCCCCAGCCACATTTCTGGACTCTCTCTTCTGAATACTACTGGACCTGTGGAAGTGCGGAAGCAGGATTGCACCTGCTGCTGAGACCTGTGAGGAGAACTCTAAGGGCTGGACTTGCCCCCACTTGTTCCCAGGGAAAGGATTGAACTCCAAGAGTCAGTTAGCCAAACTCCTGTTATGCTTCAGGGCTACAAAAGTTGCAAAAAGCCTGCTTCCCTGGTAGACCACTGCTGATCGGTGTTCACTCAACCTTCGTGAGTCCTGCTGGTGGTTTCTTTTGGAGTGAGTCTTGACCCCTAATTGCTGTTCTTGAGGTCCAGGAGCGCTTGGCTGGGTTTAGAATGTACTCCTCCTGCCTAACCCTAAAATTTGGGACTTAGAAACGTTTTGCAAAATGTCTGTCTGGAACCAGGACCAACCTGCCAGCCTGTCTGCTAAGGGTGTGTCGCAGTTGGGTGTGACTTTACTGCAGCTACAGCTACGTTCTTCTCTATTGTAGCAAATCTAACTCAGCTGGCCCAACACCCAACAATGTTGAACCCTCTGTGGCTGTAGCCTGCAGTTTTGCCTTGATGAGGAAATCCGACTTCTAGAAAAGAGTTTAAGGGCCTGATTTAAATGTTGGCAGAAATGGTCCCTCCATTGGTTTCTTGGTGGTCATCCCACCCACCCACCTGGGGGTACTCCCACCCTAATGAGATGCTGGCTGGCAATTCCAGGGAAGACCGCCAAGGTCCAGCCGACTCATCTAGGATTTGGGCTCCCAACCCTACGGTGGGATGGGCTGCAGCAGGCAGCAGTGGGAGTCCAGCCAGGATTCCAGTCCTCCAGATTTGTTTCTGGCTACCTTCTAAGGGAAATCTGACAGGAATCCCTCCTATTTCAGATCAGAGGAAAGGTAGGAAAGGGTTTTAGACTTACCTTTTCCAAGGGTGCAAGCTGCGACGTCATCCTCTTCAGCATGGTCTATGTCCTTCCTGTCCTGCTGCACCTTGACCACGACGGACCGGCACGCTGTTTCAATAGAATGGAAGGTAGGTGTTATGGTGTGTACGTGTATGCATTGCATGGTGTGTGGATGTTGGTGGTGTGCTATGCAGTATGTACACAATATGCCTACTACACATATCTTACAAAACACATATATACTCATAACAACATATTTGCATTAAATGTTGAATACAAAATATCACTTACCTGTCTCACCACCACCACTGTCACCCCCCATCAGCCAGGACACCCCAGACCAACAGGAACTTCCAAATAGACTTGGCAGGACCCTTCTGCCATGACAGCAATGGAGGCACGGTCACCAGCACAGAAGACTGCTGCCGCGATGGACTTCTGTGTGTTGCGTAAGCATCTAGATATGACGGGCACAACACCATCAGGTTGACGGAAGACTTGGGAATGCCGCCAAGGCAGACCGGCGGTAAGACCGCCAAGATCTAAATCAGGCCCTAAGTCACTAGGCCGAGCAGCATCCAATCGATTTTGCTGACTGCCTAGGTGCGAATTTGGGACTTTTCTCACTCCAAATTCTTCCCCCTTCGTTGATTGCTTCACCGAGACCTCATCCTTCATCAAGGGGCCCATCTTTGGATCCATCCTAGAGCCTTATCCCTCTGGTCCCTCTGAGGACAGTACTGCCTTAAATTTGTGAAGGTAACTTTTCGACCAGGTCAAATCCAACCCTTGCATCCGACTTGCCGTGCATCATGCTTTTCCTTAAACCTTCCCCATGTCTCAGTCTAGGGCGAACAGTTACACACAGTTTGGTACTATTTGTTTTAAAAAAAATCATATATCAAGTTCACAGAATTGGATTTTTGTTGCTTAGGTGTCATTTTGTTCATTACAATAGTTTCTATTTTTATACATTTGTGTGGGAATTTTATTTAGTTATTTTCTTTTACCTTTAACTGCTTTGTTACTTTTAAAGGCTTCACACATTTTCTTAAGTTTAGCCTGTCTGCTCTGTGCCATTGCTACAATTGGTTGAGCTCAGGTTTAAATAACTGAAACCTTCACTGGTCCTAATAAGCATAGTGACATTATTACTTGTGGTGGACCACAAATAATAATCCACTTTCTCACAATACCTTACCTCCGTTTACCTCTACCCATCCCACTCTTGAACCCTTAGTAGTCCCTGCCTTAACCTTCAAACCCTCTGTTTTAAGTGACTTAAAAATAATGTCATTAAAAAAATACATACATGCATTGTAAAATGCTTAAAAAGGGACCTTGTTGTACCTAAGTGTGTTGTAAGTGTTCTTGTTGTAACATCCATAGTGGCAAAACACTACATAGTTACATACCTTTAAAATATCTCTATTTGGAACAATGGTACATAGGAGGAGTCCAGGTGTATTTATTTCTGTCAAACATTTGCTTCATTACAAAAATAACTTCATCACAAGGCCAAACTGAATTGATCTAAAGAGTCTGAAACACTTTCCTACAATACTTGTGAACAAACAACTGGCTTATAGATGAGAAAAGGTTGCTACACAAGAAAAACTATGGGAAGGAAACTTTCTGAAGTTGCCCTAACCTATGCCATCTGAACGCTAAATCACCAGAACTGTTCTTTCTTCTCAATCTGGGTCAATAAAAGCTTTGAATACTCATATCTCCACAATCTCAAAAAGCTCATGGGCTAAATCATGATTCATTGTATAGCTGATCCATAAAACTTTGCAAGGCAGCACATCTGAAGATATGCTGTTCTGTATGTGATCTCTAGGGATTCTCTTATAAATCGACTTACGTACGATAATCTCAATCTCAGTTGCATTGCTTAAACTACCTTGGTTTGCTTACTACAGCTGCTTTTCCAAGTTCTGGCCCATCTAGTTAATAGATAATGTTTAATTTTGTATTACCCACAGGTATGCATGTAGCAAAGCTCATCCCTGAGTATAGATTTGAAAACAAATGCATTAAAAGTGATATACAATGAACAAACCTTGTACACTCTCTCACTCTTAGCAAGCCAGTATTTACCCTACTCTGCGTGGTGCAAAGCCTATTGAACAACTTATTCTTACCGTACATGTACTCATTGCACTGGAGGTTTTTTTAGCCTATTTAGTAAATCAATGAGGAGGAATCATTACCTGATATTACTCACTAAAGAAAGCTCATTCCCATAGCCTCCAGAGAACCACAAACTCCTGGGATTTTCTGTTTGATGAACGAGTGCCATCCATTGGTGTGGCAGAGGACATTAAGTGGTAGATTAATCACTATTTAGCACACCGCAACGCAGCCAAAGCGGCAAGGCATCTTGCTGCGGTGCGGTGCACTGCATCAAATGGAGAGAGCAGGAATGTGCCATATCTACCAAGATCTCTCCCTGCTCTGGCGCATTATGTGCTGCCTAGCACCAACGCAGGCACTGTTGCACTATGATGCAAGGGTGCCTGCGTTGAAGGCAGGATTGTTTTCGTGCAAAAAGGGGCACATTCATGCACAAAAACAATACTTAGAGGTGTTTTCCTCCTTCTAAGTGTGCTGTTTTCTAAGCACACTTAGAAAGAGGAAACGAGGAGAAATAAAGCTATTTCTCCTAAGTGCGCCTCTATCAGGAAGGTGTTCAATTTTGATGCATTCACAGGTTTGCTTGTCTTTTTAAATTTGGGAATGCATAAAAAAGCATGCTGGGTGAATGGGATCACCTACACTCCACTCAAATAATGCCTTCCAGGTGCAGAGGTAATGGAAGGCAGCGACTTAAGGTGCGTTGCGTTACTCTAGATTTACCAAGCCATGAACGGCAAAGCAAGGTGGCTTTGAATGACTTGGTTAATTTGACTTAAGGCTTGTGTTGCCCTTGGGTTACCACTGTCATTTTTTAAGGCAGTCCACCAAACGTTTAACATTTTAGGTATTTTAGAAACAAACTTTAAAAAAAGTAAAGTTTTTCTGAAAAGCTAAAATCAAATAACCACACCATGGGAGTTTTCTTCCAGAGGGTTGAAAGTTATTATATGCTTTATTAAACATAAAAAGGCATTACAATGTCCATCCTAAGGACTTTCGTCTGATGACCTTTACTTCATTGGACCTTTATAGGAAGCTTTTGGTTGCCAACACGGGCTCTGTCATTGAAAACTGGCAGTCTGCGCATTTCTAAATGAGGCGTGCCGACCAAAAGTTTAGCAGACAGAGCACTCTGTCACATTTGCAACAGAGTACCCTGTCCGACAAACTTGAAATCACTCCCTAAATATCATTGGCACTGACTTAGTGGTCGACTGCCTTTGTGCCAGTGTTCAGTGCCTCTATATAGATTAATAGTGAGATGTGGGCCACACCCTTGCTCTGAAGATTTTGATCTAAAGACTTGGCATTGTTATTCTTGTAACCTCTCTGAGCATGTAGGTAATCTCCTAGATATTATATGCTCTCATATGAAACCTCAGGCCCACCACCAGCTTTTGCCAAGGTACAGAAAAGCTTGCCTTGTTCTTCATGGCACTGCCATCTTTGGGTAGGTGGCCACTCAAAAAAGCCTATATGTCTAAAAGAGGCTCCTCTAAAATTCCACCATTATTTCACTCACAGGCAGAAGGACAGCACTATAGTATAGGAAAAGAACATTCCTTTTAGCTTACCTCTGCCTTTACAGAAATAGACCATTATCAAATCTTGTTTGGTTCTCCTACATTAGGAACAATCCAGTCACAACTGCTAAGCACAATCTGGCATAATATAAACTTCAAATCACACACAACTGAAGAGGAAAGGAAAGACTCCTACATCAACCTCCCCTACAAATATCAAAACACACAAAAGAGAAGTAGCAGTATTTGCAATCACGCTATTATGTTCAGTGGCACACGTTGTTTGTTTAAAACTGCCCTCACCCACAAATTGTGGCATGCTTCATCATCTTTGCAGTATAAGAGTGAACATGAAAATGATGGATTTGAATGCAAACCAGAGTAATTCCCAGTGGCTACAATTAATTAAAATATTCTATTGATCTAAATAAAATATTGCTTCAAAGTCCTTCAGTGTATAAAACATCCTAAATTATCAGTAGACCTGCAATAAGATAGGCTAGGTTGGTAATTGTCAAATCATTGTTTGCTCTTAATATGTTAGTCTGCAACCTGGCAAATAACCTGAAAATAAGCAATCCTCGTTCTTGACTTGCCTGACTAAATTCGAAAGACGTATAGTGAGTGTTACTAAGCCTATTACAACAGTTTAATGTCTGCAATCACTCCCAGTAATGATGTAGGGACACAATTACTATTTGTGATCTCCTTTCCTTGTATTTCTATATCTCACTTGGTGAGTCTTGACCTCTTCGTGTCTATGAAACAGCTTATGGAGAAAATTATGTTCTGTCCAAATGGGAAAGCGCTGTAGTTAATGGCCTATTTCTAAGAGACTTGCAAATGATTGCAGGAGATTTACACTCTCAGGCTTGTGTCATTTGTTCTTTTTGTGAGCAAGCAGTAGCTGGTGCACAAACTGTACTGCCATTGTGTATCTTCCAAACACAACTGCGAATACACACTTTATTTGCATACACATATTCCTGTCTCTTTCCTGGATAAGGCAAGATAATGGGGGGCTCATTTACAAGCCCATTGCACTGCCGGTGCATCTCTTTTAACATGCACCGGCGGCGCAATGGGCTTGCCATTGTTTTCAAGGCCCCGTAAAGTCATCCTTAGTGACTTTTCGTGGCTTTGTAAATATGAGCCCCATTTAACGCATTGCTCTGCGTGAAAGGGGAATTCCATGGATGTCACTGTGGGTGTTCCCATGCAACATCCATTGACCTTGAAACATTCTGAGATTTAAATTTTGCAAAACTGGGAATGCGGCAGAATCCTACGCCTCCCCAGGGAAAGTGTTGGAATGGCGCAATGAGGAGAAATACTTTTATTTCTCCTCGTTTTTTGCTTTTGCAGCACGCATAGAAAGAGGAAAATGCCATTAATGATTGTTTTTGTGCAGGAAGGGACAAAAACAATAATTAATGGCATGTTCCCTTCCTGCACAAAAACAATCATCCCCGCAGCTCTAGCACTCTTGCAAAATGACACAAGGGTGCCTGCGCTGGTGCATGGCAGCCAATTGTGCGCTAGCGCAGGGGAAAGCACATGGATGCGTCATATTATTGTTAGTACGATGCATCCCTGTGCTTTGAAAATGACTGACCACGGCGCAGATAAATGGCTTGCAGCGCTGTGCTGCGTCATTTTCTTGTAGATGTATCTCAGAAGTCTAACACTCAACATCACGTATGCTTATGGGAATTCTATTTAATGATATTGTGCCTCAATCATTTCATTTCACTCTGAATGTCATCAGAATGATGGGAGTCTTCTATTGCACTTGCTCTACAAAGGCATTTGGCAGTGATTCATGGCTGAGCCTACAAAATGAAATAAAAAAATAAGGCTTTTTCTCTCAATTTATCTGGATTGTACAATCTCATTATTAGCTTCTGGCAATATATATGTCTCCATTTGTCATATGATTTTGTTAATATTTTATCTATATTACCCTAGATCCATTTAAGTGAGCAATAGGAAAATCTGCTTTAGAATGAACAGTGCGAAACCTACTTTATGCCGATGGCAAGCACTTTAAGCATACAGATGCAATTATTTTCACCCTGTGAAATGGACGTGAAACCTAAATTGTGAATTTCCAAACAAACACACACTGTACAAGAAGAAATCTTTAGGAATACTGCCATGTTTTAGACAGCATGGCAAATTGAATGTGGGCAAAATCGTAGGCCCCTGAGTTCAGACGCTGTGAACCTTCCCTAAATATATCAACTAGCACACAGATTGACACTTTCAGAAAAGTTAGAAGAAGCATAAATAGTGAGTAGATGGCATTCCCTATGAGGTCACATTCCAAATAAATGTTCTTAACTCTCTGGTCTGCTGGTAATATGCCCAAATAGAACAGAGGACACCTGATGCAGGTTACCTGATAATGTGGTTCACCTCTAAGTGCAATTCCGACTCGGATTCTAGGTCACTATATTAGCAAAGGTGCATTGATGGTGTCTTTCACTGGTGATAGCACAATGCTTGATCCTGCTTGGTTGGTGTTTGTCAGTAGTTTACAGACTAGCCTGTATGTTCACTAGTTGGCACTCTACTGGATCAATAGTATATATCATCACCAGAGGCGATTAATGGACATCTTTAGAAAGAATTTTAGCAAATTTCATGGCACGCTTCTTTCACTTAATTATTGGTCAAAAATATTCAAAACACGAGGGCAGCACGGGAGATTCACCTTAGTTTGCCAGCGGTTTTATGTCATCAATGCAAATTTATTTGATCCAAAAGAACCTAAATGAGCTTCTGCGATTTACTGGCTTGAATGTCCACAACAAACATCCGGTCTGCAAAGAGAGAGCTTGGCACTGTTTGTCATTTTTGCCTACACGCACTCCAACTAAAATGAACTTAAAGAAACTTTGGGCACTGATTTTTAGTTCTATCTTAAATCACTATTGGAACGAGAATGTGGCCTGCCTGATAAACAGATATGCACCCCTGCCCTGAGTTACCTAATTGTATGTTATTCTGGCATTATGACATTCTTTTGATGTCAGCACTGATGAAATTGCGATTCTCCTATTAACATGACCAGAGAATCTGGATTTCATTAAAGACACGGAGGCTAACATTATGCATACAACTTTTAATGCAGTCCAAGCATAGCCGCATATGTCACAAAGCAAAAGTTCCAACTTAGAATACATATGAGTCAACAATAGCATGAATCACTAGGCAATCAGCCTCTTTTAAATGTAGTGACAATGAAAAAGGAAAAGTCCAAACAACTCCAATGAAACATCAAACTTGAAGAAGGATGACGGAAGAATACACCATCCACGATTGATCCACAGATGTGGAATCAAGAAGACAAGTTATCTGCAAGGCAAAGAAAGGTTGTTAATAAATCCCAATAAAAGTATTAAGGACAAGAATAATAAACAATCATCTAAATAACAATTCCTGAAAAGGAAAAGGATGTAAGTAATCCTGCAAAGGAAAAGAATGTTTGTTTGTAAGTAAAAAATTCAAATAAGCATATCATAACATATATTATATCATTTAATCAACCACCCAGGGAAAGGGTGGGAGGGATAATGTTAGCCTCCGTGTCTTTAATGAAATCCAGATTCTCTGGTCATGTTAATAGGAGAATCGCAATTTCATTACAAGACCGGAGGCTACCATTATGCATGTTGGTAGCCATGTAAAACAACATCAGACATGTGAGAAACAGGTTTGCAATAATGATGAGCAAAGGTTCTAGAATTAGACCAATCAGCAGCCTTTAGAATATCATCTAACTTACCACCTGACCAGAATGACTTACTGGCCATTGCGCATCTAATAGAATGTGGTTTAAAAATAATCAGATTGATTCCAGCAAGTTTCATGACTGTTTTAACCCATCTAGCAATAGAGGTAGAAGAAATTCCTTTATGGGGTTTAACAAAAGAGATGAGTAACTGAGATACATTCAAAGGACGAAGAGAGTTCATTCTCACATCATATTCTTTCATACATTGAACAACACATAGTTTAGTGCAAGTATCAAAACGAGGATAGAAAATAGAATCTGACATGGTTTTAGTTCTTCTATGTATTTCAAATTTGACTCCAAAAATATCGTAAGATCTAAAAGAAATATCTAGAGCTTTAACATCAGAGACTCTTCTGCATGAAATTAAGTAAAGAAGAGTAGCTAATTTGATAGAAAGATTCTTCCTGCTGAGAAGAGAATTAACTGGCCAAGAACAAAAAAGGTCAAGAATTAAATTAACATCCCAAAGAGATTGATATCTAGGTTGAGGAGGTCTTCTAAGTCTGATACTTTTAAGTATTCTACAAATAATAGGATTTTTACCTACCGTTTTATTGTTAATTAGAGAATGTCCTGCAGAAATAGCAGATCTAAAACAATTGAGAGAGCTGTAACTTAAACCTCTATCGAATTGTTCTCCAAGAAAATTAACTATATCAACAATAGGTGCCTCCACGGGATCCACGTCCCTTTCCAAGCACCAACGTGACCAGACTTTCCAAATGTTGTTGTACCGGTAATGTGTTCCAGGGGCCCATGACTCTCCAAGTAGAGTTGAAGCTGTTGACAAAAGTCTAGCGAGATCGTTAGATCTCCTGACACCTTCCAAGCAAGAAGGTTCAAATTCCCTGTCTGAACAAGAGGGTGAATTTGTCCGTCTGCGTCTGTAAGAAGATCTTTCAGAGGAGGAATTAGGAAGGGAAAATCATAGGTTAGTTCTAGAAGTGTTGGGAATCATGCTTGGGATGGCCAAAACGGAGTTACTAGGACAATTGAGGATCGTTCTTGTCTCACTTTCTGAAGGAGTTTCTGGATCATTGCAAATGGAGGGAAGGCATAAGCGTTGATCCCTACCCAAGGTTGGAGAAAGGCATTCACTGCTATAGCACCAGGATCGGGCATCCAGCTGAAATAAGATATCAATTGGGTAGTCAATCTGCTCGCAAATAAATCTACTTGGAATGGGCCCCAGAAATGATTGAGGGAGTTGAAAACAGAAGTGTTGAGCTTCCAGTCGCTGTAATCCAAGATGAATCTTGAATTCCAATCTGCACAAAGATTGGATTTCCCGGGAAGGTATTCTGCTCTGAGAGATATTTTGTGTTCTAGGCAGAAAAAACAAAGCTTCTTTGCTAGATTGGAGAGGTCTTCTGACTTGGTCCATCCTAGACGGTTTATGTTAGCGACGGCAGACATGTTGTCCATTTTCTATATGACTGATCTTCCTTGAAGACAGCTTTTGAAGCTCATTAGAGCATAAAGCCCTGCTGTTATTTCTAGATAATTGATGTGGTGCAGGGATTCTTGTTGTGACCAAATTCCGCCAGTGTTCTGGTTCTGTAGACAAGCACCCCAGCCATGAAGGCTGGCATCCGATTCTAGAATAAAATCTGGTGCTGAACCAAAGATCGCTCACCCGTTCCATGCATCTAGATTGTCTAACCACCATGTTAGTTCTAAGATGGCTTCTGGGTTTAAGGAAATTCGATCTCCGTACCAAAGACCTGATCTGAGAGCTCTTGCTTTTATTCTCTGAAGGGCTCGATAATTCAATGGTCCCGGAAAAATGGCCTGAATTGAAGAAGATAGAAGACCTTAAAGTCTGGCTAGTTCTCTTAGGGAGAGATTTTCTTGTTTCAATACATGCCTTATCTACTTTCTGATTTTGGCAATCTTCTTGCGAGGCGAAAGGAGGAGACATTCTGTTGTGTCTACTGTGAAACCCAGGAACTCCATCTTCTTTGAGGGAACTAGAATGGATTTTTCCCTGTTTACGATGAAACCCAGACTTTCTAAAAGGTCTATAACTGTCTTGAGATCTATGATGATCTGAGCATAGTCTTGAGAAAGAATCAGGATGTCGTCTAAGTAGATGATGAGACGAATAGCTTTTCTCTTAGACATGAGGCAACTGTTCTCATTACCTTGGTGAAACACCAAGGGGCAGAGGAGAGGCCGAAGGGGAGAGCCTGAAATTGAAAGAGATGGTTTTTCCAAAGAAATTGAAGAAAGGGTTGGTGTTCCTTTGCCATGGGAATTGTAAAATAGGCGTCCTTCAAATCTAATTTGACCAGCCAGTCTCCTTCTAGTAAGAGGTCTCTCAGAAGATGGATGCCCTCCATCTTGAAATGTCGGTATACAGGGAATTTGTTGAGTTCTCTGAGATTTATAACTGGTCTCAAACCCTTGTCTTTCTTTTCCACAAGGAAGAGAGTACTTATGAATGTCATAAATTCCATAGGAACCTCTAGAATTGCTCCTTTTTTTAACATTGAGGAAATTTCTTCCTCTATGATTTTTTCTTGATCTAGAGTAAGGGGTATTGTTCTTGTAAGAGAGTTCTGGATTGGAATCTGGATGAAATCTATAGAAAAACATTGTGTGATAGTTTTCCAATTGTGGTAAAAGAATCTCAGTCTGTCACCTACTTTTGTATTCAAAGAAAGGGGAGGGAGAGGAGTACTCACTTTGAGGGGTGGGGTCGGCAGGTGCACCTCTCGTTCGGAATACTCTGGAGCGGAAAACTCTTCCTCTGGGTGGATAGAACTGTTGTTGGTTGGGTGGTTGGTATCCTCTACCAAAGTTCCCTCTGTTTCTTGGAAAGGGGCGTCTGTTGAATCGGCCGGAAGATTGTCCCCTTCTTCCGGCCCTTCCAAAAAGCTTATTTTTGTAATTAAAAACTCTTTTCATGTTTTGATGTGCTTTATCTAAAGCGGTAAAGGTTGATACGTAGTTTCCCAAACTTTTAATAAGGTCCTCTCCAAAAAGTAAACCTTTTGGGTTAATGAGGTTTCTTTTTTAGCCATATCGATTAATTTTGGACTCATTTTATTGAGGACCACTCTTCTTCTTTCACAATTTAGTCCTGCGTTGGCATTTCCTAAGAGGACAAGTGTTCTTTGGCTCCATCCTCGAATGGAGTGTGTGTCAAGAGGGGAACCATTAAGGTAACTCTCCTCAGCTGCGTCGATTATTTTAGTAAGTGGGCCTAGTCGAGAACTTTATCTTGGCAGATCTTAAGCGACCTTTCCAAGCCTTTGCGTGGGTCTCTTCCTAATTTAAAAAGATAAGTAATTAGTTCTGGATCAAGGTTAGGAGTTTGACAGACTACCTTCAATTGAAGGTCTGGTGCATTCTGCCCTCAAAAGATTGCGAGTTTCCCTTTCTAAAGGGTTCCTAATCCATTTAGATATGAATTTAGAAACGTGCTCATGTGGAGTCCACTCTGAGCTTCTAGGATGTTTAATGTTAAAAGGGGAGAACATTTCTTCCCCTAAAGGGTCCAAGATACTATCTTTAGAAGATGAAGGACCATTGTCGTCATTCAAGAGAAAGGAATCAATATCTTGATCGTCCTCATCTAGGTCAAGAATATATTCGTCAGGAAATTCTGAGCCATCAATATCACTTGGATCATTATCTAGAGCACTTTGGTGAATTGTGCCGCGAGGGACACCCATCAAATTTGTGCCGCTAAGGACACCTTTCAGATTTGTGCCGCGAGGGACACCTGAGGCAAATGAGGTGCGAGGACCTCCTGTAAAATTTGAGGTGCTAGGACCTCCCGTGCTCTCTGGGGTATAATCAATATTATTACTTTTTTTATGCCTCTTACCCCCTTTTTTCGGTGAGATCAATAATCTCTGCTATGTCCAGGTCAGATAGGTCATCATTATCATGGATCAAGGATCTCTTAGATGACATAACTTGGGAGAGAGTAGAAAACATACATGATCTCATCTCCTTGTGGATACGTTTTTTGATGGCATCATTATTAAAATCAGATTCAACAGTAATACTGTGAATTGAATCAGAATCTGACTCAGACATATTTTGAATTGAAAAAATAAATATATAAGAATGTCTGAAGCTTATTTAGAATTCTTAACCTTTCTCTATAAACTTTTTATATATGTACAGCTTTTTTTTTTTTTTGGTAAATGTTTATAATAATCTTTTTAATATATATATATATATATATATATATATATATATATATATATATATATATATATATATATATATCCTCTCCCTTTTTTTTTTTTAATATTACCTTCAAATTAGTTTGTAAATATCAATCCTAATAGACTGATTATGGGAGGGAGGCGGGACGAAAATTTGTTAAATTCACAAAGCGTCGTACCTCAAAAGGTCTTGACAAAGTCTAAGGTATTGGGCAGAATTATGTACGTCTGTGAGATTGTTCTCAAAATAAAAGTGGGTCAGTGCGTCTTTTGAATAATTCGCGCACGAGAGGAAAGAATTATAACTTTAAAATAAAGACAACTACAGGAAAGGAAAGTGGAAGCCAACCTCCGTAAATTGGAGGTTGGGGATCCGGGTATAAGGAGTAAAAAGGTGTTACTGTACCTTTTAAGATGGTATATAAAACAAGTACATTGTATATATATAAATATTATTCCTGTAGGGATTAAGGGGTTAATCAGTATATAGTAACAAACATAGATTAATAATAAAATACAAGTCTTAAACATGAAATTACAATATTATAAGGAGCTAAGTAAGGAGTTGACTTATCTTGCTTGGAGCCGCATTTAAAAGAGGCTGATTGCCTAGTGATTCATGCTATTGTTGACTCATATGTATTCTAAGTTGGAACTTTTGCTTTGTGACATATGCGGCTATGCTTGGACTGCATTAAAAGTTGTATGCATAATGGTAGCCGATGAAATCCTGCTTGTGCACGAGTCCTAGGCCTAGAAATTGGCTCAGACCCTGGCTTTGAGGTTAAGTGGGGAGCAACAATAGCATACCTCTTTGGCGACAGAAGACTAAAATCAGTATCTCTGGGACTTGCACAATTAACAGTTGTGGCAACATTTTTAGGTCTCACCTAGACAGCACATGCGCTGTCTCTGCGAGACGTTTTGTTTACATACAGTGGGTTTACAGTTCAACCATTGCTTACCAGCTTTGTCACTCTCATTTTCCTGCATCTATATGGTCTGCCTTTGCTGGTGTCAATTTTAGGTCTAGCCTAGGCAGTGTATGTGCTGTTTCTTCAAGACATGCTGTTTTCCCTTTCTGGGCTTACAGCTCGCCAATTGCCATTTTATTTCTCCCTCCGATTGTCATTCAAAAATGCTTGCTTTCTATTGGTTATTCTTTTCTCTTTGTCCCTCCTTTTTGTGTTTGGTTTCCTCCCACGGAGCACAACCCAGTTATTGTTAACATTACGCTTCTGTTCTTTTGTGTTGATTTGCGGGACAATTTTTTTCTTTGATTCTTCTCATGACACTGTTTGCCCGTCTTCGGTGGTTCAGCTTTGGCGCCCGTCACTTAATCTCTCCGTCTCTTACAAATACCAAGATGAAATGTTAGACGCTTCAGACACTGTTTTCAAAATCGCCTCTTGAATTTTCTCTGACTTCAAGGTTCAAGAATGTCTCCCAAACCCCTCCTGTTTCTCTGCTTGTTGCTTTAGCGACCTTCGTTCACTGGACCTTCAGCAGCCCAACCTTGCAGCATAGTTAAAGGTAAGGCTTCCTGTCACATTTTCTCTGACTCTTTTTTATATAATGTGAACTCAAGGGACCCAAAGGTGTTGGAAGTGTTTACATGAGCGCTAGAAAAATTACACAATGTCAAATTATTTTTGGGGGGCATTTTTATAGAGCGCGGACTCAACTGACCCGAAGGTATTAGAGGGCTTCAAAAAAGTGGCAGTTACATTAAACAAGGTCAGGTCAATTATTTTGTTTTTAGATGCACGGAGATTAAGTGATGCTGACGGTGTCCCTGTTTATTTATTAATTCCCCTCTACCTGACAAATAGGATAATTTTGTTGTTGTTGCTATGTCCTGTGCGCCTATATCCAGGGGGCTGGGACAGGGGGTGGGGATGGGGGCTTGCTGGTAAACGGTTGTTGCGAGCAGTGTTTTCAATGGAATACTCTGGAGAAGGGTGCCTGGTGAATAGAAGCCAGGGGGAAGAGGGATGTAACCTCTCCACTATTGGAAAGGACTTCACTGCTTACTTTCATAGGCTGTTCAATACTCTAGAGATGCAGTCACACACAGAACAATATAGTGCTGTTGACTTGCATCAATGCACTTGTCTTTCTATCTGAACATCAAAAAGCCTAAATGTTTCCCGAGGCAAGCATGTATTCCTGAATCACACTGAATAACCCAGTGTGTAGTGATTGCATAGCTCTTCAATCACTGGTGGCACAGCACCCAGGATAATGTGCTGCATGGCTAAACACTTATACGGTCCTAAAGGCGAGACCTATTGGGTATACCACTGTTTATTTTTGTCTCCTTAACCTTCTCACAGAGCATGGTTCAAATACTTGTGTCCATCGGCTGCCTTTCTTTTGGGGCTACTTTTTTCTTGATCTTTGAATTGTCTTAGCGAGTGCATGTTTTGCCAGCGTGCTGTTTTATTGGTGTGCAAACCTTACTCATGGGACATGCTTTATGCATGGGCAGTTGAAGTGATTTGCAGAACATTACAGGATGTTGTGGCAACGCCGGGGCTTGAACCTGATTCCCCAGTTTTTTTTTATGTATTTATTTGTTTGTTTGTTTGTTTGTTTGCTTGCTTGTTTGTTTTATTTTTACCCAGAAAGATACAAAAATGGATAAATTAGATCAATTGTTATTTCATAAATACATAAATTACATAATTCATACATTAATACATGAATACATAGATATCTACATGGCTTCTCAGATCCACTGGGTTAGTAAAAAGCGGCCAGGATAGAGGGGGGAAGCCTATAGAAGCGCAAGGTCAGTTACCTAACGCAGTACCCCCAGGATCTCTCTTCCTCAGTTTAAAAACTTCCAAATCCAACTAGCTAGACTGATGCATATTCATATTGGATGGGGCCTACCGCAGAGCACACTCAAAGAAATTGTGTAGGTTAAAGCACATAGGATCAGAGCTGGGTTCCCAGCGTGGACCATATGCCCAGGCTCTACATCCCCAAATATCCTAGCTCAAAGCTACACCTTTTATCCTGTCCCATTATTAAGCCATGCTGTCAGGGGTACCCAGATCTTTCGTCCCCTATCACTAGCCCGGAGGCTTTTGTATTTATACAATGATGTTTCTTGCATGTAGTTGCTCAAGAGGCGATTAAACCAAGCCTGACACATAGGGGGCTTATATCTTTCCATGCAGTAGCTATCAATAAGCGGGCCACGGAAACTGAAATAAATATAAAATTCCTTTGTATCATATTAAGGTCAGCATGGCCATCATATCCCAGTAGCATCGGTAAACACATATGCAACAGAAGCTTTTCACATCCATGAACTTTTCCAAGTTCTCCTATCGGATGATTCAAAGGGCTAAACAATATGACATGACTGCAGAGAGAGCACGAGGAGGAAAAGAAAAAGGCGTCTATATTATCAAGTGTATGCTGTAAACATCACTGGTAAAGCCTCATTACTATGAAACGTTTTAAACTTTAGTCACAGTATTCATGTATCAAAACTTCTGTATCTTACAGTGCTCTTTCTTTGGGGTTTGCAATTGGGCGTTTGTGTTTACACTGAGTTGTTTTCCTTTCAGATGCAGAGTACCTCCTTTGGAGCTAGATGTCATTTCGTTCAGCTTGCAATACGTCCACACTTACTATGGAATGTACCGAAGCTCTCTGTAAGATTCTTCCCTCTGGCAGTTGGTGCCTGCCTTGGTGTACTCAGAGATGTGTGTGTACCACTCATCTTACTTGACCTTAGCGTGGCATTTTTCATGTATCGCTCAGTAGTTGTACTCATGGTGCAATGCCAACTTTAACTAAATGTGACCATGTTTGACTCGCGATGCAGCTCCGTTTACTTTGAAATGTCAATCTTAGTATGGGGACTGTAATGGTGCAATACTCGTGCCGCGGCGGCGGTGACAAACACGCAGGGCACAGGTTTTAACAAAACATATTGGGCCTCATTTATGAGAAGTGACGAAGCAGCGATGCGTCACGTCTCAGTGTGCCCTCCTTGCGACATGCTGGATGCGTCATATTTACTGTATGACGCATCATGTCGCAAGGAGTTCAGATACGTCAGTATTTCTGATGTATCAGTAAGCGCAAAAGTGACACATTGCTGGAGTGTGTCACAAAAGTGATGCAATTCCAGCAATGTGTCCTTTCACATGGGGCAAGCCCCATGTGAAAGGGCCTGCGTCAGTCTTATGCCTGCTGTGACGCAGGGGTAAGAGTTTGACGCATTTGCACCCTAGAAGTGGCGCAGTGAAATCTAGTAGATTACACTGCGTCACATCTACGAGGCTTACTTACGTGGGAACGCCGACCCTGCATACATTATACCTGACTCAGGTATAATGTAGCGCAGAGGTTTACAAAGTGATGCATCTGCTTAGATGCTTCACTTTGTAAATAGGGCGCAACAGGAGGCATGTTTTACGCTGCCGCTGCATCACAAAAAGTGACGCAGCTGATGCGCAAAACTGTTGCAAGGCCTCATAAATAAGACCCTAAGAGTCCTGTCATGGCAGCTTACTGGCTGCTTGGGATTACTCACAAACATATTCCCCCAGTCTCTTGAGCTTCAGGAATATGGCTGTGGCTGTTCTGGGTGCCTTCAGCTTACTGGGGTGTCCCTTGTTCCTGTTGTTTGTTGCAGTGAATCCCCCTCCAGACAGGATTGAGGCACATTCGACTGGGGAGAGTGAAGTATGTCGGTGTGGCACTGTTGGTCAGGATCTTGCTCGTCCTCCCACTCCCCAATGGGTGTGGTCAGAAGACGTGTTTCTGATTTACCAGGTGATTGCACAGTGAATGCATACACATGTCTTATAGCACAATCAGGAGTATTCTTTGCAGTCACCATTATGCCGTTCATGTTGATGACCCAGAGAGAGAGCGTATTTTGAAGGCGATTCAAAACTTTCCTTGGGGTTGCCAGTTGCAAATGAGAACCCAGTCTCCCATGTGTATGTCAGAGTCTCTGGCTCTTCGGGTTATGCTGGTACTTTGGTTGATACTGGGTCAGCCTATGTTGGGTGGCTTTCTCATTTATGGGCTCTGGAGTCCCCAAGTCGACAGGAGGAATGCTGTCTTTCACAAACCTCCCAAACACATGGACTGCTAGTGCTGTTTGAGCTGTGCTGTGTGGGGTGTATTTATAGGCATCTTCTGTGCTTGCTTGTTGTACACACCCGATGAAGATCATCCTATTGGGCTTATGCATTAGTCTCTTAACTTCACCATCGGCTTGGGGCAAGCAGCACTAAATTCCTGACTTTGGAACAGAGGACTATTGTCACTTTTGAGGGTGACGGGAACTCCAAACATCACAAAGATTATGTTGAGGCACTTCCTTCTTTGTTCAAAGTTTGTGTTTGTTAGCATTTCGACAATGAGGAATTTGGAAAAAGCACCTGACACTACCAGCATGTGTTGTCCGCTGTGCAGTAACCCAGAGTCAGTACTGAAGTCACACCAGGGACCTACACTGGACCTGTTGGTGGCAACCAAAGAGGGTTGGTCTGGAGCCTTGCATGCTTGACACCAGTGGCATCACACAATCATGTTGTCCACTTGCGAGTCTAGAGCGGGAAACCAGACTATCCTGCTCAGACAGACTTTTATTTTCATTCTATCCTTACAATCCAGTGTTGGCAAGGCATAACATTACTGGTCGGAACTTGCGGGCAATGACAATATTGTTGCCTCGAAGCAGGATCTCTTGTCCGGTGGTGCTGAATTCATCCCAAATATTCCACAGGGTAAGCAGGTCTCATTGAGACAGGTTGTTGTATTTTCCTTCCTCCCAGAGGAAATCTCTTCAGCTGCTAGACTTGGTTTCTTCCAGAGCCTTTTGGAGACATGGATCCGAAGTAGTGGCTTCAGCAATATCCTGTAGGACTAACGTTCCCCAGCAGCCGACTTCAGTGATCCAGTGAGCATACTCATCTGCATCCAATAAGGGAGCCTTGGAGTCACTCGGACTTTGCCTTGTGTGCCTGGAGAGGTAGTCTGCAGGACTGTCATTTCCAGGTTTGTATCCTACCGATAGCTGGTGTTTCTGGAGCTGAAGGGCCAATTTTTCGATGCCTGGAGAAAGGTGTGGTGCTGTGGTTGTGAATAGTGGAATGAGCAACTTGTGGTCAGTGACAACCCAGAAAGGACAGCCGTAGAGATACAAATGAAAGTGGTGTCATCCCCACTTGATAGCAAGTGCCTCTATCTCAGTGTGGGTGTAGTGCTTTTTGGTATTTGTGAGGGCTACACTAGAGAACGCAATGGGTGCCCAGCAATCGCCATCATTGCTTTGCATCAGAATGGCTCAGAGGCCAATAGAGCTGTTATCTACCACTAACTCCAACTCGTTGGCGAAGTCAAGGTGGGCGATTATGGTGTCTTGGAGGAGAGGCTTGAAACGCTTTGTCTTTGGACTTTCCCCATGTCCAGGGAGTAAAGGCTTTGATGAGGTGCCTCAGGGTACCAGCCAATATTGCTAGATTGGGAACAAATCTTCCACAGTAGGTTGCGAGGCGCAGGAAGCTCTGGTTTTCAGTAGGAGATGTTCTTGTGGCTGCATCTTTGAAGTCTACACATTTGGCCGGATTGAACTTGATCCTGGTGTTTGAAAAGATGCTGCCACAGAATTCCATCTCTTGGCAGAAGTTTTGGTATTTGTTCCAATTGAGGGGCTGCTCCCAGGAAGTGCCAGTTGCTCTCAATGGTGGGGCTGGATGAGGATGTCATCGCTGACATTGATGACACCATCAAGGCGGGTAAGGACCTCACTTTTTACGTTTTAGAAAACACTGTTAATGAGATTCAGAAGTTCAGCCTACAATAGCGACAGAAACTGACATAAGTGGAAAATGTTGTGCTCTACCTGCTATCCTCATGTCACTCAGGCTGATGATATTGGAGTTAAGATTCTCCTTCGAAAACCACTGGAGCCATTCATGTCAGCGATGAGATCATCAATTGTGTGAGGGATGTGACGTTCCCTCCTGATGGCCTTGTTGGGAAGCACATATCAATATTGAAACTGATGCATCCACCTGGCTTGCCCTGGTTGATGACCACCATGGGAGACACCCACTGGGTGGGCCCAAATATCTTTTGTATGACCCCAGCATCCTCAAGTGTTTACAGTTCCACCTCAATGGCAGGATGTAGGTGGAACGGGATCCTGCGGTGTGTAAATGCTACAGGTTGTACCCTGAGGTCAAGTGCAAGGATACCAGGGGTCCTTTTAGATGTCCTAGGCTTTCGAACAGGTACAGAAAGTCAGTGAGCAGGTGCTCAATGCTGGTGTCTTCAATCGCTATGGTGAAATTAATGAGCTGGAGACACTCTGCAGCAGGAGGAGCGTTTCAAACTGTGCACTGCAGGTGATGGAACAGATGAACACCCCTGGCAGCGGGATAGGCATTAAGGGCCCATAAGCAAAGATCTAGGCAGTAGAGGGTTGTGTTTTGGGGCGTGGCTGTAGTGTCTGACATTGCTCCAGGCTGATGATGTTGATGGATGCACCAGTGTTGATGAAAGATGTGAATAGCATGCGACCAATGGTCAATTGGCAGGAAGTCGGAGTGCTTTGCAGTGGGCAACTAGGGGCCAGCCTATAGGGAAGCAGGCACTGTTCATCATCGACATTATTGGGGGAAGCACCGCCATCAAGTATGAAGGCTGTGCCGTCCTGAGGGCTTGTTGAAGGTGTTAGGAATTCCTCTCCCTAGTATTCCTGTCCTGTCTCTATGGCCCTGCATGCAGGTCATCTGATGTGGGTGTGCCCTTTAAAAAGAGGCCGGAAGCGTTTGTTAGGCGCTTGGTTTCTTTTCCTTGTCACGATGCACAGTGGAGGACTTTTGGAGTTCTGGTGTTTTTCTTGTCCCCTCCCCCCATGCCTCATCGTGGATCTCTGGAATTCTATACTGGCTGATTCATGACTTCTTTGTGCGTCCCGGATTTCGGCTGAAATCCCGGACATTGTGAAAACCCTTGGATGTACCTTGGATGAATCGACAAGCGTCGTGGGAGTTCTATTTTTTCCTTCCTAGCTGTTTTTGGGACTTCCTTTAGTCGGAGCGTTTGTGTATCGAGCTCTCTTGAGTATTGATTACACGGCTGCGTGTCAATCTCTACACGTAGGTGTACTTCCTGGTTTTTGTGTATCCACTCCTCATCGTTTTGTGGCGTCTTGGTAGGATTCACTAACGGACACTTTTCCGGTAGTAGCGTTTTGTTTTTGTACCCTACGTGTTCAGTGGCTACTGTATTTCTTCGCGTTAGGTTTTTGGGAATATCGTGATTCTTCAGAAAATTAAGGTGTTTTTTTTTGCCCGCTTATGGTTTTTTTCCCCTCATTATATTATCGTGTTCATGGAGAGAGGTGTGACTACTTTTTGGGATACATTGTATTTATCGATTTCCCGAGGACAAGATCATATGAACTGGTAAGGGGCTATTCTATTTATGTGATATTCGGAGACTGTGTATGCATGCTCACAGAGACATTTTGTAATGCAACACTAAGGATTGTGTGTTTGTGTTTCCTATAGGTGCATGTTATGTTCTATGCTGTTGAATAGAACCAAGGAGACCAAATGTGGTGTTGTTTCTTGAACCCTTCCCTCTCTCTCTTTATCCCACCCTCTCCGGGTGCTCGCGTGGCAGGTTCACTGTTTTATGGGATTCAGTGGTTGCTACGGGGGTAGTAGTAGAGGACTGGGGCTATCGTCGTTCCTGCAGCGTTGGGCATAGCGTGGAGGTGTAGCGCTGATAGAAAACCAAGCCCGCGTATTTAACCGCTGCCCGGGCGACGATGGATGAGACTGGGAACACAGTGGGAGGGGATAGTGGTCCTACCTTGCAGGATTTAATGGGTGCAATTGCCACTTTGCAATCCCAAGTACAGGATCTGAGACAGGAGAATCTGGGACTACGTCAGGAACTGGGGACGGTTAGAGCTCAGACTAGAGGTCAGGGTCCCCTACTACAACCTGCTACATTTCAGTTTGACAGAGGGCCTGGACAGGGAGCAGGAGGGGGTACCCCAATAGCTATCAATGTGACAACTCCAGTCCCTGTTCCCCTGGCCGTACCTGAATGTTTTTCAGGAGATTGTAATAAGTATAGCACTTTCATGAAACAATGTCATCTGCACTTCATGTGTCGTCCAACTGCTTTTCTGGATGATTCCGCTAAGGTGGCCTTTATTATTTCTTATTTAGATGGAACAGCAGCTTTGTGGGCAGTTCTATTGGTGGATAATGATGATCTAGTGCTATACAATTATCAGGCATTTAAGGAACAGATGAGGTGTTTGTTCGCTAAACATGCCTTTATGCAGGCTAGCGATGCCGAGTTACTGAAATTGAGGCAGGGTAGGCAGAATTTGATGACGTATGTATCGTCATTTAATCGTTTGGTGTCAGAAACACAGTGGCCCATGGCTAAACTGACCTCCTTGTTTTATGAAGGCTGTGTGAGGAACTTAAAGACATAGTGTTGCAAGTGGTAGATCCTCCTGATGATTGTGTGGCTTTTATAGATTTAGTTGTGAAACTAAATCACCGGTTGTTGGAGAGGCGGGGAGAGAGGAATCGTTATCAGGTTTCTCGTGCACCGCCGCCGGTAACGCCTGAAGTGAAGTTTCCTGTAGAGCTGAAACAAGGCCATGAACCTATGGAGATAGGTGGAGTCAGAGGTCCATTGTCGAGTGAGGAAAAAGGGAGAAGGCGAGTTCAGAACCTTTGTCTTTATTGTGGAAAGGGAGGTCATTATGCCCCTGAATGTCCTGTCAAACCACCTGTTCTTTCTCCTAAGAATACTGTGGCCTTTGTGGCTAGACAAGGGGTTCTTTGAATGCGGTTGATCATACAAAGCATTATAAAGTGGCTGGGACAGTCCAGATGGTTCCACGGCATTTCACTATTACTGCTAGTCTGGTGATTTCAAATAGCAATAGAACCACCCTGCCATTGTTGCTTGACTCAGGGGCAACAGGGAACTTTATGGATATTCAATTAGCTGAGAGGTTGATGGTCCCATGCGTGAGAAAGGGAACTACTGTCTATTAAGTTGTCTTTTGAGGAATGGCAACATCATTTATGGGGAGCCCGTCATCTTGTTACAATCTATACAGACCATAAGAACTTGGAATTCTTTCGTTCTGCTAGAGCCTTAACTCTGAGACAGATGCGCTGGGTGTTGTTTTTTAACGAACATGACTTTGTCATAACATATAGACCAGCTGCCCAACAGGTGAAATCAGAGGCTCTGTCACGTATACATGTGGATTCAGCAGACACAGGGCTGGAGAAGGAAATAAGACCTATGATAACAGGAGACAGAATTGTGGGTAGCGTTTCTGTTGAAGAATTTATGTGAGTAGTAGAGAGGAAATTGAGGAATATAGATCTTGCTCCTTGGCTGACTAAATCCCAATTTGTGTTGCGGAAAGGGCTGTTGTATCGTGAAGACCGGCTGTTTATCCCCCCTGAATTGAGAGACATTGTCCTTAAATGGTGTCACTCGTCTTCACTGGTAGCTCATCCTGGAGTAACGAAAACTAGGAAGTTTTGTCTGCGTTGGTTCTGGTGGGATACTTTGTCTCATGATTTTCAGTTGTTTGTTGCTTCTTGTCCTGTGTGTGCCATCAACAAACCTTTACACTCCAGCCCTTCTGGCCTTTTGCAACCATTGCCAGTCCCTCCTGCCCCATAGCATACTGTAAGTATGGATTTTGTGACAGATCTTCCCTTAACGTATGGGTGCACCGCCATATTAGTTGTGGTGGACTTGTTCACTAAAATGGTGCATTTTGTTTCACTTCCAAAGATCCCCACAGCTCGAGAGTTGGCATCAGTATTTATGACCTCAATGGTGAAACAGCATGGGTTGCCTTCAGCAAAAGTAACAGATAGGGGGGCTCAGTTCGTATCCCATTTCTGGACTGAATTCTGTTCCATATTAAAGATGGAGGTTCGTCTGTCGTCAGCATACCATCCGCAGACTGATGGGCAGACTGAACGTACCAATCAGGCAATGGAACAGTACCTCTGATGTCTGTTAACCTCCTTATCATGTAATTGGGTGGAGGCTCTCCCTTTAGCGGAGTTTGCTTATAACAACAGTATACATTCCGCTTTGGGGATGACACCTTTTTTTTGTTCTTTGGGTTATCATCCTAAAGCGATACCCATTCAACCCACTGGAAATGCGCCAGCAGTAGATACACTCAGTAAAACACTAATTCATGTTTGGGAGGTTGGCAGAGATCATTTACAGAAAGCAAAAGACGATATGTAGAAGCAGGCGGATCAGCATGGGGCTCCAGCTCCATCATATGCTGTGGGGGATCAGGTGTGGTTGGCCTCTAGGAATCTGCGTTTAAGTGGGTCCAGGAAGTTGCAGCCCAGATTTGTGGGTCCCTTTTCGATTGTTAAAGTGGTGAATCCTGTGGCCATGAACCTTGGGTTACCTGAGGAATATCGTGCGCACCCTGTGTTCCATACGTCTCTCTTGAAGCCTTACGTTAGAACCTCTCTGACATTGCCTCCCCCTCCTCCTCTACTAATAGATGGCATGAGGAGTTTGAGGTTAATGCCATCCTGGATTCCAGAAGAAGGAGGGGGTGGTTGTACTATCTAGTTGATTGGAAAGGGTATACCTCAGAGGATCGTACTTGGGAGCCCGCAGGTGGGGTTCATGCTCCTCGGTTGGTGCGATTATTCCACATACATCATCCTTCTAAACCTCGTCCTGTGGGGATGGCTTGGGGGGAGGTACTGTTAGGAATTCCTCTCCCTAGTTTTCCTGTCCTGTCTCTGTGGCCATGCATGCAGGTTATCTGATGTGGGTGTGCCCTTTAAAAAGAGGCCGGAAGCGTTTGTTAGGCGCTTGGTTTCTTTTCCTTGTCATGATACACAGTAGAGGACATTTGGAGTTCTGGTGCTTTTCTTGCCCCCTCCCCCCGTGCATCATGGTGGATCTCTGGAGTTCTATACTGGCTGATTCATGACTTCTTTGTGCATTCCGGATTTCGGCTGAAATCCCGGACATTGTGAAAACCCCTGGATGTACCTTGGATGAATCGACAAGCGTCGTGGGAGTTCTATTTTTTTCCTTCCTAGCTGTTTTTGGGACTTCCTTTAGTCGGAGCGTTTGTGTATCGAGCTCTCTTGAGTATTGAGTACGCGGCTGCGTGTCAATCTCTACACGTAGGTGTACTTCCTGGTTTTTGTGTATCCACTCCTCACCGTTTTGTGGCGTCTTGGGTGGATTCACTAACGGACAGTTTTCCGGTAGTAGCGTTTTGTTTTTGTACCCTACCTGTTCAGTGGCCACTGTATTTCTTTGTGTTAGTTTTTTGGGAATATCGTGACTCTTCTGAAAATTAAGGCGTTTTTTTTTGCCCGCTTATGGTTTTTTCCCCCTCATTATATTATCGTGTTCATGGAGAGAGGTGTGACTACTTTTTGGGATACATTGTATTCATCGATTTCCCGAGGACAAGATCATATGAACTGGTAAGGGGCTTTTCTATTTATGTGATATTCGGAGACTGTGTATGCATGCTCACAGAGACATTTTGTAATGCAACACTAAGGATTGTCTGTTTGTGTTTCCTATAGGTGCATGTTATGTTCTATGCTGTTGAATAGAACCAAGGAGACCAAACGTGGTGTTGTTTCTCGAACCCTTCCCTCTCTCTCTTTATCCCACCCTCTCCTGGTGCTCGCGTGGCAGGTTCACTGTTTTATGTGATTCAGTGTCTGCTACGGGGGTAGTAGTGAAGGACTGGGGCTATCGTCGTTCCTGCAGCGTTGGGCATAGCGTGAAGGTGTAGCGCTGACAGAAGGAATGTGCAATATAGTGCCTCCTTGACTCCACGAAAATAATAGTGTAGTGAATCCATAAACAAAGTAGAAGTCTTTGACACTTTATGACCAGCCAGTTCGGAAGTAGCACCGGTGGAGAGGAGTGTTACATTAAAAGATAAAGAGCCTGACAGCCCTGAAGAAGTCGTGGGGTCAACCCCTATCGACGAAACACATGTTGGCTGGGCGTTGTGGATTAAAAGAAAAAGCATATGCAACACTCTTTTCATAGTCTTTTTACACTGATTTATTAAGAAATATTCACAATTGACGAGCGTGTGCAGGGAATAGAAATTGTTTTGCTAATAACTTTGGCGCAGTTTAGAAAACCTTAATGGAACTTTACCCAAACAAATATTCATCCACCTCAGCTCCTTACTTTCAAGTTTTGGTGTGATCTTCAACCGCTGGCCGAGAAAAAGCAGAGGCCCCTCAATGCAATTTCCCCATGCAAATTCCACTGGGGATTTTGAACGGCACTACAGTCAAATGGCTGAACGATATAACAGCAAATTTAGCAGAAAGCTTGATCTTTACCTAGAAAGCGTGCTTTTTGTGATTTTGGTGTAAATCATTCAGTAGTGTTTCACAAATTTAGGTTGAAAATGTATTAGATATCAAGACTATTGGTGTCAAAATAGGCTCAATTTAAAGGGACCTAGTCAGTCCTGATGCGTGGTTGGTCAAGTCAGAACAATAAGATGTGGCAGCCCTTCAGGACTAAGAGACATGGTCTCTGTGTTCTGAAAATTGATTAGAACAACATATAATGGTAAGCACAACCCTAAATGGAAGGGCATGCAGGGGAGTGTCCCTGTTCATTGATTGGCCACAACATGGAGAACATGTTGTCGCAGTCTTACAGGACTCTTGGAAATGTTACCCATTGAAATGCACAATAATATAATTAAAATCTTTGCAATTAGGCAATAAAAACAAGAAGGAGAAAAGTACATGAATAAAGTATTTTGAAAAGCAATTTTAAAAAACATTTAGAGAAGCTAAAAAAGTAAAAGAAGAACCATGCGGGAGGTACAGTACTATGCATTAGTGAGAAAGGTCTTTCACAATCCGATTGTGTCTTTGGTTATCGAAGGAAAATTGTCTTGAAGAGCAGAAGCCATACACGCTAAGTCAAGTTCAATTACTAACCACGGGGTTTAGGGCCGTGTTGACTAATTTCATAAAGCGCACTAGCCTGCATGCTAGTTGGATGTCTTCTCCCTTAAAGCTCATCAACAGTGCTTGTCTACGAGTTCGCACACGTTTTTGGTTCCAAAGCTGTGTTAGTAAGCTCTTTCGGATACTATCTATAGCTTTTCAGCTACACAGCAGGTGCAGAACGTCGTCCTTAGCATTTTCGCAAAGCCTGCAGTTGGGATTGCAGTCCAGGAGCATCCAGGGGGGAAGGTGGACTTTAGATGGTATTACCCCCATCCTCAACCGCAGAACGTCTTCTTTCGCCTTCCTTGAAAAGCAGGTGCTGAGGTATGGCTATGGTGAGGCGCTGATGTAGCCTTGAATCACAAACCACCCATGGGACCTCTTGGTTAGTACTGCTTTGTCCTCTTCCAAGGAAATTATTTTCACAGATTTATTGACAAGACGCTTGAAGCAATTGTGTGTGCAACTCGAGTCCCAAAGATCTCTTAGCACGAGGGAATTAATGGCTGCTTGGAGGTAGACCATTGCAGGGGAGTCCTTGTTTGTTTCCAGTTCTTTCCAAAGATGGGCATTTAGAGAGTCTATTTCCGCGTTCTTTACTTTGTGCCAGCATTTTACGTATGCACCCTTGCGTGCGATTTGCTGCTTCTGTAGGCCAAACTCGAGCCTTAGCTGTGCTGGGGAAGTGTATGGAGGAAGCGCGAATAGTATTCGCAATGTTTTGCTGACCACGTTGTGTAAGATGGTCTCATCCTTCCCTCTCATATATTCACTGCCATATGTAATTGACGGCAGCAATTTCGCACAAAATATGTCTAGCAAGGGGATTAAATTTGGGCCCGCTATTTTATTTTTGATGTTTTTTAATGCAATGGCCAATGAGATCCCTCTGTTCCTTATTGATGTTTGTTGTTGCTTGAAGGAGCCATTTGAGTCCAAAATTATGCCCAGATACTTATATTCTTGGACTATTTCCATTTTTTTGTCTTGAAGAGACCATTGGAAAACCTGCTTTTTTGATTTTTGATTTAGTATCATCACCTTTGATTTTTCTGTGTTTACGCTTAGCCCATTCTTTTCAGCAAATTTGCTCGTGGTGTTGATGAGGTGTTACAGGCCTACTGGTGTTTGACTGATTAGTATCAGGTCGTCTGTGTATAGTAGGTTGGACAGCATAAAACCCCCTAGCTTTGGGGCATGGTGGTTGCAGTTATCCAGATCTTTGGAGAGGTCGGACATAAAAAGGTTGAACAGGGTCGGTGCGAGGACGCACCCCTGTTTCAACCCTTTTGTGGTTGGTATTTCTTTTGACAAACAGTTGCCGGCCCCCAGTTTTACTTGAATCCAAGTATCTGCGTGTAGTAACATCAGAAGTTTCAGCAATTTGGGGTCAGATCCCCACCTTGAAAGTTTTGCCCACAGTTTTCCTCTGTCAACGCTGTCGAATGCGGCAGAAAAATCGATGTAGCACACATATAGTGTTTTTTTGTGTTCAATTGTAGCATCTATCATTAGGGAAAGGGCTAAAATATTTGTCGTGGTCCACAGATTTTTTTGAAATCCGGTTTGATTATTGGGGATTAATTTTTTGCGTGACGCCCATGCCGTTAATTCTTCCAAGAGAAGCCCCGAAAAGTATTTGGCGTCTATATCTATAAGGGCTATGAGCCTATAGTTCTTTGCCTCGTTCTTATTGCCCTTTTTGTAAATTGGGGCAATTATCGAACCCCTCCAGGAGGATGGAAGTTGTTCGGCCCTCCAGATCTCTACGAAAAGAGGGAGCAATTGATCGGCCCAGTAAGTTGGATCTTGCTTGTAGAGGATGGGTGGAATTCCATTTGGGCCAGGAGCTCCCTCCTTCTGGCCTTTCGCAATTCGACCCTTCAACTGGATGGTTGAACCTGGGAAGTTGGACTCCTCAACTAAAGGTTTTGAAACCGTCTGGATCGCATGGCAACATTTAGGGCTTTGATGGTTTTTACATGGGCCTTCATCATTAAAGTGTTTAAACAGAAAATGTGCCCAGGTGTCCTCAGTGATGTGAGAATTCACACCATGGGCATTCGGATTCTCTATTTTGTTGATAGTTTTCCAGAATCTTGCGCTGTTGTTGTTTTTTGAATCATAAAGCAGTTTCGGCCAGGTTTGTTCAGTGGACTCCTGCTTGATTCGCCACAGGATTTTGTTCTTTTGACACTTTAGTGCTCTCAATTTGGTAATTAGGTCGTTATCACTCCCGGCTTTCTGCAGCTCGCGGAGTGTACTATTTATGGCCGTTTTTATTGCCCTTAAATCGGGAGATAGAAGAGTCTGAGGATGTTTTTTTGAGTCGCTCATGGGCCGGACGGGTGTTTTTTGGCCTGTCTGTACATCGATTTCTTGAGACAATTTAGACTTGGAATTCGAGAGGGCAAAAGATTTCAGGAAGGACTCCCAGGCAGTAATGTTACCAGCATTCAGTTCTGCAGCGCTTTCCCAGCACTGCTTCGCATCTTTCGCTAGTCGCTACGGATCACTGATGTTACACTTAATTCTTTTACATTTTGTAGTAGTCAATAGCGTTGGGCCATTGGTGGGAAATGTCAGAGCTGTTCCTTGAGCCCTCAGTGTCAATTCTTGCGGGAGATGGTCGCTGCAGTCGAATGTGCCAATTCTAAAGGCTTGTACTAATGTGAACATTGAAAAAGACAGGAAGGTGTAGTCGATCGCCGAGCTGGCCGTAGTGTTGTGAAAAGTTGCCGCTTGGGGTCTGTCCCCCAGGGACCGGCCGTTTATCGAAATCAGGCCCAGGTTTCATAAATCTTCCATTAACCTTTTTGATAGGTTTGTCAAATTGCCCCATGGACATACTTCCAGAGGGGGTATCCCCCTGACAAGCAGATGATCTTAAATTGGCGGATTCTTGCCAGATGACTTCGAAAGGAACATGTTAAAGTCTCCTGAGACAATAAGGTTCGAGGTTTCCGCTTCCGTTATTAGTTTAGTCAATTCTGTCACCAGGTGTTTAGTCCCGCTTTTTTTGTCTTTTGGGTGCAAATAAGTGTTAACCAGGATTAGTTCCTGCCTGATGGTTCCTGATGTTGATATTTCCAGCTGGACTGCAATGATCCCGTTTTCAATCCCCGAAGTATTTTTATTAAGGAGTTCTTTTACGTAGTTTATTGTTTGTATCGAGGTGTATATGGTTAAGCCACCTTTCTCGTGACCAAATTTTGAGGTTCTCCTTGCTGGGAGGTGGAATGTTTTATAGCCCTGAAGATGGAATGGATCTGCTAACCAGGTTTCCTGTAACAAAATTAGGTCATACTGCTGAAAGTATGACAGTAAGTCTTTGTTAAGCGTTTTTGCTCCTAGTCCATTTATGTTCCAGGAACACAGTTTTAATGGCGGCCTTGTGTTTGGGGTGCTGTTGTTTCTCTCGTTAAATTGTCATTGGTCGGGGTGTCTGATGTTGATTGTTTTAGCGATCCAGTCCCAATCTTGATGTGGGATCCTGTTTATTTGCTGGGGGGATGCACCGGCCTTTCTTTCGGCTGTGCTTCCGCGTGCTCCTCTTAGTATAGATTTTTTGAGTGTGCCTGGCTGGCGTTTACTCATGGTTGATAAAACCTTTTCTTGGGGATTACGGAGTAGTGGAACCGGATATCCGGGGATGAGGTATGGTTTGATTCAAATCCCCCATTCTTTCAGCTGTTTTTCTTCTTTTAGGATTTTCTTCCCCAGTTCTCCTGTGTTCCAGGTTGTTTTTGTTATTTCCTGCTCAGATAGATGTTTCATAGTAATGAATTCAATAGATTCCAAGTTTTGGGTAGTAAGCGTGCTTAAGGATATAATCGAGTTCAACACTCGAAGGATGTTACTTCGGTTTAGAATATCCTCATGGCCTTTGGATCTGTAGTCAGGAATGAAGAGTATTGTTTTAGACTCGTCGTCAGTGGTAGCCTCCTGTAGTAGTTTTTGATTTGTTGCCCGTCCCGTACTTTGATGTATATAGTAGGCTTGTGAGCCCTGCACTCTCTGGGTATATCGTAGGCTTGTGAGCCCTGCACTCTCTGGGGCACAATAGTGAATGACAGGTTTCAAGGGTCACAAAAAAGCACATTTAAAGTATGATAACGGATTTTAATCACATTATAAATCACTTGTTATGATGCCATATTACTTTTAGGAATTGAGGTGTATTCTAAGGTGATTTTACTCTGTGTAAAATGATAGTCCTCCACTGGGATTTGACAACATGTCTGATAGAAAACAGTTTCTCTCATAGAATTTATGGAAGGTGCCCTTAGAAGCTAAAATGAGAGCATATTTTCTGTAAATACACACTACCATCCTCGGCCATGTGAAAATGTAGTCTGTCAAACTGAGAATTTGTGTTACTTCCAATAGCAGCAGCAGCCTGTCAGTTGATTCCCCTGTGTTCTACTGCAGTCTCACAGAGTGTTCTAATGAACAATTCGAGCACTAACATTCTTGTTTATGACAAAAATGTGGCACACTTGAAGCCATAGATTCAATCAAAGCTGTAAAACATAAAACATTCTCTCTAGAAACTAACAAATTGAGGGGTTTGTTTTGTCATAGAAATTATGGTTAGTGCTATAGAAAACAAAATAAGAACATATTTTTTATGAGTTCTCAAATATGTTCCTCATCCATTTCAGTAAAACATACTGACATGCAGGCTGAAACACTAATTTCAACACCAGCAGAAACCTCCCAGATAACTCCCTGGTGATTAACTGCAGGTTTACCACAGTGTTCTAATGAGCAAATAGAGTGCCAACATACTGAATGTATGATAAACGTGTTGAATGCCTGAATGTCATTTTGATGGCATGAAAGCTTGCATACATGCCAACATTACAGAAGAGAAAAGTGAGAGTTTTAAAAATAAATCCAGAGAATGTATTTCTCCCATTGACTTCTATTGAAGCAGGGGCAATTTCAGGTAGTAGACAGCCAAAATTAAGCCAATTTTTGCTTTAAAGGTCAAGCATCTCCCGCCTAAATCGGGTCTATTGGCATGTAGGAGGTTTGAATCCATTAAGATAACTTCAGGAGTGCCACACATTTGACATAAATACAGAAAGTTAGCAGCAAGCTGGCCATGCAGGGCAAGTAATCTATCCACAGAGGGCTGGCCAGATTGGGCAGGGGTATGCAGATGGTGAACAGAGGGTAGGCAGAAGATGGCCTGGGGCAGCAATCAGACCACGGCAGACCACGGCATGCAGGGAGGCATGAGCTGGGCCAACACAATGGGTAGTTGAGGGTAGGAGGGAAGTGTAAGGACAAGCACATGGAGAACAGAGGAAAAGTAAGGGGGCAAGGCAGGTCAGCAAGCTGACCACAGAAGGCAGACATGAGGGGTCATGGGCATGCAGTCCTGCCTAGCTTTCCGCGACCATGCGTGATGTGCTGCACCAGTTCAGGTTTTTTCTTTGACTTCTAGGACTTGGAGTCTTGTTTATGCTAATATAAAACAGGACTTCGAGACCAAGAATTCAAACGAAAAAAACTGCACTAATGCAGCACATCACACAAGGACCTGGGAAGCTTGGCAGGTACAGGCACGTAGATAGAGAACAGAGGCCTAGCAGGAGGGAAAAGGGGCAGCAAGTTTCCCAGAGCAGGCACGCAGGAGGGGCAAGGAGCACACAATTGGAGGACAGAGGGCAAGCAGGAGGCGCGCAGGGGCAGCAGGCTAACCACAGAAGGCAAGCTGTGGTGGGTTGGCTATCAGCAATGTGTGGGCCTGTGTCAAATCCCTTCTCAAGTCAAACAGAAATGTTTTCTCTCAGACACAAATACAATACCACCTAGACAATTACTAGATTACAAATAATTTATTGCTTATCATCTTCTCACTTGTGCTGCTTGCCAGCTCCAACCCAACTAATATAAAAGCAAATACTAACTCATATAATAGAAAAATTACAAAACATGTTTTTATTAAAATCCTATTATCACAAAATAAAATTTGATTTCTCATACACACTTAAAATCTCGTCAATACATTTTATATACTTCATAAAATCAATTCATACAAACATCACAACATTACACAGGACGTAAAATACACTACACCCCCACATGAAAGATAAAAAAGACTTTAGACACTACGTTTTGTCATTTTCAGTACATACCCAAAAAAACAATTATAAAGTACACGGTCTGGATGCACTCCTGATTTAGCAATTACAGGACCGCGTTCCTCCAAGGGTTATGTAACAAGATTTACGTTGACGCGTTTAGATGGTTATTAAATTTTAGTCCATCTTTTTCAAGACAGTTTTTTTTATTTTCTCTCTAGTAATCCCTGTTTTTTATATGTCCTTATATATGGAAAAGCTGTGCTCAAATGTTAAGCTCTTTAGATCTCGAATTCCCAAGTCCTTTGGTTAATTTCTGAGTCTGTTTAAATTCAGGGCTGCAACTTTGCTGTATAATGGGTATCTGTCTCACCCAGGTCGAGAGTATCCTATTTACTCAAGTCAATAATTAAATTCCAACTCTTGTGGTACCGGTTCTCGCACCTATCACAAGCTTTGCCAGCATGCATTCTCTTTGATTCCTGCAAGGTAACAATGTTAATATTGTGTTATTCCCTAATCTTGGCTATTTGCATGTACATACTAGAACTCTAATACCTTATCTTGACATTCATTCATAACATGAGCATAGTCCAGCCTAAGAAGAGTTCATATAAATGTTCAAAGAATGACTCAAAGCTCTTTTTCATAAAGAACATGAGGTTCTGAATTCTTCAATACCTCTTTTCAATATAAAGCTTTAGGAAAGCAATAGGTCTTGGTAATGAAATCCGAGGTCCTTCTAGTAGCAACATGCTATCACTATTGCCCCGGGCAATCCCCTGCAGGCAGCATGAATTTGTGACGTTATCCTGACCTACTGCAACCAGATGACTGCGAGTGGTACTTAGTGAATTTTAGGTGCTTTTTTCAAATAAAATTTAAAAACTGAATATCTCTGGTTCTACTGAATGGATTTGTGTTGATCCGGAATCATTTGAATTATTAACATTTACTCTATGTTTTCTTAATTGGTTTGGGATTTTTTTGTGTTGTGTCTTCACTTGATTGCTATTTCTATGCTGCATAAATACTTTGTATATACACATGAAGGGGGGACTGAGGAGATTTAATGGACCAACAAGGGCACACTCCCCAATTAAAGACTCAATATCACACAAAGATTCCTGTTCCACGGACACACTCCATGGCTCCCCGCTGTAATACAAGCAGTTAGATGGGTGTGTGTACCTTAGGCTAGTTGCCAAGGACAGAGGTGGCACAGAACCTGACATTAGCAGGTCTTACCGGTGAATCCATTGAACTGCTGGATCACTGGTTTAGTATTTTCCATTTAACCCGCTGACACACTTTTATTTCCTTTCTTCACCCACACGTAGCAGTAGCTTTATTAGAGATCCTGATGAAAGCCACAACACTGTCCAAGTCCGAGGCTGAAACATGTTGATCACTACTCAGTGTGACTGTATCTAATGTCATCAGCAGCACTATACGTCATTTGTTTTTAATCCTAGCACAGGGCCGCCATAATAAACTGCATCTGGCTAACCTTGTAGTTAGTTTTAACCATACGCACCAGCACTGCACTTTCCCATCCTACACACCGTTCAAATTGGGTTTTAGGAATACCCCCCTCATTTCAAAACATCCCTGAACTCCTCCCTCGCAGTGAGGGGGTTGTAGCCTGCATCATGACCAGGCTTCATGATGCGAGGAGGTATCCCCATGATGAAGCATGACACCTCAGGTGTGGGAGGGAAACCGTCCTTAAATGGGAACCCCCCTCCTCTATAATCGTTGTTCTCACTTCTGGACTACCACTGTGTAACTTCGGACCCGAAGGGTCTCTGTGATATTGCATAAATACTTCGCACATTCCCTCTAAGTTAAGCCTGACTGCTTTTGTGCCACGCTACCAGAGGGTTAAAAAAGGCCAATTTAGGGATTTTTGTGATTCACCCTGACAAGGATTGTGGTTGTTGCCTTAGTGGGACTTCCAACCGCCCCAACTAATAACCCAATTTCTTAAAATGTTGTGTTGGCTTACATGCTTAGTACCATGTTAAAAAGAGAAAGAATAGGAAATAATATATTTTACCTTCCTTTGACAAACGTGGTTTCTCCATATTGTGAAAGATATCTCTTTGTCACAATTCATCTCCAACATGTAAGAAGCCAGTTTGGGGGATGAAATTCCAGAGTCATCATCTTCATAAAAACTTTATTGGACTTAAGATAGTCGTAAAACCACACAGCACAATACAAACTTTCATATGCAATGCAAGTATTACATCAATAAAAACAAAACTACCTTGCCCAACTGTCAGAGGGCAGCAATATCCATGACGGTACCTAATGAAAAGTGCCCCGCCTTTAAAAATGCACAACTTTTATCGATTTAAAAAGTCAAGAGAGCACACAGCACAATGCAAAGTTTTACATATATTGCAAATAATACATCAGTAAAATATAAGCTCCCTTGCTCACTAGGGACAACAGTTATCCATAGTGCTTCCTAATATAAAGTGCCACTCTTATATAGCTTACAACAGCTTGGCAGATTTCAGGGGAATCAAGGGATAGTAAAAATGTAAAACCATCTTGATGTGAGCTGAAAACTACGGGTCTCAAGAGAGGAAATCAAAAAATCGGATTGTTGATCATAAAGTTGATTGTTGTAAAGTGACCAGGAAAGTAAAAATGCCAATGTGCATTGCCTGCAGGTAAAATCGCAGGGGCATTGGGGTAAATTATCTAGCCATCCGTCTTAGACTGAAAATGCAACTAAAAAATGAATAGTGCGCAGCCGGAGCCTACTTAAATAATATCTGTAATGGGCGTTGGACATAAAAGATAGATAATATTGCATTTCTTGGCTAGGCAGAACATCGCCATAATTATTCGGAGAATTTGCTTAGGAAATTGGCCACGGCGACAAGACTGTGCGCTTTCAAGACTGTCTTTATTTGGACTCTGGCTGAGGGAGAAATATGGACTGGGTCATCAAATAGCCCCTTGAGTCACTAAGAGTGAGCTTTACAAATCCCAGTCACGGAATATTATCAGTGTTTCCCAGGGTCAGACAGTCCTGAAGGATGTGTTTTGAAAAATCCAGTTCCGGTGTCAGACACATTTTAGCCGTCGGGAACAGTTAGGCCAAGCCTAAACAGTCCTCTATTTAATTCAATCTCACCTCAGTGTGACAGAAGGAGGTTGAAGATCCCTGAGGGATCATCAAAAGCCTCCTGAGAAAACTATGCTCTGCGCCTTGGAGTTTAGAACAATTGCAATATGCCCACACTCCGGCCCATAGGTGGCAATTGAGAGACACTAAGCTTTGATTTTCAAGTCCAAAGAGAACATGTGCTCAGCAAAAGCATCAAGGGTTTTCTGCAGACTGATTGCCATCCTTGCTACAATTATGGCATCGTCTGCATAGAGGAGCACGGTGATGATAAAGATGCCGGCCCTTGGGTATCCAGCTTCTTTTACAAAAGATAGGCTTTCATGCCGTTTAAATAAATGAGGAACATAAAAGGGCTAGATTGCATCCCTGGGGAGTGCCTTCAGTTGAGGCTAGTGAATGTGTACATTTAGCACCAGGGCCATAACGTGTTTTGACCGTGGTGTTTCAGTGTAATCTCCGAAGGAAAGTAACCAGGGGTTCTTCCTACCCCATGTCGCCCAACATGTCCCACAGCTTGCCACGGTTGACAGTTTCAAAAGCGCTCGACAAGTCCATGAAGGCTAGATGTAAAGAGCCTTTCACGGAGCTGCTGTACTTACCAATGATTAACGAGAGGTTAAGACAGTGCTCAACTTCTCCCATTATCTGCCTAAAGCCATATTATGTTATTTGCACTAGCCCACCCTTCTAGTCGGGCCACAAGGACCCTGCTCAGCACCTTGGCTGTAGAATCAATTAGGGAGATCGGCCTGTAGCAAACCAGGCTTTTTCTGTCACCTTTTTAGGTCTCGCCTATTATATCCCGTTAGAGATAAATAGGCGAGATTATAGTAGGCGGTTCAAAAAGTCTACCAAACTGCGGATCGCGTACAGTTCATGTGAGGCAGGCGTGTGAGGCAGGCGCATGCACATCAAACACCATTGGCTTCGGCATCAGACTTCAAAGGAAGCCGCTCGCACACCACCATTTGTCTGAGCCTCGGCATCAGACTTCAAAGGAATCCGCTCCCAAGCCGGTCCCCCGCCCCCATCAGACTTCAAAGGAATGCGCTCCCGCTCCCCCACCCCAGCAATGCAGAGAGCTTGGGTTTTTTTGCATCCATATCACGCGTTCTCCGCACCTTTCTCGTTTTTTTTCTGGACAAAAGTGAAAGCCTACCGTGCTTGTTTACAGTAGCCTTGCTCCTCAAATGCTGTTGCTGTGTTGCCATCTCTCTAGGGACACTCAGCTTGAAAACACTCGACGTGCTAGCTGCAATGCTACATTGCTATGCTTTGCCTCTAGACACGTTGATCCTTTGCAGACTGTGCTGACTCTGCCCCTCCTGATTCTGAAAATGACCAACGCAGTCACCACGCAGTCTCTTCATTCTGTCTTATGATGTCTGCTGTGCCACCATTTACTTTGGACCCTCACCCTCACACTTCCTCACACACCCTCACACCCTCTCACCCTCACACACCCTCACACACCCTCACTCACCCTCACACACCGTCACTCACCCTCACCCACCTTCACCCACCCTCACTCACCCTCACTCACCCTCACTCACCCTCACTCACCCTCACAACCCTCACACCCTCACCCCCTCACACCCCCATACCCTCACACACCCGCACCCTCACACCCCCTCACCCTCATACCCCCATACCCTCACACACCCCTTCACCCTAACACACCCCTTCACCCTCACTCACCCTCTCACCCACCCTCACCCACCCTCACCCACCCTTTCACCCTCACACACACTCTCACCCACCCTCACCCTCACACCCCCTCACCCACACACACCCTCACCCTCACACACCCTCACCTTCACACACCAGCTCACACTCACACGCACACCCCCTCACCCTCACACACCCTCACCCCCTCACCCTCACACACACCCTCACACCCCTTACTCTCACACCCCCTCACCCTCACAACCCCTCACACACACCCTCACACACCCTCACCCACCTTCTCACCCTCACACACCCTCTCACCCTCACACACCCTCTCACCCTCACACACCCTCACTCACCCTCACTCACTCTCACTCACTCTCACTCACCCTCACTCACCCTCACCACCCTCTCACCCTCACTCACCCTCACCCCCTCACACCCCCACACCCTCACACTCCTTCACCCTCACACCCCCTCACCCTCACAAACCCCCTCACCCTCACACACCTCCTCACCCTCACTCACCCTCTCACCCACCCTCACCCACCCTCTCACCCACCCTTTCATCCTCACACACACTCTCACCCTCGCACACTCACCCTCACACACAATCTCACCCACCCTCACACCCCCTCACCCTCACACCCCCTCACCCACACACACCCTCACCCGCACACACCCTCACCCTCACACACCAGCTCACCCTCACACCCCCTCACTCTCACACCCCCTCACTCTCACCCCCTCACACCCCCACACACCCTCAGACCCCCACACCTCCTCACACCCCTCACTCTCACACACCCTCACCCTCACACCCCCTCACACACACCCTCACACACCCTCACTCTCAAACACCCTCTCACCCTCACACACCCTCTCACTCTCACACCCTCTCACCCTCACACCCCCACACCCTCACACACCGTCACTCACCCTCACCCACCTTCACCCACCCTCACTCACCCTCACTCACCCTCACTCACCCTCACTCACCCTCACAACCCTCACACCCTCACCCCCTCACACCCCCATACCCTCACACACCCGCACCCTCACACCCCCTCACCCTCATACCCCCATACCCTCACACACCCCTTCACCCTAACACACCCCTTCACCCTCACTCACCCTCTCACCCACCCTCACCCACCCTCACCCACCCTTTCACCCTCACACACACTCTCACCCACCCTCACCCTCACACCCCCTCACCCACACACACCCTCACCCTCACACACCCTCACCTTCACACACCAGCTCACACTCACACGCACACCCCCTCACCCTCACACACCCTCACCCCCTCACCCTCACACACACCCTCACACCCCTTACTCTCACACCCCCTCACCCTCACAACCCCTCACACACACCCTCACACACCCTCACCCACCTTCTCACCCTCACACACCCTCTCACCCTCACACACCCTCTCACCCTCACACACCCTCACTCACCCTCACTCACTCTCACTCACTCTCACTCACCCTCACTCACCCTCACCACCCTCTCACCCTCACTCACCCTCACCCCCTCACACCCCCACACCCTCACACTCCTTCACCCTCACACCCCCTCACCCTCACAAACCCCCTCACCCTCACACACCTCCTCACCCTCACTCACCCTCTCACCCACCCTCACCCACCCTCTCACCCACCCTTTCATCCTCACACACACTCTCACCCTCGCACACTCACCCTCACACACAATCTCACCCACCCTCACACCCCCTCACCCTCACACCCCCTCACCCACACACACCCTCACCCGCACACACCCTCACCCTCACACACCAGCTCACCCTCACACCCCCTCACTCTCACACCCCCTCACTCTCACCCCCTCACACCCCCACACACCCTCAGACCCCCACACCTCCTCACACCCCTCACTCTCACACACCCTCACCCTCACACCCCCTCACACACACCCTCACACACCCTCACTCTCAAACACCCTCTCACCCTCACACACCCTCTCACTCTCACACCCTCTCACCCTCACACCCCCACACCCTCACACACCCTCACTCACCCTCACTCACCCTCACACCCTCTCGCCCTCACACACCCTCTCACCCTCACACACCCTCACCCACCCTCACCCTCACACCCCCCACTGCACGCCTCACACTGCTGCACGCCAAACGGCTGCACGCTGCACACTGCTGCCTTACTCATACTACTGCATGCTGCACACTGCTGCCCGCCTCACACTGCTGCCCGCCTCATACTGCTGCACGCCTCACACTGCTGCATGCCTCACACTACTGCACGCCTCACACTGCTGCACACTGCTGCATCACTCACACTGCTGCATGCTGTACACTGCTGCATGCCACACACTGCTGCACGGCACACACTGCTACATGCCACACACAGCTGCACGCCTCACACTGCTGCACGCCTCACACTGCTGCACACCTCACAATGCTGCACGCCTCACACTGCTGCACGCCACACACTGCTGCACGCCACACACTGCTGCATGCCGCACACTGCTGCACGCCACACACTGCTGCACGCCTCACACTGCTGCATGCCACACACTGCTGCACACCCCACACTGCTGCATGCCTCACACTGCTGCATGCCTCACACTGCTGCATGCTGCACACTACCGCACGACTCGCACTGCTGCACGCCTCACACTGCTGCACGCCTCACACTGCTGCACGCCTCACACTGCTGCACGCTGCACACTGCTGCATTACTCACACTGCTGCATGCCACATACTACTGCACGCCACACACTGCTGCACGCCTCACACTGCTGCATGCCTCACACTGCTGCATTTCTCACACTGCTGCATGCTGCACACTACCGCACCACTCACACTGCTGCACGCCTCACACGGCTGCACGCTGCACACTGCTGCATTACTCATACTACTGCATGCTGCACACTGCTGCCCGCCTCACACTGCTGCCAGCCTCACACTGCTTGGTGGAATCTTTCCAAGATGGGGGTAGTGGGCCAATAACAGCGCCTCTGAGAATGTTAGTGAGCATTGGAGCCCAGAGGACAGGATTGTTTTTAAAACGGTCGACTGGAACTTCATCAGAGGCCATATTATAGAAGTGCCTCGGATTCTTTCTTTCCCATGGTTAATATGGGAACGTGATAAAGAATGATGACAAAGGGGAGGGAGACTTAAATGTGCCTGATGCATGCAATTGTGGATCGGTCTTTCAAGGAAGTCCCCTGCAGTTCCAGGTGGAACTTCATTTGACAAAGCCCCTGTACAGTTATTATTAAGGACTTCGGGGGCAGGTCGAGGGGCAACCTTTAAGGTAGGTGGGCACTGCACAGATCTGTTGGGAAGATAATGCCCCTGATGCAGGAGTTATATGGGGGCCTGTGGCAGATGGTGAAGCATAGTCACTGCTAATGTAATTGAGATGCGAGCGAGCAAAAGCAGCAATCTATAGAGGGCACCCTCCGATAAAGTGGGCATATGTAATTAAATCTTATCACCAAAGTTCCTCTAAGCGGCTCGATACAAGGGGGGTGGGGGGACAGCCTCAGAGGGGCAGGGGGGGCAGCCTCGTCGAACCTCGGACACTTGTGTCCCGTGATGCGGGAATCCTCAGCAGCACAAGGTCCCTCCTGTCAGCAGGGTGGATTCTGGGGGACCGGGTCCCACCCCAGCGGGGCCTTCCAGGTGTAGGGGCTGCAGGAAGGCAGGCGAGAGAAATGCAGGCCAAGCGACCGCCCTGCAAGTGTCATTCCAGAGAAAATTCTGATGTGGCCCAGGCCAATGTTGCGCATTACGATTCTGATAGAAAATATGGTCAATTGATATTTACCCTCAAAGTCAAAGAAAAATTGTTTATTTCCACATAGCCAGTCTCCCCACTGTGCTCTAGGTATTTCCCAGCTTCTTAGTTGCACTATACTGATGTTTTATTGAAAAGCTGGTGCTGCCATTACTATGTCGATATTTATGGACTTCACGCCCCCCAGAATTGGGAGCGATCCATGCATTCTACATTGGATGCTACTCTGACCCCCATTTAATGTTGTATCCAACTATGAAACCTGTTGGATACTTTTAGATGAGGGCTAGGAGCGTCAGTCAGTGGAACACCTGTCATTAAAGAACTCCAAATACTGTGGTTTTAAAGCCAGATACGCAACCATGTCCCTCTTTGAAACCCTCATTTATGTATGGGCATTATTTATTTTAATAAGTTATAATTTCAGAAGATGCTCTCAAGTAAGTAGGCTACTCTCCGTTTCTAGTACATATCATGTGTAAAGTAATTTTCCTGGTCTTTTCTGTTTTGTCTGTTTAGGCAATGGGAGGCCTCTGGCTACTGAGTTACCGTTATAAGCACTGTATGTAGGTTGCCAAGGCCTTTGACCTTTTTTCACTGTGGGATGACATTATGTTTAGTGTGACAGTGATGCCCTTCATTCCTCTCCTTTAACCCACAGTTCTAGAAGTTGTACCGCCCACTGTCATGGTGCAATGTCTGAGCACCCATTTTCTTAAATCTTCCTACCTGAAAGAGATGATAAGTAGAACCATCTTCAGATGCCACCTTCCAACCTCTCTGAAAGAAACAGTTGGGTGGCTGCTTGTAGGGGAGTTAGGTGTCAACACTCCCCCATTCACTTTAACGTGTAGAGCACGTTTTGAAATTACAAATTTCTAAAAATGTCAACACTTTCTGATTGTGCACCAAATATTTGGAACAATCGCTTACTAGAAATTAAGTGACATTTTTAACACTATCTTTTCTTTTCTTTTTTTTTAACAATTTATATTGAATATCACATCATGCAAAACAATTAAGCAAGGCACTCATTGTAGTACACTCTATGTGGTTATTGTGAAGCTTCGACAGGAGTAAATGGTTCAATATAAAACAGATATAATGCTTAACAATCAAAATCAAACAGCAGATCACAACATTAAATAGCATATCAGTGGCAGCCACCACAAACAAAAGGTGGTGAGGTGGGGGAGGAGGGGCACACAGGAGGGGAAGCGTGGGGGGGGGTTGGGGTAGTTTAATAATAAAAACAAAAAAAGGAAAACTTACTTTACGTTGCCGGCCACCTCCCGCGTCGTGCCTTGTCTTCCTCTTCCTTGTCCAATCCTAGTGGTGCTCTCATGCTATCAGAGCAGCACTTGGATTGGCCTGAGAGGGCTGAAAAAACCTCACTCAGGCACAGGGAGTCTGTACTGTTTCTCTAACCTGGCTGTTCAATACAATACATCGGGGTTAGAGATACGTGCGTATGTGTGTGTGACCGGCCTGAGACGGCTGTCAAACATACATGGGCACTTAGAGAGTGCACATAGCACTTCTCCTCCACTCCCATGCCCCGGCCCCAACACTCCCAGCTACTTAAAAATAAAATGATGAGATATAATTTTATTTTTTAGCTGCTGGCTTTGAGGCAGTGGGGCGACGCTCCTCCTCCATTTCGGAGGAACCGCACCACAGCTTTTCACGGCCCATCCATGTGGCACATCCCTTATTGTCGGGTGTATAACCCTAACCATCATCCAGCCTGTGTGACAACGAACCCCACACCTCCCATCTACATCCGAAGGCAGGAGTCAGCTGTTTACCAGAAAATCAGACAGGAAGTAAGCGCCCCCAAAGCTGTATGAGACCCCCCCACGGTGCCAGTCAGGACACCACATACCATGCATCCCAGATGCGTAGTCCAAAAAAGTTAACAAAACAACTACTCATCCTCGAACATTATCTTTTACTTGACTCAACCCTCTTTATTCTGCTCCTGATGCTGCAGGTGAGTATTGTTATAAATGTGTTATATTGTTTCAAATAAGTTTAAGAATTTGATTTGAATATTGCACTGTATGTACAGTTTTCAGATGCCTGCTCCCTGATCGTACCAACCTATTATATCCTCTTAATATTTCAATTAAACTACCATACATTTTTTAAACAAGAACTGGTTATTTTTTAAAGAGTGCATGGAACTGTAAATGTTGCATTTAAAAAGAAACTGCTGTACCATTGAACGTTGGTCCATGAGCCATGACGTATATTAATATATAAATACAGGTTTATGACGTATGTGATATTTTATTGTTCCTTTTAATCGGTTTATAAAAGATTGCCAATCATACTGTAATTACGTGTTCTTTTTCTATCAATGTTAGATGGAAGTAGGTCACAAGTTCTGTAAATAAAATTATTGATAAGATTTTATGGCAGGTCAGATGGCTGCTTTGCAGGAGGTGATAACACCACGAGTGCAAAAGACTTTGCCTTGAATGGAATAATGCAGCTATTTTTAGATAAACTATTTCCTTGGAATGTCAGGTCATGAGATTTGTAGTCATAGGTGTAGAGGAGATATAAGTCCGATGGCTAAATTATAAACTCTGGTTGCAGGAAAAGGTAAAACCCCAAAAGCCCGACTCGGACAAAACCCGGAGGAAAACATTGTATCTCAATGAGCCTCAAAAACAGGCCTAACTAAATTTATAGTGCTTAGAAACATGCACACATTGCTTTAACCCCTTGCAAGCTGCGCACATTTTCACGCTGTGCAGGCGAATTAACACCTTGGCCGCGGCGGTAATTCCGCCATGGCGCCGGGGGTTAAGGGGGGCCGCGTGGCGCCGCCATGCTTGTGACGGAACCACTGCGTCACGAGCCACGGGCGCGCTGTGCTTGTGACGGAGTGGTTCCGTCACGGCCCCGCCCGCTCAATAGAACTCTCAGAGCAGGCGCGGAATTGATGCCGCGCAGGAGCGGCGGCCGGGCTGTGACGGAACCACTCCGTCATTAGCACAGCACGTCCGTGGCTGGTGACGGAGTGGTTCCGTCACCAGCACGCAGAGGGTTGAAGAGAGGGCGGGGTTCAGACGGCAGGCACCTTGACGTCAGGCAGCCGGGGGCCGTCCGCAGCATGCAAGGGTTTAAGCACTATACAAAAATAGATAAGGGAGAAACAGACAGCACCACTTTTTATAGTGTTCCAGAATGTTCAAATTAATGTGGAAATTCTAATGAATTGATTAGGGTTCATAGTTTCATAATAGAGATGTATCTGGCATTATTTGGTATACTCTAACTGTATCCTGTATGCTTTTCAGTGCATTTTTAACATATAATGACTTTTTCGTGAATTTCAAATATTTGGGAAAAAGCCAATTATTCAGAAATTGAGCTTGTAGAATGTAGTAGGTCATTTCCATTTGCCCAAAGTATTGATTGCTCTACAGTGGTTGTCAAAACCAATTTCCTTATTTCTGCTTCCAGTCTTTAATTACGAATTGAAAAAGCTTTATTCGAGTTATACACTCATAAAAGCACACACATAAGAATTTACACATTTAAAACTCTAACATACATTGACGATAAATTTCAGATTAAAATACACAGTATACACACATAAAATATTCACCAATAATAATTAATATAAGCTTTCTCATAATATACAGAACTAGATGCAAGTTAAAATACAAAATCACCCTCTTTGTAGGCCATAACCAAAAATGTACAATTAAAACTCTTTGCAAACATTTTAGCAACATATTATAGCTAAAATTCATAATTCTCTCCCACGGGATACTAGCAATGCAATTCATACAAGCAAGAAAGCGGGATTCAAAGCCTATTCGGAGATAAACGCCCTCCGCCTTATGGACCAAGCCCACCCCAGGTATTTTGCCGTTCCTACTACTATAGGCAAGTCGGTTGAGGAACAAATAATTCTCAGCCCCTCGACACCACTTAAGGCACCAAGGTTCCTACAAACAGGTGCCAACCACAATTTCCTTGGTTTTACATAGGCCTCACACAGGAATAGAAAATGTGCTATACTTTCGTTGGGGGCGCCACATGCCGGACAACCCGAACTACTGTTAGTTCCCCAGTTGGACGTCACTGACCTTAGGGGGAGGGAACCTGCCCTTAGCTGGAAAAATAATTTCCTGTCTAGCGGAACAGTTAAAGTGTCCCAATACTGTTCTAGTGCAGGTCTTGTTTTAATTTCCATAAACCTACCCCCCATGGATTCTGGGGTCACACTCCTCCAAAGCTTCTGGTCAATATAATCCCAATATATAGCTTTTATAGTTGTTTTACTAGGGAACACTTCCCCAGAGGGATTTTCCCAAAGTTTGGAAAGACCGAGCTCAGCAAGGGCGTCCCTAAGCATTTTTAGCCATGTAATTTTATGGAAGACATCTGATTTAACTAGGGCAGAGAACCCCTCAGCATAGTGTCTAATTTCTGGGGTCGTCCACAACCGTCTCCAGTAGAGGATAGGCCTTAGACGGGCACGATCACTAAGCGATCTTCTTCCTAAGTCCAGGCCAAGCGGTATTAGAGGAGTACTTTGGGGGAGACTAGTTATCCCTCTCAGGAACCTGTTCTCAGATCTCTGGAGCGTATTAAACCTCTCAAAGCCCCAGACTTCAGCCCCGTAAAGGGCTGCGCCCAATGCTTTTGCGTCGTATACCATGAGAACCGGTTTAATAGGCCTGGTTTTGGATTTTGCTTGTTCAGCCCGAAGCGCTCCTGAAATCTGCTGGTGTTTCAAGACCGCCTTCTCGATATGTCTTGACCAACCAAATTTACTTGATATCTCCACCCCTAGGTATGTAAAAGTGTTTACTACCTCTAGTCTGATACTGTTCAGAGATACCCTAGGTTGGGATTGGCGCTTTTGCCCAAAGACCATCAGCTTAGTTTTATTTACATTAACCTCTAGGCCACGTTCCTTGCAGAACATATCAAATATGTTCAAGGCTCGCTGGAGCCCTGCCGGGGTTTTGGACACGATCAAGGTATCGTCGGCGAACATCAGGATCGGAACCCTGATGCCCGCCAAAAACCTCTTAACAGACATTCCTCCTTTCACACTTTGTTTACCAAAATAAAAAAAGCTACATGAAAGATGAGTGTGTAAAGAGCGTCACCCTGCTCCCTACAATGTCCTGTTCCAAGCAGTAACATCACTAGGCATAGTTTAGAAGATGAGTCTGAGGTAGATTGTAAAACTAAGTCTCCCACAAGGAAGAGTGTAAAATGTGAAATGAAGATAGCCCGTAAATAATCCAGACATTATCACCTGGTCCCGCTGTTTCGTCCCAGTCACTACTTAGATGAGGATGCCCCAGGGAGACACAGCTAGATGGACACAGAGAAATTTGCCGCAGGCACATCTAAATTTATTGAAAAAACAATTGGATTACAGAATAATTCTCTGAACCAAAAAATTCTCTACAGAAACAACTACCATTGGGTGGAAGATGCCCATTTGATGTGTTGCAAATGTTGGTGATCAATACCTCCAGCATCTGCACAAGAGGTAACCACACCTTGTGGAGGGCAGTTCCAAATGATCTGGGTCAAATGAATGGGCTGGAGATGATTTTCATACTCAGAGGGCCAGCGCCAAAGGTTATAAATAAATGTTCCGATTACCTCAGAGAGGTAGCTCGATTCACATGGATTCACAGCATTCTCCCATACATGAGGGTATGTAATTGTAATTGCATTTATATAGCGTTTACTACCCTTGATGAGGCATCAAAGCGCTTTTTTGGCTAGTAGCACACTACTCCGGAACCCAAAAAGAATTAGTGGTGAATTAGTATAGGGAGATATTACATTAATTTGAGCGGTGAGCATGTGAGTTTGGTATTTGGATTGAGAAAGGATAGTGGAGAGAAGGGATTGCATTTATATGGCGCTTGATACCCCTGATGAGGTATTGGAGTGAATTTCAGCAGGTAGCACGCTTCTCCGAATTAGTATAGGGAAATATGAAATGTGAGCGGTGGACAGGTTAGTTTGTTAGTTGAATTGAAAAGGATAGTGGAGGATAGAAGAGGGAAGGGTCTGGAAAGTTGTTTTCTTGGGAGTTTATAGTAGTAGTAGGAGGTTTGGTATGAGTAAAGAGGAGGTGGGGGGAGAGTCAGAGGGAAAGGTTTAGAAAGGCTTGTATGGGGTAAACATCCTTTACGCATGGCATTACCCGCATCTTTTACTCTGCACAATCTTTTACAATGCAGGGCTTTACACCGCAAAGCATTCCCCAAACCAACGCCCGGTGGTGTTAAAATAGTAAATTGTGTTGTAATGGGGAATGCATTGCAATGGATTGCGTTGCTAATCCCTGCGTTGTAAAAGATTTTACGGAGTAAAAAATGCGGGGTAATGGCAGGCATTGTAAACGTGTGCAGAGTAAAGGGTCCTATTCTTGTATGGGAGATCTGATTAGTAAAAGAGGTATGAGAGGATGCAAAGAGGGGTAGAAGAGGGTGGAGTCTGGAAAGGGTTATTTTGTGGATCATAGTAGTAGAAAGGGGTTTGGGATAAGTCAGAGAGTTGATGTAGAGGATAAATTGAGAGAGGTATAGGATGAGAAATAGTTTAGTGCATTTGAGAGAGTAGTAAAAGGTTTGGTATGAGTCAGCCTGGCTTTGTGTGTGTGTGTGTGTTTGTGTGTGTGAGAGAGAGAGAGAGAGAGAGAGAGAGAGAGAGAGAAAGCATCTGCATATTGGTCTAAATGGATGCCCATCTATATGTCTTGTGAGCTTTGAAATTTTGCGACTGAATGTCAGGAGGTCTCTGCAAGTGGTTTAGCAGTCTAGTTATCTGAGACTGTAGGTGTGTTCCTCTGGCTTCATAGGTTTATGTATATGTGATCTATTTCAGTGCATACATGTAGGTTGGGTGTCTCTGTGTGCATACATCATACAACCTCAAAGAAATTGGCTTTGACAGCACCTTTTCATTTTGTAGCTTTTCTGTAATTAATCAGTAACACTGCTGTACAGTAGCTAACGAGCAGGAAATAAGAAAATATTCTGAAGTCGATTGTGAAAGGCAATGCAATTCTGCCCTGAAGGTAGATTTTATACCCTCAATGTTCTCATGTGAGTAACAATTACTTAACCAGGAAGCTCTCAATAAATATTTTTAAAGACTGTAAAGTTCATAGACTTTATTAGGATATACATCGTATCCATAAAAGTACATAATAAAAATGTGCGTGACAAGGGAAGAGTAACAATAAGAGCAGATAAAAATTGGCACTTTATAAAACACAGCATTTCACGCTCAAAAATAAAAACGGTAAATCCATTAGCAGCAATTGTAAAATATTTCCAGCCATGCTTCTAAAACTTTGACAATTTATAGGACACAATATTACACGCTCAGAGATAAAAACAATGAGACCAACAGCAGCAATTGTAAAATGTTTTCTGTTCATGCTTTAAGAGTCCAAGGGTGTAACATTGACTTGCGTGCCCGGGTGGCAATCCTAAAAAATGTACTGGTATGGAAAACAAGCTCTTCATTGATCAAGGCAAGCATACTCAAATAGGCAGAATCCTATTAAAGAATGGGTAAAGGAGCCCCTTACTATACTTTATGTAATATTTGCAGAAAAACAAGAAATGGATGATAGTTTGGCCACTCACCCCGTCACATGGGCACGGTATTAAATCAAGTTGCGTGTTATAGCCAAAAGGGAAACACAATGCAAATTTAACTGTCCCTGCTCTACGGTGGAATAGGAGGCTCCTTTCTCAGTTGCTCATTGGTAACATTAGGTAATCTGATAGGGGGAGGCAGCACCACTCACGGGACATGTAGCTGAAAACTTGTGATTTCTTCGATTCCAGCACCAATCTTTCCTTGTTATATAACGAATAGAGGGCACTTCTTAGTTCTTTCTTATGCAAAGTTCCGGTTTCGTTGGGATTTAAAAAGATACAACCTTTATTAATGCTACATAGACTCCGATAAACTGCAGAGAGCCAGGGGACATCCAACCCCTGATCACACTTCATACAGTCAGTAATAATGTCTGTGGTTAAAGTCGCTGCCTCGTTCTTCCAAACCGATAACCAGAAGAGGGCTGAGCGGGCACGTATAAAATCAGTTATGTAATTTAAATTCAATTCCTTGTGGCAAATGTATTGCGAGGTGGAGATTGGGGCACCCAGCAGTTTTCTACAGAATCTATTTCTTCCTGCTGAATTCAGGAGCTATTTGCGGTACCCCAAATCTCTGCACCATAGGTGGCCACTGGTACACATTGAGATTTAAAAAAAATGAAAATAGCTAAGATAGCACCTGTGTTCTTTGGGCGGGGGAGACTAGAAATCGAGTTGATGGTCTTTGAGAACTTGCTCCTGGAATAGGTGAGATGCTCCGTCCAGGAGCCGCTCACAGCAAAGACCACCCCAAGATAGGGAAATTTGCAGGTATTTGTCAGTTTTTGGTTGCCTACAGTGATAGAGCTAGGCTGGCATTTCCTGGGGCCACAGCACATTAAAAATGATTTATTAAAGTTAACTCTTAGATCCAGGCTGTCCATGTATTTAACGAAGGACTGTGTCAAGACACACAGAGAATTTGGGGTGTGGCATATAAGTACTGCATTGTCTGCGTATAATAGCACGGGAAGAGGTTTCCTATTAATCCTAGGGACGTCCTGGGACATGGATAGTAGCGATTTGTTCAGACCGTTAATATAAATAATAAAAAAGGGGGATCAAGACGCAGCCCTGCCTGACCCCTTCCAACTTTAACAGGTCCAGAAACCTCTCCACCTCTGTCAATCCTCACTTGTGCCTGGAGGTCTTTGTGGAGATATGCCAGGAAATGGACCAAGGGCTCGTCCAGGCTATAAGCCAACAGGATAGCCCACAGCTTCGACCTATTAACAATGTCGAAAGCTGAGGACAAATCCATGAAGGACAAATAGACTGGAGACTTCCGGGCTATAGTATACTTCCCAGTTACAAGGCTGATGTTAAGACATTGTTCGTTGGTGCCAACCTTGTTACGGAAGCGTAGCTGGCAGGGCTCTAGACTGCTGCATTCCTCCGTCCATTCCAATATCTTATTATATAAGACTCTGCCTAGTATTTTAAGGGTGTTATTAATCAATGATATTGGCCTGTAATTGCTGGGCTGCTACCGATCCCCCTTTTTTAATATTAGGACAATAATACTTTTTGCCCAGGTGTCAGGTAACGGGGCATGCATATGATTATTAAAAACAGTAGGGGTGCCCAAAATTCCGGCTTCCATTTAATAAAATCTATTGGTAGCCCGTCAGGGCAGTGGGCCTTATTCCTGGTACTCTGGAGGATGGCTTCTTCTACTTCAAAGAGTTTTATCTGAATGCTGACAGGTGGGCCGTATTCATGCTGATCAGTGTCCAATGATGCAGAGGCATAAATATTAGAGAAGTAGGATTCCCATGAATGGCAGGATATAGTACAGCTGATAGGGGTTAGTAACTGGCCCATAGATCGAAAATCCCTTACAGCGGACCAAAATAATTTGCCATTTTTATCAGTTGCAACTTGCAACAGGGTTTCCCAATGGTCCCTGAGGAGTACTCCCTTCCGCTTATTGACTGCCCTGTTGTATTCCTGCCTGGCGAGTTTCACATTCGATGCGCACCTGAGTACAACTGACAATGCCCTGCGCAAGTTCCTGTTGGCTAATGAACATTCATTATCGAACCATCTAGGGCCTTGTCTTCTTGAGGGTGCAGGCTTGGACAGGTAAGTTTTAATAGCCAGACAAAGTTTGGAAAAGTTCTGGACTACCTCTGGGTTCGGAGTTTGAAATGACAGGCAAGAGTTAATGAGAGACAGGTTGTCCTTAGCTAGTGATTTGAACAAGTCCTCGTTAATAATGCCCCTCCAAACTAATCTTAATTTGTCTGTCGATAGCGTTAGGTCTCTTGCCCTACATTCAGATGAAAACACAGGTCGTGCTGCCATACTCAGTGCCATTTTGATAGGGTTATGGTCCCCATGGATAGTAGCAATGACCTCCGCTTTAACTAAATAATCCCCGAGAGGGAGGGGGATAAAAACAAAATCAATAGTGGATCGGTGACCTCTGAAAGTCGGGTGGTGGTTAGGGACCACATTTGATGCACCCATCCTGTCCATAGCATTAACCAATTTGTGGGACCTTAGGAGCACTGCCAATTCAGCACCCCTATGAGATGAGGAGAATAAATTGTGACGCTCTACTCTACTCGCAAATGCGTATCTTTAGGTTTTGCATTAAAATCACCTCCCAGAATAGTCCCAATGATGTTACCCAGACCTTGCTGAAAGTCTAAATTAGAAATAAAATCAAAGAGCTCAATACAATTCTTATTAGGAATGGAAAATAAATCATTATTGTAAAAGTTTAAAGTTTAAAAGTTTACAAGATAAAAAGAAACTCTTCTCTTGTACAGTACAACCTGAAAGTTACAACTAATTGTTGGTAATAACTTAATGCTCCCACCAGCTGCTACATTAAGTCCAAAAAAAGGCCCCCTGACGGACGACTCGAATTACTATTGGATGCCACCGCATTAAAACAATGGAACCCCTCAATATACAAATCATGTGTTGCCCAAGTCTCCTGGAACATGACTATGTTGTGTTCTTTAACTAAGCGCAGCCAGTCCTGGTTGTTAAGTTTGGACTGTAACCCTGCTACATTCCAGCTAAGAATATTCAATTCTACTTCACCCTTCACTCTGGTGGGGGGTACTATGTCATTATTATTGTCGATAGTTGCTATAGTAGGGTAGTCTTCCAGGTGATGTTGATGGGGTGACTGAGGGACCATCGGTGGTAATTGGCAGTCCTGTGCGTTAAATTAGAAAGTGCATTAAACCTGTTGGTTAATGGAGGCAAAGTGTAGGCATCCCTAGGGGGTTCAGGGGATGGCTTATAAAAGTAACCCAGGGGAAGTACACTAATGTGGGTGTTAATTAAAAAGGGTTGCTCAAAAGTGCTCAGTAATCGGCAGACCATATGGGGTCTGCAAAAATAAAGGATAACACAGTCACCGTCTATATTCTTTTCAGAGTGACCAACCCATCCTACTCTTCGGGCCATGAGGATATCGCTCATGTTTGAAGGAGGGAACCTCTTATGTTTACAAAGCCAGTCTACAGACTTCTTGCAAAGATCTGCCCAGGATTCCCTTTGGTCTCCGACCAATTCGGGGACCCCAGCAAGAACTAACACATAAGGGCAGGAGGCGGGAGGTATACTTAATACATCAGTGTTTGGTCTCACAGAGGTGCTTCTAGAACGGATGAGACAACCCCTGCTTGAGCCAGCGTTATTTGCGGGAGGATTCACGCGTTTGGGAGTAGGGCTACTTCTTCCTAGGACCGGTGCTGTATTTCCCGGGCAACACCCTGACTCATCTTATGTTCGCTATGCGAATATGGCCCATCTAATCCATTTCTATTACTGTAATTCATATGCAAAGTGGCAGGAATGCTATCTTTATGAGAAACAGGACCAAGGTGTGGTACCAAACCTAATGTGTTGCTCATGGGTAATGTGGGCATTCCATCCCTATCTATAATTTGGACAGGGTTAGCATTACAGCACATGAGGTTAGACAGTTCTGATTTTAAAGATTCCATTTTCCCCCACAGCAAATTAAATTTCATGTCGATTACGTTCCTAATATCAGTCAAAGCATTTTCTACTGCCCACTCCTGTGCATATGTATATTTAAGGTGAACAGGAGTATGGTCAGAAAATGTATGAAAAATTATACTTTTTCCCCTTGGGCACTCAATTACGAATACTGGCGACCAATCTTGTTCTGCTAACAGGATGTCATAACCAGATGATAAGTTCTTCCAAAAAAGACCTTTTACTTTCCTGGGCTTGTCCCCCTCCATCCTGAGTGTTATTTCATATAACTTATGTGGGACGCTCACCCTGGTGTCTGGTGTTTTCACCGTTATTTAATCATTCAAGTCCGCTGTCACCAGAAATTCCTTCAGATTCTGGTGAGCTAATGTTACTTCTGCCACACTGTCTAACACCGTCAGAACCCATTCCCCGTTCAGAAGTTGTGTTCTCACAATTCTGGGCATGGTCAGACCAGCAACTTTCTTTTTCTTAAATTGAGGTTTTGAATTTTGCTTATCTTCTTTTTTAGAAATAAAGTCTTCAGTGCGCCGCTTGTCTCTGGACTGTGTGCGCTCCTCTCTGTGTTCTGACAGCCCCCCTCTTTCTGAGCTTTTCTTCGAACCCTGAAAGGAAGGAGAGGAACGTGTATCAGTATCCTTCTACCTGTCAGGTTTTCTAATATTATCCCTATTCCAAAGGTTGTACCTTGTTTCAGAGGGCTCCTGTGGAGGAGACCAATTTCGGGACTGAGATCTCTTGTCTCTAGAGTTTTGTTTTTTATTATCCCACTTCTTTTTAGAAGAAGTAGGTGTCTGCTTAGAAGTGTCCTTTTCGGGACTGCCCATTAGTTGAGGTTTTAAAGCTTTTCCCCCCAAACTATTAATGCCTAATTCTGCATACGCAGTTTCAATTATTTTGGGTAGTTCATTCACCTGTTCTAGTAGAGAGAACTCCCATAGGCGTTGGCAGATTGACACTGATGGAGCTTCCCCTTTAATGTTAGCTAGCATTATGGCTGATACCTGTTCGTAGTTATTTAATAACTTCATCCCTAAGTTTAGGGCAGGCTCTGCTCCGTACTCATTTTGTATTTGTCTTAATACATCTGGTATTACTGCTAATGAAGGAATACCATGAATTCTGGTATATCTGGCAGCAAAGACTGTACCCCAAGAGGTACAATTCTCTAACTGTGGTGTAATCCACATGGGCAAGCAAATTGTTAACATTCTGTGTTTTTCAAATGGTGTTGTATTTGGAAATATTGTTTCTAACTGGGTTATTTTCTGAGCTACCCAGAAAATAATTTGTTCACGTTTGGTGGGCAATTTACCCATTACTGCGTGTAATATTTGAGGAGTAATTTTAGTAGCTGTGCTCCGTGTAGGAGCTGCATTTGGTGTAATTACTGTTGGTTAGACCGCTAGTGTTCTCAAGACGAAGTGTGTCATATTTTTGTAAAGTTTTATCAACTCTTTGTGTTGATCAAGCAGTTCATCACATGGCATTGTGTCATTGTCAGGATGTGGTGCATAGGTCGCTAATATCAGCCATGTTGCTCCTGGTCTTCCTAAAAGACCAAGACTTGTTCTTTTTCTTGAGTGGGGTAGGGCGCCATTAAACCAGAAAATATGTTCTTGGAAAGTAAGCAGAATTTCAATCTCCTCAAACGGAGTGAAGACCGCTGGAGTCTCTTCATGTAAGTAATAATAAAAAGTTTTTGTTGCAGCATTTGCTGCTGGGAATATAATCCAGGAATAGAATTCATTTGTTTGGAAATATTTGTGTGCCTCTATCACGAATTTTACCACACCTACTCTGGGTTGTAACCCATGTTTGACGATTTTAACCGTCAGAGTGTGTCTTACATTGGTTGCAATCTGTATTGCATCTGCATCTTCCTCCTCATCAGACGGAGGCAAAGGCATATCTAATGGGTTTAAGGTTGGTGTAGTCAATGTATTTAGAACACAGACTACCTTTTCAAGGAAATGATGATAAGGTTTTATGCACAATTTTGGGAAAAATTCCTTCAAGCTTGATTAACCAATAAATAGGCTATCTCGCCTACTCAGCTTTAGTGGAGTTTTGTGCCCACCCACTCCAGACAGCTCTGGTTTTTGTGAGTAGGGGTCTCTGAGAATGAGCATGACTGAGCCATGTAGATTCTACTGTTAAATAAGTACTAAACCAAATGTTGGTGGTGCCTTTTAGTGTTGTTCCTATAGTACCCCTGCAGGACCTGCGCTTTTGGACAACATACACTCTGGGTTTGGTGGTAGACTGACTCTGAGCACCCCCACCGCGCATGTTAGCCTAATTTGCATTTGCTAGCTCACAGTGCCACTAGAATTTCCTTTTATCAGAGAGATTAGTTTTTACCAACCTCAGAACCCAACAAACCCTGATTCCTCAGACTCGTGGAAACAATATACTACTTTTCACCCAGTCACTCGTGCTTGCTCATTTGGTCTCAGAGAGATACACGGAAGAAAACAGTCAAGCAATTTTTACAATAAGAATTTATTGTACTGTTGTTCTACTAGTGTAAAATATATGCACTGCTACAGCTATAATATAGTGGCAGAGATATAGGATCAGCAGTACAGTGAATAAAAAGGAATAGTACAGTTCTACTATTTTGCAATAGTCCTGAATATATACATGAATATAAAATGAATTTATAAAATAAAGCGCATACTTCGACAATGCCTGTCTTGATGTACCTAAGTAGGTGCGAAAGAGCTAATAAGCCTAGGAGCCAAGAATCCCACTAGGATTTAGTCGAACCCCATTACCTGAATAATGAGAGTGTGAGACCTCGTCCTGGTCTCGAATTGGACACCCCGGATGTTTAGACCACTGTCAGCAGGAGCGACTGCATGCAGGAGCCTCAGCGTCTCTGGTCAGTGTGCTGGCCTTGAAGTCTCGGCTCCCTCCTGCCTACTGATAGCAAGAGGTGCTGTATTTGTACAGTCCTTGTGCGTGTGTTAGCCATTGTTCAGTATGAGGATGACGTTGGGGAAATAAACCTTTTGCGTAGACAGGAGAGGTGAAGTATACCCCATGGGTAGTGTTCTCATAAATTATTCATATGTGCTAAGGAAGAAGTCTTAGCAATATCGATTGGGAAAAACCTTCCCTCTGCATGAAACTAGGTGAAAGGTTTAGTCCATAAAAGATGTCAGTCCTTATAAGGCGTTATGTCGTTATAAGGCATTCTGTCCATATTAGGAGTTATATCCTTATAAGGCTCGTTCATATGAAATGAAGGGGAGATGATGTAGGGAAAGAGTACAATGTTCCCTGGACCTATATTAGGGTACCAATATGAAATATAACAGTCTGATACTCTCCAGATGAGGATGTGTTACTGTGTTGATTATTGTCAATACTGGTGAACTGTCGACTGTTTCAAAACTGTGTAAATGAAACATCAATAAAAATGTGTTTCAATAAAAAAGAAACTAAAAATCTAGGGATTAGGAGTGTATTCCTGGGAGGAAAACAATGCAGCAGTGTGGTGTACAAATCTGACTTGTCTATGGTTGCACTGTTGCTCCTTAACTGTCAGTAACATGTATTTCCTCCCCTTTCCCAGAGGAATAAAACCAAGTTATAACTTTATGCAAGTGACGCCAACAGGGGCGTGGCCTGCAGAGGCAACATGGTGGACGTGTTTTAGAGCTGCTCCATCTCAAATACCCATTATCTGCTAAAATTACACACACAGGCGAAACATCCATATGGGCGAAGCTGGGGTACAGCACTCCCTGACCTCAGCGGGCCTACCTTGCAAAGGCAGAGGCTGCAGAATCGAAAGATAGACCGCCAGATCAGGAGACCAGCCTAGTGATTGTGCAGACACCTGGAGTGACGTTCACACAAGCGGTATTCACCAAGAGGCCTGGGCTGCGCAGGTGGGCAGTGCAGCACAGACACTTCGGCGGGCTCAACAGAGGCGGCGACAACAGTAAAACGACTGGAGCCGAGGAGTCCGGACCCAGGCACGAAGGGTCCGAGACGAAACCGACTAGCACACTGCGGCAGTTGCATTTGCAGTGGCTGGAGTGGGCAGTCTGAGCAGTGGCAGCCGGGGCAGACCAAAAACACCCGATCTGAGGTGAGGGCTGGCGAATAACTGACCGACGCCAAGGAGGAATTGAACTGTAAGCAGACGCTATGGCTGGGCAGATGCTGAGACTGAAGGCCCACTGGGCAACGAACAAGCCACCCAGGCCCTGGGGACTGCATAGTGCAACAAGAGGGCGACTGATTGCAGGAGGTACAGGGGATCTTGGTGCCACGGGCCTGGGGACAATAGCAACATGCATAGGAGCGGCTCGGACCCAACGGCAGCTAAGACTGAGCCACCCACGCATGGTAAATGAGGTGTAATGTGTTAATGTGTGAAGCAGGAGCAGCTGCGTACCCGTGAAGACGCAGAAGGAGGACGTTGGCCCCGTACTCTGGCCAGCAGTATCCAGGCTCTGATCCAGGCCTAGCTGAACTGAGCTGAGATCAAAGAAAGCGGGAGGCAAGAAGTGGAGGCGGAGATGAGGCAGTGGTGATTAGGGCATAGCATACAGGAAGTCAGGCCCTGATTCTGTGATTACTGAGCACAGGATCAGTGCAATCCGGGTCGCCATGGTGGAGGAAAATAACGAAGCAGAGACCACCTTGGACAGGCCCTGCAGACTGGTGCAGGTGGGTCTAAACAACTGAGAGAGGATTAATGCCCTGCAGAAGCGAGAGCTACCAGACGCAGCGGAACCCCAACACCACGCCATTGAACACATTCAGATGAGGATTCGGCGGACGGCTCACGCATGTTCAATGAATGGATAGCCCTTGAGACTGGGCACTTACAGTAGAGAAGGTCACAAAATAAAGCTTTGTCTCCCCAAATAATATAAACAGTCATACCCGCTCCCTGAACAATAGTAGCCCTATGAGCTTGGAACAAAACTCTGTCCCGTACTTAGGCAGACATGGCAGGAGGTTTGTGTGGATTGTGGGGAGGAAATATACAGACCCCTGGAGCTAACTGGGCAACCCGGCAAGCGAAATGAGGTAGCAGGCAGCGGGAGGCAGCGGGAGGCAGCGGGAGGCACCGGTTCTGGGAGCTGGGCTGAGCACTCGTGTGGAGCCACCAGGATTCCACATTCCAGGGAGACATAATCCTCACATGCGCAGCAACTGATGCTGCTTTTACGGTCTGCAAGGAGGTGAGTTCAAGGAGATGGGCCGCATGTGGGGCACTGGAGCCCATGCCTCTTCACACCCAACAGATATGCTGGCAGAAGTGCAGCTGCCATGCACTGATTCTCTGAGTGACAGACTGGACCAATACTCAATGCTATTGGAAGATCTTTCATCTCCTTGGAATCCAAAATAGACAATGTAGCTGTGAGTTCCACGCATCTACACGCAGATCACAAGAAGTTGGCAGACTGAGTAAAATCCACAGAGGGCACTCTCTTGGAACAGATTCAACTGCCAAACAGCAGACCATGCAGGAAGCCAGAATACGCTTTCTGGAAGACAGGATTGAAGACACCAAAGGCCGCTTGAGGTGGTACAACGTCTACCTGATTGGTCTGCCAGAAGGAACAGAGGGGCAGGATGGAGCTGCATTTGTGGAGCAGTGGATTAAGGACTTATTGCCTGGCACATCTTTATCTCCCTGCTTCACGATTGAGCCAGTGCACTGTATCCCCTCCAGAAGACCAGCGCCAGGGATGGATGCCCGCCCATTCATGTTCAAGGTATTACGCTACAGAGATAGAGACATAATATTACGTGAGACAAGGAAAATTCAAGACATCACGATAGAAAGCACGCCAGTAATGAAGGAAGTGACCCGATTAGGGTCACCCGGGTCACTCGCGACCACCTCTCAGCCTTCCATACAAATGAAGAGTGGGTCAGACAGTAGAGAATACAAGCCAAGTTATTTATTAGTCACACACTCAAATGGAGTCCAGTCTGACCAGTATCCTTAGAATGCTGTAGAGGGACTGACCCCGTCAACATGGTAATACAAGAAATACATTTCCAGCACCCCTAAAGACCCGCCCAAACTAGAATTTTTCACTCTGAGCGCTGATGAACAAAGGAGGCACAGAAGGACGAGCTACCATCCTGACATGCTATCTTAGTTTCAAGGTTACTCTGCCTGTGCCCATCTCTCTGAGAGTGGGAGCGGAGCTACCTAATGGGAAAGGCATGCAAAGACAGAACAATCTATTCATTAGTGCAGTGAAACTCACCCTTGAATAATAAAGAGAAACAATCAAGGCAGCTTTCTGCTGAGGCAGACAGTATGTGGCAGAAGCTTACTTTCGATCACAGTACAAAATGGCGGCTGAGTACAAAATGGCGCCGCAAATGCTAACTTGCACAATGCTAGAAGGAGTTGGCTATACACATTCTCGGTCCTACAGATCTGCCTTTTAGCATTTTCTAACAAGTCTGTCTAGTGCTAGGAAGCCAATAACTACTTGCATATGAAGAAAAACATTTTATATGGTAATACACACACTATCAATATTCAAAAATACCTTCATCAATAGGCATTAAGTCATGTACAGCCTGCATCATCATGGCCGAAGACTTAGCATCATGTATTGGGGCCTTTGATGTGGATGTCAACTTTCCAACACAGTAAGCACAGCAAGGATACTTCGAATACGAGACTAGAAGTCAACGGATCCATACCCACAAAAACACCCCCTACACCTAACAATATAAGAAACAATGATGACACCCTCAACCGAATCAGGAATCACAACCAAAGTAAGGATACAACGACAAGTTATGTGGCAACGATAACAGACTACTCTCAGAGGAGAACAAATGGCAGAACGCAGACTGCCAGATCTATCTCACTTAAGAAATTACCCAGAACACAGAAAGAAACCAAGGAGCTAAAGAAACTAATAAGCAACATGGCACAAGACTCGTGGAAAGTTTCACAGACAATTGGGAAAATCTGGGAGATGACGTTAAACACGAATTCCAAAATCACACACATTCAGAATCTAATACTCCGACCCAACCGACCAAACCGGACCAACCCCATTCCAGACGAAGTAGCTCATGCCCTACTTCGATCTTATGAACAACAGGCTCCGAGAAAGGAAGAGATTATCGAAACTGTACCTATCGAAATTGTACCTATTGACCCGAATAGATCGTCCCGAAAGAATGATAGGAAAGCAATCCACCACAACTTACAACATATCCAGGTAAATACAACCGAAATAGAAAATGGAAACAGCGTCAACTCACAGAAAACACTAAACTGCCTACTGCTTAACTGTCGCTCGGCAAATAAACACGCATCAGACATAGCCGCCTTAATCCTCAACAAAGAAATCGACCTGGCCATCCTCACGGAAACATGGCTCAATGAATCATCCTCTCCTACCATGGATCTTCTAGTACCACCACAATACAACATTGTCAGGTTGGACAGACCCAGGAAAGTGGGAGGAGGTATAGCGTGCATCCATCGTTCAGAGATAGAGGTCAACCAATTCCAATCTGACCATATAGAATCATGTGAATACCTTGGTCTTAACATAAGATCACCAAATAATCAAAATTACAACCTACATGCGTTTTACCACCCACCGGGAGATAACGCAAAGTTCACAGAGCATCTTATGGAGATCATAACTGCTAACTCTAACCCAGATGCCAACAACATATTCCTAGGTGACTTTAACCTCCATTGGGACGACGGCAACGATAATATGGTCAATTCGATCAAAGACTTCCTCAAGGAGCTAAACCTCTCGCAAATATGCACCCAGCCCACTCACTCACAAGGAGCGACTTTAGACTGGATAATTACTAGAAATAAAGAAATCTCAATCACCGCTATAGACCCGTGTGATTGGTCTGATCATCACGCCATAACATTCGTGATACCGACAATGAAAAAGGGCAGGAACACGCAACCTCGCAAGGTCAAAAAACTGATACGAGATACAAAAGAAGCTAATATTGAACGATTGGTTGAAAGGTGTGAGAAAGACCTGAAGCCACGCAACAACGAGCAGAATGTAAAGGAGCTGACTGATCATTACATAACCTCTATCGGTAATATATTCAATGACACCTTACCTCAAAAACTGAAAAGTGTCTCGGAAAAGCCCAAAAATCCTTGGTTTAATGAGGCTTTGAACGAGGACAGGCGAAAACTGAGAATGGCAGAAAGGAAATGGAGACAACATCCCTCCTCCCCCGAACTGAAGGCCCTCAGAAAAACAAGAAAACAATATAATCTAAAGATAACTAGCGCCAAAAAAGAATGTATAAGGGCTGAACTGGACAATGCCATAAACAGACCTCGAAAACTCTTCGAGATCCTAAAACAACAGTCAAACAAATTAACTAAAACGGCCCAAGAGAATCCAAAGAATCCCATAAGTTGTGAGAAATTCTCCTCATTTTTCATGGATAAAACTAAACTGCTAGAAGCTGAGCTCACAAATGCAGCGGCTAACCTCACGACCCTTCCCGCTACCAAAAATAAGGCGAACGCGACAACGGAAGATCCCCCAATAAAAAATAAAGCAAGTTGGGATACATTCGAACTATACAACCAGGAAAAGATCGCCAAAACTCTAGCGGAACTTAGACCCAACAACCACTACCAAGACCCGCTACCGGCAAAATGTGTAAGAGAAATCAGCCACACTCTAGTTCCAATCTGGACTGAGATAATAAATGCCTCACTATCACAAGGGACCCTCCCTGACTGCCAAAAAACGGGGCAGGTAGTTCCCATCATCAAAAAACCGACAGCGGATGCAACTGACCCAAATAATTATCGACCAGTGACCAACATCCCTTTACTGGCCAAACTTATTGAGAAATGCGTGCAAGGCCAACTGAGTCAACACATCGCTAAGTTCTCACTATTAGATGACTGCCAATCAGGTTTCAGAACAGGACACAGTACTGAAACTGCGATATTACATATTGTTGATGACGCCTTACAAGCACTTGACCAAAATCATTCATGCCTACTGATTCTACTAGACTTGTCATCAGCATTTGACACGGTAAATCATGAAATGCTGATGACCAGACTACATGACAGGATGGGTTTATCTGGAAATGTTCTGAAGTGGTTTAACTCCTTCCTGCAGAACAGGACTCAGTTATTCCTGGTCAACCAAGCAATCTCCTCCCCATGCCCTAACACAATAGGGGTCCCTCAAGGTTCAATGCTATCCCCAGATCTCTTCAACTTATATGTAGAACCTCTCACAGAGATTCTTCGGAATTCACAGATCTCCTACCACATGTACGCAGACGACACGCAAATATATATGAAGATTGCCTGCAGTGATGACATTGACCTTATGAATGAAACTCTAAAGAAAGCGTTGCATTGGCTAACAGCCAACCATTTGAAACTTAATGCCAACAAAACAGAATTCCTGTTAATCTCACCGACAAGGAGTCAACCAGAAGTAAAGGAATGGGCTAAAATGGTGACTGCGCTTAACTGCACTCCGACCCTTGTTAATTCAGCCAAATCTCTAGGAATTACACTAGACGAGAACCTAGACATGAAAGAACACATCAATGCAATGGCCAAGAGCGCCCGTTTCCATTTGAACTATCTAAGGAAACTGAAACCCTTTATATCAGAAGCAGATCTAAAACTTGCTATCCAATCGCTAGTTATCTCAAGGATCGAATATGGCTGCACTACGTTAGCTGGCCTACCAAAAACATCCACTGCTCCGCTAAAAGCCTGTCTCAACGCAGCGGCAAGACTTATCACGGGAACGAGGAAATTCGATCATATATCTCCCCACCTGAAGGCACTAAACTGGTTACCCTACGATGCTAGAATTAAAATGAAGATGGCCTGTATCACACACAAAGCGGTCCACTACAACACGCCGAGATATCTAGCCAAGAAAATCAAGCTATCAGGAGGGAACAGATCAACGAGAAGCGCTAAAGAGTTGCTACTACGGCCGGCCTTCTTCCGGAAAAAAAAGACCTATGACCGAGCTTTTTCGGGAGCCGCCCCCAGAGTCTGGAATTCACTCCCACCCTACATCAGGAAGATTCAAAATATTGCAGCATTTAAAAGGGAACTGAAAAGCCATATGATGAGTAAATACCCTACATAGAGATGACCACAGACTAGAGGCACAAACTTTTTACGCCAAAGAGGACGGGAGCCATCATAAACAATTGGAAGACCAATAAGACAATTGTCTAACCACTCTAGCTATGACTATCCACTCAAGGCTCGGCTGTACACCCTATCGCTACCTCATATTTAGGTGTTATCTGCACTATGTCTCACACCTAAGATACTACCCCTACCTTGTCATGTGAATATTTATGATCGTTACAACTAGCCTTACCCATTCTACTCTTTGATAATTACTCTGACATTGCTCTGATAATAATTTACAATCCTACCTCATCGAACTTGACTGTATGACTATGACACAACCTAAACCATATGCACCACTTATCGCTAAGTGATCAGGCGTTAGGAATATATTTATTTAATCACCCTAGATAGCATATTGCCTCCTACCTTCCATATTTGTTTGCTGTTTTAATTGCTACTATAATGTCAATTTATTAACCTTCTATGTCAGTTTGTAACCACCCTAGATAGTGTATCGCCTTCTACCCCCATATATGTTTGCTGCTATAATTGCTTCTATAATGCCAATATGTAATCTGTATGTAAAGCGCTCTGATACCCACGGGTCTTGTCCGCGCTATATAAAACACTATAAATAAAATAAATAAAATAAATAAATAAGGAGGAAGGCAATGTATGCATAGGTAACATGTGAAAATGACTACTGCTATTTTCATCAGGAAGATAAGAATCTTCCACCCCAGAATGTTATTAAACCCCAGAACCAACCAGAAAGAGTCCAGGTACCATTCTATTGGTGTATGTCAGATGCGAGCCTGTGCAACTTTTATATAGCACTGTATACATTAGGGCCGTGGTCCGGTATGTACACACAGCAACTGCTACCAATAATGCTACAGGCCCCTCCGCGATCAGCAAGGATGACACCATCCTTTTTCTGAAGAGCAACAAGTCTTGTAGCCTGGAGCTCAGTTGTAATATTTGTCGAAATCCCTGCTGTGGTATTAATGACTCCTTCCACAACTCTGGTGAGCCGACTAATTTTAAGGCTATTGTACATTTGGGGGCCTATTGTGCATAGGGACCCAAAAGATCAAATACTCTGCAAGCATCTGTGAACTGCTGCAAAGTGGCGTCTGTCTAGTCTATGTCTTCTGTGTTAATAACCCGTTTAATTCGGAACAGATGGGCAATCCTACGCTGCAGTCAATTGTCCCTATGATAGTTGGACGGTACTATGTACACTGGGGGAAGGAGGAAAGAGAGATAACAGACACTTGACCATCCCCTAGGAAGCCAAACATAAGCTTGAGATCCACAAACAAAGTAAATATTATGCGGTGGGAGCAAAGGCAGGTTATTACTCGTGCTCCATGTGTATGTATAGTTGCAATTACTCTCACCAACTTTCACCGACCCAAACCCACGAACACAAAACCCAGCTGTTGTGTTGACTACTGGCACTGGTATTGCCTCATCCTGAGTAATATTGTGCATCTGGAATGAATGAAAGTATTCGGTGGCAATAAATCCCTGAAAATCCAACATTTTGTTTTGAAGCCATGTTACATTTTTCTCTCTTTCATATACATTCATGCAGGCTGTTGGGGATAATGTATCAGGGGTCCCTTGTTCTCCCGCGGTAAATCCTTGGTGGACAAGAATATATTCTAACACTGTGAGATAATCGGCAAGTATCATATTCATAGTACAAGAATGATAATGAATGTATACCATGTAGAACAATTGAAACCACCTCTCACAGCTGCCTAAATAAGACATAGGCAGTGACAACAAGCTATCACTCCTATGTGTAACAGAAGGGAGTAGTCCACAGATTCAACAATTTGTGACATTGGATGTATCATGGGAGTGGTGGACCATTTGCAAAAACACATTATCTACATATGTTTTTCTGCGTTCACCTTTATGTGGGGCCAAAGTAACAAACATGTGTTCAGGGGGAACAGGCATTGTACCAATCAAAGAGTGCACAAGATATTTCTCCTCAAGGAACCATACTATTCCAAGTACTGCAATCAGGGATATCAGGCTAAGTAATACAAACATTATTTTACTCTTGGTAGACCAACTGTAACAACCAGACTCACTCAGCTCAACACATGGGGCTGCAAATGGCTGTTCCTCCTCCATAATGGGGCGACCAAATGGATACATTTTAACCAGAGGAAAGGACATGCAATGGAGCCAATGACAAGAAAAAAAAGGGGGCACATGTTCCCAGTGTCCCTCAGAGCCTCACTGGTAGACCCCTATTGTTCATCAGTGTTGGTGCTGTTGAGCACCGGCATTGGAGCTGTCAGATCAGCTCTAGAAGAATCCCACATCATTCAGGATGATGCACTCCCCTTCCTCGCTCGATCAATCCTGTCCAATGACCAAACAATGCACCAATGTAGTCTCTCCCTATGCTACTGTTGCCTGACGTATCGAGTCCATCCCTGCTAATCTGACTTTTCCTTCGGTGCACTGTTCCTCAGTCGGGCTGCAGATTATACCTAGCTACTCCAGGGACAGAGGGGTGTGCTAACAGAGGCTCAGACATAGGGGCCAATGGACCGGGACTCATGCACAGATGGGCCAGCAGATTGGGGCTCCTGGGTTGCCCTGATCTCAGGAGGCACTGCCTCGTTCAATACTGCATCATTTTCCTCCTCCGTTTGTGCCCACATCAGCCGGGCATCCGAAAAACGAACAAAACGGGGCACCTACTCTGTTTCGGAGTCACCTACTCTGTCAAGCATCCAATGGTCATAGGGTAAAGGGAGAGGCACCTTGCAGCAGTGTTGGGAATGAATCCAATTCTTCCGGCCAGCCACTTTCACGGTGTTGCAGGTAGCGAGGAGCACCTGTGACGGCCCCTTCCAGTGCGGCTCCAAACTGCCTTTCCTCTGAAAATGAGTGGTCAGCACAAAGTCCCCAGGCCAAATATCGTATCCAGGCCCTCGGGTGCTGGTGGTAGTACTTTGTGGATCTGTTGGTGACTAGAACGTAAGCTTTTAGTCAACTCACACAGGTAATCCACTAGCAAAGCGTATTCAATTTCTGAAAACCGTCGAGGTTGCGGGACGACCCAGACATTCGCCGGGCATCTGAACACAGCGACCTCATACAGGGACAACCCTTTTCTAGAGTGAACCGTAGCTCTTGTAGACAAAAGAGCTAATGGTAAAGCAACTGGCCACTGCAATCCTGTGCTCTCGTGAAATTTTTGCCAATTTCAGTTTGAGAGTACCGTTGTACTTCTCGACCAGACCTGCTGACTGGGGGTGGTTTGCAGCATGAAATTTCTGCTTGATGTGCAGACCGTCGCACACCATCTGAATAACCTTTGAATTGAAGTTACTTCCGTTGTCACTCCAAATCAAACGCTGCAAACCAAAACGTGGGAAGACTCCTTTAGGAGTACCTTCGCCGTCGCCATGGCTGTGTTCTCTTTAGTGAGGTAAGCCTCAAACCATTTACTAAATGCACAAACAACCACCAACACATATTTCAGATTGTTGACTCGTTCCATTTAGATGAAATCCATCTGAAGGACCTTGAAAGGGAAGGAAGGTGGTGCAAAATTACCAGGGGGTGTAGGGGTACTTTTTCCAGGATTATACATCATGCCTACCATACCATACTTTACCAAATGAGCTGCAACCTTGGGAAAGTTGTCATTCTGCCATACAGGATCTAACAGTTTACAGATACCTTTTGCACTAATGTGGGTTGGCCTGTGTGCCATAGTGACCACAGGGAGGACATATGAATCTGGTAACATATATCTCAGTTTTTCTGACTTATCCGTCCAACACTCACCCTCGTCTAAGCATGCTGTGCTTTCCTGCCATACTGCTAACTCCTCAATCATTGCCTCACTCTGGATTTTTTTCACATTGTCTAGAGTATCCTCAAACATAGTGACCTCGGGCACCCACCTAGCGGGACCCACTACACACATCCTCTTCATTTGTGTTCGAGCTGTCTCCTTAGCTGTCTGGTCTGCAAATGCATTCTCTCTTCCCACATCATCAGTAATTGCCTTGTGGGTACTGCACTTTACTATAGCCAATTTCTTAGGAAGTGTCAAGGATGACAGAAGCCTAAGTATAAGAGGGCCGTGTTGAATACACGTCTCATGGGAAGTGAGGAACACTCCCTCTGCCGAGAGCCATCCAAAATTATGGGCGACCCCGAAGACGTACTGGCTGTCAGTATAAATATTAACAGCCAGCCTCTCGCTCCTCAATTCACAAGCTCTAATAAGGGTGACCAGTTCAGCTGCCTGAGCAGACTGATAAAGAAATTGTGATGTCTCATCTACTGTATGCAGTGTAGTAAGCGCATATGCTGCGGTGGTGGTACCATCTGGTAATTTGAAACAAGAGCCATCAACATATAGTTCCCCTTGGGGGGTCAGATAAGGGAACATCAGTCAGGTCTACCCATCCCTTCGTCTCTTCCACTGTCCGAAAACGACAATTATGTATGTCGATTTCCTCACTCTCAGAATGGAGGGGTTTAGAGTGGTACACCTGTTAATCGTAACATGTTGTGCAAAGAGAGTTAGCTCATAACTGGTCAGATGTGCACTGGTGATGTGCTGTGTCTTGGTCTTATTCAATAGGGTATCCACAGCATGGGGCACCATGACTGTGAGGTCAGTATCAAGTAGAAGCCCAGCAAATTGCCTTATGGAGATGGCCACAGCCGCGACCGCTCCTAGACAGCTTGGAAGGGCTCTGGCGACTGGAACAAGCAAAGCAGAAAAATAAGCACACAGCCGTTACTTACTTCCAAAGGCCTGTGTTAAAACAGAAAGCACAAAACCAGCTGTCTTGTGTACATACAGAACGAACAGCTTCACATAGTCAGGCATGCCAAGAACAGGAGCAGAGCAAAGCGCAACTTTTAATTGCTCAAAAGACTGCTGACATTCAGGCATTCACGGCAGGGGTTTATGCACATCTTTAGTGGTTTGCACAAGCAAAGGCTTTATTAGTAATGAATGATTAGGGATCCAATGGCGACAGTAGGAAGTGATGCTAATAAAAGCACGCACATCCCTTTGAGTTTTAGGGATAGGCATTTTAACAATGGCGCTTATGTGCTCAGGGGCCAATCTCCTACCCTCCTTCAACAGTAGGTGACCTAAATAGGTGACCTCCTGTCGACAATATTGAAATTTAGAAAGGGCCACTTTATGTCCATGGTGAGCCAAATGTAGCAACAACTTAACTGTACTGTCTTTGTATCCCTGTTCAGTGTTAGAAGTTATTTGTATGTCATCCACATAATGAAGCAATACATTACCTGGGGAAAGCGTGAGGGAGTCCAATTGGGCTTTCAAGGCTTGACTATATATAATAGGGCTCTCAGTATAGCCCTGAGGAGCGCCACAGAATCTAAAACTTCTGCCAGCTAGGGTAAAACCGAACAAATGTCGGCTGTCAGGATGATTCGAGATACTAAAGAATGCATTTTTCAAATCAATGACACAGAATTCATCAGAGGAAGGAATCATTGATAGAAGGGCAGTAATGTCAGGGCCATCGGGAACTGAGGGACCACTATTTTATTAACTGCGTGCAAATCAATCACAAAACGATAAACATCTGGATGGTCATCGGGGGAGTCTGAAGACGTCTTTTTCAGAATAGGAAGAATAGGACTAGTACACACATTCGCCGCTGTCTCCTCAACTACCCCCGACTCAATCAGATCTTGTATAACTCGCACCAAAGCTCGCTCCCCCCGCTTGAGGTATTTTGTACTGGGGAATACAAGACAAAATGGCATTGTCCTTAACTTTAATGGAAATTGGGGGAATTTGCAATAGTCCTAAATCCGTGTAACCTGTTGCCCACAAAGTGGGCGGCACATCCTTAAACTCAGCAAGAAGGGGCGAATCTTTGGACAGACACAGCTTGAAGCTGACCACATTCTGACCCATTGTCATGCAAACACCTTCCGGAGAGCAAAAAATGGTGGCATGCAACTTCTTTAATAAATCAAGGCCCATTAAATTTTCTCCAAAATTCGATGTAAATAGCAACAGTGAATCCACAGTAAAAGGACGGATAGTCAAGGCAAGAGGTTCGGAAATGGGGCTTAGAACTGGTATGCCAGAAAATCCTACTGAAACATTATTTTGTCCAGACAGAGCTGCCCGGGGAACAGCGAATGAGAAACAGAGCTATTCATTGCACCTGTATCCACTAAGAATTTCTTAACTGAGCCTTGCAAATCCGCGGTGACATAAGGAACGCACTGATCTACAGGTATCTGGACTGGTCCCTCACCCTGCCCCTGGTTGCCCTAGCTGTGAGACAGTCCCTATCACCTTGTCCTGATCAAAATCATCGTGAAAATACTGTCTCCCTCAAGGGTCATCAAAATAGTTCTGATCCATGCAACCCTGTGATGTCCTATCCTCCCGAACCCTATCTTGATCACTTTCTTTATGACCCCGTCCACAAGAACCCCGTCCTCTGGGGGCCGCAACTTTCTGCAATAAGACCGGACACTCGCTATGCCAGTGCCCCTCCTCCTTGCAGAACGCACACTGATGCGGCCCTATTGGCGCTGCCTTCCTGCTAGTATGAGAAAGCTGCCGGGCCGGACCAGCACCACGTCCCCTTCCATTGCCCCTAGGCGCCAGCTGTAACAACACCTTTGTCTTCAACTCCTTGTTCTTCTTCTCTACCTTCTCCTTCTCCCCATTCTCCCTGTGTTCATAATACTGTGCCATACTCAATATAACAGAAGGGGAGGATGTCGTCCAAGTACTCTCAGAAGCCTGCAAACGAGTTGCTATCTCAGGAAGCAAGTTCATAACAAATCTATTAACAAACAATCGAGCACCCACTTCATTGACAAATCCTGTCCACTAAAATGCAAAAAGACACCCTCAAACCGGGTAAAGACCTCTGACACACTTTCATCTTTCATATTTCTTCTGTGGACATGCTGTTAACTTGTCCCAATCTACCCATCTCGTGGAATGAGAGAGTGCATATACGTAATAATTCGGCCTGGTAAAGCTAGTATCTCGGCTTTCGGGTTCTCCCTCTAGGCTTCCTCTCCTTATCCCAGGCCTTGATCAAATCCCAGGTACCTCCCAACTCCACAACGTGTGTCCTGTGCGTGCACCTGCCTCCAAATGTCAATGGACAGCAGCAGACCGAAGAACATCTCAATATCCGCAAGCGTCATTACAGTCGATGAAGCAGCATCAGTCAATTTCTTATAGTATGCAGTGGGATTTTTCCTAGGGTCATGTAACTTAGTCTTAAGGTACAAAACCTACCTCCTTTTCCATGGAGTATTCCTCCATTATTAATGGAAACGGGCCTCTATCCTCGGTCTAATAACAGCCTCTGACCATACAGTGTCAGAGGCAAAACACACAGTTGGAAAAGGACGAAAAAGAGATTGCTACATTTAAGGATAATACAATACATTTTAAAACCTCTAAATTTGAACGTGACAAAAAATCTTTTAATCTGGAAACGGTGTTCCCATATTTAAGAGAGGAGTTTTACACACGTGAGGATTCACGTAGTTTCTTACCTGAATATAGAGGTAGATCTTGAAGCAAGTTCCTAGCAAGTTCCTAGCAAGTTCCTAACTTTTTCGGACACCTCATCATTTGACTCCACAGGTGAGTCTGAGGCACATGAGGGACCACCACATGTTAACCAACAATGAAAAAATAATAGTAATTTTTTAGGGGTTGGTCAGCAGCAACAAAGAGAACAATACAAACCCCCCAACCATGGGATATGCGCACCAGGCGCAAAAAGTACCAATCGTAAAAAAGAGCTTGATCATTAATTTATCCTATAAGGTTATTACACCAAACCAAGAAGCTGTTTTAGAGCCGGGCTTGAAATTTATCCTGAGCCAAACAAGCAATCTGGTCCATCTGAAAATGGAAGCTATGGAATTGTTAAGGAAAATCAGACTTCACGCATTCTTTAGAGATAAAGAGATTTCAAATGCAGAAGAGGTATCGCAACTAAGGAATCAATCCACATTTTGTCTCCCACCCCATTTCACCTCAAAAGAATCCTTTATTTTTAACAATCGGTTCTATCATCCCTTAACCCAAAGGTCTTCAAACTTTTTGATGCCGAGACCCCCTTGTCAAACTTATTTAGGCATAAGGAACGCCTTTTGACAAAGATTTCTAGAACCTGGTACTCCTCAACATCAAAAAGTATAAACGCCCCCAATTCCGCCAGCAAATCATTTCTACGATGAGGAAATAATATTAAAGAGTGTTTAGAAAACCAAAGATCAGTGGGGGTGTAGTTAAAACAAAGGGCATAATTTATGAGGAATTGGCGTAAGACAGCGCCTCAAGTTTTCTTTCTGCGCTGCCTTATGCCAATGTGAAAGGTCAGGAATGCACTGTATTTATAAAATAGGGCGCATTGCTGTCCAATTCCCTTGAGTTGGCTAGCACCAACACAGGCAGAATAGTTTTTGTACAGAAAGGGGCACCTATCTTCACAAAAAAATCCAGAGAGGCGTTTCACTCTTTCTATGTGAGCTGAAGAATGTGGCACTCATGAAAACAGGGAAAAATGAGGAGTAATAAAAACATTTCTCCTTGTTACGCCGCCTCTGGGGAGGCGCCGTTTTTGGAGCTGCCCCAGGTTTACATGATTTTGTAAATATGGGGTAGCATCAAAATCCATGGGTATTGCGTCCGAACCCCATGCAAACCCATGGACCCCTCCTTGACGCAGAGTAAGGCAACACAGTGACTTGTGCTGCTATGTCTTACATCTATGAGGCTGTGCAAAGCCATGCAGGTGGCTTTGCACTGTTTCATAGGTATGGTTGAGATGCCTGCGCAGCCAGAGCATCAAAAAAAGTGATGCTCTGGTGGTGCAAGCCTTTCATAAACAAGTCCTAAAATATTCTGTACGTTTTTGAGGTCTTTCACCATTAGGTACCTACATATAACCTAATGGGCAGCGTAAATGAAAAATTAATTTTAAAAAGTTGTCACTCAGTGGGAAATGCACTGTAGTGCATTATGTAACCCCTATTAGTTAATGCACGGCAGAGGTCTGTGTGTAACCAGAGAACCAAAGAATTAAATCTAGATTGGTGCAGAATAGTGACGTGTATTTTTAGTGCTATAAGGTCACAGTCTGTGACAGAAAGCAGAAAGCACTGCGGATATGTAAGTCATTATTTTAAACTTCCATTAAACAAAGTGTCGATTTTTAGTAATACCAGTGCATATGCAATGCAATTTGTTTTTTTTACATAACTGTCCCTTCAACACCGCCTTAGGGGTACTAAGGGCTGTGTAAATGCAGTCACAATTAAAATAAAGTACTTCACAGCCCAGTTGCTAACTCTTTGTACTAACACTCAAAAACAAACAAATCTTTCTCATTACAAAGCCTGGAATGATTCAATCAATTAAAACCAGAACCAGCCCCCAAGCACCCTTTACACTTGCAGATTAACTAATAGCCCCATTTGTATTTCATTCAGTCATGCAGGCACCCTGACACAAAAGCTTTTCACAGTACAAGACACTCAATTGATGAACCTTCAGGTGATAGCGATCTAACTTAGCCGTCCCAGGATAGCTGTCTTTTTCAAAAAGAAAGCAAACATGTTGTATTGCAGAAACAAGTGAAGCTGGGGAATGAGCAACCCCCTTCTAAGGACTCCATGCCCCCCCCTGGGGGTCGCGCCCCACAGATTGAAGACCTCTGCCTTAACCAATAGAACCAGCAGAAGGTCCTTGTTAAAAGTAATATGACAGCTACACAAAGACTGGCCATTAAAGAACTATGGGAGGATAAAGAACTACTGATTAAGCTGGCAGACAAAGGGGGTGCAACAGTGGTCTGGTCCAAAGAGGCATATTTGGTAGAAGGCAGGAAACACGTTCATAATCAGGCATGGTACAGAAAGGTTCCAGCAGATCCTGTGCAACAGATCCAAAATGAGATTAAGACTATTGTGGATGCAGGCCTCGAAGCCGGCATTTTGGGTCCTAAAGAACATGATTACATGATTAAAAAACACCCCATAATTCCTGTATCTACTTTCTTCAGAAAGTTCACAAACATGCCAACTCGTCCCCAGGCCGCCCTATTGTTTCCGGGTGCGATTCAGCACTCAAACGGATCTCTAAGTTTGCGGATGTTTTCTTGAAAGAATTTTTAACAACAATCCCATCGTATTTAAGGGACACCACTGATTTCATCAATAAGATCGACTCCTTCCAGTTTAGTCCAGGGCTTCACAGGTTAGTCATTCTAGACTTAGTGTCCCTCTATATGCAAATACCACTGGAGGATGCATTATATGTGCTCGAATTTTATCTGGAAGGGAGTGACCGACCACATTGCATCCCAACAGACTTTATTGTGAGCCTAGCTTCATTGGCTCTAAAACGTAATTACTTCAAATTCAAGAATGACCTTTTTGTACAGGTTAAAGGGACCGCCGTGGGCTGTCCCTTCGCGCCGGAGATGGCGGTCCTCTATATGGGCACTTATGAGAATCATCATATCTACAACAACAACCCCTTCAGCCAACATGTGGCCAATGGCACCGATATATTGCTGATGTATGGTGTATTTGGAAGGGATCAGAAGAAGAACTGCTTGAATTTCAACTGTTGCTAAATGAAAGGAATCCTGACATACAATTCACAATGACTCAGAGCACCACTAATTTAACTTTTCTAGACGTGGAAGTGTGTTCTACAGAAACTGGTTTAATTACCACACTGTATACTAAGCCCACAGATAAAAACACAGCATTAGATTTCAAGAGTTATCACCCAAAGAATCGTAAGGATAACTTGCCCTATGGGCAGTACTTACGTGTTCAACATAATTGCACACGTAAAGAGGATTATGTAATCCATTCTAATGCATTGACTGAGAAACTTAAAGAAAAGGGCTACCCATCTAAGCTACTTAAGCATTCGTGTGAAAGGGCTTGGTACATGCCACGTGAAATACTACTTGAAAAACAAGTGAAGAAACCTATGACAAGAATGGTGTGTGTCTCTACGTTTGGCCCATACACCAATTGTTTAAAGTAAACTATTAGACAGAATTGGCATCTGGTAAAAGATGCTGATAAGAATCTTCAAATACCTCTGTTTGCACTGAAAAAAATTTCAGTATCGGACAACGAATCATTAGAGCAGCAGTGGAAGAGCCAAAAAGAACAGATTTGCTTCGTCCATTCTTGAGTCTACCACCAGTAGTAGGGCACCATAAGTGTGGAACATGCCAAGCATGTAATTCAACTTTGGAAGGCACTGAATTTATGCTTGAAAATGATAGGTGGAAGCACACAGAGTTTTCAACATGTGAAACAAAAAATGTGGTATATGCCATCACCTGTCCTTTTGGACTGGTGTATATTGGTAAAACGGCACAAGAAATTAGACAACGGATAAGTCAGCACTGTTCCAGAATTAAAAACAGAGTTCAAAATGCACCACTTGTAGCCCATTTTCAAGAACTCAAACATACGAACAAAGATCTTCTTTGGACAGTGTTATGTGTCATCAAACAAAACCCCAGAGGGGGTGGATCTTGAACGAACCCTACTCCAAAAAGAAGCATATTTAATTATGCTTTTTAACACCACTACAGTGGGATTCAATGAAATGTCAGAAATTAATAAATTGTGAATCCAATTGCCTTGATAACTTCATTAGCTATGTCATAAAGCTACTAGAATAATCAATTGGATGCTCTTAAATCTTGGATAATATTTAACACGAGCGTGAGATCCTTGTGGTTTAAATATGTGGAGATTTGTGATTGTTGGTACTGGACACACTACAGTTACCAGCATGCAATGCAGCACTGGTACTGCAGGAGGGACATGCCATGAATCCAACAATAAATCAGTTGGAGCGGTCACTTCCGGTTCCGTAACACAGAGACGCCGTGAGCACAAAGTGAAGAAGAGAAGGGAGAACGCCTTGCCAAATTGGATACTTTGTTGCAGGCAAGTACCGCTGTGAAATGCTGTGTACGCTAGCGGATAAGAGGATAAGCAAGCCTCAGACCCTAAAGCTGCTGTTTACTTTCTTTACTGTAGAAGTTATCTTTCGATCCAAAAGACTCTACGCGTCCCCCCAAGCAACCGACCTGCCACTTTTTGAAAAATCTGTCTGCCTGACCGAAGCGACGGTCATGTATTAATATGAGTCCTCGGTCTTTCTGCATTTTTTGGATGATTTAGGCACTGAAAGCAAACACGCCAGAACTTATGCTTGCAGTGGGCTGCAGTATACTCTAGGTGTAAAGAACCAAGTAAGTTCAGTCCTCCCACAGTTAATACACTCTGTTTAAACTTGTTTTCGTCACAATTCACTAAGATCGCGTTTATATTCACCAGGTTTACATCCATGCAAAGTTCTCTGTAATAGCTTTACGAATTAGGAGGACAAGCCGATAGGCGCTGCTGGCCAATATTACAAGGCAAGTGGTTTCTCCAAACTAATACATCACGTTTGGGCTTTTGAAGTGATTGGGCTGCTTTAATGAACTGCACCCAGGCTGTACCTTTATTCAAATAAACCCCTTGTTTGTAATTTTCAGAAAATTAAGGCATCCCTGCCCTGTTGTGTTTTTTTTTTATTACAACACCACAAGTGTTCGCCTTATTCCCACATAAGGTAAGACTAAATTACTTGAATATATGTAGATAGGGAATTAGATTATAGGGAGCTCAAATTATTTTAAACAATTTTTTATTATTATTTTTCTCAGTGTTCGACCATGTCACAGTCCTGAGGAGAACCCTGAATTTGAATTGGGTTCTGAAACGCGTCGACCCCACCCAGCTAGCAGTATCTACCACTAAACTTATAGGACAATTGTGTATACAAACAGGACAATTAGTCTGGTGTACTGGGGTGGTGCTTAGCTGTACATGCCAGGTTGTTTTGGTCCAAAAAATAATGTGTACCACCATGTTTCTTTTCAAAAATAAGGACTGGTCTGTTATGTGTAATGGTGTGATGTCATTAATGTTCTTCCTTGTAAAATTGTGATTGATGTTGATTGTTGAACTTTGACAAATGCGTATGTACTGCTTAAATCATGAGTTAATGTTTTTGTGTGTTGGTTATTGAAACATTGAATCAAAAAAGGTGAAATAAAAAACATCAAACCTCCTTAGATTACAAGGTGGTTGTGTCAAAAGTTGATGATTATTAATATACCTCCAAACATCTCTTCTGTACTACATATTTCGGTGGCCTAGTTTGGAGAGTAATACAGGCCCAACCCCTCTAGTCTAAGCAATCTCGTAATTCCGGCAATTCAGGGTGGTATATGGGATGGACTTCCCTCATTGGAAACTGGGACACTGTCTTCGGGCTCCTCTCAAACTGCCTACTGCAATAAGCTACTAACGTTGCAACATTACCGAAAACCTCCTCAGGAGACATACCAGCAGCATATTCATTGTCCCTGAGATCATAAATAATCTGGGGCACTAAAGAGTTAAAAACTGTTACCACAATCCAATCAGTGTAGCTGACATGTGCTTAAGGGCATGCTGCTGCACAAACAGTTCATAATCTCTCATCACACTCCACACATCTTCGTACTACAGATGGGGTGACTACCCCACTGAGCTGCCTGATTGGCTACCGCCTTGTTCTCCTCCTCTCCCACATTAGATTGTATCAATATCAGCCCCAGTCACACCCTAGCAGTTTCCCAGTCCCCGATCCACTTACAGGCGTCACGCTACCCATAATGAAGGAAAAAGGAAGGAGTAGTAACAGAAGGAACAGGCACCAAAGTCGTCAGTGGCTAGGTTGTGGGTGTAAGGGCTGTAGAGAGGAGAGACATCGACACAATAGGCGTAGCAGGGAAACTAGTCATTATCGCAGGAGCAGAAGGCAAAGCCATAGAAATGGCAGGAGGCGCGGCGGCCAAAGCTGCTGGGTCAGTAACAGAAAAAATAGAAGCAACAGGGGCAGAAGAGACAGCCGACTGAGGTTGTAGCACAGCAGGTTATATTCTCTGCGGGCAAATGGGGCGGAGGTTGGGTGTCTAACAATTCCTCCACAAATGTATCATTTTCTTCTCGAACCACATAAGACTTTTCACATTGCAATCGAACTTCCTATCGGCACACTTTATCCCCTTCTCAGTCTTCTCTTTATCATATGCAACAGCTTTCTGAGTAACTGTCTGAATCCTTCCCTTTCGGGCCTCCTTTTCTGCTTTCATTCGTCTTTGTTTAGCTTTCTTTTGCCATGTTTTAAGGGAATCAAACATCGACTGCTTACTTATTTTCGAAAACAATTTATCCTGCAGGAAATATGCTTTTGCTTATCAAAAGTGCCTGTCAGCAGCCACTGCAACTCGGCATCGTCCCTTGTATATTTGCGCCATAATGTACTAAACATAATAGGGCCAAGGCCATGCTTAATGTATATCTCAAAATTCAGAGTGCCTTCCGGAGGCGCAGGCTGAATCTCTTCCAATCGCGCATCAGCAGAACAACAATGACAACTCAGACAGAAGACTTTACTTAAGCAGGGCATTTTCCAAACGAAAACGTGTTCACTATTTATGCCGAGCAGATATTTGCAGATATCTTACCAAAGTTGGTCCTCAGACCTCACCAAATCCAAATCAAAGTGGTACCATGTTCACAAAAAACTCAAACAAATTCAGGCTCTTGTCCAAAACTGATCCTCAGACCGTACCAAACACAAACCAAAGTGGCGTCATAGCCACAAAACAAAACCAAAGCAAAATCACCTGGTGCACACAGGTCAAACAAAGTTATTCTCCACTGCTGACTCTTCGGACCAAACAGTCAGATCCAAGGGTTTTGCCGTCCAGGACCCCAGTCGGGATGACCACTGGGCGAGGTACTGCCTGGTCAGACAGATTAGGCAGCTGCGAGTTCAAGACTCTCTTGTGCAGTGATTCCCGGTCCGCCCGTCTGAACCAACGTGGCCCCGTCCCTCTCACCCATCCGCGGGCGAGAATGGGTCACCCGATGGAGTCCCTTTTTGGGTGCCAACTGAAGGAAGTGATCCAATTAGGGTCACCCGGGTCACTCGCAACCACCTCTCAGCCTTCCATACAAATGTAGAGTCAGTCAGACAGTAGAGAATATAAACCAAAGTTATTTATTAGCCACACACTCGAGTGGAGTCCTGTCTGACCAGCCTCCTTAGAATGCTGTAGAGGGACTGACCCCCATCAACATGGTAATACAAGAAATACATTTCCAGCAGCCCTAAAGGCCCACCCAGGCTGGAATTTTCCAGTCTGGGCGCTGATGAACAAAGGAGGTACCGAAGGACGAGCTACCATCCTGAGACCGGGTACATGTTATCTTAGTTTCAAGGTTACTTTGCCCTTGCCCGTTTCTCTGAGAGAGGGAGCAGGGCTACCTACTGGGCAAGGCATGCACCCACTTCAATCACAACCCACACTATGTTACTATATCATGGTTCCACTGATCCCCACATGGTGACTACAACTGTCAATGCTGGAAGACACATTCTTTTGTAACTCCCGCAAGGCAGCCCATAATGGAATATTTTTAGAGGAACTCAGGCACTCCACATTAATACTGGTAGAATGGGATGCACTAAAAATCCACAATGCAGGAGAAATGCCTGGGAATGGGAGGAGGCATGTGATGATAAGTAGAGCCAGATCCGCTAGAACGTTTTCTGTTACAGCTCCAGACAAGAACAGCACTGTCTCCTACATGCACCTTGTCATTGTCAGAGATGCGCAAGAAACACTTAGCGCTAATAGAACACCTTAGATTCCTGAATTACACAGCGCACTCAGCGAAAATACATGCATACGCTGAGTGATCAGGGTCCCTCCTTGCCTGGCTAATTAAGCAAGACAGGCCAGTGAGTCCCATCACAGTGCGCATTTTCCCTGGGGGTGAAATAAAATACATGCAGCATAAAATCTACCACGAATTGACCACACACTTCACATCGTTATACCAATCCACAGTGGAGACAACGGAACCTGATATACATCGCTTCCTAGATAACCTAGCCCGTCTTATGCAAGAACATCGCCAAAAATGAGGTGCACCTATCACATTAGAGGAAGTGCGAGGCACAATATGCACATTAGCCTCAATAAAAGTACCGGGCCCAGATGGATTCCTACCTGAATTCTATAAAACATATGCCGACCTACTGGCCCCACAGCTACTCCGGTTCTACAAGGAGGCACTACAAACTACAGGTCTCCCAACTTCACTCACAGAAGTGACACTGATTACCCTCCCAAACTGGACAGGGATCTCACAGATGGACTCGTACTGACCACTGGCTTTACTTAACCGCATGCACGCTAGCGGTTTTCCCGCTGAGCTCGTCATGAGCGTGCAAGCGGCACAACTCATGATGAGCTCAGCTCGTCATGAGCGCGGAAGGGGTTAACGTAGATAAAATCATAACGGGGATACTAGCGAGTCGGCTATCGCTCTTTACACCACATCTCATTCATGGGGACCAGAATGGTTTTGTCCCTGCCCTAAGGTTTGTTCTTTAGCCATTCCTCCTGGGTGTGCCTGCTGTGCCGCCACTGGGGAGACAACAAACAGGAATCACAAACACATCTTCTACTGCAGTACATCCATGTGATGGGAACACGGAGGCACCTCACCAAATGGTTCACACAGGTATTCCGCGAGCACTCTGTAATAGAACTAGGCTCCCTGAGAGGGAGATGGGAGGCGGATCTGATTCACCCATGCACACCCAAAGAATAGACAACGATGCTGCTGAGTCCTACGGTAGTCCCTCGTAATGCCAGATTTAGTTTAATTCAGTTTTACATATTACACAAGGCATATCTGTCTCCTGATAAAATCAATAGATACTTTCATAGGCAACATGCATGTTGCCCGCACTGCAAGCTTCCTGATGCTGATTTTTACACATAATATGGGCATGTCCTGCTCTCCGTCTAAACTGGGAAGAGGTGATACAACACCTAAATCCTTGCACTGATATAGCACTCCCACACGAATGGGAGGCCTGCATACTGGGCCTGTTTACCGCGGGCCGTGGAGGGAGTTCGGTGGGGCAGAGAGGTGGGGCGCGGGAGGGGCAGGATGGGGGGAGCTAAAAACCAGAATATGGATAATTGGAGTAAGTAAACAATTTAATAATTACAATTAATTTCGTAGCACGTCCTTCATCACAATTTGCAATGCAGGGTGCGCTACGAAATTCGTTTTATTAATTAAATTGTTTACTTACCTCCAAATATCCATATTCCGGTATTTAGTACCCACCACCATGCCCCTCCCTCGCCCCGCCTCTCTGCCCCACCGAACTCCCTCCACGGGCCGCGGCTGGACAAGGCACATAGAACCACAAGCCGATTTCTAGACCCTGATCGTGGCCAAACGACTTATTATCAGGCGATGGAAATCAGTGGACCACCCTACATTACGAGCATGCTCTCATTCAATATTGAACTGGGCTAAAGTGGAGGGGTCAGCATTACACAGGAAAGAGACCTTGGGATTACACAAATACCTGATTTTGTCCCAATGGAATACAACACTAGTGACACTCCAAATTGCCCTCGCTCCGGGGAATGCTGCTGACAACACAAACACAAGACAAGATGAGCCAAGTCAATAACTGCGGAGACCCTCATAGACAAAAAAGATATGAAAACACAACATACACGCGCGAAATGGGGTGGAACATGGATACCAGGGTCACACGCATGGGCACCAACTAGGATGTCAAGGCATCATGAAAGAAACAGACATACATCCTCGTCACTGATTAGGCTCATCTTCCCTCCACATTATTCTTTCAGTTCACAAGTTCTCTGATAAAGGGATTTGTGACTCTCAAGATGTCAAACAGACACAGGTACACTAAGGTACGCTTAGGCACACTAGCAGTTTGCATGGGTAGCCATTTGGCATGTATGCTATAGCAGCATTTCACTACTATATATGGGAATACAAGCAACTCCAGACTGGTTCTGGCACATCAAGAATGAGAACCTTATCTGGGTATAAGTGTCTCAGTGATGGTATTCATTGCACTTAGGAAAACACATAGGTGACGAGTGGAATTCTTCCAAAAGCTTCACCCACTGGGAATCACTTTAGTCACCTTGCAGTCCATCGTTTTTCCCCCACTGTGCCACTTCGGGGTAATTTTAACCGTGGTCATGCTCCAGTGGTTCCGAGCTCACTGTGCCACAGTGACTCAAGCTATACCTCAGTGATGAGGACTGGGCCGATCAGCGGTTGCTTATGTTGTGATTGTGAGGAGGCCTGGTCTTTCAGGCTGGATTGTTACTATTGGAGCAGGAGCAATGCTGATTTCCACATAGCTGCTCCCTTTATGAATATGGACTGAAATGTGGCCCAAGGGATAGCTGGTTGTTTTTGCAAGCATTCCAACTGCCACCTTTATGTTTTCCTGTCACCATTTGGTTAAAACCTTCTGCTGTTTGTATGTGAAGGTCTTGTATGGGTGCCAAGACTAGTACAATGAGCAGGGGTGCACATATCAAGTGATTGTGCAATAATTTTGAGGCATTCGATTTTCCAACATCAATCATTGGATTAGTGCCTTGCTGCTAGCTGAGTTCCCAATCAACAATGCATAGCACTATTTAATTAGTTGTTCTCCTTTCTTTTGCTCATATGGGTTCAACACTCAAGAAATGACAATGGAAGATCAATGCCAAGGTGATATTAGAGAATGAATGTCACAAGGAGATTTGAGACACTTCAAAGCTTTCCAAAAAGTTATAGAAACCTAAGACCACACAAATGTTTTCTGACACACAGAAGCTGTTGCAAAGCCTATGCTTCAACTTACTGTAAATGCTTTTGTTTGTGGATGTAGCTGTGAGGCTGATACCACAATGGATTTGCAGGGGCTATCAGAGAAACAGATCTTGTTCAAGTAGGTAGGGGCTAAAAATGAAAATGAATGGACACCAATTTCAATCATACCCACTCTGGGGAGCACTAGCACAGCAAGAACAAGAATATTGTTTGGATTTTGAGTGAAAAAAATCTGCATCAGTGTCTTAGAAAATGTTCCAAGTCAAAGGCTACAAGTTAGAATATATGAGTGAATATGGTCGAAATGTCTGGGTCAAGTGGACTATTACCAGGAGACTTGTTTTACTGTATTTTTTAGGAAACTGTGGAAATTGAGAAATAACTTGCAAGAACATTGTTATCAATAGTCAGACCTGCACCCCTTCCCCAACCCAGAACTGGATTTAAGTTTAGTGCCTAAAATGAGTCTTAAAAAGTTGATATCTCCGGATACCTTCATTGAGATAGATGGTTCAAATTTCAGAAGACATAGGAATTGCCTTAGGGAGCTTCTTACTCTATGGCTGACTAATGCAGGCAGCCTACAGTTACAGGATAGAGTGGGTATAAGCAAGTTCAGATGCTCAAAGGCAGGTGACGGTGTAGCTCAATGTCCTAGACGTTACAGTTGTTTCTGTTTGCTTTTTTCATGAACTGGGCTGCAGGGGTGTTATGGCTCCTATGTGTCACAGATGGTCCAGTGAGATGTCACTTCTAAAGTCATGCAAGCATTTGGTTGGTTCCTCCTGGCAAAAGGTTCCAGCTGATTGGGTAGGCAAGTAAGGTCTCTTTCATTCCTTAAAGCACAGCAGCAAGTTTTCAAGCAAGATCCATATACTTGTGCCCAGTCTGGAGGGAGGGTAGCAGCTCAACAGTGATCACACTTTTGGTGGGACATCATTACCTGCAATGATGTGCAGCTCTTCTATCTGACCTGATGATCTACCAACTAGTAGTTCAATTATTTACACTCCTCTGGCAATCAAGGTAGGAAACCAGAGCCAACCAGAGGTCTGCTTAATTTAAAAGTTCCTGTTGCCTTCAAATTCTCAAAAGTGCATCTCCCTGCCATTATCCAGTTCCCAGACTCTGAAGCCAGGTGTCACAGGTCAAACCAAAATGGACAGGTGCTGGAGGTCTATGGACTGTTCATGAAACAGCCCTACAATTCCGAAACGGCAGATCTTTTTGATTCTCACAAATTGGACCTCATCTTCATTACCGAGACCTGGGCAGACGAAGCCTCAGATACTGATCTGCAATTAGAAATTCCGGAAGGATACTCTATTATTAGAACTGATAGGAAAATGAAATGGGTGGGGGGGGCTTAGCCATTATCGCCAGAAACACACTAAAGATGAAAGGCTGTGATTCAGGTAGCAATCCAGATTGCGAAACACTGTCATTTCAAATCAAAATAACACGTAATTATACCTTCAATGGCCTTCTGGTCTACAGACCCCCCGAAGCGAAAACTCCTCTGACACTATCACTTAGTCCATTTCTAGAATCTAGCGTAAGCCACTCAGACTTTACCATCCTGGGGGACTTTAACCTATATCTAGAAAATAGTAATAATGCAGGCACAGCACTATTGACAGACACTCTGACCAACCTTGTCTTGGAACAGTTAATGAAGAAGGACACCCATCAAGCAGGACATACTCTTGATGGTATCTTTACCTCTAACAAAAATATCAAGGTAACTGAATATCTTCCAGTCCCCTGGTCAGACCATAAAGTCATAGTATTCTCACTAGAGTTGGATAGTATGGATGGGATATCCCTCCTCTCCCCACCGGATATACCTACTTCATATTTAGATTGGTCTAGGATAGACACACATAAATTAAAGGAACAACTGGTTTTCACTGCTCCAGAGCTAGTATCAGAAATTAATACTGCCACTGATCAGATTTCTAATTGGATAACAGCAGACATAAAATTGGTAGTACCTCCAAAAAAAGCTACTCTCAGGAAAAAACAGCCATCTCAACCCTGGTTCTCTGAGCCTCTTAGGGCTCAGAAACATACATGCAGAAAACTTGAAAGATTATGGAGAGTTAGTTACGACCTAGATAGTAAAACTGAATATAAAACCTCTCTCAACATCTATAAAAAATTGATTTTTACAGCAAAAAGCGATTTCTTTACCCAGAAAATAGAGGAGGCAAAAAATTCCAGCCGAGAACTCTTCTCTACTGTAAGAAAACTATCTAAAATGAAAACAGATAATAATATGCACATCAGTAGGGATTTTTGTAACTCTCTTGGCCAATTCTTCATCGATAAAGTTACCTCTGTATATGAATCTTTTAAATCGGTCAAATCGCAATTCCCTGTTCCGGAAAACACCCCTCCAAGTAAAGATTCAGACCTTCTCTCAACACCTAATTTGCTGTTCAATTTCTGCCCCCCAGGGCCAGAACAGGTATATCAGGCAGTTATGTCCACAAAATCAGGCGCATTTGTGGACCCATGTCCTCCAAAAATACTACATCTTTTACCGGAGCTTTTCAGCGAACAGCTGGTTAAGCTTATGGGCTTCATAGTGAACTCTGGCATTTATCCAGACCTCTGGAAATCCACATCAGTTCTACCTCTCCTCAAGAAACCCAACCTGGATCCATTAGTGCTAGGAAACTATAGACCAATAGCGAGGATTCCTTTTAGCACTAAGGTTTTTGAGAAATTGTTGAATAAACAGCTTGTCCAATTCATCACGGAAGCAAACATCCTTGATCCTTCCCAATACTGTTTCCGTGAGGGACATGGCATTGAAACAGCTTTGCTGATGGCAGTAGAAGAACTCAGGAGTGTACTGGATGCCGGGGGGAAGGCCGCCTTGATTATGTTGGATCTCTCGGTGGCCTTCGACACGGTAAACCATGTTACACTCCTGGTCGACTGGCCATAGCTGGGGTCCATCGGGACGCAAGAAAATTGCTGGCGTCATTCCTGAATGATAGGACCTTCACAGTAGAGCTGGGAAAGGTAAAATCTAAACCTTTCAGCTCACCGTGTGGGGTCCCACAGGGATCATCTTTAAGCCAGGGTCGGATTGGGATCACGATTCGGCCTGGGCACTGACGAAAAAAATGGCCCACATTCAAGAGGCGTGGCCCATATTTAAGGGGCGTGGCCCACATTCAAGGGGCGTGCCCTTTCATGAAACACCATTTGCACAGACAAGGAATGAAAGTGGGAGGATACTGTTCTTGCACAGGACACAGGGCCAAGGTGACAATGGCCTACATGCTGAGCAACTAAAAAAATAGCAAGGCCCCTTTCTGTCACAAAATTATTCCAGCTCTCCAGCACAGGAGCACCTGAAAAGCAGCAAAGCCCCTGCTATCACTAACCTACTTAGCCCTCCCCAGACCTTCAGCTCAGGAGCACATGAACAGAGGTAAGGCCCCTGCAATTAGTAAATTAATCAGCCCTCCAGGCCTTGGGAAAATGTCCTGGCAGGGGAGCACAAAACACAGCTTTCTGGGTCATCCAAGGTAGCCTGGGGGAGGCTGAGGTGAAGCTGGTGCATGGGAAGTGCCTTCCCAGTGTGTTCTGGCAGTTTGAGTGTTTACCATTTACTGTAGTATTACCCTTGTACCTGTGTATGGTACCCTTTTGTAACTTGCACACGTCACTTTTCTCTGGTATCACACTGTATGCTACCTCTCACTTTTTGTTTGCTTTAGATACTTACACAAGTGCCACCATTGCCTACGTAACATTTGTTCTTGTGCTGGAGTGTCTGCCATTTATTGCAGTATTATACCTCTACTTGTACTTTGTACGCTTTTGTAACCTGCACACATATCACTTTTTCCTCCTGTAATGTACCGATTGCTAACTCATGTATTTTGGTTGCTCACTATTGTCACTTTTGATTCATGTAACTTAACGTTTGCTTTTGTAATTTGTCTACTTGTAATTTTTCTCCTCATGTATTATTGCTGTTCCTAGTGTGAAGCGCTCTGACACCTTCGGGTAAAGTCCGCGCTATATAAAATCGCATAAATAAATAAATAAAATAAAAAATTCAAAACATCACCAGGCCCCCACAGCAAGACCCATTCTTCCTCGCCCACCATGCCCTGAATGTGAAGGGCTGTGGGCGAGGTGTTAAGACTAACACCGTTTCTGGGCTGCATGGGTGCCAGGGGGCCGAGGTGCAAATGGCTCAAAGGCCTGAGAAACACCTGGCCCCCAGGGAGGCCGATTCTTGCAAACAATCACCCCAGCCCAGCCCAGCCTCAGCTTGATTGCTTGGCAGGGCAGGGGGTGAAGGAGAGGCCACAGCTGACAATCGCTGTTCGGCCGCACAGCCAGGCTGCTTTCATTTTCTCTGGCTGTCTCCGTGCACTCTGTGGGCCGTTTTTTTTTCTCCCCTTTCCTAGTCCACTCTCTGTGGACTGGGACAGGGGAGAAAAAAACTGCCCACCGAGGGCACTGAGGCACCGGCCCTTCGGCCCATGCCCGAATGCCCACCTTGCCAATCCGCCCCTGCTTTAAGCCCTACCCTTTTTAATCTATATGTAGCGCCACTAGCTGGAATCATCAGGGCCTGTGGTTTCCTTCCTGTGTCGTACGCAGACGACACTCAAATTGTGGTCTCAATCACAGATGACATCTCATATACAGGCAGATAAATTAAAAAACTGTATGAGGCAGGTCAGCCTATGGATGGAGAGAAACTGCTTAAAACTTAATGGAGACAAAAGTGAAGTAATGATATTGGGAACACACAATGAAATCTGGTCCCCGGATTGGTGGCCAGCTAATCTCAGTAACTGCCCATCACCGGTTAACAAAGTCAAGAATATAGGGATGGTGCTGGATAACAGACTTACATTTGATAACAGACTTACATTTGATGCCCAAACTAACAAATTAGTAGCCACCATGTGGTATATTCTGAAAATGATCAGAAAACTATTGCCCTACATACCTATGGACTCCCGTAAAACTGTGGTCACTGCTCTGGCTCTGTCGAGACTTGATTACGGAAATGCGCTATATGCCGGGATACAGGCCCAGCACCTGGCCAAATTGCAACGTCTGCAGAACTCAGCAGCCAGGCTGATATTAGATATCCCTAGATCAGAACATATATCCCATCACCTGGATACCCTACATTGGCTCCCCCTGGTAAAACGTATTAAATTCAAATCCTTGTGTCTAACATACAAGGCACTCCAGGGCTCTGGATCACTGTTCCTTAGATCACGTCTCAAGCCATATATCCCTAAAAGAGATCTACGCTCCAGTCAGGCAAAACTCATATAAATCCCTCGCTTCACTTAATCAAAGGTAATGTGAGTCACTTCCTGTGATGTCACTGAATCAAAGGTCATGTGATGTTAACCAAAGGACAAGGAGTCGTGGGGAGTAATAAATTACGCACAAAACAGTACAGCAACGTTAGTTTTTCAACACAAATTTTTCTTTAAAGAAATAATCAAATAGTTTTCAGATACACTGCATGTGGATCACATAGATACACAAATGATAAATTATATCACTATATAAATATTAAAGATGCCACAAAGTAAATGATACATGCATCAGTTTTGAAATCAAACAAACTCTGAAATTGCTGATATGTGTTTCGTGGACTTGTGTCTGCTTCTTCAGGGCATGAACATCTTTAAAGAATTGTTATCACTTGGAAAATCTATCACCTGTCTCCCCTTCGTCCTCATCCATGATAATGCCATAATACCATAACCGCAGCTCAGTGTTCATCACACACAACATGGAAACACTTCCGACATACGATCAAAACTAAAGGCAACACCATACCAGCCAAACATCCTACGTGGCATTGCTTTCTGCCCATGTAGGTATGCACTTCAGTACCCACATAGGGGTGGTAAGTGCTATATGACTGTTGCAATGCAATATAACTGTGTATTCTAGTGATAAAATGTAGACAAGCTTCGAGTCATATCAATTATTTATAAACACCAGCCCTCCAGCCTTAATATATAGTCATTAGTGCATGATATCGTCTACAAACACATACTAGGCCTTTGAAACTGATTGCAGTAATCGGCCTGTGCACTTCTGCCAGTAGATCTCTGGCACGCTGAGTGACGTAATGCTTTCCTGATAACAAGCGCACATTCATTCAAAAAAACACAAAAAAAGACACAGCGCATCAATGCTAGACTTTACATGCCATCCTTTATCATTGTTTTATTTTTGGTCATCCTTGTGTGGTTAAACTATATCTTCAGGCTATAGTCATTTAAAATCCATAGTACCTTTAGTTGTGCCAATAAGATTATTTTTTCCTGTTGCAGTAAGCTCCTCCCCCACTTTTTTGCCAGATTTCAAATGCGCTTTGAATGAGTGTGCCATGCCTGTGTTCTTTCCCTAACCTGTACAATTGTTTCCACAATTGGCACAACTCTGGCCTACTTGAATGTCCCTTGTAAGGGGAATCTATGGTAACAAGGACCTGATAGCCAGGGAAGGCTTCTGAGGGCTACAGCATGTATTATGCCACCCTCAGAGACCTCTCACCACAAACATGCACCACCACCATTACAGGCTGCTTCCTTTGGTGCAGCAAAACGTGAAGAGTAAACATGGCACACATACCTGTGTACTGATACATCATGTAAAACTGGTTACATCCCTGTGTGCCATGCCTACCCAGCACTGCATGAGGCCTAGGTAAGTCAGCCTTAAGGCAGGGTGCACTATACCTTATGGAAGGACCTATCTTCATGGGCAGACAGGCCCCTATAATATATAAGGCAATTTGTAGATATTTTCATTGCACAGTGAAACCTATCTGAGTATATGGTCTGAAGACTTCACATTACGAGTTTCCTTGCACCATAATGGCTTTACTGAATCCTGGAATGTTTGGCATCAAACATCTCAGACTTATAAACCTGCACTGATACCAGTGTCATATTTATTATACCAATGACTCAGGGGTCCCATCTAGAGGGGACCCCTAAACTAAACCAACCACTGTTGGGTTCCTGACTAGTGAACATCAGCCTGCCACCCAGAGACATGGTTCTGGACTCCTGGGATGAGAGCCTTCGCTCCCAGGGCCCAGAAGCTGTCTTTTCTGGGCAGAGGTGTTCACACCTCCCCAGGTCAGTGAGAGCCATCTGTGGCAGGGTAGCTTCATAGGCCCTGCAGGAAGGGTAACGCAACCCCAAGCCTATCCTACTAGCAGGAGAAGGCCCCCTTCCTGTATTCAGAAGGCAGGAAGACAGGTGGGAAAATCTGGACAACCCAGAAGGTGTGTCCACCTCTGCCAACCCCACCGGTTAGGTGGGGGAGGCGAGGTGAAGCCCACTCTTCAGGGCCCACCATCTTGCAGATGGAATGCACCCCCAATCAGGGTCAGGGATTGTGATCACTCCCCCAACATGAGGTGAGCACACTAAAGGTGTAGTCACCCCAAGGTCAGCAGCCCATTGGATACTACCTTGCCACCCCAGTAACACTCCTAAATACAGTATTTAGGGGTACCCTTTAACACAGCTCAGCAGTTCCTGACAACCTGAGAAGATTGGCGATGAAGATGATGCATCAGACGAAGATCCAGGTGACCACTGCTTTGGCCCTAGTCCTACCTGCCTGCCTGCACCTTCAAGAAACCCTTGCAGCATGACGACTTCCAGCCTGAGGACCAGCGACCTCCAAAAACCCTAGGAGGACTGATCAGCTTCAGATATATGCAAGACTTCCAAGGACAGAGGCTCTGTCTCAAAAAGAACCCCAAGACCCTGCAGACCCGCGAAGACTCACCTTCCAGACCTACCTCTGCACCCAACGCCCACGGCCCGAGTGCAGGAGGCCCACCGGTCCAGAAGAGGTTCCCAAGCAGTCTTGAGCCCGAATCCATGGAGGGCTGACGTCTCCTAGCCTTCTTGATAATGCCTGCAGCATCTGCACCAAGACCTCCCTTTACCGCAACCTGCACGGTAAGGAGAAACCAGACGTCCAAAGACACCCCAGCATCCTCTGGCCCTGCATTCTGGTGCCGGAACCAATGCTCTCCCGATGTTGCCTGGCAACCCAACTTCCTCCCCTGGCTGCTGACTCCACCGAAGAGACCTTGTGGCCCAAGCCTGCAGCCAGAAACCAGAACCGACTGTCTCCTTAGGGTAACATTGGCCACCCTACTGTCACATTTAAGCATAGGCATACTGCGGGAAGTTCACTGTAGATAGCATGAAGGAATGACTGAGGAGTGCATGGGGGAACTACATCTCCCAGAATGCCGAGTGCGGCGATTTGTCCTACCTCTTCTTCTATCTTCCTTCTGTACTTAAACTCCTCCGGCACTTCCACCGTTGTTTGTCACCTGAAGTCTGCTCCCGGTTATCGTGCTTGCTGAACTGCAATCAGAACATTCCCGGATTCCTGCAGAACGCTGTGTCTGCCAGCGAGAGAAGCCATTACGAACAGGGATCTGCTCATTTCGCGCTGGGACGCGATCACGCTTTTGCCACATCCTGGCAAAGAGCACAAACCCTGGAAGCGCACGTAAGCGCTTCCCTTTCCGTTCACATTTGCACTGTGGCGCGAGCACCATTTCTAGACTCTGTTCACACTATACCTTATTTTGGTATAATATATACAGAGCCAGCTTCCTACAATGATGCAAAGCGCACACAGGGCATATGCATCATAACCCTACTGGCACTGCATGTGTCACCATGCATGGGCACTCCTACCGAATGATCTGGGCACCAGTTGTTTTTTATATTTTGTTTACTGAACCAAGGCTGTGGATGCTACTTGGTGTTACAAATAAAAAATTTATTTTCAATGCTGTCACAATTATTTTCTACAAGCAGATCGACTCAGTAGCAAATGGGAGCTGCTGGGACTTCAAGAAATAAAATATGTATATATATATATATATATATATATATATATATATATATATATATATATATATATATATATATATATATATATATATATATATATATATATATATAACGTTTCACCTGTTGCCTTTTGCAGAGAGCACTCCACGCAAGTGAAAATAAGCTGAAAACAGTCTTGGTGAAAAATAAAATAACAGCATGCCAAGCCTGACGCGTTTCAGATGCCATATCTTTCTTCAGAGGCGGCATGCAGAGCAATGATTCTTCCGTGCTAGCTTCAACTGAAAACCTCATTTATTCAATTAAGCCCTTGTGGGACTCTTCGCAGCTTTGCATTTCGGGAGTTGAAGTTTCAATACTACCCATGTGGGTCGGAAAGTCAACATGCTCCAAGTTTTAACCGCATATATTTATTTAAACACCCATCAGTGCATTCACCAAAAATGAATCCCAAATACAGCCAGCTTGCGTTCCAATGTGGCGCTTTAACAGTCAGTGCGCCAATGAATCCCAAATACAGCCGTATTTGGGATTCATTTTTGGTGAATGCACTGATGGGTGTTTAAATAAATATATGCGGTTAAAACTTGGAGCATGTTGACTTTCCGACCCACATGGGTAGTATTGAAACTTCAACTCCCGAAATGCAAAGCTGCGAAGAGTCCCACATGGGCTTAATTGAATAAATGGGGTTTTCAGTTGAAGCTAGCACGGAAGAATCATTGCTCTGCATGCCGCCTCTGAAGAAAGATATGGCATCTGAAACGCGTCAGGCTTGGCATGCTGTTATTTTATTTTTCACCAAGACTGTTTTCAGCTTATTTTCACTTGCGTGGAGTGCTCTCTGCAAAAGGCAACAGGTGAAACGTTATCTAAAGCGGCCAGCCAGGTCGGGGAGAAGCACCATTGCACGACTGTGTAAGCAAGTCCTGTGGCGCGCTGACTGTTAAAGCGCCACATTGGAACGCAAGCTGGCTGTATTTGGGATTCATTTTTGGTGAATGCATTGATGGGTGTTTAAATAAATATATGCGGTTAAAACTTGGAGCATGTTGACTTTCCGACCCACATGGGTAGTATTGAAACTTCAACTCCCGAAATGCAAAGCTGCGAAGAGTCCCACATGGGCTTAATTGAATAAATGGGGTTTTCAGTTGAAGCTAGCACGGAAGAATCATTGCTCTGCATGCCGCCTCTGAAGAAAGATATGGCATCTGAAACGCGTCAGGCTTGGCATGCTGTTATTTTATTTTTCACCAAGACTGTTTTCAGCTTATTTTCACTTGCGTGGAGTGCTCTCTGCAAAAGGCAACAGGTGAAACGTTATCTAAAGCGGCCAGCCAGGTCGGGGAGAAGCACCATTGCACGACTGTGTAAGCAAGTCCTGTGGCGCGCTGACTGTTAAAGCGCCACATTGGAACGCAAGCTGGCTGTATTTGGGATTCATTTTTGGTGAATGCACTGATGGGTGTTTAAATAAATATATGCGGTTAAAACTTGGAGCATGTTGACTTTCCGACCCACATGGGTAGTATTGAAACTTCAACTCCCGAAATGCAAAGCTGCGAAGAGTCCCACATGGGCTTAATTGAATAAATGGGGTTTTCAGTTGAAGCTAGCACGGAAGAATCATTGCTCTGCATGCCGCCTCTGAAGAAAGATATGGCATCTGAAACGCGTCAGGCTTGGCATGCTGTTATTTTATTTTTCACCAAGACTGTTTTTTTTATTTTTTTTATTTATTTAAGCTTATATCGCGCGCAGCTACCCACAATGGGTTTCCCGGCGCTAGGGATAGACTATAGAAGAAGGAGGGTATATCACCTGACTTGAAGCCACAAATGACTATTGGCCACGCTGAGTAAAAAGCAAAGTCTTCAGAGCCTTACGGAAGCGGAGTAGGTTGGTCTCTGATTTTAGTGCCAGTGGGAGGGAGTTCCAATATTTGGGGCCCAGAACAGAAAAGGAACGGCCTCCCATTTTTGTCAGCTTATTTTCACTTGCGTGGAGTGCTCTCTGCAAAAGGCAACAGGTGAAACGTTATCTAAAGCGGCCAGCCAGGTCGGGGAGAAGCACCATTGCACGACTGTGTAAGCAAGTCCTGTGGCGCACTGACTGTTAAAGCGCCACATTGGAACGCAAGCTGGCTGTATTTGGGATTCATTTTTGGTGAATGCACTGATGGGTGTTTAAATAAATATATGCGGTTAAAACTTGGAGCATGTTGACTTTCCGACCCACATGGGTAGTATTGAAACTTCAACTCCCGAAATGCAAAGCTGCGAAGAGTCCCACATGGGCTTAATTGAATAAATGGGGTTTTCACTTGAAGCTAGCACGGAAGAATCATTGCTCTGCATGCCGCCTCTGAAGAAAGATATGGCATCTGAAACGCGTCAGGCTTGGCATGCTGTTATTTTATTTTTCACCAAGACTGTTTTCAGCTTATTTTCACTTGCGTGGAGTGCTCTCTGCAAAAGTCAACAGGTGAAACGTTATCTAAAGCGGCCAGCCAGGTCGGGGAGAAGCACCATTGCACGACTGTGTAAGCAAGTCCTGTGGCGCGCTGACTGTTAAAGCGCCACATTGGAACGCAAGCTGGCTGTATTTGGGATTCATTTTTGGTGAATGCACTGATGGGTGTTTAAATAAATATATGCGGTTAAAACTTGGAGCATGTTGACTTTCCGACCCACATGGGTAGTATTGAAACTTCAACTCCCGAAATGCAAAGCTGCGAAGAGTCCCACATGGGCTTAAGTGAATAAATGGGGTTTTCAGTTGAAGCTAGCACGGAAGAATCATTGCTCTGCATGCCGCCTCTGAAGAAAGATATGGCATCTGAAACGCGTCAGGCTTGGCATGCTGTTATTTTATTTTTCACCAAGACTGTTTTCAGCTTATTTTCACTTGCGTGGAGTGCTCTCTGCAAAAGGCAACAGGTGAAACGTTCTATATATATATATATATATATATATACAAACCACTTCCCTTAAAAAGAGAAGCGCGGAGGCCAGAGGGGGGTCATGTGGAAGCCCTTTATTTCTCGGTGGTATCAGTTGGCAGCAGCAAATGCATTTCGGCTTAACACAAGCTTTATATATATATATATATATACATATATATATATATTTATTTATATATATATATTACCTACTGGCGATAGCCAGTAGGTATATATAGCTAGGATTGTTTTCCATAGGGAAATCGCAACATTCTATTGGGAATAACTTTGGCGCCGGTTGAGGAATCTTCCTGAAACTTTCCTTAACTTTGCCTCGCGGCGCTCCGGTCCTTCCCTAAAAGTTTGGGGGGGATTCGTCAAGCGGGGGCCGAGATAAAAGGGGGGTCCCAAAACGTGATTCCCCCATGGTAATTTCCATAGGGCGGTTGGACTCACTTTTAGCCCGAACGGCTGAATGGTTTTCCACCAAACTTGGCAAAATTGTAGGGACTGGTAGCCCGATGTGCCTTTGCTATGTCTCAAGATATGTGCTCCAGTGGTTTTTACGAAAATTAACTTTGAAAAAATATATATTGGGCTACATTGGGCTATATATATGTTAGAGCCCAAATGTAGCCCAATGTAGCCCAATGTAGCCCAATGTAGCCTAAAGATGGCCACCAGAGACAAAAAAAAACAAATGTAGCCCAAATATCAGCCAGATGTAGCCCAACTATAGCCCAATGACAGAATGTCCCAGAGTGTTCTAAAGAACAACTAGAGCGCTAACAGTCTTACTTATGACAAAAGTATGGCACACCTGAAGTCATTTTGATTGGAATAAAGTGTTAACACTTAAAACATTTAATTTGCAAAGGAACAAAATGAGGGAGTTCATTTTGCCATAGAAATTATGATTAGTGCTGAAGAAAGAAAAATTAGGGCACATTTTGAGTGACTTCTCAAATCCTCTTATATTTCATTAAAAAAATTCTGATATGCAGTCTCCCAAGATGGCCACCAGAGACAAAAGAGCCTGTGCTTAAAAACTCTGTTAGTAAAGCAGGCATTTGAGATTTAAAAAACGTTTTAATATATAAAAACGTTATCCGCTAATAGAATTAGCATTTAAAAAACCTTGCGAATTCAATGAAAAAACCATAGGTTTCAGGCCTTATATAGTTAGGAATTAGCATTTAAAAAACCTTTGAAATTCACTGAAAAAACCATAGGTTTCAGGCCTTATATAGTTAGGAATTAGCATTTAAAAAAACCTTGCAAATTCACAGAAAAAACCATAGGTTTCAGGCCTTATATAGTTAGGAATTAGCATTTAAAAAACCTTTGAAATTCACTGAAAAAACCATAGGTTTCAGGAGTTATATAGTTAGGAATTGGCTTTTAAAAAAACCTTTGAAATTCACTCAAAAAACTATAAGTTTTAGTGGTGTTATAGTTAGCTGGACATTTTTCTCATACAAAACCATTGAAATTGCTCCTATATAGTTAGTTGTACTAACTATATTTCGCGCACCCACAATCCACTGCTGATGATGTCACATATTAGATCATTCATGACATGGTCAGTGACATCACTGATGACATCTCAAATGACATCACTGATGACATCACTGATGACATCATCCACGTGACAATCACATACACCTTTTCATACACTATTACAATTTTTCATCACTCTTTGTAAAATACAGAGTATCATATTTAAATCCATTGTCACAGCAATACAAGTATCTAAAAATCCACTCAGTGATTCATAGATGTATACACACATCTAATCACTTACCTATGGATTCACTCATACATGCTGTCAATGAACAATAGAACACTATCAAAAATACTTATACATCTATATAGACATTAAACAACAGCACGCATCCTATTCACATATGAAGTCATCCTAATCACTTATGCAAACAATGGATCATACTTACATATTTACTTAGCAAAACACTTATACAAACACCACTTCTTCTATTCATTTAGATAGTAAGTCATACTTAGTGAATTATAAAATCATTATTATAAGTATACAGTTATCCATACAGTCACTCACACCGCTGTGGGTCCTACACTGGTGGGAGACGCCGGGGGCCTGTAGTGAAGCCCCACTTGCTGGGACCGAACACCCGCGGAACACACGGAGCGAAGGCCAAGATGGCGCCCGCTTCGTCTCCGCGATCCTGAGGCGGCCGATGGCCCCGGGGAGGCCGGCGCCCCCGACACAGCTGTTGCTCTCCTCTCACCCCTGGGGGGGGCGTTAATGAAAACTGACTGCCTGGAGACCGGGGACGCCCGGAACTGCACCGGGTGAGGCCCCACGTGACCGCCGCCGCAAAGACGTGCGGAGGAAGGGAGAAAGAGGACGGAGGCCCGCATCGTGCGGCCCGGTTCGCCACGGCCATCCGCCGTATTGGTTCCCGCTTGGGCGGTGAGCGGTCCTGCAGCTACTCCACTGGGGAGGTCTCGGGCCCCCCCCCGAACACAGGAGAGCGGAGTGAGCGGTGAAGCGGTGATTGGGCTGGCTGCTGGACAACCGGCAGAGCCCACAGCTGGTGGCGGTGGCGACGGTGCCTCGGGGACCCACCATCCCCGGCGGATCACTCGTGCCTGGCGGTGGCCCGTGCCCCCCCTCCCCCGAGACAGGGGTCGCTGACTCCCGCCCGGCCTGCGCACTGAGAGTAGAAGGGACGCCTGGAGTATCCGCGTCACGTGGCGCCAGCGGAAGCCGCCATTATACTCTGGCCTAGGAGTTCTTGCCGGACCGGCCACTGACGCTCCTCTTGGCCCTCTGAACTCTTGACCGATGGTCTGGCCTCCTCGGACGCCTACTCGCCGTTAAGTAGTGGATGACCGAGTAGCAACGCCATTTCCCACGACCATACCACATCGACAGGAAACATCCCGCTTGCCCTTCCCCCGATTGAGGTCTCGCTGAGACCCCCCGCTGAGGGCCCTGACCGTCATGGGGAAGCCGAGAGGGGCCAAGCGGGGCGCCCAGACTGCCTCTGATGTGGAGACGCCTGATAACGACGAACGCTTAAACCCGGAGGGACCAGGGAACCCGCACCTTCAACAGCAGCTCGACAAGATCCTGGTGGCGATCACTGATACACGATCGGCCCTCCAACGGGACATTGCTCAAGTCGCGACGAGTCTGGGTCTGCTCAGGGCGGACCATGGTAAGCTCTCGGACAGAGTTAAGGAGGTGGAGAGCTCGGTGGGACTCCTGGACCCTGCTCAAAAATCTTTGGACGCTACAGTGAAGGACGCTCTGTCCCGCATAGATGCTCTGGAGAGACGGGCAGAGGATGCGGAAGGGCGCAATAGGAGGAATAACATTCGGGTAGTAGGCCTACCGGAAAAAAATGAAGGTGAGGACATGGTGGCGTATCTGGAAGATTGGCTAAGGACGGTGGTGGCGCCAGAGGGGCTTTCCTCCTTCTATACCCTGGAACGGGCGCACAAGGTGCCGGCTAGACCGCCGCAGCAGGGCCGACCCCCACATCCGGTGGTAGCGCGGCTACTTCATTTTCGCGACAGGGACTTTCTTCTCAATGCCGCCAGACAGAAAGGACCATGGATTGGATGGATTGGCAGACTAAGTGGGGACTAATGGATATTTGGCGGGCCCAGCATCCCCAAACCCGAGACTACTCCCATTTCTCCGGCATGCACGAGTTGCATGTACGGTTGGATGGCTTGCTGGGGTCGACGGAACTGGTTTCCTAAGCCATGAGGTCTGAGTATTTGGCAAGGACCATCTCCGACCACAACCCACTATTGGCTGATTTTCGATGGCTTCCGGGCACCCCTTGTGTGCCGACTTGGAGACTGCGCCCCGAGTTACTGGAAGATCTGGTGTTCCGGAGTGACCTGGAGGACAGGATCATTGGGTACTTTGAGGCGAACGAGGGCACGACTGAGGAGAGAGCCACGGAATGGGACGCCTTTAAAGTAGTGGTTAGGGGCTATTGCATAACACAGAAGGTGGGGGTGCGACGGGTCATCCTGGAAGATCTGGCCAAGGCTGATCGGAAACTACGTGAACTGGAACTCCTCCGCCCCGGCCGCCCGGAGCTCCAACAACAGACCTTGGCGGTGAGAGAGGCGGTAGCTGTGGAGGTTGAGCGGCTGCGAAGCTATGATCACAAGGCTTACCTGACTAGGTCGCTTGCCGAGGGTGACAAATCGGGGGCGCTTCTGGCTTGGCTCGCCAACCCAACGAGGCGTACCTCGCCCACGGTGGCCATGCGTACTGCAGAGGATGTGGAGGTTTATACCCAACCCGAGATCCTTGGCTGCTTTCGGCGTTATTATGAGGTACTGTACCACAGTAGGCTACCACTCGACACTACCCCTATTGACGTCTTCCTACGGGACTTGCCGATCCCCGCCCTGGAGCCTCCACAGGTGAAGGACTTGGGGAGGGATGTGGAGCTAGGGGAGATCCGTAGCGCCATAAAAAGGATGGCGCGAAATAAGACACCAGGCCTAGACGGACTCCCGGTGGAGTTTTACTCCACCTACGTAGACCTCCTGGCTCCACGGTTTTTGGTGGTTTACAGAGAAGCGAGGAACCTGGGGCGCCTGCCTGGCTCGATGCGTGAGGCCCTAGTGGTACCTTTGCTCAAGCCCGGTAGAGAGGGCGGTGACCCAGCGTCCTACAGGCCGCTATCGATGCTTACAGTCGATTATAAGATCTTGAGCAGCATTTTAGCCTCACGTTTGCTGGATCACATGGGCTCCTTGGTGCATGACGACCAGGCGGGTTTCATTCCCAAGCGTAATACTACGATGAATATTCGCCGTTTGTTTCGCCTGCTGGAAGGGGACCACGCTGAGGCTCCTAGTCCCATGATCCTCTCGATTGACCTAGAGAAGGCCTTTGACAGCTTGGAGTGGGCCACCCTACCGCTTTCGGTAATGGGACGGATTGCACTGCTGAAGATGGTGGCGCTCCCTCTGCTTTTATACTACTTCAGGACACTCCCGGTCTGGATCCCATGGTCTAGCTTTCGGTACCTGGATTCCTTGATCGTGGCATTCCTTTGGGGTTCGGGACGCCGCAGAGTAGCACTCAGGACCCTGATGAGACCGAAAGTGGAGGGGGGGTTGGCCGTACCCGACTTTGAAACGTACTACTTAGCTGCCCAACTGCAGACTTACACTCAGGAGGTGGCACGGGAGTTTCGTGGCCCGGAGGAGACACGGGGATGTGGCATACCCAGGCATGTTTTGTCCTATATTGCGCTGCAACAAAGGCTAGTTTTGAGGGACCTCACTCAAGAAGAACGCACCATACGATCATGCTGGAACCGAGTACACCGCAGGCTGGGAGTGTCACGTCCTTATGCCCCGGAGATCCCGCTGGGGATGCTCACTGCCCTACCGCATGGCGGCGATTGGTCGCGGCTGCAAGTTTTGGGAGGACGCGGGCATACAGCTCATGGGCGACCTTTATGAGGACGGGGTGATGCTGCCTTTTCAGGCACTTCTAGACCGTTTTGAAAATCCCCCGGGGCTATTTTTTGCTTCACGCGGTGGTCACAAGGGCGCTCCAAGCGCACTGGAAGACTGGTCCTGAGGAACCGCAGTTATCAGCGGCGTGTCAGTACGTCATGATGACAGCAGGGACGATCAAAGGATGACCAACGAGAGACTGTCCCCCCTAGATGTGCTCAGGACCCGATGGGAAACAGACATTGGGAAGGACATCCCGGAGACCACATGGGCCCAGCTGATACGCCGAGCCTGGAAGGGCACGCGTAATGCTCGGTTCCAACTGGTCCACTTCTATATATTACACCGGGCCTATTTAACCCCGGAGAAAATACTGAAATATTTCGCCTCGGACACGGCAGCCTGCCCTAGATGCCGGGCGCTCGGAGCTGACCTCATTCACATGTTATGGTCCTGCTCCGCGCTGACCTCCTACTGGATGTTCGTAGGAGACACACTTACCAGGGTAACAGGAAGGTCCCTGCAATTTGACGCTGCGGTGGGGATTCTACACTGGTTCCCGCATACCCCCAAAAATAAAATTTCTAGTAAGTTCATTGACTTGGGGTTGCTCCTGGCTAAGCGGGAAATAACCAGACATTGGAAGGCGCGGGTTGGTCCAACAGGCACTAAATGGCGCAATGAACTTCTTAAATGAGCAGGGAGCGAGAGCACCTTGCGATATCAGCTGGCGAGGCGGCGCCAGGACGAGCGAGCACTAGAGGCGGCACAAGCTTGGGAGGCGTTGGTTCAGGCCCTGCGCGACCACGACATACACACTGACTCTGATAGCGTTGATGGAGATCTGCCCATGCCCCCGTAAAGTCATGCAGGCGGGGTGCTTTCATTGGACAGGACATTGTCTCTTACCACACGCTCTTTGATCGTATACTAGATTACCGATGGCGGGGTGGGAGGGGGTGGTGGACAGAGGGAGAGGGAGGGTCATCAGCTTCCGTTAAGCACTGGAGATCTATGACACAGAAGACTGGGAACTCAATCCTCTGGGGGGGTCTGATTGTTTGGGAGGGGAAGGGAGTTTATTTAGGTTGTTTAGAAAAGCAGGAGAGATTTACTCATTTTCACCTGTTTAACATTAACAGAGCGCTGAGCCATTAAACAATGATTCGACGTAAATGCCGCCCGACCTCCGGGTTGTGGGCTGAATGGCCGTGTATGGGTGTTGTTATATTGTCGGTGCATCTGATATGGAACACCGTACAGGTGCCCAATCTGTGACTGTAATTGATTCCTGCAATAAAAATATATTTTTTTTAAAAACGCATATTTAAATAACGAAGCAAACCACATTCACTGGATGATGTCATCAGTGATGTCATCGGTGATGTCATTTGAGATGTCATCAGTGATGTCACTGACCATGTCATGAATGATCTAATATGTGACATCATCAGCAGTGGATTGCGGGTGCGCGAAATATAGTCAGTACAACTAACTATATAGGTGCAATTTCAATGGTTTTGTATGAGTAAAATGTCCAGCTAACTATAACACCACTAAAACTTATAGTTTTTTTGAGTGAATTTCAAAGGTTTTTTAAAAGCTAATTCCTAACTATATAACTCCTGAAACCTATGGTTTTTTCAGTGAATATATATATATATATAAAAAAAATGTTTAAGTCTGTTAGGAATGGAGGGGAGGGGTGCAACGTGGAGTGGGTAGGGAGAGATAACATGAAACTAAAAATAAAACTGGGAGGGGTAGAAGGGATGAAGACGGAGGGAAAACCAATACCTGAGGAAGAGAGCAACACAGAGAGCAGGAGGATTTGGCAGGGGAGAAACACACAAAAGAGGGAGAAATATACATGATAGAGAGCAAGATGGATCACAGGTGGGACTAGTATCTGGAAGAGGGAGAATCACACAGGAAAGAGAGCTTGAAACATACATCTGTTCGTATGACGTGCTTAAAGAAAAGGAAGTAGTAATTCCCCAAAAGTGAGTAGCAGAACGATACAAGTTCAAAGATCAAAACGATTGTAAGAAGGCTATGGTGCAGGGGAGGGACTGGTAAATCACAGGAACCTGTGTTATGGGAAGCACTGTTCACTTATTCACAATAACGTGATTTGATTTTTTTGTTAATCGTCCATACATTCAATTCAACTTAAACATCATAAATTAAACAGATTCTATTTCATCACAAGTTCAGAATTTTCATATGTCCACAGTCTTTTTGATCAAACTGAAACCATAAACAAATTCAAAATTAAATGCTCAACACAGGATGAACGTATTTCCTTTTTCCAAGAACGATTTTATTCTTCTCATTCATCAATAAATGCGACAATCTGTGTTTTTCAAACAAATCTCCATAATTCAACGAATGCTGACATATCCCAATGCATTTCGGTATGCACCTTCGTCAGGGGAATGTACTATAAATAACAAAGATTGCACAAGATTACCAAAAATTATATCATGTATATATCCAATACATACACTATTTACAATTGCACATACATTAATTTCAGAGTGATTTATAAACAACAACCAGAGAATCTCCTGATGTAGTTCGAACATCTAGTGTGTATTTGAAAATTCATGCTCACAAAAGTTCACCTGCAACCTTCTAAATTAAACCAGAAAACGTGCTGCCAACCCAGTGTAACCACCACCTCATGCTTGCTGTGATCGACCAGCTTCAATATCCGTCCTATTCTCTCTTCTAAAAAAACATGATAATGCCTTTATAGCCTCAGTGTTGAGGCTATAAAGGCATTATCATGTTTTTTTAGAAGAGAGAATAGGACGGATATTGAAGCTGGTCGATTTCTCAGCCTATTGATTTGACGAAGGTAGGAGTTGTGTACTTCTAAGCACATGGAATCTTTGTTATGACTAGGTTATTTTTGGATCACAGCAAGCATGAGGTGGTGGTTACACTGGGTTGGCAGCACGTTTTCTGGTTTAATTTAGAAGGTTGCAGGTGAACGAAGGTGCATACCGAAATGCATTGGGATATGTCAGCATTCGTTGAATTATGGAGATTTGTTTGAAAAACACAGATTGTCGCATTTATTGATGAATGAGAAGAATAAAATCGTTCTTGGAAAAAGGAAATACGTTCATCCTGTGTTGAGCATTTAATTTTGAATTTGTTTATGGTTTCAGTTTGATCAAAAAGACTGTGGACATATGAAAATTCTGAACTTGTGATGAAATAGAATCTGTTTAATTTATGATGTTTAAGTTGAATTGAATGTATGGACGATTAACAAAAAAATCAAATCACGTTATTGTGAATAAGTGAACAGTGCTTCCCATAACACAGGTTCCTGTGATTTACCAATTATTATCGACTTGACTAGGAGCTAGTCAAGATATGGGTTAGCACCAGACAATATAATTTGTTGATATTGAAGTAAAACTGTTCTAACAAAGGAGTGCATATCGCTAATCATTGTTGTAAATATTGCAGGGGAGGGACTGACACAAGAAGAAGTCAAGTCATCAAATAAGAAAGCAAATGAGAATGAGACTAAAGCAAACAAATGGTAAGCACACTACCTAAAGAGACCAGTGGTGAAGGGAGAAATAAAGAGGAAGAGGGACTCCATGCAGGCTGTTAGTTAGAAAACACAAGCACTACGTAACAGCTTTACCCTTTGTGGAAGTGAAGGGGCAGGAGGGGACAGGGTACATATCAACAGTAAAATCATATATTATGGCCACATTTGAGGAGGGTGTGCAACAATCCTGAAGGAATTCTGCCACTAAATGTAGGAGTCACATGAAATGGCGGGGCAATGTCCAGACACCAGCCTTAGTGGGACACCAATGAAGAACACAGCAAGGAGAGAAGGTACTGAATTGTGGGGGACAGGGCAGAATACATAGCAGCATCAGCGAAGGGTAGTGAAGAACATGTGCAAATTATGGGAGGGGTTCTTTCCTTTTGGTGCTCACCTGCACACTTTGAAGCAACAAGCAGGATGCTGTCACTCAAGGTTCTGCCATTAAAAACAGCGAATTGCAGTCCAGGCGGCTGACCCATATTCTTTTTTTTTGGGGGGGTTGGGTTTGTGCTGAAATTTTTTGTTGAATTATGCAATAAAATACATAGTAAATACCAATTTCATAAAACAGCAGAGCAATAAAAATAGAAACCAATAATATTATGAGAAATAAAATATATAGGTAACGTGAATAAGGTAAATAGGAAAACCTTATTTGCAAAATATTTAAAAGAATAATGACTCGATAGATTATGAAATGTACTCCTTGTAATAGAGATAAGGAAAAAGTTAACAGTACATGCTCTACAATCTGTTATAAAATAACAGTAAAAAAGGTATGAATGTATCTTATATGTAAGTAACGGAATGACTAAATAAATATAATCAAGATTAAAAGAAAGAAAAGTAAAATGAAAAATAGAAGAAAAAAGCACCAGAGTAACAGGAGGTGGGGGGGAGAGGGAAGGAAAGAGAAAGGATAAAGAGAATGAAATAGTACAGGAAAAGCATATGAGATAATAAAATTAAGTAGGTAAAGAATGCACATTAGAAGAGGGAGTTGGGTTACAATCGTCATCCAATGTGTTTTCCAAAAAGGGGGACCAAGTTTGAAGAAAGATGTCAGCTTGGTCCTGAAGATTGTAAATTGTTCATTCATGTAAGGCTGTCTGCATCATTGCCACCAACCATTCTTCTTGAGAAGGAGCCGATGAAGACTTCCAATGGCGCAAAATGCAAATTTTGGCTATAGCCAAAGCAGTGTGAAGAAGACGCGTCTGTGGCTTAGAAAGTTTTGGAAAACCACGGAAGTCATGTAAAATAATGGTGGCGGTTGTAATGGTGGTAAAATTAATGCCATTGTCGAGTTCAAAGTTTTGCCAAAAAAGATCAAGAAGAGTCTGGTGCATCAACATTCACAAATTATATGTGTTATGTCACAACTAGGATTAGAACATCTCCAGCAAGAAGTATGCGATAATAACCCAGCGTGATGTAATTTAACCAGTGACCAGTGCCAATCATGAAGAATTTTAAAGATACAGAATTTGAGACGCACTTCTCGAACGCCTTTGTGCAACTCCTCCAGAATTTTATCCCATCGAGCATTGGAGTACATAATAGATAAGCGAGATTGCCATTTAGTCCGAAGAGTATGTGAGAGAGGTTCTGACAAAAGAGGGAGCAAAAAGGTTTTATAAAGACCAGAGGTCACCACCTTAAACTTCCCCCATATTTGCAGGTAAGATAATATTGGAGAAACCTGAAGCAACCAAGGTGGAGAGTCTAATTGGTTTTTAAGACATTGTTGAAGTTGAACTTATTTAGAGGAATGTAGGAGTGGAAGATTAAATTCCTCACAAAGTTGGGGAAAAGTTTTAAAATCTCCATCATGTAAGAGTTGATCCATAGAAGAAATGCCGGCTTCTCTCCACAAAGGCCAGGATAAAGTACGACCATTGATACGAATAGCTGTATTATTCCACAAGGAAGCTTTAATGTGAATTTGCAGATTCGAACTTAATATGTGATGACCCCTCTGCCAAGATCTATGCATGGCTGATAAGATAAGATTTTTAGGATCAGAAGAAATAGTACCTGTACGGTATAAAAGGGATAGTCTTGAATCCTGAGATATAAGATGACGTTCAATTAATACCCATTGTGGAATTTCTTTAGATTTGGGTAGAAAATATGAGAGTTGAGAAATGTGGAGGGCAAGTGAATAATGTTCAATGGATCCATGCCTCCATATAACTGATGGGCCTTTCATTTAGCAGCAGCAAGGCGCAGTTTAGCTGTGCCCCATAAAAAGAGCTTTATCTTGGAGTCGATTGATCTAAGAGTAACCAAAGGAATTATGGAGGGGGAGCATACACAAAACATAAATGAATCTTGGTAAAGTAACCATCTTAATAGCTTGAACTCTACCCCATAAATATAATCCTAGAGCTTATCTAAATCCCTCTGCATTTGAGAAAATAAAGGAGCTAAATTATCCACAACCATATTTTCCAAACCTCTATTAATCAGAATCCCGAGATACTTAAGGTGTGAAGATTGCCAGTGAAAAGGGAATCCAGAAATTGCTGATATCGTAGTGCCAACTGAAATAGATAATGCTTCACTTTTGTCCCAATTCATTTTATAACCAGACAAGCATTTACAATGCAATGGTTTCGCCTTTGGAAAAGTTAGAGCTATTGGCATTGTAAATGACAAAATTTGTATTTATGTGTTGGTTTTGAAAACAGATAAATAAATGGCATTGTCATTTACATTGCCATTAGCTTAATCTCTGCAGTCACTCTGCAGTCCCTAGCACTCCCTAGCACTCCCTAGTCACTCTGCACTCCCTAGCACTCCCTAGCACTCCCTAGTCACTCTGCACTCCCTAGCACTCCCTAGCCATCCCTAGTCACTCTGCACTCCCTAGCACTCTGCACTCCCTAGCACTCTGCACTGCCTAGCACTCTATACTCCCTAGCACTCTGCACTCCCTAGCACTCCCTAGTCACTCTGCACTCCCTAGCACTCCCTAGTCACTCTGCACTCCCTAGCGCTCCCTAGTCACTCTGCACTACCTAGCACTCCCTAGTCACTCTGCACTCGCTAGCACTCCCTAGTCACTCTGCCCTCCCTAGCACTCCCTAGTCACTCTGCACTCCCTAGCACTCCCTAGTCACTCTGCACTCCCTAGCACTCCCTAGTCACTCTGCACTCTGCACTCACTACTCTGCACTCACCACTCTGCACTCACCACTCTGCACTCTCTACTCTGCACTCTCTACTCTGCACTCTCTACTCTGCACTCTCTACTCTGCACTCTCGACTCTGCACTTTTGACTCTGCACTCTCTACTCTGCACTCTCTACTCTGCTCACTCACTCTGCACTCACTACTCTGCACACTCACTTTGCACTCTGCACTCACACTCTGCACTCACTAGTCTGCACACTCACTACTGTGCACTCACTACCCTGCACACTCACTACTCTGCACTCTGCAGTCACTACTCTGCACTCTGCACTCACTACTCTGCACACTCACTCTACACACTCACTCTGCACTCTGCCTTGCATCGCCTTGTGCAACGTATAGACAACGCAACACCTTTTATAAATCCGGGCCTCGGTATTCAATTTTACACAGAAATCAACTCAGCAAACACATTCTGCAAAGTCTGCCTTCCATCAAACATAAACAGCTCCACGCCGACTGCAGCCCCACCGCATGCAAATTAAAACGTCCACTGGATTGTGGAATAAGTGATTGATTCTGGACAGGTCACCGAGGGCAAAGGAACTCAGCCACGCTGTCTTGTGACCAGCACAACACTGGGGATGCGAAATCAGCAGAGCAATACTTCAGCGAAAAGAAAGCCGTTCAATTCCTGCCCGATTTTAGGAAGGTGCCCGATTTCATACGATATCCCTTTTCCGGATGTATGACATTACAACGCATGCTTTTACATCGCATGCTTTTACAATACGGTTTTTACAACGCATACCATTACAACGCATAGTGCTTTTAGGCGCTGGATAGTGAATTGTTGAATTTACTATTCAAACTCCAGTCCCCGTGGATAGTAGGGAAGGTGTTGGATAGTACATTAAACCTATTCCCTATCCTAGAGCGCCCCCCAGCGCAATGCGTTGTAATGGTTTGCGTTGTAAAAGTTGCGTTGCAAAGGCACTGAGTGGTAAAAGTTGCGTTGTAAAGGTTGTTTACCCCCTTTTCCCTGATGCGGCGGATATATAAGAGGGCTATTTGCGTTATATTGAAAAACAAATATTAATAGCATGTTCTTCACTGAGGGGTCTGGAGCCTCACTGTGCTCGACTCCAGAAGCCCCAAACTGATCCGCCGAATGCCCACTCCTTATAATATTTCAACCACACAGTCGAAAACGCTCTCTGAAACTCACGACCGAGATAATACAACCTCAATAAAAACAAGAAAAGTGAAATGGCGCAGCCCACCCCTGCTCGGAGTAGGGGGCGGGTCGGGTCTGAGTCCTCACAGGGAGAGCGAGCAGGCTGGTGTGACGAAGGATGCCGGCCTGGAAAAAAAAAATTACATCCGCCCACCGCCGCATGACGTGGCGGAAAGCCTAAAACTCTCAGGAACGCCCACGAATCTGCTCGCAGAATGACGAGCAGATCTCTGTTCCAATGGCTAGCCTCCATTTATGGAGCTAGCCAATGGAACAGAGGGGCGGGTCTACACACACATACTCTAGACAAAAGATTTCGCCTGCGCGAAACGCTGCTTGCGCAGCTTTCGACAGGCGAAACCTAAAAATAAGGGGTCACATCCAGAAAACGAGAATAAACCACGACTTCCCTGCTTAATTTGTGTGATCTTGGGCTACATGGCCAAAAGACTAACATGACAAAGCCAATAGCTCTCCGATCAGTGAGACCTAGTATTGGCTTTGCCAATGCGCTTTAATTATAAGAATAGCATATTGTTATTACTTGCTTATATCACTCCTCCCCCCCCCCCACACACATTCAGCTGGTATTTTTCTAGGCCTCACGAATACACGTCATCAACATAAAAAGACTGGTGAAAGGCTGAGTCAGCCTGCTGGGATTCGAACGCGTGCACTGCAGGTTGCACACTCATCTCGTGAAAGGCACAAACACCTGAATGCTGTATCTCGCTAGCCATGAAAGAAGCACAGAAGAGCAGAGGAATACATCACTTTTTTCAGATCCAGGCTTTCTGGAGCGGTGGATGTAGGTCAGCTGTGCCATTTGAAGCCCTGGTTTCAGGGCGGATAATGCTCTCCACGCCCACATAATCCCATGGAAGGAGCTGGTCCGATTAAAGACATTATTCCACTTGGGCCTGAGCGAGGGTACACGCAGCAGAGACGGGGTGGGGGGGTTGTAAAGAACGCCTGAGAGTGCGTCACAGAGCCAGGCTCGTGCCCCGGAATCTGGCGCTTGCTGGGCGCGAGCACAGTCACACAACACCTTCCGGTTACAGATCTGTCTGTACCTGGCATCATCCTTGATTCTAAGTATTCGATGCAATAAATTGTATATTTTATGCAACTACTAGAAAAAAATGCACTGTGACGGCATTCCAGGTTCTGGATAATCGTGCCTCTGCAAGGCTGGTAGCTCTAGGACGAAGTCAGTCACATGCAGCGTTCGAGGGAGTGTGCAGGTTTCGAGACAGCTTGCAACTCCTGAAAGAGGGTACGATTGAGGCGCAGCCAGTCATGTGTCCGGCTGGAAATCTGGACATTACGCGACAGTTCCCTTCTGAATGGTTTCTAGGGCTGGGGCCGAGCCATTCATACGTCCAAGTCACGGAGCTCTGAAGATATTGAGTTAGCCACTACCTGTGAATGGCTGATGGTTGGTCGCCCGTGGTAGTCTGAAAATTTTGTGATAGGCAACTGCCTCTGCAGGACAGGGAGGGCCCGAGGAAGTATCTATCACTCGTCCACCTTGGGAACGCTGGAGATTCTGTGACAGGCTGCCGGCTGGTAGGGCTGGGGTAGAGTCCTTCACATGGCAGGCTCACCAGGCTGTGGTGGTAACTCCTGCGATCCCTATAGGTAAGCCAGGTATAGTGTCTGGCACCACCGTGAATGCAGGGACCTAATTCTGTGCAGGGAGCCCTACGTATGCAGCTCTGTATATGCAAGCGGAGGAAGGGTGGGGGAGGGCAGATTCTGGAGTACAGGGCTAATGGAGCAGCAGATGGCCCACTCTGTCAGCCTCCCATCCCCCGGCCACACTGCGGGCAGAGGTGGCCAACCTGCTTTAAAATGGGGGGTTTGTGACGACCTCAAAGGAGTGTCGGTGGTCATCTGGAATGCGATTGACCCCTCCGCTTCGAAGGGCAACCCCCCGGAGGAGGGGTACACGCGTCCAGTCCACGATGACTTATTCGAGAGACTTAATTGGTTACTATAGCGCCACATTCTGCGTTCCTGCAGCTTCAGAGCGCTTTGATGCAGCAAAGTACATACACAGAGGCATCGTGCGTGTACCGGAAGGAAGATGAACAGACAAGGGGTCATTCGGGACAAAGCAGAATTGCATATACCAATAGCCCATGACAATATATACAACGCAAGAGCATTCAAGTGTCTCATGAAGGATGTTGCAGATACATGTATAAGAACATGCAAATTGTATTTAAGAAAACTCATGTACATTTCATATTCTAAGATAAAAGCGGAAAGAAGGAATTGTGCATGAAATGTGTAATCATGTGCTGCTAGTAAGCAGTGCAAATGTCCTATTCTTTTTATGGCGTCTAGGAGCGACACCGAGCCAGGTTCTAGGCGCTGTCAATCTTGGCAGAAATGGGAAGTGACTGTGGGACCACGGGAGATCACGTGTTAAGCACCGTGCAGGACAGATAGAAGTAGGGAGGGAGATTCCAACGTGGCCATATCGTTGTGTACAGGATGCACGCACCCTATATATGCATACATATAACATGACAGAGCAGCAGAATTCAATGACCCTTTCCGGGCAGCAGCTGCCCCTGTAACGATCATTACAAGTGATACCCTGTTCCCAAATACATATCCCCCGCCTTTGTAGACGAGACACGTCTAAGGGGCGGGATACTGGTACATGTCGCTTCGTATACACGCACGCGCACACGACATCTTTCGGGATATAAAACATGACATCTCTCAGGGTCTCAACCTTACACACATGAGTGGGGGGGCAGTAAATGTGTCTCAGTTAAGACACCTAATATTCGGGTACAACCAGCTGATAAGTATCCCCCCCCAAATAGAATTATCTGTCTCTGACTTTGCTTATACACACACTATTTGCTCGTGGTGCAGTAGTTCTGCACACGGTTGACGGCGTAGGGAACGGGGCGGGACCGGGCCGCCCCGTTCAGTGCCCCTTTAACGCCACCACAGTCAGATGTTACACACACACGGGTGGTTTGCTAGAAGGAGTAGGCGGGTCTCCGGTACCACGAGCCACACAACCGGCGATCCCAGCGCCACCATTTAGCAGACAATAGGGTGGCAGACGTGTCCCAATTGTGTCCGACAAAGGCAGCTGCGTTTATCTCCCAGAGAGGGGTGCACCTCTCCGGTTGTAAGCCACGCTCTGGCCTCATGCCTCCATTTATTTTCAGACAATATGGTGGTGGTGGGAGGGAGAGGGCGGGCGGGGGTTTCTTTGATAGCGAGGAACGCCAACTTCCAGCAGCAGCTCCCGCATCACGGACAGCGGGAGGGGGAGGGGGGGCGGGGGGAGAGGGGTCCCGGACAGCGGGAGAGGGGGGGGGAACGGGCACACGGACAGCGGGAGGGGAGGGGAGCACTCACCAGGACTTCTTCCGGTGGCGGTCGGCCTCGAGGAATGACCCAAAAAAAGCTAAAAAAAAAAAAAAGCACCGCCCACCGCCTCATGACGTGGGCAAATGCCTAAAATTCTCTGGAACGCCCCCGAATCTGCTCCGGCTATGACGGACAGATCTCTGTTCCAATGGCTAGCCTCCATTTATGGAGCTAGCCAATGGAACAGAGAGGCGGTGACCAAGCCACATTACTGTTCTCATTAGATTTCGCCTGCGCGAAACGCTGCTTGCGCAGCTTTCGACAGGCGAAACCTAAAAAGGAGGAAAAATCATTAATAATGTGAAGAAGGGCTGGGAGGTTAGTAAGAGTAAGAAGAATGTCATCTGCATATAAATACTGATCCATATTCTGAATGAAACTGCCAGTGAGTCAGAGACGTTTTAAGGCATGGGCAAAGTGGACTTTAGCCTAGGCCCCCCCCACTTTCAGCGGGCCCCCTGATAGAGCCAGCTCTGTTCTGCAGAGAGTCTTGCCCTCATGACCTTCATAAGTTTTAAACAGATTTTTTTAAATACCGTTTTCCTTTAATTTATTTTTAATGTGGGTGATGTGTAAGAGTCTATCAAAGACATTTTGCACAGCAATGTTGTGTTTGTGTTACATGCAACATCCATTCAAAAAGTTTCTTTTAGATCATAACAGGGACTCATGTATTCATATGTCACAGAGATTATTTGCAGTAATATTAGTGAGCTGCTGCTGTGTTACTATATTGAAAACACAGGTCACTATCCCAAAATATTAGATGTCTAACACATTTAGAATTTGGACTAGTGTGCCTGTGCACTGCCAGTGACCTGCCCAAGATGGCATGAAAGAATTGAAATTGGATCATAAATTCAAGGCTGTTCGGAACAGGGGCCCCCAAAATACATTTGTCCCAGGGCCCCCAAACATCCTTAAAATGTCTCCGCGCAGAGACAGGAGTGGGCTGACCCACAGCCCTCTCTATGTCTGCTAACTGTGGGCAGAATCAGAATATGATTTTTACTTTAAGCACGCAATGGCTATCTAAAGCCCCTCTCTATTTATTATGTATGTTTTATGTATTACAAAAGATCTGTGAATAAAAGAATTTCTAAAGCTCTTTTCGGCCAGACCTAAAAATCAACAAATAGCATATGCCAATCTTTACTTGTTGAAGGAAAGGCATCCCTTTCTAATAATGTAAAACAAAATGGCAATATGAAAATAAAAACAATATAAAAAAGTAAAGAACTGTTGTTGATTGCATACCAACGGCGGGTGACTAATCCATGAGGCGTGCGTGATAACAGTACTCCATCACACAATGAACCGTTTACTCCCGGTACAGATTGAGATGGCGCAATAGGGTACTTGCTTTTACTTTGAACTTGCCATGGTTCGTGGATATTGAACATTCTCCAAGGAAGAGATAAGCACATCATAAAGTGAGTAAAAGGACGTCGGACAAACAGCTTATCTGTTTGTTTTCCCCACTCTTCCCCTGGCCCAACCCTTAATTGCCATTTTATTAAATGTAAATATTTCGCATTGGCTGGACCCTGGACTGGGAGACATTATTTGGTTACCTATCAGGGAAGACAATCTCCAGTCCGCTACACTTTAACCAGGTGGCTGAAAATAAAGAGTAAAGTCTCTCGGAGAGCTTGTACCACAGGACACACTTTTCCTGTATCCTCACTGGCAGGTTCCACAATGACCTGCTGCGAGGGTTGGACATCCTGCAACGGGTTCACACTGCTGGTTTTATCAATTCTAGCCATCTGCTTCAACCTGACACCCATTATTATTGACTATAGCGAAGATGGGCGCCTGCTTCACTACCCCACGTCTTGCTACGAGTGGTTCCTTCCAGGGATTCTGGGAGGGGGGTTGCTGGTAAGTAGCAGAGTATGCAAAATGGATGGACTGAACGTATTGACTTTTTAAGGTAAAAGCTGAATCAGTCCGATGTAATACTGGTCATATGCAGCCATTTTAAATTAGCTCAGTGGCAATCAATGCACAAAAAACAATTTGAATGAAAATATAGTGATTTAATTTCTACTTATGAGTTGAAAAAGGGAACTTCGTTTTTTTCTTAAATGCTGAAATGGTATTTATAGAGCAAACAGATTTTTTTTAAACACATTTTATTAATTTTTCAATTTTTCTTAATAAACTGATGCAGTACAGTAGGCATGCGGGATGATACAGTCATTAATAGTACATCAATATTTTCTTTTCCGTAAATGAGAGAGGGCCGGATGTATGACGTTACAACGCATACTTTTACAACGCCTACCTTTACAACGCGGTTTTTACCACGCATACCATTACAACGCATAAGGCTTTTAGGCGCTGGATAGTGAATAGTTTAATTTACTATTCCAACTCTAGTCCCCGTGGATAGTAGGGAAGGTTATTGGATAGTAAATTAACCTATTCCCTATCCTAGAGCGCCCCCCAGAGCAATGCGTTGTAATAGTTTGCGTTGTAAAAGTTGCGTTGTAATGGTAGGTCGTTGTAAAAGTTTCGTTGTAAACGTTGTTCACCGAGAGGGCCACGTATTATAATTGCATACATAATGTCCTCACATCAAACAGTCTAAACGTCCAGTAGTGAGTACCATCTGCCGCTGTGCTAATTCTCCCGCCATCTAAGCCGTTTATTAAAACACATCCCAGCATGTCTCAGTCTGCAATAAAACTAAATCCCCTAATATGATCACCGCCCCCCACCCTCCAGTCCTTTTTTGGTGAATGTCTTCCAATTATACATATTGTCCGAGTCATGGCATATACCAACAATTTAAAAACAATATATCTCCAGTTGAACTACGTATACAGCTTCATGTGGTAGGTGTAACCTCTCATACATTTGCAATTTTTACGTTCGGAGTGGTTTTCCATCCCTATATTTATTGCGAGTTACTGTGGTTGCTGTTTGAATCTAGGTCCTGTGCTTTAAAGGTTTCTATCATGACGTCCCACTCCAGTGCAATTGAGGTTTTACGTAGCCCTCTGGCCTCCTCCCGCCGTATAACTGCACTTTCTGCACTACCCCAGCCAATCAGCTCGCTTTGCCACGTGTGTGCAGTGGGTGATTTCTTGGATTTCCACTGCATAGTGATGGCCCGTTTCACTAGTATCAGCGACAGGTTCACAAATGTATATTGAATTTTGTGCCTGGATGAGGATTTATGCAGACCCAGGATACACTCTTCCATGGTACTAGTTATGTCTCTTTGCGTGGCAGCCTGTGTGTAACGTCTAACGGAGTCCCAAAACCCCCGTAGGTGTGGGAAGGACCATACCATGTGTGCTATGTCGGCTCTCTCCCGTTGGCATCTTGGGCATTGGTGTTGTGTCTGTGGGAACATTTTATCTAGTCTGTGAGGAGTAAGATAGGCCCTGCGGAGTATCATAGTTTGAATGAATTTAAATTTCGAATTTCTTGATTTTTTTTTATAGAGCAAACACGGATAATGACATCATCAACATGCAATGCACATTTTTTAAATTTCGCACATGAAAATGCCATAAAATGTCATGCAGCTTTAAAAAAAAATGTTTTTCGAGTTTTATATAGCGCGTACTAGACCCGAGACATCAGGCATCAGAACGCTTTACATGAGCACCAGTTTCGTTACAGATGGGCACATTCATTTTTGTTAGGCTAAGGAGAGATTAATTGATTTGTCCAGAATCACAGAATGTTTAGCGTTGTTGCAGAGACTCAAACCCAGTCCCCCAAGCTTCCACTCTAGCCGTAAGGCTACATACATCCTATCCCCAGCTCTGCAGTATGTTTAGTGAATGTTGGGTTTGGTTTCAACTAGATATGACTTGGAAACAAGGATCCTAATTTACGAAGAACTGGGAAGTGCAATGCTATGCGAAATTCTACATTCCTTCATTGGCCAAACTGAAAATAAATACGCAGCTCTATATTTACAAAGAGTCACTTATTAATGTCATCCGCTCACACAAAAATGTTGTTTTAGTGCACAGCTATTAGGTACAAATGTTTACATACAGGAAACGTGTAAACCGCATAAAACATATAATTTGCATAAATTAGAAATGTTTGACATGGAAATATTAAGTTATTAAGGTCCAGATGTACTAAGCCATTTTGCATTCGTAAACGGTCGAATTTGAAGAATCAGGCTGTTTGCGACCACAAAAAGCCGTTTTGGTATGTATTAAACCCAAATTGGGATTCGGTAACAAGTTGCAGAGCCAAAACTAGACTAAGGTGTTATGCGTGGCACTAAACTACTTGTCAGCTATGTTTTAACATGTTTTCAATTTCATCTAGCCCCTTTAGCAATCTACTTATTTCACACAAAACCAAAAGTAAACTGTTCCCATATTTTGTGAGGGTTCACTCTTTTTCACCAGACATTCCTATATGATCGAGAGCAAATTCATGGATGCTCAGTGATGTCTATGGTAGATGTGTGTGGGTTCAATGACATTGATTTGTCATAAAAAAATCTTCCCTTTGATTTGTGGTTATATGTATTATATGTTCTCACGTTTGATGAATATGATATTTTAAATATATTATATGTAGATTTTTTATTTGAATACATGTATATATATTTTGGAGACATGTGGTATTCACATTAGCTTTCAGTTCATTTTTGCTTTTAAGAAACAAATCCCTGCTTCAGAGGTTTATTTCTAAAATACACAAATACTGATTCTGGCATTGCATCTTCCCCTAAAGCACTCCTACCCTGGTGGATGGGACACTTTTAGAAACAAGCATTTGCAATGCAATAGGTCTCGCATTAGGAAAGTTTGAGCTATTGGTATTGTAACTGACACATTTTTTATTTGTGTTTGTTTTGAAAATAGCGAAAGTAATAGCTTTGTCATTTACAATGCCAATAGTTATACCTTTCGCAAATGTGACACCTATAGCATTTGTAATGCAATATGTGTTGTATTTACGTGAGTTACATATATTGATATTACAAATAACAATGTTTTTTTTTTTTTTTTAATAATTAATACTTAAATTAAAGTTATTGTAATTTATAATGGCAATAGCTTAAACTTTTGTAAATAACTTTTGTGAAGATTATGTTCAGTGTATTTTATTGTGACGAAAATCCAAGAACAGAAGTGAAATATTAACATTTTTTGGTGACATTTGTAATAAAGTTTGAAACAATGCGCGAACATATTTGAACCAGTTGTTGAATTGTTGCACAGATTGATGCTGTGGTGGCACTGAGTGATGTTGTTGTAGTGACGAGTGGGGGCTAATGTGTGAGGGGGCAGTGTGTGAGGGTGCAGTGTGTGAGGGTGTGGGGTCTGATTGTGCTGTGTGTGTGCCCTAAAGTAGTGTGAGTGAGCAATGTGTGAGGGGGCAGTGTGTGAGGGGTGTGATTGTGCAGTGTGTGTGCCCTAAAGTAGTGTGAGTGAGTAATGTGTGAGGGGTCAGTGTGTGAGGGGTCAGTGTGTGAGGGGGAAGTGTGTGAGGGGGCAGTGTGTGAGGGGGCAGTGTGTGAGGGGTTAGTGTGTGGGGGGTTAGTGTGTGGGGGGCTGTGTGTGAGTGGTCTGTGTGTGAGTGGGCAGTGTGTGGGGGCAGTGTGTGAGGGGGCAGTGTGTGAGGGCACAGTGTAATGAGAGTGTGTGAGGGTGCGAGGTGTGCGAGGTGCAGTGTGTGTGGCCAAAAGTAGTGTGAGTGCGCAGTGTGAGGGGGCAGTGTGTGTGAGGGTGCAGTATGTGTGGACTACTTCACTGTGAGTGAGCAATGTGTGAGTGCGCAGTGTGTGAGGGGCAGTGTGTGAGTGGGCAGAGTGTGAGTGGGAAGAGTGTGAGGGGGCAGTTTAGAGTGGGCAATGTGTAAGGGGGCATGCCTATAATACTGAGGTCTAAAGTAACTATTGTTTAGATGTACTACAGTTTATTTATAGTAGTAATTATTAGTTATTTATCTTATCAAATACTTAACATTATGTTAGGACTGTCCAAATAATATTTCAGCCCAATACTTTTCTATAGCGAGTTTTATTGGAGCCTCTTTACAACGTTGGCACGTTTAGCTATCAACAGTGGCTGACCCCTTCTCTTGTGCAGTGATCTCACCAGCATGCCAATTATTGAAAAGGAAGCCTCGTCAATGAATTTTGTTTTGAGGAAAGTCATCCTATGTTCTATGGAGTATTATGCATAGAGTCCAGCGTCCGTTCTAGTTTCTTGGCGCTAAAGCAAAAGCACTAGCCACAACTAAACATTCAGTTAACAGCAGATAATGGAGGAAGAAGAAAGAATTTGAACTCATAGCATTTCTCCTCCAAAGAGAGTTTCTCCATGGGGACTGGGAAAATAAGCAAAAACTATCCAGGAATGTTACTCACAACATCAAGTTTGAGAGGAAAAGTTCTGGGACAGCTGTATTCATTTTAAATATTTGCACTGTTCTTTATAGAAAATCAGCCAGTCCCATAAAGGGCTGCAGAGTGCTGTATACAAACATTGGGATTTGAGGGGCACTAAGTCAAAAGGTTCAAGCTATTATACAGAACTAAGTGCAATTAGTAAGTCTGTAGGATATTATTTTAAACAGGCGATGAATAATTACATTGGACAGAGTTACTTAAATAAATACAGTACATTTAAGGTAGGAGGTAAGAATTACATGTTTTAATCTTCTGTCAATCAGGGAAAGAAAAGACACAGAGGTGCATTGTTTAGTTGGGCAGGTCCCCGAGATGCCAATATTGAGGTCAAGTTAACGTTTTCATTAAAGCTACAAAATCTGCAAAAGCATAATTGATTATTTCCTTGATTTCTTAAGCAGTTTTATAAAGCACTACGTGTCTCCTTTCAGTTACTTAACAGTACTTGTTCTAGGCGTATAACAGTGTGGCAGGGAGCTAGCGGTCCACACAGAAAAATGATTAACCATGTTCGACATTTTCCTGTGGTGGCTTTGTAAAAGAGGCTCTTTGGGCAATGCAGCAATAGGGGGTAGCTCTGAAAGGTGTTTAATCGAAAATTCAAATGCTGTAGTATATACTGAGATCATCAGCCCAACAAACAAGTGGGGCAACAGCTTGCTCAGAAACAGCAGAAACTTTACCAATCCACAAATCAATCAGTCAGAAGCAGCAAATATATATACCACACCTAAATAGGTTCAAAAATGCATCAACGTCATTTAAGTGACAAAGATGCTTCCAAAGGGAAGCGCTCCCATGAGCAAAGCAGTGAACAACCATGCACAACAGCTGAACAAAAATATACTATAAAGTTCTCTGACATACACATACAGCCATCTAACAGCCCACTAACCAGTATAACCTGTTACTGCACAGGACGTTAGAATAATCTTACTGCTTACTATCCAATAAACTATATCCAAAGCCACTGACAACACACCACCCGAACTCGGCTCAAAGACCATGCTGTAGCTATAAAAGGGCACCCAGATTCCAAATGCACCCAGGAACCATACAAACAGTAGAAATGTGCTACACAAATGCAGGTTATGTAACATTCACACCTACCCATTCGGCCCCACCTGCTGCAGCAGAGTTGGCCATTTTGAAAGGACATAATGGTGCGAAGAATAAACTTATAAACTTTCTTAAAACAGAAGCCTCAAATGTAGCATTGGAAATGGGACTGACCGCTGTGAAGACACATTCCTTGCTTATAATGTATGTGATCACAGAGAGGCCCACAATGCCGCTCCTATTGATGTTCTGAAAGGCTGCACAGAATAGCAGGCACTTCACGGTTTACCATTAGGCATGGTCTAAAAATGAGAGAGGAGTCTTTGAGTATATACTGAACATGGGTCGCCTTCATTTTAAATTAACTATCGCAATAGGTGAAAGGTTGCAACCTTGATGAAACTTCTTAAGTACATTACAAGTTTTCAGTGACAAAGGACTGCATTTTTCGAAGCTGCTTCAAGCTACAATTCTCTGCTCCATTACCCCCTCCTTGTGCTCAAGTGATTGTCAACCCAAGCCCCCATGTTTACATCCCAGCGCACTGCCAAAGTCACTTATCAAAAATAAATTAATACAATCTAACTCCCATTTCCCTCTTGTAGGCAATTAAGAAAAAGTCAGGATTGCGTGTTAGGGTTTTACCTGCTGCCAAGTTTTTCATGCTCAGTCTGCTAGAAGCAGTGACCACGTTGGCATGTTGCCTCAGTTGTGAAAGAACGTTTATTTAAAATGGTATTATCGGGACACACTTGCCTGGGGGTGGATAACTCTGACCACCCCTAAAAATGGGCACCCGCACTGCTGTGGCGTGTTGGTACTTCAAGGCGCGCTTAGGGAGGCCAACAATGTGGTTGTAGAACAGGAGGAGAAACGAGGGACCCACGGAGCTCGAGGGAGTATCATGGTACGTCATCAGTTGTTTGAGTCACAGGAAGGAATTTCAGTAAATAGAAATGTACGCCGATTGTTTACAAATAATTAAAGCACCAGGGATCAAGAAAATAAAGATCATGTGATTGCGTCAAAGGCAGGACGAATATTTTGTTATATTCAAACGCCCTTAAAAAAAATATATAAAGAAAGGGACCTTGCAGATTCCAAGATTATCTTATTGCAGGTGGCTTGCTGTGGGGAAATCTTTGGCAAATAAGGAAGTGACTGTTGTAGATATTTGAATCTGAAACTCCAGGAGGATGGCTCAGTGAGCTGAACACTTGCCAAAGCTATGTTCTGAAGGTCACTAGTTTGAATCCCGGCAAGTCCTTCCACCCCTCTCTGATTAACAACAATTGGGTATCAGTGTCGGCTTTTATTTACTGCTCTTCGACTTGATAAGTGTGGCATGAAGTACTATATTAAAACATTAATCAACTGCAACGTGCAGGAAATTTATCAAGGACAAACATGTAAATGGCTGGTTTTCCAGTTAATCAATAAACATCTGTTATTCGGCGGCAAGATGTCTACGGGTGAACGTGCGCTTTACAAGTACACGTTGTGATATTTCAGCTACTTGTCTACTGATTGAAACAAGAATTGGGTACAGCATTACATATATCAATAACTGCGTATCTCATAATAAAACTAAAACATTCAAAAATCCATCTCCCAGTAAAGATCAATCAATCTTACTCATAGCATTTACTTAGTCAAATACTAGCAATCCTGAACAATACACTCAATCGGATACACGCAGGAAGTGGAATTAACCCTAACTTATGAGAAAAGTGCTCTAAACAAAGCAGCAAATAACTACAAAATAATAAGACCAGGTAACCGTTGATCCCTACTACTGCCAGCGCAGTATCTACAAGACACTCAATGTCCGCATAATCTCACCCGAACTCTCTTCCACGTAGTAAAAGCTTCAGCAATAAAACAAAAAGAAATCACCGCCGCAGCCCTGCTCCGTGAAAACCGGAAGTCAGGCACTTTTGGCTGAGACGGGGACGGGGCCTGCAATCCGGCAGGAAGTCCCGCCTGCCGCCGCCGAGGAAGAAGTGACGCCGGCCGACTGATGGCCTCTCCGCAGCCCGGGGCTCCCAGGTGCTGGAGGGAGCCCCGGAAGTGAAGTCCTGCCCCCTGGTGCCGCGACGAGACGAGACTGCCGCAGAGAGGAGCCGATCCCCAGCAACAGCCCAGTGAGTGCCCGACCAGCGCTGCAGAGGAGACACGGAACACGCCGAAAGAGCCCGGTAAGTGGGGGGGGGGGTGTACGCTCGTGTGTCTGTGTGTGTTCGAATGTGTCTGTGCGTGTGTCTGTGTGTGTGCGCGTGGGTCTGCGTGTGTGAATGCAGTGTGTGTGTGCCTGTGTATGTGTTGCGTGTGGCTGTGTATGTGCGCATGCGTGAGTGTGAAGTGTGTTTGCGCATGGGAATGAGGCACGAGAGGGGCACGGCGCCGTGCGCGCCCACGAGGTGAAATCTGCGCTCTGTGCTCGTGCACCCTCTCGTGTCCACATTCCCAGAAACGGGTGACAATAGATGTCTTCGCAGACTAAGCAATGCTTCGCATTGCTTACGTCTAGCTCGACCTAAAAAAATCCTATAACAGTAAAAAGGAACTTTGAATATAATGGACTGTCCTTCACGGCGCGGGCAGAGTTGTGGTTTCTGTCACCCAATGGGCTTAGCTGCCAGCTGACCAAAGTCCGAATCACATCCTCAGTCTTTTAGAATTTCTCAGGATTCACTTCCTGGTACATATTGATGGGAACCCCAAGCACTATCTCTGCCTGACGTGGTGTGTCACATGGTGTGTCTGGAAGATTCATGGAGCCAGCACGGCAACAGCAGTATCTCAGGTGGATTATTGAATGTCTTAGAGACTGACAGGTGACTGAAACAGGTAGGAGTGACATTGATAATTGTGGTCACCTGTGTAGTGCAAAAAACAACAGTTGATGGACAAAATGCAGAACAGTGTCATACATTCACCCCAGTACAGAGATCTGGGCCTAAATCCATCGTTTTTTTTGCTCACCATGCCATTCCAGTTTGACCCTAGCCATATGCAAATCAGTCTTGACCTGTTCCCCATGGGAACAGTCCAGCCCGAACTGCCAAGCCAGGTCCTCTCTGTACTGGAAACAAGCACCTGTGTAGTGCCCAATCCGTAATTCATATGGCATTGCAGCGCCTTTCAGTAATTGGCATCTAAATAAAAGTCCCCTAAAACAAATTCTATCTGTTTGCTGCAATGTATGGTATCTGTGTACTTCAGCCAACACTACTGTAAAGGAAAGCAAACACACAGGCTGGCGCATAGAAGTCTAATATGTGCTTAATGCAAAAATAGCCTGTAAGCATTAACACATAAGCAAGGCAATTGCCAAATCAACATACTAGAACTTTACCTTCAATCAGTCGGAGCATGTGCCGCTAAAATCGACACAATTCAGTGCTACATTTATATACCATTTTTCAATGCAAGTGAATAGAAGCGGGAACACGTGATAAAGAGATAAAAACAGGCACTAATGACCAGGTGCCAGGCTCTTCTCATGGGAAGACCAGAAAGCCTTGGAAAGAAGATACAGGTATCACCATGAAGAGCTGACTTTACTACCTTCTGAAATACTGTAACTGTTGTAAGTTCAGCATGAGGCTACACTTAGTTGAAATATTTAGCTATTTTGTGCAGTCTACAACAAATAATAACAAAAATGGGAACTCGTGTAAAAATGCATGTAAGTGTACAATAATGCTAAAGCTTTAGTGGGTTTCAAGTAGGCACAAAATCGAGAACTTACAAAAACGAAATCGCAATAGATAATTACATACGTGGTAGACTGTTATTCCCAGAACCGACAACTCGAGGAGTCACTAGAAAAAGGAAGAAAGGAACTGTAAATTGCAACTACACAGAATTGATGTTTTTCCTTTGAACATGTTTACAAATTATTTTGTGTCTTGAAATAAATGCACCCTGCAGAAGTTAATTTTCGACCAAAACGTCTTGGCTGAGGCTGTATTATTTCAAATGATAACAGAAAGAAAAGAAAATAGTTTTTTTCTGAAGGAAGTGAAATAAAGAAGACTCTAGAACTTCAGACTCGTCGACTGGACTCTTTATTTTGAGTGCACCGCTATACTTATATTTTTATGTTAGTCTGTTATGCGGAAGTATCAGTAAGTGGCAGATAATATTTAGGGTGTGCACAAACATATGTCTTGGAGAAATTTGAGAGGTGCGAGTCGAGATCCCTAGCCACTGCTTGCATTTGTATGACCTTTTCCTCACCTACTATGCTTTCCTGACAACATCCCTACGACCAAACCAAGAGATGTCAGTTTGTCACAGGCACTGTACAAATGGACAATATTGTGTTGAATACAGAGCAAGATGATTTTCTATTAAACCTAATGTAAGTGACTTTTTTTTTTATAAAACACACAATCTGAAATGAAATTCTTCAAGGTTGTTTCAGATTTAACTCTAAATTTAAATGAGGCAAAGTGAAGTAAAGTGAGTTTCCTCATTATACATTGTGTAATTCAGCTACTACATGGGCCTTACCTTTTCTCTCCTGCCTAACACCAAAGGACAATGCTTTACATTTCTTTCAGGAGCTAAATTAGTATTCCCTGTTATATAAATACATGCATTGGGATTAATCAAGCTGACACAATTAGCCTTTTTTGAAAGAAAAATACTAATGTAAGTGAAGGCAGGGCATTCGATTTTTAGGTCTCGCCTCCAAGAGAGCCCAAGAAGTCTAGTTGCAAAAAAGTTATTTGGACTTACCGAAATGTACTACGGTCTTAGAGACTGCCCATTGCTTACCATTGGTTGGCTTTATTGTCAATCTAATTTTCTTGCTTTCTATTTGATGGCTGCTTTCCCCTTCTTCTGGTTGCCTCTCCTCTAAAGCATTTCCACTTTACAATTTTTTTGATTGCATGGCATGTAGCCTTCCACTGCTCACTTTTAGGGAACTACCATTTTCTTTTCCTATCAAAACTTTAAAGTGCTTTTGTCTTTTAGCTCCCTACCTCACGTAATTCTACCCTCCTCAAACACCTGCCACTCCACCACACGGCCTCACATGTGCTTTTCCCCCACACCCCATATTGCTTTATCCTTTGTGTGCTGCTCTTTCTCTTGTATGCTTCTCACCCCGCCCCAAGCTACTCTCTCCCTCATGTGCTGTCTTGTGTTACTAATCTACGTGGTGATCTAAGTTGTGTTCCCCATCTTTGATCATTAGTGAGAAAAAGGAAAATTGCGCCTGCGCCAATCTGTAGGCGCACAAATGCATGCTGACGCATCCATAGCCCTACAAAATGACACATTCAGCAACAGCAGACGTGTCATAATATCTTTATTGTCAATTGTTAGACTTGACAGCCTTAGGGTGGTCTTCCCTCAACTGTTTGCCTACATCCCTTTATTTTTCTTTACAAGTTTTTGCTTGTTTTAGGATTCTGAGCACTTTACCACTGCTAACCAGTGCTAAAGTGCATGCACTCTCTCCCTTCAAAATGCTATGATTGACTTACACCTGTTTGGTATATTTAATTTACCTGTAAGTTCCTTATCGAGTGGTATACCATATCCCCAAGGCCTGTAAATTTAATGCTACTAGTGAGGTGGTGTGGTGAGCAAAATAACGATGGATTAAACCCTGATCTGTGACTGGAGGTGAATGTTTTGCCAATGTGCAACATTCCGTCCATCATCTGTGTTTTACTGTTTGCCCCATGTGGGGAGGGTATGCCCAGATGTGGGTCCTGTGCTCACTACGCCACTGGAGTAAAGCTATCCTGGCTGATGACGGCTGATAGCCAGAAACCAGTCCTAGGATGCTTGATTCCGGTCCAGGGAAGACATGGCTTGGCAGGTCGGTCTGGAATGTTCCCATGAGGCACAGGGTCAAGACTGATTTGTATATGGCCATGTCTGAACTGGGCTGGCGTGGTGAGCAAAATAACGATGGATTAAACCTAGATCTTTGACTGGGGGTGAATGTTTTGCCAATGTGCAACATTCCGTCCATCATCTTGTGTGTTTTGCTGTTCGGCCTAATTGGGAAGGCATGCCCAGACTTGGGTCCCGTGCTCACTACGCCACTGGAGTCAAGCTATCCTGGCTGATGACAGCTGATAGCCAGAAACCGGTCCTAGGATGGTTGATTCCGGTCCAGGGAAGACATGGCTCTGCAGTTCGGTCTGGACTGTTCCCATGAGGCACAGGGTCAAGACTGATTTGCATATGGCAATGTCTGATCTGAAGTGGCGTGGTGAGCAAAATAACGATGGATTAAACCCAGATCTGTGACTGGGGGTGAACGTTTTGCCAATGTGCAACATTCCATCCATCATCTTGTGTGTTTTGCTGTTCCCACTAGTGGGACTGCAGCACTGATTGTGCCACCCACACATAAAGCCTTTCAAAACTGTCTCATGCCTGCCATTACAGGTCATGTGTGTGCAGTTTACTGTCACTTCAACTTGGCATTTAAAACTACTTGTCAAGGGGGGGGCGTGGCTTGGACGGCAATGGGAAGAGTTGCCTAAGTCCAGAGGTCTGCTACACCTCGGGACATATCCAGAGAGAACAGCATGATATTGAGGACCAAATGAAGAAACAAACATCGCAGTACCAATCCGAAGCCGAGCAGAGCCAAATGTAACAAAGACTGAAAATCAGAACCAACCACACAACGAGTAAAAAGGAAAGTTTGCAGCAACGGAACGGGGGTCCCAGCCCGGCAAGATGGCGGCGGAAGGAAGAGACCCCTGAAGACCACAGAGAGAGCCGAGCCCACAGACAAGGTCAGTGACCGCACCCGCAGCGTTCTCTGACCCCCTCCTCAGCGCCGTTAGCCAACAGCCGACTGGCGGAGAAACGTTTGGAGCCACCGGAGGTCTTTGCCGATACGGCCGAGTAAGCGAAAGCGAAATCGACTACCCCGGTGGAGGCGGCCATTTTAGCACACGGAGGGGGGGGGGCGTAGGAAGAGGAAGAGCAATAGCCGTCGCGCAGAGCTAAGATTGAAACACCGCCACAGCGCTTCTTACAAGCCCCTCTGAGTCACAGCGTAACATCGGGAAACACCTGGAGGAAAAATAATAATTGCTGCCGTCTCCGATCAGGCGAACAACGGAAAGGGAAACCAGCCACTCCCAAATCCAACTGGGCAGCCATCTTAGGAGGGCGGGGCTGAGTGGAAAGGTAAGACAAAAGCAACAGAAGACGGGATTGCGTAGCAGCCAACAAAAAGACTGGCGGTGTGAGCAGGCGCAAGAACAATAAGTACTGACACGCAGAGCAGAACGGAAAAAAAAAAACAACGACCGAAAGTGCGAGCTGATCGAACTGTCAGCTGTAAGCACAAGGCCACACTGACACAGGGGCAGCGAACTGGCAGAGCAAGCAGCGTAGAAATAACCGCCCTAAACACGGACACCACCACAAAAGAAGGCTGACGACTAAGGCGTAAAGGCAAAACGGAAAAGAAGAGGAAACTCAACAATCTTAAGGCAGAAAGCACCTACCAAACTCACACGAAAGGGTGCACATTGGGAGAGTGAAACGCCAAGGCACACCACAAAGGTCGGGCAACACGGAAAAAAAAAAAGGGGGGGGCGACGGTTGAGTGTTTCGCTAAACAAAGGACAACACTGCCAACACAAGAATAATGAACGCAAGCACCATCACGGCGGAGGGCAGGCTCTTAAGAAACACTGTTCACAAAAGAGCAAACGAACCGGAAGGTACAAAAGGAAGCAAGCAGGAGAGACCAAGAACCGCTCTAAATACAGACGAGGAGAGCGTAACCAACCGACATGAGCAGGCAATCCACCTCACATCACTGGGCAATAGCAAGAGGTTCGAACTCTTAATAGCTAAAAGAGGTCTAGGAAAAATGGCAGGAAACAAGGGAAAGCTCACACAGCAATCAAAGAAAACCAAACCTGAAGGTCATCCAGAATCCCCCTTCAAACAGAAGCCGGACATCAGCAGCACACTGGACAGCATACTTAAAAAACTGGCTGAAGTCCACGACCTGGCCAAATCAACGAAAAAAACGACTGATGCCATACAATTGGAACTAGCAGCAGTAAGGGCGGACATCCACATGGCCAATAATAGAATATCGACAGTAGAACAAAGAGTTATTGACATAGAAGACAGGTCACAGCTCACAAGCAAGGCGATGGGCAACATTGCTAAGGCAACAACAGACCTCCGAAAGCAAGCAGCAGAATTTGAAGACCGACAGAGAAAGGGTAACATAAGAATTCTGGGTGTACCGGAAGAGGATAAGGCTGGCTCGTGCATTGCACTGGTGCAGAATCTTATACCTAAGCTAAAGAATCTCAAATTCGAAAACCCCTTCGAGCTGGACAAAGCCTACAGGGTCCCGGCCTTCAAACCAACAGATCGTGGCCAAGACCGATAATATGCAAACCACTACGCTCACACCAAACAGATGCCATCTTTGGAGTAGCGAGAAAGTCCTCAAACCTACAATGGAATGGTAACAAGATTATCCTCATGCAGGACTACTCTAAGACAACGGTGGACATTAGGAAAGGTTTCTTGGCCCAAAGAGAAAAGCTAAGGAAAGAAAACATCAACTTCTCCTTCAGCGGCCCAGTAAAGTTCAGGATAAACAACAAAGGCCTCCCCAGACAGCACAGACGACTGTGCGGAGACACCGACGGACAGAGCGGTGCTCCTCTAAACCTGAGCTGCAGCCAGGTGGGGTGAAGTGCCATCACCACTACAAATGGTATGTGGTGGATTATGAAACCTGAATATTGCAGGTGATATTGATTTTAACTTTCACTTTATAAGCAGTAGTCACCAACAGGTCCTGAAGAAGGCATATGAACTATTCCATTCTAAATGCTGAAACATGTTGACCAATATTGCTTACAGATATTTTGTTAAATCTGTATTTTCACTTTGTTTTTAAAACTTGGACAATTGAGAGATATCATTAAATTCATAATCTACTCAGTTTATCCAATTTTAAATTTTTTGCCACAATCATTTGTTTTTCACTTATATTTGCACTGCTTATTCAGTAACCACACATATATTTACATCTCTTAGAAATACCACCCTTCTTGATAACACATCTCTTTAATAACTACACATAGCCTTGATAACATCAGTAGGCTGTGTTGTGTCGTCTTGTCTCCTGGGCAAGGAGAACCCAAATGATGTGAAAAAGTGCGGTACAGAACGGTTACTGATGGGAATATTTGCCCATGTGTTTGAGTCGCCACTTGGTGATCACATGTCACACTTGTTTGCATCTTTGGATATCCACTACTTCTCTCGTATTGTGTTAGGGTCCGTGTCCACAGTTGAGTCACATGGTCATTTGACCACTAGATACTGTTTGTGTGAATACTAAACAACAAAGGAACCATGATAACCTTCGAAGATCCAGCGGAACTATCCCAATACCTATCGGGGGTCACACTACAAGAAATGGAAACGACAACCACGTCAAGCAAGAGAAGTGCCTCGCCAGATCCACACAATGAAACGGACTAGACTACAATACAATACTGTCAATGATAGAATGGAAAAACCTCCAACAGACCTCAAAGATCTTACCGTACGGAAAGACAAAGTTAAAGATCAACTCAGACACTAAACAAAGGAAATCTACGGCAAAGCACACAAGCTCAACCACAGCTTACAACGCAACCTACCTCAGATAAGAACTACCTCAAGGCAATACAAGACAAAGGGACAATACAGACACTAAAATAAAAGGAAATCTACCTCGAAAGGACGCAAGCTCTAGCGCGGTTACAACAGTACTTACCTCATGGAAAGAAGAGAAGAAGAACAAAAACAAGTACTCTAAGAGGGAAAGTCTACACAGACAAAAGGGGAAAAAAAACAAAGGAAACTATCTATATCCTTTGAAACTCTACTCAAGTTAACCGTTACTGCTTAGAGAGGGGTTTTAGATAGGTCCATCAACCGATCGAAAGAATAGAAAGACAGCTGCACAAGACTAATGTATTAAGACACCCCGAGGGAGTACGGGGCGGGAGGTACCTTGCTGTCGCACGTCTACAGTTCGACACATCGGAAGGGGGGAGGGAGGGAGTTTGGGGGGAGAAAGGGAGACGTTTTTTTTGTTCCGTTCGTCATGTTTGTTCTGTTTGTCAAGTGTGTCCAGTATGTTTCGTCCTTGTCAATAACATACACTCAGACAGGCAAGACGGTACAGCTCGCAGACCTTTACCTACTAACAACACGCACATAGAAAGCACAAGGATAATCCTAGAACTCAGTAAAGACATGCTAGAAAGACCGGGATCCGTTTGCCAACACAATGAATAACAACAACGCATTGCTGACTGATCTAAAGATTATCTCTCTCAATGTCAAAGGTCTGAACCACCCAATTAAGAGGAAAAAAATACTAGATTACCTGGAAAAGACTAAGGGCGATATTATTCTCCTACAAGAAACCAAACTCTCCTTGGAAGACGTGAGTAGGCTTAGAGCAAGATGGATTGGCCAGCTAGCCTGCTCACCAGCGGTTGGCAAAAAACGAGGTGTAATCACCATAGTTAACACTAGATCAAAGCTAACCATTGTGAAAGAGCAGCACGACAATGAAGGTAGACTTCTGATCACCCAACTCAAAAGAGCAGAAGAAACCATACTAGTAACAAACATATACGCACCAAACACAGATGACACCATATACTGGGAGGGAGTGACAAGGGAGCTAGAAGCAAACCAGGCATGCAACATGAACATCGTGGCTGGTGACTTCAACTTAGTCCTAGACCACACCCTGGACAGGCAATCAGGCTCCCAAACCAGGCCCACAGCATCCTACAACATTCTAAAAAACATATGCAACAGATGCGACCTACAAGACCCATGGCGACTACAACACCCAGACACTAGAGACTATACCTTCTATTCCAACCCACACAATTCCTACAGCAGAATAGACTACATCCTCATCTCAGGCACACACACACACCTGATAGAACACACAGATATTGCGGCAAGGACGATCTCAGACCACTCGTGTATTAGTCTACAGCTAACAGGACGACATTATAAGCACATCACCCGCAGATGGCGGTTCAACAACAAAACGCTAGCTAAACAGGAGGACAAAAACAAAATTGATAAGGCCATTAAGGACTACATAAAAGAAAATGACACACCAGACATAGATCCTAAAATTCTATGGGACGCCCTTAAGGCGACCATCAGAGGAACGCTGATAGAAATAAAGGCCAGAAGAGACAGTGAAGTAAGAGAGCAGCTAGGCCAGCTAGAGATAGACATCAAACATCTGGAAACCAAAGATATCGGGAACACCTCAAACACAGATTTCCTGGTTGAACTTACAGGGAAGAAATACAAATTCAACAGGATTCTTCGCGAAAGAGCAGGTCTGTGGATAAGAAAATACAAACAAATCAACCTATGCGAAGCTAATAAGGCAGGGAAAATACTAGCATCACATCTCAAATGCAAGCAAAGACAACACTGTATCTCCACAATCACAGATTCGAACAACAAGACGCACACCGACACAGAGAAATCCTACACACGCTTATGGAATTCTACAAAGACCTCTACACAAAAGACAACAACATTGACCAAGAGGGCAGCGCAGCCTACCTAGACAAACTAAATCTACCCAAGATAACGGAGGAGTAAGCCAAAACACTAGGCCAAGACATAAAATTGAGTGAGATCGCTACTGCGATAAAGTCACTAAAAGATAATAAAGCTCCAGGGCCACACGGTTACACAGCACCCTTCTACAAAAAGTTTCAAGACCATCTTCTCCCAGTACTGACTAAAACCTTCAACCACTGCGCTAAGGAGGGAATAGTATCGGAAACCATGTCACAGGCCAACATAATCGTCATACCCAAAGAAGGCAAAGATCCACAATGGCCCAAAAACTACCGCCCCATCTCGCTAATAAACCAAGACTGCAAACTGTAAGCGAAAGTGCTAGCCACAAGACTAAACAAAATACTACCACACCTGATTGGGAACACACAGGTAGGCTACATGAAAACACGCATGTCTCACGATAACACTAGACTTCTCTGCCAAGTCATAGAACACTCCTCAAAATGACTCAACTCTGCAGTAGAGAGCACGCTAGACACGGAAAAGGCCTTCAACAGAGTATCATGGTACTTCCTAGAGAAGTGCATGCAGACATACAACCTAGGAGACGGATACACAAAGAAAGTCATGGCACTGTGCAAAACCCCTAAAGCACAGATAGCTATTAACGGTAGTTCTTCTGCCCAATTTAATCTAGAGAGAGGGTCAAGACAGGGTTGTCCTTTATCCCCGCTACAGTTCCTACGAGCGCTCGAACCCCTGATTAGAGATACCCTGGAGAACAGCGAAATAGCTGGCGTAACAATCAACAACAACACAGCCAAACTTGCTGCCTATGCGGATGACTTACTCATAATAACGGAGAAACCGGGCCAGTCCATACCAGCACTCATGCAAACGATCTAAACATACGCTAACCACTCAGGATACAAACTCAATAGAGACAAATCAGAAGGCATGCCCCTCAACATACACACAACCAGAGAGGTAATGGGGACTACTGGAAACCTGGTCACCCAGATTCATCACCTGGTGGGGCAGAATTGACACTGTGAAGATGATGATCACTCCCATAGTTAATTATCTGGCAGGTATGCTACCATTGACTTTCACAGACGATTTCTACAGAAAGATAGACCAAAAGCTAAACAAATGTATATGGAGGGATAAGAAACCCAAAAACTGAGACTTGACAAATAACTGGGAGGGCTCAATGTGGCGAACCTGAGAACGTTCCAACTATCCTACATAGCCAAACAGGGGATGCACTGGGTGCTACCGAAACAGCAATACACCCCGACATGGCTCTCCATAGAGGAGGCCATTCTAAATAACACAAACCCACTAACACTCCTCACCTCCAACAAACAAGCATTTGGGAGTAACCCGATCTTTAGGATTACAAGGCACGCGCTACTCAAAGTAGATCAGAAACTAGAAAATACCATAAAGAACTCCCACTGGGAAACACTCTGGCCAAACTCCAAGATCAATTATAGAGGTAAATCACTTGACATAGAGTCTTGGAGAAAACTAGGAATTTCGTTCCCAGCTCAACTAGAAGCTGTAGGAAAACCCTACACCTTTAACAACCTGAAAACAAGACATGACCTCTCTGAAATAGAGCTATACAATTTCCTGGCAATCAAAACAGCCTTGACAAAGTCAAAGCTAGCCAAACATAAACCATCAATCTTTCAGTATATGGAAACCATAAACAGGACAGGGCACCAGATCTCACTCCTTTACAAACTCCTCCATCCTGACTCCACCAAGCTCAACGCTAAGAACACGAACTACTGGGAAACCCAAATAGGCACCAAACTCACGGAGCAGGAGCAACAAACCTTCTGGGCTTCCCCATCAAAAAATATGATATCCCCAGTGCTGGGACAAGCTAAATTCTGGTTACTCTACCAGGCACATTGGACACCAGCCCGCCTCGCTCGATAGACCTGAGAGACAGCGACTCCTGCTGGAACTGCGGCATAAATAGGGGAGACCTAGCGCACCTAATCTATCACTGCACTAAGGTCAAAACCTTCTGGAAAAAGGTGCTCGACTTCATAAACAAAACCCTAGAATGCAGCCTAAAACACACATTTGCCACAACAGTCACAGCACACATTACACCAGACATCGCCACAAAAGAGGACAGAAACTTGCTAGACTTCCTCCTCACCACAGCAGTCAAAATTATACTAACCAAATGGAAGGACACCTCCACAGACACTTTCAAAGGATGGCTGAACTGGGTGATCTTCCTCAGAGGAGCCGATAGCACGACTCTCAGGAACACACCTTGGAGATACCCTAACAGAGGGATGTGGTCGAAGCTGGACAAATACCTAAACACCTACAAACCGCCATAGACGCTTGCAGGCCTAATAAACCAACCCAGGTCAAGGTATCCTGCGTTCTGTAACCAAATAGCCACCATTAGCTTCTATGTTTTATGTATCAACTAGACATGCGCCCTATCGCAATAAACTAAGGGCTAGATGTAGGTAGGCTTTTACCGGTCGGTAACGGACGAAATCGGCCGTTACCGACCGGTAAAAGCCTTTTCCTATGTATGTGGCTATTTTTCCGATTTGGTAAATAGCGAATCGGTATTTACCGATTCGGTATTTACCGAATCATCATTTGCCGATTCAGTATTTACCGGATCGGTAAATGATATGTAGGGAGCACTGTAAACAGTGCTTCTGGGCTTTAAGAATTCGTTATTTACCACCAACTATTAGTTGGTGGTAAATAAGGAATTCCTATGTAAATGCATAAATGTGCATTTACACCTGTGCCATGTGACAGACATACATGCCCTTAGGGCATGTATGTATGCCACATGTGCACACCAGCACTAATCAGGGGTGCAACAGGGTGTCAAAGTGACACCCTGCCACCCTTGACTTCTTCACAATTTTACTGAATCGGTAATTACAGATTCGGTAATTGACATTCATTCCTATGGGCCTCCAGGCCCATAGGAATGAATGGCAAATACCGAATCGTAAATACCGATGCGGTAAATACAGAATCTTACCGATGCGGTATTTTTTACCGAATTATTATCTACATTGCAATACCGATTCGAAAATACCGAATCGGTAAAATTCGGTATTTTCGAATCGGTAATTGTAAATTACCTACATCTAGCCCTGCGTGTTTTATGTTAGATGTGAGCCAGACCACGTGGGGCGAACAAGCAAGATTGATAAAACCAAACAACCACCACTACCTTCTATGTTTTAGATACTGACCAGTAAAGCACCCCATCGCAACAAACTAAGTGTTTTATGTTATATGTGAGCTAGACCAAGTGGGGCTGACAAGCAAATGACTGATAAAACATCCACTGCGGCCCTATACGAGCAGACTTCGAAACCTGATAGACGTTATTCGATGTTGTGTCTTTTGTAATATGTAATGTGAAATACCAATAAAAATAGTTTAAAAAAAATACTTGTCAAGTCGTAAGCTCCCCTTTTATTACAAATAAGTCACCTCTAAGGAAGGCCCTTGGTAACCCAAAAGGCAGGGTGCTATGTGAGTAAAAGGTAGGACGTGTACTTTTATGTTTTGCATGTGTTGCATGTCCTGGTAGTGACAAACGGCATATTTCATTTTTCCCTACTATGAGGCCTACTCCTCTCACAGGCTAACATTGGGAATTCCTTTATACACTTTTAAGCTGTAATTCCTGAACAGAGAAAAGTAGCGTTTTCATGTTTCATATGTTTCATATGAATCCCCTTTACTAGTGCAGCTGGATTTAACATTGCTGTTTTAGAAATACCACTTGCACATCTCCCAAGAGCAAGCGACTCGGGTGGACACCCAAGATTGACCTTCCAGAGCCGCAGCTCCTAGGATGTCACATGGTGCATTTACGCCTCATATGGAGGACATCGCCCACACGCGAGCGCTCCAACTGCAATACTCCCGCAGGTGACAGCACTTCCCTGGGTGGGAAAGCGCTCTTGAATTAAGTGGCTACAGCTACATACAAGAATGTAATCATTGCGGGGCTGCACTATAAATACCTGGATATGCCCTCTCTATCTTGCACATCGGGATATAGAAGTGGATGTAGCCAGGTTTGCAGACACAAACGCACCTTGACGAAGTAAAAGGGTGCATGTGCGTAGGGATATTGATCCCATGATGTGTATTACCGAGAATGGGGATAGGTACTGTGACTTACTGAAAATTAAACTACTCTTCCTCCCACATTGCTATTTTAGAGTTTGACTACAGGAGCTCCTGAGCCCTTCCTCCATGGACCCGGATGACCCGATAGTGGGGTACGATTGTGAGCTGGTCTCAAAACTTGATGTTTTTGCAAAAAAATGTTGTTGCATGTGTGCAGTGTCACTTTCTCACCAAGCATGCACGTTTTGCACGCTGGTGGTCGTTTCTATGTATCCCAGCTCTACCTAACTTAAGAGGTTTCAAAATCGTATTGTCATTCTGTTACAGGTAGTTATGGGCCTGGTGCATTAAAGGTTGACAAAGGTCACCCTTTTTGTTATTAGTGGCACACGAGTGCAGAGGTGCCACACCCGAATCCTGTGTTTCTGTCCAGAAGAATGCCACGGACTCGCATGAGCCATCAGGCAGAAACATGTTGGCGGTACATGTAGTGATGGGGTACTAATTCCCATTGTCTCCAAGTTGGGTTTGTAACACCAAGTGATATTTCTAGTAAATATGAAGGTCTGTTTAGGATGTCACATTGATTTTTAGTTTGTTTAGATCACTGGTCCGTTCTTCGGTAGAAGTGCATCCCTGATTTCAGGTGTAGGCCTTCTCTCCATGAAACAGGGTTTTTGGAGATCGTGGGGTGTCCTATGATGAAACAGGACACCTGGTGGTGTGTGAGGACATCCCATCACATTTTTGTGTGTGTCCGGTGGTACATTGTTTCGGGTAGAATCATATGGGATCTAGAATAAACAAAATACAGTCTCAGTGGATTTCTTGTGTTTAAAACATTGTGTTTGGTGGCCATCTCACCTTTGAGGCACCATAGCCTCTAGTTCCCTGCCTTAGATATCCTCCAGGGGTGTGTGTTTGGATGTCTTTATACTGAGCCGTTCACTTACAATAATGTTAGCAAACTCAGTGTACACAAAGTAAGCTCACAGGTGAATGGAAAACCATCCTTTAAAATAGATGCAGGACCCAATACCCATGTAGAGCCTCCCCTATACATCTTCTGGCAATAGATAAACTTTTTTCTGGACATTCGCTGAAACTTTAAAAAAATGAGTAATGGTGCTTTAACAACAAGATTAAGTCAGATAATTTGATGGCGCTTTCCTTAATTAAATTACATTAAAGCGCTGATGGACCAGAGTCAGTGTCAATCTCCTCCTCAACTAGATCAAGTCAAATAAATTATAAAGCAAGCTGTAAAACAAATTAAGCTTTACAATGGAAACGTGACAGATAGGATAATAAAACCACAAGGGCTTTTTTCAGGTTAACATCCTTAAAGAAGACAAATTGAATAGTTAAATGTCAGTCAATTAATCATAAATATCAAGATATAGCATGTAGCTCAGAATAAAATGCAAGAAGTAATTAAACAGAACGAGATACAGTTAAGTACTAGTAAATAAATCAGAAATCAGAGGTCAGAATAGCGTGGTGATACCTCCTAAAGGGAAGTGGAAAGAATGAGCCCTCCACCCCTAAGAAGGGGTTTCTGTTATAATGTGTTATACAAGGAAGTCGAACATTTAATACAGTTGTGCAATAGTCATACGCTTTGAACTAGTCGCATTGGAGAAAGAGTACCCTGGAGTGTCATAATAATGGGATATTAGTAAAGATCACCAGTCGAGCTGTCAGACTTCGCCACATAAAGAACAAAGTGTATACTTCTAAGGACTGGTCCTGGCTTTCAGAATCCCTTCAAAGCTTCATCTCGATTTCAATTAATAATACATTCACAAATCTTTACTCCTCAGCAACATGCAGTGAAGCATCATGAACAACTTCTGGCTCAATTAATTTAGTCCAAACTTGCTCCTGAAATATTGCCGGTTGAAAACATGTTCTTTCGCAAGAGGATGTATTATCGTTTCTAACATTTTGATCGCCTATGTTTTCAGGAGAACTGGCACTTGGTCTCAATGGAATTGGCCGGATAAGTAGTTTGTTAATTGTTTGACAGGGTAATGTAACAGAAGGGACGACCCTCAGGGGGTCTGGCAACTTGGTAAGGAGGTCTCAAAAAGCCAAACGTTTATAAAAAAAATTCTAGGCAAACAAATTAACCATGATGGACGCTCTTATAACCTACGTACGTGATCTGATCCTTACAGATTCCAAATCAAAGAAAAGAAGAAAGCTTCCTATGGAATATTTCTTGCATTCAATGGGTGCCTGCTGTCAGAGAAACCCATGGCCTTCAAACACATTTCAACTAAACGTAAGTCAGTTGTTGAATATACACTGTCCTCGATATACCTGCTGAACCGATTTATTGACTTTAAGATTGAGCATTGATCAGAGAGCTATACACAGTATCTGAAGCTAAAGCGGTGGCAAATCATATCAACAACAATAAAGCACGGCGCATATATTGGTACGCATGAGTCGGCGAATAATTCACTTTGACGATGAAAGCCAAAATTGAGGATCCTCTATTGCATTTTCCGATAACATCAATTACTCAATGGAAACCCTAGTAGAGCTGGGGACATTTCAAGATCAGTACATAATCCCACCATGTGGTATTTAAATATTCTAAATTTATAGAAGAGGAAACTGCAAAGAGCTATCTATCAGGTAAAAGAGTTTCCCATTGATGTAGGCGGTAGAAAAATGGAAATGATCAACCAACTGATGGGCTACAAAAAAGTATGTAAGAAGCAAAACGGATAGCAAACGAAAAAACGTGGATATTTTTGCATTAAACTTGTACAGGAACCAATACTGCCAAATTTGGGTGTTGAGTCCTGGGAAATAAATTAAGTTCATCCTTTTGGCAAAACTTCTACATTTGTCCAATTGACAAGAGAGGCAATTGACACAGCCCCTAAAATTTTAGATTCATAGCCCTCTTAGATGAAGAAGCCAATTTCTATACTTGGCTGATTTTAAACCCAGAGGACTGGGTATTCAGGCACAAAATGATATGCTGGTGTCAAACGGATTTAAAAAAAATAGTAGCACATCAGACATATATAATGAGCCTTTCCAACTTGGCCAAAACAAAGTGAAAACAGGAAAATCATTGAATGTCTGTTTTATCAATATTCCAAAAGCATTTGAAAGTATTGATTTAGGTCTTCTTGGGGCTAAACTAGTCAAATGGGAAATAAGCAAGAAAATATTAAATGCAATCATTCCATTCCACTGTATTCAAATAATTGGGTGCCACTGAAATTAGACAGAGAAGGAACTCTGGCAAAGGAAACCCAGGTCAATGAAGGTCTAAATCAATGGTGGGCGCTTGCTCCACTCCAATTTAATCTACTAGTTTCAGCTATAGAAGCAGCAGTTGCTAATCCTAGAGCATATCCTCTCAGGATCGACCACCATCAGTTAAAGCTCCTGCAGTTTGCGAAAGATACCGGCATGTGAGACCATACCACCAAAGGGCTCCAACATTCATTAAACAATTTGCACAACTATTATCAGTGTAACAGTCTTAAAATCGACTATGATAAAACACAAGTTCTAACATTCACTAAGAAAAGAGAAAGTTACTAGTAAATGGTGAATAGGGGATAAACAGATTTCAGACACACACTCATAAATATCTAGGGGTGGAATTTGAATCCATTGGATATTACAAAGGCCACATGCAACTGCTAAAAAAGAGAGAGGCAGGCCTAAAAGTTGCATTAGCCAAAGTGGTATATCACTTAAAAGGTTCAAAAGTGCAACCACTACAAAATGTACTACATGTGATATTTTTGCCATCGCTAGCATACAGTCTGGTTGCCTTTCCACTCAAATTTGACAATTGGATAAACAAGGTGCAGATTTGATTGCATTATTTTTAAATTACCAAATTCCGTCAGTCAAGCCCAAATCGGACTAGAATTCAATCTAAGGGAGCAATCGCTAATCCAAAAATCTACAATACTAACATTTTGGTTCACAGATAAAAAAAATATAAGTTGGCAAAGGCACAATGAAGTACCCTCTCTACCAGAAGCTAAGAAAAGCAAAGAGGTCAACATGGGCTTCATGCCCTTCAGACCCCTAAATTGTTAACACCAATTTTGTTACTAAGTATAAATTGACAAGTTCTCTTCCTTGATGATTCACTCATTGTTAAGTTATTTTTATTGTCCCCTGAATAATTCAAGTGTGAGTTATGTGAATAGAACTCACCCAAAGTGAACTGATCAATTATTGTTGAAAATATCTTTGAACAAATCCCTTGTAGGCGCAATTACCTGCTCGTATCTAACTGCCCAAGCCACCAAGGGTTTATTGGGTTGCCCATTTTTTGTGTTAAAAAAAATATATATGTTATACATAGGCAGCAATAGAAGGCAATTTAAAGTGTCCCTTGTGCATAGCATTAATCATTCCTCAGTCGAGTAACCTTGAGAAATAGTGGCCCAAAACTAATTCATGGATAAATCAAATTCAAAATTAAATTTAAAAAAAGGTGGATAGAAGACTGTATTAAGGGTAAATACCACTGCAGTGGAGCAGGTAGCATTATCGAAGCAAGAAGAAAACTTGTGGGACAGCATCAGGTCCTATATTATTTGCAATATTCCATCGTTGTATTACAGTTATAGTAGAGGTGATAGAGATTTCAGTAGAGATTTAATGAGCCTGCTCACTATATCATCAAACGTGTCCAATGATGTAACACACAAGGATCAAGTGGGCTTGTGGCTAACACCATAGAACATATTTGGATTGCAAGGATGTTATAGTTAAGGTTTCTATAGGCTGACTTCTTGATTGTTGACATAGGCTTTTCATGCTGGAAAGGATCCGTTAGTGAAATAGATGGAGTGAACATTATAGTGACAATAGCCGGGTTTCAATGGCTTTCCCAAAAGTAAGGGCATGTGCCTGTAATGGCGCATAGTCGCATACAAGCTAAAAGCAATTGAAGATCATTGGAATGCACATAGAGTAATTAACATATTTAAGAATACAGTTAATGTGTCCATCTATCACCTTGGTACTGTTACAAACACAAAGGTCCGTACCACATTCTATCCACAGGTCACTAGAAGGAGGGGAATGGTTATGGGTGGTAATTGTTACACATGGGTAAGGGCTCATTTAAGTAATATTAATATACTTAACATGTTATCCCTCTTCTTTGACTCCATTCATTTTCAGACTTTTGACTACGTGTACATTGATTTACTCATACTTCATCAGTGGGTTGTATTTTTTAAATTACATTATGTTCACCTAAAAGGGATGTTACAGAGATGATCAAAGTATTCAGTATGAACTACTCCCTGTTCAACATGGTGGGCAAATGCTCATGCCACCTGCCAATTTATACTCCTGATAAAGGTTTGTCGGCATATGTGGAGTTGGCAAATTGGTGTTTTGAGCATAGTAGATGATGTAAATTGTTGCGTGCTTTCATATCCGTGACTAGCGGATTTCCCAGTGGTTTTAGGCATGTGAGGCAGAACCTTAATTAAGATTTTAACTGTGTTTTTCCAGTACATTTTACTGTCTATCTATGATGGCCTTCAAGCATGCTCAGCGGGGGTTGGCGCAGGGTATATCCTCTGGCCAAGGCCATTCCCCAACACACTGTTGGCACCCAAGCCCGCTGTGCATAGTCAGGTTGAGGACAGAGTCTGGCCTGCTTCTGGGCCTTCTCCAACCATGCTGCAGACGCCAAACCTCTAGTGCGCATGGTCAATGGAGGTGCTTAGAAGACTAGGCACAGGACCTGTACCCAATCTGCAGAGAGCACTGCACAGCCCGTGTTGGGTGCAGGCTACATCCTGCCACCTAAGGAAAGCCAGACACTCATAAGTTAGGTTTTGCTTTTATTGTTTTTTACACTGCCTGATACTCAGAAATCAAAAGTGACTTACAAGTCAGGCACAAAATGGAGGTTGAATTCAGCATCTGAAATGGCCACAAATAACTCACGATTTGACTTTGATGTACCAGTCACTTTGATGTCAAAGCTTTTTTCGCTGGAGTGCTTTGCATTTTTCACACGTCATGGTTTTTCTGAACACTGACCTTTGAGGGTGGCACCTCAATGACTGCGGGATTTTTTTCCACAGCACAATTTCAGGATAGTAGAAAAAAATGCATACACCTTTCTAACAAATCAAATCATGTAAAAAATTCAAAATGTAATTGACAGGATTTGTGAATCATGACTGACATGTTAAAACAACAGAGATATTCAAAAGTGTTCGGCAACTTTTGTAAATGCTAATATCTCATACACTTGTGAAAAGATTCACACCAAACCTCCAAAAGCTCATTTTCTGAGTAAAGTTCTACTTACATACTAAGTTTGGAGTAAATCCATTGAGCCAATCCAGTTGTAGCCGTAAGCAAAATGTCCTATGGGAAAACATTTCTTTTTTCACCCACCTACCTTTTTTTACCCTGAACAGATCTTCATGAAACATGGCATGCGGTAACTTATCTGCATGAATTAGTAGAGTTTTATAATTAGAGATTCGCCTGCACTCAAAAGTAATACTTGTAAACAAAGTTGGATGAAGTTTACACATGGGCAGAGACATACGCACAATGCCGGGTTTTCAGAAACCCTAATGTGGCTTCTTCAGAAGGTGTGGCCATGGACAAGGACATAGCACCTTTCCGTATACCTGTCTCTCAGTTGGCACCAAGAGCAGAAAAATCGGACACTTCTACCATGGAAGCCTCAACCTCCAGGGTGACTTTTTTAGCGGCAAGCCATGCGTCAAACCGTTATCCAGCTTTAGACAGTTTCAAGCAGAGCAAACACACAAGACTCGCAGAGGACAAGGAAACAACAAGCGAGAAGAGACAAACAGGAGTCAGACAAAGACTTAGTAATCAATATTTCTTCTATACGGCTATCTAAATTTGAGAGGTCAGTGCTGAACAAAATAACTTAATCTGTCCCTACTTACCACACAAATTCTTTAGAGTGAAATATCACTATTTACATTTATGCAGAAATTATGTCTATGTTTTTTCCCCACATTTTACCTCCACCAGAAGCTTTTTACAATTAACTAGAATAAAAGGGATTCAAACTCAAAAGCTCATTTATGGCTCTGAATCCACACAAATTTTTCGATGCATTTGAAGTTCTAGTAAAAAAGGATTTACAACTACATTTGTCACTTTGCACGCCAAAGAAACATTACACAATTGGAACAGAAGGTGGTAGACAAGGCCAACAGGAATCAGGACATCATGTTTCAATCAGCAGATAAAGGAGGGGCTCTGGTTGTCAAGGACAAAGCTTATTATGATCACACGGTATCCACACATGATGGATCAATATACATATATTCCTTTGGAAAATGACCCTACAAAAGCATTTGTGAATACAATGGTTATCCTCTTGGACAAGGCTTTGGAGCTAGGATGTATTACAGAGAACACTCACAAATCCTTACTGACAGATCACCCTGAGAGACCACAATTGTATAAGTTGCCCATAATGCACAAAAATGCATTAAATCCACCATTTGAACCCATTGTTTCGGGATGCGCCTCAGTGCACAAACCCATTGAACAATATCTAGACAATTTTCTTTAACCTTTGGTACAATTATGGAAATCTTATATCCGTGATACCACAGATTGTCTGAATCGTCTCATGAAACTGAAGTACATAGCTCATAAAAATGTTTGGTTGTGCATAATTGACGTAGTAAACATCCATTCCTCATGAAAAGGGTCAGGAAGCAGTTGAATGGATGTTACTCAGAAATGAAGGGCTTAAATTCAACAAGATATTTTTGCTTGAACTGTTGCATTTTAGTTTATTCCATAGCTACTTCTCCTGTAATAATACATTTTTTCCACAAATGACAGGAACACCCATGGGTTTTTCTGGAGCACACTTGTATGCAAATATCTTTATAGCTAAATTTAAGCAGCAATTTGTGTATGAGAAGGAAGCATGGACAGATAATCTTCTGACATAAGATTAATTGATGACCGTGTTAATCTGGAAAGGTACACAAAATCAATTGGAGGACAACATTTATTTTCATTACAGTAGTTATCCCTTAGACACCTCCTCTCTAAATCTCGGGGGACAGCATGCCTTTCTGCCCCCCTTACATAGCTCTTTTACTTCATTTCCACAACACCTCAAATTTTCACAGTAAACAGTAGCAGAGACTATTTCATTTCTAGCATTCCAACAGCCAGCCAGTCAAAAGGCCTGGGACCTTTACTACCTTCAGTCTGGAAATGTTTAGTAAAGACGTCCTATTTAGGACCTGATATGACCCCATGGGGAGAGTTAGTTACTCCATCCACATGCTGACAGACCGGCTGACAAATTTATAAATGACTGCCAAGCAGGCAGTTATGTGTAAAGGCATTGGCAGGTACCGCCGTCACGGTGGGACTTTCTTTTTTAAATGAAAAAGATCATGCCTCCCTTGCAATGGGAGTCTTCTCCCATGGCGGGGGGAACATTATTGAGATTTTACTGTTCTTTGCCACCAGGTAACCCTGTCTCCATACCCTATCCACCAATATTTAAATCCAGGCATAGTTATGGCTATTGATGGCTTTTACTAATCCCAAAAGAGTTTACAAAACATACACAGAGAAAGGTGCAAAAGGCCAGCCCCCAGACCTTAGACACTGGATTGATGAGTATCATTCAAATTTTTATCAACCCAGGTTCATCAGTCATTGGATTACTGCAAATGTCAGTCATGGCATACGGGGTTTTTCCCCTTCACCAGCGTAGTCATTCCACTAGAAAAGGTACTATGTGAGTCTGCATAGGGAAGAAGTTCCCATTTTCTTCATCCATCTGTTTTAATCATGAAGTGGGAGCACTACAAGGCCAGGTCCTCTGAAGAGGCAAGAGTGTGGTAAGCATGGTTGCAGAATTGATGCCAGATGCCACTGGGTTGGAGAGGGCAAAGCGTGCTGTGCTTCTGCCTAAGAGTTCCACCAATACAACTTATGATCCTCCTGCATCCCCTGAGAAGGCGGTGTCCATTAGTAATACAGCACTTATTAGGCACCATAGTTTGCCACCTCTGCTAAGGAGCAGTGTAGCAAGCAAAAGCATCTGTTCAATAAGGTTCATAGGATAATCTCTGAGGCATAGTTCACAAGGTGATAAAGGCATAGAGCAATCACATTTTCAAAACCAAACACTGGGCAGGAAGTTACAGACTTAGGTGTCAGATTACAAATTGGCAGCTACAATGGACATGACGAAATATTACAAAAAGATCTACTAACATGGAAAAGAGACTACCAGGGCACAATGACTAATTTTAGACAACAGACGAGATAAAACAGTGAGAAATTGTTTTAGTAGTTAAGGTCTTTGCTCCATTTCAGTACAATTTCCCTGGATTAAAGCGCTCAAGTGCTACATTTTTGTTGAGATTCCTTTGCTCGTGGAAATGAGTGAAGAATATGCGAGAAAGGAAAAGATGAATACTGTAGAGGTATTGTCTATCCTTATTTTCTGACTAAGATTCCCTTTGTGACAGACTTGGGCCTAAATGTATGAATGGTTGTGCAGCCGACCACATGACACAGCACAATTATACGTGTGCCACAGGGCTTTTATAATGACAAGTAAACGGAAGCACTGCTTTGAATAACTTGCACAAGCACCTGAGGAAAGCCATAGTAAATAGCGTCAAGAATCTCATTTAAATATGTTGATTAGACATTACAGCTGCCTTTGAGTTAAAGGAGGCACAAAACAAATCACAAATTTAGAAAGAGCCAGTGCCTTTCTTCTTCTAAATAATAAGAGACAAAGAAAAGAAAAGAAAAGAAAAAGTGGGGGGAAAAAAGAGAATTGTGGGGATGGAGTGCAAGAATTTGTTTAGAAAAATATAAAAATCAAAGAGACTATCATTCATCAAATTAGAAAAGATCTCACAAACTTTATTATAAAATGGTACGCTCAATAAATATTTGCTGGTTTATAGAAATGCAAACCATATATACAAAAAACCAGACAGGTGGCAAACAGAGTTTGTGTTCTAAAAAGAAGGGATACAACATATACAATGATTATGTGCCCTCTAAAGTTCATCAGCCACATAAGCGTCAACGGCGTTTCAACCGCTTTCAGAAGTTGTATTCATCATCAGGACAGAGACAATTGGAATGAGCGTTAAAAAGTCTATATAGGAAATGCTGAACCAAAAATGCCCAGAGGCTCTCGATGTAGTCACGAATCGATTCCGGTAGTTAGTTAGGAGTCAATAGCGTAGACAAGAAAGTAGCGTTAATTCTTCTTGTCAAAAAACGTCTAATGGGAAGGAGATTCAATCGTCCATCCACGTTGTACTAGAGCAGTGTAATTAGTGATAAGTCTGTGGGCCCATATATGTTTTCGATCCAAACGCTGCAAAGGTCCAGGACAAGAATGATGACTTTTTAAGAGGTCTTGGTTTTGGCATTGACAAATGCAAAATCAAAAATCAGCATGTTACTAAATCTCAACAAACGTTCAGAAATTAATGAGCTTAGACCTTAAGTTTTCAGTCATGTAACATTCATCGGTAACCTGTTGGAGTCAGATCCACATAATAAAATGCTATCATAACAAATGATCACCATTTAATTTGTATATATATTCTGTTGTCTTCTAAAACATCCAATGCTTGAAACTAAATCTGGTTGTATTTTTGGCATAAATGTTTGATGTTTGTCCCTCCTGTGGTCTACAGGTCCTTCCAGCAGTGTCAATGACCCTAGCGGCAAAGAAAAGAGGCAGCTGCAACTCAAGGTGTGGGGTAAGTTCCCCCGTTAAAACCTTGCACCATATTTAGCTGGGCAGTGTTGAAGATAAGAAAATCCGTCCAATTACCATAAATACTCATGCTGTTTCTGGTGATCGTGTAATGCAAACACAAGGAAATGATGGATGGAGCGCTGACATTTTTCAGACACTCACCCAAATCACAGATATGGGTTGAATCTATCAGTCCAACCCGAACTGCCAAGCCAGGTCTTCCCTGGGCCGTTAAAAAGCACTGTGTAATGCAGCAGAGTAGTATAATAAAATAAATTACTTAATCATTTTAAAAAATGTGATTCCTTAAATATTTTTCCTAACTAGGTTATCAGAAATGTTTACTACTCTGCATTATGTTAAATGACCCCCCACTTCCTTGTTTTGTGTTGTCTATCTTTAACAACAGATTGTGTCCCTTTGTATGTCAGAAATGAAATCAGGTACATCCCAACAAATATGTACATAAAAAAGAATGAGATGGAAGGAAATGTTGAGTCTCATGTATGTCCTGTGATTTGCTTGATATGCTTGACTGACATTCATGAAACCTGAATATTCTCAAGATCCCAGAAGACGAGAAATGGTATAGGTTCAGGTGAGGGAAATTGGGGAAGAGATGTGGCCTAGTGGCTAGTCCTGCTGACTCTGGAACGGGGGACCCAGTTTTGAGTCGTGGCTTAGGGTCAACACTCAGGGCCATATCATCTAAAGTGAGCACTATGAGTTCTATGTTTAGTCTCAGACTTGGCCACAGTTTTGGTGCGACTGATGTCTTAAGTAATTGAAGAGCTGGAGGGGCACTATTCTACCATCTAAAACAGTGGTAAATGGTTGCTGCCTTTAAATGAAAATGTAGCAGCATTTGTTACCATACTTTAAAAAAACAACAGGAACTTCCACAATCACATAAAGCAATATAGCAACAAATAGTCAAAACAGAACTATTCACAACTACTGCAGAACAATACAAAAAACCACATTGCAACAATGCAGCACAAAAACACAGTAGCATGAAATGAACACATTACCACCACAACAAACAACAAAATATCCCCTGAAAAACACACATTAGTGTTCTTGTTAAATGTTACCACTTCTCTAATGCTGTTTTCATAATACAGAGGTAAAAGGTGGTTGGAGCAAGCACTGCCTCAACTTACCACCAAGGACATTAAAGAGCACCAGTCAAAATTGTTTTGCATCTGTCCCCATATTGTTTTGGCCAATTCACTTAACATATCTGTGGTTGAATAAATGTGGAATGTTGTCTGTTTCTGTTGCAAAGTGCGCTAACACCTTCAGGCCTAAGCTTGTGCTATATAACCCAGCAAAAACAAAAAGGCTTATCCACACTGCGACTGCAGATGCACTGCATCAGAAAGACTGCACCATGATCTGCACGCTGTGTGGGGTGTGACCATCACACCCTAAGCGGGCTCATGCATCTTAACTATAAGGGCTGTGGCAGCTTATATTATGTTATGTTATAGACATTTTTAGAGTGCAGTGGTTACCCAAGGGTGTACTGGCGCTAGTCAAGTCACCTTTGGGAACAGAACGGAAAACAGGGTTTATTTATTAAAAACCCAGGTTTGTGTACACTGAAATGGCCATAGCACTCATGGCGTTTGCACATTGTGAAGACAGTGGCAGCACTGATGTCTGCATACTGTGAGAGCAATGGCAGCACTTGCAACACCACTATTTGGGCTATTGAAATACTACAGAAAAGTCATCTGTGTACTCTGAAGACAGTGGCAGTTCAGGAACTTCACTATAAGCAATGTCTCAGAATAGGCTTCTGTAGGCTGAGATGGCTGTAGCAGCCAAGCCATCTCCACACTGTGAGGATAGTGTTGGCATTGGCTTCTGCATATTACAAGAACTTTACTACATCTATCTTTGTATGGAATCATAGTGGTGTTTGTACTGTTCTTCTCTACGTCGCTTTTGCATGGATTACACAACGCAATGGGATTTGGCGCTGCACTCATGTCAACTTGATAACATTTACCAGTAAGTAATCCTTGCATTACTGCCTTTTCTTCTCTTTTGTCCCGTTACTTAGTATATGAGGATTGCCAAAGCAAATGTTCCTTCAAAGTAAAAATCGAAATAAGACAAAGAGACATCAAAGGAAAACCAACACTTTATTTTAAATTAATGTCTAAACTCCTCTTTGGAAAAACAAAGGAATCATGATCACACTGCGAACATTTAACACAAATGTCTAGGAGGACATGGAACCCAAAACAACATTTCTTCCAAAAGACAACTCAAAACCCTGAGCTATGATTAGTCTGAATTGAAGTATAAATGTGGAGGGGAAGACCAGTTGGATGCTCTGCAAATATCAACAATAGAAACACCTGGACACTCTCCCCAAGAGGCCACCATATCTCTAGTAGTGAGCTTGGATTCCCTCTAGGATATTTCCATGATCCTTCTGATATGCCAAGGATATAAGAGATTTGATCAACCTCACTACGGTAGAGGAAGTAGGCTTTCTGCCTCTCCTAACCAGTCCAAAATTAACAAAGAGGGCATCAGAAATGCAAAACCTGGCTGACCTCTTCAACTTGATATTGACTGCCCTCACTACAGCGCATTGAGACTCTCACCGATGAGTAGCGACGCTTTACAAACCCCTTATTGATTGACTGATTGACTACATCCAAAAGGTGAAGTGAAAATCAGGGTCATCCCCTTGAGATAATGCAGGGAGAATAATCTCCTGATTCCTATGAAAAAGGGAGTTGACCTTTGGAAGGAATTTAGGGCCCAAAGTGAGGGCAATCTGATCTACAAACACCCTCAAATAAGGATATCTGCAGACTACAGCCCTTAATTCACCCAAATATCTTGCCTTGGTAATGGCTATAAGGGAAAAGACTTTTAATGGTAGAAACTTCTCAGAAACAGTCTGAAGTGGTTCAAATGGGTGTTCTTGAAGAGACGACTGAACTGAATTAAGACCCCAAGATGGACAGGGATGAAATACATAAACCTCTTTATAATATAAATCCGGAAATTTGAGGTTCGGTGGAGGAAAGGTCCTCCCAGGGAGATCTGGATGCTTTTATTGAGGATCATTGTAACATTAGTGTGGCAACCACCAAACCCTAATCAAAACCCTCCTTCAAAAATTGGGGGATATTTGAGGTTGGAGTTGTGAGAGGCAAAAAACCTATACCCCTACACCAAATATCACCAGCCTTAACAGGGCTATTATGTCTGGAGGAAGAGGGGGATATGCTACAGGAAGAGGGAACAAAGGAAGAATTAATTCCGATTTCATCTGAGGAAGTCGCAGAAGAGGGAACATTAGTTTCCTGGTCCAAAACGGGAGAACCCAGACTATTTTGAGCAACTCTTTCCGAATTTTGGGCAGTAACTTCAGAATTAAAGGTATGGGAGGAAAAGCGTATAGAAGCCCCACTGGCTAGGGGAGGGCAAAGCATCCATGTCCATTGTTGTATGGTCCCCAAACCTGGAGAGGAACAAAGGGATTTGAGAATTTCTCTCGGATTCAAATAAGTCCACGAGGGGGACTCCCATGCCCACACCTCCTACATATCTTCCAAAAGATATCAGTGCTCAGAACAAAGTTGTAAGAGGGAAGAGATATTCTGTTCAGAGAGTACACCTGAGTAGTCAATGAGCCCTTGATATAAATGGAATTAAAATCTAGGGGGATCCATTCGGCCCACTGGAGTGGCTGCTGAGCAAGAAGATTGAGAGAAGGAAAGCCGGAACAGAATTGTCAGTTCAGATATGACATGGCAATCATGTTATCTGTGTGAACCCTCACCGTCCTCCACTGTAAAAGCTGGTAAAAATGCTGGATCGCCCCTCCAAACGGCCATCAGTTCCCTACAATTGGAGGATATGTGCCGTTCCTCCTCATTCCAGAGACCCTGAACAGATTATGCCCCTGAAACTGCTCCCAAGTCCCCACACCATGACACTAGCATTGGTAGTGAGAATGATTGGGTTCGGATAAGTTCCCCTGTTTACAGAGGAGCCTATCATCCACCAGGCTAGATCCTGTCAGACAAATGGAGTTACTGGAATCATCTGGTCATAGTCCTACTCAAAAGGAATCCAGTGTTGCAAAATTTGAGTCACCAACTGCCCCAAATAGAATCTGGACAAAGGAACGATATCCAGCGTCTCGGTCTGAAGAAAGAAAACATGGAAAATAAATGATTCCATGATTCCTTATATGCAGGACAGCCAAGCTTAAGGAAGAGTGGCAACATGAAGAAAACATTTACTAGAAATTTCCATAAGTCACGGTAAGCGAGCCATTCACTCGTTGTAGCCTTGTCCTTACACAAAAACGTCTGCAAAAGGCTCAAATGCTTGGTCTTCCAACACTCTGGCAAAAAGACTGCTCCCTGTATTGTTTGGAACCTGGCTCCAATGTATTCCAGAGCAGTCATAAAATTGAGATGTGACTTCTGCCAATTGATGAGCAACCCTAATCCATGTAGAGTCTCTATGTTGTGCTCTATATCCACCAACAATTTAGCCTGAGATATGGAATAAATCAAAAAGTCATCAACTAAGGGTGAATATCACATCCCACAAATGCAGAAGTCCCAATATTGGAGCAAGAATTTTGTTGAAAAGCCATGACAATAACTTGAGCCCAAAGGGTAGCACCCAGAATTGCCAATGATTGTCAGCTGTCACAAATCTGAGGAACTATTAATGGACAAGCACAGTGGGCACATGCAGATAAGCATTCTGTACATCTATCTTCATGAGGAAATTCCCCTTTGAAATGATAGGTCTGACTCAGCGAAGAGTGTTCATCTTGAAAGGAACATCTGGGATTGACCGGTTTCAGGAATCTTAAATCTATTTTCATACATTAATCGCCCAAGGCCTTTTGAACAGAAAGACTCTAGAGTAGCACCCCGATCTCTTTCCCAGGGAACAGGAACAGGAATTATTGCTGCCTTCATCTCTAAGTTGGCTATGCTGTCTTGAGGAGAATAGTGTTGGACTTTGTTCTCTGGCCATGATGTCCGAACTAAAAGGGGTTCTGGAAAATCTTGAGAGACCTTTAGAAAGTAATCGCTGGAAACAACCTGAATCAGTTAAACAGAAGGAGCCTTCCTCCCAAAGGCGCCTAGGGCTACTTGGCATAGTCAGGAATTCTGCCTGGAAGACTGCCTATTCCTGACTGTTTAGAGGAGGCACCAGATAGCCCTTTTGGCTGAAAATAAGATTTATTATGGGAAGAATCTAATCTCCTTCTTCAGGAAAGCTCACTTTTCCTCATGCTGCCATCTGAAGAACTTTGCAAATGGCAAAAAGGTTGTGCGTGCTTTTGACTTTTAAAGGGCTTGTGCAAAACCTCTTCTAACTGCTCACAAAAGAGTTTAGCTCCTGCAAATGGCATTCTTACAAGGCAGTGCTTCAGCCTTCCAGTTTCTCCGAAGAAGAAGTCTTCTAGTAGGAATAGATCTAGTTAGAGCCCATTGTTGAAGCCTTAAAATTGTGGAACATGATTTCCAATATAAATCCAGTTGAGAAGTTGTGAAAAACCCTGCCCTTCTTGTATACATGAAATGAAATGAAAATAAAATATGTAACTCTACTACCAATAGATGTCTAGGCGCTAATCTAGAAGAAAAATGAAAACAGATGGAGAGAGAGCCCACTTGAGGTATTTCTAATTAAAAAAGCAAGGTTTTTATGGCTTTTCTAAAAGCCAAACGGTCAGGTTCCCTTTAATATCAAGTGGCAAGGAGTTCCACAGCTTGAATATGTAAGTCACAACCCCCCCCCCCTCCCCTTCACTTGGACTTTTCAAATTTGGGAATCACTAGATTGAGGTTTAAGTCAGAGCAAAGGGGTCGATATGGAATGCAACGCTGAAAACGTTGAGTCAAATACTCGGGCCAAAGTTCTTCAAGTCAGTGCCAGTGGAGCTTACTCAGGGCCCAAGAAACAGACTTGTGTCTTGGAATTTCTAGCAGCAGATGGGCTGCTGCATTCTGTAAAATCTGTAGTTTTTTTAAAAAAAAACCTTTTCTGTATGTTTGCAAAAAGGGCATTGCAGTAATCCAATTGAGATGTGATCAGAAAAGAGACCATCATTTTCTGTAAATTCCGCAGTATAAATGAAAGAACCTTCCTCGGGATCTTAAGTAGAAAAGGAGGACTGGGTGATGGTGTTGATGTGGCCTTCAAATGATAGCTTACTTTCAAATTGTACTCCTAGGTTTTTCACCTTTGCGACCGGGGTGGGAAGAGTTTCTAAATCTTGGGGCCACCAACTAGGGACCAGAAAGGAGATGTTTCTACCAAATAGTAGTACCTCAGTTTTCGTGGAGTTAAATTTCAGGCAATGGTCCGCCATCCATTTCCCAATTTGAGTCATGCAATTTTGAAATCTAGCCACAGTGTACTCCAGGCTGCTGGTCACTGACACCAAAATCTGGGTATTGTCTGCTTGAAACACCAGGGAGAACCCAAACGATTTAATCACATTGCCAATGGAGCGACATATAGGCTAATAAGAGTCGGGCTTAGTGAAGAGCCTTGCAGCCCTCCACATGGTAATAAAAAAGAGTGGGATGTAAAATCTTCCAAGGCCACAAATTACCTGCGGTCAGTAAGAAAAGACTTCAGAAGGGAGAGAGCTTTCCCTCTAATTTATACGGAGAAGAGATGGTCAATATGTAGGCTCTGGTTGGCCATATTGAATATCGCCAAGAAGTCTAATAAAATCAGAGCGGCATTTCAGGGCCTGCCTAATTTCTTCCAATTGTTATTAAGGCCAGTTCCATGCTATGTTGAATTCTAAAGCCAAACTGGGATGTATCAAGAAGATGATTATCACTTATGAAGGATGTCAATTCCATATCAATTTTAGCTAGGTACGACAGTTGTTGGGATCGCCAGCATTCAAGTTGGCTTTCTTAAGGACAGGAAGGATGGATGCTCTTTTCCATTCTTTGGTTAAATACCCTGTACTAAACATCTTGTTTGTGGAACTAAATGCATGACTTTGGAAGGGCAGGGATCCATCAGGGACCAATATTTAGTTTTGCCTAGAAGGTTCTGAGTTGATTTGCCGTTAATGGACTAAAAGTGGTTAGCATGGCAGTGTTATCTGACAAAGAAGGCCCATCCGCAGGTTTTGGCACAGAGACAGTTGGAAGTTTACATAAAGGTAAGGATTGAAAATCATTCACCAGGATTGTGAGGCATAAACTGAGAATATTCCAGCTCATAAAACCAGACTCAACCCTGCATGAGATCATTTGAGAGCTCCCTCCACCATCTTACCTACCAAATCAACAACACAAACTCCTTGAACAGAAGGGAGGGGTTTCCCACCAAATTTCCCAATAAAGGGTCTATGACCAAAGATTGCAGCAACTCCATTTCACCATTAGCCAAAGGGTTGTGACGACCCATAATCTAGGAACAGAGACTCTGTCCGGATCCTTCCAATCCCTTTCTAGGACATTCAGGATGGCAAGAATAACTGGCAATCTAGAAAAGGAAGGCTTTTGAAACTGTTGTAAACACTCAGAACTAGTGCCGGGTTGCGCTTCCTCTGTAGGCAGTTGCAAATTGGATAAAAGAAAGGAGAGAATTGGTTTATGGTCCACTGTTTAAATGCATTTCCCTCTCGCAGCATACAAATCCTCTGCAAAACTATCATCCTCATCATCATACTCCGGGAAGCCCACAAAAAGCCGAAAGATGGGTCCACTTACCCTAAACAAAACGGAGAGGGCCCTAGCACCCGAGAAAACGAACGTGCTAGGACAAACCTTCAGGAGCCTAGTCCGGGTAACAACAGGGTACAGGAAAGAACAGGAAGTGCAGAGGGAGGTTTGAGGAAATTGTGGGTAGCTACTAAACTCTTTAGTAGGGACAGAAAGCAGCTTTGTTAATGCTAGAATTGTTATATACAAATGCTGGAGGCGGGTGGGTCACGGCCTTGAATGACAATTATATGGCCATCTAAGGAGCTAAAGCATTGTAAATGTTAGGAAAAGGCACATTTCTACAATATTCACCAATGATGGTTGATTGCAAAGCGCACATGGAAAAGTGTTATTGTTTTGTGTTTACAGATGTTGACATCTTCCTTCCTGAGCCTGCTGAGCATCCTGGGAGCAGTTTACTGTTGTTTAATATCTGTCTTTGCCATAGCAGAGGGTCCTCTTATTTGCAACGAAGGGAATAAGGACGTGTCTAGCTGTGACTTTTCGTTAAGAAACTTAAGGTAAGCACCAAGAGATGTTTCTGAGGTGTCCCCAAACAAGATGTCGTGATGCATAAGGTGGTCCCTTATTTTCCAGCAGTGATTTTTGATGACAAAATAATCACTATAAATCTTAGAAGCAAACATTGGTAACCCCCAATATAATGTGTACAGTGTGATTATTTTGTAGGTATAAAACGTTCCCATATCAGATGCTATCATTACCCTAATCACATCAATACATACCCATGCTTCCCTTAAATTAGGTACTCTGAGGCTGAATTAGAGTAACAGCCACTTAGGTTTAATTCGGTAGAATGCACCAAGCCAGTGTAAAAGCAGGTAGCCTCAGAAACCAAGAGAGCCGCAGCATCCTCCCACCTCTATTAACCTGTTCTGTGCTTGCGTCAACCGTTGGCCGACGCGAGCACTACCTCGCTGGTGCTGCTAATGACTGTTGGGCGACCCAGCCCCGCCCACTCTGTAGAACTCCCGCACCACGGCGGAATGTCTGCCACGGTAAACAGGTTAAAATAGCATGTGTTTGGGTGTATTTTTTTCCCCAGGTTTCAAGTGTGGTTAATTTTGAGGTACTGGACCTATTTCTTAACTGCACTACTAAATTCTTAGGTGGGTCCGTTTTTTTAAAACATGAGTTATGGAGATAGTTCCAGCATGCTACTAGTACCTCATAGGTAGGTAACCATCTGTGTATTTTGCTTGTTAAGACCGGAGTTATCTAGGGTAAAAAACATTGAGAGTGTATCACTAGTATGATTAAAGGGGAGCTCATTATTTGGCTTTTAATATAGGCCCTTCATATCTAGTGAAAGTATTTTTATTAGTCACCACTCTCATCTTTGTAAATGCAAGATTTAATTTTTAAGTATTTTTATGTTTGCCCATTAGGGGTCTCACCAGCCGCATGCATAAAAAATATTAATGTACACACATAGGTACATAAAGGGGCTTTGAGTCAGTTGTTTTCATCCATTGGTCTGTTAAGTTAGCCTCCCTATTTTGCTTCCAACCACCAAAGCGTACATCCTGAGATACAGGGGCAGCCAACTTCAGCAGCTGTCACTCTTGCAATATGAGTGACTGCATTTTTTCTTATCACATGTACACATATGCCTCGAATGTAGCATATTCTAGTGCCAAAGCTGATGGACCAATCTGTTCTTTAATTTCTTCAACTTTGGGGTTTGTTTGGCCTTACCAATTCTGTATTCGGGGAGTGTTTGGAGCTGTTTAATATCAAGCGCGGGGTGCACCAAGGTTGCGTTCTTGCACCAATCTCATCTTAACAAATTGAAGAACACCTTGGTTTCAGTTGGGGCTTACGTCCCGCAAGTGGAGAAAAAGGCTGTGCCAGTGCTTCTCTATGCGGATAACGCAGTACTTCTGGCAAGGACTGCACATGGCCTAAAAAACTCATTGCCAGTTATGTCTGTTTTATGAAGGACCTGGGGTTGGAGCCAAACTATAAGAAAACATTTATAATGATTTGTGGCTCCAAAAATACTAAATCCCACTGTTTGAATGTGGAGGGCAAGAAGCTGGAGAGGGTTAGCTCCTTCCCGTATTTAGGTCTGGAATTCGAGGGAAGTTGTACATGGCATATTTGTATAAAAATAGAATAATACGCTACACGCAAGCAGTTGGAATCACCTTCATACTTGTAATGTCCATAGGTAAAAAAGCCCATTGCCCCAATTTTAGAGATTTATAATCGTAAATGTATATCAATTTTAACATATGGCAAGGTTATCTGGGGATGTAGGGATGTACAAGCTATACAGACCGAGGAGAATAGATTTTGTTGCAGACTTTTAGGAGTTCCCCCTCATCGCCCCATTTTTCTCTTCATTTAGAGCTAGGTCTTGATTATGTACAAGATATTATAAATGCAGCACCTTTAGCCACCTGGTGTTCCATTTGGGGAAACGAAGAGGCTGAACTAAACTGGGCAATCATTAAAGACTGTTTAAGTTGTTCCCGAGGCCTTTCCATTCCTTGGCTACAATACATTTATGAGCACCCAGAATCAATTGGCAAAGGGGACCGACAGGGGATGTTGGGTAGCTTCCGAAAACATAAAGGATCCTCTAGGCAACTGTTTGAAGTATCCAAACCCACTGTCAGAAGTTATTGACTTATTCAAGAACCTTCCACTATTGCCCCATATCTTTTACATGTAAATAACGTCCAAAAAAGCAATTTACTGATGAGGTTTAGGCTGGGGTATTTTCGCTGGTTGATATGCTTCCCCTTGGGCCAGTATTCCTTTGAAACTATTACCACTTGCCCTTGCGATGAACATTTGAGCCAAACTATTTTACATTTTGTATTTTTTTGCCAATTTTATCTTCCATTTGCTAGGACATTTTTATTACCACTTTTGTGCAAGTATAAGTTTTCTAAATGTAAAGAGGCTTTGTATTTTCTACAGCAACTTAATGACCGGGACGTTTGCTTTGCTGTTGTGAGCTTTCTGAAGTGCACTTTAGCTAAGAGAAGGAGCCTGTTGTTTTGATATTAATGTTTTTAACAGCTCCTGTATGTACTGTATTTGTGTTGCTGCTCTAATGCTTATTGTTGCTGCTAACTCTTTTATAAGACAGATTTTCATATGTTTATGCTATTGGTTTATATTTGCTGCTATCTAATTCATCTGCACTGCCACTTTAGTTCTAATCGAATTATTGTTTCGGCCTGCACTGTAATTGTAACTTTTAAATGAGTTTGGATTTTAATGTTGTTTGTTATTCTGTGCACCTTTTTTGACCTGTCTTCGGAAGGTCGAATAAAGACAAAGATTGATTTATTGCATCAATTTCTTTATTTCTTTAACTTTGGGGTTTGTTTGGCCTTACCAATTCTGTATTTATTTATTTTTATTTATTCACTGCTATCAGGCCACTGGTTATCTAGGACGCACTCGAAACACACCATAGCTTGCAAGGGCACTTCTTTATCGAGCAACTATCTTGGAATGGTATTCCGTATACTCAATCTTTCTTTATAACTTTTAAGAATGGCCGCCTCGTTTAGATGCAATACTGTGATTTTCTTGGAATAGAAAAACAATGATTCAGTAAGCACAATGCCCTTCTAAATTGGTCACCCACTGCAATGTTTACTGGGAAGCCATCTTTGTCTGCTATTGCACATACAGTGTCAATGCTTTACTATTCTGTTGCTTCTAAACACAGCAGCCATATTGAAGCAGTAAACCTGTGGTAAACTACACCGAATATAATATCTGGATTACAACCCACTACCATGGTTAATTTTTTACTTATTTTTCTTTGCAAATTATGCTCGACGACTTTACACTGCAGCATTTTACTTTTTGGTACATTAAAATTTTAATTTTGAGAGCATATGCATGCACAACAATAACTTAACAAAGGACTTTAGTCTTGCCAAGGTCAATTCTTGTTTTACTTTACAATTATCTACTTGCTTATCCTAAACCTAAATATAGACACATCATTAAATAGATGTCACAATTTACCCAGTAAATTCTCTTTTTTTCGGATTTCATAACTCATCTGTAGCCTCTTTATTTCCTATTTCCACAGGTACACACATTCACTTTACATACCTAAAGCAGTCACAACTCGGGTTAAAACAAGTGGTCTGATCACATCCCTTCCCCCCACGCATCAGCTGCAGAGACTGATGTGTGACCTGCAGGGAACTTGTTCACTAGTTCAATGGCATAATAATAACTGTAAAATGGCTTGAACAGAGAAACTATTCAGACTGAGGTGTGGCTCATATAAAAGGGATGCTTTGGCTATATGATCTGGTGACAGTCAACCATGAAAATACAAGCATTAGCAAAGGCAATCGGTTTTTTTTGTCATCCGCCAGCCTTTTAGAAGTTCTTGTTTTGTTTTGTCATGGTTTTTGCAAATGTTTATTGTTTGGGAAGCTGCTGGGCGTTTACCAATCTAAAAAAATTGGCCAAAGGCAAAAATGTTTTTTATTCTCAAAAAAGCAGTCCCATAGAACTCCCAGTCACTGAAGGGAACTACTTTGTGTGCAGGTGTGCACCTTGTGAAAGAGCAGGTTTCTGTATACTGTAACTTACAGTGATGTCAGCCCAATGCTGAAGTGGGTATAATGATTTGCCCCTTGATGCATACTCAAGTGGGTTGGAGAAAAATGTGAAGGACACAACCAAAAACAATGGGTGAAGTGCGGCTGAAACGTCTTATAAGTAACTATGTCATACACATAATTTTAGGAAAATCGAAAGGTCTTGGCAAACTCAGACATAACAAAAGACAAGCGTTATGAAGTTGGCTGCATCCTCTTGCCTTTAAAAAAGAAAGAAGGAAGGAAAAAACAAGAAAGAAGGAAAGAAAGAAAGGATAGAAAATAGAAATAAAAACACGAAAGAAGAAAGTAAGAAGGAAAGAAATATCGAAGGCAAGGAAGAAGGAAAGAAAAATAGAAGGCAAGAAAGAAGGAAGTCAAGAAAGAAAGAACACAGGATATAGAGAGAGAAAGCAAGAAGGAAGGAATGAAAGCAAATAAAAAGGAAAGAAGGAATGACATAAGGACCGAAAGAGAGAAAGAGAATGAATGAAAAAGAAAGAGAGAGAAAGAAAGAAAGGAAATGGAGGGAACAGAAAGAAAAAGACAAAGAAAGAAGGAAATAGGCAATAGATAAGAAGAAAAAAGGAAGAAGGAAAGAAAACAATAAAGCAATATGGAAGGAATGAAAGCTTGAAAAAAGTAATGAAGGCAAGACGAATTAAGGCAAAAAAGAAGGAAGGAATGAATGGAGGAAAGATGGGACAAAAGAAATTGTAAGCAAAAAAGATGGAAAGAGGGAAAGAAAGCACAAGAGAAAGTAAGCAAGAGGAATGAATGGAAAAAAGAAAACAAGAAAGAGGAAAGTATTGAAAGAAATGGAATCCAAGAGAGAAGGAAAGAAGGAATGAATGAACGAAAAAAGGAAAGGATGAAAGAAGTAACAAAAGAAAAAAGGAAAGAAAGATAGATAGAAGGAAAGAAGAAATGATAAAATGAAAGTAAAAGAGGGAGAGGATGTAGCCTTACGGCTAGAGCGGTCGACCTCAAATCTGGGGAACCGAGTTCGAGTCTCAGCAACAATGCTCAACATCCTGTGATTCTGGACAAATCAGGTAATCTCCCCGTGCCTAACAAAAAAATGACTATGTCCTTGAGTAACAAAACTGGTGCTCATGTAAAGCGCTCTGATACCTAATACCTTCAGGTCTAGTGTACGCTATACAAAACTATTTTAAAAAAGGGGGGAAAGTAGGAATGAAACAATGAAAGAAAACATTTAAGCATGAAAGTAGGAAAGGAATGGAAGAATAGAAAAAGAGAATGAAAGAAAAAAGGGAAAACATGACAATATGAAATAAGAATAGAAAGCAACAAGAAGGAAAAAGGGAAAGAAAAAAGGAAAAGATAAAAGATGGAACGAAAGAATGAAAGTAAGGGAAGAAAGAACGAATGAAAGAAAAAGAAAGGAAGGAGAGATGAATGAAAGAGGACAGGGTCCTGTTTTTAGTACAAAGGGCCATTAGACACAGTGCCATGTCCTTATCTCATCTGAGCTTCCCACACCTGAATGCATCATCATGGCTACTTGACAGTTATCTGTGTAACATAAAGCTTGCATTATTCGCCTTGTTTATGTTGCTCCCACTGGACTATAGAGGGACTGCTTTACGGCACTGCAACCAGTGCAGCTGCACCTGGCACTGGGCTTGGGGGTGCTGTGTTTAGAAATAACTTATAAGTTTAAAAGTACCTGCTGCAGAGTTCCTTGTGTGTCCAGCAGTGTTCAGGCAGCATGTCAAGTGTCAAGATATCTCTGGTGCTTAATGTTCCTACTGGCGAGAGATCGAGTGTCTAGATGCAGACTTGACTCACATTACGTAGCAGAGAGCGTTAATATGCCTGCAGCGAAGAAAGTGTATCATGCAGCTCAGAGAATTGTATTTTATGTGGCAGCTCAGTGGGTTACTTCTTTTGACAATAAGATCCTTTTGCTATATGCAGTTTATAAGTTACAATTTTAATATAGCAGAGTGACCTATGGATTGTCGTCCAAGAGCTGCATGCAAACTGCATGGTAAATGGTAGCATGTTATGTTTTTCCCAAGCCTGTCATTATCCTAATGTTGCTAAAGAGGGTTAGCTTGGGTAGGAATACATTCGTATTAGTAAAGCCAACTCCAACACCTGTGGTACGTTTTAAATCCAGAGTTCATGCTTTTCCAGACCAAACACTGTTAAAATATGCTGCCTACTGCTATCGTGTCATGTGATTCCTACACCTTGCAATCCTCATTGTCTTATGTAATGTTTTCTATAGACTGATTTACACAAATATGATTCATTGTCTATATAATATGTTTGTGATGCAAAGTGCTTTAGCACAACACTGGAATGAGTAGCACTTTAAAACAAATGAAATGCATGAGAGGGGATGTGAAGGGATGAGGGGCACTGACGGAGGGTGGTGGTGAGGGAATCCGTGGAGAAGGAGCTTATGGGAAGGGGCACCAAAAAAAAGATTGTCGCACCGAGTACCACCGGCGCTAAAGCATTGCTCTGACTACACATAAGATAGAACATCTTGCATACATCCACCAGAGCCCAAATAGGTTATATAGTCCAGTTTTACAAGGCTCATTAAAGCGCTTGCCCCAAATATTTCATTCTCAAATAACAACCCAACCCCAGACACTCACATAGATCTAACAAAGCTCAAGTTGACCATACAGGTGGCCATCACAGGGCCGCTTAAATATACTGAACAGTATCATACAAAAACACGTCACACACACTCTTAGACTTGGCATCTTTGGCACGATTTCCCCTGACCTTTTGCCGTTACCTCCTGTATTTTTGATGTTGTGCTGGATTTCATTTTTGCCGGCTTAGATGCATTGGGCACTTTGCCACTGCTGATCAGTGTCAAAGTGCAAGTGCTCCCTGTATACATTGCTATTACAATTGGTTCTCCCTGATTGGCATGTATGATTTACTGGTAAGTCCCTAGAAAAGTGCACTGAAGTGTGCCAGGGCCTGTACATAAAATTCTACTAGTGGGCCTGCAACACTGATTGTGCCACCCGCGTGAGTAGCCCTGAAAAAGTATCTTAGACCTGCCACTGCAGTGTCTGTGCGCAGTTTGTTAGCTTCCATGTTGACTTGGCAAGTGCACCCACTTGCCAGGCCCTAATCTTCCTTTTTCTTACATGTAAGGTGCCCCTATGGTAGGCCCAAGGTACCCCCATCAGCAAGGTGCAGTGTAGGTAAAAGGTAGGACATGTACTGGCGTGTGTGATATGTCCTGATTGTGAAATTCTGGCAATTTCGTTTTTCACTATTGAAAGGCTATCTTACCCCATAGGAAAGAATGGGAAATGCTTTGTAACATCCTACAAGCATAACTTCCGATTGGGACAAGATAGAGAAATAAAGTTTTGGCTCTCTGAATTTAATACCTCATCTTTTAGTAAAGATGTTTTATAAATTGTGTGTTTGAAAATGCCACTTTTAGAAAGTACTAAAAAAGACGAAAATCTGGTGTCTTAATTACTTATGTAATGTTTTTTGCAACAACCAGACCATATTCTTTCAGTGATTGGGTTATTTATTCACCCTATTTTTATCAACTCCTTTTTTTTTTAGAAAGCAGGCATTTTTTTGTTTAACCATTCTGTGTGCCTCTGCCTGTGTGTGTATTGTCTGTCTGGTTTTGGAGTAACAGGGACTGGGGATGTGCATTCACTGTAGACAGCCAATGGAAGGTGAGGTGTGCCTGGCCCTTCCTGGATGTCTCAGAGCTGGGCTGATTAAACCCTGGCTGAATTTTGAGTAGTGTGAGGAGATTTACTTGCATCTGAATAGGGCCTGTCTCCCTTTTACAATGCTGTCTCTACCCCAGGTGGTCATACTGCACCAGAGATGGCAGAACTGGTTTAGAATGGGTTCAGAGACCCTTGCACAAAGTGAACAAAGATCTTCTGGGGTATGAGTATTAGACTCACAACCTCAGAACTTTATATCACTTCTGGACTCAAGAGGAACCTTTGCTAAGAAGAAGAGCTGAAGAGCTGTGAGGAGGAGTACTTCCCGTTTGCTGTGTGGGATTGGCCTGCAGTTGCTGTTTCTGCCCAGGAGAGGACAAAAACTGGAACGTTGCTTTGAACCTGCTTGCTGGCCTCCTGTTCTGAAGTCTCAGGGACACAAAGACTTCACCCCCAGTCCCCCTGAACTCTGCGGCTGAGAGTTCTGACCTGCCAGGACGTGCCTGTTCCAGTCTGGGTCTTTGGAGGCTGTACTTGCTGCTGGGAGCTGGAAGAAACCCACGCAACTGAAGAAAATGACGCATAGCTCTTCTTGCAACTGTTTTTCCGATGCAGCACCGCTGTGCGAGAAGAATCTCCACGATGCACCATGCCGCTTCCAAAACTGACACAGCGCCTATCAGCGCTGCAAGAACCGATTCATGGAGAGATTGCGGCTGAAGAAAGCAACACAGCGCCGCTCGACACCGCTGAATCGATCTCCACCGCATTCCGAATTTCCACGCATCGTACCTGTGCTGCAAGTTTTCCCGACGCATCACCCGCAGATCAGAATTGTCTTGGAGTCGACACATCACTTCCCTCTACAGACCGGACGCAATGCACTACTTCTGCGTGCAGCAGAACTGTTGCATCGCCTCCCCAAGGTCTCAGGAGCTGATGAATCTCTTTATTTTCTTGACGCTTCCCATCTCTGCGGCTGTTTGGCCTTGTGAATTTTGTCGCATCAACAGGCACTTTGTAAGAAATCACACATCCATTGGATTCTATGGACCAATTTGTTAGAAACTTTCTAAAATCATATTCTTATTACATGTATGTTGAATTTTTGTCGTTTGGGTCTTGTTGAGTTTAGACAAAGATACTTTATTTTCTAAACTGGTGTGGTGCCTATTTGTGGTGGTATGACTATTACTGTGTGTTTGGAGTACAAATACTTTACACATTGCCTTTAGGATAAGTCTGTCTGCTCATGCCAAGCTACCCAGGGGGTCAGCAGGGGTTATCTAAAGTGTGTATCCCCCTTACCCTGACTAGAAGCAAGCATCTCTATTTGGGCAAAGGTACCTACCTCTGCCAACTAGAGACCCCCATTTCTAACACACACACACACACATCTAACACAATATGGATATATCATCAGCAAAAAACACATTTTTTCCTTCATTGCAAATCCTAAACTAGCGCACAAAAGCTCAGCTCCATCCGAACCGATCAGTTAGCTCCTTTTCATGCGTTTACTTGAAAGGTTTACCCCAGACTTGGATAGATTAATAATAATGACATGTGCTGCTGGGGCTATGTGCCATCAGACATAATATATTACACATGGCACATCATCATCAAATACAAAGGAAAGGGTCTGAGGGAAAAATGTAAAGACCTTAACGGATTCAATCCCCCTAATTCTATTATTCAAAAAACAATACAATCCGTGGTCTACAGGGAACCGTTTTTCTGGAAACAATTCTGAAGACACTAGCAGACTATGATGCTGACTTATTTAAGACCAAGAAACCAAAAGGAAGAATAGAGATACAGAAAAGATAGTTAAGATGTAAAGTAAAGAAGTTAGCAAGAACCACCTCGAGATAGATCGTGTCCCATCATTACACTTTCAAGTGCCCAGTGTCATCACCTGGGATTCCAACAACTCTCTCCCGTCCTTCCTCTATCCAGGAGGGGGACACAAAGAATGAGTTGTATCCTCTTGTGGGGTTCTCACAAGGGAAAATAGATATAGAAGGGACTTTTTTTCTCTTTTTTTATCTAGAATTTTATTCAGTGCAGTGCAAAAAAATGAAAAGAGTGTGATTTAAAATAGGATAAACAACAGAGATGAAGTGTATTGGTAATCCTCTTTCTTACAATCTCTGAATTGTTATCCTGCCTAAAAACAGTTTAGAAGTGAAAAAAAGCAGTTTGCGAATTAGTCACTGCTTATGCGGTCGACATGTTTCAGCAAATAGGATTTGTTCTCCCTGGCTTTCTTTAGGACCTACATATACACAACTTTGTCACTGCAATTCTTAGAATATTGTTCATACTGTTTCAATTCTACTATATCAGTGTTCAAATCTTCTGTACAGGCATGATGTTTTTGCGACATCTGAAAAGTAAGTGAGGATAAAATTAATCTGTATCTCATAACCTTAGGTTTTTATGGCCTATAATTACGTAAAAAAGACAGTGGTCGGGATGTATAGAAATGTTTACCAGTGCATCTTGAGGACTAGACCTTACCTCTCTCGGCACCAGCTACAGTTTTGAAGAGGCCCCGCTCTGTGGGATGATCATAATCCAAAAACAATGATTTTGAAAAAAGACAAAAAAAAATGTAAGCATGGTTGTAGCTACATATTATGCTATCAAACCATTCATTACTGCAAAAGAAAACATACTGTTCAGAACCCATATCGACCGTCAGAACATGTCACCGGCCTGGCATACGAACATGGAGTGCAATAACTCCTGTCTAAAACCATATATCTAAAACTGGAAGTGTGAGAGATTGTCATTTGTTTAGTATTTCTTATCTCATGTTGTAAGGTGTGTCACATGCCTGAGAGAGCTCTATGTGTAGGTTTAACCTGACCCTGCAGGGGAACTCCTTAACCAGTTGTGAAGTTGTCTAGAATCACCTATTTACTCTCTGCAATTTCTTAAATTATTTCAATTTTGGGGCGCCATATAGTTTGGCTCTACTTTGTTGTCAAAAAGATGTCACCGCGGAGCACACTCAAATTTATACTCAAATCGGGAATGTATTGCAAATAAATGTGCAAACGTCTGTATTCGACCGTAATTCGGGCGTTTCGAATGTTCTATTTTTATTATGAAAAATGCAGGTGTTGTAAATCAACACGCCGATTAGCCCATGTTGATGACGTAAGTATGGACTACAAACCCGCATCATTATCGATGGGAATTGTGGTTCGTTACTGGTATTTTTGTTTTATTGTATAATGTGAAAGATAACGGCGTAAAGGAAAAGAAAAAGGAAAGCAAACCAACTCAAGCGGGGCAGCTTGGATGCCGGTCTTTGAGCCAGTCTGACATTCTACTGCATTAAACTTTTTCTTAAGCATGTTTTACACCTTAGCGGTATTAGCGTAGGTCACAGCGTTTATAATTTAGACGAATCTCGCAACTCATGCAAATCGTAATCTCATCTGCCAGTCTTTGAGCCAGTCTGACATTCTACTGCATTCAGCTTATTCTTAAGCACGTTTACACCTCAGCGGTATTGGTGTGGGTCACAGCTTTTATAACTTTGAACGAATCTTGCAGCCCATGCAAATTGCGCCCTCACCAGTCCGTGGGTACCTCCGGATTTGAACTTCGCTGGGATGGCGGTACCTGACTTGCAGGCGGGCCATCTTTTTATTATGAAAAATGCAGGTGTTGCGAAACAACACGCCGATTAGCGCATGCTGATGACAACATTTATGGACTACAAACCTGCGTCATTATCAATGGGAATTGTAGTTCATTGTTGGAATTAACACTCTGATAAATACATGTTGGTGACGTCATTTATGGACTACAAACCCACGTCATTACCAATGGGAATTGCAGTTCATTGTTGGAATTTTTTGTTTTGTCATGTAATTGTGTATCCACAATCATTGACATATATCTACAATCGAAACTGATATGTATTAATTAATAGTTTTGTCCTCTGTCATAAGTTTTCGTTTAGGCTCAGCCCATTCTTTACTAAAATTCTGTGCCAGCCTAATGGATTCTATAATAAGTGCCTTATATTGTCAGTTACAGCAAGCTTATGTGACTTAAAGGTCGTATATCTATCTCTCGCGGTGTTCATTCCGCGCATGATAATGACTACATCGAAACTACAATATCTCTCAAGCTCATCGATAATTGTAGTTCGAATATCAATTCCTCAAACTCGAAATGGGCAACAAATGTTAGATACAGGATTCTCCCCTTCCGGTGCACTAGTATTTTTTAGAGAGTTATGAGTCACGACGAAAGTACGTCCTCATGTTGGTTTTTTTATGTCATGTTTTTTTGATTGAGATATTATAAGAAATGGCAAGTTTTTTAATAACAAGTTATTTATATGCGTTGGTACATTGAATATTGATTGCGACAAATTATGGAAAAACCGCATCTAGTACTAAGATAGGGATACCTATTATTCAACATGTTAAATATCTGTATATCTGTTCAATTGTAAAATCATGTCTCATCCTCTAGGTGCATGTCGGTGCCCCAGTGTACTGCTGAATTCCTTTTGACCGGTATCTACTCTAAGTGTATACTGCAGTTGGCATCTTCATCTCTTAGAGAGTGCCACCCAAGGTATGGCATTGTTTAGACCAGTGATATCACTTGATAATCTGAAGACCCATCGTTGTTCTCATTGGAATAGGAAAGAATCAATGTCGCTGATGTGTGGGAGAACAAAGGGTTTCTCCAATACTGCCCACACAAAGTCTTCTGTCTTCGGGTCTATCTCAACAAAATGTCTTGTCATTTTTATGATGGTCTTCTTACACCTGAAAGTGCTTTTATTTTCCATCATGCACAGTTTAACTTTCCTTGTAGTCATGCCTACATATTTGGAGTTACAAGGGCACATGATCAGATATATAAGGTGTTCACTGTTACAATTTGTGAAGTATTTCTGTACCCAAGGTTTCGAACTGCCTATGTCTTTAGATTTTGATTGCTTCGTCAGAACGCATACAGCACAGGATCCACAGGGATAATGGCCTGGACCTTTGGGAGGTCCCACAATGTAGCTTCTTTCTGTGTTTGAGGGCATTGAGGTCGAGTGTGGACCAACTTGTCTCTTAAGTTGGTACTTCTCTTCAGAGAGAACAATGGTAGAGGTATTTTATCAGAACAACTGTTCAGAATACGCAAATGTTTTCTAATGCTCCTCTGGATATTGTTCGTAAGAGCACTGAAGGTATGCACAAACGTAAGACGGCCCGTGGGGGTTTAGCTGTTGGCAAATCAATCAGAACCACCCGATTATAATTTGTGGCTCATTTCTTTGCTTGTTTTATCAGTTTTCTAGGGTATTTCTTTTCTTCAAGTTGTTTCATAAGATTCTTTGAATGCTCCTCAAATTTGTCCATCGTACAGCAATTCCTCCGAACATGTAAGAACTGCCCATATGGCAAATTTTCACGGAGGGATTTGGGATGTTGGCTATCAAACCGTAGCAAGGAATTACGTGCCATAGGTTTACAATACAGTTCACTTTGTAGGCCTCCTGGTATATAAAAAAAATAGACAAATCGAGAAAAGCAATCCTCTCTTTGTTGGCCTCAATTGTAAATCTCAGAAAATCGTTACGGGTATTGAACCATTCTTTGAATCTAGTAAACTACTCCGGACTTCCACACCACACAACTAACATGTCATCAATATACCGTTTCCATAAACGGATCGGCTCAATATATGGATTGAATGTAGTCAGGAGGTGTTCTTGTTCAAATGTATGGACGTATAGGTTTGCCAAACTAGGCGCAAAAATACTGCCCATACTAGTGCCGGACACTTGAAGATAAATTGTTTCTTCGTCTTTAAAAAATGTATCCTTCATGGCTAGTTGGGCTAGAGACATTATGAACGGGACTGGTGTTATAGAGTCCAACTTAGTATTATTCATTTTCTGAAAAATGGTTTCGAGAGTCTCATCTTGCGGTATTGACGTATAGAGAGATTCGATGTCAAATGACACCAAATAATCTGATTCTATGCCAAATTCAACGTCGGGTAAAAGGCGTAATACGTCTTTTGTGTCTTGTAAATACGTTAGCATAGTTTTCACTATGGGTCGCAAAAAATGGTCCACAAAGGTGGACAAAGGCTCCAATATTGATCCAATGCCTGATATTATAGGCCTACCAGGGGGCGGTTGTTGATTTTTATGAATCTTAGGGAGTCAATAGAAATACGGCATGACTGGATGGCTTGTCTGTAAAAATAAGGCTTCCTGTATAGTAATCCATCCAGCTGAAAGACCTTCTTCCACAAGAGTTTCTATGGTACTTTTAAGCCGCTCTGTAGGGTCTTCTTTCAATGGTCGGTAAAACTTCCTGTCCAAAAGCTGACGCAGACATTCTCCTCTGTATGACTTGATGTCTTAAATTACGACTGCGCCGCACTTGTCTGCTGGCTTAATTATTATCCTTAGATCTTTGCAAGTGTACCTATAGACAATTGTTCTTTTTTAGGAAGATTACAAAAAGGTGTCTTCGTATTTTTACAAAAGGTAGTTACTTCCTCTTGGACAGCCTTCTCAATGTTAAAACTTTAGGAGGCACGCTTGTGATCGGAGGATTGAAGGTACAACGTTTCTTGAGATCTGCATTTTTATCTTGTATTAGACTAGGTACTAATTCCTTATCACGGAAAAAATAGTGTAGGCGAATCTTCCTGAAAAGTTGAGCCAATTCACAGTTAACCTGGAAACTATCTCCAGAATTAGTCTCTACGAAGCCTAGTCCTTGATTAGGAACTCAAGTTTCATCTTCCGTTAACTGCCTATGGCTTAGATTCACTATCAAACTCATTTCGCACTGGTTCCTGCTTGTCTGTTTTTCTTCGTTTGACTCCTGGTCCCCATATATGATGTTGTTGGTTGGTTCCAATGTACTTGGGCTTTCCTTCTTTTGCCTCTAGGTCTGCCTGGGCCAAACCCTAAAAAAGGCTGGTCCTGAATGTTTTGAAAGTTTTGTGGATGTGGCTGGAATTGTGGAGGAGGGAAACCCCAAGGTGTTGGTGGCCACCACTGTTGGAATTGTGGTGTTGGTGTTCCACCACGCCAATTCGCCCTGTGATACCTTCCCCGGCCTCTACCTTTAAACTGTGGTCTATTGTCAGACGTGTCTTCTCCTTCATTGGAACTATCCTCTGTACTGGACCCTGAATAAGAAGAGCCATAACATTTCCCCTTCCTATAGGCAGTTCGAAACCTTGGGAACAGAAATGTTTCACAAATTGTAACAGTGAAAACCTTATATAGCTGATCATGCTCCCTTGTAACTCCAAATATGTAAGCATGACTTCAAGGAAAGTTAAACTGCGCATGATGGAACATATAACCACTTTCAGATGTAAGAAGACCATGACCAAACTGACACGACATTTTGTTGAGAAAGACCACAAGACAGAAGACTTTGTGTAGACAGTATTGAAGAGACCCTTTGTTCCCCCACACATCAGCGACATCGCCTCTTTCCTATTCCAACGAGAACAATGATGGGTCTTCAGATTATCAAGTGATATCACTGGTCTAAACGATGCCATACCTTGGGTGGCACTCTCTAAGAGATGAAGATACCAACTGCAATATACACTAAAAGGAATTCGGCAGTACACTGGGGCACCGACATGCACCGAGAGGATGAGACATGAGTTTACAATTGAACAGATATACAGACATTTAACATGCTGAATAATAAGTATCCTTATCTTAGTACGAGATGCGATTTTTCCATAATTTGTCGTAATCAATTTTCAATGTACCAACGCATATAAATAACTTGCTATTAAAAAACTTGCCATTTCTTATAATATCTCAATCAAAAAAACATGACATAAAAAAAACAACATGAGGACGTACTTTCGTCGTGACTCATAACTCTAAAAATACTAGTGCACCGGAAGGGGCGAATCCTGTATCTAACATTTATCGCCCATTTCGAGTTTGAGGAATTGATATTCGAACTACAATTATCGATAAGCTTGAGAGACATTGTAGTTTCGATTCAGTCATTATCATGCGCGGAATGAACACCGCGAGAGATAGATATACGACCTTTAAGTCACATAAGATTGCTGTAACTGACAATATAAGGCTCTAATTACACAATCCATTAGGCTGGCACAGAATTTTAGTAAAGAATGGGCTGAGCCTAAATGAAAACTTATGACAGAGGACCACACTATTAATTAATAATTATCAGTCTCGATTGTAGATATATGTCAATGATTGTGGATACACAATTACATGACAAAACAATAAATTCCAACAATGAACTACAATTCCCATTGATAATGGCGTGGGTTTATAGTCGATAAATGACGTCGCCAACATGTATTAATCGGTGTGTTAATTCCAACAATGAACTACAATTCCCATCGATAATGACGCAGGTTTGTAGTCAATAAATGACGTCATCAGTATGCGCTAATTGGAGTGTTGATTCGCAACACCTGCATTTTTCATAATAAAAAGATGGCCGGCCTGCAAGTCAGGTACCTCCATCCCAGCAAAGCTCAAATCCGGATGTACCGACGGACCTGTGAGGGCGCAATTTGCATGAGCTGCGAGATTCGTTCAAAGTTATAAACGCTGTGACCTATGCTAATACCGCTGAGGTGTAAACACACTTAAGAATAAGCTGAATGCAGTAGAATGTCAGACTGGCTCAAAGACGGGCAAATGGGGGGACGATTTCCATGAGTTGCGAGATTCGTCTAAATAATAAACGCTGTGACCTACGCTAATACCGCTGAGGTGTAAAACGTGCTTAAGAAAAAGTTTAATGCTGTAGAATGCCAGACTGGCTCAAAGATCGGCACCTAAGCTGCCCCGCTAGAGTTGATTTGCTTTCCTTTTTCTTTTCCTTTACGCCGTTTTCTTTCACATTATACGATAAAACAACAATAATGAACTACAATTCCTATCCATAATGATGGGGGTTGTAATCCATATATGACGTCATCAACATGCGCTACTCGGCGTGTTGATTTACAACACCTTCATTTTTCATGATAAAAAGAGAACATTCGAAACGCCCGATTTACGGTCGAATACAGACTTTTGCACATTTATATGCAAACCTTCCCCAATTTAAGTATAAATTTGAGTGTGCTCAACGGTGACATCTTTTTGACAACAAAGTACAACTAAACTGTATGCCCCCCCAAAATTGAAAAAATTGAAGAAATTGCAGAGAGTAAATAGGTGATTCTAGACAACTTCACAACTGGTTGAGGAGTTCCCCTGCAGGGTCAGCTTAAACCTACACATAGAGCTCTCCCAGGCATGTGACACGCCTTACAACATGAGATAAGAAAGACTAAACAAATGACAATCTCTCACACTTCCAGTTTTAGATATATGGTTTTAGACAGGAATTATTGCACTCCATGTTAGTATGCCAGGCCGGTGATATGTTCTGACGGTCGATATGGGTTCTGAACAGTATGTCTTCTTTTGCAGTCATGAATGGTTTGATAGCATAATATGTAGCTACAACCATGCTTGAATATTTTTTTTTGTCTTGTTTCAAAATCATTGTTTTTGGATAATGGTCATCCCACAGAGCGGGGCCTCTTCAAAACTTGCGCTGGTGCCGAGAGAGGTGAGGTCTAGTCCTCAACATGCACTGGTAAGCATTTCTATACATCCCGACCACTGTTTTTTTACATAATTATAGGCCATAAAAACCTATGGTTTTGAGATACAGATTTATTTTATCCTCACTTACTTTTCAGATGTCGCAAAAACATCATGCCTGTACAGAGGATTTGAACACTGATATAGTAGAATTGAAACAGTATGAACAATATTCTAAGAATTGCAGTGACAAAGTTGTGTATATATAGGTCCTGAAGAAAGGCAGGGAGAACAAATCCTATTTGCTGAAACATGTCGACCGCATAAGCAGCGACTAATTCGTAAACTGCTTTTTTTCACTTCTACACTGTTTTTAAGCAGGATAACAATTCAGAGATTGTACGAAAGAGGATTACCAATACACTTCATCTCTGTTGTTTATCCTATTTTAAATCACACTCTTTTCATTTTTTTGCACTGCACTGAATAAAACTCCAGAGAAAAAAGAGAAAAAAAAGTCCCTTCTATATCTATTTTCACTTGTGAGAACTCCACACGAGGATACAACTCATTCTTTGTGTCCCCTTCCTGGATAGAGGAAGGACGGGAGAGAGTTGTTGGAAACCCAGGTAATGACACTGGGCACTAGAAAGTGTAATGATGGGACACCATCTATCTCGAGCTGGTTCTTGCTAACTTCTTTACTTTACATCTTAACTATCTTTTCTGTATCTCTATTCTTTCTTTGGGTTTCTTGGTCATAAATAAGTCAGCATCATAGTCTGCTAGTGTCTTCAGAATTGTTTCTAGAAGAACGGTTCCCTGTAGGACACGGATTGTATTGTTTCTTTAACATCATAATCATCACCATAAGAAGTTAATTTCAGATCAGTAAACAATCCATCAAAAACACAAAATCAGTTCGTACACATGAGCATTTGTGAATCTGATATCAAAATAGAATTAAATTGTGCTCATTAATAAAGAAAATGGCTCATGGGCTCGTATTCATAGATGCACCAAATACTAATGCCCTCATTACAAGTGGCTAAAGTCAATCCAGAGCAAAAAAACATGAGATGAAATTTGACGAATGATCAGGTCCATTAAACCCCAGACCCGGAAATACCAAACCTCTCTTTCATGCCGCAGTGGGGGCGAGCAGCAGGCGGATAGCAAACAAAGCTCTCTCTGGACCTGCTAAAGTCTGTCCTGGTCTGTTTTCAGACACAGTGGCGTTGTGAATCCCACAGTTTCGCACTTTAAGAGGGGGGTGATGACACAGTTATTAATGCGTCTGTCCTGTGTGACAAAAGTGCTTAAAAACAAAAGTAAGGGAAAACAGTAACAGACGTCAGGGATGCAAAGTTCATCACAGCAAAGATATTATAACAAGGTTGGGAATAGCCGAGCCTTCTTAACCCCCCATGTTGTCCGTGCCTTCACCCCCCGTTGTCCATGATGCCTACCATTTGCAATAGGTCTTACATTTATGCACGTTTGAGCTATTGGCATTGGAAATGACAATGCTCTTTATTTATGTTTTAAAAACCAAAACATAAATAAAAGGCATTGTCATTTACAGAAAGAAGGGTCACAAGATGGAAGAGTAGATGCAAGGGTCAAAGGTCTGATGGATGGAAAAGTAAAACACTATTTGCATGGGTGGGTAAAAGAAAGTGGCTGGAATGATAAAAGGCTAGATAGATGGACGTCCGATAAAGGTGAAAGGATGGATTGGTGGATTGTTAAAAGGAGAGTAAATTTCTGGATCGATGAAGTGTGAGTAGAAGGCTATATGGAAGACTGCATTCATGAAAGGGTAGATGGACGGAATGGTGAAAGGATGGATGGATGGATGGAAGTATGAAAAATGTATAGATAGATGGATGGATTCATAAAAGGCTTAAGGGAGGAAGAGCTAGATGGGTTGAAGGCGGAACGATGGGACCTCATCTAGAGTGGGCAGAGCTTACTCACTTTTTTCACCTGAAGGCGTATGAGGTCTGGATCAAAATGGGGGTGTTATAATGTTATGGCTAATCCCTTGTCCAAACAGCATTGTAGATATCAATCACACAAGCAGGTGTAGTGCCACCAGGGCCACGGGTGCTCAGTGGCCCACTGCACACAATTATGGATGTGTTTTGTTACTTAAACGAGGCCAGAGTGAGTATTTTCCATGCTTCCAGGAGGTCACAAGGCCCCATTACTACTCCATAATTTAAAGACCTCAAAATATCTGCCTCAACAATAACATTTTTCAGGCATTCATTTTGACATAAAATGAACCATATTAATTCCTCGATGCGAGAACAGTTAGAAACTGTTTTGTTTCCAAAGACGGGATTTCTGTGGTCTAAAAGGAGGATGTACCTTGTAGGTATACATTTTGTGGGACCAATACCTTCAATAACTGGAAATAAGCATATTCAGTAATTCTTTACTTTAGAAAAATTACCAGTAGTGTTTTTTTGATCTGTGATGAGTCACTATTGAGCTAACATTGTAATTTCATTCTCAGTTCCTTTCACATGCTAAATTTCGACCTGAACTGGTTCATGAATGGAACTTGTTTGTCTGAATTGGAACCACCAGCCAGTAACGGGACAAGGCTTGCAAACTTACTGGACAGAATCCCCGGGTTTGACATTCCCTCCTTCGACATTCCCCGCATCGATATCAATGAAGAGCTTCAGAAAATCCTCCATCTCACGGTATACGTTGGTCTTTCAGTGGTTGGCATTGTTGAGATATTAGTTAGCGTTAGTCAGGTGTTCGCTGGACTTTTGGGATTTCTCTGCGGAACCTCCAAGAAAAAACGGAACCATTCTGTGTAGATGAGAAGACAAAATACTTTAAAACTATAAAAGTGCACCTGGAGCTGGCATTCACTACGGAGGTAAAATAGAGACATATTGCATGCTTTTGACAATTGTGTTAGCGTATTATGTCAAAAAGAAAGTAAATCTTTGTTGATTTGATTAACCTACCATTCAGGAAAAAGTACTGAAAAATAAATATAGCACATGTAACTACTACCTGTAAATTACGAATCTTAAATGTCATTACAAGGTTCTGGTGACATGGTGGTTCAAATGTCCACAGAATGCCAGTATGCCATTTTAGGTCCAGGATGTATCTTTTACATCTCTTTGTATGCTTTTATATTATGTTGAAACTTTTGTAGGCATACAGTTGATTGAAACTTCATAATATATAATTCATGGCAAATACACAATTAACTTAAAAAGTGAGGTGTTATTTGATAACAATATCTAAACTTATAATATTGTGGATTCAATGATGGTTTTGAATGTAGATAAATAAACAATAAGTGTATTTTGGCTCACTTGCTTTCTTAAAGTTTCTTGCCTCTTTTCTCACCCCACACCCTGGTATATCCCTGTGCCTATTCTCTTGTTCTTCCTGTACATAGCCCCCTTCTGGGCACCATGACAATGCCAACATTCACATGTATTACAAGGTTCTTCAACACAGGACTAGGACTGTTTATGACCAGAAATCACGCTAGTAGATTGTCCTTAAAAAAGATGTTAAATGCATGGAATCATCTTCCAAAAGACGTTGTGGACACTGAGAAAGTATTAATAAAACAAGAGAAAGATCTTAGAGTAACATAGTGTAAGGGCAAAGACAAAGGTGGAGACTAAGTAGAATCTGCTTTGTGGCTTCAAGAAGGTAAGTTGATGTAATATATGGGTCTGAATGTCTGAAATACCAGATATTATTAAGGTTCAGGAGTTCTGGAGGTGTTCTCTTTTACCCAGGGTTGAGATATTTACTGGGTGAGGTAATTATCACTTAGTACTTACTCATAGTGTCTTGGATTGAGGTTCAAGATGTGAATGATTACTGAGTCACAATCCATGTTTTGCTTCTTTTACCGGCATTTTCACCAAATCTATTTCAGCAGGTTTTGCCTGGAAAAATATGTCCGAAATCAACAACGGTTCAATCATTAACACATAATTCATCCTTTTGTAAACTCCTGTTTTTGCAATGGTCAAAATGTAGAACCTGACACATAATCAAACTGTAAGTGTCAATCTGCCGTTTAGTGACAAAAATTGCCATTACCAAGGGAAAATGCCTGACTCTCCAGGTATAACATGCACAGAGTTATACTTTTTCAAATTAAACATTCTCAAGGTAAGCATAGTTTTTCTTCCATTGCTGCCATTTTGTTGTTACCTAACACATAAAATAACCTGTCTTAAAGCTGTCATGAAGGTCATTCAAAATTGCCTATTGTACCAAAAGTATTGATAAACAAACCAAGAACATTCTGGCAAACAACCACTCATCATATGTAGTGAGGTGACCAGGTCCTCCTATAGCTTCATGTTGGTGTACCTGGCTGGATCTCATTGTACGGGAATTCAATCAAGACCAGTGATCTGACCATAATTGTGGAGACAGGAAAGAGGAACCTTCCAGAATTGCCTAACATTTCAACTTTGCCACATCTTCAGCAATACTTTTACTAAGATTACTTTTATGTTTCATTAAAGTATGCTATGTTACATTACTTTACAGTAAAGGCGAAGGGCACTTCTGCTGCCCTACCTCCACATCGAAGTACTGATGGTCATTTTAAGAAATGAGGGGATGGTAGTGAGACAGTTCACTTATTTTTCATGACATTATGATGGGATGCTGAAGTCATGTGCAGAAAATGTTGCTTTCTTAAACAAAAAAGTTAAATGCATGGTTAACATACAATCCTGTTATTCTTTCTGTGTTCATACGAAAAATGCTTTCACAGTGACAGCAATGCTCTCGGAGCATTTATCAGCACACCTGCCAAGCTCATCTATGCAAGGCCCAATTTATTTTAATACAATCATCTAAAAATGAATCCTCACCAGTTTGTGAAAATAAACATAGTAAATGGAGAAATATATGGATTTAAAATGGTAAATGCAGTACCCTGCCAGCAAGAAGTTACACTGTCCCAAATTGCACTTTATATTATTTCTTTATATAAGGTTTTTTAAACCAGCTCTATAGTGTCATGATACTAGAAAACCACATTTTAGAATACGTTTTTAATTTCCCTACAATGTGCTTTGCTATTAAAATTTAACTTAAACAAATAGTTGCATATAGCACATTTTAATTGTACAACATTATCCAGGATAACAACATACATTTTTCAAGATATTGACTGGCTTACCTGCAGTCTAAGGCAAATGAAGAATACTAAATGGATGACACTCAAATACTCTAGAAGATCGTTTCTACAGAGTACTAAAAATCAATTAATAAATCAAGTAATACAAAAAAATCAATCATAAGTAAAATTGGTTTCATTCTGTTTACCTGTATTTTTTTCCGTAGAGGAGGGCAAGGTTTCAAATGTTAGTTTCAATGGGAAAAGTCATGTTTACCTTTCCCACTTGATGGATCTGCACGAAACGTGCCATGCCAAACCCAAATCGGATGAGATTCTGTTCTTGGAAAGTTTGTAGTGATTCATCAAATAACATCTAAGTCAAAAAGAAACCAACAAAAAGTTTTTATTATGGAAACTCAGACCTGACCATATATATTTACTACTGGCAGTTGCCAGTAGGTAGTTATAGTTAGGATCATGTTTCCAAAGGATAAGCAAATTTTTACTTGCCTACATCTTTGGCAGCGTTTGATGAATCTTCATGAAACTTTCCAAATAAAGTGCCCCCTGGTTGTAGTTGTGCATTGAAAGTTTTGGGGTGATCATCAAGTAGGGGCGGATAAAAGGGGGGGTCAATAAAAATGTGTGTCCCATGTTAATTCCAATAGAGTCTTTAGACACTCCTGCAGCCCAACCCGATAGATGGATTTACACCAAATTTGGTAGAAAGGTAGATTTTATTCTGAAGATCATGTATTTTCTTATTTGATGTTTATCCTTTCAGTAGTTTTGGCGATACTAAAGGAAACCCAGGTGTGTATATCTGAGCACAGATCTCATGGTGGGAATGGATTGGTTGCCTACACTTCAACCAGGAAGCGTTGGCAGCCATCTTGGGACACATTTACATGATAGCACCCCATTGAAATGCATTGAATGGCAGGTTTTGAGGGTCATAAAAAATGAGAACATATAAAGTGTAATAACAGATTTTAATTACAGTATACATTATTAGATGATGCTACCATGCTAATTTTAGGAATTGAGGTGTGTTCTAAGGTGAGTATACCCTGTGGAAAAGCCTTCGGCTGGGATTTCAAGAATCATGTTTGAGAGAAAAAGGATTTCTCATGATTTTCCCATAAAGATTATGGAATGTGCTCCAGAAATTAAAATGAGAGCTTATTTTCTGTAAATGCACACTATCCTCCTCATTCATATGAAAATGAAGTCTGACATTCCCAGTAAATCACGTACTACCAACAGGAGCAGCCTGCCATTTGATTACCAGAGTGTTCTAAAGAACAACTAGAGTGCTAATAGTGTTACATATGATAAAAGTATGTCACACCTGAAGATATGTTTATAGAATTAAACAAACTGGTCAAACTTAAAACATTTAATTGAGAAAGGAATACAATAAGGGTGTTCATTTTGTCATAGAAATTATGGTTAGTGCTATTAAGAGAAAAATTAGGGCACATTTTAAGTGAGTTATCAAATATCTTCCTCTTGTATTTTATTAAAACATTTTGACATGCAACTTGCATTTAACACCAGCAGCAAACTGCCAGTTAACTCCCTCGAAGTGATGTAGCAATAGCCCCTGCTGCCCCCGCGGTGAAGGGGGGCCATCGAGCTCCAGGGGGCCCCCTCCGGCACTGTGAATAGGCGGTGGCTGGGAGCTCCTGACTGGGGCCGGAGTGAAGGGGGTACCCTCAAGTTTTCTTGCGCCACTGCTCCCTGGTGATCAGCAGCTTTCTACAGTATTGTAATGAGCAACTTGAGTGCCAACATTCTGATATTATGCCAATAGTGTGGCACATCTGAATGCCATCTTGATGGAATTAAAGTAGAACACTGAAAGCATTTTCTACTGAGAATACTGCAGTAAATGAGGAAAATAGGGAGCTTCATAACAAATAAGTCTTCCAACATGGTCACCAGAGAAAATAGAGCCTATATATAGCACAAATATCACTTAAATGAAGCCCAAGTATAGCCCATTGATAGAAGTGTGCAAAACACGTATTATTTGTTTTTGTGCAGTTTTATATAGCACAGACTCGACCCAAAGGTATAGGAGTGCTTACCATGAGCATCAGTTACATTACACAAGGACACATTCAGTTTGGTTATAGGTATGGGGAGATGAAGTGATTTTTGCAAAATCACAAGATGTCGAGCTGACACTGAAACTCGAACCTGGTTCCCCAGTTGCAAAGTCTGCAGCTATGGCTGTAACGTCATATCCCCACCCCCACCCACCCCCATACGTGAAACACATAATCAAGTGATCAACTGGATAATAAAACATAAAGATAGCAAATTATTTAAAAGTGCTTTGTCGTTATTTGAGAACTCAGAAAATATTTCCTTATTTCAGTTGTTTAGAGCACTAACCATACTTTGTATGGGAATAAGATCCTCTCATTGAGGAGGGTGCAGAGGCAACAAGCTGACCACGCTAAGCAGGTGAGGGGGCAGTGGTAGCAAATCGGACCATGGAGGACAGGATAAAGGGGGAAGAAGCAACAAACCAACCATGTAGTATAGGCACGCAAGGCTGTGCAATATAAAAGACCATTGAGGGCAGAAGGTAGAGGGAGTGGCAGTACAACCATACATGGCAACAGACCCGATTCAGGCAGGAGACTCCAGATGTTCTTAAGCCTTAAAGAGGTTTCTTTTTCTGTCTGCTGCTTAAAATCTCCTCTTTTTGAATGTAAGTCAAAGGGAAAAATCAAATCTCCAGGTTTTTTTTCAAAATGTCCCTCTTACCAAGTTGAAAATGTTGGCAAGTATGTACATTGGATAATGGAGGGCAGGAGCAATGGGGCAGAGACATGGACTCGGATAAGAGAGGGCAGCAGGGAGATGGGCAGAGGCACCAAAATGGTCGTACAGGGCAGCCGTCAGGGTTTGCAGCAGCACAATACACCACACAAGGCAAGCGAGATGTCATTTCAGCACAACTGACCATTGAAAGCAATAGGGAGGGGACAGGGCCATGCACATTGACAACACAGAGCAGAGGAGAAAGAGGCAAGGGCAGTAAGCTGACCATACCGGACAGACAGGAGGGACAGTCGCAGCATAATGGGCCATGAAGGGCAGGAGAGGCGTCAGGGGCACGACAGCAGACCAGACAAGGCACGAGGGAGGGGATAGTGGTCTGCAAATGGAAAACGGAGGGCAGGGCACAAGGGTGCAGGTCAGGAGCAGGAAGCTGACCATGAAAGGCAGGTGGATAAGCACTGGAAGCACAACATACCATGGAGGGCAACTGTGAGACTATAATAGCACACATACAGACAACGGAGGGAAGGTGGAAGGGGATCAGGGGTAGCAAACAGACTACACTTTGCAGGAGGGAGGGGCTGTGGCAGCACTGAAGACCATGCATGGCAAGCGGGAGGGTTAATGGCAGCATAATAGCCATTTAAGAGGGAGGGGTCAGGGGCATGTACACAGGACCATGTAAGACAGAAGGGAGGAGTAGGGGCTGAACACAGACAAAAGAGGGAAGGGGCTTCACAATAGACTATACAGGGCAGAAAGGAGGCACAGTTCTAGCACAACAGAGCATGGAGGGTAGAAGTGAGGGGCAGCAAAATGGATCATGGAGGATAGCAGAGAGGGGATATGGGCATGGAACTTGGACAGGCCGGGTGGAGGTGGCAAAGACAGATGTGGTCAGTGGCAGCTCAACAGAACACTCAGAGTAGATAGGAGGGTGGCAGGTCCATGGAATATGGTGGGCAGAAAGATGGGAGCAGGGACAGGCACACTGACTTTGGAGGGCTAGGGAAAAGAGATTAAGGGCACAAAGATAAGCACAGAGGCTAAACAGGACGGCAATGAGGGGGTATAGAATAGGGGAATGGAGGGCAGGAGGAGTAGGCAGTAATATTAAGGTAAATGAGGGCAGTGGCAGCACGTCAGATCATGCAAGGCGGGGCAACGGGGCTGGTGCATGGACTCGGACAAAAGACGGTAGGGAGGGGGTGGCTGTGGCAGCAAGCTAACTGTTTAGGTCAGGCGGTAAGGACTGTGGCAGAACAACAGCCACACATAGCTGGAATGAGCTGGAATGACAGAGCAGGGTCATGGACTTGGACAATGGATGGCAAGGAGGGGGCAGGTGCCGCAAGCTTGAGTGGTTCAGAAAAGGGGGTGGTGATGAACAGAGTGCCTGAATTAAGCAGACCACTCTTACCGAGTCCAAAGATCAGGGCTTGATCCATCACCATTTTTTAGCTCACTGCACCATCCCAGCTCAGAACTTGGCTATATGCAAATTAGTCTGTTCCTGTCCCAGTGCATGATGGGAACAGGGCAAACCAAACTACCAAGCCAATTCTTATACTGGGAAGGAAACAAGCTTCCGGGGACCGGTTTCTGCCATTTCAGGCGTCGTCGGCCCGGCTTGCTTAAATCCTGATGGTGCACTGAGCAAGGGACTCACATCTGAGTATACCCTTCCACGCTTATGGTGGACAAAATGATTCAGAAAAGGGGGTGGTGATGAACAGAGTGCCTGAATTAAGCAGACCACTCTTACCAAGTCCAAAGATCAGGGCTTGATCCATCACCATTTTTTAGCTCACTGCACCATCCCAGCTCAGAACTTGGCTATATGCAAATTAGTCTGTTCCTGTCCCAGTGCATGATGGGAACAGGGCAAACCAAACTACCAAGCCAATTCTTATACTGGGAAGGAAACAAGCTTCTGGGGACCGGTTTCTGCCATTTCAGGCGTCGTCGGCCCGGCTTGCTTGAATCCTGATGGTGCAATGAGCAAGGGACTCACATCTGAGTATACCCTTCCACGCTTATGGTGGACAAAATGATTCAGAAAAGGGGGTGGTGATGATCAGAGTGCCTGAATTAAGCAGACCACTCTTACCGAGTCCAAAGATCAGGGCTTGATCCATCACCATTTTTTAGCTCACTGCACCATCCCAGCTCAGAACTTGGCTATATGCAAATTAGTCTGTTCCTGTCCCAGTGCATGATGGGAACAGGGCAAACCAAACTACCAAGCCAATTCTTATACTGGGAAGGAAACAAGCTTCCGGGGACCGGTTTCTGCCATTTCAGGCGTCGTCGGCCCGGCTTGCTTGAATCCTGATGGTGCAATGAGCAAGGGACTCACATCTGAGTATACCCTTCCACGCTTATGGTGGACAAAATGATTCAGAAAAGGGGGTGGTGATGAACAGAGTGCCTGAATTAAGCAGACCACTCTTACCGAGTCCAAAGATCAGGGCTTGATCCATCACCATTTTTTAGCTCACTGCACCATCCCAGCTCAGAACTTGGCTATATGCAAATTAGTCTGTTCCTGTCCCAGTGCATGATGGGAACAGGGCAAACCAAACTACCAAGCCAATTCTTATACTGGGAAGGAAACAAGCTTCCGGCGACCGGTTTCTGCCATTTCAGGCGTCGTCGGCCCGGCTTGCTTGAATCCTGATGGTGCAATGAGCAAGGGACTCACATCTGAGTATACCCTTCCACGCTTATGGTGGACAAAATGATTCAGAAAAGGGGGTGGTGATGAACAGAGTGCCTGAATTAAGCAGACCACTCTTACCGGTAGCTTGTATCCTTTCTGGTGAAGAATTGGCTTGGTAGTTTGGTCTGCCCTGTTCCCATGATGCACTGGGCCAGGGACAGACTAATTTGCATATAGCCAGGTTCTGAGCTGGGATGGGCAGTGAGCTAAATAACGGTGATGGATCAAGCCCTGATCTTTGGACTGGGTAAGAGTGGTCTGCTTAATTCAGACACTCTGTTCATCACCACCCCCTTTTCTGAATCGTTTTTGGCCACTATAGGTGTGGCAGGGTATACTCAGACATGAGTCCCTTGCTCACTGCTCCATCAGGATTCAAGCAAGCCGGGCCGACGAGGCTGAAATGCCAGAAACCGGTCCCCGGTAGCTTGTATCCTTTCTGGTGAAGAATTGGCTTGGTAGTTTGGTCTGCCCTGTTCCCATGATGCACTGGGCCAGGGACAGACTAATTTGCATATAGCCAGGTTCTGAGCTGGGATGGGGCAGTGAGCTAAATAACGGTGATGGATCAAGCCCTGATCTTTGGACTGGGTAAGAGTGGTCTGCTTAATTCAGACACTCTGTTCATCACCACCCCCTTTTCTGAATCGCAAGCTTGAGTGGGGCAGTACAATGTCAGACCAGACCCTGCATTCTAATCCCCCACCCACTGTGCATTGCAAGGGGCATCTTACTTAACAATAAAAAAACTTAGGAATTCACTGAAAAAACAAAGGTTACAGGGACGTTATAGTTAGGAAATAGAATTTTAAAAATCTTAGAAATTCACTGAAAAAACAAAGTTTACATAAGCGTTGGAGTTAGGCTCAGATTTCACTCTTACAAAACCACTAACATTCAGCTGTAATAGTTATCTGAGCTAACTATAACTTATGCCCCAGCAATGCACTGCTTATGATCTCACATATGACATCATCATGACAGGGTCAGTGACATCACTGATCACTTCTCAAATGACATCACTGATGATATCATCCAGCAACCCTCTCACACGCCCACTCATACCACTATACAACCATGCAAACACCTACTGAAACACCAACACAACCACTCACATACCCATTCACAGACTCATACAAGTACTTCCACAACCACTCATTCTTCCATTGGGCCACTCACACACTCATTCAGTCACTCACACAACCAGTCCCACACCCATGCAGCCACTCATACAACCACACTCACCCATACACCTACTCACACACAGACATATTCATCTATAAGCCACTCACACACCCACTCAATCACCCATACAGCCTCTCAACACAGCCAGTCACTCAACCATAAATGCACTAACACACCCACCCACACAACCACTTACATACCCATTCACACATCCACACAAGTACCCCCATATCTGCTCACTCCCCCATACAGCTAGTCACACAGACACTCACTCTCTAATACAGCCACTCACACACCAACTCGCTTAACCAAACAGCCACTCAAATAGCCAATCCTTTACCAATACACCCACTTACACACCCAGTCACTCACTCACACACCCATTCAGCCACCCATACAGCCTCTCACACACCCACTCACACACCCACAAAACCACTTGCACACTCACTCACACACCTATACAAACACTCAAACACCCACTCACACACCCATTCAACCACTCACACAACTACTCGCACACCCACAGAGTTAGTCAGAAATCCGCTCACTCACACACACAGCCACTCATGCATGCAATCACACCCATACATCCACTGAGAAAACTACTCACACACTGACACAGTCTCTCAGATCACATATGTTAGAAATATTATCACTTATTGCTAGTACAACTAGCAAACTAATCTTTTTTGTGTAGTAGGTTAGTATATGTATATGTGTTTAACACTTATAAATTCTTAGAAAACACACACTCACTTGATGATACCATCAGTGATGACATTTGGGATGGTATCAGTGATGTCATTGGTGATGTCACTGACCATGTCATGAGTAATGTAACATGTGAAGTCATAAGCAGAGCACTGCGGGGGCGTAAGTTATAGTTAGCTCAGATAACTAGAAATACTGTATTTCACTGGTTTTGTAGGAATGAAATCTGACTCTAACGAGAATATCCCTGTAAACTTTGTTTTTTTCGTGAATTTCACAGGTTTTGTACAAGTGAAATGCCAGCCTAACTATAACGTTCTTGTAACCTGTGTTTTTTTATGTGAATTTCTAAGGTTTTTTAAATGCTAATTCCTAACTACAATGTCCTAGAAACCTGTGTTTTTTCAGTGAAAAAAAAAAATATATATATATATATACGGACCCCTTCTCCGACAAGTTGGAAGCTGCCTTCAAATCTTTGTACCCGGACGTCCTGTTGGGAATTCTGGCGGCTACCCCCTGGAGTGTGGATATTTACAGAAGCCGAAGCACTACGGCGGTCTAACTGCGGCGTGGAGTTGTGTCGGCTGATGCGGCACACTGAGCGGGTCCCGCCATTGATGTTTGGTGAGTGATTGAGCACGGATCCAGGTGGGGAAGTTTCAAGAACGGCTATAATCTGCAGACGTTAAACGGATATAACACCCTGTTTTTCACCTGCTAAATTTGAAGTATACTGCACAGAGAGATCAACATGTCTGACGAACTAGACAGGTTACGGGAGGAAGCTGCTGTTAATTTATTTGACGGCTTAACCAGTGACAAAAACTACACTAAAACGCCTACCCATGAGAAGGCTCAGACTGAGCAAATAAGAAATTTGAAAATTATATTTAAGGAATTAGAAAGACTAAAGAAGTTGGAATGCACCAAGTGGTGGGAGCACAAATCGCTAAGTAAATATGAAGAAGTAGGTTGTGTTCCGCGCGGACTACGCATTCTTTTGGCGCCAAGTTTTGAGAATCCCGATCCCAAAATGTTACAGGAGTGGGGGGAGAGCAATTTGGCTGCCTCGATGAACTTAGTGTGTATATTGATAAAATATGCGGCAAAAGATCGGATCAGATTACTGGAAAAAATTAAAGAAATTGAAACAGAGTTGGTAACACGCGCTGAAGCAGAAGCTGATGAAATAAAAAAATTATCCGATATAATGAATGAGCGGCTAAGGAAACACGAAGAAAAAATTAAAATCCGCAAGGCTACTAAATTTACTCGTGATGCAAATGACTATCGTGATGGTAAAATCTTTACTTTTTCAAGAAAATATGATCCAGCTAAAAGGCAGGCTGTTAGTAAAAAGAATGCAAACACTAATGCCACTGCTATGCCCAGTACTAGCATCAACACCAGCATACAGACTGGTATGCAATCCAGGATATTACCAACTAGCTTGGAAAACAATGAAACCATCGAAACGATAAGCCTTGACTCTGACACGGATTCAATTAGGAGTGATTCCAGCAACATTTCAACCGCTTCATCTTCGTCGTGTTTGGATTTAAACTTAGTAGGACTGACAAAACTCAGTTTACAACAGGAGATGGATTTTCTTGTGGAAGAAAGATTACAGACTTTACGGCCGAGGCAGCAGTTATCGCAAATAAACAAAGGAGGAATAAGCGGAGAAAAGAAAGGCGCCACAAGCGGCAACAACAGCAACAGTGCCCAACCACAAAACAAAAAGAAAAAAAATTGGGCGAAACGCCGCTAGACGATAACACCATAATAAACCTCTCTAATGTCACACTAAGCAAGGCGGAAGAACAGTTATTATCTTTAGGACTAAATTACTGTCCAGTCCAAAGTTTTAACTATGCCATGACAGGGTTGATTTATTTTGTTATATAAGAAAATTGAAATTTAAAAAGCATTTTGCGTTAAAATCTGCTAAAGAGACCTCAGTTGCGAAGGGAAATCCTGATGAACTTAACACCGATGGTGTCAGTGCGCTTGCAGCATCAGATGCGCATACATTTCTGGATGCCTATGATTTAAACACTTCTATTAATGACACCGTATCTGACCCTGATGCCTCCACACAAGCATGTTTGAGCAAGATTTCCATTGTACAAAAGGGAGCAGGGCTAAGCCCGTTTAAGAGCAAATCTAAATATGATGTGTTCCATGACTGCGTCACTAATGACATTCAGAAATTGTACATACAGACCAACACTAAATCCAAAAAGAAGGTTACACATATGAAGAGAGAATATGTGAAGTTAATAAAGAAACTTGGTGAAAATCATGAAATAGTAGTAAAAAAATCGGACAAGGGGGGCAATTTGGTTATTTGGCCTAAGCAGGATTACATCACAGAGGCCAAACGCCAGCTGAATGACCCCCTGTGTTACAAGTTAACTACCCAGAAAGAGTATTCTAATGCCAAAGGCAAGTTACAACAGATGCTAGCACAGTGGAAAAGAGAAGGACTCATCTCCTCTGAGGAATATATGTTTATGCACACGGAATTTCCCATCATGCCGGCACTATATCTAATTCCCAAAGTGCATAAAGGTGTAGTGCCGGTGCCTGGCAGGCCAATAGTCTCAGCCATCAAAAGCATGGGTGAGAAGGTTGGCCAGTACATAGACTTTTTCCTTCACGATATTGTTAAAAATCTTTCTAGCTATGTACGTGACACCAGTGACTTTTTGCTCAAAATTGCTGATATTGAATGGGAAGAAGACATGTGGTTAATTTCGCTAGATGTTGAAGCGTTATATACCAGTATTGATCATGTTCAAGGCCTAAATGCTATTCAATATTATCTGGCCAGAAGACCCATAGCGCTTTATGAACACAACAAGGTCATTCTGGGACTCATTGAGTGGTGTCTGTACAATAATTATTTTACCTTTGGCAAAGACATCTATCGACAGTTAAGAGGAGTGGCGATGGGGGCCTGTTTCTCCCCCAGCTACGCGTGCTTGCACGTCGGCTGGTGGGAGGAGCAGGTCCTCGCGGTACTACACTCTGTCTGGATGAACAATCATGTGAAATGTTATCTAAGATATATAGATGACATATTTATTGCATGGAAAGGATCTAAAGATGATGCACTACTGTTTATAGAGAGTATTAACAGCAACTCCATGAATCTGAACTTCACAGCCCACATTGATAGACAGTCTATACAGTTTTTGGACGTAGCAGTTTACATTGCTAACTCTAAGTTAAATACTACATTGCACAGAAAATCTACAGCTGGGAATATGACTCTCCATGCGGCTAGTATGCACCCCAAACACACCATAGCAGGGATACCGTATGGTGAGATTCTCAGGCTTAAGAGAATATGTAGTTCTCCCTCTGACTACGAAAACTGCCTCAAAGATCTGTTAGCACGTTTAAGAGTCAGGGGATACTCTGATACTATCTTGAACACGGCAGTCGAGAAGTCTAAGTTGAGATCTAGACAAAGTCTCTTTCCAGAATCTCGACTAGAATCAGACCAGGAGATTAGCCTTGAAACTCAAGAAGATTGTCCACGCATGATTACAGCTTTCAGTAGTGAGGAAAGGAAATTAAAAGCAATATTAAGAAAGAATTGGCCTATTGTTCTTAGTGACCATATTCTGAACACTAGGTTACCGGCCAATCCTATCATCACCTTCAGAAAGGCCAGAAACATGGGTTCTGCTTTGGACAAAGCGGCCCCTGAATTAAAATCTAAAATTCCCTGGTTAAAACCATCTAGGGGTTTTTTCAAATGTTCCAGCTGTCGCGCATGCAGGTTCGGCATTAATACCTTGCACTACTCTACTCCCTTTGATGTAGAACCTAGATCCATCATTGGTAATTTTAATTGCAAGACCGACCATGCTGTTTATGTCCTGACGTGCACCTGTGGGCTAAGATATGTGGGAAGTACCAAGCTCCGGGTGCACGTCAGGATTTTACAACATCTACGCGCTATTTTGCATAATGACCCGGCTTATCCGGTAGCCCGTCACTTCAAGAGAATTCACAACAATGACCTCTCTTGTTTGAAATATTTTGTGATTGGAGCTATACCCCCTCTTAAAAGAGGTGGGGACCGGGAATCACTTTTAAGACAGCTTGAAACAAAAATGATTCTGGAATTAGCTACTCGTTGGCCCAATGGATTGAACAACATTGAAGAGATGCATCATTTTTTATGATGCCTTTTCTTATCTTGCTGTCCCTTCTTATGCATAATAATATGGCCCAGCATCCATGACTTATTCCCTCTTAGTTAGGTTCCCTATTTCGAGGTTGAGGCTGGGTCTATACACTATTCCCTGTATATATAGAGACATAGAGATATACATGCACATATATCTGTCCTCCTACTCAGTTATCTAATATACAGACAGACTGTAGTATAGGCAATACTATCTGCATTTTCCACCTATCATGTATTTATTTCTCCCTCTGTGTAATTTTTGCTGGTAATGCATGTGTATATATATTTTTGTATATACTTTTTTGCAATCTTATACATGTATATAGAAATATAAAATTAGACTGATGTGTATGGTTCCTATGTATGTATATACATATATATATATATATTTTCCTTAATATGTTTTCCTTGGTATTTTTCTATTGACTGCCTATTTATTTATGACAGGCATCCATAATTGTTTATCACAAGTTTATTCTCATGTGTATGTATATATATATATATATATATATATATATATATCCAACACAAGTTTTCAAAATTGTTGGCACTCCACTCAGAGGTTGCTTTTCAAATTATTTAATGATAACAATTGAGATCGCCTACGCGTTTCGAACTGGAGCGTTCTTGATCACGGCATAATTTTAGACAGTCAGTCCTTCTTTGCTTTCGCATTAAATACACATGTAAGCAGCTGTGCATTGTGGGCCTTGTAGTGCAGTTTTTTTACATGTGTGCATTTGAACAATTTAATTCATTGGACAAATGAGTGCATTATCTATTATTTCATTCAAATACACTTGTACCTTAAGAAATAGGTTCTTGGGCTTAGTGCCCTTTATGTATTTTTCTATTTACAGGTGTATTGTAGCAGATAAACAGATCTGAATATTTCTCCCTTTGCCTATGTGGCCTTGCGGCGAAATGCTTCCCATGCGCTAGTATCATTAGTTAGCGCATTATTCTCTGATATGTCCTTGTGTGTTTAATCAGGGGTTATATTAACTGTGGACAGCTGTATATATATGCATGTACAGGTGTGATTGGGAGCATTTGAGGTTCACGGGCTATGATGGCACCAGCGTGAAAGTGTTTCCCCTGCGACGAGGTAGAGCGCGAAGGAATATATATATATATATATATATATGTATATTTCAATGTACATATATATATATCACTGTATTATAACTAAGGTGTAATTGTGGGGTTTGTAACAATAACAATTTTTTGGGAGATTAATTAGTTTTAAGAGATGATGTATGCTCATGGATTATATACAGTCTATTGATCTCAGGGATCTGAGAAGTTTTTTATATCATGATGTTTTTATCTCTTTTACCATGATCAGTATTGCACTTTCTCTCTTGCATATTTGCACATATTTTACTCTCACATAGCACTTTATTATCTATCACTGAATTTTAATCTGACTTGGCACATATCGCGTAACTGAGGTATTACTAAAGGCGCATTATATTTAGGCTGTATTTACCGCCATATTGTATACGTCAAAAAGCATTTTATATTATTGTCTTGTATTTATACAGACAATTTCTTTGGATTTTGATGATACAGTTGTGTATGTGTGTGTGTATACATACGTATATATACTATTAATACTTTTAGAGTCACATACGCGAATTTTGGATTCATCCAGTTATATGATAATGTGCTCACTCAATTACATTTGCTTCAGTGGTAGTATTTCTTCACTGTTTTTTCATCACATGATGTATTACGTCATTGTGAGGGGGTGTTTCCTTTACACTGCATAAAATAGGCATTCTGTCTGTTGTTCATGTTGCAGCGTGATCAAGGGCATAACTTGCCAGAAACGCGTAGCTGATCTCTGTGAATCAATAAACTCACTGATGCCGATTCGTTGTGGTCCGTCTCCCTTGTTTGCTGGTGTGCGAGGCTGTGCCTGAGACATCGAGAGATCGAGGAGGAGCTACATGATATATATATATATATATATATATATATATATATATATATATATATATATATATATATATATGAACCAAAACACCCAACTCCCACAGAGACTCCATGGAAAGCAGGCACGGACACGAAGTGGCATTGGATTCGGTATTTATTTTTCAGTGCAGGCTGCCCTCAATCCCGAGCACAAGGAGAGACACGTTTCAGCCTTCAAGAGGCCTTTGTCAATCTGTATATATATATATATATATATATATATATATAGTACCAAGAAAGAAGTGACTCAAACAGATAGATTCACCAAAGAACAAAAATATATTTCCACTACAATGTTTCGGCTTCCACCATCCTCAGGTAGTACAAGATGGTTTGCTCAGTGGCTGCACAAATGACACAGCTGAATTTTCAAAAAGCATCATGAGTGAAGATTCCATTTGGAATGTGGAATCAATGCAGTCCTGAGAGCTCTTGACATATGCAGTAATCAGGTTGTATTGTCAGTAATTTCAGTCCATGTAGATGCAGTGATTTTAAATGGTACATCCAGATGTCTCTGGAGTCCAGTAGTTCTTCTTTTGAGACATGTTCCACTGGGAAAGTCCTCAAATCTGATAGTAAATGATCCACAAGGTTAAAATGATTGGCTACAGGCTGGTCAATTTTCTTATTAATTATTGCCGATGTGTGGTTCCTGAATCGTATACGATGGTCATTCACTGTTCACTTTCATTCACTGGCCTACATAATGTTTTTTACAGCTTTGTCATTGGCACTGAATCACATAAATAATGCATGTTGAGGGACATGTAAGATGCTGTCTTATTCCATAGGTCCTTCTCATAACAGAACTAGCTGCTGATGATGTTTGTAAAAGATATTCACACGTGATTCACCTTTTAGAGTCACAGCAATGAGATATCGTAAATTTGGAGCTCAGCGGTAAGCAATGACTGGTGGTTTCGGAAAAACCTTTTGCAATTTTTCACAAGTGGACAGTAAGTGAAATGTTTTTTGCATTATATTTCTATAGTTGGGAGCTGATGGATGTTAGTCAACCACCAATGGAGTTCTGTTACTTTTGTTTCTGCAATTGGTATTCCAAATAAGTGCTTCTCTGGGTAACGGCAAAGACTTGTCAATGTGTTGCTGTATGATATGCAGAGGATAGCCTCGCCTTTTAATAAAGTAGCAAGCTCCCGTAGATGGTCTTTACAGGTTTCCTCATTGCTACAGATGTGTCTTATTCTGAGTGCTTGGCTGTAGATGATGCTCAGTGAGTGATATGAAATCCAGTTTAGATACAAATGAGCATCTGTGGGCGTATGGTACAGATCAGTTGTAATTTTTTGTTCATGCATGGTGAGTAGCACATCCAGAAAAGGGAGATGATGCTTCTGTTTAGTATTGCTGCTGGTAAATTTGATGGTAAGATGGATATTGTTGATATAAGCTGTAAATTGTTCCAATGTTCTACTTCCTGCATTCCATATTATAAATATGTCATCAATGTATCATAGCCGTACCAGTGGTTTGATGCTAGAAGTAGCAAGTATACAGTTCTCTAGTTTGCCAATGAAGATATTTGCATAGGATGGAGACATCCGAGTGCCCATGGAAGTCCTTTGTATCTGCAGATAGTGTTTATCATTGCATGTAAAATAATTGTTGGATTTAAGGATAATGCTTGCAAAGTTGGTAAGCACATTATATATATATTTATTTTGTTTTCTCTGATGGGTATGTTTGCGGCGTTTATCCAGAACGCCGTGGGTGCTCGTTGGTCGCAAGCACCCAGGTAAAAGTATGAAAACAACTCCTTGCGCTTACTTCTCCACACAGAGACGGCATTCCTCGTAGTGCAAATAACTTTTTTTTTTTATTCCTTGGCAGAGAAGCATCTACGCATTTCAACTTCCACTGAGCCTTGTTCACAACGCCATACAATTGTGGCAACCACCTTTTTAACAAACATGCATTAGGTGACATAGAAAGTGGACTTTTCTTCAACTTAAGCAAAGAGCGTTAATAGCGGCCATATTGTAAAGTACAATACTACATTGTATCACCTTTCTCTGGCATTTATAATACCTATGAGAAGTTCTACAAAACAATGATTATGCCCCATTAAACCAAATGCCATATATTTAAAACAATGCTTTATAATATTCTAAAAAAGAAAATTATAATCATAGCTAATCTATATCAAATTTAGTCAGATAAATGGTATTCCACAGTTTTGCCCCCTTAGGTGCCACAATTGGTAATTCAAGTCTCCTTAGAGGCCATCTTGTAATATACAACAAGGGGTGGTGAGGGACAGAGTCTCTGAATTAAGCAGAATACTCTCACCCAGTCAAGAGATCAGGGCTAGATCCAACACCGTTTTTTAGCTCATTGCACCATCCCAGTTTCAGAACCTGGCTGTATGCAAATTAGTCTGTTCCTGTCCCAGTGCATGATGGGAACAGGGCAAACCAAACTACAAAAGCCAATTCTTACACTGGGAAGGAAACAAGCTTCCGGGGACCGGTTTCTGGCATTACAGCCGTCTTCGGCCCGGCTTGCTTGAATCCTGATGGTGCAATGAGCAAGTGACTCATGTCTGAGTATACCCTTCCACGCTTAGGGTGGACAAAATTATTTACAACAAGGGGTGGTGAGGGACAGAGTCTCTGAATTAAGCAGAATACTCTCACCCAGTCAAGAGATCAGGGCTAGATCCAACACCGTTTTTTAGCTCATTGCACCATCCCAGTTTCAGAACCTGGCTGTATGCAAATTAGTCTGTTCCTGTCCCAGTGCATGATGGGAACAGGGCAAACCAAACTACAAAAGCCAATTCTTACACTGGGAAGGAAACAAGCTTCCGGGGACCGGTTTCTGGCATTACAGCCGTCTTCGGCCCGGCTTGCTTGAATCCTGATGGTGCAATGAGCAAGGGACTCATGTCTGAGTATACCCTTCCACGCTTAGGGTGGACAAAATTATTTACAACAAGGGGTGGTGAGGGACAGAGTCTCTGAATTAAGCAGAATACTCTCACCCAGTCAAGAGATCAGGGCTAGATCCAACACCGTTTTTTAGCTCATTGCACCATCCCAGTTTCAGAACCTGGCTGTATGCAAATTAGTCTGTTCCTGTCCCAGTGCATGATGGGAACAGGGCAAACCAAACTACAAAAGCCAATTCTTACACTGGGAAGGAAACAAGCTTCCGGGGACCGGTTTCTGGCATTACAGCCGTCTTCGGCCCGGCTTGCTTGAATCCTGATGGTGCAATGAGCAAGGGACTCACGTCTGAGTATACCCTTCCACGCTTAGGGTGGACAAAATTATTTACAACAAGGGGTGGTGAGGGACAGAGTCTCTGAATTAAGCAGAATACTCTCACCCAGTCAAGAGATCAGGGCTAGATCCAACACCGTTTTTTAGCTCATTGCACCATCCCAGTTTCAGAACCTGGCTGTATGCAAATTAGTCTGTTCCTGTCCCAGTGCATGATGGGAACAGGGCAAACCAAACTACAAAAGCCAATTCTTACACTGGGAAGGAAACAAGCTTCCGGGGACCGGTTTCTGGCATTACAGCCGTCTTTGGCCCGGCTTGCTTGAATCCTGATGGTGCAATGAGCAAGGGACTCATGTCTGAGTATACCCTTCCACGCTTAGGGTGGACAAAATTATTTACAACAAGGGGTGGTGAGGGACAGAGTCTCTGAATTAAGCAGAATACTCTCACCCAGTCAAGAGATCAGGGCTAGATCCAACACCGTTTTTTAGCTCATTGCACCATCCCAGTTTCAGAACCTGGCTGTATGCAAATTAGTCTGTTCCTGTCCCAGTGCATGATGGGAACAGGGCAAACCAAACTACAAAAGCCAATTCTTATACTGGGAAGGAAACAAGCTTCCGGGGACCGGTTTCTGGCATTACAGCCGTCTTCGGCCCGGCTTGCTTGAATCCTGATGGTGCAATGAGCAAGGGACTCATGTCTGAGTATACTCTTCCACGCTTAGGGTGGACAAAATTATTTACAACAAGGGGTGGTGAGGGACAGAGTCTCTGAATTAAGCAGAATACTCTCACCCAGTCAAGAGATCAGGGCTAGATCCAACACCGTTTTTTAGCTCATTGCACCATCCCAGTTTCAGAACCTGGCTGTATGCAAATTAGTCTGTTCCTGTCCCAGTGCATGATGGGAACAAGGCAAACCAAACTACAAAAGCCAATTCTTACACTGGGAAGGAAACAAGCTTCCGGGGACCGGTTTCTGGCATTACAGCCGTCTTCGGCCCGGCTTGCTTGAATCCTGATGGTGCAATGAGCAAGGGACTCATGTCTGAGTATACCCTTCCACGCTTAGGGTGGACAAAATTATTTACAACAAGGGGTGGTGAGGGACAGAGTCTCTGAATTAAGCAGAATACTCTCACCCAGTCAAGAGATCAGGGCTAGATCCAACACCGTTTTTTAGCTCATTGCACCATCCCAGTTTCAGAACCTGGCTGTATGCAAATTAGTCTGTTCCTGTCCCAGTGCATGATGGGAACAGGGCAAACCAAACTACAAAAGCCAATTCTTACACTGGGAAGGAAACAAGCTTCCGGGGAACGGTTTCTGGCATTACAGCCGTCTTCGGCCCGGCTTACTTGAATCCTGATGGTGCAATGAGCAAGGGACTCATGTCTGAGTATACCCTTCCACGCTTAGGGTGGACAAAATTATTTACAACAAGCGTGGAAGGGTATACTCAGATGTGAGTCCCTTGCTCATTGCACCATCAGGATTCAAGCAAGCCGGGCCGAAGACGTCTGAAATGCCAGAAACCGGTCCCCGGAAGCTTGTTTCCTTCCCAGTGTAAGAATTGGCTTTTGTAGTCTGGTCTGCCCTGTTCCCATGATGCACTGGGCCAGGGACAGACTAATTTGCATACAGCCAGGTTCTGAAACTGGGATGGTGCAATGAGCTAAAAAACGGTGTTGGATCTAGCCCTGATCTCTTGACTGGGTGAGAGTATTCTGCTTAATTCAGAGACTCTGTCCATCACCACCCCTTGTTGTAAATAATTTTGTCCACCCTAAGCGTGGAAGGGTATACTCAGATGTGAGTCCCTTGCTCATTGCACCATCAGGATTCAAGCAAGCCGGGCCGAAGACGGCTGAAATGCCAGAAACCGGTCCCCGGAAGCTTGTTTCCTTCCCAGTGTAAGAATTGGCTTTTGTAGTCTGGTCTGCCCTGTTCCCATGATGCACTGGGCCAGGGACAGACTAATTTGCATACAGCCAGGTTCTGAAACTGGGATGGTGCAATGAGCTAAAAAACGGTGTTGGATCTAGCCCTGATCTCTTGACTGGGTGAGAGTATTCTGCTTAATTCAGAGACTCTGTCCATCACCACCCCTTGTTGTAAATAATTTTGTCCACCCTAAGCGTGGAAGGGTATACTCAGATGTGAGTCCCTTGCTCATTGCACCATCAGGATTCAAGCAAGCCGGGCCGAAGACGGCTGAAATGCCAGAAACCGGTCCCCGGAAGCTTGTTTCCTTCCCAGTGTAAGAATTGGCTTTTGTAGTCTGGTCTGCCCTGTTCCCATGATGCACTGGGCCAGGGACAGACTAATTTGCATACAGCCAGGTTCTGAAACTGGGATGGTGCAATGAGCTAAAAAACGGTGTTGGATCTAGCCCTGATCTCTTGACTGGGTGAGAGTATTCTGCTTAATTCAGAGACTCTGTCCATCACCACCCCTTGTTGTAAATAATTTTGTCCACCCTAAGCGTGGAAGGGTATACTCAGATGTGAGTCCCTTGCTCATTGCACCATCAGGATTCAAGCAAGCCGGGCCGAAGACGGCTGAAATGTCAAAAAAAAACGGTCCCCGGAAGCTTGTTTCCTTCCCAGTGTAAGAATTGGCTTTTGTAGTCTGGTCTGCCCTGTTCCCATGATGCACTGGGCCAGGGACAGACTAATTTGCATACAGCCAGGTTCTGAAACTGGGATGGTGCAATGAGCTAAAAAACGGTGTTGGATCCAGCCCTGATCTCTTGACTGGGTGAGAGTATTCTGCTTAATTCAGAGACTCTGTCCATCACCACCCCTTGTTGTAAATAATTTTGTCCACCCTAAGCGTGGAAGGGTATACTCAGATGTGAGTCCCTTGCTCATTGCACCATCAGGATTCAAGCAAGCCGGGCCGAAGACGGCTGAAATGCCAGAAACCGGTCCCCGGAAGCTTGTTTCCTTCCCAGTGTAAGAATTGGCTTTTGCAGTCTGGTCTGCCCTGTTCCCATGATGCACTGGGCCAGGGACAGACTAATTTGCATACAGCCAGGTTCTGAAACTGGGATGGTGCAATGAGCTAAAAAACGGTGTTGGATCTAGCCCTGATCTCTTGACTGGGTGAGAGTATTCTGCTTAATTCAGAGACTCTGTCCATCACCACCCCTTGTTGTAAATAATTTTGTCCACCCTAAGCGTGGAAGGGTATACTCAGATGTGAGTCCCTTGCTCATTGCACCATCAGGATTCAAGCAAGCCGGGCCGAAGATGGCTGAAATGCCAGAAACCGGTCCCCGGAAGCTTGTTTCCTTCCCAGTGTAAGAATTGGCTTTTGTAGTCTGGTCTGCCCTGTTCCCATGATGCACTGGGCCAGGGACAGACTAATTTGCATACAGCCAGGTTCTGAAACTGGGATGGTGCAATGAGCTAAAAAACGGTGTTGGATCTAGCCCTGATCTCTTGACTGGGTGAGAGTATTCTGCTTAATTCAGAGACTCTGTCCATCACCACCCCTTGTTGTAAATAATTTTGTCCACCCTAAGCGTGGAAGGGTATACTCAGATGTGAGTCCCTTGCTCATTGCACCATCAGGATTCAAGCAAGCCAGGCCGAAGACGGCTGAAATGCCAGAAACCGGTCCCCGGAAGCTTGTTTCCTTCCCAGTGTAAGAATTGGCTTTTGTAGTCTGGTCTGCCCTGTTCCCATGATGCACTGGGCCAGGGACAGACTAATTTGCATACAGCCAGGTTCTGAAACTGGGATGGTGCAATGAGCTAAAAAACGGTGTTGGATCTAGCCCTGATCTCTTGACTGGGTGAGAGTATTCTGTTTAATTCAGAGACTCTGTCCATCACCACCCCTTGTTGTAAATAATTTTGTCCACCCTAAGCGTGGAAGGGTATACTCAGATGTGAGTCCCTTGCTCATTGCACCATCAGGATTCAAGCAAGCCGGGCCGAAGACGGCTGAAATGCCAGAAACCGGTCCCCGGAAGCTTGTTTCCTTCCCAGTGTAAGAATTGGCTTTTGTAGTCTGGTCTGCCCTGTTCCCATGATGCACTGGGCCAGGGACAGACTAATTTGCATACAGCCAGGTTCTGAAACTGGGATGGTGCAATGAGCTAAAAAACGGTGTTGGATCTAGCCCTGATCTCTTGACTGGGTGAGAGTATTCTGCTTAATTCAGAGACTCTGTCCATCACCACCCCTTGTTGTAAATAATTTTGTCCACCCTAAGCGTGGAAGGGTATACTCAGATGTGAGTCCCTTGCTCATTGCACCATCAGGATTCAAGCAAGCCGGGCCGAAGACGGCTGAAATGCCAGAAACCGGTCCCCGGAAGCTTGTTTCCTTCCCAGTGTAAGAATTGGCTTTTGTAGTCTGGTCTGCCCTGTTCCCATGATGCACTGGGCCAGGGACAGACTAATTTGCATACAGCCAGGTTCTGAAACTGGGATGGTGCAATGAGCTAAAAAACGGTGTTGGATCTAGCCCTGATCTCTTGACTGGGTGAGAGTATTCTGCTTAATTCAGAGACTCTGTCCATCACCACCCCTTGTTGTAAATAATTTTGTCCACCCTAAGCGTGGAAGGGTATACTCAGATGTGAGTCCCTTGCTCATTGCACCATCAGGATTCAAGCAAGCCGGGCCGAAGACGGCTGAAATGCCAGAAACCGGTCCCCGGAAGCTTGTTTCCTTCCCAGTGTAAGAATTGGCTTTTGTAGTCTGGTCTGCCCTGTTCCCATGATGCACTGGGCCAGGGACAGACTAATTTGCATACAGCCAGGTTCTGAAACTGGGATGGTGCAATGAGCTAAAAAACGGTGTTGGATCTAGCCCTGATCTCTTGACTGGGTGAGAGTATTCTGCTTAATTCAGAGACTCTGTCCATCACCACCCCTTGTTGTAAATAATTTTGTCCACCCTAAGCGTGGAAGGGTATACTCAGATGTGAGTCCCTTGCTCATTGCACCATCAGGATTCAAGCAAGCCGGGCCGAAGACGGCTGAAATGCCAGAAACCGGTCCCCGGAAGCTTGTTTCCTTCCCAGTGTAAGAATTGGCTTTTGTAGTCTGGTCTGCCCTGTTCCCATGATGCACTGGTCCAGGGACAGACTAATTTGCATACAGCCAGGTTCTGAAACTGGGATGGTGCAATGAGCTAAAAAACGGTGTTGAATCTAGCCCTGATCTCTTGACTGGGTGAGAGTATTCTGCTTAATTCAGAGACTCTGTCCATCACCACCCCTTGTTGTAAATAATTTTGTCCACCCTAAGCGTGGAAGGGTATACTCAGATGTGAGTCCCTTGCTCATTGCACCATCAGGATTCAAGCAAGCCGGGCCGAAGACGGCTGAAATGCCAGAAACCGGTCCCCGGAAGCTTGTTTCCTTCCCAGTGTAAGAATTGGCTTTTGTAGTCTGGTCTGCCCTGTTCCCATGATGCACTGGGCCAGGGACAGACTAATTTGCATACAGCCAGGTTCTGAAACTGGGATGGTGCAATGAGCTAAAAAACGGTGTTGGATCTAGCCCTGATCTCTTGACTGGGTGAGAGTATTCTGCTTAATTCAGAGACTCTGTCCATCACCACCCCTTGTTGTAAATAATTTTGTCCACCCTAAGCGTGGAAGGGTATACTCAGATGTGAGTCCCTTGCTCATTGCACCATCAGGATTCAAGCAAGCCGGGCCGAAGACGGCTGAAATGCCAGAAACCGGTCCCCGGAAGCTTGTTTCCTTCCCAGTGTAAGAATTGGCTTTTGTAGTCTGGTCTGCCCTGTTCCCATGATGCACTGGTCCAGGGACAGACTAATTTGCATACAGCCAGGTTCTGAAACTGGGATGGTGCAATGAGCTAAAAAACGGTGTTGGATCTAGCCCTGATCTCTTGACTGGGTGAGAGTATTCTGCTTAATTCAGAGACTCTGTCCATCACCACCCCTTGTTGTAAATAATTTTGTCCACCCTAAGCGTGGAAGGGTATACTCAGATGTGAGTCCCTTGCTCATTGCACCATCAGGATTCAAGCAAGCCGGGCCGAAGACGGCTGAAATGCCAGAAACCGGTCCCCGGAAGCTTGTTTCCTTCCCAGTGTAAGAATTGGCTTTTGTAGTCTGGTCTGCCCTGTTCCCATGATGCACTGGGCCAGGGACAGACTAATTTGCATACAGCCAGGTTCTGAAACTGGGATGGTGCAATGAGCTAAAAAACGGTGTTGGATCTAGCCCTGATCTCTTGACTGGGTGAGAGTATTCTGCTTAATTCAGAGACTCTGTCCATCACCACCCCTTGTTGTAAATAATTTTGTCCACCCTAAGCGTGGAAGGGTATACTCAGATGTGAGTCCCTTGCTCATTGCACCATCAGGATTCAAGCAAGCCGGGCCGAAGACGGCTGAAATGCCAGAAACCGGTCCCCGGAAGCTTGTTTCCTTCCCAGTGTAAGAATTGGCTTTTGTAGTCTGGTCTGCCCTGTTCCCATGATGCACTGGGCCAGGGACAGACTAATTTGCATACAGCCAGGTTCTGAAACTGGGATGGTGCAATGAGCTAAAAAATGGTGTTGGATCTAGCCCTGATCTCTTGACTGGGTGAGAGTATTCTGCTTAATTCAGAGACTCTGTCCATCACCACCCCTTGTTGTAAATAATTTTGTCCACCCTAAGCGTGGAAGGGTATACTCAGATGTGAGTCCCTTGCTCATTGCACCATCAGGATTCAAGCAAGCCGGGCCGAAGACGGCTGAAATGCCAGAAACAGGTCCCCGGAAGCGTGTTTCCTTCCCAGTGTAAGAATTGGCTTTTGTAGTCTGGTCTGCCCTGTTCCCATGATGCACTGGTCCAGGGACAGACTAATTTGCATACAGCCAGGTTCTGAAACTGGGATGGTGCAATGAGCTAAAAAACGGTGTTGGATCTAGCCCTGATCTCTTGACTGGGTGAGAGTATTCTGCTTAATTCAGAGACTCTGTCCATCACCACCCCTTGTTGTAAATAATTTTGTCCACCCTAAGCGTGGAAGGGTATACTCAGACGTGAGTCCCTTGCTCATTGCACCATCAGGATTCAAGCAAGCCGGGCCGAAGACAGCTGAAATGCCAGAAACCAGTCCCCGGAAGCTTGTTTCCTTCCCAGTGTAAGAATTGGCTTTTGTAGTCTGGTCTGCCCTGTTCCCATGATGCACTGGGCCAGGGACAGACTAATTTGCATACAGCCAGGTTCTGAAACTGGGATGGTGCAATGAGCTAAAAAACGGTGTTGGATCTAGCCCTGATCTCTTGACTGGGTGAGAGTACTCTGCTTAATTCAGAGACTCTGTCCATCACCACCCCTTGTTGTAAATAATTTTGTCCACCCTAAGCGTGGAAGGGTATACTCAGATGTGAGTCCCTTGCTCATTGCACCATCAGGATTCAAGCAAGCCGGGCCGAAGACGGCTGAAATGCCAGAAACCGGTCCCCGGAAGCTTGTTTCCTTCCCAGTGTAAAAATTGGCTTTTGTAGTCTGGTCTGCCCTGTTCCCATGATGCACTGGGCCAGGGACAGACTAATTTGCATACAGCCAGGTTCTGAAACTGGGATGGTGCAATGAGCTAAAAAACGGTGTTGGATCTAGCCCTGATCTCTTGACTGGGTGAGAGTATTCTGCTTAATTCAGAGACTCTGTCCATCACCACCCCTTGTTGTAAATAATTTTGTCCACCCTAAGCGTGGAAGGGTATACTCAGATGTGAGTCCCTTGCTCATTGCACCATCAGGATTCAAGCAAGCCGGGCCGAAGACGGCTGAAATGCCAGAAACCGGTCCCCGGAAGCTTGTTTCCTTCCCAGTGTAAGAATTGGCTTTTGTAGTCTGGTCTGCCCTGTTCCCATGATGCACTGGGCCAGGGACAGACTAATTTGCATACAGCCAGGTTCTGAAACTGGGATGGTGCAATGAGCTAAAAAACGGTGTTGGATCTAGCCCTGATCTCTTGACTGGGTGAGAGTATTCTGCTTAATTCAGAGACTCTGTCCATCACCACCCCTTGTTGTAAATAATTTTGTCCACCCTAAGCGTGGAAGGGTATACTCAGACGTGAGTCCCTTGCTCATTGCACCATCAGGATTCAAGCAAGCCGGGCCGAAGACGGCTGAAATGCCAGAAACCAGTCCCAGGAAGCTTGTTTCCTTCCCAGTGTAAGAATTGGCTTTTGTAGTCTGGTCTGCCCTGTTCCCATGATGCACTGGGCCAGGGACAGACTAATTTGCATACAGCCAGGTTCTGAAACTGGGATGGTGCAATGAGCTAAAAAACGGTGTTGGATCTAGCCCTGATCTCTTGACTGGGTGAGAGTACTCTGCTTAATTCAGAGACTCTGTCCATCACCACCCCTTGTTGTAAATAATTTTGTCCACCCTAAGCGTGGAAGGGTATACTCAGATGTGAGTCCCTTGCTCATTGCACCATCAGGATTCAAGCAAGCCGGGCCGAAGACGGCTGAAATGCCAGAAACCGGTCCCCGGAAGCTTGTTTCCTTCCCAGTGTAAAAATTGGCTTTTGTAGTCTGGTCTGCCCTGTTCCCATGATGCACTGGGCCAGGGACAGACTAATTTGCATACAGCCAGGTTCTGAAACTGGGATGGTGCAATGAGCTAAAAAACGGTGTTGGATCTAGCCCTGATCTCTTGACTGGGTGAGAATATTCTGCTTAATTCAGAGACTCTGTCCATCACCACCCCTTGTTGTAAATAATTTTGTCCACCCTAAGCGTGGAAGGGTATACTCAGATGTGAGTCCCTTGCTCATTGCACCATCAGGATTCAAGCAAGCCGGGCCGAAGACGGCTGAAATGCCAGAAACCGGTCCCCGGAAGCTTGTTTCCTTCCCAGTGTAAGAATTGGCTTTTGTAGTCTGGTCTGCCCTGTTCCCATGATGCACTGGGCCAGGGACAGACTAATTTGCATACAGCCAGGTTCTGAAACTGGGATGGTGCAATGAGCTAAAAAACGGTGTTGGATCTAGCCCTGATCTCTTGACTGGGTGAGAGTATTCTGCTTAATTCAGAGACTCTGTCCATCACCACCCCTTGTTGTAAATAATTTTGTCCACCCTAAGCGTGGAAGGGTATACTCAGATGTGAGTCCCTTGCTCATTGCACCATCAGGATTCAAGCAAGCCGGGCCGAAGACGGCTGAAATGCCAGAAACCGGTCCCCGGAAGCTTGTTTCCTTCCCAGTGTAAGAATTGGCTTTTGTAGTCTGGTCTGCCCTGTTCCCATGATGCACTGGGCCAGGGACAGACTAATTTGCATACAGCCAGGTTCTGAAACTGGGATGGTGCAATGAGCTAAAAAACGGTGTTGGATCTAGCCCTGATCTCTTGACTGGGTGAGAGTATTCTGTTTAATTCAGAGACTCTGTCCATCACCACCCCTTGTTGTAAATAATTTTGTCCACCCTAAGCGTGGAAGGGTATACTCAGATGTGAGTCCCTTGCTCATTGCACCATCAGGATTCAAGCAAGCCGGGCCGAAGACGGCTGAAATGCCAGAAACCGGTCCCCGGAAGCTTGTTTCCTTCCCAGTGTAAGAATTGGCTTTTGTAGTCTGGTCTGCCCTGTTCCCATGATGCACTGGGCCAGGGACAGACTAATTTGCATACAGCCAGGTTCTGAAACTGGGATGGTGCAATGAGCTAAAAAACGGTGTTGGATCTAGCCCTGATCTCTTGACTGGGTGAGAGTATTCTGCTTAATTCAGAGACTCTGTCCATCACCACCCCTTGTTGTAAATAATTTTGTCCACCCTAAGCGTGGAAGGGTATACTCAGATGTGAGTCCCTTGCTCATTGCACCATCAGGATTCAAGCAAGCCGGGCCGAAGACGGCTGAAATGCCAGAAACCGGTCCCCGGAAGCTTGTTTCCTTCCCAGTGTAAGAATTGGCTTTTGTAGTCTGGTCTGCCCTGTTCCCATGATGCACTGGGCCAGGGACAGACTAATTTGCATACAGCCAGGTTCTGAAACTGGGATGGTGCAATGAGCTAAAAAACGGTGTTGGATCTAGCCCTGATCTCTTGACTGGGTGAGAGTATTCTGCTTAATTCAGAGACTCTGTCCATCACCACCCCTTGTTGTAAATAATTTTGTCCACCCTAAGCGTGGAAGGGTATACTCAGATGTGAGTCCCTTGCTCATTGCACCATCAGGATTCAAGCAAGCCAGGCCGAAGACGGCTGAAATGCCAGAAACCGGTCCCCGGAAGCTTGTTTCCTTCCCAGTGTAAGAATTGGCTTTTGTAGTCTGGTCTGCCCTGTTCCCATGATGCACTGGGCCAGGGACAGACTAATTTGCATACAGCCAGGTTCTGAAACTGGGATGGTGCAATGAGCTAAAAAACGGTGTTGGATCTAGCCCTGATCTCTTGACTGGGTGAGAGTATTCTGTTTAATTCAGAGACTCTGTCCATCACCACCCCTTGTTGTAAATAATTTTGTCCACCCTAAGCGTGGAAGGGTATACTCAGATGTGAGTCCCTTGCTCATTGCACCATCAGGATTCAAGCAAGCCGGGCCGAAGACGGCTGAAATGCCAGAAACCGGTCCCCGGAAGCTTGTTTCCTTCCCAGTGTAAGAATTGGCTTTTGTAGTCTGGTCTGCCCTGTTCCCATGATGCACTGGGCCAGGGACAGACTAATTTGCATACAGCCAGGTTCTGAAACTGGGATGGTGCAATGAGCTAAAAAACGGTGTTGGATCTAGCCCTGATCTCTTGACTGGGTGAGAGTATTCTGCTTAATTCAGAGACTCTGTCCATCACCACCCCTTGTTGTAAATAATTTTGTCCACCCTAAGCGTGGAAGGGTATACTCAGATGTGAGTCCCTTGCTCATTGCACCATCAGGATTCAAGCAAGCCGGGCCGAAGACGGCTGAAATGCCAGAAACCGGTCCCCGGAAGCTTGTTTCCTTCCCAGTGTAAGAATTGGCTTTTGTAGTCTGGTCTGCCCTGTTCCCATGATGCACTGGGCCAGGGACAGACTAATTTGCATACAGCCAGGTTCTGAAACTGGGATGGTGCAATGAGCTAAAAAACGGTGTTGGATCTAGCCCTGATCTCTTGACTGGGTGAGAGTATTCTGCTTAATTCAGAGACTCTGTCCATCACCACCCCTTGTTGTAAATAATTTTGTCCACCCTAAGCGTGGAAGGGTATACTCAGATGTGAGTCCCTTGCTCATTGCACCATCAGGATTCAAGCAAGCCGGGCCGAAGACGGCTGAAATGCCAGAAACCGGTCCCCGGAAGCTTGTTTCCTTCCCAGTGTAAGAATTGGCTTTTGTAGTCTGGTCTGCCCTGTTCCCATGATGCACTGGGCCAGGGACAGACTAATTTGCATACAGCCAGGTTCTGAAACTGGGATGGTGCAATGAGCTAAAAAACGGTGTTGGATCTAGCCCTGATCTCTTGACTGGGTGAGAGTATTCTGCTTAATTCAGAGACTCTGTCCATCACCACCCCTTGTTGTAAATAATTTTGTCCACCCTAAGCGTGGAAGGGTATACTCAGATGTGAGTCCCTTGCTCATTGCACCATCAGGATTCAAGCAAGCCGGGCCGAAGACGGCTGAAATGCCAGAAACCGGTCCCCGGAAGCTTGTTTCCTTCCCAGTGTAAGAATTGGCTTTTGTAGTCTGGTCTGCCCTGTTCCCATGATGCACTGGTCCAGGGACAGACTAATTTGCATACAGCCAGGTTCTGAAACTGGGATGGTGCAATGAGCTAAAAAACGGTGTTGAATCTAGCCCTGATCTCTTGACTGGGTGAGAGTATTCTGCTTAATTCAGAGACTCTGTCCATCACCACCCCTTGTTGTAAATAATTTTGTCCACCCTAAGCGTGGAAGGGTATACTCAGATGTGAGTCCCTTGCTCATTGCACCATCAGGATTCAAGCAAGCCGGGCCGAAGACGGCTGAAATGCCAGAAACCGGTCCCCGGAAGCTTGTTTCCTTCCCAGTGTAAGAATTGGCTTTTGTAGTCTGGTCTGCCCTGTTCCCATGATGCACTGGGCCAGGGACAGACTAATTTGCATACAGCCAGGTTCTGAAACTGGGATGGTGCAATGAGCTAAAAAACGGTGTTGGATCTAGCCCTGATCTCTTGACTGGGTGAGAGTATTCTGCTTAATTCAGAGACTCTGTCCATCACCACCCCTTGTTGTAAATAATTTTGTCCACCCTAAGCGTGGAAGGGTATACTCAGATGTGAGTCCCTTGCTCATTGCACCATCAGGATTCAAGCAAGCCGGGCCGAAGACGGCTGAAATGCCAGAAACCGGTCCCCGGAAGCTTGTTTCCTTCCCAGTGTAAGAATTGGCTTTTGTAGTCTGGTCTGCCCTGTTCCCATGATGCACTGGTCCAGGGACAGACTAATTTGCATACAGCCAGGTTCTGAAACTGGGATGGTGCAATGAGCTAAAAAACGGTGTTGGATCTAGCCCTGATCTCTTGACTGGGTGAGAGTATTCTGCTTAATTCAGAGACTCTGTCCATCACCACCCCTTGTTGTAAATAATTTTGTCCACCCTAAGCGTGGAAGGGTATACTCAGATGTGAGTCCCTTGCTCATTGCACCATCAGGATTCAAGCAAGCCGGGCCGAAGACGGCTGAAATGCCAGAAACCGGTCCCCGGAAGCTTGTTTCCTTCCCAGTGTAAGAATTGGCTTTTGTAGTCTGGTCTGCCCTGTTCCCATGATGCACTGGGCCAGGGACAGACTAATTTGCATACAGCCAGGTTCTGAAACTGGGATGGTGCAATGAGCTAAAAAACGGTGTTGGATCTAGCCCTGATCTCTTGACTGGGTGAGAGTATTCTGCTTAATTCAGAGACTCTGTCCATCACCACCCCTTGTTGTAAATAATTTTGTCCACCCTAAGCGTGGAAGGGTATACTCAGATGTGAGTCCCTTGCTCATTGCACCATCAGGATTCAAGCAAGCCGGGCCGAAGACGGCTGAAATGCCAGAAACCGGTCCCCGGAAGCTTGTTTCCTTCCCAGTGTAAGAATTGGCTTTTGTAGTCTGGTCTGCCCTGTTCCCATGATGCACTGGGCCAGGGACAGACTAATTTGCATACAGCCAGGTTCTGAAACTGGGATGGTGCAATGAGCTAAAAAATGGTGTTGGATCTAGCCCTGATCTCTTGACTGGGTGAGAGTATTCTGCTTAATTCAGAGACTCTGTCCATCACCACCCCTTGTTGTAAATAATTTTGTCCACCCTAAGCGTGGAAGGGTATACTCAGATGTGAGTCCCTTGCTCATTGCACCATCAGGATTCAAGCAAGCCGGGCCGAAGACGGCTGAAATGCCAGAAACAGGTCCCCGGAAGCGTGTTTCCTTCCCAGTGTAAGAATTGGCTTTTGTAGTCTGGTCTGCCCTGTTCCCATGATGCACTGGTCCAGGGACAGACTAATTTGCATACAGCCAGGTTCTGAAACTGGGATGGTGCAATGAGCTAAAAAACGGTGTTGGATCTAGCCCTGATCTCTTGACTGGGTGAGAGTATTCTGCTTAATTCAGAGACTCTGTCCATCACCACCCCTTGTTGTAAATAATTTTGTCCACCCTAAGCGTGGAAGGGTATACTCAGACGTGAGTCCCTTGCTCATTGCACCATCAGGATTCAAGCAAGCCGGGCCGAAGACAGCTGAAATGCCAGAAACCAGTCCCCGGAAGCTTGTTTCCTTCCCAGTGTAAGAATTGGCTTTTGTAGTCTGGTCTGCCCTGTTCCCATGATGCACTGGGCCAGGGACAGACTAATTTGCATACAGCCAGGTTCTGAAACTGGGATGGTGCAATGAGCTAAAAAACGGTGTTGGATCTAGCCCTGATCTCTTGACTGGGTGAGAGTACTCTGCTTAATTCAGAGACTCTGTCCATCACCACCCCTTGTTGTAAATAATTTTGTCCACCCTAAGCGTGGAAGGGTATACTCAGATGTGAGTCCCTTGCTCATTGCACCATCAGGATTCAAGCAAGCCGGGCCGAAGACGGCTGAAATGCCAGAAACCGGTCCCCGGAAGCTTGTTTCCTTCCCAGTGTAAAAATTGGCTTTTGTAGTCTGGTCTGCCCTGTTCCCATGATGCACTGGGCCAGGGACAGACTAATTTGCATACAGCCAGGTTCTGAAACTGGGATGGTGCAATGAGCTAAAAAACGGTGTTGGATCTAGCCCTGATCTCTTGACTGGGTGAGAGTATTCTGCTTAATTCAGAGACTCTGTCCATCACCACCCCTTGTTGTAAATAATTTTGTCCACCCTAAGCGTGGAAGGGTATACTCAGATGTGAGTCCCTTGCTCATTGCACCATCAGGATTCAAGCAAGCCGGGCCGAAGACGGCTGAAATGCCAGAAACCGGTCCCCGGAAGCTTGTTTCCTTCCCAGTGTAAGAATTGGCTTTTGTAGTCTGGTCTGCCCTGTTCCCATGATGCACTGGGCCAGGGACAGACTAATTTGCATACAGCCAGGTTCTGAAACTGGGATGGTGCAATGAGCTAAAAAACGGTGTTGGATCTAGCCCTGATCTCTTGACTGGGTGAGAGTATTCTGCTTAATTCAGAGACTCTGTCCATCACCACCCCTTGTTGTAAATAATTTTGTCCACCCTAAGCGTGGAAGGGTATACTCAGACGTGAGTCCCTTGCTCATTGCACCATCAGGATTCAAGCAAGCCGGGCCGAAGACGGCTGAAATGCCAGAAACCAGTCCCAGGAAGCTTGTTTCCTTCCCAGTGTAAGAATTGGCTTTTGTAGTCTGGTCTGCCCTGTTCCCATGATGCACTGGGCCAGGGACAGACTAATTTGCATACAGCCAGGTTCTGAAACTGGGATGGTGCAATGAGCTAAAAAACGGTGTTGGATCTAGCCCTGATCTCTTGACTGGGTGAGAGTACTCTGCTTAATTCAGAGACTCTGTCCATCACCACCCCTTGTTGTAAATAATTTTGTCCACCCTAAGCGTGGAAGGGTATACTCAGATGTGAGTCCCTTGCTCATTGCACCATCAGGATTCAAGCAAGCCGGGCCGAAGACGGCTGAAATGCCAGAAACCGGTCCCCGGAAGCTTGTTTCCTTCCCAGTGTAAAAATTGGCTTTTGTAGTCTGGTCTGCCCTGTTCCCATGATGCACTGGGCCAGGGACAGACTAATTTGCATACAGCCAGGTTCTGAAACTGGGATGGTGCAATGAGCTAAAAAACGGTGTTGGATCTAGCCCTGATCTCTTGACTGGGTGAGAATATTCTGCTTAATTCAGAGACTCTGTCCATCACCACCCCTTGTTGTAAATAATTTTGTCCACCCTAAGCGTGGAAGGGTATACTCAGATGTGAGTCCCTTGCTCATTGCACCATCAGGATTCAAGCAAGCCGGGCCGAAGACGGCTGAAATGCCAGAAACCGGTCCCCGGAAGCTTGTTTCCTTCCCAGTGTAAGAATTGGCTTTTGTAGTCTGGTCTGCCCTGTTCCCATGATGCACTGGGCCAGGGACAGACTAATTTGCATACAGCCAGGTTCTGAAACTGGGATGGTGCAATGAGCTAAAAAACGGTGTTGGATCTAGCCCTGATCTCTTGACTGGGTGAGAGTATTCTGCTTAATTCAGAGACTCTGTCCATCACCACCCCTTGTTGTAAATAATTTTGTCCACCCTAAGCGTGGAAGGGTATACTCAGATGTGAGTCCCTTGCTCATTGCACCATCAGGATTCAAGCAAGCCGGGCCGAAGACGGCTGAAATGCCAGAAACCGGTCCCCGGAAGCTTGTTTCCTTCCCAGTGTAAGAATTGGCTTTTGTAGTCTGGTCTGCCCTGTTCCCATGATGCACTGGGCCAGGGACAGACTAATTTGCATACAGCCAGGTTCTGAAACTGGGATGGTGCAATGAGCTAAAAAACGGTGTTGGATCTAGCCCTGATCTCTTGACTGGGTGAGAGTATTCTGTTTAATTCAGAGACTCTGTCCATCACCACCCCTTGTTGTAAATAATTTTGTCCACCCTAAGCGTGGAAGGGTATACTCAGATGTGAGTCCCTTGCTCATTGCACCATCAGGATTCAAGCAAGCCGGGCCGAAGACGGCTGAAATGCCAGAAACCGGTCCCCGGAAGCTTGTTTCCTTCCCAGTGTAAGAATTGGCTTTTGTAGTCTGGTCTGCCCTGTTCCCATGATGCACTGGGCCAGGGACAGACTAATTTGCATACAGCCAGGTTCTGAAACTGGGATGGTGCAATGAGCTAAAAAACGGTGTTGGATCTAGCCCTGATCTCTTGACTGGGTGAGAGTATTCTGCTTAATTCAGAGACTCTGTCCATCACCACCCCTTGTTGTAAATAATTTTGTCCACCCTAAGCGTGGAAGGGTATACTCAGATGTGAGTCCCTTGCTCATTGCACCATCAGGATTCAAGCAAGCCGGGCCGAAGACGGCTGAAATGCCAGAAACCGGTCCCCGGAAGCTTGTTTCCTTCCCAGTGTAAGAATTGGCTTTTGTAGTCTGGTCTGCCCTGTTCCCATGATGCACTGGGCCAGGGACAGACTAATTTGCATACAGCCAGGTTCTGAAACTGGGATGGTGCAATGAGCTAAAAAACGGTGTTGGATCTAGCCCTGATCTCTTGACTGGGTGAGAGTATTCTGCTTAATTCAGAGACTCTGTCCATCACCACCCCTTGTTGTAAATAATTTTGTCCACCCTAAGCGTGGAAGGGTATACTCAGATGTGAGTCCCTTGCTCATTGCACCATCAGGATTCAAGCAAGCCGGGCCGAAGACGGCTGAAATGCCAGAAACCGGTCCCCGGAAGCTTGTTTCCTTCCCAGTGTAAGAATTGGCTTTTGTAGTCTGGTCTGCCCTGTTCCCATGATGCACTGGGCCAGGGACAGACTAATTTGCATACAGCCAGGTTCTGAAACTGGGATGGTGCAATGAGCTAAAAAACGGTGTTGGATCTAGCCCTGATCTCTTGACTGGGTGAGAGTATTCTGCTTAATTCAGAGACTCTGTCCATCACCACCCCTTGTTGTAAATAATTTTGTCCACCCTAAGCGTGGAAGGGTATACTCAGATGTGAGTCCCTTGCTCATTGCACCATCAGGATTCAAGCAAGCCGGGCCGAAGACGGCTGAAATGCCAGAAACCGGTCCCCGGAAGCTTGTTTCCTTCCCAGTGTAAGAATTGGCTTTTGTAGTCTGGTCTGCCCTGTTCCCATGATGCACTGGGCCAGGGACAGACTAATTTGCATACAGCCAGGTTCTGAAACTGGGATGGTGCAATGAGCTAAAAAATGGTGTTGGATCTAGCCCTGATCTCTTGACTGGGTGAGAGTATTCTGCTTAATTCAGAGACTCTGTCCATCACCACCCCTTGTTGTAAATAATTTTGTCCACCCTAAGCGTGGAAGGGTATACTCAGATGTGAGTCCCTTGCTCATTGCACCATCAGGATTCAAGCAAGCCGGGCCGAAGACGGCTGAAATGCCAGAAACCGGTCCCCGGAAGCTTGTTTCCTTCCCAGTGTAAGAATTGGCTTTTGTAGTCTGGTCTGCCCTGTTCCCATGATGCACTGGTCCAGGGACAGACTAATTTGCATACAGCCAGGTTCTGAAACTGGGATGGTGCAATGAGCTAAAAAACGGTGTTGGATCTAGCCCTGATCTCTTGACTGGGTGAGAGTATTCTGCTTAATTCAGAGACTCTGTCCATCACCACCCCTTGTTGTAAATAATTTTGTCCACCCTAAGCGTGGAAGGGTATACTCAGACGTGAGTCCCTTGCTCATTGCACCATCAGGATTCAAGCAAGCCGGGCCGAAGACGGCTGAAATGCCAGAAACCAGTCCCCGGAAGCTTGTTTCCTTCCCAGTGTAAGAATTGGCTTTTGTAGTCTGGTCTGCCCTGTTCCCATGATGCACTGGGCCAGGGACAGACTAATTTGCATACAGCCAGGTTCTGAAACTGGGATGGTGCAATGAGCTAAAAAACGGTGTTGGATCTAGCCCTGATCTCTTGACTGGGTGAGAGTACTCTGCTTAATTCAGAGACTCTGTCCATCACCACCCCTTGTTGTAAATAATTTTGTCCACCCTAAGCGTGGAAGGGTATACTCAGATGTGAGTCCCTTGCTCATTGCACCATCAGGATTCAAGCAAGCCGGGCCGAAGACGGCTGAAATGCCAGAAACCGGTCCCCGGAAGCTTGTTTCCTTCCCAGTGTAAAAATTGGCTTTTGTAGTCTGGTCTGCCCTGTTCCCATGATGCACTGGGCCAGGGACAGACTAATTTGCATACAGCCAGGTTCTGAAACTGGGATGGTGCAATGAGCTAAAAAACGGTGTTGGATCTAGCCCTGATCTCTTGACTGGGTGAGAGTATTCTGCTTAATTCAGAGACTCTGTCCATCACCACCCCTTGTTGTAAATAATTTTGTCCACCCTAAGCGTGGAAGGGTATACTCAGACGTGAGTCCCTTGCTCATTGCACCATCAGGATTCAAGCAAGCCGGGCCGAAGACGGCTGAAATGCCAGAAACCGGTCCCCGGAAGCTTGTTTCCTTCCCAGTGTAAGAATTGGCTTTTGTAGTCTGGTCTGCCCTGTTCCCATGATGCACTGGGCCAGGGACAGACTAATTTGCATACAGCCAGGTTCTGAAACTGGGATGGTGCAATGAGCTAAAAAACGGTGTTGGATCTAGCCCTGATCTCTTGACTGGGTGAGAGTATTCTGCTTAATTCAGAGACTCTGTCCATCACCACCCCTTGTTGTAAATAATTTTGTCCACCCTAAGCGTGGAAGGGTATACTCAGATGTGAGTCCCTTGCTCATTGCACCATCAGGATTCAAGCAAGCCGGGCCGAAGACGGCTGAAATGCCAGAAACCGGTCCCCGGAAGCTTGTTTCCTTCCCAGTGTAAGAATTGGCTTTTGTAGTCTGGTCTGCCCTGTTCCCATGATGCACTGGGCCAGGGACAGACTAATTTGCATACAGCCAGGTTCTGAAACTGGGATGGTGCAATGAGCTAAAAAACGGTGTTGGATCTAGCCCTGATCTCTTGACTGGGTGAGAGTATTCTGCTTAATTCAGAGACTCTGTCCATCACCACCCCTTGTTGTAAATAATTTTGTCCACCCTAAGCGTGGAAGGGTATACTCAGATGTGAGTCCCTTGCTCATTGCACCATCAGGATTCAAGCAAGCCGGGCCGAAGACGGCTGAAATGCCAGAAACCGGTCCCCGGAAGCTTGTTTCCTTCCCAGTGTAAGAATTGGCTTTTGTAGTCTGGTCTGCCCTGTTCCCATGATGCACTGGGCCAGGGACAGACTAATTTGCATACAGCCAGGTTCTGAAACTGGGATGGTGCAATGAGCTAAAAAACGGTGTTGGATCTAGCCCTGATCTCTTGACTGGGTGAGAGTATTCTGTTTAATTCAGAGACTCTGTCCATCACCACCCCTTGTTGTAAATAATTTTGTCCACCCTAAGCGTGGAAGGGTATACTCAGATGTGAGTCCCTTGCTCATTGCACCATCAGGATTCAAGCAAGCCGGGCCGAAGACGGCTGAAATGCCAGAAACCGGTCCCCGGAAGCTTGTTTCCTTCCCAGTGTAAGAATTGGCTTTTGTAGTCTGGTCTGCCCTGTTCCCATGATGCACTGGGCCAGGGACAGACTAATTTGCATACAGCCAGGTTCTGAAACTGGGATGGTGCAATGAGCTAAAAAACGGTGTTGGATCTAGCCCTGATCTCTTGACTGGGTGAGAGTATTCTGCTTAATTCAGAGACTCTGTCCATCACCACCCCTTGTTGTAAATAATTTTGTCCACCCTAAGCGTGGAAGGGTATACTCAGATGTGAGTCCCTTGCTCATTGCACCATCAGGATTCAAGCAAGCCGGGCCGAAGACGGCTGAAATGCCAGAAACCGGTCCCCGGAAGCTTGTTTCCTTCCCAGTGTAAGAATTGGCTTTTGTAGTCTGGTCTGCCCTGTTCCCATGATGCACTGGGCCAGGGACAGACTAATTTGCATACAGCCAGGTTCTGAAACTGGGATGGTGCAATGAGCTAAAAAACGGTGTTGGATCTAGCCCTGATCTCTTGACTGGGTGAGAGTATTCTGCTTAATTCAGAGACTCTGTCCATCACCACCCCTTGTTGTAAATAATTTTGTCCACCCTAAGCGTGGAAGGGTATACTCAGATGTGAGTCCCTTGCTCATTGCACCATCAGGATTGAAGCAAGCCGGGCCGAAGACGGCTGAAATGCCAGAAACCGGTCCCCGGAAGCTTGTTTCCTTCCCAGTGTAAGAATTGGCTTTTGTAGTCTGGTCTGCCCTGTTCCCATGATGCACTGGGCCAGGGACAGACTAATTTGCATACAGCCAGGTTCTGAAACTGGGATGGTGCAATGAGCTAAAAAACGGTGTTGGATCTAGCCCTGATCTCTTGACTGGGTGAGAGTATTCTGCTTAATTCAGAGACTCTGTCCATCACCACCCCTTGTTGTAAATAATTTTGTCCACCCTAAGCGTGGAAGGGTATACTCAGATGTGAGTCCCTTGCTCATTGCACCATCAGGATTCAAGCAAGCCGGGCCGAAGACGGCTGAAATGCCAGAAACCGGTCCCCGGAAGCTTGTTTCCTTCCCAGTGTAAGAATTGGCTTTTGTAGTCTGGTCTGCCCTATTCCCATGATGCACTGGTCCAGGGACAGACTAATTTGCATACAGCCAGGTTCTGAAACTGGGATGGTGCAATGAGCTAAAAAACGGTGTTGGATCTAGCCCTGATCTCTTGACTGGGTGAGAGTATTCTGCTTAATTCAGAGACTCTGTCCATCACCACCCCTTGTTGTAAATAATTTTGTCCACCCTAAGCGTGGAAGGGTATACTCAGACGTGAGTCCCTTGCTCATTGCACCATCAGGATTCAAGCAAGCCGGGCCGAAGACGGCTGAAATGCCAGAAACCAGTCCCCGGAAGCTTGTTTCCTTCCCAGTGTAAGAATTGGCTTTTGTAGTCTGGTCTGCCCTGTTCCCATGATGCACTGGGCCAGGGACAGACTAATTTGCATACAGCCAGGTTCTGAAACTGGGATGGTGCAATGAGCTAAAAAACGGTGTTGGATCTAGCCCTGATCTCTTGACTGGGTGAGAGTACTCTGCTTAATTCAGAGACTCTGTCCATCACCACCCCTTGTTGTAAATAATTTTGTCCACCCTAAGCGTGGAAGGGTATACTCAGATGTGAGTCCCTTGCTCATTGCACCATCAGGATTCAAGCAAGCCGGGCCGAAGACGGCTGAAATGCCAGAAACCGGTCCCCGGAAGCTTGTTTCCTTCCCAGTGTAAAAATTGGCTTTTGTAGTCTGGTCTGCCCTGTTCCCATGATGCACTGGGCCAGGGACAGACTAATTTGCATACAGCCAGGTTCTGAAACTGGGATGGTGCAATGAGCTAAAAAACGGTGTTGGATCTAGCCCTGATCTCTTGACTGGGTGAGAGTATTCTGCTTAATTCAGAGACTCTGTCCATCACCACCCCTTGTTGTAAATAATTTTGTCCACCCTAAGCGTGGAAGGGTATACTCAGACGTGAGTCCCTTGCTCATTGCACCATCAGGATTCAAGCAAGCCGGGCCGAAGACGGCTGAAATGCCAGAAACCGGTCCCCGGAAGCTTGTTTCCTTCCCAGTGTAAGAATTGGCTTTTGTAGTCTGGTCTGCCCTGTTCCCATGATGCACTGGGCCAGGGACAGACTAATTTGCATACAGCCAGGTTCTGAAACTGGGATGGTGCAATGAGCTAAAAAACGGTGTTGGATCTAGCCCTGATCTCTTGACTGGGTGAGAGTATTCTGCTTAATTCAGAGACTCTGTCCATCACCACCCCTTGTTGTAAATAATTTTGTCCACCCTAAGCGTGGAAGGGTATACTCAGATGTGAGTCCCTTGCTCATTGCACCATCAGGATTCAAGCAAGCCGGGCCGAAGACGGCTGAAATGCCAGAAACCGGTCCCCGGAAGCTTGTTTCCTTCCCAGTGTAAGAATTGGCTTTTGTAGTCTGGTCTGCCCTGTTCCCATGATGCACTGGGCCAGGGACAGACTAATTTGCATACAGCCAGGTTCTGAAACTGGGATGGTGCAATGAGCTAAAAAACGGTGTTGGATCTAGCCCTGATCTCTTGACTGGGTGAGAGTATTCTGCTTAATTCAGAGACTCTGTCCATCACCACCCCTTGTTGTAAATAATTTTGTCCACCCTAAGCGTGGAAGGGTATACTCAGATGTGAGTCCCTTGCTCATTGCACCATCAGGATTCAAGCAAGCCGGGCCGAAGACGGCTGAAATGCCAGAAACCGGTCCCCGGAAGCTTGTTTCCTTCCCAGTGTAAGAATTGGCTTTTGTAGTCTGGTCTGCCCTGTTCCCATGATGCACTGGGCCAGGGACAGACTAATTTGCATACAGCCAGGTTCTGAAACTGGGATGGTGCAATGAGCTAAAAAACGGTGTTGGATCTAGCCCTGATCTCTTGACTGGGTGAGAGTATTCTGTTTAATTCAGAGACTCTGTCCATCACCACCCCTTGCTGTAAATAATTTTGTCCACCCTAAGCGTGGAAGGGTATACTCAGATGTGAGTCCCTTGCTCATTGCACCATCAGGATTCAAGCAAGCCGGGCCGAAGACGGCTGAAATGCCAGAAACCGGTCCCCGGAAGCTTGTTTCCTTCCCAGTGTAAGAATTGGCTTTTGTAGTCTGGTCTGCCCTGTTCCCATGATGCACTGGGCCAGGGACAGACTAATTTGCATACAGCCAGGTTCTGAAACTGGGATGGTGCAATGAGCTAAAAAACGGTGTTGGATCTAGCCCTGATCTCTTGACTGGGTGAGAGTATTCTGCTTAATTCAGAGACTCTGTCCATCACCACCCCTTGTTGTAAATAATTTTGTCCACCCTAAGCGTGGAAGGGTATACTCAGATGTGAGTCCCTTGCTCATTGCACCATCAGGATTCAAGCAAGCCGGGCCGAAGACGGCTGAAATGCCAGAAACCGGTCCCCGGAAGCTTGTTTCCTTCCCAGTGTAAGAATTGGCTTTTGTAGTCTGGTCTGCCCTGTTCCCATGATGCACTGGGCCAGGGACAGACTAATTTGCATACAGCCAGGTTCTGAAACTGGGATGGTGCAATGAGCTAAAAAACGGTGTTGGATCTAGCCCTGATCTCTTGACTGGGTGAGAGTATTCTGCTTAATTCAGAGACTCTGTCCATCACCACCCCTTGTTGTAAATAATTTTGTCCACCCTAAGCGTGGAAGGGTATACTCAGATGTGAGTCCCTTGCTCATTGCACCATCAGGATTCAAGCAAGCCGGGCCGAAGACGGCTGAAATGCCAGAAACCGGTCCCCGGAAGCTTGTTTCCTTCCCAGTGTAAGAATTGGCTTTTGTAGTCTGGTCTGCCCTGTTCCCATGATGCACTGGGCCAGGGACAGACTAATTTGCATACAGCCAGGTTCTGAAACTGGGATGGTGCAATGAGCTAAAAAACGGTGTTGGATCTAGCCCTGATCTCTTGACTGGGTGAGAGTATTCTGCTTAATTCAGAGACTCTGTCCATCACCACCCCTTGTTGTAAATAATTTTGTCCACCCTAAGCGTGGAAGGGTATACTCAGATGTGAGTCCCTTGCTCATTGCACCATCAGGATTCAAGCAAGCCGGGCCGAAGACGGCTGAAATGCCAGAAACCGGTCCCCGGAAGCTTGTTTCCTTCCCAGTGTAAGAATTGGCTTTTGTAGTCTGGTCTGCCCTGTTCCCATGATGCACTGGTCCAGGGACAGACTAATTTGCATACAGCCAGGTTCTGAAACTGGGATGGTGCAATGAGCTAAAAAACGGTGTTGGATCTAGCCCTGATCTCTTGACTGGGTGAGAGTATTCTGCTTAATTCAGAGACTCTGTCCATCACCACCCCTTGTTGTAAATAATTTTGTCCACCCTAAGCGTGGAAGGGTATACTCAGATGTGAGTCCCTTGCTCATTGCACCATCAGGATTCAAGCAAGCCGGGCCGAAGACGGCTGAAATGCCAGAAACCGGTCCCCGGAAGCTTGTTTCCTTCCCAGTGTAAGAATTGGCTTTTGTAGTCTGGTCTGCCCTGTTCCCATGATGCACTGGGCCAGGGACAGACTAATTTGCATACAGCCAGGTTCTGAAACTGGGATGGTGCAATGAGCTAAAAAACGGTGTTGGATCTAGCCCTGATCTCTTGACTGGGTGAGAGTATTCTGCTTAATTCAGAGACTCTGTCCATCACCACCCCTTGTTGTAAATAATTTTGTCCACCCTAAGCGTGGAAGGGTATACTCAGATGTGAGTCCCTTGCTCATTGCACCATCAGGATTCAAGCAAGCCGGGCCGAAGACAGCTGAAATGCCAGAAACCGGTCCCCGGAAGCTTGTTTCCTTCCCAGTGTAAGAATTGGCTTTTGTAGTCTGGTCTGCCCTGTTCCCATGATGCACTGGGCCAGGGACAGACTAATTTGCATACAGCCAGGTTCTGAAACTGGGATGGTGCAATGAGCTAAAAAACGGTGTTGGATCTAGCCCTGATCTCTTGACTGGGTGAGAGTATTCTGCTTAATTCAGAGACTCTGTCCATCACCACCCCTTGTTGTAAATAATTTTGTCCACCCTAAGCGTGGAAGGGTATACTCAGACGTGAGTCCCTTGCTCATTGCACCATCAGGATTCAAGCAAGCCGGGCCGAAGACGGCTGAAATGCCAGAAACCGGTCCCCGGAAGCTTGTTTCCTTCCCAGTGTAAGAATTGGCTTTTGTAGTCTGGTCTGCCCTGTTCCCATGATGCACTGGGCCAGGGACAGACTAATTTGCATACAGCCAGGTTCTGAAACTGGGATGGTGCAATGAGCTAAAAAACGGTGTTGGATCTAGCCCTGATCTCTTGACTGGGTGAGAGTATTCTGCTTAATTCAGAGACTCTGTCCATCACCACCCCTTGTTGTAAATAATTTTGTCCACCCTAAGCGTGGAAGGGTATACTCAGATGTGAGTCCCTTGCTCATTGCACCATCAGGATTCAAGCAAGCCGGGCCGAAGACGGCTGAAATGCCAGAAACCGGTCCCCGGAAGCTTGTTTCCTTCCCAGTGTAAGAATTGGCTTTTGTAGTCTGGTCTGCCCTGTTCCCATGATGCACTGGGCCAGGGACAGACTAATTTGCATACAGCCAGGTTCTGAAACTGGGATGGTGCAATGAGCTAAAAAACGGTGTTGGATCTAGCCCTGATCTCTTGACTGGGTGAGAGTATTCTGCTTAATTCAGAGACTCTGTCCATCACCACCCCTTGTTGTAAATAATTTTGTCCACCCTAAGCGTGGAAGGGTATACTCAGATGTGAGTCCCTTGCTCATTGCACCATCAGGATTCAAGCAAGCCGGGCCGAAGACGGCTGAAATGCCAGAAACCGGTCCCCGGAAGCTTGTTTCCTTCCCAGTGTAAGAATTGGCTTTTGTAGTCTGGTCTGCCCTGTTCCCATGATGCACTGGGCCAGGGACAGACTAATTTGCATACAGCCAGGTTCTGAAACTGGGATGGTGCAATGAGCTAAAAAACGGTGTTGGATCTAGCCCTGATCTCTTGACTGGGTGAGAGTATTCTGTTTAATTCAGAGACTCTGTCCATCACCACCCCTTGTTGTAAATAATTTTGTCCACCCTAAGCGTGGAAGGGTATACTCAGATGTGAGTCCCTTGCTCATTGCACCATCAGGATTCAAGCAAGCCGGGCCGAAGACGGCTGAAATGCCAGAAACCGGTCCCCGGAAGCTTGTTTCCTTCCCAGTGTAAGAATTGGCTTTTGTAGTCTGGTCTGCCCTGTTCCCATGATGCACTGGGCCAGGGACAGACTAATTTGCATACAGCCAGGTTCTGAAACTGGGATGGTGCAATGAGCTAAAAAACGGTGTTGGATCTAGCCCTGATCTCTTGACTGGGTGAGAGTATTCTGCTTAATTCAGAGACTCTGTCCATCACCACCCCTTGTTGTAAATAATTTTGTCCACCCTAAGCGTGGAAGGGTATACTCAGATGTGAGTCCCTTGCTCATTGCACCATCAGGATTCAAGCAAGCCGGGCCGAAGACGGCTGAAATGCCAGAAACCGGTCCCCGGAAGCTTGTTTCCTTCCCAGTGTAAGAATTGGCTTTTGTAGTCTGGTCTGCCCTGTTCCCATGATGCACTGGGCCAGGGACAGACTAATTTGCATACAGCCAGGTTCTGAAACTGGGATGGTGCAATGAGCTAAAAAACGGTGTTGGATCTAGCCCTGATCTCTTGACTGGGTGAGAGTATTCTGCTTAATTCAGAGACTCTGTCCATCACCACCCCTTGTTGTAAATAATTTTGTCCACCCTAAGCGTGGAAGGGTATACTCAGATGTGAGTCCCTTGCTCATTGCACCATCAGGATTCAAGCAAGCCGGGCCGAAGACGGCTGAAATGCCAGAAACCGGTCCCCGGAAGCTTGTTTCCTTCCCAGTGTAAGAATTGGCTTTTGTAGTCTGGTCTGCCCTGTTCCCATGATGCACTGGTCCAGGGACAGACTAATTTGCATACAGCCAGGTTCTGAAACTGGGATGGTGCAATGAGCTAAAAAACGGTGTTGGATCTAGCCCTGATCTCTTGACTGGGTGAGAGTATTCTGCTTAATTCAGAGACTCTGTCCATCACCACCCCTTGTTGTAAATAATTTTGTCCACCCTAAGCGTGGAAGGGTATACTCAGATGTGAGTCCCTTGCTCATTGCACCATCAGGATTCAAGCAAGCCGGGCCGAAGACGGCTGAAATGCCAGAAACCGGTCCCCGGAAGCTTGTTTCCTTCCCAGTGTAAGAATTGGCTTTTGTAGTCTGGTCTGCCCTGTTCCCATGAAGCACTGGGCCAGGGACAGACTAATTTGCATACAGCCAGGTTCTGAAACTGGGATGGTGCAATGAGCTAAAAAACGGTGTTGGATCTAGCCCTGATCTCTTGACTGGGTGAGAGTATTCTGCTTAATTCAGAGACTCTGTCCATCACCACCCCTTGTTGTAAATAATTTTGTCCACCCTAAGCGTGGAAGGGTATACTCAGATGTGAGTCCCTTGCTCATTGCACCATCAGGATTCAAGCAAGCCGGGCCGAAGACGGCTGAAATGCCAGAAACCGGTCCCCGGAAGCTTGTTTCCTTCCCAGTGTAAGAATTGGCTTTTGTAGTCTGGTCTGCCCTGTTCCCATGATGCACTGGGCCAGGGACAGACTAATTTGCATACAGCTAGGTTCTGAAACTGGGATGGTGCAATGAGCTAAAAAATGGTGTTGGATCTAGCCCTCATCTCTTGACTGGGTGAGAGTATTCTGCTTAATTCAGAGACTCTGTCCATCACCACCCCTTGTTGTAAATAATTTTGTCCACCCTAAGCGTGGAAGGGTATACTCAGATGTGAGTCCCTTGCTCATTGCACCATCAGGATTCAAGCAAGCCGGGCCGAAGACGGCTGAAATGCCAGAAACCGGTCCCCGGAAGCTTGTTTCCTTCCCAGTGTAAGAATTGGCTTTTGTAGTCTGGTCTGCCCTGTTCCCATGATGCACTGGTCCAGGGACAGACTAATTTGCATACAGCCAGGTTCTGAAACTGGGATGGTGCAATGAGCTAAAAAACGGTGTTGGATCTAGCCCTGATCTCTTGACTGGGTGAGAGTATTCTGCTTAATTCAGAGACTCTGTCCATCACCACCCCTTGTTGTAAATAATTTTGTCCACCCTAAGCGTGGAAGGGTATACTCAGATGTGAGTCCCTTGCTAATTGCACCATCAGGATTCAAGCAAGCCGGACCGAAGACGGCTGAAATGCCAGAAACCGGTCCCCGGAAGCTTGTTTCCTTCCCAGTGTAAGAATTGGCTTTTGTAGTCTGGTCTGCCCTGTTCCCATGATGCACTGGGCCAGGGACAGACTAATTTGCATACAGCCAGGTTCTGAAACTGGGATGGTGCAATGAGCTAAAAAACGGTGTTGGATCTAGCCCTGATCTCTTGACTGGGTGAGAGTATTCTGCTTAATTCAGAGACTCTGTCCATCACCACCCCTTGTTGTAAATAATTTTGTCCACCCTAAGCGTGGAAGGGTATACTCAGATGTGAGTCCCTTGCTAATTGCACCATCAGGATTCAAGCAAGCCGGACCGAAGACGGCTGAAATGCCAGAAACCGGTCCCCGGAAGCTTGTTTCCTTCCCAGTGTAAGAATTGGCTTTTGTAGTCTGGTCTGCCCTGTTCCCATGATGCACTGGGCCAGGGACAGACTCATTTGCATACAGCCAGGTTCTGAAACTGGGATGGTGCAATGAGCTAAAAAACGGTGTTGGATCTAGCCCTGATCTCTTGACTGGGTGAGAGTATTCTGCTTAATTCAGAGACTCTGTCCATCACCACCCCTTGTTGTAAATAATTTTGTCCACCCTAAGCGTGGAAGGGTATACTCAGATGTGAGTCCCTTGCTAATTGCACCATCAGGATTCAAGCAAGCCGGACCGAAGACGGCTGAAATGCCAGAAACCGGTCCCCGGAAGCTTGTTTCCTTCCCAGTGTAAGAATTGGCTTTTGTAGTCTGGTCTGCCCTGTTCCCATGATGCACTGGGCCAGGGACAGACTAATTTGCATACAGCCAGGTTCTGAAACTGGGATGGTGCAATGAGCTAAAAAACGGTGTTGGATCTAGCCCTGATCTCTTGACTGGGTGAGAGTACTCTGCCTAATTCAGAGACTCTGTCCATCACCACCCCTTGTTGTAAATCATTTTGTCCACCCTAAGCGTGGAAGGGTATACTCAGATGTGAGTCCCTTGCTCATTGCACCATCAGGATTCAAGCAAGCCGGGCCGAAGACGGCTGAAATGCCAGAAACCGGTCCCCGGAAGCTTGTTTCCTTCCCAGTGTAAAAATTGGCTTTTGTAGTCTGGTCTGCCCTGTTCCCATGATGCACTGGGCCAGGGACAGACTAATTTGCATACAGCCAGGTTCTGAAACTGGGATGGTGCAATGAGCTAAAAAACGGTGTTGGATCTAGCCCTGATCTCTTGACTGGGTGAGAGTATTCTGCTTAATTCAGAGACTCTGTCCATCACCACCCCTTGTTGTAAATAATTGTGTCCACCCTAAGCGTGGAAGCGTATACTCAGACGTGAGTCCCTTGCTCATTGCACCATCAGGATTCAAGCAAGCCGGGCCGAAGACGGCTGAAATGCCAGAAACCGGTCCCCGGAAGCTTGTTTCCTTCCCAGTGTAAGAATTGGCTTTTGTAGTCTGGTCTGCCCTGTTCCCATGATGCACTGGGCCAGGGACAGACTAATTTGCATACAGCCAGGTTCTGAAACTGGGATGGTGCAATGAGCTAAAAAACGGTGTTGGATCTAGCCCTGATCTCTTGACTGGGTGAGAGTATTCTGCTTAATTCAGAGACTCTGTCCATCACCACCCCTTGTTGTAAATAATTTTGTCCACCCTAAACGTGGAAGGGTATACTCAGATGTGAGTCCCTTGCTCATTGCACCATCAGGATTCAAGCAAGCCGGGCAGAAGACGGCTGAAATGCCAGAAACCGGTCCCCGGAAGCTTGTTTCCTTCCCAGTGTAAGAATTGGCTTTTGTAGTCTGGTCTGCCCTGTTCCCATGATGCACTGGGCCAGGGACAGACTAATTTGCATACAGCCAGGTTCTGAAACTGGGATGGTGCAATGAGCTAAAAAACGGTGTTGGATCTAGCCCTGATCTCTTGACTGGGTGAGAGTATTCTGCTTAATTCAGAGACTCTGTCCATCACCACCCCTTGTTGTAAATAATTTTGTCCACCCTAAGCGTGGAAGGGTATACTCAGATGTGAGTCCCTTGCTCATTGCACCATCAGGATTCAAGCAAGCCGGGCCGAAGACGGCTGAAATGCCAGAAACCGGTCCCCGGAAGCTTGTTTCCTTCCCAGTGTAAGAATTGGCTTTTGTAGTCTGGTCTGCCCTGTTCCCATGATGCACTGGGCCAGGGACAGACTAATTTGCATACAGCCAGGTTCTGAAACTGGGATGGTGCAATGAGCTAAAAAACGGTGTTGGATCTAGCCCTGATCTCTTGACTGGGTGAGAGTATTCTGTTTAATTCAGAGACTCTGTCCATCACCACCCCTTGTTGTAAATAATTTTGTCCACCCTAAGCGTGGAAGGGTATACTCAGATGTGAGTCCCTTGCTCATTGCACCATCAGGATTCAAGCAAGCCGGGCCGAAGACGGCTGAAATGCCAGAAACCGGTCCCCGGAAGCTTGTTTCCTTCCCAGTGTAAGAATTGGCTTTTGTAGTCTGGTCTGCCCTGTTCCCATGATGCACTGGGCCAGGGACAGACTAATTTGCATACAGCCAGGTTCTGAAACTGGGATGGTGCAATGAGCTAAAAAACGGTGTTGGATCTAGCCCTGATCTCTTGACTGGGTGAGAGTATTCTGCTTAATTCAGAGACTCTGTCGATCACCACCCCTTGTTGTAAATAATTTTGTCCACCCTAAGCGTGGAAGGGTATACTCAGATGTGAGTCCCTTGCTCATTGCACCATCAGGATTCAAGCAAGCCGGGCCGAAGACGGCTGAAATGCCAGAAACCGGTCCCCGGAAGCTTGTTTCCTTCCCAGTGTAAGAATTGGCTTTTGTAGTCTGGTCTGCCCTGTTCCCATGATGCACTGGGCCAGGGACAGACTAATTTGCATACAGCCAGGTTCTGAAACTGGGATGGTGCAATGAGCTAAAAAACGGTGTTGGATCTAGCCCTGATCTCTTGACTGGGTGAGAGTATTCTGCTTAATTCAGAGACTCTGTCCATCACCACCCCTTGTTGTAAATAATTTTGTCCACCCTAAGCGTGGAAGGGTATACTCAGATGTGAGTCCCTTGCTCATTGCACCATCAGGATTCAAGCAAGCCGGGCCGAAGACGGCTGAAATGCCAGAAACCGGTCCCCGGAAGCTTGTTTCCTTCCCAGTGTAAGAATTGGCTTTTGTAGTCTGGTCTGCCCTGTTCCCATGATGCACTGGGCCAGGGACAGACTAATTTGCATACAGCCAGGTTCTGAAACTGGGATGGTGCAATGAGCTAAAAAACGGTGTTGGATCTAGCCCTGATCTCTTGACTGGGTGAGAGTATTCTGCTTAATTCAGAGACTCTGTCCATCACCACCCCTTGTTGTAAATAATTTTGTCCACCCTAAGCGTGGAAGGGTATACTCAGATGTGAGTCCCTTGCTCATTGCACCATCAGGATTCAAGCAAGCCGGGCCGAAGACGGCTGAAATGCCAGAAACCGGTCCCCGGAAGCTTGTTTCCTTCCCAGTGTAAGAATTGGCTTTTGTAGTCTGGTCTGCCCTGTTCCCATGATGCACTGGGCCAGGGACAGACTAATTTGCATACAGCCAGGTTCTGAAACTGGGATGGTGCAATGAGCTAAAAAACGGTGTTGGATCTAGCCCTGATCTCTTGACTGGGTGAGAGTATTCTGTTTAATTCAGAGACTCTGTCCATCACCACCCCTTGTTGTAAATAATTTTGTCCACCCTAAGCGTGGAAGGGTATACTCAGATGTGAGTCCCTTGCTCATTGCACCATCAGGATTCAAGCAAGCCGGGCCGAAGACGGCTGAAATGCCAGAAACCGGTCCCCGGAAGCTTGTTTCCTTCCCAGTGTAAGAATTGGCTTTTGTAGTCTGGTCTGCCCTGTTCCCATGATGCACTGGGCCAGGGACAGACTAATTTGCATACAGCCAGGTTCTGAAACTGGGATGGTGCAATGAGCTAAAAAACGGTGTTGGATCTAGCCCTGATCTCTTGACTGGGTGAGAGTATTCTGCTTAATTCAGAGACTCTGTCCATCACCACCCCTTGTTGTAAATAATTTTGTCCACCCTAAGCGTGGAAGGGTATACTCAGATGTGAGTCCCTTGCTCATTGCACCATCAGGATTCAAGCAAGCCGGGCCGAAGACGGCTGAAATGCCAGAAACCGGTCCCCGGAAGCTTGTTTCCTTCCCAGTGTAAGAATTGGCTTTTGTAGTCTGGTCTGCCCTGTTCCCATGATGCACTGGTCCAGGGACAGACTAATTTGCATACAGCCAGGTTCTGAAACTGGGATGGTGCAATGAGCTAAAAAACGGTGTTGGATCTAGCCCTGATCTCTTGACTGGGTGAGAGTATTCTGCTTAATTCAGAGACTCTGTCCATCACCACCCCTTGTTGTAAATAATTTTGTCCACCCTAAGCGTGGAAGGGTATACTCAGATGTGAGTCCCTTGCTCATTGCACCATCAGGATTCAAGCAAGCCGGGCCGAAGACGGCTGAAATGCCAGAAACCGGTCCCCGGAAGCTTGTTTCCTTCCCAGTGTAAGAATTGGCTTTTGTAGTCTGGTCTGCCCTGTTCCCATGATGCACTGGGCCAGGGACAGACTAATTTGCATACAGCCAGGTTCTGAAACTGGGATGGTGCAATGAGCTAAAAAACGGTGTTGGATCTAGCCCTGATCTCTTGACTGGGTGAGAGTATTCTGCTTAATTCAGAGACTCTGTCCATCACCACCCCTTGTTGTAAATAATTTTGTCCACCCTAAGCGTGGAAGGGTATACTCAGATGTGAGTCCCTTGCTCATTGCACCATCAGGATTCAAGCAAGCCGGGCCGAAGACGGCTGAAATGCCAGAAACCGGTCCCCGGAAGCTTGTTTCCTTCCCAGTGTAAGAATTGGCTTTTGTAGTCTGGTCTGCCCTGTTCCCATGATGCACTGGGCCAGGGACAGACTAATTTGCATACAGCCAGGTTCTGAAACTGGGATGGTGCAATGAGCTAAAAAACGGTGTTGGATCTAGCCCTGATCTCTTGACTGGGTGAGAGTATTCTGCTTAATTCAGAGACTCTGTCCATCACCACCCCTTGTTGTAAATAATTTTGTCCACCCTAAACGTGGAAGGGTATACTCAGATGTGAGTCCCTTGCTCATTGCACCATCAGGATTCAAGCAAGCCGGGCAGAAGACGGCTGAAATGCCAGAAACCGGTCCCCGGAAGCTTGTTTCCTTCCCAGTGTAAGAATTGGCTTTTGTAGTCTGGTCTGCCCTGTTCCCATGATGCACTGGGCCAGGGACAGACTAATTTGCATACAGCCAGGTTCTGAAACTGGGATGGTGCAATGAGCTAAAAAACGGTGTTGGATCTAGCCCTGATCTCTTGACTGGGTGAGAGTATTCTGCTTAATTCAGAGACTCTGTCCATCACCACCCCTTGTTGTAAATAATTTTGTCCACCCTAAGCGTGGAAGGGTATACTCAGATGTGAGTCCCTTGCTCATTGCACCATCAGGATTCAAGCAAGCCGGGCCGAAGACGGCTGAAATGCCAGAAACCGGTCCCCGGAAGCTTGTTTCCTTCCCAGTGTAAGAATTGGCTTTTGTAGTCTGGTCTGCCCTGTTCCCATGATGCACTGGGCCAGGGACAGACTAATTTGCATACAGCCAGGTTCTGAAACTGGGATGGTGCAATGAGCTAAAAAACGGTGTTGGATCTAGCCCTGATCTCTTGACTGGGTGAGAGTATTCTGTTTAATTCAGAGACTCTGTCCATCACCACCCCTTGTTGTAAATAATTTTGTCCACCCTAAGCGTGGAAGGGTATACTCAGATGTGAGTCCCTTGCTCATTGCACCATCAGGATTCAAGCAAGCCGGGCCGAAGACGGCTGAAATGCCAGAAACCGGTCCCCGGAAGCTTGTTTCCTTCCCAGTGTAAGAATTGGCTTTTGTAGTCTGGTCTGCCCTGTTCCCATGATGCACTCGGCCAGGGACAGACTAATTTGCATACAGCCAGGTTCTGAAACTGGGATGGTGCAATGAGCTAAAAAACGGTGTTGGATCTAGCCCTGATCTCTTGACTGGGTGAGAGTATTCTGCTTAATTCAGAGACTCTGTCGATCACCACCCCTTGTTGTAAATAATTTTGTCCACCCTAAGCGTGGAAGGGTATACTCAGATGTGAGTCCCTTGCTCATTGCACCATCAGGATTCAAGCAAGCCGGGCCGAAGACGGCTGAAATGCCAGAAACCGGTCCCCGGAAGCTTGTTTCCTTCCCAGTGTAAGAATTGGCTTTTGTAGTCTGGTCTGCCCTGTTCCCATGATGCACTGGGCCAGGGACAGACTAATTTGCATACAGCCAGGTTCTGAAACTGGGATGGTGCAATGAGCTAAAAAACGGTGTTGGATCTAGCCCTGATCTCTTGACTGGGTGAGAGTATTCTGCTTAATTCAGAGACTCTGTCCATCACCACCCCTTGTTGTAAATAATTTTGTCCACCCTAAGCGTGGAAGGGTATACTCAGATGTGAGTCCCTTGCTCATTGCACCATCAGGATTCAAGCAAGCCGGGCCGAAGACGGCTGAAATGCCAGAAACCGGTCCCCGGAAGCTTGTTTCCTTCCCAGTGTAAGAATTGGCTTTTGTAGTCTGGTCTGCCCTGTTCCCATGATGCACTGGGCCAGGGACAGACTAATTTGCATACAGCCAGGTTCTGAAACTGGGATGGTGCAATGAGCTAAAAAACGGTGTTGGATCTAGCCCTGATCTCTTGACTGGGTGAGAGTATTCTGCTTAATTCAGAGACTCTGTCCATCACCACCCCTTGTTGTAAATAATTTTGTCCACCCTAAGCGTGGAAGGGTATACTCAGATGTGAGTCCCTTGCTCATTGCACCATCAGGATTCAAGCAAGCCGGGCCGAAGACGGCTGAAATGCCAGAAACCGGTCCCCGGAAGCTTGTTTCCTTCCCAGTGTAAGAATTGGCTTTTGTAGTCTGGTCTGCCCTGTTCCCATGATGCACTGGGCCAGGGACAGACTAATTTGCATACAGCCAGGTTCTGAAACTGGGATGGTGCAATGAGCTAAAAAACGGTGTTGGATCTAGCCCTGATCTCTTGACTGGGTGAGAGTATTCTGTTTAATTCAGAGACTCTGTCCATCACCACCCCTTGTTGTAAATAATTTTGTCCACCCTAAGCGTGGAAGGGTATACTCAGATGTGAGTCCCTTGCTCATTGCACCATCAGGATTCAAGCAAGCCGGGCCGAAGACGGCTGAAATGCCAGAAACCGGTCCCCGGAAGCTTGTTTCCTTCCCAGTGTAAGAATTGGCTTTTGTAGTCTGGTCTGCCCTGTTCCCATGATGCACTGGGCCAGGGACAGACTAATTTGCATACAGCCAGGTTCTGAAACTGGGATGGTGCAATGAGCTAAAAAACGGTGTTGGATCTAGCCCTGATCTCTTGACTGGGTGAGAGTATTCTGCTTAATTCAGAGACTCTGTCCATCACCACCCCTTGTTGTAAATAATTTTGTCCACCCTAAGCGTGGAAGGGTATACTCAGATGTGAGTCCCTTGCTCATTGCACCATCAGGATTCAAGCAAGCCGGGCCGAAGACGGCTGAAATGCCAGAAACCGGTCCCCGGAAGCTTGTTTCCTTCCCAGTGTAAGAATTGGCTTTTGTAGTCTGGTCTGCCCTGTTCCCATGATGCACTGGTCCAGGGACAGACTAATTTGCATACAGCCAGGTTCTGAAACTGGGATGGTGCAATGAGCTAAAAAACGGTGTTGGATCTAGCCCTGATCTCTTGACTGGGTGAGAGTATTCTGCTTAATTCAGAGACTCTGTCCATCACCACCCCTTGTTGTAAATAATTTTGTCCACCCTAAGCGTGGAAGGGTATACTCAGATGTGAGTCCCTTGCTCATTGCACCATCAGGATTCAAGCAAGCCGGGCCAAAGACGGCTGAAATGCCAGAAACCGGTCCCCGGAAGCTTGTTTCCTTCCCAGTGTAAGAATTGGCTTTTGTAGTCTGGTCTGCCCTGTTCCCATGATGCACTGGGCCAGGGACAGACTAATTTGCATACAGCCAGGTTCTGAAACTGGGATGGTGCAATGAGCTAAAAAACGGTGTTGGATCTAGCCCTGATCTCTTGACTGGGTGAGAGTATTCTGCTTAATTCAGAGACTCTGTCCATCACCACCCCTTGTTGTAAATAATTTTGTCCACCCTAAGCGTGGAAGGGTATACTCAGATGTGAGTCCCTTGCTCATTGCACCATCAGGATTCAAGCAAGCCGGGCCGAAGACGGCTGAAATGCCAGAAACCGGTCCCCGGAAGCTTGTTTCCTTCCCAGTGTAAGAATTGGCTTTTGTAGTCTGGTCTGCCCTGTTCCCATGATGCACTGGGCCAGGGACAGACTAATTTGCATACAGCCAGGTTCTGAAACTGGGATGGTGCAATGAGCTAAAAAATGGTGTTGGATCTAGCCCTGATCTCTTGACTGGGTGAGAGTATTCTGCTTAATTCAGAGACTCTGTCCATCACCACCCCTTGTTGTAAATAATTTTGTCCACCCTAAGCGTGGAAGGGTATACTCAGATGTGAGTCCCTTGCTCATTGCACCATCAGGATTCAAGCAAGCCGGGCCGAAGACGGCTGAAATGCCAGAAACCGGTCCCCGGAAGCTTGTTTCCTTCCCAGTGTAAGAATTGGCTTTTGTAGTCTGGTCTGCCCTGTTCCCATGATGCACTGGTCCAGGGACAGACTAATTTGCATACAGCCAGGTTCTGAAACTGGGATGGTGCAATGAGCTAAAAAACGGTGTTGGATCTAGCCCTGATCTCTTGACTGGGTGAGAGTATTCTGCTTAATTCAGAGACTCTGTCCATCACCACCCCTTGTTGTAAATAATTTTGTCCACCCTAAGCGTGGAAGGGTATACTCAGACGTGAGTCCCTTGCTCATTGCACCATCAGGATTCAAGCAAGCCGGGCCGAAGACGGCTGAAATGCCAGAAACCAGTCCCCGGAAGCTTGTTTCCTTCCCAGTGTAAGAATTGGCTTTTGTAGTCTGGTCTGCCCTGTTCCCATGATGCACTGGGCCAGGGACAGACTAATTTGCATACAGCCAGGTTCTGAAACTGGGATGGTGCAATGAGCTAAAAAACGGTGTTGGATCTAGCCCTGATCTCTTGACTGGGTGAGAGTACTCTGCTTAATTCAGAGACTCTGTCCATCACCACCCCTTGTTGTAAATAATTTTGTCCACCCTAAGCGTGGAAGGGTATACTCAGATGTGAGTCCCTTGCTCATTGCACCATCAGGATTCAAGCAAGCCGGGCCGAAGACGGCTGAAATGCCAGAAACCGGTCCCCGGAAGCTTGTTTCCTTCCCAGTGTAAAAATTGGCTTTTGTAGTCTGGTCTGCCCTGTTCCCATGATGCACTGGGCCAGGGACAGACTAATTTGCATACAGCCAGGTTCTGAAACTGGGATGGTGCAATGAGCTAAAAAACGGTGTTGGATCTAGCCCTGATCTCTTGACTGGGTGAGAGTATTCTGCTTAATTCAGAGACTCTGTCCATCACCACCCCTTGTTGTAAATAATTTTGTCCACCCTAAGCGTGGAAGGGTATACTCAGACGTGAGTCCCTTGCTCATTGCACCATCAGGATTCAAGCAAGCCGGGCCGAAGACGGCTGAAATGCCAGAAACCGGTCCCCGGAAGCTTGTTTCCTTCCCAGTGTAAAAATTGGCTTTTGTAGTCTGGTCTGCCCTGTTCCCATGATGCACTGGGCCAGGGACAGACTAATTTGCATACAGCCAGGTTCTGAAACTGGGATGGTGCAATGAGCTAAAAAACGGTGTTGGATCTAGCCCTGATCTCTTGACTGGGTGAGAGTATTCTGCTTAATTCAGAGACTCTGTCCATCACCACCCCTTGTTGTAAATAATTGTGTCCACCCTAAGCGTGGAAGGGTATACTCAGACGTGAGTCCCTTGCTCATTGCACCATCAGGATTCAAGCAAGCCGGGCCGAAGACGGCTGAAATGCCAGAAACCGGTCCCCGGAAGCTTGTTTCCTTCCCAGTGTAAGAATTGGCTTTTGTAGTCTGGTCTGCCCTGTTCCCATGATGCACTGGGCCAGGGACAGACTAATTTGCATACAGCCAGGTTCTGAAACTGGGATGGTGCAATGAGCTAAAAAACGGTGTTGGATCTAGCCCTGATCTCTTGACTGGGTGAGAGTATTCTGCTTAATTCAGAGACTCTGTCCATCACCACCCCTTGTTGTAAATAATTTTGTCCACCCTAAGCGTGGAAGGGTATACTCAGATGTGAGTCCCTTGCTCATTGCACCATCAGGATTCAAGCAAGCCGGGCCGAAGACGGCTGAAATGCCAGAAACCGGTCCCCGGAAGCTTGTTTCCTTCCCAGTGTAAGAATTGGCTTTTGTAGTCTGGTCTGCCCTGTTCCCATGATGCACTGGGCCAGGGACAGACTAATTTGCATACAGCCAGGTTCTGAAACTGGGATGGTGCAATGAGCTAAAAAACGGTGTTGGATCTAGCCCTGATCTCTTGACTGGGTGAGAGTATTCTGCTTAATTCAGAGACTCTGTCCATCACCACCCCTTGTTGTAAATAATTTTGTCCACCCTAAGCGTGGAAGGGTATACTCAGATGTGAGTCCCTTGCTCATTGCACCATCAGGATTCAAGCAAGCCGGGCCGAAGACGGCTGAAATGCCAGAAACCGGTCCCCGGAAGCTTGTTTCCTTCCCAGTGTAAGAATTGGCTTTTGTAGTCTGGTCTGCCCTGTTCCCATGATGCACTGGGCCAGGGACAGACTAATTTGCATACAGCCAGGTTCTGAAACTGGGATGGTGCAATGAGCTAAAAAACGGTGTTGGATCTAGCCCTGATCTCTTGACTGGGTGAGAGTATTCTGTTTAATTCAGAGACTCTGTCCATCACCACCCCTTGTTGTAAATAATTTTGTCCACCCTAAGCGTGGAAGGGTATACTCAGATGTGAGTCCCTTGCTCATTGCACCATCAGGATTCAAGCAAGCCGGGCCGAAGACGGCTGAAATGCCAGAAACCGGTCCCCGGAAGCTTGTTTCCTTCCCAGTGTAAGAATTGGCTTTTGTAGTCTGGTCTGCCCTGTTCCCATGATGCACTGGGCCAGGGACAGACTAATTTGCATACAGCCAGGTTCTGAAACTGGGATGGTGCAATGAGCTAAAAAACGGTGTTGGATCTAGCCCTGATCTCTTGACTGGGTGAGAGTATTCTGCTTAATTCAGAGACTCTGTCCATCACCACCCCTTGTTGTAAATAATTTTGTCCACCCTAAGCGTGGAAGGGTATACTCAGATGTGAGTCCCTTGCTCATTGCACCATCAGGATTCAAGCAAGCCGGGCCGAAGACGGCTGAAATGCCAGAAACCGGTCCCCGGAAGCTTGTTTCCTTCCCAGTGTAAGAATTGGCTTTTGTAGTCTGGTCTGCCCTGTTCCCATGATGCACTGGGCCAGGGACAGACTAATTTGCATACAGCCAGGTTCTGAAACTGGGATGGTGCAATGAGCTAAAAAACGGTGTTGGATCTAGCCCTGATCTCTTGACTGGGTGAGAGTATTCTGCTTAATTCAGAGACTCTGTCCATCACCACCCCTTGTTGTAAATAATTTTGTCCACCCTAAGCGTGGAAGGGTATACTCAGATGTGAGTCCCTTGCTCATTGCACCATCAGGATTCAAGCAAGCCGGGCCGAAGACGGCTGAAATGCCAGAAACCGGTCCCCGGAAGCTTGTTTCCTTCCCAGTGTAAGAATTGGCTTTTGTAGTCTGGTCTGCCCTGTTCCCATGATGCACTGGGCCAGGGACAGACTAATTTGCATACAGCCAGGTTCTGAAACTGGGATGGTGCAATGAGCTAAAAAACGGTGTTGGATCTAGCCCTGATCTCTTGACTGGGTGAGAGTATTCTGCTTAATTCAGAGACTCTGTCCATCACCACCCCTTGTTGTAAATAATTTTGTCCACCCTAAGCGTGGAAGGGTATACTCAGATGTGAGTCCCTTGCTCATTGCACCATCAGGATTCAAGCAAGCCGGGCAGAAGACGGCTGAAATGCCAGAAACCGGTCCCCGGAAGCTTGTTTCCTTCCCAGTGTAAGAATTGGCTTTTGTAGTCTGGTCTGCCCTGTTCCCATGATGCACTGGTCCAGGGACAGACTAATTTGCATACAGCCAGGTTCTGAAACTGGGATGGTGCAATGAGCTAAAAAACGGTGTTGGATCTAGCCCTGATCTCTTGACTGGGTGAGAGTATTCTGCTTAATTCAGAGACTCTGTCCATCACCACCCCTTGTTGTAAATAATTTTGTCCACCCTAAGCGTGGAAGGGTATACTCAGATGTGAGTCCCTTGCTCATTGCACCATCAGGATTCAAGCAAGCCGGGCCGAAGACGGCTGAAATGCCAGAAACCGGTCCCCGGAAGCTTGTTTCCTTCCCAGTGTAAGAATTGGCTTTTGTAGTCTGGTCTGCCCTGTTCCCATGATGCACTGGGCCAGGGACAGACTAATTTGCATACAGCCAGGTTCTGAAACTGGGATGGTGCAATGAGCTAAAAAACGGTGTTGGATCTAGCCCTGATCTCTTGACTGGGTGAGAGTATTCTGCTTAATTCAGAGACTCTGTCCATCACCACCCCTTGTTGTAAATAATTTTGTCCACCCTAAGCGTGGAAGGGTATACTCAGATGTGAGTCCCTTGCTCATTGCACCATCAGGATTCAAGCAAGCCGGGCCGAAGACGGCTGAAATGCCAGAAACCGGTCCCCGGAAGCTTGTTTCCTTCCCAGTGTAAGAATTGGCTTTTGTAGTCTGGTCTGCCCTGTTCCCATGATGCACTGGGCCAGGGACAGACTAATTTGCATACAGCCAGGTTCTGAAACTGGGATGGTGCAATGAGCTAAAAAATGGTGTTGGATCTAGCCCTGATCTCTTGACTGGGTGAGAGTATTCTGCTTAATTCAGAGACTCTGTCCATCACCACCCCTTGTTGTAAATAATTTTGTCCACCCTAAGCGTGGAAGGGTATACTCAGATGTGAGTCCCTTGCTCATTGCACCATCAGGATTCAAGCAAGCCGGGCCGAAGACGGCTGAAATGCCAGAAACCGGTCCCCGGAAGCTTGTTTCCTTCCCAGTGTAAGAATTGGCTTTTGTAGTCTGGTCTGCCCTGTTCCCATGATGCACTGGGCCAGGGACAGACTAATTTGCATACAGCCAGGTTCTGAAACTGGGATGGTGCAATGAGCTAAAAAATGGTGTTGGATCTATCCCTGATCTCTTGACTGGGTGAGAGTATTCTGCTTAATTCAGAGACTCTGTCCATCACCACCCCTTGTTGTAAATAATTTTGTCCACCCTAAGCGTGGAAGGGTATACTCAGATGTGAGTCCCTTGCTCATTGCACCATCAGGATTCAAGCAAGCCGGGCCGAAGACGGCTGAAATGCCAGAAACCGGTCCCCGGAAGCTTGTTTCCTTCCCAGTGTAAGAATTGGCTTTTGTAGTCTGGTCTGCCCTGTTCCCATGATGCACTGGTCCAGGGACAGACTAATTTGCATACAGCCAGGTTCTGAAACTGGGATGGTGCAATGAGCTAAAAAACGGTGTTGGATCTAGCCCTGATCTCTTGACTGGGTGAGAGTATTCTGCTTAATTCAGAGACTCTGTCCATCACCACCCCTTGTTGTAAATAATTTTGTCCACCCTAAGCGTGGAAGGGTATACTCAGACGTGAGTCCCTTGCTCATTGCACCATCAGGATTCAAGCAAGCCGGGCCGAAGACGGCTGAAATGCCAGAAACCAGTCCCCGGAAGCTTGTTTCCTTCCCAGTGTAAGAATTGGCTTTTGTAGTCTGGTCTGCCCTGTTCCCATGATGCACTGGGCCAGGGACAGACTAATTTGCATACAGCCAGGTTCTGAAACTGGGATGGTGCAATGAGCTAAAAAACGGTGTTGGATCTAGCCCTGATCTCTTGACTGGGTGAGAGTACTCTGCTTAATTCAGAGACTCTGTCCATCACCACCCCTTGTTGTAAATAATTTTGTCCACCCTAAGCGTGGAAGGGTATACTCAGATGTGAGTCCCTTGCTCATTGCACCATCAGGATTCAAGCAAGCCGGGCCGAAGACGGCTGAAATGCCAGAAACCGGTCCCCGGAAGCTTGTTTCCTTCCCAGTGTAAAAATTGGCTTTTGTAGTCTGGTCTGCCCTGTTCCCATGATGCACTGGGCCAGGGACAGACTAATTTGCATACAGCCAGGTTCTGAAACTGGGATGGTGCAATGAGCTAAAAAACGGTGTTGGATCTAGCCCTGATCTCTTGACTGGGTGAGAGTATTCTGCTTAATTCAGAGACTCTGTCCATCACCACCCCTTGTTGTAAATAATTTTGTCCACCCTAAGCGTGGAAGGGTATACTCAGACGTGAGTCCCTTGCTCATTGCACCATCAGGATTCAAGCAAGCCGGGCCGAAGACGGCTGAAATGCCAGAAACCGGTCCCCGGAAGCTTGTTTCCTTCCCAGTGTAAGAATTGGCTTTTGTAGTCTGGTCTGCCCTGTTCCCATGATGCACTGGGCCAGGGACAGACTAATTTGCATACAGCCAGGTTCTGAAACTGGGATGGTGCAATGAGCTAAAAAACGGTGTTGGATCTAGCCCTGATCTCTTGACTGGGTGAGAGTATTCTGCTTAATTCAGAGACTCTGTCCATCACCACCCCTTGTTGTAAATAATTTTGTCCACCCTAAGCGTCGAAGGGTATACTCAGATGTGAGTCCCTTGCTCATTGCACCATCAGGATTCAAGCAAGCCGGGCCGAAGACGGCTGAAATGCCAGAAACCGGTCCCCGGAAGCTTGTTTCCTTCCCAGTGTAAGAATTGGCTTTTGTAGTCTGGTCTGCCCTGTTCCCATGATGCACTGGGCCAGGGACAGACTAATTTGCATACAGCCAGGTTCTGAAACTGGGATGGTGCAATGAGCTAAAAAACGGTGTTGGATCTAGCCCTGATCTCTTGACTGGGTGAGAGTATTCTGCTTAATTCAGAGACTCTGTCCATCACCACCCCTTGTTGTAAATAATTTTGTCCACCCTAAGCGTGGAAGGGTATACTCAGATGTGAGTCCCTTGCTCATTGCACCATCAGGATTCAAGCAAGCCGGGCCGAAGACGGCTGAAATGCCAGAAACCGGTCCCCGGAAGCTTGTTTCCTTCCCAGTGTAAGAATTGGCTTTTGTAGTCTGGTCTGCCCTGTTCCCATGATGCACTGGGCCAGGGACAGACTAATTTGCATACAGCCAGGTTCTGAAACTGGGATGGTGCAATGAGCTAAAAAACGGTGTTGGATCTAGCCCTGATCTCTTGACTGGGTGAGAGTATTCTGTTTAATTCAGAGACTCTGTCCATCACCACCCCTTGTTGTAAATAATTTTGTCCACCCTAAGCGTGGAAGGGTATACTCAGATGTGAGTCCCTTGCTCATTGCACCATCAGGATTCAAGCAAGCCGGGCCGAAGACGGCTGAAATGCCAGAAACCGGTCCACGGAAGCTTGTTTCCTTCCCAGTGTAAGAATTGGCTTTTGTAGTCTGGTCTGCCCTGTTCCCATGATGCACTGGGCCAGGGACAGACTAATTTGCATACAGCCAGGTTCTGAAACTGGGATGGTGCAATGAGCTAAAAAACGGTGTTGGATCTAGCCCTGATCTCTTGACTGGGTGAGAGTATTCTGCTTAATTCAGAGACTCTGTCCATCACCACCCCTTGTTGTAAATAATTTTGTCCACCCTAAGCGTGGAAGGGTATACTCAGATGTGAGTCCCTTGCTCATTGCACCATCAGGATTCAAGCAAGCCGGGCCGAAGACGGCTGAAATGCCAGAAACCGGTCCCCGGAAGCTTGTTTCCTTCCCAGTGTAAGAATTGGCTTTTGTAGTCTGGTCTGCCCTGTTCCCATGATGCACTGGGCCAGGGACAGACTAATTTGCATACAGCCAGGTTCTGAAACTGGGATGGTGCAATGAGCTAAAAAACGGTGTTGGATCTAGCCCTGATCTCTTGACTGGGTGAGAGTATTCTGCTTAATTCAGAGACTCTGTCCATCACCACCCCTTGTTGTAAATAATTTTGTCCACCCTAAGCGTGGAAGGGTATACTCAGATGTGAGTCCCTTGCTCATTGCACCATCAGGATTCAAGCAAGCCGGGCCGAAGACGGCTGAAATGCCAGAAACCGGTCCCCGGAAGCTTGTTTCCTTCCCAGTGTAAGAATTGGCTTTTGTAGTCTGGTCTGCCCTGTTCCCATGATGCACTGGGCCAGGGACAGACTAATTTGCATACAGCCAGGTTCTGAAACTGGGATGGTGCAATGAGCTAAAAAACGGTGTTGGATCTAGCCCTGATCTCTTGACTGGGTGAGAGTATTCTGCTTAATTCAGAGACTCTGTCCATCACCACCCCTTGTTGTAAATAATTTTGTCCACCCTAAGCGTGGAAGGGTATACTCAGATGTGAGTCCCTTGCTCATTGCACCATCAGGATTCAAGCAAGCCGGGCCGAAGACGGCTGAAATGCCAGAAACCGGTCCCCGGAAGCTTGTTTCCTTCCCAGTGTAAGAATTGGCTTTTGTAGTCTGGTCTGCCCTGTTCCCATGATGCACTGGTCCAGGGACAGACTAATTTGCATACAGCCAGGTTCTGAAACTGGGATGGTGCAATGAGCTAAAAAACGGTGTTGGATCTAGCCCTGATCTCTTGACTGGGTGAGAGTATTCTGCTTAATTCAGAGACTCTGTCCATCACCACCCCTTGTTGTAAATAATTTTGTCCACCCTAAGCGTGGAAGGGTATACTCAGATGTGAGTCCCTTGCTCATTGCACCATCAGGATTCAAGCAAGCCGGGCCGAAGACGGCTGAAATGCCAGAAACCGGTCCCCGGAAGCTTGTTTCCTTCCCAGTGTAAGAATTGGCTTTTGTAGTCTGGTCTGCCCTGTTCCCATGATGCACTGGGCCAGGGACAGACTAATTTGCATACAGCCAGGTTCTGAAACTGGGATGGTGCAATGAGCTAAAAAACGGTGTTGGATCTAGCCCTGATCTCTTGACTGGGTGAGAGTATTCTGCTTAATTCAGAGACTCTGTCCATCACCACCCCTTGTTGTAAATAATTTTGTCCACCCTAAGCGTGGAAAGGTATACTCAGATGTGAGTCCCTTGCTCATTGCACCATCAGGATTCAAGCAAGCCGGGCCGAAGACGGCTGAAATGCCAGAAACCGGTCCCCGGAAGCTTGTTTCCTTCCCAGTGTAAGAATTGGCTTTTGTAGTCTGGTCTGCCCTGTTCCCATGATGCACTGGGCCAGGGACAGACTAATTTGCATACAGCCAGGTTCTGAAACTGGGATGGTGCAATGAGCTAAAAAACGGTGTTGGATCTAGCCCTGATCTCTTGACTGGGTGAGAGTATTCTGCTTAATTCAGAGACTCTGTCCATCACCACCCCTTGTTGTAAATAATTTTGTCCACCCTAAGCGTGGAAGGGTATACTCAGATGTGAGTCCCTTGCTCATTGCACCATCAGGATTCAAGCAAGCCGGGCCGAAGACGGCTGAAATGCCAGAAACCGGTCCCCGGAAGCTTGTTTCCTTCCCAGTGTAAGAATTGGCTTTTGTAGTCTGGTCTGCCCTGTTCCCATGATGCACTGGTCCAGGGACAGACTAATTTGCATACAGCCAGGTTCTGAAACTGGGATGGTGCAATGAGCTAAAAAACGGTGTTGGATCTAGCCCTGATCTCTTGACTGGGTGAGAGTATTCTGCTTAATTCAGAGACTCTGTCCATCACCACCCCTTGTTGTAAATAATTTTGTCCACCCTAAGCGTGGAAGGGTATACTCAGACGTGAGTCCCTTGCTCATTGCACCATCAGGATTCAAGCAAGCCGGGCCGAAGACGGCTGAAATGCCAGAAACCAGTCCCCGGAAGCTTGTTTCCTTCCCAGTGTAAGAATTGGCTTTTGTAGTCTGGTCTGCCCTGTTCCCATGATGCACTGGGCCAGGGACAGACTAATTTGCATACAGCCAGGTTCTGAAACTGGGATGGTGCAATGAGCTAAAAAACGGTGTTGGATCTAGCCCTGATCTCTTGACTGGGTGAGAGTACTCTGCTTAATTCAGAGACTCTGTCCATCACCACCCCTTGTTGTAAATAATTTTGTCCACCCTAAGCGTGGAAGGGTATACTCAGATGTGAGTCCCTTGCTCATTGCACCATCAGGATTCAAGCAAGCCGGGCCGAAGACGGCTGAAATGCCAGAAACCGGTCCCCGGAAGCTTGTTTCCTTCCCAGTGTAAAAATTGGCTTTTGTAGTCTGGTCTGCCCTGTTCCCATGATGCACTGGGCCAGGGACAGACTAATTTGCATACAGCCAGGTTCTGAAACTGGGATGGTGCAATGAGCTAAAAAACGGTGTTGGATCTAGCCCTGATCTCTTGACTGGGTGAGAGTATTCTGCTTAATTCAGAGACTCTGTCCATTACCACCCCTTGTTGTAAATAATTTTGTCCACCCTAAGCGTGGAAGGGTATACTCAGACGTGAGTCCCTTGCTCATTGCACCATCAGGATTCAAGCAAGCCGGGCCGAAGACGGCTGAAATGCCAGAAACCGGTCCCCGGAAGCTTGTTTCCTTCCCAGTGTAAGAATTGGCTTTTGTAGTCTGGTCTGCCCTGTTCCCATGATGCACTGGGCCAGGGACAGACTAATTTGCATACAGCCAGGTTCTGAAACTGGGATGGTGCAATGAGCTAAAAAACGGTGTTGGATCTAGCCCTGATCTCTTGACTGGGTGAGAGTATTCTGCTTAATTCAGAGACTCTGTCCATCACCACCCCTTGTTGTAAATAATTTTGTCCACCCTAAGCGTGGAAGGGTATACTCAGATGTGAGTCCCTTGCTCATTGCACCATCAGGATTCAAGCAAGCCGGGCCGAAGACGGCTGAAATGCCAGAAACCGGTCCCCGGAAGCTTGTTTCCTTCCCAGTGTAAGAATTGGCTTTTGTAGTCTGGTCTGCCCTGTTCCCATGATGCACTGGGCCAGGGACAGACTAATTTGCATACAGCCAGGTTCTGAAACTGGGATGGTGCAATGAGCTAAAAAACGGTGTTGGATCTAGCCCTGATCTCTTGACTGGGTGAGAGTATTCTGCTTAATTCAGAGACTCTGTCCATCACCACCCCTTGTTGTAAATAATTTTGTCCACCCTAAGCGTGGAAGGGTATACTCAGATGTGAGTCCCTTGCTCATTGCACCATCAGGATTCAAGCAAGCCGGGCCGAAGACGGCTGAAATGCCAGAAACCGGTCCCCGGAAGCTTGTTTCCTTCCCAGTGTAAGAATTGGCTTTTGTAGTCTGGTCTGCCCTGTTCCCATGATGCACTGGGCCAGGGACAGACTAATTTGCATACAGCCAGGTTCTGAAACTGGGATGGTGCAATGAGCTAAAAAACGGTGTTGGATCTAGCCCTGATCTCTTGACTGGGTGAGAGTATTCTGTTTAATTCAGAGACTCTGTCCATCACCACCCCTTGTTGTAAATAATTTTGTCCACCCTAAGCGTGGAAGGGTATACTCAGATGTGAGTCCCTTGCTCATTGCACCATCAGGATTCAAGCAAGCCGGGCCGAAGACGGCTGAAATGCCAGAAACCGGTCCCCGGAAGCTTGTTTCCTTCCCAGTGTAAGAATTGGCTTTTGTAGTCTGGTCTGCCCTGTTCCCATGATGCACTGGGCCAGGGACAGACTAATTTGCATACAGCCAGGTTCTGAAACTGGGATGGTGCAATGAGCTAAAAAACGGTGTTGGATCTAGCCCTGATCTCTTGACTGGGTGAGAGTATTCTGCTTAATTCAGAGACTCTGTCCATCACCACCCCTTGTTGTAAATAATTTTGTCCACCCTAAGCGTGGAAGGGTATACTCAGATGTGAGTCCCTTGCTCATTGCACCATCAGGATTCAAGCAAGCCGGGCCGAAGACGGCTGAAATGCCAGAAACCGGTCCCCGGAAGCTTGTTTCCTTCCCAGTGTAAGAATTGGCTTTTGTAGTCTGGTCTGCCCTGTTCCCATGATGCACTGGGCCAGGGACAGACTAATTTGCATACAGCCAGGTTCTGAAACTGGGATGGTGCAATGAGCTAAAAAACGGTGTTGGATCTAGCCCTGATCTCTTGACTGGGTGAGAGTATTCTGCTTAATTCAGAGACTCTGTCCATCACCACCCCTTGTTGTAAATAATTTTGTCCACCCTAAGCGTGGAAGGGTATACTCAGATGTGAGTCCCTTGCTCATTGCACCATCAGGATTCAAGCAAGCCGGGCCGAAGACGGCTGAAATGCCAGAAACCGGTCCCCGGAAGCTTGTTTCCTTCCCAGTGTAAGAATTGGCTTTTGTAGTCTGGTCTGCCCTGTTCCCATGATGCACTGGGCCAGGGACAGACTAATTTGCATACAGCCAGGTTCTGAAACTGGGATGGTGCAATGAGCTAAAAAACGGTGTTGGATCTAGCCCTGATCTCTTGACTGGGTGAGAGTATTCTGCTTAATTCAGAGACTCTGTCCATCACCACCCCTTGTTGTAAATAATTTTGTCCACCCTAAGCGTGGAAGGGTATACTCAGATGTGAGTCCCTTGCTCATTGCACCATCAGGATTCAAGCAAGCCGGGCCGAAGACGGCTGAAATGCCAGAAACCGGTCCCCGGAAGCTTGTTTCCTTCCCAGTGTAAGAATTGGCTTTTGTAGTCTGGTCTGCCCTGTTCCCATGATGCACTGGTCCAGGGACAGACTAATTTGCATACAGCCAGGTTCTGAAACTGGGATGGTGCAATGAGCTAAAAAACGGTGTTGGATCTAGCCCTGATCTCTTGACTGGGTGAGAGTATTCTGCTTAATTCAGAGACTCTGTCCATCACCACCCCTTGTTGTAAATAATTTTGTCCACCCTAAGCGTGGAAGGGTATACTCAGATGTGAGTCCCTTGCTCATTGCACCATCAGGATTCAAGCAAGCCGGGCCGAAGACGGCTGAAATGCCAGAAACCGGTCCCCGGAAGCTTGTTTCCTTCCCAGTGTAAGAATTGGCTTTTGTAGTCTGGTCTGCCCTGTTCCCATGATGCACTGGGCCAGGGACAGACTAATTTGCATACAGCCAGGTTCTGAAACTGGGATGGTGCAATGAGCTAAAAAACGGTGTTGGATCTAGCCCTGATCTCTTGACTGGGTGAGAGTATTCTGCTTAATTCAGAGACTCTGTCCATCACCACCCCTTGTTGTAAATAATTTTGTCCACCCTAAGCGTGGAAGGGTATACTCAGATGTGAGTCCCTTGCTCATTGCACCATCAGGATTCAAGCAAGCCGGGCCGAAGACGGCTGAAATGCCAGAAACCGGTCCCCGGAAGCTTGTTTCCTTCCCAGTGTAAGAATTGGCTTTTGTAGTCTGGTCTGCCCTGTTCCCATGATGCACTGGGCCAGGGACAGACTAATTTGCATACAGCCAGGTTCTGAAACTGGGATGGTGCAATGAGCTAAAAAATGGTGTTGGATCTAGCCCTGATCTCTTGACTGGGTGAGAGTATTCTGCTTAATTCAGAGACTCTGTCCATCACCACCCCTTGTTGTAAATAATTTTGTCCACCCTAAGCGTGGAAGGGTATACTCAGATGTGAGTCCCTTGCTCATTGCACCATCAGGATTCAAGCAAGCCGGGCCGAAGACGGCTGAAATGCCAGAAACCGGTCCCCGGAAGCTTGTTTCCTTCCCAGTGTAAGAATTGGCTTTTGTAGTCTGGTCTGCCCTGTTCCCATGATGCACTGGTCCAGGGACAGACTAATTTGCATACAGCCAGGTTCTGAAACTGGGATGGTGCAATGAGCTAAAAAACGGTGTTGGATCTAGCCCTGATCTCTTGACTGGGTGAGAGTATTCTGCTTAATTCAGAGACTCTGTCCATCACCACCCCTTGTTGTAAATAATTTTGTCCACCCTAAGCGTGGAAGGGTATACTCAGACGTGAGTCCCTTGCTCATTGCACCATCAGGATTCAAGCAAGCCGGGCCGAAGACGGCTGAAATGCCAGAAACCAGTCCCCGGAAGCTTGTTTCCTTCCCAGTGTAAGAATTGGCTTTTGTAGTCTGGTCTGCCCTGTTCCCATGATGCACTGGGCCAGGGACAGACTAATTTGCATACAGCCAGGTTCTGAAACTGGGATGGTGCAATGAGCTAAAAAACGGTGTTGGATCTAGCCCTGATCTCTTGACTGGGTGAGAGTACTCTGCTTAATTCAGAGACTCTGTCCATCACCACCCCTTGTTGTAAATAATTTTGTCCACCCTAAGCGTGGAAGGGTATACTCAGATGTGAGTCCCTTGCTCATTGCACCATCAGGATTCAAGCAAGCCGGGCCGAAGACGGCTGAAATGCCAGAAACCGGTCCCCGGAAGCTTGTTTCCTTCCCAGTGTAAAAATTGGCTTTTGTAGTCTGGTCTGCCCTGTTCCCATGATGCACTGGGCCAGGGACAGACTAATTTGCATACAGCCAGGTTCTGAAACTGGGATGGTGCAATGAGCTAAAAAACGGTGTTGGATCTAGCCCTGATCTCTTGACTGGATGAGAGTATTCTGCTTAATTCAGAGACTCTGTCCATCACCACCCCTTGTTGTAAATAATTTTGTCCACCCTAAGCGTGGAAGGGTATACTCAGACGTGAGTCCCTTGCTCATTGCACCATCAGGATTCAAGCAAGCCGGGCCGAAGACGGCTGAAATGCCAGAAACCGGTCCCCGGAAGCTTGTTTCCTTCCCAGTGTAAGAATTGGCTTTTGTAGTCTGGTCTGCCCTGTTCCCATGATGCACTGGGCCAGGGACAGACTAATTTGCATACAGCCAGGTTCTGAAACTGGGATGGTGCAATGAGCTAAAAAACGGTGTTGGATCTAGCCCTGATCTCTTGACTGGGTGAGAGTATTCTGCTTAATTCAGAGACTCTGTCCATCACCACCCCTTGTTGTAAATAATTTTGTCCACCCTAAGCGTGGAAGGGTATACTCAGATGTGAGTCCCTTGCTCATTGCACCATCAGGATTCAAGCAAGCCGGGCCGAAGACGGCTGAAATGCCAGAAACCGGTCCCCGGAAGCTTGTTTCCTTCCCAGTGTAAGAATTGGCTTTTGTAGTCTGGTCTGCCCTGTTCCCATGATGCACTGGGCCAGGGACAGACTAATTTGCATACAGCCAGGTTCTGAAACTGGGATGGTGCAATGAGCTAAAAAACGGTGTTGGATCTAGCCCTGATCTCTTGACTGGGTGAGAGTATTCTGCTTAATTCAGAGACTCTGTCCATCACCACCCCTTGTTGTAAATAATTTTGTCCACCCTAAGCGTGGAAGGGTATACTCAGATGTGAGTCCCTTGCTCATTGCACCATCAGGATTCAAGCAAGCCGGGCCGAAGACGGCTGAAATGCCAGAAACCGGTCCCCGGAAGCTTGTTTCCTTCCCAGTGTAAGAATTGGCTTTTGTAGTCTGGTCTGCCCTGTTCCCATGATGCACTGGGCCAGGGACAGACTAATTTGCATACAGCCAGGTTCTGAAACTGGGATGGTGCAATGAGCTAAAAAACGGTGTTGGATCTAGCCCTGATCTCTTGACTGGGTGAGAGTATTCTGTTTAATTCAGAGACTCTGTCCATCACCACCCCTTGTTGTAAATAATTTTGTCCACCCTAAGCGTGGAAGGGTATACTCAGATGTGAGTCCCTTGCTCATTGCACCATCAGGATTCAAGCAAGCCGGGCCGAAGACGGCTGAAATGCCAGAAACCGGTCCCCGGAAGCTTGTTTCCTTCCCAGTGTAAGAATTGGCTTTTGTAGTCTGGTCTGCCCTGTTCCCATGATGCACTGGGCCAGGGACAGACTAATTTGCATACAGCCAGGTTCTGAAACTGGGATGGTGCAATGAGCTAAAAAACGGTGTTGGATCTAGCCCTGATCTCTTGACTGGGTGAGAGTATTCTGCTTAATTCAGAGACTCTGTCCATCACCACCCCTTGTTGTAAATAATTTTGTCCACCCTAAGCGTGGAAGGGTATACTCAGATGTGAGTCCCTTGCTCATTGCACCATCAGGATTCAAGCAAGCCGGGCCGAAGACGGCTGAAATGCCAGAAACCGGTCCCCGGAAGCTTGTTTCCTTCCCAGTGTAAGAATTGGCTTTTGTAGTCTGGTCTGCCCTGTTCCCATGATGCACTGGGCCAGGGACAGACTAATTTGCATACAGCCAGGTTCTGAAACTGGGATGGTGCAATGAGCTAAAAAACGGTGTTGGATCTAGCCCTGATCTCTTGACTGGGTGAGAGTATTCTGCTTAATTCAGAGACTCTGTCCATCACCACCCCTTGTTGTAAATAATTTTGTCCACCCTAAGCGTGGAAGGGTATACTCAGATGTGAGTCCCTTGCTCATTGCACCATCAGGATTCAAGCAAGCCGGGCCGAAGACGGCTGAAATGCCAGAAACCGGTCCCCGGAAGCTTGTTTCCTTCCCAGTGTAAGAATTGGCTTTTGTAGTCTGGTCTGCCCTGTTCCCATGATGCACTGGGCCAGGGACAGACTAATTTGCATACAGCCAGGTTCTGAAACTGGGATGGTGCAATGAGCTAAAAAACGGTGTTGGATCTAGCCCTGATCTCTTGACTGGGTGAGAGTATTCTGCTTAATTCAGAGACTCTGTCCATCACCACCCCTTGTTGTAAATAATTTTGTCCACCCTAAGCGTGGAAGGGTATACTCAGATGTGAGTCCCTTGCTCATTGCACCATCAGGATTCAAGCAAGCCGGGCCGAAGACGGCTGAAATGCCAGAAACCGGTCCCCGGAAGCTTGTTTCCTTCCCAGTGTAAGAATTGGCTTTTGTAGTCTGGTCTGCCCTGTTCCCATGATGCACTGGTCGAGGGACAGACTAATTTGCATACAGCCAGGTTCTGAAACTGGGATGGTGCAATGAGCTAAAAAACGGTGTTGGATCTAGCCCTGATCTCTTGACTGGGTGAGAGTATTCTGCTTAATTCAGAGACTCTGTCCATCACCACCCCTTGTTGTAAATAATTTTGTCCACCCTAAGCGTGGAAGGGTATACTCAGATGTGAGTCCCTTGCTCATTGCACCATCAGGATTCAAGCAAGCCGGGCCGAAGACGGCTGAAATGCCAGAAACCGGTCCCCGGAAGCTTGTTTCCTTCCCAGTGTAAGAATTGGCTTTTGTAGTCTGGTCTGCCCTGTTCCCATGATGCACTGGGCCAGGGACAGACTAATTTGCATACAGCCAGGTTCTGAAACTGGGATGGTGCAATGAGCTAAAAAACGGTGTTGGATCTAGCCCTGATCTCTTGACTGGGTGAGAGTATTCTGCTTAATTCAGAGACTCTGTCCATCACCACCCCTTGTTGTAAATAATTTTGTCCACCCTAAGCGTGGAAGGGTATACTCAGATGTGAGTCCCTTGCTCATTGCACCATCAGGATTCAAGCAAGCCGGGCCGAAGACGGCTGAAATGCCAGAAACCGGTCCCCGGAAGCTTGTTTCCTTCCCAGTGTAAGAATTGGCTTTTGTAGTCTGGTCTGCCCTGTTCCCATGATGCACTGGGCCAGGGACAGACTAATTTGCATACAGCCAGGTTCTGAAACTGGGATGGTGCAATGAGCTAAAAAATGGTGTTGGATCTAGCCCTGATCTCTTGACTGGGTGAGAGTATTCTGCTTAATTCAGAGACTCTGTCCATCACCACCCCTTGTTGTAAATAATTTTGTCCACCCTAAGCGTGGAAGGGTATACTCAGATGTGAGTCCCTTGCTCATTGCACCATCAGGATTCAAGCAAGCCGGGCCGAAGACGGCTGAAATGCCAGAAACCGGTCCCCGGAAGCTTGTTTCCTTCCCAGTGTAAGAATTGGCTTTTGTAGTCTGGTCTGCCCTGTTCCCATGATGCACTGGTCCAGGGACAGACTAATTTGCATACAGCCAGGTTCTGAAACTGGGATGGTGCAATGAGCTAAAAAACGGTGTTGGATCTAGCCCTGATCTCTTGACTGGGTGAGAGTATTCTGCTTAATTCAGAGACTCTGTCCATCACCACCCCTTGTTGTAAATAATTTTCTCCACCCTAAGCGTGGAAGGGTATACTCAGACGTGAGTCCCTTGCTCATTGCACCATCAGGATTCAAGCAAGCCGGGCCGAAGACGGCTGAAATGCCAGAAACCAGTCCCCGGAAGCTTGTTTCCTTCCCAGTGTAAGAATTGGCTTTTGTAGTCTGGTCTGCCCTGTTCCCATGATGCACTGGGCCAGGGACAGACTAATTTGCATACAGCCAGGTTCTGAAACTGGGATGGTGCAATGAGCTAAAAAACGGTGTTGGATCTAGCCCTGATCTCTTGACTGGGTGAGAGTACTCTGCTTAATTCAGAGACTCTGTCCATCACCACCCCTTGTTGTAAATAATTTTGTCCACCCTAAGCGTGGAAGGGTATACTCAGATGTGAGTCCCTTGCTCATTGCACCATCAGGATTCAAGCAAGCCGGGCCGAAGACGGCTGAAATGCCAGAAACCGGTCCCCGGAAGCTTGTTTCCTTCCCAGTGTAAAAATTGGCTTTTGTAGTCTGGTCTGCCCTGTTCCCATGATGCACTGGGCCAGGGACAGACTAATTTGCATACAGCCAGGTTCTGAAACTGGGATGGTGCAATGAGCTAAAAAACGCTGTTGGATCTAGCCCTGATCTCTTGACTGGGTGAGAGTATTCTGCTTAATTCAGAGACTCTGTCCATCACCACCCCTTGTTGTAAATAATTTTGTCCACCCTAAGCGTGGAAGGGTATACTCAGACGTGAGTCCCTTGCTCATTGCACCATCAGGATTCAAGCAAGCCGGGCCGAAGACGGCTGAAATGCCAGAAACCGGTCCCCGGAAGCTTGTTTCCTTCCCAGTGTAAGAATTGGCTTTTGTAGTCTGGTCTGCCCTGTTCCCATGATGCACTGGGCCAGGGACAGACTAATTTGCATACAGCCAGGTTCTGAAACTGGGATGGTGCAATGAGCTAAAAAACGGTGTTGGATCTAGCCCTGATCTCTTGACTGGGTGAGAGTATTCTGCTTAATTCAGAGACTCTGTCCATCACCACCCCTTGTTGTAAATAATTTTGTCCACCCTAAGCGTGGAAGGGTATACTCAGATGTGAGTCCCTTGCTCATTGCACCATCAGGATTCAAGCAAGCCGGGCCGAAGACGGCTGAAATGCCAGAAACCGGTCCCCGGAAGCTTGTTTCCTTCCCAGTGTAAGAATTGGCTTTTGTAGTCTGGTCTGCCCTGTTCCCATGATGCACTGGGCCAGGGACAGACTAATTTGCATACAGCCAGGTTCTGAAACTGGGATGGTGCAATGAGCTAAAAAACGGTGTTGGATCTAGCCCTGATCTCTTGACTGGGCGAGAGTATTCTGCTTAATTCAGAGACTCTGTCCATCACCACCCCTTGTTGTAAATAATTTTGTCCACCCTAAGCGTGGAAGGGTATACTCAGATGTGAGTCCCTTGCTCATTGCACCATCAGGATTCAAGCAAGCCGGGCCGAAGACGGCTGAAATGCCAGAAACCGGTCCCCGGAAGCTTGTTTCCTTCCCAGTGTAAGAATTGGCTTTTGTAGTCTGGTCTGCCCTGTTCCCATGATGCACTGGGCCAGGGACAGACTAATTTGCATACAGCCAGGTTCTGAAACTGGGATGGTGCAATGAGCTAAAAAACGGTGTTGGATCTAGCCCTGATCTCTTGACTGGGTGAGAGTATTCTGTTTAATTCAGAGACTCTGTCCATCACCACCCCTTGTTGTAAATAATTTTGTCCACCCTAAGCGTGGAAGGGTATACTCAGATGTGAGTCCCTTGCTCATTGCACCATCAGGATTCAAGCAAGCCGGGCCGAAGACGGCTGAAATGCCAGAAACCGGTCCCCGGAAGCTTGTTTCCTTCCCAGTGTAAGAATTGGCTTTTGTAGTCTGGTCTGCCCTGTTCCCATGATGCACTGGTCCAGGGACAGACTAATTTGCATACAGCCAGGTTCTGAAACTGGGATGGTGCAATGAGCTAAAAAACGGTGTTGGATCTAGCCCTGATCTCTTGACTGGGTGAGAGTATTCTGCTTAATTCAGAGACTCTGTCCATCACCACCCCTTGTTGTAAATAATTTTGTCCACCCTAAGCGTGGAAGGGTATACTCAGATGTGAGTCCCTTGCTCATTGCACCATCAGGATTCAAGCAAGCCGGGCCGAAGACGGCTGAAATGCCAGAAACCGGTCCCCGGAAGCTTGTTTCCTTCCCAGTGTAAGAATTGGCTTTTGTAGTCTGGTCTGCCCTGTTCCCATGATGCACTGGGCCAGGGACAGACTAATTTGCATACAGCCAGGTTCTGAAACTGGGATGGTGCAATGAGCTAAAAAACGGTGTTGGATCTAGCCCTGATCTCTTGACTGGGTGAGAGTATTCTGCTTAATTCAGAGACTCTGTCCATCACCACCCCTTGTTGTAAATAATTTTGTCCACCCTAAGCGTGGAAGGGTATACTCAGATGTGAGTCCCTTGCTCATTGCACCATCAGGATTCAAGCAAGCCGGGCCGAAGACGGCTGAAATGCCAGAAACCGGTCCCCGGAAGCTTGTTTCCTTCCCAGTGTAAGAATTGGCTTTTGTAGTCTGGTCTGCCCTGTTCCCATGATGCACTGGGCCAGGGACAGACTAATTTGCATACAGCCAGGTTCTGAAACTGGGATGGTGCAATGAGCTAAAAAATGGTGTTGGATCTAGCCCTGATCTCTTGACTGGGTGAGAGTATTCTGCTTAATTCAGAGACTCTGTCCATCACCACCCCTTGTTGTAAATAATTTTGTCCACCCTAAGCGTGGAAGGGTATACTCAGATGTGAGTCCCTTGCTCATTGCACCATCAGGATTCAAGCAAGCCGGGCCGAAGACGGCTGAAATGCCAGAAACCGGTCCCCGGAAGCTTGTTTCCTTCCCAGTGTAAGAATTGGCTTTTGTAGTCTGGTCTGCCCTGTTCCCATGATGCACTGGTCCAGGGACAGACTAATTTGCATACAGCCAGGTTCTGAAACTGGGATGGTGCAATGAGCTAAAAAACGGTGTTGGATCTAGCCCTGATCTCTTGACTGGGTGAGAGTATTCTGCTTAATTCAGAGACTCTGTCCATCACCACCCCTTGTTGTAAATAATTTTGTCCACCCTAAGCGTGGAAGGGTATACTCAGACGTGAGTCCCTTGCTCATTGCACCATCAGGATTCAAGCAAGCCGGGCCGAAGACGGCTGAAATGCCAGAAACCAGTCCCCGGAAGCTTGTTTCCTTCCCAGTGTAAGAATTGGCTTTTGTAGTCTGGTCTGCCCTGTTCCCATGATGCACTGGGCCAGGGACAGACTAATTTGCATACAGCCAGGTTCTGAAACTGGGATGGTGCAATGAGCTAAAAAACGGTGTTGGATCTAGCCCTGATCTCTTGACTGGGTGAGAGTACTCTGCTTAATTCAGAGACTCTGTCCATCACCACCCCTTGTTGTAAATAATTTTGTCCACCCTAAGCGTGGAAGGGTATACTCAGATGTGAGTCCCTTGCTCATTGCACCATCAGGATTCAAGCAAGCCGGGCCGAAGACGGCTGAAATGCCAGAAACCGGTCCCCGGAAGCTTGTTTCCTTCCCAGTGTAAAAATTGGCTTTTGTAGTCTGGTCTGCCCTGTTCCCATGATGCACTGGGCCAGGGACAGACTAATTTGCATACAGCCAGGTTCTGAAACTGGGATGGTGCAATGAGCTAAAAAACGGTGTTGGATCTAGCCCTGATCTCTTGACTGGGTGAGAGTATTCTGCTTAATTCAGAGACTCTGTCCATCACCACCCCTTGTTGTAAATAATTTTGTCCACCCTAAGCGTGGAAGGGTATACTCAGACGTGAGTCCCTTGCTCATTGCACCATCAGGATTCAAGCAAGCCGGGCCGAAGACGGCTGAAATGCCAGAAACCGGTCCCCGGAAGCTTGTTTCCTTCCCAGTGTAAGAATTGGCTTTTGTAGTCTGGTCTGCCCTGTTCCCATGATGCACTGGGCCAGGGACAGACTAATTTGCATACAGCCAGGTTCTGAAACTGGGATGGTGCAATGAGCTAAAAAACGGTGTTGGATCTAGCCCTGATCTCTTGACTGGGTGAGAGTATTCTGCTTAATTCAGAGACTCTGTCCATCACCACCCCTTGTTGTAAATAATTTTGTCCACCCTAAGCGTGGAAGGGTATACTCAGATGTGAGTCCCTTGCTCATTGCACCATCAGGATTCAAGCAAGCCGGGCCGAAGACGGCTGAAATGCCAGAAACCGGTCCCCGGAAGCTTGTTTCCTTCCCAGTGTAAGAATTGGCTTTTGTAGTCTGGTCTGCCCTGTTCCCATGATGCACTGGGCCAGGGACAGACTAATTTGCATACAGCCAGGTTCTGAAACTGGGATGGTGCAATGAGCTAAAAAACGGTGTTGGATCTAGCCCTGATCTCTTGACTGGGTGAGAGTATTCTGCTTAATTCAGAGACTCTGTCCATCACCACCCCTTGTTGTAAATAATTTTGTCCACCCTAAGCGTGGAAGGGTATACTCAGATGTGAGTCCCTTGCTCATTGCACCATCAGGATTCAAGCAAGCCGGGCCGAAGACGGCTGAAATGCCAGAAACCGGTCCCCGGAAGCTTGTTTCCTTCCCAGTGTAAGAATTGGCTTTTGTAGTCTGGTCTGCCCTGTTCCCATGATGCACTGGGCCAGGGACAGACTAATTTGCATACAGCCAGGTTCTGAAACTGGGATGGTGCAATGAGCTAAAAAACGGTGTTGGATCTAGCCCTGATCTCTTGACTGGGTGAGAGTATTCTGTTTAATTCAGAGACTCTGTCCATCACCACCCCTTGTTGTAAATAATTTTGTCCACCCTAAGCGTGGAAGGGTATACTCAGATGTGAGTCCCTTGCTCATTGCACCATCAGGATTCAAGCAAGCCGGGCCGAAGACGGCTGAAATGCCAGAAACCGGTCCCCGGAAGCTTGTTTCCTTCCCAGTGTAAGAATTGGCTTTTGTAGTCTGGTCTGCCCTGTTCCCATGATGCACTGGGCCAGGGACAGACTAATTTGCATACAGCCAGGTTCTGAAACTGGGATGGTGCAATGAGCTAAAAAACGGTGTTGGATCTAGCCCTGATCTCTTGACTGGGTGAGAGTATTCTGCTTAATTCAGAGACTCTGTCCATCACCACCCCTTGTTGTAAATAATTTTGTCCACCCTAAGCGTGGAAGGGTATACTCAGATGTGAGTCCCTTGCTCATTGCACCATCAGGATTCAAGCAAGCCGGGCCGAAGACGGCTGAAATGCCAGAAACCGGTCCCCGGAAGCTTGTTTCCTTCCCAGTGTAAGAATTGGCTTTTGTAGTCTGGTCTGCCCTGTTCCCATGATGCACTGGGCCAGGGACAGACTAATTTGCATACAGCCAGGTTCTGAAACTGGGATGGTGCAATGAGCTAAAAAACGGTGTTGGATCTAGCCCTGATCTCTTGACTGGGTGAGAGTATTCTGCTTAATTCAGAGACTCTGTCCATCACCACCCCTTGTTGTAAATAATTTTGTCCACCCTAAGCGTGGAAGGGTATACTCAGATGTGAGTCCCTTGCTCATTGCACCATCAGGATTCAAGCAAGCTGGGCCGAAGACGGCTGAAATGCCAGAAACCGGTCCCCGGAAGCTTGTTTCCTTCCCAGTGTAAGAATTGGCTTTTGTAGTCTGGTCTGCCCTGTTCCCATGATGCACTGGGCCAGGGACAGACTAATTTGCATACAGCCAGGTTCTGAAACTGGGATGGTGCAATGAGCTAAAAAACGGTGTTGGATCTAGCCCTGATCTCTTGACTGGGTGAGAGTATTCTGCTTAATTCAGAGACTCTGTCCATCACCACCCCTTGTTGTAAATAATTGTGTCCACCCTAAGCGTGGAAGGGTATACTCAGATGTGAGTCCCTTGCTCATTGCACCATCAGGATTCAAGCAAGCCGGGCCGAAGACGGCTGAAATGCCAGAAACCGGTCCCCGGAAGCTTGTTTCCTTCCCAGTGTAAGAATTGGCTTTTGTAGTCTGGTCTGCCCTGTTCCCATGATGCACTGGTCGAGGGACAGACTAATTTGCATACAGCCAGGTTCTGAAACTGGGATGGTGCAATGAGCTAAAAAACGGTGTTGGATCTAGCCCTGATCTCTTGACTGGGTGAGAGTATTCTGCTTAATTCAGAGACTCTGTCCATCACCACCCCTTGTTGTAAATAATTTTGTCCACCCTAAGCGTGGAAGGGTATACTCAGATGTGAGTCCCTTGCTCATTGCACCATCAGGATTCAAGCAAGCCGGGCCGAAGACGGCTGAAATGCCAGAAACCGGTCCCCGGAAGCTTGTTTCCTTCCCAGTGTAAGAATTGGCTTTTGTAGTCTGGTCTGCCCTGTTCCCATGATGCACTGGGCCAGGGACAGACTAATTTGCATACAGCCAGGTTCTGAAACTGGGATGGTGCAATGAGCTAAAAAACGGTGTTGGATCTAGCCCTGATCTCTTGACTGGGTGAGAGTATTCTGCTTAATTCAGAGACTCTGTCCATCACCACCCCTTGTTGTAAATAATTTTGTCCACCCTAAGCGTGGAAGGGTATACTCAGATGTGAGTCCCTTGCTCATTGCACCATCAGGATTCAAGCAAGCCGGGCCGAAGACGGCTGAAATGCCAGAAACCGGTCCCCGGAAGCTTGTTTCCTTCCCAGTGTAAGAATTGGCTTTTGTAGTCTGGTCTGCCCTGTTCCCATGATGCACTGGGCCAGGGACAGACTAATTTGCATACAGCCAGGTTCTGAAACTGGGATGGTGCAATGAGCTAAAAAATGGTGTTGGATCTAGCCCTGATCTCTTGACTGGGTGAGAGTATTCTGCTTAATTCAGAGACTCTGTCCATCACCACCCCTTGTTGTAAATAATTTTGTCCACCCTAAGCGTGGAAGGGTATACTCAGATGTGAGTCCCTTGCTCATTGCACCATCAGGATTCAAGCAAGCCGGGCCGAAGACGGCTGAAATGCCAGAAACCGGTCCCCGGAAGCTTGTTTCCTTCCCAGTGTAAGAATTGGCTTTTGTAGTCTGGTCTGCCCTGTTCCCATGATGCACTGGTCCAGGGACAGACTAATTTGCATACAGCCAGGTTCTGAAACTGGGATGGTGCAATGAGCTAAAAAACGGTGTTGGATCTAGCCCTGATCTCTTGACTGGGTGAGAGTATTCTGCTTAATTCAGAGACTCTGTCCATCACCACCCCTTGTTGTAAATAATTTTCTCCACCCTAAGCGTGGAAGGGTATACTCAGACGTGAGTCCCTTGCTCATTGCACCATCAGGATTCAAGCAAGCCGGGCCGAAGACGGCTGAAATGCCAGAAACCAGTCCCCGGAAGCTTGTTTCCTTCCCAGTGTAAGAATTGGCTTTTGTAGTCTGGTCTGCCCTGTTCCCATGATGCACTGGGCCAGGGACAGACTAATTTGCATACAGCCAGGTTCTGAAACTGGGATGGTGCAATAAGCTAAAAAACGGTGTTGGATCTAGCCCTGATCTCTTGACTGGGTGAGAGTACTCTGCTTAATTCAGAGACTCTGTCCATCACCACCCCTTGTTGTAAATAATTTTGTCCACCCTAAGCGTGGAAGGGTATACTCAGATGTGAGTCCCTTGCTCATTGCACCATCAGGATTCAAGCAAGCCGGGCCGAAGACGGCTGAAATGCCAGAAACCGGTCCCCGGAAGCTTGTTTCCTTCCCAGTGTAAAAATTGGCTTTTGTAGTCTGGTCTGCCCTGTTCCCATGATGCACTGGGCCAGGGACAGACTAATTTGCATACAGCCAGGTTCTGAAACTGGGATGGTGCAATGAGCTAAAAAACTGTGTTGGATCTAGCCCTGATCTCTTGACTGGGTGAGAGTATTCTGCTTAATTCAGAGACTCTGTCCATCACCACCCCTTGTTGTAAATAATTTTGTCCACCCTAAGCGTGGAAGGGTATACTCAGACGTGAGTCCCTTGCTCATTGCACCATCAGGATTCAAGCAAGCCGGGCCGAAGACGGCTGAAATGCCAGAAACCGGTCCCCGGAAGCTTGTTTCCTTCCCAGTGTAAGAATTGGCTTTTGTAGTCTGGTCTGCCCTGTTCCCATGATGCACTGGGCCAGGGACAGACTAATTTGCATACAGCCAGGTTCTGAAACTGGGATGGTGCAATGAGCTAAAAAACGGTGTTGGATCTAGCCCTGATCTCTTGACTGGGTGAGAGTATTCTGCTTAATTCAGAGACTCTGTCCATCACCACCCCTTGTTGTAAATAATTTTGTCCACCCTAAGCGTGGAAGGGTATACTCAGATGTGAGTCCCTTGCTCATTGCACCATCAGGATTCAAGCAAGCCGGGCCGAAGACGGCTGAAATGCCAGAAACCGGTCCCCGGAAGCTTGTTTCCTTCCCAGTGTAAGAATTGGCTTTTGTAGTCTGGTCTGCCCTGTTCCCATGATGCACTGGGCCAGGGACAGACTAATTTGCATACAGCCAGGTTCTGAAACTGGGATGGTGCAATGAGCTAAAAAACGGTGTTGGATCTAGCCCTGATCTCTTGACAGGGCGAGAGTATTCTGCTTAATTCAGAGACTCTGTCCATCACCACCCCTTGTTGTAAATAATTTTGTCCACCCTAAGCGTGGAAGGGTATACTCAGATGTGAGTCCCTTGCTCATTGCACCATCAGGATTCAAGCAAGCCGGGCCGAAGACGGCTGAAATGCCAGAAACCGGTCCCCGGAAGCTTGTTTCCTTCCCAGTGTAAGAATTGGCTTTTGTAGTCTGGTCTGCCCTGTTCCCATGATGCACTGGGCCAGGGACAGACTAATTTGCATACAGCCAGGTTCTGAAACTGGGATGGTGCAATGAGCTAAAAAACGGTGTTGGATCTAGCCCTGATCTCTTGACTGGGTGAGAGTATTCTGTTTAATTCAGAGACTCTGTCCATCACCACCCCTTGTTGTAAATAATTTTGTCCACCCTAAGCGTGGAAGGGTATACTCAGATGTGAGTCCCTTGCTCATTGCACCATCAGGATTCAAGCAAGCCGGGCCGAAGACGGCTGAAATGCCAGAAACCGGTCCCCGGAAGCTTGTTTCCTTCCCAGTGTAAGAATTGGCTTTTGTAGTCTGGTCTGCCCTGTTCCCATGATGCACTGGGCCAGGGACAGACTAATTTGCATACAGCCAGGTTCTGAAACTGGGATGGTGCAATGAGCTAAAAAACGGTGTTGGATCTAGCCCTGATCTCTTGACTGGGTGAGAGTATTCTGCTTAATTCAGAGACTCTGTCCATCACCACCCCTTGTTGTAAATAATTTTGTCCACCCTAAGCGTGGAAGGGTATACTCAGATGTGAGTCCCTTGCTCATTGCACCATCAGGATTCAAGCAAGCCGGGCCGAAGACGGCTGAAATGCCAGAAACCGGTCCCCGGAAGCTTGTTTCCTTCCCAGTGTAAGAATTGGCTTTTGTAGTCTGGTCTGCCCTGTTCCCATGATGCACTGGGCCAGGGACAGACTAATTTGCATACAGCCAGGTTCTGAAACTGGGATGGTGCAATGAGCTAAAAAACGGTGTTGGATCTAGCCCTGATCTCTTGACTGGGTGAGAGTATTCTGCTTAATTCAGAGACTCTGTCCATCACCACCCCTTGTTGTAAATAATTTTGTCCACCCTAAGCGTGGAAGGGTATACTCAGATGTGAGTCCCTTGCTCATTGCACCATCAGGATTCAAGCAAGCCGGGCCGAAGACGGCTGAAATGCCAGAAACCGGTCCCCGGAAGCTTGTTTCCTTCCCAGTGTAAGAATTGGCTTTTGTAGTCTGGTCTGCCCTGTTCCCATGATGCACTGGGCCAGGGACAGACTAATTTGCATACAGCCAGGTTCTGAAACTGGGATGGTGCAATGAGCTAAAAAACGGTGTTGGATCTAGCCCTGATCTCTTGACTGGGTGAGAGTATTCTGCTTAATTCAGAGACTCTGTCCATCACCACCCCTTGTTGTAAATAATTTTGTCCACCCTAAGCGTGGAAGGGTATACTCAGATGTGAGTCCCTTGCTCATTGCACCATCAGGATTCAAGCAAGCCGGGCCGAAGACGGCTGAAATGCCAGAAACCGGTCCCCGGAAGCTTGTTTCCTTCCCAGTGTAAGAATTGGCTTTTGTAGTCTGGTCTGCCCTGTTCCCATGATGCACTGGTCCAGGGACAGACTCATTTGCATACAGCCAGGTTCTGAAACTGGGATGGTGCAATGAGCTAAAAAACGGTGTTGGATCTAGCCCTGATCTCTTGACTGGGTGAGAGTATTCTGCTTAATTCAGAGACTCTGTCCATCACCACCCCTTGTTGTAAATAATTTTGTCCACCCTAAGCGTGGAAGGGTATACTCAGATGTGAGTCCCTTGCTCATTGCACCATCAGGATTCAAGCAAGCCGGGCCGAAGACGGCTGAAATGCCAGAAACCGGTCCCCGGAAGCTTGTTTCCTTCCCAGTGTAAGAATTGGCTTTTGTAGTCTGGTCTGCCCTGTTCCCATGATGCACTGGGCCAGGGACAGACTAATTTGCATACAGCCAGGTTCTGAAACTGGGATGGTGCAATGAGCTAAAAAACGGTGTTGGATCTAGCCCTGATCTCTTGACTGGGTGAGAGTATTCTGCTTAATTCAGAGACTCTGTCCATCACCACCCCTTGTTGTAAATAATTTTGTCCACCCTAAGCGTGGAAGGGTATACTCAGATGTGAGTCCCTTGCTCATTGCACCATCAGGATTCAAGCAAGCCGGGCCGAAGACGGCTGAAATGCCAGAAACCGGTCCCCGGAAGCTTGTTTCCTTCCCAGTGTAAGAATTGGCTTTTGTAGTCTGGTCTGCCCTGTTCCCATGATGCACTGGGCCAGGGACAGACTAATTTGCATACAGCCAGGTTCTGAAACTGGGATGGTGCAATGAGCTAAAAAATGGTGTTGGATCTAGCCCTGATCTCTTGACTGGGTGAGAGTATTCTGCTTAATTCAGAGACTCTGTCCATCACCACCCCTTGTTGTAAATAATTTTGTCCACCCTAAGCGTGGAAGGGTATACTCAGATGTGAGTCCCTTGCTCATTGCACCATCAGGATTCAAGCAAGCCGGGCCGAAGACGGCTGAAATGCCAGAAACCGGTCCCCGGAAGCTTGTTTCCTTCCCAGTGTAAGAATTGGCTTTTGTAGTCTGGTCTGCCCTGTTCCCATGATGCACTGGTCCAGGGACAGACTAATTTGCATACAGCCAGGTTCTGAAACTGGGATGGTGCAATGAGCTAAAAAACGGTGTTGGATCTAGCCCTGATCTCTTGACTGGGTGAGAGTATTCTGCTTAATTCAGAGACTCTGTCCATCACCACCCCTTGTTGTAAATAATTTTGTCCACCCTAAGCGTGGAAGGGTATACTCAGACGTGAGTCCCTTGCTCATTGCACCATCAGGATTCAAGCAAGCCGGGCCGAAGACGGCTGAAATGCCAGAAACCAGTCCCCGGAAGCTTGTTTCCTTCCCAGTGTAAGAATTGGCTTTTGTAGTCTGGTCTGCCCTGTTCCCATGATGCACTGGGCCAGGGACAGACTAATTTGCATACAGCCAGGTTCTGAAACTGGGATGGTGCAATGAGCTAAAAAACGGTGTTGGATCTAGCCCTGATCTCTTGACTGGGTGAGAGTATTCTGCTTAATTCAGAGACTCTGTCCATCACCACCCCTTGTTGTAAATAATTTTGTCCACCCTAAGCGTGGAAGGGTATACTCAGATGTGAGTCCCTTGCTCATTGCACCATCAGGATTCAAGCAAGCCGGGCCGAAGACGGCTGAAATGCCAGAAACCGGTCCCCGGAAGCTTGTTTCCTTCCCAGTGTAAGAATTGGCTTTTGTAGTCTGGTCTGCCCTGTTCCCATGATGCACTGGTCCAGGGACAGACTCATTTGCATACAGCCAGGTTCTGAAACTGGGATGGTGCAATGAGCTAAAAAACGGTGTTGGATCTAGCCCTGATCTCTTGACTGGGTGAGAGTATTCTGCTTAATTCAGAGACTCTGTCCATCACCACCCCTTGTTGTAAATAATTTTGTCCACCCTAAGCGTGGAAGGGTATACTCAGATGTGAGTCCCTTGCTCATTGCACCATCAGGATTCAAGCAAGCCGGGCCGAAGACGGCTGAAATGCCAGAAACCGGTCCCCGGAAGCTTGTTTCCTTCCCAGTGTAAGAATTGGCTTTTGTAGTCTGGTCTGCCCTGTTCCCATGATGCACTGGGCCAGGGACAGACTAATTTGCATACAGCCAGGTTCTGAAACTGGGATGGTGCAATGAGCTAAAAAACGGTGTTGGATCTAGCCCTGATCTCTTGACTGGGTGAGAGTATTCTGCTTAATTCAGAGACTCTGTCCATCACCACCCCTTGTTGTAAATAATTTTGTCCACCCTAAGCGTGGAAGGGTATACTCAGATGTGAGTCCCTTGCTCATTGCACCATCAGGATTCAAGCAAGCCGGGCCGAAGACGGCTGAAATGCCAGAAACCGGTCCCCGGAAGCTTGTTTCCTTCCCAGTGTAAGAATTGGCTTTTGTAGTCTGGTCTGCCCTGTTCCCATGATGCACTGGGCCAGGGACAGACTAATTTGCATACAGCCAGGTTCTGAAACTGGGATGGTGCAATGAGCTAAAAAATGGTGTTGGATCTAGCCCTGATCTCTTGACTGGGTGAGAGTATTCTGCTTAATTCAGAGACTCTGTCCATCACCACCCCTTGTTGTAAATAATTTTGTCCACCCTAAGCGTGGAAGGGTATACTCAGATGTGAGTCCCTTGCTCATTGCACCATCAGGATTCAAGCAAGCCGGGCCGAAGACGGCTGAAATGCCAGAAACCGGTCCCCGGAAGCTTGTTTCCTTCCCAGTGTAAGAATTGGCTTTTGTAGTCTGGTCTGCCCTGTTCCCATGATGCACTGGTCCAGGGACAGACTAATTTGCATACAGCCAGGTTCTGAAACTGGGATGGTGCAATGAGCTAAAAAACGGTGTTGGATCTAGCCCTGATCTCTTGACTGGGTGAGAGTATTCTGCTTAATTCAGAGACTCTGTCCATCACCACCCCTTGTTGTAAATAATTTTGTCCACCCTAAGCGTGGAAGGGTATACTCAGACGTGAGTCCCTTGCTCATTGCACCATCAGGATTCAAGCAAGCCGGGCCGAAGACGGCTGAAATGCCAGAAACCAGTCCCCGGAAGCTTGTTTCCTTCCCAGTGTAAGAATTGGCTTTTGTAGTCTGGTCTGCCCTGTTCCCATGATGCACTGGGCCAGGGACAGACTAATTTGCATACAGCCAGGTTCTGAAACTGGGATGGTGCAATGAGCTAAAAAACGGTGTTGGATCTAGCCCTGATCTCTTGACTGGGTGAGAGTACTCTGCTTAATTCAGAGACTCTGTCCATCACCACCCCTTGTTGTAAATAATTTTGTCCACCCTAAGCGTGGAAGGGTATACTCAGATGTGAGTCCCTTGCTCATTGCACCATCAGGATTCAAGCAAGCCGGGACGAAGACGGCTGAAATGCCAGAAACCGGTCCCCGGAAGCTTGTTTCCTTCCCAGTGTAAAAATTGGCTTTTGTAGTCTGGTCTGCCCTGTTCCCATGATGCACTGGGCCAGGGACAGACTAATTTGCATACAGCCAGGTTCTGAAACTGGGATGGTGCAATGAGCTAAAAAACGGTGTTGGATCTAGCCCTGATCTCTTGACTGGGTGAGAGTATTCTGCTTAATTCAGAGACTCTGTCCATCACCACCCCTTGTTGTAAATAATTTTGTCCACCCTAAGCGTGGAAGGGTATACTCAGACGTGAGTCCCTTGCTCATTGCACCATCAGGATTCAAGCAAGCCGGGCCGAAGACGGCTGAAATGCCAGAAACCGGTCCCCGGAAGCTTGTTTCCTTCCCAGTGTAAGAATTGGCTTTTGTAGTCTGGTCTGCCCTGTTCCCATGATGCACTGGGCCAGGGACAGACTAATTTGCATACAGCCAGGTTCTGAAACTGGGATGGTGCAATGAGCTAAAAAACGGTGTTGGATCTAGCCCTGATCTCTTGACTGGGTGAGAGTATTCTGCTTAATTCAGAGACTCTGTCCATCACCACCCCTTGTTGTAAATAATTTTGTCCACCCTAAGCGTGGAAGGGTATACTCAGATGTGAGTCCCTTGCTCATTGCACCATCAGGATTCAAGCAAGCCGGGCCGAAGACGGCTGAAATGCCAGAAACCGGTCCCCGGAAGCTTGTTTCCTTCCCAGTGTAAGAATTGGCTTTTGTAGTCTGGTCTGCCCTGTTCCCATGATGCACTGGGCCAGGGACAGACTAATTTGCATACAGCCAGGTTCTGAAACTGGGATGGTGCAATGAGCTAAAAAACGGTGTTGGATCTAGCCCTGATCTCTTGACTGGGTGAGAGTATTCTGCTTAATTCAGAGACTCTGTCCATCACCACCCCTTGTTGTAAATAATTTTGTCCACCCTAAGCGTGGAAGGGTATACTCAGATGTGAGTCCCTTGCTCATTGCACCATCAGGATTCAAGCAAGCCGGGCCGAAGACGGCTGAAATGCCAGAAACCGGTCCCCGGAAGCTTGTTTCCTTCCCAGTGTAAGAATTGGCTTTTGTAGTCTGGTCTGCCCTGTTCCCATGATGCACTGGGCCAGGGACAGACTAATTTGCATACAGCCAGGTTCTGAAACTGGGATGGTGCAATGAGCTAAAAAACGGTGTTGGATCTAGCCCTGATCTCTTGACTGGGTGAGAGTATTCTGTTTAATTCAGAGACTCTGTCCATCACCACCCCTTGTTGTAAATAATTTTGTCCACCCTAAGCGTGGAAGGGTATACTCAGATGTGAGTCCCTTGCTCATTGCACCATCAGGATTCAAGCAAGCCGGGCCGAAGACGGCTGAAATGCCAGAAACCGGTCCCCGGAAGCTTGTTTCCTTCCCACTGTAAGAATTGGCTTTTGTAGTCTGGTCTGCCCTGTTCCCATGATGCACTGGGCCAGGGACAGACTAATTTGCATACAGCCAGGTTCTGAAACTGGGATGGTGCAATGAGCTAAAAAACGGTGTTGGATCTAGCCCTGATCTCTTGACTGGGTGAGAGTATTCTGCTTAATTCAGAGACTCTGTCCATCACCACCCCTTGTTGTAAATAATTTTGTCCACCCTAAGCGTGGAAGGGTATACTCAGATGTGAGTCCCTTGCTCATTGCACCATCAGGATTCAAGCAAGCCGGGCCGAAGACGGCTGAAATGCCAGAAACCGGTCCCCGGAAGCTTGTTTCCTTCCCAGTGTAAGAATTGGCTTTTGTAGTCTGGTCTGCCCTGTTCCCATGATGCACTGGGCCAGGGACAGACTAATTTGCATACAGCCAGGTTCTGAAACTGGGATGGTGCAATGAGCTAAAAAACGGTGTTGGATCTAGCCCTGATCTCTTGACTGGGTGAGAGTATTCTGCTTAATTCAGAGACTCTGTCCATCACCACCCCTTGTTGTAAATAATTTTGTCCACCCTAAGCGTGGAAGGGTATACTCAGATGTGAGTCCCTTGCTCATTGCACCATCAGGATTCAAGCAAGCCGGGCCGAAGACGGCTGAAATGCCAGAAACCGGTCCCCGGAAGCTTGTTTCCTTCCCAGTGTAAGAATTGGCTTTTGTAGTCTGGTCTGCCCTGTTCCCATGATGCACTGGGCCAGGGACAGACTAATTTGCATACAGCCAGGTTCTGAAACTGGGATGGTGCAATGAGCTAAAAAACGGTGTTGGATCTAGCCCTGATCTCTTGACTGGGTGAGAGTATTCTGCTTAATTCAGAGACTCTGTCCATCACCACCCCTTGTTGTAAATAATTTTGTCCACCCTAAGCGTGGAAGGGTATACTCAGATGTGAGTCCCTTGCTCATTGCACCATCAGGATTCAAGCAAGCCGGGCCGAAGACGGCTGAAATACCAGAAACCGGTCCCCGGAAGCTTGTTTCCTTCCCAGTGTAAGAATTGGCTTTTGTAGTCTGGTCTGCCCTGTTCCCATGATGCACTGGTCCAGGGACAGACTAATTTGCATACAGCCAGGTTCTGAAACTGGGATGGTGCAATGAGCTAAAAAACGGTGTTGGATCTAGCCCTGATCTCTTGACTGGGTGAGAGTATTCTGCTTAATTCAGAGACTCTGTCCATCACCACCCCTTGTTGTAAATAATTTTGTCCACCCTAAGCGTGGAAGGGTATACTCAGATGTGAGTCCCTTGCTCATTGCACCATCAGGATTCAAGCAAGCCGGGCCGAAGACGGCTGAAATGCCAGAAACCGGTCCCCGGAAGCTTGTTTCCTTCCCAGTGTAAGAATTGGCTTTTGTAGTCTGGTCTGCCCTGTTCCCATGATGCACTGGGCCAGGGACAGACTAATTTGCATACAGCCAGGTTCTGAAACTGGGATGGTGCAATGAGCTAAAAAACGGTGTTGGATCTAGCCCTGATCTCTTGACTGGGTGAGAGTATTCTGCTTAATTCAGAGACTCTGTCCATCACCACCCCTTGTTGTAAATAATTTTCTCCACCCTAAGCGTGGAAGGGTATACTCAGATGTGAGTCCCTTGCTCATTGCACCATCAGGATTCAAGCAAGCCGGGCCGAAGACGGCTGAAATGCCAGAAACCGGTCCCCGGAAGCTTGTTTCCTTCCCAGTGTAAGAATTGGCTTTTGTAGTCTGGTCTGCCCTGTTCCCATGATGCACTGGGCCAGGGACAGACTAATTTGCATACAGCCAGGTTCTGAAACTGGGATGGTGCAATGAGCTAAAAAATGGTGTTGGATCTAGCCCTGATCTTTTGACTGGGTGAGAGTATTCTGCTTAATTCAGAGACTCTGTCCATCACCACCCCTTGTTGTAAATAATTTTGTCCACCCTAAGCGTGGAAGGGTATACTCAGATGTGAGTCCCTTGCTCATTGCACCATCAGGATTCAAGCAAGCCGGGCCGAAGACGGCTGAAATGCCAGAAACCGGTCCCCGGAAGCTTGTTTCCTTCCCAGTGTAAGAATTGGCTTTTGTAGTCTGGTCTGCCCTGTTCCCATGATGCACTGGTCCAGGGACAGACTAATTTGCATACAGCCAGGTTCTGAAACTGGGATGGTGCAATGAGCTAAAAAACGGTGTTGGATCTAGCCCTGATCTCTTGACTGGGTGAGAGTATTCTGCTTAATTCAGAGACTCTGTCCATCACCACCCCTTGTTGTAAATAATTTTGTCCACCCTAAGCGTGGATGGGTATACTCAGACGTGAGTCCCTTGCTCATTGCACCATCAGGATTCAAGCAAGCCGGGCCGAAGACGGCTGAAATGCCAGAAACCGGTCCCCGGAAGCTTGTTTCCTTCCCAGTGTAAGAATTGGCTTTTGTAGTCTGGTCTGCCCTGTTCCCATGATGCACTGGGCCAGGGACAGACTAATTTGCATACAGCCAGGTTCTGAAACTGGGATGGTGCAATGAGCTAAAAAACGGTGTTGGATCTAGCCCTGATCTCTTGACTGGGTGAGAGTATTCTGCTTAATTCAGAAGCTCTGTCCATCACCACCCCTTGTTGTAAATAATTTTGTCCACCCTAAGCGTGGAAGGGTATACTCAGATGTGAGTCCCTTGCTCATTGCACCATCAGGATTCAAGCAAGCCGGGCCGAAGACGGCTGAAATGCCAGAAACCGGTCCCCGGAAGCTTGTTTCCTTCCCAGTGTAAGAATTGGCTTTTGTAGTCTGGTCTGCCCTGTTCCCATGATGCACTGGGCCAGGGACAGACTAATTTGCATACAGCCAGGTTCTGAAACTGGGATGGTGCAATGAGCTAAAAAACGGTGTTGGATCTAGCCCTGATCTCTTGACTGGGTGAGAGTATTCTGCTTAATTCAGAGACTCTGTCCATCACCACCCCTTGTTGTAAATAATTTTGTCCACCCTAAGCGTGGAAGGGTATACTCAGATGTGAGTCCCTTGCTCATTGCACCATCAGGATTCAAGCAAGCCGGGCCGAAGACGGCTGAAATGCCAGAAACCGGTCCCCGGAAGCTTGTTTCCTTCCCAGTGTAAGAATTGGCTTTTGTAGTCTGGTCTGCCCTGTTCCCATGATGCACTGGGCCAGGGACAGACTAATTTGCATACAGCCAGGTTCTGAAACTGGGATGGTGCAATGAGCTAAAAAACGGTGTTGGATCTAGCCCTGATCTCTTGACTGGGTGAGAGTATTCTGTTTAATTCAGAGACTCTGTCCATCACCACCCCTTGTTGTAAATAATTTTGTCCACCCTAAGCGTGGAAGGGTATACTCAGATGTGAGTCCCTTGGTCATTGCACCATCAGGATTCAAGCAAGCCGGGCCGAAGACGGCTGAAATGCCAGAAACCGGTCCCCGGAAGCTTGTTTCCTTCCCAGTGTAAGAATTGGCTTTTGTAGTCTGGTCTGCCCTGTTCCCATGATGCACTGGGCCAGGGACAGACTAATTTGCATACAGCCAGGTTCTGAAACTGGGATGGTGCAATGAGCTAAAAAACGGTGTTGGATCTAGCCCTGATCTCTTGACTGGGTGAGAGTATTCTGCTTAATTCAGAGACTCTGTCCATCACCACCCCTTGTTGTAAATAATTTTGTCCACCCTAAGCGTGGAAGGGTATACTCAGATGTGAGTCCCTTGCTCATTGCACCATCAGGATTCAAGCAAGCTGGGCCGAAGACGGCTGAAATGCCAGAAACCGGTCCCCGGAAGCTTGTTTCCTTCCCAGTGTAAGAATTGGCTTTTGTAGTCTGGTCTGCCCTGTTCCCATGATGCACTGGGCCAGGGACAGACTAATTTGCATACAGCCAGGTTCTGAAACTGGGATGGTGCAATGAGCTAAAAAACGGTGTTGGATCTAGCCCTGATCTCTTGACTGGGTGAGAGTATTCTGCTTAATTCAGAGACTCTGTCCATCACCACCCCTTGTTGTAAATAATTTTGTCCACCCTAAGCGTGGAAGGGTATACTCAGATGTGAGTCCCTTGCTCATTGCACCATCAGGATTCAAGCAAGCCGGGCCGAAGACGGCTGAAATGCCAGAAACCGGTCCCCGGAAGCTTGTTTCCTTCCCAGTGTAAGAATTGGCTTTTGTAGTCTGGTCTGCCCTGTTCCCATGATGCACTGGGCCAGGGACAGACTAATTTGCATACAGCCAGGTTCTGAAACTGGGATGGTGCAATGAGCTAAAAAACGGTGTTGGATCTAGCCCTGATCTCTTGACTGGGTGAGAGTATTCTGCTTAATTCAGAGACTCTGTCCATCACCACCCCTTGTTGTAAATAATTTTGTCCACCCTAAGCGTGGAAGGGTATACTCAGATGTGAGTCCCTTGCTCATTGCACCATCAGGATTCAAGCAAGCCGGGCCGAAGACGGCTGAAATGCCAGAAACCGGTCCCCGGAAGCTTGTTTCCTTCCCAGTGTAAGAATTGGCTTTTGTAGTCTGGTCTGCCCTGTTCCCATGATGCACTGGCCCAGGGACAGACTAATTTGCATACAGCCAGGTTCTGAAACTGGGATGGTGCAATGAGCTAAAAAACGGTGTTGGATCTAGCCCTGATCTCTTGACTGGGTGAGAGTATTCTGCTTAATTCAGAGACTCTGTCCATCACCACCCCTTGTTGTAAATAATTTTGTCCACCCTAAGCGTGGAAGGGTATACTCAGATGTGAGTCCCTTGCTCATTGCACCATCAGGATTCAAGCAAGCCGGGCCGAAGACGGCTGAAATGCCAGAAACCGGTCCCCGGAAGCTTGTTTCCTTCCCAGTGTAAGAATTGGCTTTTGTAGTCTGGTCTGCCCTGTTCCCATGATGCACTGGGCCAGGGACAGACTAATTTGCATACAGCCAGGTTCTGAAACTGGGATGGTGCAATGAGCTAAAAAACGGTGTTGGATCTAGCCCTGATCTCTTGACTGGGTGAGAGTATTCTGCTTAATTCAGAGACTCTGTCCATCACCACCCCTTGTTGTAAATAATTTTGTCCACCCTAAGCGTGGAAGGGTATACTCAGATGTGAGTCCCTTGCTCATTGCACCATCAGGATTCAAGCAAGCCGGGCCGAAGACGGCTGAAATGCCAGAAACCGGTCCCCGGAAGCTTGTTTCCTTCCCAGTGTAAGAATTGGCTTTTGTAGTCTGGTCTGCCCTGTTCCCATGATGCACTGGGCCAGGGACAGACTAATTTGCATACAGCCAGGTTCTGAAACTGGGATGGTGCAATGAGCTAAAAAATGGTGTTGGATCTAGCCCTGATCTCTTGACTGGGTGAGAGTATTCTGCTTAATTCAGAGACTCTGTCCATCACCACCCCTTGTTGTAAATAATTTTGTCCACCCTAAGCGTGGAAGGGTATACTCAGATGTGAGTCCCTTGCTCATTGCACCATCAGGATTCAAGCAAGCCGGGCCGAAGACGGCTGAAATGCCAGAAACCGGTCCCCGGAAGCTTGTTTCCTTCCCAGTGTAAGAATTGGCTTTTGTAGTCTGGTCTGCCCTGTTCCCATGATGCACTGGTCCAGGGACAGACTAATTTGCATACAGCCAGGTTCTGAAACTGGGATGGTGCAATGAGCTAAAAAACGGTGTTGGATCTAGCCCTGATCTCTTGACTGGGTGAGAGTATTCTGCTTAATTCAGAGACTCTGTCCATCACCACCCCTTGTTGTAAATAATTTTGTCCACCCTAAGCGTGGAAGGGTATACTCAGACGTGAGTCCCTTGCTCATTGCACCATCAGGATTCAAGCAAGCCGGGCCGAAGACGGCTGAAATGCCAGAAACCAGTCCCCGGAAGCTTGTTTCCTTCCCAGTGTAAGAATTGGCTTTTGTAGTCTGGTCTGCCCTGTTCCCATGATGCACTGGGCCAGGGACAGACTAATTTGCATACAGCCAGGTTCTGAAACTGGGATGGTGCAATGAGCTAAAAAACGGTGTTGGATCTAGCCCTGATCTCTTGACTGGGTGAGAGTACTCTGCTTAATTCAGAGACTCTGTCCATCACCACCCCTTGTTGTAAATAATTTTGTCCACCCTAAGCGTGGAAGGGTATACTCAGATGTGAGTCCCTTGCTCATTGCACCATCAGGATTCAAGCAAGCCGGGCCGAAGACGGCTGAAATGCCAGAAACCGGTCCCCGGAAGCTTGTTTCCTTCCCAGTGTAAAAATTGGCTTTTGTAGTCTGGTCTGCCCTGTTCCCATGATGCACTGGGCCAGGGACAGACTAATTTGCATACAGCCAGGTTCTGAAACTGGGATGGTGCAATGAGCTAAAAAACGGTGTTGGATCTAGCCCTGATCTCTTGACTGGGTGAGAGTATTCTGCTTAATTCAGAGACTCTGTCCATCACCACCCCTTGTTGTAAATAATTTTGTCCACCCTAAGCGTGGAAGGGTATACTCAGACGTGAGTCCCTTGCTCATTGCACCATCAGGATTCAAGCAAGCCGGGCCGAAGACGGCTGAAATGCCAGAAACCGGTCCCGGGAAGCTTGTTTCCTTCCCAGTGTAAGAATTGGCTTTTGTAGTCTGGTCTGCCCTGTTCCCATGATGCACTGGGCCAGGGACAGACTAATTTGCATACAGCCAGGTTCTGAAACTGGGATGGTGCAATGAGCTAAAAAACGGTGTTGGATCTAGCCCTGATCTCTTGACTGGGTGAGAGTATTCTGCTTAATTCAGAGACTCTGTCCATCACCACCCCTTGTTGTAAATAATTTTGTCCACCCTAAGCGTGGAAGGGTATACTCAGATGTGAGTCCCTTGCTCATTGCACCATCAGGATTCAAGCAAGCCGGGCCGAAGACGGCTGAAATGCCAGAAACCGGTCCCCGGAAGCTTGTTTCCTTCCCAGTGTAAGAATTGGCTTTTGTAGTCTGGTCTGCCCTGTTCCCATGATGCACTGGGCCAGGGACAGACTAATTTGCATACAGCCAGGTTCTGAAACTGGGATGGTGCAATGAGCTAAAAAACGGTGTTGGATCTAGCCCTGATCTCTTGACTGGGTGAGAGTATTCTGCTTAATTCAGAGACTCTGTCCATCACCACCCCTTGTTGTAAATAATTTTGTCCACCCTAAGCGTGGAAGGGTATACTCAGATGTGAGTCCCTTGCTCATTGCACCATCAGGATTCAAGCAAGCCGGGCCGAAGACGGCTGAAATGCCAGAAACCGGTCCCCGGAAGCTTGTTTCCTTCCCAGTGTAAGAATTGGCTTTTGTAGTCTGGTCTGCCCTGTTCCCATGATGCACTGGGCCAGGGACAGACTAATTTGCATACAGCCAGGTTCTGAAACTGGGATGGTGCAATGAGCTAAAAAACGGTGTTGGATCTAGCCCTGATCTCTTGACTGGGTGAGAGTATTCTGTTTAATTCAGAGACTCTGTCCATCACCACCCCTTGTTGTAAATAATTTTGTCCACCCTAAGCGTGGAAGGGTATACTCAGATGTGAGTCCCTTGCTCATTGCACCATCAGGATTCAAGCAAGCCGGGCCGAAGACGGCTGAAATGCCAGAAACCGGTCCCCGGAAGCTTGTTTCCTTCCCAGTGTAAGAATTGGCTTTTGTAGTCTGGTCTGCCCTGTTCCCATGATGCACTGGGCCAGGGACAGACTAATTTGCATACAGCCAGGTTCTGAAACTGGGATGGTGCAATGAGCTAAAAAACGATGTTGGATCTAGCCCTGATCTCTTGACTGGGTGAGAGTATTCTGCTTAATTCAGAGACTCTGTCCATCACCACCCCTTGTTGTAAATAATTTTGTCCACCCTAAGCGTGGAAGGGTATACTCAGATGTGAGTCCCTTGCTCATTGCACCATCAGGATTCAAGCAAGCCGGGCCGAAGACGGCTGAAATGCCAGAAACCGGTCCCCGGAAGCTTGTTTCCTTCCCAGTGTAAGAATTGGCTTTTGTAGTCTGGTCTGCCCTGTTCCCATGATGCACTGGGCCAGGGACAGACTAATTTGCATACAGCCAGGTTCTGAAACTGGGATGGTGCAATGAGCTAAAAAACGGTGTTGGATCTAGCCCTGATCTCTTGACTGGGTGAGAGTATTCTGCTTAATTCAGAGACTCTGTCCATCACCACCCCTTGTTGTAAATAATTTTGTCCACCCTAAGCGTGGAAGGGTATACTCAGATGTGAGTCCCTTGCTCATTGCACCATCAGGATTCAAGCAAGCCGGGCCGAAGACGGCTGAAATGCCAGAAACCGGTCCCCGGAAGCTTGTTTCCTTCCCAGTGTAAGAATTGGCTTTTGTAGTCTGGTCTGCCCTGTTCCCATGATGCACTGGGCCAGGGACAGACTAATTTGCATACAGCCAGGTTCTGAAACTGGGATGGTGCAATGAGCTAAAAAACGGTGTTGGATCTAGCCCTGATCTCTTGACTGGGTGAGAGTATTCTGCTTAATTCAGAGACTCTGTCCATCACCACCCCTTGTTGTAAATAATTTTGTCCACCCTAAGCGTGGAAGGGTATACTCAGATGTGAGTCCCTTGCTCATTGCACCATCAGGATTTAAGCAAGCCGGGCCGAAGACGGCTGATATGCCAGAAACCGGTCCCCGGAAGCTTGTTTCCTTCCCAGTGTAAGAATTGGCTTTTGTAGTCTGGTCTGCCCTGTTCCCATGATGCACTGGGCCAGGGACAGACTAATTTGCATACAGCCAGGTTCTGAAACTGGGATGGTGCAATGAGCTAAAAAACGGTGTTGGATCTAGCCCTGATCTCTTGACTGGGTGAGAGTATTCTGCTTAATTCAGAGACTCTGTCCATCACCACCCCTTGTTGTAAATAATTTTGATCACCCTAAGCGTGGAAGGGTATACTCAGATGTGAGTCCCTTGCTCATTGCACCATCAGGATTCAAGCAAGCCGGGCCGAAGACGGCTGAAATGCCAGAAACCGGTCCCCGGAAGCTTGTTTCCTTCCCAGTGTAAGAATTTTGCTTTTGTAGTCTGGTCTGCCCTGTTCCCATGATGCACTGGGCCAGGGACAGACTAATTTGCATACAGCCAGGTTCTGAAACTGGGATGGTGCAATGAGCTAAAAAACGGTGTTGGATCTAGCCCTGATCTCTTGACTGGGTGAGAGTATTCTGCTTAATTCAGAGACTCTGTCCATCACCACCCCTTGTTGTAAATAATTTTATCCACCCTAAGCGTGGAAGGGTATACTCAGATGTGAGTCCCTTGCTCATTGCACCATCAGGATTCAAGCAAGCCGGGCCGAAGACGGCTGAAATGCCAGAAACCGGTCCCCGGAAGCTTGTTTCCTTCCCAGTGTAAGAATTGGCTTTTGTAGTCTGGTCTGCCCTGTTCCCATGATGCACTGGGCCAGGGACAGACTAATTTGCATACAGCCAGGTTCTGAAACTGGGATGGTGCAATGAGCTAAAAAACGGTGTTGGATCTAGCCCTGATCTCTTGACTGGGTGAGAGTATTCTGCTTAATTCAGAGACTCTGTCCATCACCACCCCTTGTTGTAAATAATTTTGTCCACCCTAAGCGTGGAAGGGTATACTCAGATGTGAGTCCCTTGCTCATTGCACCATCAGGATTCAAGCAAGCCGGGCCGAAGACGGCTGAAATGCCAGAAACCGGTCCCCGGAAGCTTGTTTCCTTCCCAGTGTAAGAATTGGCTTTTGTAGTCTGGTCTGCCCTGTTCCCATGATGCACTGGGCCAGGGACAGACTAATTTGCATACAGCCAGGTTCTGAAACTGGGATGGCGCAATGAGCTAAAAAACGGTGTTGGATCTAGCCCTGATCTCTTGACTGGGTGAGAGTATTCTGCTTAATTCAGAGACTCTGTCCATCACCACCCCTTGTTGTAAATAATCTTGTAATATACAGCACCATATTATTTTGCTATTCTTGGGCATTTGCAAAAAAATACAAATAACAAAAGTTGCACCCCAATTGGCTAAATGCTACTTTTGAAAACAACGCTTAGTAATATTATAAACATTAAACATTACCGTACTTAACAATAAATTGTAGAAGAAAGTAATATTCGATAATTATGGCCCATTGGGCAGTCATCATGTGAAGAAATGCCCACATTTGATAATAGCCTATTCAAAATAAATTGAATAAAGCAGGACACATTACCTCCCATTGGGCTTAGGTCACATTAAATAAGGGAAAAATATAACTTACCTCTTTTGCTTTTTTGGTATAGCTCTCTTCTTCCACCAATCTGTAAATAAACAAAAACATATTCACAATTATATATTGCATGACATTGAAAAGGTGGCTGAAAGTATTTAAGACCAATGCAGATAAAAAAAATTACATAATACTCAATTCTGAAGGTAAAGAATAGGGAGAAAAGGACATATAATATAAATTATTTCTACAGGAAAGTGTACATCACCTCATCCACAATTAACCCTGTTGCTTCTTTTGTACCGATTTTCAAAATGTACCTATGCTCAAGTTGTCTCGATGCTTTTTCCTGATCACCCCCTCAAGCTGATTTCTGCACTTGATCTAAGATACTGTAAGTCAAAGCACTGGGATTACTGTTATGATGATCCTTAAAAAGCCTTGCCATGGGAAAAATGTCATCTGCATTCTTCACTGTGCGTATATGCTGTAAAATATGTTTATGTGCTTGTAATTTAGTACTACCTATGTACTTTTTGGGACAAGGACATTCCTTTAAGTAGACTACATAATCTGATTTGCAATTTAGTGGTTTGTTAATCAATATCTGTTCTCCAAAATCTGCTCTGCATTTGGTAATGTTTTTTCCACACTGGCAGGCTTTGCATTTTGTGCGTTTCTTAAAGCTCTTGCCTGGTTTTAGCCAGTTACTAACAGTACTTATCTGTGTATTAACAAGTGTATTGCTCATTGAATGTAATTTTCGATAAGTTATTGAAGGTCTCAAATTCATTTCTGCCCCTATTACTAGATCATGTTTAATAAGATACCAGTGTTGTTTCACATTTGAATTTTCATTCATTTATTTTATTTGTTATGTACTGTATGGTTAATTCATTGTATAGTCGGACTGTTATATGTTTTTTCTCTAGTTCCTTGTTGGCTTGCCGAAATTGGTGTTTTTTATTTTCTTTTGTGTTATCTCCGTGTTTCTGAAAATTGTTTCTTGGATCGTCAGATGTTTGAACTTTACCATTAAAAGACAAGGGGTTTTACTACACTTGGCTAAATTAAAGGTTGATATAGCTCTTATACAGGAGTCTCATCTTACGGAAAATTAATCTCTAAAGTTGAAGGGGGGGTGGATGGCGGAGGTCTTTTTCTCACCACTGGATGGCAAGTGAAAGGAAGTTTTAACTCTCTGTCGTAATTTGCTTTCTGTTAAGCTGCTCTCCCAGAGTTCTGATGAAGAGGGAAGATGGCAGTATACAAAATTGTTGGATGGGAATGCTCTGGTTTCTTTACTCAACATTTATGCTCCCACAACTGGAGATTCCTCTTTTTCGACATCCCTTGCTCAACATATCTCACATTGCATTGAGGACAAGTTTGTCCTCACTGGTGAGTGCAACCAAGTTGTTGATCCCTTCATTGATCGCAACTCAATGGTCTCTTTTGTTTCAAATAAGGGACGTAAACTTTTTGTGCAAACTATCCAGCAGTGTAAGCTTTTTGATGCATGGAGACTTTGTAACCCCACCTCAAGAGAATACACTTATTATTCTTCGACCCATCAAACTCAATCACTAATAGATTATTTCTTTACATCCCACAACATCTCTCAATCCCTATGAGATGCGGATATTGGCTCTATTCCAATATCCAGTCATGTCCCAATTTCTATTCAATTGCATATCTTGCACAAACCTAATGTATCCAGGAAATGGCATTTTAATAATGCTATTCTCTCAGATCCAAAGTTGACCTCCTCTTTTATTTCCTTTATTAATGAATATTTTCTGGTTAATCAAAATGACACCCTACCATTTTCAATCATTTGGGATGCCTTTAAGGCCGCTGCTCGGGACTTTTTTATTGCCTTTGTCTCTAAAAAAAACTCCAAACTTTTTGCAAAATAACCAAGGACCTTTTAACTAACATAAAGAGACTGGAGCATTCCTACTACTCCTCCAAATCAGAAGACTGTCTATCTGAACTTGTTAGTGCCAAATTTCAGTTTAACAAGGAATCCACAGACAATGCCTCAACCAAGTTATTAAAACAATAGTGCATAATTTTATTGTGGCCAGAACAAAGCTGGGAAAATATTGGATAATTCTTTGAAAGTTAAACACAATAAGCTTAATACAGACTCAATTATGAATGAGCAACAAACTTTGAAATTTAAAGATGCTGACATTTTGAATGATTTTCTTACTTTTTACAAAACATTATACACGTCAGAGAATTCTTCCTAAGAACTTGACATTTCTCCATTTTTTCTGTCATTTTTCATTCCTCTGATACTCAGTCAGATCTCACTTCCTTAGATTCTGATTTATCACAAAACAACTCTTAGCTGCCTTACAAATACTCAAAAAAGATAAAGCCCCAGGTCCAGACAGCTTCACAGTTGAGTTTATTTTGTATTTTGCACAGTTACTCCTGCCCAAATTGCACGTTCTCTTAGACGTTTTTTACACTCTGGCAGATCCTCTGGCTCTTTTTCAGATGCCCTTATTTGCCTTATTACTAAGGAAGGGAAGGACTTGCGATATTGCAAGAATGATATACCTATTTCGCTTGTAAATATTGACTCTTAAATTTACTGTAAGGCTTTGGCCATACGTTTGGAATCCCATTTCCCCCAATTACTAGGCGCAGAACAATCTGGTTTTGTTAAAGGCCGTCTTATCACAGATATTACCCAATTCTTTTTTTATATATTATCTAAGTCCTCCCACTTACTCCAATCCTTTGCAGCTGTGGACTTAGATGCGGAAAAAACGTTTGCCCGATTTGAATGGCCTTATCTTTTTCAAACACTTAAATGGTTTGGTTTTGGCCCAAAAATTATTTCTTTAACTTCCATTCTATATTCGCAACCATGGGCAGCTGTGTGTGCAAATGGCAACATATCCTCGTACTTTAATCTAGGCAGAGGTGTTCGCCAGGGTTACCCATTATCCCCTTTCCTTTTTAATTTAGCCTTAGAGCCTTTTTTGTCTAGAATCTGTCAAAACCAAGATATACATGGGTTTGATTTCAAAGAACAACAATTTAAATTAGCAGCAAATCCTGATGATGTTTTATTATTCATCTCTCAACTCTAATCCTATATCTCCGCTTTCCTACATGTAGTTGAATCCTTTGCCTCTGTATCTGGGTGTAAACTGAACAGAGAAAAATGCAAAATACTGCCTTTAACTAAATATACTTTCAAAGATGATTTTGTCGCCTCCAACTTTACATGGAACTCTAATCACATAAAATATTTAGGTTTACATTTTACCCCTTCCATCCCAGCAACTCTTTCTTTATGTATGGATAAATGTACCCAAAGAATTTCTACACTGGCTGCTAAATTACATCCCTTATATTTATCTTGGTCGGGTCGTTTAAATGCTATGAAGATGATGATAACCCCCATAATACTCTACACAATTTCCAATATTCCAGAGCCCATTCCCTCAAAATATTTTAAGAAAATAAACTCGGTGGTATCTTCATTTCTATGGAATAACAGGAAATCTTGCATGTCATTATTAAAGTTGACATGGCCAAAGTCAGAGGGTGGTGTCAATTTTCCTGATTTCCCGTCCTATCAAAAATCGTTTTTACTCCGCCAAGCTTCAAGAAGGTTCTCTAAATCTCCTTTGGATTGTCCTTTGTTGGTGAAACTTGAACGTTATTTTCTTACTCCTTACTCATTTCAAGAATATTTATCCTTCACTCCCAGACCTCAATCTATACCTACTCCTATACTTAAATACACATGCAAAAGTCTAGATCCTAATCCATCGACACTCCCTACAGATTTTGACTCTTTTCTTGGATCCACACTATGGCACAACCAGTTGAAACTGATACATGGCAAGATTTTGTAGTGGAAGTCCTGGCGACAGAAGGGTTTAATTTGGGTGCATCAGCTTTTTGTACAAGATGAGGTCATGCCTTTTTTACAAGCTAGCCGAATCTTCAATCTTCCTGCTTCCTTTCAGTCCAAATATAAACTTCTGAAGCAAACTCTTCAGACTGCTTATGCTCAATTTCTAACAACAAACACCAATATATCTTCTCCTTTGAACGGGTTTTACACTCTTCTTCACACCTATCCTAAGACTTTTAATATTTATAATTATTTGTGCACCTCACACAATGTTAGGGGAAAAAACTAAAGTAGACCTTTCCTGGGAACAGGATTTCGAAGTGCGCTGGTCAACATTCCTATGGAATAAGATATAGACTAAAATCAGGAAATCTTCCAGAGCAGCAAACACCACACAAAAACTCTTTTTTTATTGATAATAGACTCCTGCTATCCCCGGTAACTTTAAGCAAAAGACACACAGGCCTTCCTGATACTTGCTGGAAGTGTTCCTCCGCACTTACTGATTTAAATAATTTACTTTTTAGATGCCCGCATGTTCATAGATTCTGGAAGAGTGTTTGGTCTCAAATTAACTCAATCTTTGGTTCTAAAGTCCCGTTCGCCACCACACATTTATTTTTATTGAGTTTATCTCCAGCCTGGATCAATTGTAACTCCAATACAAAGATTATGGACCTTCTGTTAGCAGGTACTCTCCAGCAAATAACAAAAAATTGGAAAGACTTCACCAAATTATCTTATCAAGCTTGGTGGTACGCTATTTGTCATAATCACAGACTAGATACAACCCTTGTACACCCTATTCATATGTCTTCGAAACGCTTGATTTTATGATCACCAGTGACATAATTCATAGATGCTAGCGCCAGGCGCTCCTTTTCCCTAACCCCTACACAACAAGAAGTTCCCCAACCTCCATGACTTTCCACATGTTAGTTCTATATTAATCTGTTCATAATAATATCATTAATGTATCCTGGGGGCGTGGCTGGCCGGCCAAGATAGCAGTTACAGCCTGCTAGAGCTCCGATCCACCCTGGGGGAGAGTGATCCTGAAGGCGCGATTCCAGCGGCGCCTGTGCCTCTGAGGGAGCGGGAATATACCGCTGTTGCGCCTGTGTACCACGAGTGCTGCCGTGACCTCAGGAGCTTGTTTGGCGACGGCGGAATGGAGCGGGGCCTAGGTGGGGAGCGGAGGCCCGGCACTGACGTGGTGTCGGAGGCCGGAGCGCGAGGAGCGCGAGGAGCGCGAGGAGCGGACTCCCGGAGCGGGCTTGTGCCCCAGTATGCAGCCGTAATTTCCTGTGCGGACTTGCAGCCACGGGTGGCGCGATCCGCCCTTAGTGTTGCTGACTTGAAGGTGGCGGAGGCAGATATACCCCCAGCTGTGCCGCAGTGGAGTCCGGGTGGAGCCTACCCCCCCCAGGCGGAGTGCGTAGCAGTGAGCGGCCCAATACTGATGATGGGCCCTGGTGCTGGAGCCTGGCTGAGGGAGATGCTGCATGTCCTGTCTGCGGAGGGAGGAAGGTGAGAAGCTGTGCAGAGGGCGGCGGGGGCGGTCGCTCTTCGGCAAAACCCGGAGGCGCCCTGTGGAGTGCAGGGACCGACGACGCGGCGGGTTGGTAGCTGTGCGGGGAGCCGAAAACGAGGCCTGCTTCGCGCCGGCTGGACCATGTGGAGAGGCCATATTATGTGCCGGACACACGCACGGAGGCCTAGTTGCGGACTGTAGGGATGCTGCTCTGCTGTGCCCTGATTGTGGCTGCTGGAGGGTCGGTGGAGTTTGCCAAGAAGGAGGACATACTCAATTATGATGGCAGAGACATGGAGGGGCCGGTGGCATTAAAGTACCTTCCTGCACTGTACAGTTGTGAGCGAGGAGACAGTCTGTTGCTGATGTGGTGGGCCTAAAGAGTGCTATTGACTACTTGCTGGAACTGAAAGCGCGATCTGCCGAGCTCTGCCGCCTGCTTTGACAGCTGTCTGACCCGTACCCCTCTGCTGCGGTCGGCTAGCATAGTGACCCGTGACGGCCGGACAGGTGTGGACACGACGGGGATCCGCTAGTACTACCGTGAGTGCAGTACCCCCCCCCCCGACCTACCCTTTGCTGGGATCTGGATTGCGGCAAGCTGTCCCCGCTGGGCCTTGCTTGGTGACACCGACTGCTGCTGGTCCTGCTGAGGATTGCCTTGGGTACCTGGACTGTCGTTTCTGGGGTGCCTGTCTGGCGCTGTCTGCACTGCCTACACTGGGAGCTGGTTTGGACTGTTGCATGCTTGTCTCTCCTGGTTGGACGGACTTGGTCGTGGTGGATCTTCTACCTACGGCTGGTCAAGTGCCCACTAGTCTCTATGGGCAGAAATCGGCTCAGGGGTCAGGACGGACGGAGTGGCTCTGCTGCCCCCCGCGTCATGTCGGACGGCGCCGGCGAGGGTTCCCCACACGGGGCCCTTTGAAGGATCATGAAGACAGGCAATCTCTGGATAAACTGGACCTGATCCTTAAAGAGATCCGTTACTCAAGGGCAGCGATGGAGCTACAACTCGGCGCTCTCACTACTGGCCTGACCCTCCTGAAGGCGGACCATGACAAACTGGTGGATAAAGTTAAAGATCATGGCAGATTACTGACGGACCTTACCCCGACGGTGGCGGAGCATTCCGCCTCCTTAACGCAGCTCCAGCAGCAGGTAACTACGCTATTCGATCGGGTGGAAGATGCGGAAGGGCGCAATAGGCGTAATAATATACACGTTATTGGCCTGCCAGAACGCTGTGAAGGGACTAAAGCGGCGAATTTATGGAACATTGGTTGAGGGATCATGTGGCTCTGAAAGGACTTTCCCCTTATTTTTGTGTGGAACGAGCGCACCAGCCGACTGGACAACCTAAGCCCAGAATGCCGCCTCGCCCTTTGATCGTGCGGATCCTCAATTACAGAGACCGAGATGTCTTACTGCGGAAAGCTCGGGAAAAGGTACTCATCCAATTTGAAAACGAACGGGTGTCTTTATATCCGGATTACACGCTACTGGTCCAGAGACAGCGCTCCTCCAATCTTGCTGTAAAGAAGAAGCTCAAACTGCGCAGATTATGTACGCATTATTATATCCTGCTCGACTGAAGATTATTCATGAGAAGAAAATGCACTTCTTCGAAAGCCATGCTGATGTTGAAGAATGGCTGGAGGTCATGTGTATAGGCTCCAGTCAGCCCGGCGCCTCACTGAGACTCACACAAGGCTCGAGAAGGTCTTCTGAACGCTTCCCCTACCATTCCCCGAAGCTTGATCGCGGAGGCAGAGGCGCTGGCCCTTCGAAGGAACAACAGCGGAAAGCTCAGGAGGGAGAGGTGGCAGCGGTCCGAACGTTTCGGGAGGACCCACACAAGATAGCCACGGACTCTGAAGACAGTACCTTACATTCTGACTTGGAACATAGTGCCATATTGTTCCCCACTATTACACCTCGATCGGCAGATGACTTACTGGATAATTGACTGCTGCTAATGTATCCTTATACTGGTTCGAGTTATACCTATGCATACTATTACTGTCACTTCTGTGTTGCTTTCAACTGTCAGACTGGCTGAGGCTCTTGTGATAGGGTCTGTGGACCTACAGTCGAAAGCACGTTTGGAACATATTGTGTGATGCAATGTTTGTCAATGCAGTGTAAATGCGCGCTTTGTAGTCTCAGTAATGCAACCTCAACACGTGAGGGTTAGGTCGCTCCTGATTATGGTGAGCCCTTGCGGTGAACCGGAAGCATTCTGCCACTCCCCTTCATACTTATACACATAGCATACATCTCCCCCGGGGTTGGAGAATCGTAGAGCTGGCGGGCGTCTGTGACTAACTAGCAGATGGTTATGGGGGCGGCTGGCCACCTCCCTCGTAGCGTACGCACCTGTCAAGACTCAGTACCTGGAATTCCGTAGGAACATCTGGCTGAAGGTGCGAAGCTAATTTCCCAACTCCCCTACTCCACTGATCCAGATCTCTCTGGTCTAAGAGGCGAGGGGAAAAGGGGAAAGGGGAAGTGGAAGAAAAAAAAGAGAGACTGCCACACTGGTGTCTTCACCTCTTCTTCTTCAAAGATGAAAGAAACACCTGAAAGAGTTAGCAAACAATTACTACGTTCTTACAACACCTGACTAATGATTAATATCCTCTTTACTCAATTCCCCCCCCTTTACCTGACTGTGTGTGGGCATTAGCCTCTCTCTAAATTATATTCAAGGATTCAGATTAATCGTTAGAACTGGAACTCAAGAGGAATTGAAGAATGAGTCTGTTAGAAAGTTCTCTGCAGCAGTATTAAAGGTGGTAAGCAAAAATATATATATATATTTCTATCTACGTCTGGAACCTGCATAGAGGAAATCCGCTGGCTGCTGACTGAATTCCACTGAACTAGAAGAGGAACGTAACTGGAAACAAATCCTGAGATAGCGCTTAAATTTCAAAGTCTGGTTTTGCGCTATATAGAAATCAAAGTCTGTTTCTAAAGAGAACTTGAAACACAACCAATTGTCTTTGTACTGAATGAGTTCTGTTGTGAAGCTAAGAATTCTTTTCACGGACTGGAAATACCAGGTAGGTAGCGCTGGAGAACTGGCTGCCGAATTAGACGACAACTCACTCAGCTGCCCAACCGGAATAAAGGAAAGTTCTTACCAGGCAAACAGCGGGAAATTGGAGCCCACGGAGATATATTTTCAGGCTTCAGGACACCAACTAAACAGCCACTGCGAGGGAGGACTTCGCTGCGGAATTGCAAGAATCAAAAGTACTCGCGAACGCAATTCAACCCCAACTGCATACTGAAGAAACGGGAGCCGCAGGATTCACGGAGAATAAGGGGGAATTACAGAGTTCACGGAATTACTGGAAAAGGTATACAACCGCGAGAGAAGCGGTTCTGAGGAGAGCACGGAAGCTACCGTCTCTCAGGGAAAAAACGGTTGAAGTGCGCAGTAGAAAACTTGCACGTGCACCAAATTACAATTGGAACGCGAACAAGTCAAAAGGCTAGAGCGCTAACTGACCTCGCGATCGATGGCACCAGGAAATGTTTCCTCCATCTTGGATCTGAACCTAGCCACCAACTGTCTCCAGCAGGCTGTGTGACTAAGACTCTTAGTGCTCATAAAGACCTTGCAGGGAGGGGTTGAAAGCGTGTTTAAAGCTGCGATAACACCATTCCTGACAGTACCCCCCCCCACCAAAACCCCCTCCCTAGGCTTCTGTGGATGAGTTTTATGGAATTCCCTCACCAATCTTGGGGCATGAATGTTTGAACTAGGTTCCCAGGACCTTTCCTCTGGACCATAACCCTTCCAATCTACCAGATAAAATACCTGACCTCTCTTAATCTTGGAGTCAAGAATCCTTTTGACTTCAAATTCCTCAGTTGATTGAACCTGGATTGGAGCTGGTGGGAAGATCCTTACGCAGATTGGGTGGATTTAGTCAGATCAAGGACACATGGAAGGTTGGATGGATCTTGAAGGTTTTAAACAGGTTTACCCTAACACTCACTGGATTTATCATTCGAACCACAGGATATGGACCCGCAAATTTTGGCTGAAACTTTCAGTTTCCTCTCAATCGCATATGATGAGTTGAGACCCAAACTTGATCCCCAGGTTCAAAAACTGGTCCCTCCTTGCGACTCTTGTCTGCCTGCCTCTTGTAAGCTGCTTTTGTCTTAACAAGATTTGCCGAAGCTAACTGGTAGGCCTGTTGCAATTTCTGAACTATCTCCCTAGCTGCCGGAACATCAACTTCTACTTGACCCACCAACATATTGGGATGTCTGCCATAATTCAGGAAGAAAGGGGAGAAACCCGTAGCTGAGTGTACAGAGTTATTGTATGCAAACTCAGCAGTACTAAGTAAGGAAGGCCACTCTCCTGCTTGTTCCATCAAGTACAATCGAAGATATTGTTCATGGTCTTGATTCACCCTCTCAGTCTGTCCATCCGTCTCTGGGTGGTAACTGGTGGACAGACGAGAGTCAACCCCCAACCCTTTCAAGAAGGATCTCCAGAAACGAGACACGAATTGTAATCCTCGATCTGAAATGACCACCTTAGGAATTCCATGCAACTTTACCACATGTTGAACAAACAAAGTAGCCAATTGAGTAGCATTTGGAAGACTTTTTAGAGGGACAAAATGACTCATCTTGGTAAAATGATCGACCACCACCCAAATGACTGAATTCCCTTGACTAGATGGCAACTCCACAATGAAATCCATGGACACAGTATGCCACGGAGAAGGGGGAACAGGTAAAGGCATGAGAAGACCATGTAAAGGTTGTCTAAGACTTTTCCCTTTAAACATTGTTCACAAGTGGCAACATACTGTCTCACCTGAGCGTCCACGCCAGGCCAATCAAGAATTCGCTTCAAAAGCTCCAGAGTCTTAGTTACTCCCTTGTGTCCGGCCAATTGCTGATCATGAAACAATCCAATAGTCTCTTCTTGTAACCTTGCTCCTGGAACAAATATTTTCCCTTGAATATACGGTTTTCCGTTCTTCACTGACCGATCTGGACCCTCAAATTCCCAATTCAAGTAGTCCTCTTTCAGAAATTCTTCCTTGATTCTTCCTTCCAAATCATCAACCACCAAAACTGCCACAATTCTTTCTTTGGGAATGATAAACTCTTCTGACTTAACCTCCGGTTTAACTTCTGGATCTTCTCCCGGATTCAAACGAGAAAGCGCATCTGCCTCCCCGTTTACAGCCCCAGGCTTGTAAGTCAATACAAAATCAAAATCTGCGAAGAAAAGAGACCATCTGAGTTGCCGTGGGGTCAAGGTTCGAGCAGATTTCAGGAACTGCAAATTCCGATGATCAGAGAATACAGTGACCACATGTCTTGCTCCCAATAAATAATGGCGCCATTCTTGAAACGCTTCTTTCACCGCTAACAACTCTCTGTCAGCGATGGAGTAGTTGATCTCTGCTGGAGATAACTTCCGAGAATGATAAGCTACCGGATGGAGCTGTCCTGTGTTCTTGTGACGCTGCGACAGTACTCCTCCAATGGCCCAATTTGAAGCATCGGCTTCAACAAAAAATGGTTCCTTAGGGTCTGGATGCTGAAGAATTGGTGCTGAGATAAAAGATTCCTTTAGGAATTGAAAGGCTTCCTCAGTAGCTGGTCCCCACACAAACTTTTCGTTCTTTCTGAGCAAACGTGTGATGGGACTCACCTTCTCAGAAACGTTTTGGATGAAACGTCGATAAAAGTTGGCAAACCCTAGAAAACTTTGAATTTCTTTTATAGATCTTGGAGTGGGCTAATCTATGATTGCCTTTATTTTGAGTCGTCCATGAACACTCCCTGAGGAGAAAGAATAAAACCCAAAAATTCTACTCGGGACGAGTGAAAAACACATTTCTCCAACTTGACAAAAAGTTGATTCTCCATTAAACATTTCAGGATGGTTCGTACATGAGGAACATGTTCTTCAATATCTTTGGAAAAAATCAAAATATCGTCTATGTAGACTACAGCGAACCGATCCAAAAACTCCCGAAGAATGTCGTTTACAAAATGCTGGAAGGGAACAGGTGCATTGCACAATCCAAAAGGCATTACCTGGTACTCAAATAATCCAAATCTCGTCCAAAACGCCGTTTTCCACTCATCCCCTTCTGCCATCCGCACCAAGTGATAAGCCCCTCTTAGATCTAGTTTGGTGTAAATGTTGGCGTCCTTCACCTGATCCAGAAGCTCGGAAATGAGTGGTAACGGGTAACGGTTTTTCTTAGTCACCAGATTTAAAGCCCTATAGTCTATGCAAGTTCTCAAACTCTTGTCCTTCTTGGGAATAAAAAAAAGAGCAGAGGAGACCGGAGACTGTGAAGGTCTAATGAAGCCGTTAGCCAAATTCTGATCAAGATATTCTTTCAAGTGCTGATTCTCGGATTCAGAAAGGGCATAGATCCGACTACAAGGCAAAGACGCTCTGGGCTCCAACTCGATCTTGCAATCATATTCCCGATGAGGAGGGAGTTTTAGTGCTTCTTTTTCATCAAAAACCGACTTCAAGTCTAGATATTCCTTCGGAATTTCAGGGATGTCCACAGTACAAATCATCTGAGGTTGATTTGCCAAGCAATAAGAGTTCGATGGTTCACTCTCCTTGTGAATTGGATGAAAACAATGTTCCAGACAATAATCTGAACTTAACTCAACAGTTCGCTTTGCCCAATCAATCTTGGGATTGTGTTCGGTGAGCCAGGGCAACCCCAAAATCAGTTGAAATTGCGGGGCATCAATTAGATTGAAGCTGATGCAACTACAATGTTCTCCAGGACCCAAAACGGAGATCTCCTCTGTATCAAAAGAAATTGGACCAGAGGATAGAGGAGTACCGTCAACAGCTCGCACTGGTTCTGGTTTGGACTTTTTAACAAACTGGATGCCCAGACTTCTAGCGAACAAAAGATCACCAAAATTTCCCGTGGCTCCAGAATCAATCATGATTGCCACAGTGGCGAATCTTGCCTTCCCAAAAGAAATTTGACATGAGAGAATGAGATGAGGAGCAGAGGACTGCAAAGTATTAGCTAAACTTTGCAGATTGGGAGTTGTCTTCGAGTCAGCTTCCACCAGAGCAACTCCGTCTACTGGTGGAGCTTGTCTTTTACTCATGGCGCAGTCTTAGGTCGTCTTGGGCACTCTTTTAAAAAATGGCCGGAACCTCCGCAATACATGCACAACTTCCCGACTCGTCTTTTTTCTCTTTCTTCCTTGCTGAGCGGTCCTCGAACAGTACCAATTTGCATCGGTTCTTCTACAGAAGCTTCTTCCTTGGTCTTCCCCACTTCGGCACGCATTCGGTCAAACCTTGGTGGAATTGGTCGAGTCTCCTTCCGATGCTCAGAACGTCTTTCTGATTGTCTCTGATCAATTTGAAGAACTAAATCAATCAATTCAGATACTTCGGTAGGCCTCTTGGGAATTTGAGCCAAACCATCTTTTAATTCGTCCCTCAGACCTCGGTAGAAGATGGCTGCTCTTTTGGCCTCAGGCCATTTCGTTTCCACAATTAGCATATTGTACTGAGCTAGATATGCCACTAACTCTCTGTTCCCTTGCTTCAAATCCAAAAGCTCATTGTCAGTTGACTGGGAAATTGCTCTCCGATCAAAAATTGGCAAATATTCTGTTTTGAAATTTTCAAAATTATATAACACCGGATTATTGGTGGACACCAAAGGCATGGACCACGCCGCAACATCTCCACTCAGGTAAGACAGCATGAACGCCACTTTTGATTGATCCTCCTTAAAAATTATTGGCTTACACAGGAAATGCAACGAACATTGAGTGACAAATACCAGTGCCTTATTTGGGTCTCCCAGGAATCTCTCTGGTGGGGCCAACGGAATGGTAGGAGACATAGCATGCACTACCTGAGTGGTAAGTTCAGAGGAGGAAGGGGAAGGACTAAAGGTTTGGGACCTCTGACCCCCAAAATTGGGACTGGGACTAATTGTGAGTTCATTGAGACGTTGACGCAGATAACTAGTTTCCTGGTTGGATTTTCTAACCTCCTCCCTAGTCTCACTCAACTGTTTCTGTAAACCTTCCAAGATGGACCCCAAAGCCTTTAAATCTAAACCTTCAGCCATAACGCCCAGACGGAAGGCAACTGCGGGCACCTCAATCTGTCAAGACTCAGTACCTGGAATTCCGGAATTCCGTAGGAACGTCTGGCTGACGGTGCGAAGCTAATTTCCCAACTCCCCTACTCCACTGATCCAGATCTCTCTGGTCTCAGAGGCGAGGGGGAAAGGGGAAGTGGAAGAAAAAACAGAGAGACTGCCACACTGGTGTCTTCACCTCTTCTTCTTCAAAGATGAAAGAAACACCTGAAAGAGTTAGCAAACAATTACTACGTTCTTACAACACCTGGCTAATGATTAATATCCTCTTTACTCAATTTCCCCCCTTTACCTGACTGTGTGTGGGCATTAGCCTCTCTCTAAATTATATTCAAGGATTCAGATTAATCTTTAGAACTGGAACTCAAGAGGAATTGAAGAATGAGTCTGTTAGAAAGTTCTCTGCAGCAGTATTAAAGGTGGTAAGCAAAAATATATATATATATTTCTATCTACGTCTGGAACCTGCATAGAGGAAATCCGCTGGCTGCTGACTGAATTCCACTGAACTAGAAGAGGAACGTAACTGGAAACAAATCCTGAGATAGCGCTTAAATTTCAAAGTCTGGTTTTGCGCTATATAGAAATCAAAGTCTGTTTCTAAAGAGGACTTGAAACACAACCAATTGTCTTTGTACTGAATAAGTTCTGCTGTGAAGCTAAGAATTCTTTTCACGGACTGGAAATACCAGGTAGGAAGCGCTGGAGAACTGGCTGCCAAATTAGACGACAACTCACTCAGCTGCCCAACCGGAATACAAGGAAAGTTCTTACCAGGCAAACAGCGGGAAATTGGAGCCCATGGAGATATATTTTCAGGCTTCAGGACACCAACTAAACAGCCACTGCGAGGGAGGACTTCGCTGCGGAATTGCAGGAATCAAAAGGACTCGCGAACGAAATTCAACCCCAACTGCTCACTGAAGAAACGGGAGCCGCAGGATTCACAGAGAATAAGGTGGAATTACAGTGTTCACGGAATTACTGGAAAAGGAATACAACCGCGAGAGACGCGGTTCTGAGGAGAGCACGGAAGCTACCGTCTCTCAGGGAAAAAACGGTTGAAGTGCGCAGTAGAAAACTTGCACGTACACCAAATTACAATTGGAACGCGAACAAGTCAAAAGGCTAGAGCGCTAACTGACCTCGCGCTCTGGTGATGGCACCAGGAAATGTTTCCTCCATCTTGGATCTGAACCTAGCCACCAACTGTCTCCAGCAGGCTGTGTGACTAAGACTCTTAGTGCTCATAAAGACCTTGCAGGGAGGGGTTGAAAGCGGGTTTAAAGCTGCGATAACACCATTTCTGACAGCACCCTCATATGTTTTAGGTTTTGCCTGTTGCAACACTGTTGGGCTCAGCGCGGTTGTAGTGCTATGCCGGGTTCAGTTTACGTTTCTGGGGATGGGGACTCCTGGTCTTGTTTGCCTGAATGCTCACCGCAGGGAAGGCTCTTCCTTTATCAAAAATTGAATGGCTCGATTAGTTAAACCCCCGGGGTCCTATCATTTGATTACCTGGAATGTGAAAGGGTTAGTTTCCATCCAAAAGCGACACCGTATTCATGCATTCCTACTTCGCCACCAAATACACATAGCGTTCCTCCAAGAATCTCACCTTATGGAGTCTGAAGCGCATAAAATGCGGAAAAAGTGGAGAGGATGTCTTTATTCTACAAACTACTCAGCCTTTGCTAGAGGGGCTGCTATCTGGATACGTCATGGGGTCCCTTTTGTTGAAATTGAGAGAAGGGTGGATGACCAAAGGAGATATGTACTAGTGAAGGGAATGCTGGATGGCTCCCTGGTGATCCTGGGAAGTATCTACGCTCCTAATTTTGAACAAGACAAGTTCCTACAAAGGCTGGGGATGGCACTGGCGGACTGGGATCAAATCCCCTGGACCCTGGGGGGGACTGGAATGCGATACTAGATATAGGGCTGGACACATCACACCCTTCACTTCAGGCCTCATCCACAACTAGACTGACTGAATAGTTTACAGCCTGGACAGACGGTTGGTCTTTATCTGACGCCTGGTGGGTGCTCCATCATACACAGAAGAAATACTCCTTTTATTCCCCAATGCACAGTCTCCAGACTAGAATTGATTGGTTCCTATGCTCTAAGGCCATTATCATGAATGTGGGTGGGTCGGAATACCTCGCCAGGACCTTCTCCGATCATAGGCCTCTCACACTGACGTTGCTCTGGGGTAGGGTACCGACCCCGGTACCCACCTGGAAGCTGAATCCACAGTTGTTGGAGGACGCCCCCTTTCGTTCTTCTCTGTCCACTGCCACCTCTGACTACCTAAGGGAGAATCGGAATACGGCCTCATCGAACTTGATAGTATGGGACGCTTTCAAGGTGGTTATAAGGGGGGTGGCGATAGGTCAATTGGTAGGGGCTAGGCAGGAGATACACCAAAAACTGAAAGACGTGGAGAATAGACTGCAAACACTACAAAGGGAGATAGTTCTCGATCCCCAAAAAAAGAACCGATTTACAAACAGCTTACATTGATCATGCAGAAACGCTACAGACCCTTAGAGGAATTGACTTCAGGGAATATATAAACCGGAAACACGTGGAAGTGGATAAGCCGAGTACGTTACTTGCCCAACTGGTCAGAGATCAGCCTGATCCACCTCACATTACTAGCATACATGACCAGACGGGGGTCGTGGTTCAAACTCAGGCGGAAATAAATATCGCCTTTCGTTCTCATCTCCAAGCGCTCTATTCGCTCCCCAAACCGATAAACGCTGACAGGATTACCGATTTCTTGCAGGACCTACCATTCCTAACACTTTCGGAAGATGTTAGGAAAGATATTGACGACCCAATCACCCAAGCCGAGATCCGTGCAGCGATTAAAGGTCTAAACCGGAATAAGACGCCGGCATGGATGGTCTCCCCGTGGAGTTTTATGTTACATATTCGGACCTCCTCGTTCCGATACTAGAAGAGGTCTGTAGGACGGCGTTTGATACGGGTTGCCTGCCCGAATCCACCATGCAGGCGCTGGTTGCGTCGATACCAAAGCCCGGGAGAGATGACTTAGATATGACAAATTATAGACCCCTTTCCCTGCTCTCAGCCGAATACAAGATACTAAGTAAGGCCCTTGCGAACCGGATCCAATCACACCTCCCTACCCTAATTCATCGGGACCAATGTGGATTCCTTCCGAATCGCAGTACCTCCCTGAATACTCGCCGTTTGCATTCAATAATGTCGGCGACTCCTAATGCTTTCCCTCGGGCGGGATGTATAGCACTGGATCTTAAACAAGCATTTGACTCCCTGTCTTGGGAGTTCATGTTCGAGTCCCTGAAACGTTTTGGGTTTCCGGACAATTTCCTGAGATGGATTTGCCTGCTTTACACGCATCCCACAGCCAGGGCTCGCACTGATAGATACATCTCAGATAGCTATGAAGTCCACAGGGGTACGAGGCAGGGTTGCCCCCTGTCCCCGTTGTTATTTGTTCCTGCCCTCGAACCCTCCATGGTAAGGCTGACCGCCTGGGCATACCAGTTCAGGGCACACACCATCTTATCTCCATATACACGGATGATATTTTACTATATGTCCGGGATCTCACAGCTAATCACGGTCCAATGCCAGAGGTATTCGACACATTTGAACAGATTTCGGGACTGGCGATAAATCCAGTAAAATCACTAGGCTTTTTCCTTCAAGAAACCCCTCATCACACTCACATACAGTTCGGCGCCCATCATATACCGGTGGCCCCTGACACGTTTAAATACTTAGGAATTCAGGTGTACAGATCGCCCGTAGATCAGATTGACGGGAACATCCAGTGGGTGATAACTAGACTTCGGGGCAGTGTGAGGTACTGGGCTTCTTTGCCTCTGTCAGCGATGGGTCACATAACCATCTCCAAGATGGTGATGCTCCCTCGCCTTCTCTACTATTTTGTAAACATACCAGCGAACTTGTCCCAATCTATCTTTAATACTTTAGATACCCATATTGATCCAGCTCATATGGGGGTCGGGCCGGAAATGGCTGAGTCTCCGAAAGCTTCAGCTGGGAACGAGAGCAGGCGGACTGGGAGCCCCGGATTTTCGGGGATACTACTATGCTAGCCAGCTCCAATGGCTCTCCTATTGGACTGCGGGTCAGAACCTCCATGAGATTGGGTTTACGCCTGAGAGACTTGGACGTGGAGAACTCCACTCCCTACTGTTACCTAGAGCTATCAATCAATCAATCAGGGGATTTGTAAAGCGCGCTACTCACCCGTTAGGGTCTCAAGGCGCTGGGGGGGGGGGGGGTCGCTACTGCTCGAACAGCCAGGTCTTGAGTTGTTTCCTGAAGGCGAGATGGTCCTGTGTCAGTCGGAGGTGGGTGGGGAGGGAGTTCCATGTCTTGGGTGCCAGATAGGAGAAAGACCTTCCTCCGGCAGTGGCTTAGAGCTAGGATTCCCCCAGACTGTCCTCCCCTGTTGAAATGTGCACTGACTTGCTGGAGGAAAGCCCTCTCCTACACGTGGGCGACCCCACCATACGCAGCGAATATCCCTTTGCTGGGCATACCCACACCACAAGGCAGGCTCACACGAATTAGACTCCAGGACTGGACAGATAATGGTATAGAGGATGTGGCTCTTTCTTTGGGGATGAGGCGCTCTTAGACCACGATACATTCTTGCAGATCACGGGTGCTCACCCTCGCTTATATCTGTTACACGCAATGGTAGCACATTTCCTTAGGACCACCTGGGCACCACAATGAATTAAACCCACACAACACGAGCTAGTGCACCTATTATATTACATGGGACCGGAAGGGCATCTGGTCCGCTGGCTCTATAGCGGGATAAGGGCACATGCAGCGATCCTGCTTGCGGCCCTGAGAGCTCGTTGGGCTGATGACACAACCACAGAAATTACAGATAGAGCGTGGCAGACTATATTGGAACATCCCAAAAAGGTGTCCCGTAAGGTCAGGTTTAAATTTATTCAAACAATGATACTCCACAGAGCGTATCTTACCCCTAAGAGGATACATCTTATGTTCCGGGTTTCCTCTCACTGCTGTCCTCGTGGGGAGGACGAAGCGGACTTTATCCATATGATATGGTTCTGCCCATGCTTATGTGCTTACTGGAGTGAGATTTGCCGAATTCTTCACACCCTAACACAATTGCTGACCCCTATGGACGCCTTATTCTGTTTACTTGGGTTAAGACGCCGCTCCGGAAAGCAGAGAGTTGGATTAAAATGTACAGACTTATCATATGTTTTGGCTATTAGGGCTATAACTATGAAGTGGAAGTCCCCCAGACCCCCCTCAGTACCAGCGTGGCGAGCTGACTTGTTGCAGTGGGGTAGGGCGGAAGGGGCGACCCTTCGTAGGGAGGAAGAGAGGGGGCTACGTAAGCAACCAATAGCACTGGAATAGGAAGCCCTGTTGATTACCCTAGAGGCGATGGACCTTTCCCCGGATTTCATGGCTAGGTCCCAGTAAGACACACTTCTTCTCCTACACCTCGTGTATTATGACCTCTTGTGAGTAGAATGAACAAACCTTGTCAGTCTTCTATACCCTGTACTCTACGGACTGCTGAGAATGCCTACGGAGGGCGTGAGTTCAGGATGGAATGGCCAGGAGTGGGTGGGGGGTGCTCGTTTGAGTTAAGTTAATGGATTTGTTTTTTTGGAAAATGGTAAAGAATACATGTTATTGTACTGACAATCGAGTTACACAGTGAATGGTCTTTGTTGGGGGGCAGATACGATATGCAGTTTATATGGATCGTGGTTAATTTGTGCTGTACATGTATAATGATTGTAACTTGCTGGTTTGATCGATCTGAGATTGGGGGAAAAAGTGAAAATGACTGGCAATGTTTTAAAATTGATCTATGCTTTTTCTCCTGCTGCGGCTGCAGTCGAGAATAAAGTGTGTATAAATAAAAAAAATTATCATTAATGTATCCTCTGCATGAAATGTAGTATCTCTCGGCATACACCATTTTGAGGGAATACGAGAAGGGGAGAGAAGTAGGACCAAGATGAAAGAAGAAGGAGAGAAAAGATAAGAAACAAGCATAGCCAAAGGTCTCGCTTTTGGGAAATTATAAGTATTTTGTTATGCAGCACAATATCCTTGGTGCAACAACATCATCTGTTGCATGGCTAAACACTTATAAGGTCCCAAAGGCAAGAGCTATTGGCTATGCCAATGCTTGTTTTGTGTATAATGTACATTTTGTAAAATGTCCACATTTTTGAAGTTTTGGAAACAGTCCACACATGTTCAGCCTCTATCTGAATGTTCAGACAGAGGGATAGCATGCAGATATGTCAGAAACACAAGAGGAATGACTGATGTGAACGAGGCAGAGACACAGTGGCAACTACTTACAAACTAGCAATTCCAAAGTTTTAGCATTTAATTGCTCCTCAGCCGAGTCCAATTGAGCAGTAGGGAAGTGTAAGAAAATCCAACTTTGATGTATGGCTACCTTAGATTTTAACCTTTTGCTGGGTTTAGCACTGGGCACTTTTCTCGTGCTTACAAGAAGTGCCTGTGTTCCCCTTTTTAGCATGGCCAAATTGACATATCCTAATCAAAATATTTAACTTGTCGATAAGTCCATAGTATATGGTATTAAGTGTACCCATAGCTTAGAAGTTAAAATGCCACAATTGACTGCAGCGCCTATTGCCCCATACGCTACAGCAGCAGAGAAAACGTAGCTTCAGGCCTACCTAGGTTGCCTGACCATAGCAGTGTAAAAATGCAATTCGCCCTGTCAAAATAATCCCTTTTGACAGGTCAAAACCTCCCATTTAAATATTAGAAAGTCGACCCAATGTAGACCTTGTAGCCCACAAGACAGGGTGCATGGCATTTAAAAGTTGGACACATAGAAAGGTAATGTTAACATGCCCTTACAGTGACTAGCACATAAAGGTATTTTCACTGTGGCAAGAGAAACCATCCTAAGTAGAAAACCAGGGAACAGATCAAAATACTAATGCTGTCTCTCGGGAATGGGACAGCTAGAAAAATAAACAGTTATTTTTAATAGTTATTAAAAAAGCCAATTCAATGGAGTAGTCAGATTTTTATTGAATATTAAAAGTAACGTTTAGAAAGTTACTTTTTCCTTGTCTTAAGTTCCTGGAGGCTAATTTGCATTTTTTCTCCAGCTTCTCCAATCCAGTAATTATCCTTGAACAGGTGTGAACAGATGTGAAATTCCTCACTGAAGCCAACAATAACCAGGCCCCAATAGGGAGCAGGAGGAGAGGACTCCTCCTAACACCAAAGAATAAGTAGGAGGGGGGTCTGTGGCCATCCTTTTGCAACACTACGGTGTCAAAGCCAGCTTGGTTTACATATATTCCTTGGGGTAAACTTAAAAGGGGAGTGAAAAAGAAGTGTAGACAATTTGTTGATTCACTGTCTGGTAGGACAACAGCAGAGTCCTTCAAAAACTAGACTTTTCTTTGGGTTTACATGTAACCACTTGGGCACACTTGAAATGGGAGAGAATAGGATTTCGAGACAATGCTTGTGGATCCAAGGTGTGATGGCTGAAAAATCTTGCTTTTGTTCTACCAGACTTCTGCCTCTTCATTTATTGAGGGTAAAGGGACTATCCCAAACTGGATTTTAGTGTTAGATGAGGGAAGACACAAGGATTACCATAGTGCACTCTCCTCACACAGCCCAAGTTTAGTGTGGTGATAGAATTTCATCATCTTAAAAATGCCCCTGCAGGGTTGGACCAGGGAACTTTCAACCCCACTGGTTAGTGCGCGCCCAGGAGTTATTTCCGTCCACTAGCTAGTGCCAGAAATAAATGTGGCACCTCCAGAAACCCAGTTCAGAACACTTTCTTGACATGCAGAAGATCAGAATAGGACCAGATCTACCGTCTGTAACCTCAGCGAATCCCTGAAGCACTGTACCTGCTTCCTCTTGTACAAATAATTAGACTCATAGGGTCATAAGGCCATGAGACTGACCTCTTGTTCAAGCTACAAGGATTCAACAAACTTCAAGAAGACTTTTCCTGAAAGCACCCAGCCGACCAATAGCAACTGGACTTAGGTTGGGCATCACTGTTGGCCTCCACCTGACAACATGCAGGCCTTTAAGAGCCTCCCCAGCGGTCCTGTGGGGACTTCAGAAGTGTACTCCTGTTTTGGATTGGGTTTTAAAGTGCTAAGTCGGAGGGTCATATCTCCCACTAGGATGAACATAGTTGGAACATCTGACCTGCACACCATCGAGATTAGTCTCAAAATGTGCCTATGCCTTGGTCTACCGCAAACACTATCATTGGTGCTTTGTAATTTTATGCGCTATTCATACTTAAAACTTAAAAAACTCATATCTTTGGTTCCCCTTATTCAATTTTGGTGTCATTTTCTTTATTAAAATGTTACTCTATTTTTCTAACTCGATTTGGTATTTTTATTGTTTTGCATTTTGACTTTATTACAGTTTTGATAATGTATAGATGCTTTACACATTTTCCTAAGTTAAGCCTGTCGGCTCAGTGCCATAGCTACCACGGGGATGAGGCCAGGTTAATTTAGTGACTTTGAGGTTTCAATCTGAAAAGCGTTGTGATTGTTCCTTGAGGTGGGTAGTCCAATCCCAAATAATAATTACCTTTCTTTCAATAATCCTTCGCTGGGAGGCCTGTGAGCCTGTCATCCAGTGGCTCCTATCTGCAGTTGTGAATGCATCATGCACATGTGCAATGTTAGGAGCACAAGGAGGGCCTTAGAAACAGTGTCTGAGATTAAAGCAACCCTGGCAACAGGGTGTAGCGATCCGGAGAGGAAGAGCATTGTGAGAAACCGGGAGAATGTGACATAAGGATTCAGCAAACACTGGGAAATCCTTATGGCTTTGTCAATGCTTGTTTTGTTGTGGTATTTGCGAAACTATTTTTGGGGAAGCTGTTGATCTCTCACCAACAAATAAAAATGTCTACAAGCAAAATCGTTTTTTTGTTCACAAAAAAACACATATTGCCATAGTAGTCCTTGGCACTTAATGGAACTACAGTATGTGGATGTGCACATAGTGAAAAAGAAAAATGTTGTCCCTCGGTTAAGTTAACCAATGGCTGAAGTTGCCTGAACCAGTGCCCCAAGTTGTATGCTGCAACTGGCAAAAGAAAAATGGGAACAACGCAATAACAGACCAATGAACGAATATTTCAAAAAGTATGTACGGCCATAGTAGTCCCTGGTACTTAAGGATGCTACTGCTTGGATATGCTCCATGCGAAAAGACACAATTTAGTCACTCAGTGACGTTACCCAGTGGGTCAAGTAGGGTGAACCACTGTTCCTTGCTATTGTGGGCAGAAGAAAAATGTGAATGACAAAGGGCCAATGGATAAAGAGTATTAGCTGAAAGCCTTCACCAATAATTATATTAGACACATAATTTTAGTAAAAGCAAAAGGTCTTAGGTAACATCAGACAATATTTTTTTGCATCAAGGGATGTTCGCGAGAGGACATGGAACCCATACATATTTTAAGTAGCTTGATTTTGAAACATTTAGGAATTTTGAAAATACAAGTACTGTTTGGTGTACTTTTCTCAATATTTTTGCCAGTGATCTAAAACTAACAATAATATGAGTTGTCACTGTTCTGCTGGTAGATTTTATCGCCTTTCCCTCGGAAACCTGAAAGTATTTCTGCAGATTTACACATTTTTCTTGAACATTTGTACTTTCTAGTAAAAAAAGTTGTCAGGGCTGGCTGCGGCCCCTAAAGACACAGTAACAGGACTGGTTCTGGAGACTACATTGTGGCTAAAAAACGATTCCCCGTCTGGTATGTGTATAAATATTTTTTTTTTTTACTAAAAAGGTGATTCTCATTATTGCGTAAGTGATCCATTAGTCACAGTGCAGGTCAAAAGACAGCTCAAATTTATGGCATAATGGCAGTTTCATACGTCGCCTTTGGGATTCGAGACATGGAAAAAACCTGCTGGAAGAAGCCCCCTAGCAAGCCTGTGAGTGGGACTAAAACCCTCGAGCAGCTGAACACAATAAAAAATCGCAAATCATGAATGCGCTTGAGAGCCCATGTCTTGTTAACGATCACTCATTCTAAGATCTTAATTGAGTAGTAACTACAGAGCTGCACAATCAGATGTGGCGAGCTACTCCAAATAAAATGAACCCGTCCAGGACAGATTAAAACTGCCAATTGAGGCAAACGGGGGGTCGACTGAATAACTTGGAAAGCAGGGAAACTCCGGCATGGAGGCAACGTCGGCAACTGTTGAGGCCCTGCCCGGTCAAAAACTTGCACAATAATGTTGGACAAATTGACAGACGAGCGCCTTTGATTTTCTGTTAGCTAAGTTTTCACAATGACTGCCAATGTTATTTGTTAAGCCAATTCACAAAACTGTGGGATCCAGCCACACAGTGCTTTAGCCAAGCCCTTTTGATTTTACTAGCATTCAATCAATCAATCATGGCATTTATATAGCGCACTACTCACCCAGAGGGTCTCAAGGCGCTAGGGAGGGGGTGGGGGGCCGCTACTGCTCGAACAGCCAGGTCCTGAGCTTCTTCCTGAAGGAGAGGTGATCTTGGGTCATGCGGAGGTCGGTAGGGAGGGTGTTCCAGGTCTTGGCGGCCAGGTAGGAGAAGGACCTTCCTCCTGTTGTCGCTCTTCGGATGCGGGGGACGGCGGCGAGGGCGTGGTTGGTCGATCGGAGGTGGCGTTTGGGAACGTAGAAGTTGAGGCGGTTGTTGAGGTAGCTCGGGCCTTGGTCGTGTAGGGCTTTGTGTGCGTGGGTGAGGAGACGGAAGGTGATTCTTTTGTTGACGGGAAGCCAGTGCAGGTCTCTCAGGTGTCCGGAGATGTGGCTGCGTCGGGGGATGTCGAGGATGAGTCTGGCTGAGGCGTTCTGGATCCGCTGGAGTCTTTTCTGGAGCTTGGCGGTGGTTCCGGCGTAGAGGGCGTTGCCGTAGTCCAGTCGGCTGGTGACGAGGGCCTGGGTGACCGTCTTCCTGGTCTCGGTGGGGATCCACCGGAAAATCTTTCGTAGCATGCGCAGGATGTTGAAACAGGACGCGGAGACGGCGTTGACTTGTCTGGTCATGGAGAGGGAGGAGTCCAGGATGAAGCCCAGGTTGCGTGCGTGGTTTGTCGGTTTGGGTGCGGTGCCCAAGGCGGGGGGCCACCAGGAGTCGTCCCAGGCGGAGGGCGAGGAGCCCAGGATGAGGACTTCCGTCTTGTCTGAGTTCAGTTTCAGGCGGCTGGTCGACATCCACTCGGCTACATCTTTCATCCCTTCGTGGAGGTTGGTTCTGGCGGCGGCGGGGTCGTTGGTCAGGGAGAGGATCAGCTGGGTGTCGTCGGCGTAGGAGATGATGTTGAGGTTGTGCTGGCGTGCGATGGCCGCCAGGGGGCTCATGTAGACGTTGAAGAGGGTGGGGCTGAGCGAGGAGCCCTGAGGAACGCCGCAGATGACTTCCGTGGCTGCCGATCTGAACGGTGGTAGGCGGACTCTCTGTGTCCTTCCAGCGAGGAAGGAGATGATCCAATCCAGTGCCTTCTCCTGGATTCCGATGTAAACACAATCTACTTGCTTAGTGCAGCTTTCACCTTCATCCATTGCCCAGTTGTTATTCACTGTAATAATTTAGCTTGTGAAAGAATTAAACACAAAGCACCATGTTTGGTGTTAAATTGGGCTGTACAATCATTTACATTAACAACAAGCGTGCGCACCTCATGCCGCAGCATGGGGAGGGTAGAGATGAGGGGGCCTGTGCCGGATTCCCTTGTGGGAGCGAGCAGCTAGCGTGAAAATTGCTAACATGCACGTTTTTGGCCTCAAAACCCACTTGATTGCTAACGGTCTTTTTTCTATGGAGCGCATGCGAGCTGCGTAGGTGAGACCTAAAAAAGAAAGGGAGGAAAAGATACAGAGGTAAGAAAAGTGAAACATACCTAGAAATATCATAAGAGGGTGGGGAGTGAAACCACATGGAACAAATTACATGCCCAGATTCAACCAAACAAATGGCGAGGAAGGACGGCATCACATACGACGAAGAGACAAGGCGGGCACAGACATCAACAAACCTGCAAAGAAGGAAAAAAGGCAAATATTATGTCAAGGAGTTGCAATAAAATATTGGAAAGCAGTATAATAAACAATTTTAAACTAGTTAACTGTACAATAGAATGTTATGGTGGTAATAAAGTAGAAGATAAACTACAGTAAGAGTTTGTCAACATTAATTGGTCTGGGAAGTCGAGGCTCCAGAGAAGTACATGGAATCTGTTTTACAGGAATTAATGAAGCTCTGCAGCTTGACTGGATCCTCATATGTTGTGGTTTTGTTTTTGTACGTAACCTTGAAAAGGCAAGGATGAAAAAGTCCATATCGGGCTACCAAAGAACGTAAATCAGGTCTCAGATTGAGGATTCCCTTGCGTCTATTTGCAATAGCTTTAGCATAGTCTTGAGAGAAAAATAAAGTATAATCTGACCACACAATGCTATGAATTGTTTTGACAGCTGTGAGCTTTTTAACAACTCAGTGTATTCGAGGAAGTATAGGATGACTCCTCTCGGTCTCTGTGAGGTTGACACACCAGTCGGCTGACTACCTAACCTGTGGGCATGTTGGATATTAAGTACAGTTCCCTCTGGTAAATGCAATAAGTTAGGGAGAAAAGATTTGAAGAAAATGAGGGGTTCCGACCCCTCCGTGCCTTCCTGCGAACCATAAAGGTGAAGATTGTTTCTTCTATTTTGGTTTTCAAGGTCTTTGACCTGTCTTTGAAGTGAGGAAACTTGTGATTGCAATACTTTAACCTTAGCATTGGTAAATTCAAGAGAAGAGACATTCTGCTCTACTGCTGTGAGTCGCTCATCCATCCTAGACCAGTTGTCTGTGAGGAACTGTAGCTTGGTATTTGTGTCTTCCATACAGGGACGGAGAGCGCGTATCTCCTCCAACAGCAGGTCTAAAGAGACTGGAGAGGATAATTTTGGCAGGGAAGGAGGGTCCTACTTCAAGCGTTTTGTAGTTGCTTTCCCTGTTGCCAAAGGGATGGGGCTCGGAGAAAAAGACCCTTTTAATCGGGACACCAAAGAGCCCTCTATTTTAGAAAACTCCATAAAGATCTCAAAGTTTTTAATGAAGGACCGCATAGAGTGTGAGGCAGGTGGACCCAAATTTTTCATTCTTCCCATAGGATGAAGGAAAGTAGATATGAGTTGACAGAGAAGGAACCCACAATAGAAGTGAAGATGAAATCTGTCTTATGTTGGGGAGCTATGCATTTTTCCCCTCAAAACAGATAGAAGAAAATCAAGGGGAAATAAAAGAGAAAAAATTGGCATATATATAAAATCACCATGCAAGCAGGATGCGATGTTAGGATGCTTCGCTCCATAAAAATATCAGCACAAAAAGCAGCTGCCTTTAATTTCCCTTCAAAGCTGTAAAGCCCCAATAAGTTATCTTAAATCAAAATGACGGCCACTGATAACATCACCCAAGAAAGTATTATCCTTCAAAGGCAAGCTGTAATATCAACAGGTAACCACATTTGAAGTTCCTAAAGCGCAGGAATCATGTTAAATGCTGTACAGGAGCATGCATAGCACTTTGGAGAGCTCCCACGATATTGCTTTGTATCGGGGAAACACCTCGTTCGACATTCAAAATGGCGTTCCACAATCAGTGTTGCTCTGAAGCAGGAGCCTCTCACAATCAAAATTGAGTACTGGGGCTGAATAATTTGCTTTAAAGGGTATTCCCCTTGTCAGGGTGATATCCGCCACTGGGAACACCTTACCTAGGGGCCCATTATGATGGCGGACGGACCTGAGTCTGTCCGCCACCATAGAGTAGGAGGGACCGTCCACAGGGGCAGCGGCGGTCCCTCCGTGCAGATTAGGATGTGACCTCTATCTTTAACATTGCGGTGGGTGCAGCTTCAAGCTGCACCCGCCGCAATGTTAAAAATGCATGCACACCATTTGCGTGCACAAAGCAGCAGGCACCGCGCGGTGCCTGCCACTTAGTCCACGCAAATGCAGGAGGGTACCATAGGTACCCCCCATGTGCACCCCCCACCCCCTCTTCACCCAGGGGGCCCGCAACGGGCCCCCGAAGTGAAGGTCCGTATGCTTTTACTCTCCGAGGAACTGTTGAAAAACTCCTCGGGCTGCATCACTTAGGTTGCTCAAGTGCCAATGCAATTTTGCATTAACATTTTTCAACTTGGGCTGTTTACGCAAAGTTCTCGGAATTGCTATATAACAAACGTACAGTAATTAGTTCTATTTACAAACACAAAGAAAACACACAATGGACGCCACAAGGGGAGTGCAGTCGGGACATTTTTCCCATTTCAGGACTGCTATTAATTTGCAGACAAGGGCAGCAAATGGTGAGTTAAAAAAAGCAAGAAGTTGTTCGCAGCACAGCTTAATTCGGAAATGCAAGTTATAGGACTCTGTGGGTAACAAACATTTCGCTTAGAGGCCTGCGATGAGGTATAAACAAGTCTCTGTAAGTATAAAGTGTCACAGGCTCAAAAATAAAACGTTTTTGTTGCCATAGAGATAGCACTAACATTCATGAAATGGAGTATAATAGCACATCCTTACAATATGAAATATGATGCCTAGTGGCATCTTGGTGTAAGTTTGCACTAGCCAAGGCAGTTCATATAATAAGTCCTGTGGACATTTGGTCCAACGTCAGCACACATATCCACTTGTGCAATTTATGTAATCTGCCCCCAAACAAACAGACCTTATGACCATGAGAAGAAAAAAACGTGATTTACTTTAGAAAATGTTACTATATGTCTGACTGTGTAAGGCACCTTTTGGGTCCTTTGTCTCTGCTTCTCTTCTGTTGAAACATCTTGTCGCAGGGTTTCCGTTCTCCCACAGAACTGTGCATAGAGATTTGGAATCTCGGTGAATTAGGGTGACCCAAAACTCACCTCAGTACCCAAAACCCCTTACCAGGCTAGCTACAGTGTCTCATTGGTCATAACAAACTCCCAATGTTTAGACAAACCAGAACATGAACTTACGATACCTCAGGTTACGTGGAACACATGAACACTCTTTCGTTATACAATCATTTCAAACCAGAACGTGGAGTAAATGAGGACACGTGCACATTTGAAATATTTATTTACCAATGCCGTTTTCTCAAACGCAGTATCTTAGATAATACAAGGAAACATATTATCAGAAGCAAAGTTATCAGCATAGTTACTAGTCCATAGAAAGCAAAAGGTGACAGCATACTAAGATGCTGTAATGAATAAGGGTTAACACCACCTATTTCTCACCCTCCCTAACTAGCATATTATATTAATATCTAAGAAGGTCTCTTTGGGTTTTAGCAGGGCGGGCCCATACCTCAAGATCCTAGAATGAAGAGATCACATCAGCATCCACCAGCTCTCTCTGCATGCGAACCGCATCAAGTGTGTATGTGTGCTCTAAGCAAAGCAATATAAAACGCGCCTAAAGCCTGAATTTGGCAGGAGCTGCACTTATGTTATGTCTATGAAGGTGCGGAGAACAGACTTCACAACAATTCTGTGTCGAGTTATCCTTGAAGCTTCAGCACTCTCTGTACAGACATAGTTTACTAAGCAAAGCTGATATCAGAGCAATGTTAATGTTAATCAGCATTTGTTGAACGCTCGTACGCCCGGAGGCTTCATGGCGCTATAGAGAGGAACAAGGCGCGACAGTCAATTAGTAGAGATGAAGCAGTTCAGTGATGTACCTGTGAGAAGAGCCAGGTCTTCAGGGAATGTCTAAAGCTGAGGATGTTGTCGCTCAGTTTTAGATGAAGGGGAAGAGAGTTCCAGAAGGCAGCTGCAAGGTGGTCAAAGCAGCTGCCTCCGAGACGCTTCCTCTTATACGGAGGAACAGTCAGGAGGGATTTATGGGTGGACCGGAGGTTGCGGGAAGGACTGTATCTTTTAAATAAGTCTCTAATGAATAGGGGGCCAATGTCATGTAAAGACTTAAATAGAATGCACCCGGCTTTGAAGGCCACGCGTTGCTCAACCGGCAGCCAGTGTAGCTGTTTCAGGCCAAGTCTGACTGATTGCCTCCTAGGGATGTTCAAAAGAAGTCTGGCTGCTTGGTTCTGAACCAGCTGGAGGCGTTTAAGCTCTCCAGTTTGGAGCCCAAGGTAGAGACTGTTGGAGAAGTCCAATCTGGACAGAACCAAGGAGATGACGATCTGTGTAAGGGCCGCTGAGGAGAAGAAACATGCAATTTTTTTAATTTTCTTCAACTGGAAGAAGCTGGAGGACACAACTGCTCCCACCTGTTTTTTTAAAGAGAGATCCTCACTAATGAAGATACCTAGGCTCTTGACCGAGGGTGACTTAGATGGGGAGGCGCCCATACTGGAGGGCCAGAAGCTGGGATTCCAACTAAGTGTACTCTGTCCAGGCAGGACCAGTTCGGTCTTGCCTGGGTTAAGTTTCAGATGATTGCAGCTCATCCAACTCAGAATGTGGGACATGGTGTTTTGAAATTCTACCACAGAGTCCTTGGTGTTCAAAGGGAAGATGAGCTGCAAATCATCAGCATAGTTGAAGATGGTCACCTTTGCTTTCCTGAGGGAGTACAAAAGGGGGCGTAGGTACAAATTAAAAAGCAGAGGAGATAACGAGGAGCCTTGAGGTACTCCGCAGATAGTGGATATAGTAGGAGCCGTGAAGGAGCCCAGTCTGACCGATTGAGTTCGGCCAGAGATAAATGAGCGGATCCAGCTCAGCGCAGGGCCCCTAAGGCCTGCCTGCTCGACACGGTCGACCAAGATGGTGTGGTCGACCGTGTCGAACGCAGCAGAGAGGTCCAGTAGCACCAGAGCCTGATGGATCCCTTCATCCGCGTTCCGCCTCAGAGTATTCTGCACCGAAAGAATGACCGCTTCGGTAGAATGGCAAGGGCGGAAGCCAGCCTGATTAGGTGCAAGATACTCTGATTTTTCCAGAAATGTGGAAATGCTGTCACAGACGTGAGACTCCAGAAGTTTGGCACAGTATGGCAGCAAAGATATGGGTCTGTAGTTGAGCGGATCTAGCGGGTTAGCTCCTGCCTTTTTTATAAGGGGGATGAGGAGGGCTTTTTTGAAGTTGTTTGGGACTTTACCCTGTGTAAGTGATCCATTCAGCATGGAAAGTGAGCACCCGGGGAAACTGGCGCCCACTTCTTTCAGAATGTGAGGGGGGCAGATGTCATCAGGGGAGCCGGATTTGACCTTTGTAAGGAGTTTGGATAAATTGGCATTTTCAATAGGGGAATAGGAGTCCAGGGTAGCAAAATTATGAAAAGTGTCTGCAAAAAGAAGAGGAGGCTGAGTAGTAGGGATACTTTGTTTAATGGTACAGATTTTATCGAAAAAGAAGGAGTTTAGTGAGTTGCAGAGCTCCTGGGTGGGGACCATCGGGAGAGAGGTTCTGTCACTGGTGCTAAGGTTTTCCACAATATTGAACAATTCTCTTGATTTATTATGAGCCTTGAGAATTTTTCTGAGTAGGCTGTTCGCCACTTTCGCTCCATTTGACGGACTTCGAGTTTAAGAGTTTTCAAATGAGGTGTAAACCACCTGTGAGCGTCATTGGGGCGAGAGCGGGGAAAGTTGGTACAGGGAGCATGAGCATCAGTTGCCTGAAGTAGCCACTCAGAGAAGGCTTCTTCCATTTCTTCGATGCCCTGATCGAGTGAAGGAAGGGAGGAGGTTAAGGATCCAATAAAAGCGGGGATGTCAACATTCTTCCACATTCTAGTCGTTCCTCCTAGCTGGGGCAGGGGCTTTCTACTTCTTTCAGTGGTCATGGTGAAGTTGATCAGAAAATGATCCGACCAAATGCAGGGCGTGATGGACTTAATAGCCAGGGAGATGTTTTGAGACCAAATTTGGTCTAGGCTATGCCCTTTATCATGCGTTGAAAGGTGAATATGTTGGATGAGGTTCATGTCTAGGAGGGTCTCTTTCAGCGTAGCTGCCTGAGAGTCAGACTCAACCGAGTCCAGCCAGAGGTTGAAATCTCCCAGCAGCACGATTTTATTGTGGGAAATTATCAAGGGGGCAAGTTGTTCTGCTAGGGATGCCGTGAAAGTGGGCATATTTTGAGGGGGGCGGTATATGAGGATCAGAAGTAGTGATCCAGTATTCATGTCCATTTTAAAAATCAGGTTGTCTGATCCTATTAAATCAAGGGATGGTAAGGAAGAGACTTTATGGGTGTTGCGGATAATCGCAGCTACCCCTCCCCCCCTTTTACCGGCTGGTCTGTTGACATGCAGGATGTAATAGTTCGAGGGAACTGCAGCCAAAATGTCAGGCAGGGATCCCACATTAAGCCAGGTCTCTGAGAGAAATAAAAAGTCTGGTTGTTCGGCCTGGAGCAGGAGAAAGATATCCAAGTAGTGTTTAACCATGGACCTGGTATTTAAGTATAGACATTTGAGGGTCATTTCAGAGTCATGAGGGGTCAAAGGGGGAAACAAGGATTTAGGCTTGGGAGCTTTGTCAAGATTGAATTCAGGCTTCAAGATACCATAAATGGCGGCACGCTTTAAGGTGTAAGCGGGTGGGGCGAGTCCAGCGCTATCAGAGGGTCTAAGTGACAGCAACGAAGAGGAGGAGGAGTATTTGTAATTTAGGCCAGGGGTTCTGTCCCCAGGCCCCGGTCTGCCGCGGACGGGCGCAGACGGGCTCGACTTATGCGCGACTTCGGCGCGCATTCGTCGCGCCCGCTGCGCTCCTCAATACACATTGTTTATATGGCCTGCCTCCCGGGAGAACTAGTCCGCTAGATCCGGTCCAGCTCCACCCAAGATGGCGGCTCACCTCACCCTCCACGCAAACGGCACCAGCCGCGATGGAACAGGGTGGGCTACAGAGGAATAAGCAGTACAATCGGTAATAACATATTATTCTCATGTAAATCACAACGCGCTTGTAGGTTGAAAGCTAAATCAACAATTAAGTGTCGTGTGTAGAAGCAGCAAAAGGAAAAATTGTGTTTAAACATTTAATAAGCCCTCGCTAACTTAACACAATATATAGATAATCAGTAACTATATGACACCCCCCCATGATCCGAGCATGGATAAGATAAGATAAGATAAGGGCCTCTTCATGAAAACAGAGTTCAAGAACGATGAGCAATGGTATAATTTAAACTTCGATGGAAAAAAATTCCATGAACCAATTCAAAAATTTCAAAATGTCAATAACGTGTTCTCCAGTACTCAAGCCAATAGGTCTGGGAGGTGAAAAAACGCAAAGAAAAAGGTGTCATGATCAGAAACCAAGAAAGTTTTTAGGGCAAGACCGAATATGCAAAATATGCAGCAACAGCCTCCAACATGAAATCACCGTCTTCATCCGAAAACAGTTCAGCCATCCAATTCAAAAGTGGGAAAGAACATACGTGCTCTTCTAGTACCGGAGCCTCTATCACCATCATAGGACAACTCGGTGGGTTTTCAAGAAACCTCTGTGCCAAGAAATCTTGCGCTGCTGCGAGTATGTTCCAAGGACCCATTAGTCCATGCATCAATGCCAAGGCCATAATCCTATCGCCAGAACAAACCAACTCGTGAGCCATGACGGGACACATCAGCTGATTAAAATCGACGTCAGGAGAAACCGTCTTGCAGAGACACAAATCAATGGCCCAGTCAAAATCCCAGCTCAGGCAATGAAATACAGGCTGGACGCAGGTGAAATAGGAAAATCGAAACGATAATCCAAACGCCGTGCTTAAAGTCGCAAGCGGCAGTGTGCCATAATATTCAAGCATCCTGTTGCAAAACAGTGCCAGGAAGGGCTGCGCGGCCTCTTGTACATGAAGGGCATCCATATTTAAGGAAACAAAAAATAACCAGAACGCCTGCCGCTAGTGCCAGTAAAACCGGGAATCCACCAAATAGACTTGAAAAAATAGAATGGAAGAAAGCAGGAATGACTCCAAATATTTTCTCAAATGAAGTCACGAGACCACTGCTAACTATTTTAAAAAAGTGCGCCAGCCCCGTTGTCGAGGACGCGTTAAAGATTGAATGAACCAGTTCGCTGAAATGCAACGGTAAATCAGTATTTAAAAGGGCCTGAACCTCTGTTCGGGTGTTAGCTATGTGAAGCACAAATGTTTCTCGAGCCAAACTCAAGGCCACTTCTTTTTGGGACAATAGAGCTCTTATTCTGCTCATGCCATTGAACTCCACTTTCAAGGTTGGGATGCGCGGCCAGATGGAAACATCCCCGTTCCCATGCGTGGGTGGGTACAGTACATTTTTGCAGTAAACTACACGTTCAGATACAGTCACCACATAACCTACACCTTTAATTAACCCGCAACAATTCTCATTATTCAAAAGTAAATAACTCCCGTTCGCCAGTAAGGTAAAAGTGGGGACTATAGCTGGAACTGGCGTTCCCTTCAAAACACAGGCTAAATTTGGCCGGTCCTGGTTACAAGAACCGTGCAATTGTATGTGTCTACACATCAATGAGTGATCTGGTGTTTCTGTACACTCCTCCCCATTCAGATAAACCTCCTGTCCGTCTTTCAAACATCTGTAAGTAAAAGGAAGGGACCAGACTTCATGGAGAAACGTACTACCTAATGGTTCATATCGACCTATGGCAACATATCGCATACAATTTGTAAATTTACACAAAGCAAAAGGTAAAGTAATCAAACCGTGGATAAGCCACGTTGCAGCGGCGGCCTCTGCCACGGAAAAAGGCAAGGATTCTAACCTCTCAATATGTAACATTGAAAAGGATGCATCTCGCATGGAAAGCAAGCGCTGCTTGTCAGTTAAATTAAAGGGGGCAAAGAGAGAGGAGACATTCATGTAGGGCCATGGTACCTTGCCAGATTTCAACGTCTGCAGGGTCCACGCAAATTGCATGATAGAACACAATTGATTTTGACCATGGTACAATACAGATACTTCATCCTGCACAATATCCACTATAGAGGACACAATATTATCTAACGTGCAAATGCGGGAAGAAAGCATGTTAATACTATTATCTACCACAGCAAGCACTTTTTCCAGATTCGCTTGATCAATAGCTCTAAGGCGTGTTGCCGCCTCAATCTGCGATGTCTTCCAGATTTCATTGTAAATAGCATATATCCATCTTTTTGATCTACCACTAGCCGGGCCTTTTATGAAATCATTTAAATCTACATCTTCATTCAGCTTTGCAAGATGTAATTTAACAGCAGCCAATGTAGAATGTTTTAGCCAATTTTGACAAAACTTGCCCACAGAGTAAGTCGTGACAGAATGTTCAGTGTCAAAACGTGGATCAGGTCTGACCTGCTTAAAGCCATCAAACAAACCCAGAAAACGGCGCTGGCATGAATCAGCACTTCTGTGCCACACCAGCCAACCTTTTGAATCCAAACTGGATATGTTAAAGGATGAATTAAGCAAAAGGGTCTGCAAGTCCCTCATTGAAAACTGAGTGTAATTACTCCAGCCAGAATATTCTTCTAACTCAGGGATAGTAGGAACATTTAATTTTTTAGAAGTAGCCAATCCAAAGCATGTTGTCTGAGAAATAGAGGAATTCAAAAACAACATTTGGTTTGGGATGAGGCATGCGTGGTGCAAAGCCTCTGTGCCTTGTACCTGCCAGCTTTTAGAACCCCAAACAGATTTAAGGTCCACTATTTCCTTCCATAATTCATAGCCGCCAACAGCCAGCTGATCAAGAAAGGACTTCGAGTATAATAATTTGGTATCAGTAAGTCTAACCTTGGACATAGGCTTCTGTGTCATTTTAAAGTAAAAGGACTCGGGATTGGACTGATTGAAGTCAGTAAAATATGTGTACTTTTTCAAAAAAGTATTCGAACTGCCCTGTTTAGGAGCTGGGCAATGCTCCCATTGTGTATAATTTACAGTACTCCTTCTGGAAGTCGTTTTATGCAGGAAGTGATTGCCAAAATGTTGAAAGCAAAACAAATCACCATAATTAGCAGATTCCAAGTATAAATCTTCAGCATCAAAGGCAGCATAGTATTTTAAATCAGAAAACAAAGCTTCTACGGCCTGAACATCCCAATCATCAGAACGTATGTCTTGTTTCACTACATCCCCCATGTTCACTCTAAGCACATTAGGGACATTAACAACTTCTGTAGGGCCATGAATTTGAAATCTAACTGCATCCCACACAATCCCATCTAAGACAGGCCAAGCAGTGATATTAACAAATGCCAAGTCTCTTTTCAGTCTGTGTGCAGAATGTGACGAGGAAAGTGGTGCCAAAGTTCCATTGAGATGACGAATGCATGTTCTCTCCTCGACATAATGTCCATTGACAATTCGAAAAAAATAAAACACAAAACCAATTGATATAAAAAGGTAAATAGAAAAAAGCACCAGCCAAATATATGTCCAAGGGGGAATCAAAAAATGTTTTTTAAATAGGCTGGCATAAACTGTAAAACGTGAGGGTTTCTTCGAGGCATTGGAAACAGTGTCAAAAGAAAATCTGGATTCTGTGGCCAAACGTGTTTGCAGGTCAGGTATGGATAAGTCAGTGGGGTAAGCGTAGTCTATTTCATCATGGTCTGTACCCGGCAAAGTACTTAATAGAGGACTGGAAATTGCAGGCAATTCGATGGCCCCTTCAGGTTCAGTACTAGAAGCAGTGGCCAAAACAGAATTTCTCACAATGGAAGGACAGGAGACTGCCGGTGTCATGCTAAGAAGAATCGGCCATTCTGTGTATCTTGACATTGTCAATTGAGATAAATCTGTTTTCCTTACGACCAGGAAGTGGTGGTAAAATGACTGTTCTTGTGCCCTTCACTCCAAGGACTGGAACCGGAGCTCGATAGGAAGGACCAAATTCTTTCTTGTTATCGATCTTCTCTCGAACCAGTTCTCCAACCTGGGGTAGCCAGTCGACTACCGGGATCTGCAACGCAACATCCGATGTGGAGGGCAAATGTTCCTTTGCAAGACTGTCTCTGGTCTTTTGTAGATCCTGTAAAACATTGCAATGTTCATCTACGTCAAAGGTTGTGGCGCGAGCCACGCAGTCTAGACCGTCAAGGTCAGGTACGTACATCTTGATGCCAAAGAGCATTTCGTATGGGGTCCGCCCACCCAGAGACCTTTTAGGGAGATTATTAAGAGCACGCTGCACGCCATAGAGGTGGGCCAGCCAGTTTCTGCCAGTGCCTATAACACGAGCTGTCAAAGATTGCTTTAAATCACGGTTCATTCGCTCCACTACACTATTGCCCGCAGGTCTGTAGGGAGACGAAAACTTGACTTGGACCCCCATCGAAGTCATGGCATCCTTATACGCCTTAGAGGCGAAAGCCGGACCCTTATCCGAATGGAAGGTACCACAGGCAAAAATCCCTACAAAGATACGCAAATCCCTTATGACACTCCGTGAATCAGCGCTGCGATGGGGCCAAACCCACACAAAGCGTGTGCATGAATTAACTGCTACTAAGATGTACTTATACGCAGTATCAGAGGAAAAAGGACCACAGTGATCTAAATAAACACAACCTAGCGGTTTATTAGATATGTACAACTGTGTCTGTGGCGGACGCGCAACAGTCGAAGGTTTAATCTGCTGACAAATGTCACATTGAAGGACATAATCTTGCGCCTGTTTGTACATTCCCCGCCACCAGAACCGTTGTTGTAATTGAGCTACAGTGGCCGAGACGCCCGCATGCGCAGACGCCACACCTTCATGCGCCGCTGTAATCAAGCTAGCTCTGCGATCCGAGTTGGCAATCAAACGTTCTCCAACTTCAGGAATTTTCACAAAAGGAACCTTTTTGGGACTTAAGTGGTATGTGTACTTCGAAGGGAACCCCGTAGGATGTTTACCTCCCTTCTCAGTGGCAGCAACAGCCGCCAAGATGTCATCATCAATCTTACTTTTGGACCGTGTAACTGCTGCAACTAAGTATGTAGACACCGCTGATTTTGCTGCTTCATCAGCAAGCGAGTTACCGATAGTGTGGACTCCCACACGCTGATGGCCGAGAGTATGAATTACAAAAACGAGTGGCAACGTAGCCTTAAGCTCAGCCACTCGAACCCAGATCAACTTGTGTTTTATTGTGCTACCCTTGGAATCACGAAAATCATTCTGAATCCAAAAGAACAAGTTTTCATTGTAAGACTGGACACAGTAGTAAGAATCACTTACAATAAGAGTAGTCACACTAGGATCAGCGTACTCTAACGCTAGCAAGAGAGCACGAAGCTCTGCCAATTGTGTGGTGCAGTCCCCTAGAGTCTGCATGTGTACCACCCTGGACTTGAACTCATCGTTCACCATGGCACCGACCACAATGGCGCTTGCGGAAACGTAGGCGTTTTTAGAGCCATGCGCAACCTGCGCCGAACCATCAGTGTAAATGATGCAATGGAAGTCCTCCAAAGGTCGCATAGCCAGAAGAGCAGGATGAACGAATTCATACTGCAAGTACTCTTGCGACTGTAAGGAGGCGTCAAAAATAAACGTGACATCCGAGGACGTCAAGGAAGCAGCCCATTGAATCCACCGAGGGTGCAAAGCTTTAGAATTCGGTACACTGGCTTTCGTAACTGCCTCCAAATGAGGACAGGGTGTAACTACCAACATGCGTTTTCCCTGTGACAGAGCACGTTCCTTAAGAATCGCCATCTGCACAGCAGTTAAAACTTTCTCCACAGTGGAAAACCGCATTTCAGTCGAAGTGTACAAGTGTGACTTGTAAGCAATAGGTACTGTGTCTCCTTCATTAAAAGTGAGGTACGTGAAACCCACTGTCCCAGGAATAATTCTTATCACCAGGTTGGTGTGGTTATCACGAGTCAGTAAAAATTTTGAAGCGAGCGGATCAGCCTGCAAGGATTGCAAGACGGCTGAGTGTTCAGGCAGCCAGCATGATTTGGAAAAAGTTGGTTGTATCAAAGCATACAAAGGCTTGATACGCTGGGCATATTCCGGAATGTATGTCCTCCCGAAATTTAAAAAACCCAGTAAAGACTGTAATTTTTTCTGTGTTGTAGGAGCGCGCAACTGTGTGCATTTCTCCAAGAAGTGAGGAGCCAAACCTCTACCTTCATTGTTGAGCTCATAGCCCAGGAACAACACTGTGTACTCTGCAATGTGCGATTTTGCAAAGTTAAATTTGTAACCCATGTCTGCAAAGGCACAAATTATCAAATTCACTCGACACAGATGCTCCCAAATATCGTTGTCTGTGAGATATATGTCATCCACATATGAGCAAGCATCAGGGTCGATCCTCTCTAAAAGAGAGACTATGCGGGCGGTAAAAACACCAGGACTATTCTTATAGCCCATTGGGAGACGCCGAAATTGTTTTTGGACTCCAGCGCTTGTAAAACTGGTCCATTGGGAGCTAAAGCTATCCAAACTGTGGGCATAGAAACCGTTGGAAATGTCAAGCGTTGTTTTAAAACGCTTACGCACTAGACTATCCACTAGGGCAGAGCCGTGTGTATTCTGTACTGCACAGTTACGGCAATGCGAGTTTAAATGCCGGTAATCCAATACCAAACGATACGATCCGTCAGGCTTGGTCACAGTAAAAAGTGGGTTATTCATCGGTGACACACATGTTTCAATAACTCCCTGATATTCCAATTGCTCAAGGATTGCCGCGACGGAAGCCTTTGCTTCACGCCAAATGGGATATTGAGGTTGAGGCTGAGGCTGTGACCGTAAAGGAATCTCGTGGCATGGGGACAATTTATCCCAACCACATTGGTTGCGGTACAGAGCCGGTGCTGGCGCCCTAGCCCACTCTTCTGCAAAATGCTGCGCATGCTCCTTCGAGACAGTGTTCGCGAAACACAGGAGGATTACCTCCTCCCCTCGCGGAGCTGCGAGCACAAAAGGTGGGGGCCAGTCAGCCTCCGAAAGTAAAATGTCATACGTAGACGAAAGATTTTCCCAAAATACCCCTTTGATGGTACGTTGTATGTCACCTTCTATTAACAGGACAATTTCATAAAGTCTATCAGGGGGAGCAACTCTTGTATCGGCTGTTTCTATTACAACGTAAACATCAGTCGCTGTCACCCTCAGTAGTGGACGCAGGGCCTCTCTCACAATGGTAATCTCCGCCGCGCTGTCCAGCAAGGTCAGAGCCCACGTCAGATTCCGAAGCCGCGTTCTCACTATCTGTGGCATATCGATGCGCTGTTAAAGCTGCGACTTTCTTTTTGGCAAACTGCGGTCTCTTCGGCGTGGAGCCGTCCTGCTGACTCGTGCCGTCTGTCTTGCGGGGCTGGTCACGTCCTTGCTGACCACCCCGTCCCCTTCCACCTCCTCCACCACCAGTCTTCGGAGCCGATGAGTCCTGAAAGGAACGAGGAGAGCGTTGATCAGAAACCTGAAATCAATCAGGTGATTTAATCGTCGTGCGATCGCGCAAGTCATGAACTCGCTCTGTCGGCGCAGGCACCTGAGCCGCAGGATAAGATTCTTGAGTCTGTTGTTTCTGCTTCCCCTGATTCTGTTTCTTAGGCCAATTTTGTTTTTTGGACTTGGGTTGGACAACCGCCTCAGCAGACTGCCCCTGCGGTTGTATTTTCTCTTTGTCAGAAAAATACTTTAGACCCTTACTTGTGCGACCTACTGTTTTATAAGCAGCCACTACAATCTTCGCTAACTGGCGGGGTTTCTCGGCATCGGGAATAGCTGCCAACGCGTTAAACACCTGAAAGTTCACAGCGTCTCCCTTGACATTAGCAAGTACGAGATCGCAAACTATTTCAAATGAGCCACACAGGCGCATACCCAATTCAACCGCTGCTTCCGGTCCGTGATCGTCCTGAACACGTTTAATGATCGTAGGCAGTACAGCCATAGATGGGGTGCCGAAACACCTCGAATAAACAGCCGCAAAACTTCTCCCCCAGCTCTCACAGTCAACGAGTTCGGGAGCTAAATCTTTAGGTAAACTAATCGTCAAGATTCTATGTTTTTCACCAGGAGTCGTGTTAGGAAATACTGCTTCCAGTTGGTCAAATTTCTCGGCAAGCCAAAAAGGAAAGTCATCCTTATTTTCTGGTCGCTTACCAAACACTGCATTGACCATAACCGGATTGAGCTTCAATCCGCCATGTTCTGCTGGAAGATTCGGACCCCCCGGGGGTCCACCCGGGAGATGACGACCTATGTATTGCACTAATGCACGAATCACGGCAATGGATACAACATGTAGCCTACGTACCTCCGCTAGGGTACAATTGCCGTGTTGTGGATGAGGGGTAAATCCAGCCAAAACAGGCCAATTTGCGCCTGGAATGGACAAAGGACCTAACCTCGGAGCGGTCAACGAATGGGGTAGGGCGCCACCAAACCAAACGCGATGCTGCCAATGATCAATAGGTACTTCCAGTGCCCTGTACGGAGTATATTCATTTGGCACAGGTGAGGGAGTGTAAGTGTGGAACACACCAGAGTTTGCGTCCACAGCCGGAAACGTCACTCACGAATAAAAGAGTTCGTAAGGGTAAGCTGCATCCGCACTCACCACTAAAACCACAGCCAAGCCTTCTAACGGGACTTGGAAATTCTGCAGATGATTGCGCACCGCAATGCGACTATGCTGCGGAATGTCCTCAGGCTGGGCCATGACTGCACAGGAAGTTAGAAAAACAAAGGAAACTTTGTAGCACAACTGGGTAGTAATTCAAGGAAACCGTTTTAGAAAGATTCAAGCTTGAAAAGATCTATTTCAAAAATAGGTAGGTTTTTCCGACACCACCGTTTTCCGGAAACGACAGTGAAGGGGTTAAGGTTTGAATGATATACTACTAGAGTGTCATGATATAAGACCACCAACGGTTGGGCGCCATGTCGCAGGGTTTCCGTTCTCCCACAGAACTGTGCATAGAGATTTGGAACCTCGGTGAATTAGGGTGACCCAAAACTCACCTCAGTACCCAAAACCCCTTACCAGGCTAGCTACAGTGTCTCATTGGTCATAACAAACTCCCAATGTTTAGACAAACCAGAACATGAATTTACGATACCTCAGGTTACGTGGAACACATGAACACTCTTTCGTTATACAATCATTTCAAACCAGAACGTGGAGTAAATGAGGACACGTGCACATTTGAAATATTTATTTACTAATGCCGTTTTCTCAAACGCAGTATCTTAGATAATACAAGGAAACATATTATCAGAAGCAAAGTTATCAGCATAGTTACTAGTCCATAGAAAGCAAAAGGTGACAGCATACTACGATGCTGTAATGAATAAGGGTTAACACCACCTATTTCTCACCCTCCCAAACTAGCATATTATATTAATATCTAAGAAGGTCTCTTTGGGTTTTAGCAGGGCGGGCCCATACTTCAAGATCCTAGAATGAAGAGATCACATCAGCATCCACCAGCTCTCTCTGCATGCGAACCGCATCAAGTGTGTATGTGTGCTCTAAGCAAAGCAATATAAAACGCGCCTAAAGCCTGAATTTGGCAGGAGCTGCACTTATGTTGTGTCTATGAAGGTGCAGAGATCAGACTTCACAACAATTCTGTGTCGAGTTATCCTTGAAGCTTCAGCACTCTCTGTACAGACATAGTTTACTAAGCAAAGCTGATATCAGAGCAATAACATATTATTCTCATGTAAATCACAACGCTCTTGTAGGTTGAAAGCTAAATCAACAATTAAGTGTTGTGTGCAGAAGCAGCAAAAGGAAAAATGGCGTTTAAACATTTAATAAGCCCACGCTAACTTAACACAATATATAGATAAGCAGTAACTATATGACAATCTGACGCATCGTTTCTTTGTGCCTCTTTTCGGTACTCTAAATGCCCACCTTCTCTGTGGTTGACTAAGTGCTGGCATTTTCAGACTTGTATTTTTTGCATAATGAACTCCGGAGAACCGAGAAGCGGTGAATGGCTGAAGCCTCATGGGGGCAGCAGAGGACCCAACATGTGTTTCAAAACTTTCATCCATTCCACCAGGAAGGCGATTTACAATCCCTTAATATCTATTAAGGATACTGGCCCTATTTAATTAAATAGCAATTAGCAGAACGATTTGAATTAATTTCCACGTATTAACAGAAACCTGTAACCTCAAGACCTTGCGAGAAACATTAATCTCAAGCTAGAAAGCTAAAGTGTAGCCCAAAACACTTTTTATATTTTGCTTTTTCCTCCTTTGTTTGTGTTTTTCTCTGACTGCTGTTTCCTTACATTTTTTTTCATTTTAGAGGTCGTAAAACAAACTATTTAAAAATACTCGATATAAATTACATATCCACGTAGATGCTGCAAAACAGACGTTTGTTCGAATCCTTTGATATATACCAGAGATAATTTTAGATGTTGCAAAACACATTTGTGCTAGTTCCTTGAAGTCTAGGAGAGGTACATTTTAAGGCAGTAAATATCGGCTGCACCGCAAAAATAAGATCAGAACGGACTCAGGCGACGATTCACGTAACCCGTTTTGTGCTGACTGTATTTGAGTATATGGTCAGTATTGTCCGAGGTAACTAAATAGATACGATTCAATGTTACTCGAAATTGTTAGCGGTAGAGATTTTGCTAAAAAATTCCTTTATTATGCTGCTAAGTGCTCGTACTACTGCAACAATGAAAAATATAATATATGTTGAAATATGGTGGAAACTTCAAGCACTCCAACTAGCGCAGCTCAGCTGACACATTAAAATAAAACCGAAAACGCTTACTAATTAATTGTTTTGTCCGCCACCAACAATTTAAATACTGGTCACATTACACTATTTCTGTGATCTTTAAAGTGAATTGCCTTAGTGATTTAGTGTTGGTGTGTTATTTGGTGCATTGTTGTGTTAGTGCGTTGCATTAGTGTTGTTAGGTTTCGTTGTGTCATCGTATTGCAATGTGGTGTTGTGTTGTATCTAAACTGCATTCCGTCTACTTAATAATGCGCATACACTGTGTCTACACAGGTTTGTCTCTACAGACTTGTGGGTAAAAGCGCCAAACAGTACACCGCTGACCACTGAAGACTGGTAATAGTGTTGACCAACATTTTTTTTTTAGATCATACCATGGGCTGTGTGCTGCGGGGTTTAGGCCTGGCCGCAGGTGATAGCGCCATAAAAGAAGCTTGTCATCTTCTTTATGAAAAAATATATATTTTGTCCCAAATTGACAATTTTATTTATTTAATTTTGTAAACATAATTTTTATCTCCAAACATCAACTTGTAGTTTTTATCTGTTATCGACATGTACTACTTTAGTTGTATGTATAGGGAGATACATATTTTTTAAGTAACGGTTCTTTTAAGCTTAGTGTGACAAGAGCGCATATATGCATTATGTGCACTAAACCAAAGTTTGTGCTACAAAAGTCCTTAAAGCAGGTCTACTATTCTTTCAGTTTCCTCCAATGTCTCCTGCAATATATCATTCATAAAACACTAATTTCCTTTCTTATTTTCTTTCTGAGAACGCTGAGCCCTCAGACAAACAGCGGAAGAAAGTCACATGTATTTCCCACAGTATGTTCAAAATGAGCACGGGGAAAACCTTGTGTGTGCCACTACACTTGGCTGTATGTAGGCTCCTCTCCATTGGTTACATGCTGACACTGGCTGGGGTGGTCAGGGTGCAAAGCTTGACTCCCAGTATCATGCCAATGATTCCCAGCTAGCAGTGTCCTTGTAGACAGGGAATGCAAGTGGAATGCATACCCATAACAAGACAGCTTTCTAGTTATCTTCATATGGCGAAGGAAGAGAAACTCGCATTAGTGGTTCCAAGATGTACATATTGCAACAGGGCAGTGCTGTGAAATTAAAAGTGGCAGAAACACGCGTTCATTTTCCAATAAAAAACAGACATATTTTAAAGAAAGTAATACAAGTAAAGTACCGTGGATCAGCTTGGCAGTGAGTAATTATTTTATTCTCATAATTTTCGAACATTCCTTACTAGTCACAGGCACAAAACTGGAATCGAGAGTGGCCTCGCCAAAAGTAAGCAACAACAGCCCCCAATTGCGCGAAATTAATAACCACGAGCCAACGGAGAAAATAATTGGGGAAAAACAGCACCACATTTTACATCTGACAGCAGGTTTTCAAAAATATATTGCATACAATGTGATACATCTTACAGGCAGTTTCAAATAGGAACTAACAAAACCTTCCAAAACCTCAAAGCCCGTCACAATACCCAGAAGCAATATATCTCTAAGATGAACATAATTTATGAGCCCGTGAAAAAAGGATGTGTTTGCAACAAAAAAAAAACTGGCCACACAGCATCCACATGGTTGTGCTACAACAAAGGCAGAGCCTGTTTGTGAAAGTGTGCCCAAATGAAATGAATGCCCATATACAATCCAGTAGCAAACCAGGAGAAACAGTGGCATGGTAATGATGCATTAGGTCCCAGTGAAAACAAGGGAAATGATTCTCTCCCTACTGTTTGATAGTAAAAGATAGTCATAATTTAGGTACTGTGGGCCCTTGACCCGACACCAGCAGCACTTTTGATACTTACGCGCTTCTGAATTGGTGCTGATATTTATCAGGGTACCACAACCCTACCATTGGGTAGGTCTAATACATGATTGCAAGATAATGTCCACGATTGAATGGTGTCAAAATTCACCACAGGGGTCAAAAAGGTTAAATCAAGTCAGGAGTGAACAAATATAATAAAAGGTTTCCTTTATTCAACTTCCTTAAAAAGTCATGCATAGGAGGGGTGTGACAGAGCCACCTGAAAGGTGGACACACACACGTGAAACTACAACCCTTCTCTGCCACAACTGGCCTCTAAACAAGCAAAAAGCAAAATTAGCTCTTGGGGACAGATTGGCTAGACATGAGATGTTGAATCTACTATGAGGAGATGCTGATGCCACGCTGGATGAACAGGGCCTGCCTCAAGGGAGGAGGTGAAGGAGTGTAGAGACTGCACTGACCTTATATAAACTGATAGCAAAGGCACTAGCTCTGGAAGAATGATATAGAACTGCATATAGTCTATATCTGCCCTGAGTGAGGTCCCTGCTGAAACAGGTGGAAGCAGAGCGGCGTGACCCACAAAACTTTGGCGAAGTGTAGCTGGCCTCACTTGGGCTGCAGAATTTGAAAAATTCACCTTCTGCTGAATCGTCAGTTCAGTGAGAGGCACACAGAAGAGAAGAATGACAGTACACTCTCCTACTTGATAGGGTGCCTGGGATGGGCACTGAAGGCCAACAGTGGTGCTGAAGCAATTTTTATAGTGGAGATGCTGGCCAGTAATGTCACCTCACTAAGGCCATAGGGGATATGTGGAGTCTGTCTTTGATAACACAACAAATGCTTCCAGAAAATAAACCTTTAGGTTTAATGGGAGTGCCAGAGCACTTCCCTTACCTCTAGTTCCAGCACTACAAAGGCCAGGGGGCCCGAGCAGATTGATCATGGCTGCTAAGGCCCCAAACAGGAATGGCCCTATATGGATCTCGATTTTGGAGCAATTCACCTCCATACTGTATCACAGATCCTATCAGAGAAAACACAGAGCTGGTGGGCAGGATATCCCCCACAATGTGACAAAGCGGCCAGCTACAATGTTGGTGATTCCTTCACCACCAGCTTTAGTCACTCCAAAATCCCTTACCTCATTATGAATTAGGGGTAACTCATTCTCCCAACTCCAAACCATAATAATCTCATGAATAGTGTAGGAAATATGCCTTTCTGGTTGGGTTACCATGAATTTTTCGCATTTTTGCTGATCCCTGTCTTTCTGGCTGTAGAATTCTGGCACTTTACCCCTGCTAACCAGTAGTAAAGTGCCAGTCCTGCCAATTTAAGACATGGTTAAATTGTTATAATACTAATTGGCACATTTAAAATACCCATAAGTCTCTACTATATGGTATCAGGTAGAGCCAGGGCCTGTAAGTTAAATGTCACTAGTGGATTGCAGCACCTAGTCAAGTCAATATACTTTTATTTGATTTCATTAAAAAAAACATAAGAGGGGGGGAAAACCACCATGGGTAAAACATACAAAGATATACGTAATTATTATTTTATAAAAGATATAAAAAGCGGTATTTTTTTTTGTATAAGAATTAACATGTGAGCAAAGCTCTCTGGTGATTTCGGAGCTGGATGATCTGACGCTGCATGAGTTGGCTAACTGGTTCTGCATTGGCCAGTTCTCTTGCCGCGTTTTTTAGAAAGCTTATGGCTCTGCAGGACAGTGGGATGGATGAGCCCATGAGACAGTGAATCACTGCTGCTCTACAAGTTCTTATTTGTTCCTTCCTAAAGACCTCCCGAAGGCCCATTTTGCGCGTTTCTGTTAAAGCAGGGCAAATGCATAATAGGTGCAGTAAGGACTCATCCAAGCTCCGCACAGGCGGCATTCCTTTGATTGCCATACGTATTTCCTTTTCGGGGTTAGGTCCTTTGATGGGTATGACCCAAGCCTTTTTTTTATTTTTTTAAATTTTTAAACTTTATTTGTAACTTTTTCTTGACAAAACTACAAGTTAATATGGCTTTCAGGTAGGTTCCACAGTTCCACATTGCATTCCATAAGCATATACATAACTATAATACGGCAGCTAGCGGGCCGGAGCAGGCCGAGTCCAAGCATACATCAGGTCCCCACGCTGTTCTTCAATGCAGGAAACCAATCTTATACAACAGGAAAACAGTACAGCATTGCAAGTCATCTGTGGAGGGTATCAAACACTACATCCATGCTTGACCAATATTCATGAAGACCCTGCATAATGACTTTCCCACAGCCTCGTGATACTGGACAGTTTTCACTCTCAGAATTACAGCCCCCTGCTCACATTCCCTCAAGCGTCACATAGCCAATCTTCCTGTAGGAAGGGAGGAGCTCACGCTCCGGAATATGCGGGTGTATTATTCCATGTAGGAGCCTAAGGGGTATTCTTAGTAGGAACGGTGGGACATCCAATGCAGCTCCTAACCTGGACTACAAGCATCCGAGTCTGTTGACGCCTCCGCCTCTCTCAATAAATAGTTCTGTAATGGACCCCAAATTTCGCCTGGCCTGCTTCGTAGTGGAATCAACTCAGCATATACAGACTGTTGATCCTGGCAATAAACCATGTCGGCAATCCAATCCTTGAACTTTGGGGCCCTCCCTCAGCCCCATCTGCACGCTACACGTCTTTTGGCTAACAACAGCGCAACTTCTACAAACTTGCGTACAGGTTTAGGAACATCCCGTGTGTATCCCAGCAGCAGTATCAACGGATCTCTGGTGAGCACCCCTCCAGTCATAGTCTGTAGAGCATCTAGTACCTGCATCCAGTATTCATGCACCCCAGGGCACTCCCATGCTAAGTGGATAAATCCCGCCCCCTCCGCTCTGCAGCGTTCACAGCGAGCATTATCCGCCAGACCAAAGCGCAACTTTTTAACAGGCGTATAGTACAATCGTTGTAAGAATTTGAAATGTATAATCTTCAGCCTGCTACTAGACGAGATCCTGGCTGTGATGGCACAACAATAGTGCCATTGATCATCAGTGATCACCCCGCCCATGTCCTCGCTCCACTGGCTACGAGCTGAACTTTCAGGTCCCTGACTCTGGAGTCTGATATGATTGTACAGCCTGGAAACAAGATGGCGGCCATCAGATAAGAGCATTGTGTGTAGTGGCAACACCACTTCAGGTTCCCTCGGGAAGTCAGGCAGGAGGGCTCTTAGTCCCTGTCTAAGCCTGACGTAGTAGAAAACCTCCAGAGGGGTAGGCTCGACATCCTGAAACAGTTGTATCCTGGTGCGAAGCTGTCCATTGAGGAACATGTCTCCCCAGGCGGTCACCTTTAGGCGCTTACACAGTAGCTGGAAGCCTGTCTCCTGTAGGAGCGGCATACTAGGGTGGTACGTTAGGGGCAAAGCAGGTGAATATAGGTGCGTGGTATGAAGCATCTTCGCTATGCGAGTCCAGGCGTCTATGGTGCACGTCACCGTAGTGTATGGTGTGTCTATATCCCGCACTGACCCGTATACCAAGCCATTAAGTGGCAGTGGCCGTGCGATCCAGTCTTCAGCAGCGACTTGTGGCATAAAGGGCGCGGGTTTAATCCAGTGGTATACGTACTGCGCTTGCGCAGCATTATAATAGGTCTCGAAGTCTGGTATGTCGAAACCTCCTTTCTCATAAGGTTGCGTTAGAATGTCCCATCGCAATCTCGGTTGTTTTCCCCCCCAGAACAGACGAAGGAGTTCCGATCTCAGCTGCTTAAAGAAAAAGGCACCTGGATAATAAGGGATGTTCTGGAAGAGGTATAAAAACTGTGGCAATATCACCATCTTTATTAGCGATGCTCTCCCTGCCATTGACAACGGCAGTGTTTTCCAACGCGTTACGTTATCCGCCAATTTCGATATGGCCACACCGTAATTCATCCTCAACTTCTCTTCTCTGCACAGGGATATCTGAATACCCAGGTACTTAAGATCCGAGTCGCACCATTCCAACTGATAGTCCAACTGGAACCTTTGGACCGCTTCCGTGAGCGGGAAAAACTGAGACTTTTTCCAATTGATTTGTACCCCTGACTGTCGGCCAAAAACCAGGAACTCCCGTAAAATAGGATTTAGATTAGTTTGCGGATCTTTCACATAAATCGTAATGTCATCGGCATACAATGATACACCAATTTGGCGTTGGAAGCAGCGAAAGGCACTGTCTCTGTGTAGTTGCCAGATACGACAAGCCAGGGGTTCTATTGCTATAGCGAAAAGCAATGGGGAGAGAGGGCATCCTTGTCTAGTGCCCCTGGTTATCGGGATAGGGGAAGACAGCAGTCCATTGATGACTATTTTGGCCGTCGGTGCGGTATATAGCAGTTCCACCCAGCTGATAAATAGTTTCGGAAATCCCATCCTGTGCAAGATGGCAATTAGGTAGGTCCATTCAACCGAGTCGAATGCTTTTGTGGCATCTAGGAATATGGCGGCGACAGGGATATCAGGTGCGATCGTTTGAATTAAGGAGAACAACGTTCTGAGATTATGCGACGTGGCACGGCCCGGTACAAAACCAGCCTGATCCGGCAGTACTAATTTAGACATTATCAGTGAGAGACGCGTCGCTAGAACTTTAGCTACAATTTTAGCGTCACAATTTATTAGAGATAGCGGACGGTAGGAGTCTGTATCTGCCGGGTCCTTCCCCGGCTTCAACAAGGAGGTAATAACCACTTCCCTCATTGATCTCGGCAATATACCAGCTTCCAGAGCGTCCGTATATACTTCACGAAGGACCGGCGCCATGATATCGATGTAACATTTGTAAAACTCCGCAGGGAGTCCGTCCAGTCCCGCCGCCTTACCATTAGCTAATGACATTATTGCGTCGCAAATTTCCTCGAGTTCCAGCGGCGCACTGAGGAATGCCCTGTGTACATCGCTAATCCAGCACAACGCAATGTCATCCAGGAAGCCACTCACATCAACCGCAGTGGTTTGTTGCGAGGTGTAAAGGTGACCATAATGCGACAGAAATTCTCTCTGGATGCTCTCAGTATCACAATACCGCACCCCGCTCTGCGCCACTATTTCCAACACATTGGAGCTAAAGCGTGGTTTCTTCGTCATTGCAGCTAGTACTTTGCCCGGTCTCTCTCCCTCGCAATATCGACGCGCCGTCCAGTACTTCCCTTTGAAATTGACCTCTCTCTCCGCTACTACTTCATATTCAGTTAGTTTATCTCTAAACAGCTTGTGTAATCCTGCGTCTGGCCGTGTCGTCATGTCAAGTTCGAGCGCTTTCAGTTCACGATCCAACCTGCTCAACGTCCCCTGTATGTCCCTCAGCACTCCACCTCCCTTAAATATGCAAACCCCTCTTATCGTGACTTTGAATGCCTCCCATACCGTTTCCACACTATCCACCGAATCCTTGTTCCTAGGGAAAAAGTCTTCAATTTCAACACCCAGCTCAGTCTTAAACACTGTGTCTAATAGCATGGACGGAAGCATCCGCCAGGGAGGTCTCAGTCGATTATGACCCGGCACTTCAAGCGCCAGCAGCACCGGGCAATGGTCAGAGTAAGTTCTTGTCAAGTGTGTCACCGCACCCATCCCCTCACATAGTCCCCTCGTCACGAAGCAGTAGTCCAATCTAGCCCAAGTGTTAGTGTAAGAAGTGAAGTGTGTACCCTCCCTGTGTGTGGGGTGTGTGTGCCTCCAACTATCCACCAGCCCAGCTTCCTCTATAATGCCTACCAATACATTTCACGCTTGTCTGTTATATTGTGCGCAACCATCCGATCTGTCCATACCAGGATGTAAATCTACATTAAAATCCCCACCCCAAAGAACATGAGAGGCACCCACCCCCAGTACACGCCCCCAAATCTTCACAAAAAAATCTGGGGTGTCAACATTAGGAGCATAACAACTCACAATCGCAACAGTGTCTGTGCCCAATCTTCCCCATATTAGTACAAAGCGTCCATTAGGGTCCAGTATCTCACCAACCAACTGAAAGGATACAGAGCTTCTGATCAGTACAGCAGTGCCTCGAGAGTACGAGGAATATGAAGCAAATTTCCTGATCATAGCCCATTTCTTAGCAAAAGTGGGGTCCAGCCGTGGCTTAAAATGGGTCTCCTGCAACAGGGCTATGTGCACATTATGCCTATCCAGATAAGCAAGAACATTTCTCCCCTTCCTCGCATCATTTATGCCCCTCACATTCCATGACATAATCGATATCAAGTTCCTAGACTTAACAGCCATACATTCCTGTGGCAGATATGACGCTCAGACCATCTCCCCCGCACCACCCGCCAGCCATCTCAGTGCAATTCCTCCACATAGAATGCTGCATCCTGTGCAACCATTGTCCGAAGTAACCAACCAGTCCAACCACATGTAGTTTCCCCCTCCTCCCCCCACCCAATTCAAACACCCCAATAGCCCCTCCCTCCTCCCAATCAGAATCTATAGCAGCCTCCCAAATCCTCAATCCCCCTAGTAGTACGCTCAGCATCCATACCGCATGCGTTCCCCGCCCACCCCCTCCCACTGAAGCATCCCCAACTCTCCAGCAATTCTTCCCCCCTCCCACATCACCGCTAGCCAACCCCCAATGAGCAGCAGTGCAAAGTCCAATGTCAATGGGGCACACCCTAGTGGGGCCATCTAGAGTGCGCACTTCATCACCCCGTCCATCCCATACTCCGTTCCGAACCTCCCCACGGAGGGTTCCACGAGAGAAGGGGGTGTTGCCTGGCATACGTTACCACCGTCAGTCCCAACGCCGATTGTTCCAGCATCTCGGTTCCACATCACCAGTGTCAATACATAGTCTTCAGTTCCGCAGTGCAGTTGAAGACATCTACGGCAGTTTCATCGAGCCGCAAGTCAGACGGCATTCCGTACCCATAGTTACCAACGAAAGGTCAGTCCTCTTCATCTCCCGCTTCTTCCGCTCCTCGGCGTGGACCTTGCTCCCTTCTCAGTATTTTCATGAAGTCTTCATCCTGCTGCGGATTCACAAAGAAATGTTGTTTCGCCTGGTGCGTGACTCTGAGCTTTGCAGGGTATAGTAGAGCATAATCAATGTTCAGGTTTCTCAGTTTCTTTTTCACATCTAAAAACTTCCGTCGCTGTTCCTGCACCTTCGGCATGAAATCCGGGTACAGGGAAAAATTAACTCCATCACATGACAACTGTTCCGAGGTTCTTGCAGCCCGCAAAGCAGTATCCCTATCGCGATAATTCAGCAGTCATGCTATGATCGGTCTGGGCGCCGCACCAGGTTTGGATTGAGGGCCTAATGAGCGATGCGCTCGCTCGACGATGAATTGTTGCGAAAAGGCCTCCGCTCCCACCGCCGTTTTTAGTATCCTCTCCACATAGTCTTCCATCCGCCCAGTGTTCGTCGATTCCGGCACACCAATCACGCGTATATTATTGCGGCGGCTGCGCGCTTCCAACTCCTCATTCTTTGCAGCGATCACCCGGAGGATGTTGTCCATTCTGGCCAGCCTGGTATCGTGGGACTCCACCGTATCATCATTGTCCGAGATCCTCCTCTCCGCCGCTGTGATGCGTTCCTCGTGAACGTCCATTTTTTGTGCAATAGCGTCCATTCTGGAGGAGAGCCGATCCACCTTGTCCACCACCGTCGCAAAGCCCTGTTTCATCTCTTGTAGGATAAGGTGCATATCCGGTGCAGTAGCGCCATGGTTGGTCCCTGCTATAGTCGCGTTTTGAGACCCTCCAGAGTCCGATTCCATCCTGGCGTTTTTTTTAGATGGCGGTGCCGAATCGAAGGACAGTTTTGGTTGTCTAGTGTCCTGTCGCCCCATGGCAGCTCCCTTTATTGTTCTTATTCTGGTGCCAGATGTTCCCTTGCCACCTCCGCCAACGGGCGATCCGGAGGCTTCCGTCATCAACTAGCGCAGCCCAACAGTGTTTGAATGTTCCACCCGGCCAGCTTCTATACCGTTGGCTGCAGTCGCGGTCTTCAGCTAGCGCTTCTCCGTCTCCACCGCGTGAGCCCACCAGCGCCCTGTGTTCCGAAGCAGTCTTCGCTCCCCTATGTCGTAAATAGCGTGCAGGCGCAGGATCGGCCCAATCGTGCAAGGCGCCAATGATGTCCCACTGCCACCAGTGTAAAGCAGCTATCAATACTGCGCAATTAGTCCCGGACTCGAGCCTGAATGGCTATCATCTCCCCTGGCTCAAGCCTGGCCACTATTATAGGACTCACCACACATCAGGGGGGGGGTCTGCGTCGTCGGACGTGTTCCCTCAACGGCGTTCCAGACTGCGTTGGCCCACCATGGCTATCAATCTCCGTGCTCTCCGCAATAGCAGTTGGTGCCCCCCGGCGCTATCCCAATGCGATCGGTACGCCAAGCCGGGAGTCGCTAAAGTACAATGGCACTCGGCACCTGCATTATCCAGTGGTATCTGTATAGCGCTCTTCTCCCGCTCACATGTGAAGCTGCTCTCCTTTAAAACACCATCGGGCCATAGCCGCTACTCCTGGGTGTTCAACCGTTAGCCGGTCCCAATGCAAGTTCAAAAGCCCTTTTGGCGCCAATCCATCCGTATCACTCGAGCTCCGATTATCGTCCTGAGCAGTGGCACAATTCTCCTCACACCACCGGGGATCAAGGGGGACGTCACAAGGGTATCCGCAACAATTGGGATCCTGTACATACCTCCCCTCCGGCGACCACAGCTCGATCGGCGCCACTGCAGGTCTCCGTCCTACTCCCGTGGTGCCAGATCTCCGCTAGTACCCGTGATGGCGCCCGTTGGACAGCTACCCTCACCAGGTCAGGCAATAGCGTATCTAGCCGTGTCCTCCAGGGCCCCGCTCTGATCACGAATAGCTTCACTCAGTCACGATCCGGATTGGGCCCTCTGACCTCATGGGCACCTCGGCGTCTCGTAGTCTCCGTGCCCAGGCTCGCGCAGCGCAGCCTCCGATGCCCTGGCCGGTCAGATCTTCACACGGTGATATCTCCGTCACTGCGTGTCCGTTAGTGTCCAAAGTTTCAGCGAGTGCAGGAAACCAGCAACTTTATAATATCCCAAATTTACATCGGTGAAGGCGGTGGTTAAAGAAGGATAATAGGAAGGATATTAGCACACTAGTGCGGCCATGCTGCTCGTGCGCCCTCTCGGGTATGACCCAAGCCTTAATAAAGTGAAAAAGTGTTTTTTCTGATGCGGGAAATGATCTAGCAAGTAGGATTGGGGTTGCAACCTCTGGTATGACTGCATCACGATCCAGGTGTGTTGTTTTTGCTAGGGCAGTTTTGTCTAATAATAAAGAATGCCATTTTATGGCTTTGTTAACCACTGATTTGAAGCCGTAGTAGGTAGGAGCTGTGAGCCATGCCTCCTCTAACTTCAGTGCTGAGAGCGAGGCTTTCAGAGCTTCGAAGGTTGAATTTTTTAGGCTGGCTTGCTTTTCGATTTCTACCCAACAGTGGTGTGCGAGTGTGTTTTCCTCTGCCTACCGCATCCTCCAATAGTACTTGACTAGTGTGCTTTGTCTGCTTTGTCTGTCGGGGATCTGGTTTCTTAGGCCATACTCAAGTTGGATGTGGGCTTGCGGAATATGGCGGGGTATTGCAAACAGTTTCTTAAAAAGAATTGATTGTTCCCGGTTCAAGCCTGTAGCGTCCTTCCCATGCAGGATTTCTCTGCCATATGAGATAGAGGGCAGGAATTTTGCTGCTATAACCTTTAGTAGGTGGCCAGTGGAGCCGCCTGCAAGCTTGTTTTTTAAGATTTTGAAGGCAAACTGCAGCTGTTTGGATTTCATGCGACCTTGGGACTGATGAATCTTGAAGGTGAGTTTTGCGATCAATTTGAAAGCCTAGGTATTTATATGAGTCCACCTCGGTCAAAGGTTGCTTGTCCAAAGTCCAAGTGAATTTGCGATCGGCTTTATGGTGTTTGTTAAAGCGCATCACCTTCGTTTTTTGGTGATTGATGGTCAGTTGGACCGAGGTGGTATAAGCTCCAAGTTCAGTGATTAGTCGTTTGCGCCAGTAAGACGATGTCATCCGCATATTGAAGGCTGGGTATGGGTGTTGTGCCAAGTTTCGGAGGGTCACATTGGATTGCCCGAAGGTGGTCTTCCAGGTCAGGGGTGTTAATGTTAAAGAGACACAGTGCCAGCACACACCCTTGTTTTAGTCAGTTGAATGTGTGAATCTTCTTAGTAATGCTGAGCCAGTCTCCTTTCCTGATCTGGACCCACGTCTGGGAGTACAACTTGATTATGGCCTCCAGCAACTTAGCTGGGACCCCCCCAGTTGTGCAATTTTGCCCATAGCTTAGCTCTTGAAACCTTGTCAAAGGCCGCTGTAAGGTCGATGAAACAAATGTAGAGTGGCCTTGATTTTCTGAGAGCTTGATTGGCCAGGAGGGTTACAGCAGAAATTTTGTCAGGGGTGCCCATCCCGGCCCTAAATCCGGTTTGCGTTGGAGGAATATTGTTTTTTCGCGCCGCCCAGTCCTCTAGATCTACCAGCAGGTTTGATGCATAGATTTTAGCCTCCACATCGATTAACACAATTAATCTGTAATTTGAAGGATCGGAACGGGAACCGGATTTATATATTGGGCTTAGAACACTTCCCCTCCAAGAGTCCGGGATTGTGTTAGAGGTTAGAATTTCCGAAAACAGAGGAGACAAATGATCTACCCAGAATGGTGGGTTGTGCCGAAACAAGGCGTTCAGGAGGCCATTAGGCCCAGGGGCACCCTCAGATCTTAATTATTTTATTGTTTTTAAGACTTGTTCTTTAAGGATCTGCGGAAGAACGTCTGAATCAGAGGGGGAGTCGTTTTTTACTGGGTCTCTAGCAGTGACTCCGTTACTTGCTTGGAAGCCACAATCGACGATGCCTGGGGGGAAGATTTCGTTATATAATTATTCAATGTGGGCTCTCCATGTTTCCTCCATAATGTCCGAGTTATGGTGTCGGTTCCTGCCACCTGGCTGATGATTTCCCAGAAGACCTTGGAGTCTCCTTGTTTGCAAGAGTAATGGAGTTTCGCCCAGAAGTGTTCCTGGAATACTTTCTTGTCCACCATGTCGCAGGTCCAATGCTGGATGAACACCTCAGCCCTAAAATTAAATGGTTCGAAAACGGAGGTTTTGCTCTTCGGCCCGAAAGGACTTACACTCTCCTCAAATATCTGGCCAGCTTGTCTGGGCCCTCCCCCTGAACCTAAAGAAGAAGTAAAAAGTCTGGGTGTGTGGCTCGACACAGACCTCTCGTTCACCGTGCAGGCAAAGAAAGTAGCCGGGACTTGTTTCGGGCTCCTGAAATCGTTAAGGAAAGTTCTGCCCCTCTTGCCCACCAACTCCCAAAGGCTGCTAATTCAAGGCCTAATACTTTCGAGGCTTGATTACAACAATGTGATCTACCTGGGCGCCCCCGAAGCGACGCTGAACAAGCTCCAGAGAATCCAGAACACTGCGGCCCGGATTCTCACAAAGACCCCTGCCAGAGCTTCGGCCAAACCGGCCCTTAAACTCCTCCACTGGCTTCCCATAAGGGAGCGGGTCAAATTCAAGGCCCTGTGTCTAGCTCACAAATTACTACAAAATCAAGGCCCTCCTGTTCTTAGGAAACTCATCACATCCTACAAATCCTCAAGAACCCTCCGATCGGACACGGAAAACTTCATCACTATCCCCAGATTCAAGAAAGCCCGGTCAGGAGGAAGACGTTTCTCAGTCCATACTGCACGACTCTGGAACTCACTCCCCCGCGACCTGCGACTCGAACCACAATATCTCCGCTTCAGGAAGCGGCTCAAAACTCACCTTTTTCCTCAGTGAATCTGGCATGTCCTTAACCCTGATCTTCTTTGCCCCCCCTCCCCTTCCTCTTCTTCTCCCTTGTTCCTCCCAACTTAGGAGATAGGATCTTTTAGCGCTGGGATACCTCCGGGTGACTACGCGCTCTACAAAAATAAATAATAATAATAATAATAATAATAATGATGTCTTTTTTAAGGTCTTTTCTGGCTTTGGAAATTTGAAGTAGTTGGTCTTGGTTGGAAAATGAGCCCTGTGTTCTTAGTTTTCGTAGGTATTTATTCAGTTGTTGTTTTTGAGTTCTGAGGCTCTTGGTGAACCATGCTGCCCCCAACGGTTTTCCTGCTTTTTTGCCAGAAGCTTGTTTGAACCATTTTTGGTTTAGTTCAACGGTGAATGACTCCCAATCACGGATGCTAGATAGTTCGGTTTTGGATTTCTCCAAGATGCTGGTACATGTTTCCATAAAGTCACTTATATTATCCTTTTTCCAAGTGGATTTCAGCACCTAATGTGCTATCCACAACAGTTGCAATGTAAACATGGCTTCAGACCTAGCATTGTAGCCTGACTAAAGACGTATTTAAATTACAACTTGATCTGTCAAAAATAAACCTATGACCAGTCTAAGCTATTAATAGGCCACCCTAAGAAGGCCTTATAACCCATAAGGCACAGTGCATGGTATTTCAAAGTAGGACATTTAGAAAGTTAATGTTGAGCATGTCCTTACACTTGACTAGCACCTAAAATCTATTTTCACTGCAGCATACGAGGCGGTTCCATAGAGAAACACTTGAATGCAATATTACATTTAATAATGATATCTTCAGCTAGGAAACACCTAGCAATTTAATTCTTGGACTCTTTGTACTATTTATTAACCTCTTCCATGCTCGTGATGACCGGGAGCCATCACGCGTCACGGTGGGCGTGTGCCCAGGACGGCCCCTGGCCGTCCGAATACCCGCCCACTAATGAAAACTCCCACACAGCATGGAAATTTCGCGCACAGAAGTGGTTAAAAGATCAATTTACAAGTGAAGTTTGACGTTTAATAAATATTACGGACATTCTACTTTTAGAAAGTTACCTTTTCCCTGCGTAAAGCCTCTGGAGGCTAATTTGTATTAGCATGTAGCTGCCGTCCTCTAAGTGCTCAGGCCCTCAATGAGGTGTAAAAACTGTCCCAGATCGCAGACAAAGGCCCGATTGTGGGGAAGTGTGACTGTTTCTCTAGCTGGATGATTATTGAAAAGGATGGGTCTGCACACCTGTTATTTTCTGTCAGTTGGTTGATATGATTCTTTTGTAGTTAATCCTTAAAAACCATTAGAGGGTTTGTTCTTGTGTGCGTGCACGTGTGACTGGGAGTGTACCCTACTTCCTAAGGGCAATAAGTATGAATAAAGGAGTCCTTGGAAACCAAAGACTACGTGTCGCACAGCTACAATGGCTAAAATAGCCTAATTAATAAAATTGCTGTATCTTTAACTGTTGTGTGTAAATGATACCAAACACTACTCAAAGTTATCTTTCTACATCAAAAGTATCAGTTCTTTTTACATGCAATATAAACCACTTAATTGTTTCAGTTCATTGATAATAAATGCAATGGGCCTCATTTATGAGAAAAGACACATCGCTGCGTGAAAGCAGCGATGCGTCACTTCTCAGTGCGCACTCCTTGCGACATACCTGATGCGTCATATTTAATGTATGACGCATCATGTCGCAAGGAGTTAAAGATACGTCAGTATTTCTGACGTATCTGTAAGCGCAAAAGTGACGCATTGCTGGAGTGTGTCACAAAAGTGATGCACCTCCAGCAATGCTTCCTTTCACATGCGGCAAGCCCCATGTGAAAGGGCTTGCGTCAGTCTTACGCCTGCTGTGAGGCAGGCGCAAGATTTTGACGCAACGGTGTCCTAGAGGTGATGCAGTGAAATCTCATAGATTTGACCGCGTCACTTCTACGACCCTTTCTTGCGTCAATACGCCCCCTTTGCATACATTATACCTGGCGCAGGTATAATGTGGCGCAGGGGTTTACAAAGTGACGCATCTACCTAGATGCGTCACTTTGTAAATATAGCGCAACAAGGCGCATTGTTTACGCCACTGGTGCGTCACAAAAAGTGACGCACCGGCGGCGTAAAAGTGACGCAAGGGCTCATAAATGAGGCCCAATATATACAAACACAAGTGTGAACTTATTTCAAATAATACAATAACGGTTCTTTCAATTCAACATGACTAACATATCCCAATGCATTTCGGGTTCATCTCGAACCCTTCTTCAGGGGGATAACATAAGAAATCAAAAAGTTGATGATACAATTCTTGTGAATTAAATTCTTCAAAAGTGCTTTCGTTCGGATCTACAACAGAAGATGATATTTTTCAATGCCTAATACTATTCCATACACAATTCTTTACATAAATCATTTCAAGTTGCATTAGGTGGACATGCTGAGGGCTTGCATGTTTTATAAAAAATGAAAGAAAAAAGAAAAGAAAAGGTTGAATAGTTAACACCTCGGTGTATAATCAGTGCAAAACCCGAAGACGTAGTGTCTCTTTATTGGTAGTATCAGAAATCATGATTAGAACGTGTACTAGGAAACTAGGTATGTTATAACTCCCAGTCATGCGTGACTAATTAACCACGGTGTTGGATGCCTGAGAGATAGGAATCCAACGGTGTAAAAGTGTGTATTCCCAAAAATAATAAGTGAATGTAGCGTTCGATCTGTGCCGTGAAAAACCGTCACACAAAAAAATATTCCTGGTTACCTTAGATCTCTGAGACATTAACAGAATCTTTACTCTTCCGAAAGTCCTATAGAAAGTTGAAAAGCCCAGCTTATTTGAATGATTGTAATAAGAAATAATCAGAACAACCAAATCCCCTTGGACGGCCATTTTAGTAGTGCCCAGGAACTTAATGTACTTGCCCTGTCACATGCAGATGTCGAATGATACCAAGACATGGCCCTTCCTTTGTTCCTTCTGTCTGTCAGGTTCCAATCCCAGAGGGGAGAGAACTGGCCCGAGAACTGGCCCCAGAACTGGTTTGAAGGGATCACAGAGGAGGGGCGCTGTGGAATAGTTTGCCGTAGGGCACATTGGAATGTAGCAAAAGTGGGTAGGGTAACTCCTAGGAACTTTTACCCCATTGGTTAGCAAGGTGGCAGGTGTCACTCCCATCAACAAGCTGGTACGGGGCATAAATGAGGCAACCCCAGTAGCCCCTCAGAACACTTCCTGGACCTGCGCAAAATTAGAAGAGGACTGGGTCTGCTGTCTGCAGCCTGAAGGAATCCCTTAAGAAGTGGATCTGCTTACTCTTGTTCCCAGTATAAAGAAGTAGACTCCAAGGGTCATAGAGCTGACCTCCTGCTTAAGATACAGGAATACATCAAGCTTCAAGAGGCCTTTTCTTGGAAGTGCACAAATGAACTGTACCCTGCTGTTGACCTCTGCCTGACAGCCTGTGAGTTTCGAAGTGGCTCCTCTGAGGTCCGGGGGGGGGGGGGGGGGCTTTGAAGCGTACTTTCATGATGGATTGGGACTTAAAGGACCAAGTCAGAAGGTAAAATAGTTAACCAGGACGGATGTGGTTGGTGTATGCAGCCTTCCCTCCAACTAGATTAGCCCCAAATTGCAACTAGGTTCCAGCCTACCATAACTAGTCACTATCATTGGCGCGTGGTACTTTTTGTGGTGCTCTCTCTACTTAAAACTTTAAAAAATCATAAAATTGGTTCCCCTTATTTGATTTTTGTTGTTTTTGTGTCATTTTGTTTGTTTAAATTTCACTTTATTTTTCTAGTTTGGTTTCGGATTTTTATTGCTTGGTGTTTTGACTTAATTACTGCTTTGGTACTGCATAAAAACTTTACACATTGCCCCTAGTTGAGCCTGTCTGCTTTGTGCCTTAGCTACCAGGGGGCTGAGCTCAGATTAATTTAGTAACTTTGAGGATTCTTCCTAAGAAGGGTTGTGATTGTTCATTGAAGTGGGTAGTCGCCCGTCCCAAATAATAATCCAATTTCTTACATGTAGCATTATTTACTAGATATCTAGAAAGACACCCAAAATCTCATGCAACTTAATCTACTCATGAAGCTGACAGTGACTGATACGGCATACTTGGCTATGTATTTGTCTGATCATTCACCCCAGCTGCTGACCTACTCTTTGACCAGGCCCCTATCCTGTGGTGGATGAAAGCAGAGGCACTAATGGACCCGGTTTATAAGCAGGTGATTGCTGACGCCCAGACGCACTACTTTGCACATAACAGAGAGAATACCCAGAGTAGGGCAATAGAATGGGCTGCAATGAAGGCGGTGCTCAGAGTGGTGTGTATGGCTTCTACCACAGCTATCCGACAAACATAGAGAGGGACCTCACCCCCTTTTAATCAGGGAAGCAGCCACGCCAATAAATCCTATTGTGGACTGGTTACCCTTTTTAATATTCACATATTCCACACTGACTACACCATCTTCCCTCTGACTCACACACACCATCGGCAAGGAATAAAAGACCTCCATTAAAAGGGTGCCTCTAAGCACCCCGTCAGACATTGCAGCGCCGGTCTGACGAGGAGCAGTGAGCCAATGATGACACTGGACACCCTACGGTCAGGGTGTGTTCCACACCTAAACGCCCTGGGTGTGTGAGGCTCTCTAATTCCGACAATGGAACCTCTCAGTTCCTTGACTTCATACTCTGTATGAGATTCTCTCTCCACTAAAGTATAACCTGCCCCCCTAACAACCCCCCCCCCTTCTCCCCGGGGAACTTTGTATCCTTCTGTGCGCAATAGAATGGGCTGCAATGAAGGCGGTGCTCAGAGTGGTGTGTATGGCTTCTACCACAGCTATCCGACAAACATAGAGAGGGACCTGACAACACAAGAAGACACATTGAGAGCCTTGGAATTAGCCCTCCCACATGATCAGGAGGAGCACCTGGAATGGGGAGACATTAGGGGACAGGCCGACTCCTAGTGGGAGAGACCCAAAAAGCATGTGCGGCTCACCGACAGGCGCAGCTTACATATGGAGGGAGACAGGGCAGGAGGTATGCTGGCCTGGATGATTAAACAGGAGAGGTACACGCAACCCATACTGGCTATTAGGGGCCAGTCAGGCCGAGAGGTACACACACAGCAGGCAATAAAGGAGTCATTCACTGAGCATCTCCAGGGAGTGTATACTTCTTGCAGTGCACCAGGACCGTTGGTCATGGCCTACTTGGATGTGCTTCCATGCTTGGAGGTGGAGGAACGGTTGAACCTAGAGAGCCCACTGATAAAACAGGATACACTCCTGTAAAAGACTTCCTGAAGACAGCTAGGGCCCCAGGGGCGACGGTCTACCTGCAGAACTATATTATGCATTTCCCTAGACTATGGTTAATAGGCTACTATCTGTCTATCTGTAGGCCTTTAAACTGGGTTTCTTCCTGAGTTCATTCGGGAGGCCCTTGTTGTACTGGTGCCAAAAAGAGGGAAGGATATGCTGGATGCAGTGTCCTATAACCCCCTATCGATGTTAAGTGTGGATCAAAAAATACTCAGCAATGTACTGGCTGCACGCCAGCTTCGATATGTCTCGAAACTGTTCTACCCAGACCAGTTGGAGTACATTCCATGCAGGAACACACTCTAAAATTTGCAGCAATTGACGCACATTCTTCATGCTCCCTGTTTGGAACAAGATCAATACGCCTTAGCCTTCCTGGACATATTGCAGGCATTTGATTCGTTGTGCTGGGATATATATGGCAAGTATTAGTGAGAGTTGGGCTGGGACCCAACTTCTTTGGCTGGATAAAGCTGCTATACATACAACCGGCAGCACGTGTGAGAACTGGGAATTGTGTGTCTGATGAGTTCTATTGTAGACGGGTATGCGGCAAGGATGCCCACTGTGTTCCCTGTTCTTTGCCCTGGCAATGGAGCCTGTGCCGTGTAGACTGTGCCAGGTACTGAGTGGTTGAGGTATTCAGGTAGGCAGTACGCTCCATGTTGTGTAATGTTGCGTCATTATATGCTGATGATGCTATGATCTATTTGCGGCAGTCGGACACTTCAGTTTAGATCCTTCTGAATGTCATGAGGGAGTTCGGGGAGCACTCGAGGCTACACGTAAACCAGTCAAAGTCTGCGATTTTACCGATGGGTCAGTTGAAAGGAGTGGCCACAGAATTGCTCTCGGAGGTGCAACTACCCTTGAGAACAGACAGCGTCCGATACCTTGAGATACATATCACACATGGGGTGCAATGCTGCCATGAACTTAACTTGGGAAGGGGAATTAACAAGCTCCACCCCTCTATCAAGTTCTGGAACACATCGAAGCTTTCGCAGATGGGGGAAAATGCACTGAATAAAATGGTGGTGCTGCCTCACTTCATCTACGAGCTACAAGTCACCATGTATAAAATCCCTCCAGGAATCTTTCTAGGACTAGATCAGCTCCTAGTAGAGCTACTGAGGGCTGGGAAAAGTTGCAGGATGGGTCTCTCCACACTCAAGTGAGAATTGGGCAAATGAGGAATGCAGGTCCTGGATCTTGAATTGTATTGCTTTGGCGCTCAGCTGCAACATGCAGTACATTTGTTTGATGAGGGGAGCAACAGGGAAACGTCCTTACTGGCAGGTACATTTGGAGAAGCTGAACACTTGTGATCCGACTGTTATGTGGTCTTTGGGAGAGACCAGTAAGTGGCGTGATCCGCAGGGCAACCTTTGCATCAGAGCTAGAAGTTTGGATGTACAGTTTGCGCAAATCGCTCAGACTATTGTGATGGGGGCTGCGCGCGTGACGGCACACACTAGCACTACGTGAAGCCTCCGGGCGTGGGTCAATTAATCAATCATTTGTAAAGCGCACTACATACCCGCGAGGGTCTGAAGGCGCAGGGGGGGGCACTACTGATCGAACAGGCAGGTTTTGAGTATCCTCCTGAAGGTCAGCAGGTCTTGGGTCTGTCGTAGGCTCAGTGGGAGGGTGTTCCATGTCTTGGCAGGGAGGTGGGAGAAGGATCTCCCACCGGTGGTTGTTCTTTGGATGCGCGGGACGGTGGCGAGTGAGAGGTCGGCGGAGCGTAGCTGGTGGTTGGGAATGTAGAAGGAGAGCCATCTGTTGAGGTAGGCTGGGCCAGTCTTGTGGAGTGCCTTGTATGCGGGGTGTGGTTGGGGATGTAGAAGGAGAGCCATCTGTTGAGGTAGGCTGGGCCAGTCTTGTGGAGTGCCTTGTATGCGGGGTGAGGAGCTTGAAGAATATCCTCTTGTTAACGGGGAGCCAGTGCAGGTCTCTCAGGTGGGGGGTGATGTGGCCACGGCGCGGTACGTTGAGGATCAGTCATGCCGAGGCATTTTGGATGCGTTGTAGTCATTTGATGAGCTTGGTTGGGGCTTCCGCGTAGTGGGCGTTTCCGTAGTCGAGTCTGCTGCTGACGATTGCCTGGGTGACTGTCTTTCTTGTATCTGTCGGATCTTGCGGAGCATGCGGAGGGTGTTGAAACAGGAGGAGGAGACGGCGTTGACTTGCTTGGTCATTGAGAGCGTTGAGTCGAGGATGATTCCCAAGTTACATGCGTGGTCGGAGGGTGTCGGGCTGCCCCCAGTGCCATTGGCCACCAGGAGTCGTCCCAAGCTGAAGGATTTGAGGTTCCGTGAATTCTGAACCCGTGTTTTAAGTGTCATGGTTCCGTTACGATTTTGGTAACACTGAACCGTAACCAATGAGTTCGGCAAGTACGAGTGTTTTCGCCATGTTACACACAAGGATTCACCGTGTATTTGAAGATTCCGTCCTGAACCTTGGTTTCCATTTTGTGCAAGTCAGCCATTTTGTGGTTGCCCTCACATAGGCCGATGACTGCGGCTGAATGAGTTTTTAAGACCCATGTCCTTTAGCTGGGGTTTGTGTTGACTTTTACATGACCCAAAATGAACTGACCCCGTTGCCTGAAGCCGACCTTGCTGAGCCAGTTCTTGCCCGCTAGCTGATCAAGACTAAGATCAGAGCGCAGGACATCGTAAAGTTTATTACACACAAATATGCCTTATCCTACTCTTACCTGTTTCTGTTTCTTTCTTTATGGTCTATTTATGATATGGGTTGTGGCCTCTTTTATTATGGGTTCGTTCGGCCTGTCTAAAGAAGAATGTTGGGTTTATCCGATGATTGATCATGGGCCGGGCAATTGAAAAGTGGGTTTTACCGTCATGCGATACCTTTGGTGTGAATACATGTGATTGGACAGCTCGTAAATGTTAGGTATTTGTCCGGAATGTGATTTTTGGCATAAAAAGGGATGACTTGCTTTGTAAAATTGAGCAGTCTCCTGAGAACTCATACCGTGATGATTTCTAGGACTTCTGTTACTGGCTGCAGTCAATAAAATCGATCTTTGATGTCACCACGAAGAGTCCCATGTCTCTGTATTCTAAGACAGGTGAACCCGAAGACTTTGGGCGTGCCCCTGGCGCCGCCGAGTGTTAAAATCTAGATTGCGGCATCAACAATATCGGCTCCACCTTGTCCCTTTTCCAACTTATGTGTGCGCGTAAGCAGCAGCCATTTTGTGTGCCATGGCCTCTCTGCCCACTGCCGATAGCCAGCGCGTCTCTCTCCCTCTCTGACCCCGCAAGCATGGTGAACCCGAAGACTTTAGGCGTGCCCCTGGCGCCGCCGGGTCTTAAATAACCCGGTTCTTCAGTTGGCGCCCAACGCGGGGCGACATCAAGCGGTACCGGTCCAAGCCTGAAGATCATGAGGAGCTTCGTCAGGAAATTCCGGAAGAAGGGCCCCCACTCCATCGACCCCGGTATGTCGAACGTGGACTGAAGGTCTTTGCTGCGAGGTTTCCCGCTTTCTAGACGGCTACGAAGGACCGCTGCCCTGACTGCCGCCCTGTCTTGGACCCCCCTTTGTGCAGCTTTGTAAGGCGAGACGATAGACGGGTCTTCTGGTGACGTGACTGATACCTTAGTTAAGTATACGTGGGTCGCTCCCAGTTCTTTGTTTTTGGTTCTTTGAAACACTTAGTTTTTGGGTCATTGATTTGGGTATTGCAATTTCCAAAGCCGAGGGACTCGTATATTTGCGAGACTATCGTTGTAGATAATCCCTTAAAGTTTGAAGCTAGATTAGTGAGCGAAGATGTCTTATCTTAGCAAAATTAGAAGGATATTCTGTTGTGGTTGTAACAGGGATTCCCGATTGGAGGATTCATGTCCGATACCTCCAGTTGGAACTCCGACTTATGAACTCTATTCCAAACACGGCGTGGGCCCCATTACGTTCAATGAAGTATGGGTCCGCTATACTAGGAAAGATGGGGTTTTACGATGGCCCCAATATGGTAGTTTTGATGCTGAGATTTTAGATAATTTAGAAACGAAATTGTTCAGAAAGAAAGCCCGGCCAGCAATGTTTGACTCCTTTCGCCTTTGGCGTAAAGAAGCCAGACAACGAGAAATCAAACAAGCTAAAAAAGATAAGAGAGAAAAGGGGTTGTCGATAATGCAGGCTGCCAAGCAGTTTAATGAAGACGAAGAATTTAAAGCAATTGAGGTATCAGATAGGCAACATAATATGGCTATTGATAAATGTTATTCAGCATTGCCACCTCTTCTTGAGAGGGCGACAAAGGACCCCGAAAAGGACCCGTTAATGTCACATCTATTGAGATTACCACCCCCTTATGCACAGAACGCTACGGCACCTCCCCCACCTCCAGTTGTTCCACCTCCTGGTCCTGCTCACCCACCGGCTCCTCTTCAGCTGGTCCTTCCTCCTGCTGCCCCGCCTCCTCTGGAGCCGCAAACTTTGCTATCAGTTTTGCCTGGACCTTCTTTGCCTTACTCTCTTTTACCTTCGACTTCTGCTACTTTGCCTCAAAATACTTTGTCTCCTGTCCTTATGACGGCTTCTCCTTCTGCTCGACAACGGATGGCCGAAACTGTTACTGGTCTTTTGTCTCCTTTCTTTGGGTCATCGAGTATGACCCCTGTTTCTGCGCGTAAGCAACTGCGTGGTCAGTTACCTAGTCCCGAAGAGCGGACAGTGTTGGATCTCCTGGTTCGCAGGTGGATTTCGAATGCTTCGAGGTATAATTTAGAGTCAGTTATGGATGTTTTCCTGCAGTGGGAAGCACCCAAGCAAAGATATGTGTTTGATGTAATGTGTACTTTCCTCCGTGAGGAATGGGCAGATAATGATTTGGGTTCAGTCCCCGTAGAGTTGCTAAATGTCCAGTCTGAGTTTGCGAAAGGGACGATAGTGGGTCCCGGAATTGAGGAAGCAGTTTCGATGGTACTTGCATTAAGGAGGGATTTCCCTTCTCAGCGACTGTTTGAGCCTGATTCCACAGTGAGGAGAAAGGTACGACAATATCCAATGAGAGAGGTTCCCCCAGTTTGGAGAGAAGGGGACGCAAACGCTAATCCGCCTGTTCTGCCTCATTTTCAGAGAGTATGGGTACATGTACCATGGAAGAGAGTAGAAGTTTTGGCCCTTAAACAGTCTTTACCTGATCCCTGTAAGAATCCAGCTGGCTATTACAAAGAATTGTCCCAGACAGTTGACGCATGCATCTTAAATTTAGCCGACATAGATATGCTGTTGGGTAACGTAGTACCTCAACCTCTATGGGCAAAGATTCGTCATGAGGATCATGCGGTTGAATTAGGTGACTCATGGCTCAATATTGCTGCTGCGGACGCCAGACAAGTTGGTGGTTCTAAGCCTGAGCCTCTAGTGGCAGATCTACCTGGCAGAATTATAAATCTTATGAAAACGATGATGCCAGCGTTACGAGTAAATTGGGACAAGTTAGCAGCATGTAAGCAGAAGAAGGACGAAAGTGTATCTGATTTCTTCACTAGGTTTGAAGAGACATTTATAGATCATAGTGGTCAAGATATGAGTACGGAAGGTGGACAAAGATTGTTCGTAGATAAGTTTGTCTTTAACTTACTTCCTGAACTGTGTAATAAGTTGAAAGATTCTGAGAGTTATTGGGCTGTTTCCTCGTCTGCCCAGATATTGGCGACTGCACAGTACTATGAGAATAGGGATAAGGACGAGAAAGACAGAGTAGAGAAAAAGACAAAAGACTTAAAGACAAAGGTTCTTTTGCAGCAGGCGTATCCGCCTCGCTCAAATCAGCAAGAGTTACAGCAACGCCCACAGTGTCAGCAACGTCCATCGTTTCAGAGACTGCAACAGAAGGCTGGGTATTTTCCTCCAAGACCACCTTTGGGCCTGAATCAGTGTGCGTATGGTAGGGAGGAAGGTCATTATAAAAATGAGTGCCCTGTTTTACGACAACGCGCGAGTGGTATACCGGCCCCAAGAGGTCGTGGTGGTTTCCAGCAAGTGTCAAGGGGTAGAGGACGTGGTGCGTTTCCCCAGAACGAACGTTCCTTTCCTCCGCAGAATTCTATGAATTGTTTTGATCAACAGAACATTGTGTCTGGTCAGTCGACTCAGTACTATGCTGATGACTATTATGTTGAGAGTGAGAATGCTGACTATAATGATTGTTAGGACAGCCATGGACAAAGAGAGGGAGTAGTGTCGGTTCCAGTAGATCAGAGTGGGCCTTATGTTGCAGTAGTTACATCAGGGGTGGTAGCGCCTTTTCTTTTGGATACCGGTGCAGCGAAGAGTTCTATCATGCACTCTAAACTCCCTGGCGCACCTTTGTCTGGCTTAACGAATGTTTCTGTAGGATTCTCTGGCGCCCTAGTTCGTAATCCAGTTTCTAGTCCCTTGTCTCTTTCTGTAGGGCCTTGTGAATTGGAAGCACCTCTCATTTTAACGACAGGTTGTGGTGAGAATTTGTTAGGTTTGGACTTGTTGAAAAGGTTGAATGCAACATTGCATTGTTCTCCTTCGGGAGTACAGCTTACATTGGGTAAGAAAGTGATCTCTCCGATGTATTTGTCTAAAGATCGGCTTCCACCGGAATTGCGTTCTCTCCCTGATACTCTTTGGGCTACTGGTCCTAATGATGTGGGTCTTTTGGAGATTCCACCTTATGTTGTAACGCCTAAAGGAAATGTTAAATTGCCACGCATTCCCCAATATAGGATTTCTAGCGATGGTGAAAGAGCGCTTTTAGCAATCATTCACGATTTGATTGAGAAAGGTGTGATTGAAGAAACGAGAGGTAATGTCTGTAACAGTCCCGTTTTGCCTGTCCTAAAGCGCACTGACTCTTCTCAGCCACCTGTCTACAGGTTTGTGATAGACCTTCGAGAAGTTAATAAGATTGTTGTGCCACAGTTTCCTGTTGTTCCGGACATTACTGCTTTGCTGACTATGATTCCTGCTTCAGCTGCCTGGTTCTCGGTTATAGATCTGAAGAATGCTTTCTTCAGTATTCCAATTGCTGAGGAGAGTAGAGATATTTCTGGCTTCTCTTTAGGAGGCCGAAGCTTCCGGTTTAAGCGCGCTCCTCAAGGCTATTGCGAAAGTCCTTATGAGTTGACGCTTTTGGCTAGTCACGTGCACATCAAATGGTGTAATATATTGAATCCAGCGACATTGTTGCCGATTTCTGTGGACACAGATGGTCAGGAACAGCATGATTGTTTTCTTAGAACGGAGGAGGAAACGAAGGGTAGAGTCGATTTGAAAGACACTCCTCTTTCGGATCCTGATGGTACGCTATGGGTTGATGGGTCATGCTACAAGCTTCCAAATGGCGATACGACCGCGGCTTATGCCGTGACGACATTATGTACGATTGTTGAAACTGCACGAGTGAGCTATAATTCGGCACAAGCAGCAGAATTGATTGCATTAACAAGAGCGTGTATTTTATCTGAAGGAAAGAGAGTGAATGTGTATACCGATAGTCAGTACGCGTTTGGTGTAGCACACAGTTTTGGACGCTTGTGGAGAGAAAGAGGAATTCTCACATCGCATGGGACTAAGATCCAACATAGGCAGTTGGTGAATGAGCTTCTTGAGTAACTTACTTTACCAAAGCAAGTGGCGATCGTGAAGTTTAGTGCTCACCGGAAGGTTACGGATGATGTTGGTCGTGGTAAAGCATTTGCGGATGTAGTTGCGAAAGAAACAGCGAGAAATGTGATGAGTCGAATGTACGTTGCAGGCCCTGCGAGATGGATTGGTGCAGCTGGAATGTGCGAAGATACGATTGAGAGTGTGAAATCAATCCAGGCTGAAGCTACAGAAAAAGAAAAGAGTGAGTAGAGAGAAACCACGTGTAGATTGGATTCAACTGGTTGTTGGGTTGAGTTATCGGAACACCAAAGATGGATGTTGGCGGATGCATATGTGCTTGCGGTGGTTACGATGGCACATGGGTTGTCTCACATTAGTGCGAAAGGAATTTGTAAATTGTTGGCTCCAGTGTGGGAGAATGGTGGGATTCCCAAATGTGCGGAGAATGTGGTCAAGAATTGCATAGTGTGTTTGATGTATAATCCAGACAAGGGAACTCCAACTCCAGCCGGTCACTTTGCGCCTCAAACGTATCCGTTCGAGGTTCTGCAATTGGATTTTATCCACATGGAAATATGCAACAACTTGAAATACATCCTTGTAGTTGTTTGTGCCTTTTCTAGATGGGTAGAGGCATGCCCCCTAAAAGATAATACTGACTCGTCCACAGCTAAAGTCTTGCTCAAAGAATATTTCCCTAGGTTCGGGTTGCCAAGGATGGTGTGGAGTGATAACGGAAGTGAGTTCGTGGGGAAAATCATGAAGAGAGTGTGTGAGGGTTTGGGCATAAAACGAAAATTCCATGCTGCAAATCACCCCCAATCAGCTGGATTAGTAGAATGTTACAATGGCACTTTGAAGCTAAAGATAGCCAAAATTCAGGCGAGTTCTGGTCTCCAATGGCCCGATGCTTTGCGTTGGCACTTCTGTCAACTAGAACTACAGTGCATTCCCGAATCGGACTTAGTCCGTATGAAATTGTTTTTGGTCGACCGGCAAATGTGTGGGGAGTGCCGAGACCAATCCTGTGTTAGTGGACTATTTGTATGACCTAAAGGCTAAATTGCGTGTCTTGCATCAACAGGTTCACAATAACCTGCCATCAGCCTCTGTGGACCCAGGTCACACCATCAATCCTGGTGACTGGTTCCTCGTGAAAAATTTTCAACGGACCAAGAACGACCAGCCATGCTAGACAGGCCCTCATCAGTTGTTGCTGTCTACAAAAACATCTGTAAAAGTCTTTGGGAAGAAAAATTGGATCCACGGCGTACACTGTAAGAGGGTACCTTTACCTCTGCCGTACGACCAGTGGATCCTCGAAGGTATTGCAGACACCGAGACCGAAAGGTTGCCGAAGTTCACACCGTTCAGCGACGCTGAGTTGGTATGGAGAGGGACTGAGAAAGAGGACGACGATGTCTTACAAGCAGCTGCGCCTTCATCTTTGAGATTGGACACCACCGAGCCTGAACTGCTATTTCAAAACCAGACAGAGCCTGGCAAAAACCGTTATAATTTACGACCTAGAAATAATGGACAAATAAAGAACAAATAATTCCTTTTTTTTGGTTTTTAGAACTGCACTCTCTCCGCCAAGAAACTTTTTTGATCTTTTTTCCTTTTTCCAACCGCCATCCTGGTTCAGCTGTAGGGTCGCGGTGTAAAGACTTGGGATTGCAGCCGTGTAGACACAAGGTCGACGGTTATGGTTGGTCTTAGGGCGTTCCCTGGACTACAGAAGCACTCCTTAGCAGAAGAAAACCAACCGCCGCGAACAGCCCAGTTAGAGGATGGAGTTTTTTGAGACCGAGAGAGCTGCTGAGAAAATGAACTTTAAGATGAAACTATGTAGAGTAATGTATAGCAAATATTTTCTGATTACATGTATTCTGATGTTCTTTAGCATGACGTTAACTTTGGTGGGTTGGATTGTTTTTTCCACTCAAATGACTTCTGCACCCATTTTCCAACCTACGACCTTTCCTACTACTACTTCCTTGCATTATTTTCATGTCCTACCCGAACACGAGCAAATTAGAAGGTCAGAATTTGTACATAATACATTCGTACAGTTACTGCATCAACATCAGTTGGTGGTGAACATTACTAAGTGTTGGGTGTGTGGTCTTATGCCACATACTACAGATAGAGTTGTTCCTTATCTGATCTTACCGTTTAGTCAGAATGGGTCGTTATGGGCCTTTCAGACGATGTTCATTTATGCCCTGGAAGTCTATCCTCTGCATTCCATGAGAAATAACTTGAGTAATCAAGCCTTGGTGAAGGGAGTTATGAATATGAGCAGAGATATTAATACGTACCGGACTATTCCCAAGGAAGAGTTATCGGCTTATGTTGGATGGAACACGACCGGATACAGTGTTAGTCTGAGTGAAAGGCAGAAACGAAAGAGGTCACCTCCGATTTGGATCGTACCCCACCGAGGTCATTTTTGTCTGCAAGGTAATGGCAACAACCCGAAAGCTCAGCTGGGGAAGAGTGTTTGTACTCAGATGTATGTTTTTACGTCTCAATCTTCCCCGCCGTTTTTGGCAGCTAAGGGCACGTATTTTGTTTGTTACAACCGAGCATATACATGGTTACCCCCATATTTCTCAGGGACGTGATATGTTGGATACTTGTTGCCTCCTACGTATACTGCTGCTGCAGATTACCACAAGACAAGAGTTGTTAGAGGTGTCTTCAGACGGGAAGATACCACTGGACAGGAAGTGGGAGACTTCTTTAAGGGTTTCTTACCGTTTTGGGGACCTATGGCTAACAGTAGAGGCTTACGGCTTTTTCGGGAACATGTTATGTTGCATATTTGTTGCCTCCTACGTATACTGCTGCTGTAGATTACCACAGAACGAGAGTTGTTAGGGGTGTCTTCAGTGAGGAAGATACTACGGGACAAGAAGTGGGAGACTTTTTCAAGGGTTTCGTACCGTTTTGGGGACCTATGGCAAATAGTAGAAATATACGGCAATTAACGAGAGTGGTTGAATCCACCATAAACGAAACTGCTGATGCCCTTAGTAATCTGACAGCTGAGCTTCAAGCGGATCGCCTTATGACGTTACAGAATCATATGGTTTTAGACGTCATTCTTGCAAATCGAGGTGGAGTATGTAAAGTGATCCAATCGAGTAGCTGCGTTTTTATCCCAGATAATGCTCCGACGGTATACGAGCCCATCTCCAGGTTACATAAGATCTCAGAGTCTATACATGTGGACGAAGGAGATTGGTCGTTAACTGGATGGTTTTGGGGACTGCTATCCGTTTGGGGATGGAAGATTCTGACGATCATTGGTGCGGCTCTAGCAATTCTTTTCTCATGTTGTCTTTGTGTACAGTGCAGTCCTGCCATATGTGGCCTTTGTGATAATACGTGTGTCAGGAGACCGCCCGTCTCGAGAGATGCACAGAGAAACAAGATAATGCTTCAACAGCACCTTGGTGATCTGATGAAAATTGACATTGACTCAGATATAGACTGAGTAATTGCCTATGTAAGGGCAAAAGGAGGGGCTGAGGTTCCGTGAATTCTGAACCCGTGTTTTAAGTGTCATGGTTCCGTTACGATTTTGGTAACACTGAACCGTAACCTATGAGTTCGGCAAGTACGAGTGTTATCGCCATGTTACACACAAGGATTCACCGTGTATTTGAAGATTCTGTCCTGAACCTTGGTTTCCAGTTTGTGCAAGGCAGCCATTTTGCGGTTGCCCTCACATAGGCCGATGACTGCGGCTGAATGAGTTTTTAAGACCCATGTCCTTCAGTTGGGGTTTGTGTTGACTTTTACATGAGCCAAAATTAACTGACCTCGTTGCCTGAAGCCGACCTTGCTGAGCCAGTTCTTGCCCGCTAGCTGATCAAGACTAAGAGCAGAGCGCAGGACATCGTAAAGTTTATTACACACAAATATTCCTTATCCTACTCTTACCTGTTTCTGTTTCTTTCTTTATGGTCTATTTATGATATGGGTTGTGGCCTCTTTTATTATGGGTTCGTTCGGCCTGTCTAAAGAAGAATGTTGGGTTTGTCCGATGATTGATCATGGGCCGGGCAATTGAAAAGTGGGTTTTACCGTCATGCGATACCTTTGGTGTGAATACATGTGATTGGACAGCTCGTAAATGTTAGGTATTTGTCTGGAATGTGATTTTTGGCATAAAAAGGGATGACTTGCTTTGTAAAATTGAGCAGTCTCCTGAGAACTCATACCGTGATGATTTCTAGGACTTCTGTTACTGGCTGCAGTCAATAAAATTGATCTTTGACGTCACCACGAAGAGTCCCATGTCTCTGTATCCTAAGACAGGTGAACCCGAAGACTTTGGGCGTGCCCCTGGCGCCGCCGAGTGTTAAAATCTGGATTGCGGCATCAACAATATCGGCGCCACCTTGTCCCTTTTCCAACTTATGTGTGCGCGTAAGCAGCAGCCATTTTGTGTGCCATGGCCTCTCTGCCCACTGCCGATAGCCAGCGCGTCTCTCTCCCTCTCTGACCCCGCAAGCATCCCCCGTGCGCTGACAGCCCACGTTCTCACATGCTTGGGCCATAAACCACTCCTTCAGCACGGCCCTGCCTCGGAGCCACATCCCGTACCCGGCTAACACCTCCCTCCGTCCCTTTGATGATCACACATCCTTTGATGAACCCCTTCCTCTGTGCCCGATTGTCCGGCCCGATCCCAGGCCATCACCTAGCCCTGCAGATGCAGTTTATTGCCCCTTACAGTAGGAAGCTGTCCCTCTTCGAAGAATCTATGACTGATCAAAGCCCCCCCCCCATGAGATCCGATTAGCCGCCCACATTCCGGGAACCGACGGAATGTCCTGGTGTGCGATAGTCATCACCTACTGTGACCAGGGTGGGGACTTCTACTGTAAATATGTGTGGGAACAGGCCCAAAGTGAGGATTCCGAGGATGTCTTTCCGTACATCAAAGTATTGACAAAAATGTGTTTCATGTAATAAAGCAATAAACCCGTGTATAAGAGGCCAGGCCTCAAGGATGCGTTTAGAGCACCTCGAGAAGATACCCTGTTGTCTGATTTGACGTGTTCTGCTCCGTCGGAATAAACTCCTGTTTCCTGTCTTCCAGTCTCCAGCACCTGCCTCTTTATTTGGTAAACCTTGAGTTGGGTGAGAGGCGGCTAACGCCGGGCAAACCTTGAAAAGGGGTAATCGACCTGATCTGCCTGACCCTTTTTCTACAATTGGCGTCCCAAACGTGCGGCCCATCAGCGACACGTGGATCCAGTGGGAGAGGTCCCGACGACAGTGTGAACGACTGCAACGATCGGGAAGAGCTCCTGCCCGATAGACCCTCGTCTGGCAGCCGATCATCCGAACTTCACCGGTTCTGAGCAGACCTCTCTCGAGTGATCTACGGTCCTGACTGGTAACCATCAGGAGTGCCACAACAATTACGGAGAATAGAGGACGATCGGGCGCTGGAAGTGGAAGACGAGAAACCGTCCATGCGGTCCGGGTAAGGTCGTGTAACACGACGAATTGCGAATTGATTGTTTGATTGTTTTGAAAATACTAGTATTACTCATTTGATTGTTTCTGAGAAATTCTCTATTTGCAAACAAGCACAGAGTCGCCATACTCTGTTTAGTCTTTGCAGATAGTGAAGGGTAGGTAACGCAGGCTTTTGCCCCCGTTGTAATCCGTCGTGCCTACTTCCCTCTCCATTTGATTGATTGTTATCCAAGCATTTACTGCTTTGGAATTGGTTCTCTTTGGATCATTCTCTATTTACAAATAAGCACAGAGTCGCAATACTCTGTTTAGTCCTTGTGAATAGTGAAGGGTAGGCAACGCAGGCTTTTGCCCCCGGTGTAATCCGTCGTGCCTATTTTTATCCCTCATTTGATTGATTGTTTGTCCGAACATTGATCGTTCGGAATTGGTTCTCTTTGGGTTATTCTCTATTTACAAAAAAGCACAGAGTCGCAATACTCTGTTTAGTCCTTGTGAATAGTGAAGGATAGGTAGTGCAGACTTTTGTCCCTTTTGTAACCCGTCATGTCTATTTTTGCCCCGTTTGTTGGTAGTTGGTTCAGCCCGAACCGCTTATTAGAGGTGAACCATCCGGCTCCACTGGAGGGCACCCCTAATAAGGACATGTTTACTAAATATGGACTAGTCGCCGTGGCTTATAGTAAGCTGTGGCATAAATACACGAGAAAGGATCGGGAAAGTCAGTGGCCACTGATAGGATCCTTTGATAACGATAAAATAAACGCGCTGGTAACAGCCCTTTGTAGCAATAAGACAACACCCACTATGCTCGATAGCTTCGGCATGTGGCGCAAAGAAACAGAACAGCGGAAAAAGAGAAATGAGGTCAGGTTAGAAAAGGAATTACGCAAAGCAGCTCACTTGGCCGCTAACAAATTGAAGGAAGAAATAAAAGAAAGAGAGGAAACCAAGCTAAAACAAGATTCCGAATCATCAGGCCAGTGTCCCGTCAGGACACCCTCTACACTTTACCCCGAGCTACCTTCGAAACAGCGAACGAACGATGATTTACTATTAGGTCCCCCGATCATCTACATGCCCCCCCCATACGCCCCTTCCCAACCCTTAGCACAGCATCCGCAACCCCCACCGACAAGCGAGAGTAGTGCCGGAGCCTCGGTCCTCATGGCCTCTGCGCCGACCGAACCCCTCGTACCCAGCGTAACACGAGCAGCGACTTCAGATGATCCCGAAGCTGGGAGGAAAGACCCTGCTAGATCGAATAGATTAAGTAAGGATGAACGAGCTGGGATCGATAAGATTGTAAAGACACTGGTGGTGCGAAAGGAAAGTGAGGATTATATAACGTATATTTACAATACATATGCCAATAGCCACAGACGACACTTTGTCGTACGCCTTTGTTACCACACCCTTAATGCCTATGAAGACGGATACCAAGGAAAGGGCCCTGAAAACCTAACGACTCTGTATAGGAAAGTTGATGTCGGAGATGGGGACGAGTGTGATGTGAAGAACCTCTTCACGCGTACGCTTGAAGTTTTCCGCCACCTCACGGAACAGAAACCAGAGACTAGCACCACGACTCCTGCAGCAACTGAAGCCGGAGTAGAAAAAATTGACACAATGATGTCCATAAAGGAGGCCGCTCCCTATTGGGTTCCCCCACGAGGACAGGGAACACACGACGATATTAACCACCAAGATGCGAGAGGGAGGGTAGTTTACAACTGGGTTTACCAACCATGGGATCGGCAAGACATCCTGACTTTCCGAAAGTCCTTGCCTGATCTGCGAAAGAACCCCACAGCCTTCTATACAGAATTAGCCACCGCTTTGGGTTCAACGATTATGACCCTAGCGGATATCGATTTGTTTTTCGGGCTGTGTCTGCCAGTTGATGTGTGGAAGCAAATCCGGAAAGTCGACCACCTTGAGCTGTTCGGACATACCTGGATACAACTCGGTGATGTTGACAAACAGCGGGAACCGGGACAGAAACCTTTGAAAGCCATTCTAGACCTACCAGATAAGATTGTGCAGATATTAAAAACCCTAGTTCCAGAAAGGAAGGTGGACTGGTCGATAGTAACGGCCTGTCGCCAGAAACCCCAGGAAGACGTATCAGAATACTTCTCCCGGTTTGAAACGGTGTTCTCCGATTTCAGCGGCCAGGACATGACCACTGCGACCGGACATCACTTGTTTGTCCAGAACTATGTGAAAGGCCTGACACCAGAAGTCTCGCAGAAACTACAGACTAGCAAGAGTAGTTGGGCGGCCTCCAAGCCCGCAGCTATCCTTCAGATGGCTCAATACTATGAGCGACAAAAGAAAGAGAACGATCAAGCGACTGAGAAGAAGAAAAAGGACTTGAAGGAGAGGGTGATGATTGCTCAGTTGCAAGGGGTGACTATAGGAAGAGAACAGTATAGAGGAAACTACCAGTCGAATGCTCCTAGAAATCCACCCCCTAGAGACCGCACACCCGCACCCGGCACTCCACGAACAGACCTCGATGAGGACCAGTGTGCGTTTTGCAAAAGATATGGCCACTGGAAGTCTCAATGTCCAGTTCTGCAAGAAGCACTCAGAAATAAAGACACGAGAGACGTAGCGGGCGGGCCGAGAAATAGAGGACAGGGACGAGGGCACACAAACGACACCAACAATGACAGACCTAGCAGACCGAACACGTTTGACCGTCCCCGACAGAATCAGTGCCAACAGTCTGACTGCGACAATGCCCACGACTTTGCATAGGACTGCCAAGGGCAAGAAAGGGATCCAGTGCAGCTCTATGTTGACCAGCAAGGCCCTTATGTCACCGCTAAGGTACGAAGTCTCCATTTCTGGTAGATACTGGTGCAACACGTAGTGCGTTGTCTAAATGATTGATTCCCAGGGCACCCTTGTCTGGCTCACATGTGACATCAATAGGTTTTGATGGAACGCCCTCCACTAATCCCTTGTCCACACCGATCTCTTTTAACTTGGACAATAACACCACTGACACAACGTTTTTGCTCTCCTCCAACACCCCCGACGCCATTATGGGACTTGACTTATTGAAACATTTTCGAGCTACTATTAGGTGTTCACAAGACGGAGTTCGAGTCATTCTGTACGACAACCCAACGCTGCTCAGATCTTGTCACACACAACGCATGTTTTCCATCACTGACGCTGACTTGTCCTTACACCCTACCTCTGTACCTATGGGCAAAGACTGACTCGGACGTAGGACGCATGATGATAGACCCTGTACACATAACTGTTCGACAGGACGCAGTGCTCCCAAAACTCCCACAGTATCGGATATCGCCCGAAGGCGAGAAGGCATTGGTAAAAATCATCCAGTCCCTGGTAGACGCAGGAGTGGTAGAAGAAGTAGTTAGCAATGTTTGCAACAGCCTTATCCTACCCATTGTGAAGAAGCAGGGTGAGGGAGATGAAAAAGCGTACCGCTTCATCATCGACCTACGAGAAGTCAACAAAGTGGTTGTACCCCAGTACCCTGTAGTCTCAGACATCACCACCATTCTGACCCTGATTCCTTCCACTGCCACCACCTTCACGGTAATCGATCTCAAGAACGCATTCTTCTCCATCCCCATTCACTCAGACAGCCGCTACCTTTTCGGCTTCACTTTAAAATCCCGCTCATATAGATTTTTCAGAGCACCCCAGGGCTACACTGAAAGTCCAAGCATCTACAGCCAGGCCCTCAAGAGACAGCTGGATGCAGTCCAGTTGCCGGATGGAGTGGTGTTGATCCAGTACGTCGATGATATCCTTTTGGCGGCCGACACCACTCCACTTGCAGTCACAGCCACCATCCAACTCCTGCACTTCCTCGCGGAAAACGGCCACAAGGTCTCCAAGAAGAAGTTGCAATTCTGCCAACCTCAAGTCACTTACCTAGGCCACCTCTTGTCCAAAGACGGGAGAAAACTCACACCCGACCGAATTCAGGCTATTCTGGAGACCCATATCCCTAAAACCCCGAAGCAAGTCCGCTCTTTAGTAGGCCTCACCTCCTTCTGTCGACAATGGTTGCCAAATTTCAGCCTCATTGTGAAACCACTACTTTCCCTACTGGCTAAAGATGCCCCCTTCCCGCTCCTTTGGACCCCTGAATGTCAATCCTCCTTCAAGGAACTACGAGGCGCACTTTGTACAGCACCCGTCCTAGGAACCCCTGATTATACAAAGCCCTTCTCTCTCTACTCTCACGAAAGGGAGGGATGCGCTTTGTCTGTCCTGACTCAGACCATTGGCCCCAAACAACGACCATGTGCCTATTTCTCTGCCACTCTTGACCCCGTAGCAAGAGCTTTGCCTGCTTGCTTTCGAGCAGTAGCCGCTGCTGCCGTCTCAATCCAACAAAGTGAGGGAATCGTACTCTCGAATTCCCTCACGGTACTAGTGCCTCATGCTGTTGACACCCTCCTAAACCAGACCAAGACGCAACACCTGACCAGCGCACGACTGACTGGGAACGAACTGACACTGCTCACACCTCACATCACGTTGAAACGATGCACCACACTGAACCCAGCCACCTTGCTGCCTCTGCCTGAAAACGACCCCGATGTGCCCCCAATACATGACTGTGTGACCCTCACGGACGAACAGACTAGGAGTAGAGTTGACCTCCGAGACACTGCCTTCCCAAACCCTGACGGAGAGCTATGGGTAGACGGCTCTTGCATTAAACTCCCCGATGGCACCACCTCAGCTGCCTACGCAGTTACCACAGCCCGAACTGTAGTTGAAACCGCCCGCATCACGCAACGATCCGCCCAGGCGGCAGAACTGATTGCCCTCACACGAGCATGTATCCTAGCAAAAGGGACGACAGCAAACATTTACACGGACAGCCAGTATGCCTTCGGGGTGGTTCACCATTTTGGGCTCCTTTGGAGGGAGAGGGGATTCCTGACTTCGCATGGTACACCCATCTTGCACGGAGATCTGGTCTCCGCCCTGATCGAAGCCGTCCTCCTTCCCAAACGACTTGCAGTCATCAAATGCCAGGCACACAAGAAGGTGACGGATATCATTGGACAGGGAAATGCACTACCCGACATCGCTGCTCGAACCACAGCTGAGAATAGGACGACGACACGCATGTACGTGACTAGGTCACAAGCAGAGAAATGGACAGACGCTAGGGACACTATTAGGGACATTCAAATGGCTAGCTCACAACATGAATTGACTGAATGGGCACGAGTGGGACTGAAGGATGATGAAGGCTGCTGGCGGACACGAGACTCGAACAAATGGTTACTACCCGATTCATACTTGATTCCCATTCCGACTATGGCACACTCCCCTGCTCACATAGGACCAGCCCCCATGACCGAACTTGTCTCCAAAGTCTGGCACAATGATAAAATCGCAGACTCCGCCAAACGACTGGTCCAGCAATGTTTGATATGCCTACAACACAACCCTGGGAAAGGAACTGTAGTACCCTGGGGAGGGTTTGGTGTTCCCAATCACCCATTTTAAGTCCTGCAGATGGACTACATCCAGCTAGATAGATGCCAAGGCCTGAAGTACGTACTAGTTGTGGTGTGCGCATTTAGCAAATGGGTGGAAGCCTATCAAACCCGTGACAACACTGCCATGGCTACCGCAAAGATACTATTAAAGGAATTCTTCCCTCGTTACGGCCTCTGTCGAATTTTGTGGAGCGACAATGGCCCCCACTTCGTAGCCGAAGTTATCCAACTCATCTTGAAGGGGTTGGGTGTAAAACAAAAGTTCCACGCAGTCTTCCATCCCCAATCTGCTGGACTGGTTGAACGACATAATGCCACATTGAAACTCAAATTGGCCAAAATAGTGGCTACCACAGGACTGACATGGCCAGACGCACTCCCACTGGCATTGCTCTCAATGCGTTCTACCCCCACCAAACACCACTTGACACCTTACGAGGTTGTATTTGGCCAGCCTATGAATATCTGGTCGGCCTATGAATATCTGGTCTGCACCAAAACCGACATCCATTCATGACGTCCCGGACGTCCTAATGTCTGATTACTTATGCCAGTTGACTAAAACCCTGTCTGTTATCCACCAACAGGTGCTGCATGCCATCCCTGATGCTTCCAGGGGTCCCGGACACACCATCCAACCTGGGGATTTCGTTCTAATCCGGAATTTCCAGCGTGCTAAGAGTTTGGAACCCCGGTGGACGGGCCCCTGGCAAGTCCTCATCACCACCCGAACAGCACTTCGAGTGGAGGGAAAACGCAACTGGGTACATGCGCACCACTGCAAGCGGATCTCCTCGACTCTGACGACAATCGAAGACGTGGCCGCCCAGGAAGAGCTCCTGAACAAAGACCGACCATCACTGAACTGCTATCCAGACACAGAGACACTCGAACTGGCGAAGATTCCCGATCCCACTGTGCCATCCAGAGAAGGGTATAACCTGCGACGAAAGGAGGGAGCTTCGGCTAAGCAGACCACTGATTAAGTCATAATTCTCAGAACGGTGGCCTAACACTTCTAAGGCTGTCAGGAGAGAAAGTCTGACGAAGTTGTGGTTCTGCCCACTACCGAGCACCTTGAAGATGATGGAAGCGCCCGTTACGAAGATGATGGAAGCAAGCGGACATCCGAAGACCCACTACAGGAACCCGAAAACTGACAGGTTGCACAGCTCAAAGACTATTGCTCTTCTTATCACTCTTCCCTTTTGCCTCCTCCTCATGACTACCTTCTGGATCATGGAAGAGAACGCACCGGCCCATAAGACATTTCTAACGACTGCACAGCCTACCACCATGAAAGAACACTACCTGGTCTCTCTTTCACCTCAAATCCAAGAAAGGCGTAAGGAGTTCTGGAACAACTCCTTCGTACAATTGTTGCACCAACACAACCATGCTGCAAATGCCACGAGTTGCTGGATCTGTGGGTTGATACCGCATGCCACCGGACATTCCATCCCCTTCATCCCTTCACCTTTCTCTGTTCATGGCTCCTGCCTTGCTTGGCTGATCCTCTTGCAAGAGAGCTACAGAGACAATGCCACTTCCAGCAGAACTATGGCCCATTTCTTTCATGAGGTCTGGCAGAACAAAACTAAGAAAAATACTGCACCCTTCTGCCCACGGACCTTCAATGATTCTATCCATATGGACATCCCCGTCAATGAACGGATTGAAATGCAGGTATTTAACAATCCGACCAGACCCACTTTCTCCTACCTCCGTAAACGAACAGCTGCCACCCTGACTGTGGCCCTATCTGTCATCAACGTCACAGGCCTTATGTGTATCGAAGGGCTTGGGACACAGCTGGTAGGCCGCAGCACTTGCCACATCAGCCGAACCTTGGACTCCATCGATCCACCCTCTTTCGTCTCCTCACCGAACATGTACTTTGTTTGTGGTACAAAGGCCTACACCTGGCTCCCCAAAGGCTGGGGGGCGCCTGTTATATTGCCTTCGTCCTTCCTCCGACCTATGTGGCTCCAGCGAACCATCACAGACACAAACGAGCCAAGGACATTGAACAAGCCGACTCTACTGGAGCACAGTTCCTCGATGCAATAAAGGGACTTGTTCCACTCTGGGGCCTGATGGCGAACAGCCGCGCCATCCGACATTTGACCCAGGCAGTTGAAACAACCATGAACATTACAGCTGGCATCCTCACAAATAACACAGCCGAGCTTCAAGCGGTCCGCTTGGTGGCTCTTCAGAACCGCCTAGTTCTAGATGTGGTTCTAGCAGATCGTGGAGGAGCATGCCGCATCATTGGGTCCAGCTGCTGCACCTACGTACCGGACAATTCACCCTCAGTGTACAAAGCCATCGAACATCTCCACAGACTTTCCTCCGAGGTTCATCAGGGACAAGAAGAATGGTCGCTTGGGAGTTGGTTCTGGAGTGCAATAAAAGACTGGGGGTGGAGGTTGTTTATGATTATCCTGATACCGATCATTGTAATTTGTGGTTTTTGCCTAGGCGTCCAATGTCTGCCACCTTTGTGTTCTATTATTGCAAATTGCATCTGCCGCAAGACTCTGGACTTTGAAGCCGAACGCATGAAAGCCTTGTATGATGTAGAAATCCGCAATATCATGGGGATTGACGTGAATTAAACAAGCTGGCTAGACATGTTGAAAAGGGAGGACTGTTAAAATCTAGATTGCGGCATCAACAATATCAGCGCCACCTTGTCCCTTTTCCAACTTATGTGTGCGCGTAAGCAGCAGCCATTTTGTGTGCCATGGCCTCTCTGCCCACTGCCGATAGCCAGCGCGTCTCTCTCCCTCTCTGACCCCGCAAGCATCCCCCGCGCGCTGACAGCCCACGTTCTCACATGCTTGGGCCATAAACCACCCCTTCAGCATGGCCCTGCCTCGGAGCCACATCCCGTACCCGGCTAACACCTCCCTCCGTCCCTTTGATGATCACACATCCTTTGATGAACCCCTTCCTCTGTGCCCGATTGTCCGGCCCGATCCCAGGCCATCACCTAGCCCTGCGGTTGCAGTTTATTGCCCCTTACAGTAGGAAGCTGTCCCTCTTCGAAGAATCTATGACTGATCAAAGCCCCCGCCCCATGAGATCCGATTAGCCGCCCACATTCCGGGAACCGACGGAATGTCCTGGTGTGCGATAGTCATCACCTACTGTGACCAGGGTGGGGACTTTTACTGTAAATATGTGTGGGAACAGGCCCGAAGTGAGGATTCCGAGGATGTCTTTCCGTACATCAAAGTATTGACAAAAATGGGTTTCATGTAATAAAGCAATAAACCCGTGTATAAGAGGCCAGGCCTCAAGGATGCATTTAGAGCACCTCGAGAAGATACCCTGTTGTCTGATTTGACGTGTTCTGCTCCGTCGGAATAAACTCATGTTTCCTGTCTTCCAGTCTCCAGCACCTGCCTCTTTATTTGGTAAACCTTGAGTTGGGTGAGAGGCGGCTAACGCCGGGCAAACCTTGAAAAGGGGTAATCGACCTGATCTGCCTGACCCTTTTTCTACACGAGTCTTAAATAACCCGGTTCTTCAGTTTGGAACCGAGGATGAGGACCTCCGTCTTGTCCGAGTTCAGCTTCAGACTGGTGGTCTTCATTCAGTCAGCGACAGCCTTCAATCCTTCGTGGAGTTTGGCTTTGGCAGTGATGGGGTCCTTGGTGAGGGAGAGGATCAGCTGAGTGTCGTCGTGTACTAGATTATGGTGCTGTCGGGCTACGTGTGCAAGCAGGGCCATGTAAACAGAATGCTGGACCCTACCCAGTCAGGGTTCCACATTCAACCACAGCACCGAGACTGCCCTCATCGCTGCGGCAGAGAGGTCCAGGAGGATGAGTGCTGCGCACTCGCCTTTTGTCCAGCAGGGTCCTGATGTCGTCTGTGGCAGCGATGAGGGCAGTCTCGGTGCTGTGGTTGAATGTGGAACCCTGACTGGGAAGGGTCCAGCATTCTGTTTTCTTCGAGGTATCGGGTTAGCTGTCTGTTGACGGTTTTCTCGATGACCTTGGCCGAGAAGGGGAGCAGAGAGATGGGCCGGAAGTTCTTGAGGTCTCTTGGGTCTGCCTTAGGTTTTTTGAGTAGGGCGTTGATCTCGGCGTGTTACCAGATCTCTGGGAAGGTCGCTGTCTCAAGGGAGAGATTGATGATGTTGCGTAGGTGGGGTGCGATGGAGCTGCTTGCTCTGTTGAAGACGTGGTGCGGGAATGGGTCTGACAGAGAGCCGAAGTGGATTGTGCGCAAGGTCTTGATGGTGTACTCGATGCTCGCGCTGGGCCAGGCTAGCAAGGGGTCGTGGTCGATGGTGTGCGGAGGGTCTGTTGTGTTGCTGTCAGTTAGGGCTGTCTGGGTGTTGAAGCTGTCGTGGATGTCTGCTATCTTGCGGTGGAAGAAAGTGGCGAGGGAGTCACACAGGGCTTGCAATGGTGGGATGTCGTTAGTGTTGGAGCTGGGGTTGGAGAGTTCCTTCACGATGTTGAAGAGCTCCTTGCTATTGTGAGCATTGTTGTCAAGGCGGTCTTTGAAGGAGGTCCTCTTGGCCACCCTGATGAGGTGGTGGTGGTTGCGGATGACGTCCTTGTGTGCTGCGTGGCTGCACGGAGTTTGTTCACTGTGCCATTTCTTCTCTAGTTTTCAGCAAGCTTGCTTGGAGGCTAGGAGTTCTGGGGTGAACCAGCTGGCCCTCTTGCTGGTGTCTCTGTGGGGGGGTTTCTTCAGCGGGGTGAGGGTGGTGGTGCAGACCTCGATCCAGCGTCTGAGGCTGTGGGCAGCGTCGTCTGTGTTGGAGGGTTCGGTGGGTGGGCTGAGAGCGAAGGTTTGCCTGTAGTTGGTCTTCGGTGATTTTGCTCCAGCAGCGGCGGGGATCTGTTGGGTGCAGTGGTGTGTGGTGGGTTTCTGGAAAGCAAAGTGGATGCAGCGGTGGTTGGTCCAGAGGAGTTTAGTGGTGTGACTGATGGAGACGTGCAGGCTTGAGGAGAAGACGGGGTTGAGCGTGGGGCCGGAGGAGTGGGTGGGCATTGTGACGAGTTGCTTCAGTCCGTTTTGGAGAGGTTATCGATCAGGGTTGTGGAGTCGTTGTCGTTGTTCTCAAGGTGAAAGTTCAGGTCTCCGAGGAGGATGTAGTCGGTGGAGATCAGAGCGTGAGTGCTGAGAAAGTCGGCGATGGAGTCGCTGAACTGGGGGCAGGGTCCGGGGGGTCGGTAGACGAAGGTGCCTCTGAGGATGGAGTTAAGGTCTGTTGGGATCTGGCAATGCATGTGTTCAGCGGTGCTGAGTGAGTCGTCGGTGCTAGTCGAGACCCTGATGCTGTTCTTGTGGACCATGGCGATTCCTCCTCCGACTACGTTGGTGCGGTCTCTGCGTGTTATCTTGTAGCCGTCTGGGATGGCTATGGTGATTCGGGTTAGGGGGAGTCATTAAACCAGGTCTCTGTCAGGAAGTCGACGTCCGGGGATGTTGTGTCGAGCAGGTCCCAGAGCTTTACGGCATGCTTGCGTGCGGAGCGGGTGTTCAGTAGTATGCATCAAAGGTGGTTGGGGTCTTTCTTGGCGGGTGGTTCATCAGCTCTGAGGCTGGTGTAGCAGCAGTTCCGGCAGGTGAAGGGGCCCTGTGTGCTTTTCTGGGCGGCCTTGAAGCAGGTGAGGCTCCATCCGGAGTTGAGAGCGTGCAGAGTGCGGACGTCGTAGTGGCGGCAGTCGACGTGACGGGTGCGGGAGCTAGGGGTTCTGGTGCTGGGTGCGGTCCAGGCACAGACGGGCTTGCCTTAGGCGCACCTTTGGCACTCCAGCAGCCGGCATATATGGGGAGGTGGGAGGGAGGAGCAGGCCGGAGGCGGTGAATGGGCAGTGGGCAGTCAAGGGGGCGGGGCCACAGGGGGCGCAGGGGCGAGTGCGGTGAGGGACAACAAAGGTAACAGAAGGAAAAAGGGGCACAGAAACGAGGGAAAAACGAGTGGCACAGAGGGCAGAAGCGCACAAAAAAACGAGTGGAAGAGGGCAGATGGGCACAAAAACAAGTGGGACAGAAGGCAAAAGGGGCACAAAAATTAGGGAAAAACGAGTGTCACAGAGGGCAGAAGGGCATCAAAAAAAAAATGGAACAGAGGGCAGAAGGACACAAAAAACAAGTGGAACAGAAGGCAGAAGGGCACAAAAAACGAGGGAAAAACGAGTGGCACAGAGGGAAGAAGGGCACAAAAAAACGAGTGGAACAGAGAGCAGAAAGGCACAAAAAACGAGTGGAACAGAAGGCAAAAGAGGCACAAAAACAAGGGGAAAACGAGTGGCGCAGACGGGCACAAAAACAAGTGGAACAGAATGCAAAAGGGGCACAAAAACGAGGGAAAAACGAGTGGCACAGAAATACCGGAAAAACGAGTGGCACAGAGGCAAAATAGAGAATACAGAAATACAGGGGCAGCTAAGAACAGAAGGCAGAACGGGCAGAGAGGCACGGGTGCAGCAAGGGGAACAGAAGGGAAAATCAGGCAGGGACACAGGAGCAGCGAGGGTTACAGAAGGAAAGACCGGGCAGAGAGAGCATGGGGACAGCGAGGTGAACAGAGGGAAGAAAAAGGGGTAAGGACCACGTACAGGCAGTGGGGGAAGACAGACAACAGCAGTCACAGACACAACAATGAAAATACAGGCAATACAATAAAATCAATAAAGCGGAGGATGAATAAACCTACCTAGGGCCTACCACTGGCCACCAGGGATGAGGCGCAGGTGGTAGCGTGCGGGTGGAAGAGGGCTTCGAACTTCCTCAGCAGCGGCAGCTGGGGCAGGGACACACAGGCGGTGCTGTGCGGGTAGACTGCACCGCTACCCTGCCGGAGGACACTACAACTATGACCATAGACCGGTGGAGTGACAAGGGGTGCACTACACTGAAAAACAGTACTTTCACTACCCACAGATTTCCACCACGGCCAGAGAAATATTGCCCATGTTCCTTGAGGCCCCGGAACCCACGCCAACACTGGTCGTGTTGTTCTACATGGCAGGTGGCGGTGCTTATCACACACTTATATCAAACGCGCCCTACAGACTGATAGGCCGTTGACTCCCTTGGAGAGTGAAGAAGCCTGGCAACAGTTTAGGGATGATCCTATTACAGCAAAGGAGTGGGCCAGCGTGCACAGGGGAGTGTGGTGTAGAGCTGAAGCTCACTTTGTGATTCATGTGGCGAGGAAGACTTATTGATAGACGTCAATCCCAAGCCCCGCCCCCTGCATACATTATGCTTATGAAGTTAACGGAATGTGTCTAACTAATTACTTACACTTACGCATTTACGTTCATGTTCTCATTATGCAGTTATTCACTTATGCGTGTGATATTGTTTGCAGTGTTCTTAGCTTAGCATGTGTGCCACCATTTTGGATTATTCTCTTTACGTGCAAAGTGTACTTGCTCATTCCCCCTCCCGTAGGAATAGGAGTAATTCCTCGTGTCAGCATATATGCATTTCTTGGTTTACTGTAACTGAAACTCCTGCTAGCGAAACTCCTTATCAGGCCGTTCTCATGCGCTGGGGATGTAGCGGCCTGGCTCTGTGTCCTTGGGAGATGATAACAAGTGTTGCTATTGCAGGTGCAGATGCCTCTTGTATGAGGCCATTGTCCACACCTCTGGTGGACCAGTACTTTTCCATTATGGGCGTGTTTTACTCTGCTTTCTCGTAATATAATGTATCACCATGATGATGTGAGTTAGTCCTTCTCGGCGCACTCTTAGGGGTGAGGTCGATATAGGGCCCTCTCATATGGGAGTTTGTGGCCTAATAAACTTGTATTGTTTATTCTTCTCCACTGTCCGGCTGACTTATTTTGGGTAACTATAGGTGAGTGAGGTAAGTCACTCAGGTGGATTTGGGCCACGCTTATCAGATGGCGCCCGAACAGGGACTCCGCGATTAGGATCTTTCTCACCCGTAAGTGGGTAGCAGAAGGCCAGAGACCCCCTGGTCGGCACGGTGGGTCCGGGTACCCACTTTGATGCCGAGCTTGGTTCTCGCAGCGCTGCCCCACCCTGCTGATTGGAGGAGGTCTTGGTCCGTGATCCTACGCCGGAGTCCGGAAGGCGGAACCTTGGAGCTGACCGTGTTGGTCCAGCCAGCCGGAAGTGGAGAACGGTAGAAGTCGGGACCGCGCACGGAAGGTAAGTGGTCCGACTGGTGATTGAGGGGCCGGAGTGCTCCGTGAGACCGGTGTGTCTCTGGTGATTGGAGGAGCCGGTGTGCTTCTGGGGCTAGTGTGCTCCGGGAAACTCAGGGCGTGGATAACGCTCTGACAGACTTGATGGAGATTGGGGAACGAGGGTTTGTGAAAAATCCGACTGGATAGTACTGCGGGTTGGTGAGTGGCTTGCTGCGCGAGGATTTTGGGCTCGCCCGAACACCTAATGTGGTGATTTACGGGAGAGTGCCGGGTCCCGCGTGGTGTGGCACCTGCCGATTTGTAGTGCTGCCCGGGAAACGGATTGGTTTCCCAGTCTCAGAACAGCGAGTGTAGGCTGTTCAGTCTGCGGTAGTGTCCAGGTTTCCCAGGACTTGGTCGACGGGCCTTGTCCCATTTGGTAACACGTGTTTTAGTACGGATTATGTTTGATTAATATATGCATATGATATTGTGAATTTTTCCTGTGTTATTGTGTGTTGTAGGATTACAAAATGCCGTGCTTTAGTAAATTGCGGTGTTTCGGGTGTTGTGATGAGGTTTCAGATGTGAGATTGGCTAAGAGCCAACCTGCCCCTCAGGAAGGTTCTCCAAATTTCGACATGTACGTCAAACACGGCTTGCCTCCTATTTTGTTTTCCTCTTTATGGCATAAGTATACAATGGATAATGTGGATTTGCAGTGGCCCCTATTGGGTTCTTTCGATGCAGAAAAATTAGACTATTTACAAGACAAGTTATTTGCTAGACGCAGCCGCCAGAGTATGTTTGATTCTTTGCGAATGTGGCAGAAGGAGGTACGGGAACGGCAGATAAGGGAAGAGAAGGTTGCTCAGAAAAGATCGGCTCAGACTATGGCGCAAAAGGCGAGAGAACACACTAAGAAAGAGAATGAACTGCGGATTGAGCGTGCAGATAGGCGTTTTCGGTTGTTGGAAAATAAGTGCTATGTGGTAAAGGAAGAGGACGTAGACGAGATGGAAGATATTTTGAGCGCTCGACCTCCTCCCCCATATGCACCACAGTCACTGTACCCCGTGCTCGGGGATTTCGCCCCACAGGCGGTGGTTTCAGTTCCCCAAGTCGGTGCCCCTCCCTTGTCCGGTACACCTGCTTCCTCTGCAGGGGGACTTACTTCCCCTTCTACCACGGCACCCTTGCTCCCTTTCTCGGCGGCGAGCCCTGCGTCTGCTGCGCTATCCCCGGTGCTCTCTGCTGGCCCTGCTATCCCCACTGTTTCTGCCAGCGCCACCCCTCAGAGCGCGTTGCGAACACCTGCTAGAGGAGCGGAGGGAGGTCTACTCCATCAGGTACGAAAGTTACTCACACGCGCTACTGTACCCCTAGACGAGAAAACAATGGTAGCTAATCAAGCTTGTCAATGGGCCAGGAATAACATTTATTCATTAGAAGATATTTGGTCTACTATGAAGGATTATGAGCCTTTAATGCAGCAGCACGCTTTGTGGCACATGTCAACGACCCTGATAACGTTATGGGAGCAGGGGTATGGCGGTGAGGCACCGGCGATTCTTCGCGATATTAAGGCTCATGCTTACAGGGCTAATACTGGTGCGGGGGAAGTGCTCCGTAGTCTGAGGTATTTGTTGGAATACAGGAATGAGCTAACGGTAACAGGTGAGACTCACTTCCCGGGGATACATCCAATGCGTGAGGTACACCCTATATTTCACCCTGAGGTATCTGAAATAATAGACCCGACCACCTTGGCAGTAACGAGACCACGTGTAGATGCTCATTTCCAAGAACAATGGGTGTATACGCCCTGGAAAAGGAGCGAGGTATTAGCTCTGAAGGCGCAGTTACCCGACTCTAGAAAAAACCCAACGGCTTATTACAAGGAATTAACAGAGGCAGCATCCTCAACGGTAATGACGTTAGCAGATATTGAACTGTTTTTCGGATTATTGGTCCCCGTGGATGTGTGGAGACAGGTGAAGGGTTCGGAACATAGAGAGGAGTTAGGCGGGACTTGGGCAGAATTTACTGATTGGGATAAGGAACGTAAGCCAGGCGAAAAACCGAAACCTGAGATACTAGCATTACCCGGGCGCATAATTAAATATATGCATTCACTCATTCCTCCTAAAAAGGTAGATTGGGATAAGTTAACAGCTTGCAAACAGAAAAAGGATGAGGCAGTTTCAGATTTCTTTACTCGCTTTGAGGACACGTTTATGGATTTTAGCGGGCAGGATATCTCTCAAGATGGCGGGTTGCGTCTCTTTGTCAATAGATTTGTTACGAATCTACTGCCAGAAATATCAGCCCGACTGCAAGCGTCTGAAAGTACATGGACAACATCTACCCCCTCAGGCATCTTAAGCATGGCCCAGTATTATGAGCATAGAGAGAATGAGAATAAAGACAGGCAGGAAAAGAAGGCGAAAGATTTGAAAACGAAGGTTTTGTTGCAGCAAGTAGCGAAGGGCAGAGGACGGGGAGCCCCGCCCGCTTCAGGTGGTCGAGGAAGTAGTTTCGGGAGGGGAGAGAGAAGAGAGCGTTTGGGACCCAACCAGTGCGCTAACTGCAAACAGGAAGGGCACTGGTGGAAGGATTGTCCACTACTGCGGTCCCAGGCTGGACCTGGTAGGGGACGAGGTCGGGGAGAAGCGCCTAGAGACAATAGGCAGTCTGAGGAGGGTAGGAGACCTGGAGGAAATTATTTTGACGGAGGAAGGGATAGGCAGCATGTTGAAGGAAGGGATAGACAGTTTTACAACGATGCGTACGCCGAGGATGATTTCACTGGATTTTCTTATAACTAGGACAGCGTAGGGCAGAGTGAGGGACCTGTTTCTGTGGATGTTGATCAACGTGGGCCTTATGTAACGGCAGACTTGTCGGGATCTCATCAGAAATTTTTATTGGATACAGGCGCTACGAAAAGTTCTGTAGCACGTTCTCAGGTTCCAGGGGCAGCTCTGTCTGGCAAGACTAATGTTTCAGTGGGGTTTTCTGGTACCCCGGTGATTAGCCCCATCTCTAAGCCATTGACACTTACGATTGGCCCCTTTACTGTTGACTCCCCTTTTCTTTTGACTTCGAATTGTGGTGAGAATTTGCTGGGTTTGGATCTGTTAAAAAGATTGCATGCTACAATTTACTGCTCTCCGGATGGTGTGTACCTTACAATGGGTCCTTCGGTCGCGCATGCGCAGCAATGTTTTTCAAAGGATGAACCCCTCCCAGTTGAATTCAGGGATGTCCCTCCGAGCTTGTGGGCCTGTAGCGATACTGATGTGGGTAAGATGGACATTGCACCGGTGTCCATAAATGTTAAGGTGGGAGCGAAGCTGCCTCGCATACCTCAATATAAGATTTCTAGAGATGGAGAGAGGGCTTTGTTGCAGATTATACAGGATTTGATCGGATCAGGGGTGGTTGAGGAGACAGACTCTAACATTTGTAATAGCCCGATACTCCCGATACTGAAAAGGTCCTCAGGTGCCGAGGGTGAGAATACACCTGATGTCTATCGTTTTGTGATTGATTTACGCCATGTTAATAAAGTGGTTGAGCCTCAGTACCCAGTGGTTTCTGACATTACTACCATTTTGACTATGATACCTCCGTCAGCAAAATATTTTTCAGTATTGGACCTTAAGAATGCGTTCTTCAGTATACCCGTACACCCAGATAGCAGGTACCTCTTCGGATTCTCATTGGCCGGACGCAGTTTTAGATTTACGAGAATTCCTCAAGGTTATACAGAAAGCCCCAGTATTTACAGTCAAGCATTAAAAGCACAGTTAGATGATTTGGAGCTCCCACAGGGCAATGTCTTGTTGCAATATGTGGACGATATTCTCATCGCCTCCGACAATGAGGAGGGATGCCGAGAGTCGACAGTTAAATTGTTATACCATTTGGCTCAGAAGGGACACAAGGTGTCTCTCCCTAAATTCCAATATTGTCGACAGGAGGTTACTTATCTCGGTCACCTCCTATCGAAGGACGGGAGAAGGCTGACACCAGAACGCATCAGGGCAATAACTAACATGGCAGTACCTAACACGCAGCGAGAGGTGCGCGCATTCTTGGGAATAACATCGTACTGTCGTCAGTGGATACCTAATTATGCTTTACTAACGAAACCCCTGCTGTATCTGACCACGAAAGAAGTGTGTGAGCCCCTACCTTGGACACCTGCATGCCAGGAAGCGTTTGAGTTGTTGAAAACTGCTTTGTGTTCTGCACCCGTTTTGGGAACACCCAATTACCAGAAGCCTTTTGTACTCTATGTGCACGAGGCGGAAGGTTGCGCGTTGTCTGTCTTAACACAAGATTTTGGAGGGAAGCAGAGACCATGTGCTTACTTCTCTGCAATGCTCGACAATGTGGCAAGAGCGCTTCCGAGCTGTCTAAGGGCTACAGCGGCTGCTGCAGTTTCGATAAGACAGTCGGCAGGGCTCGTACTGGGTTCAGCTCTTACGGTAATGGTACCACATGCAGTGGACATTTTACTAAACAGAACACAGACGCAGCATTTAACTAGCGCTCGTCTGACAGGATATGAGATGACATTATTTGCCCCACATGTGACGATAAAAAGATGTGCTACCCTGAACCCAGCAACACTGTTGCCCCTCCCTTCGGATGAGGAAACTGGTGAAGTACATGACTGCCTGTTCCGAACGGAGGAGGAAACAAAAGGGAGAGTAGATTTGACGGACAAACCCCTAGATAACCCTGACGGAGAGTTGTATGTTGATGGGTCCTGTTTTAAATTAACGGACGGCACCACAACAGCAGCATATGCAGTGACAACATTACACACAGTGGTGGAGACTTCTAGAGTCCCGTATAACTCAGCTCAGGCCGCAGAGATAATAGCGTTGATGCGTGCATGTGAACTGAGTGAAGGATTGGATGTGAACATTTATACTGACAGCCAATACGCCTTTGGCGTAGCTCATAGTTATGGAAGACTGTGGGCAGAGAGGGGATTTTTAACATCACACGGACAGCGCATCCAACACGGCCCATTGATATTGCGCTTGCTGACGGCTCTAACGCTTCCCAGAAGGCTGGCAGTCATAAAGTGTAGCGCACACAAAGCAGTGGTTGATGATGTGGGACAAGGAAATGCGTTTGCAGATCAGACGGCCAAAGAAACTGCCAGGAACAGACTCCCGCGAATGTTTGTGGCTGGACCGGCTAGATCTGTACCAGACATTAATATGTTTTCAGATACTGTACAGAGTGTGCGAAACATACAGGAGAAAGTGACTGAGGAGGAGCTGAGGGAATGGAAGAATGGAAAGGGACAGCTGGACTCGGATGAGTGTTGGACGGATGTGACTGACAAAAGACGATGGTTGCTCCCAAATGCATATGTCCTTCCAGTGGTGACGATGGCCCACGGACCAGCTCACATAAGCGCTAAAGGAATATGTAAATTATTAGACCCCGTATGGAGTAATAAGAACATTTCCAGGGTGGCCACACGCATGGTACAACAGTGCATGATTTGTCTAAGACACAATCCTGGGAAGGGAACACCTGTCCCTGTGGGTAACTTTGCACCTCCAACATACCCCTTTGAGGTAATACAAATGGATTACATTGAAATGGAAAGAGTGAATAATCTTAAATATGTACTTGTGGTGGTGTGCGCATTCAGTAGATGGGTGGAAGCCTTTCCAACAAAAGACTGTACAGCCATGTCGACAGCTAAAATGTTGATCAAGGAATACTTCAGCAGGTTCGGATTACCTAGGGTGATCTGGAGTGATAACGGTACATCCTTCAATGCAGAACTGATGAAAAATATATGTAAGGGATTGCAAATCTCTCAAAAATTCCACGCAGCCTTACACCCACAGGCGGCGGGTTTAGTTGAAAGATTTAATGTTACATTGAAACTGAAAATGGCCAAGATACAGGAAAGTACTGGGTTGCGTTGGCCAGACGCTCTTCCCCTTGCTCTACTCTCCACACGAGTTACAGTAAATTCCAAGACGGGTGTTTCTCCCCATGAAGTTGTATTCGGCAGGCCAGCAAATGTGTGGGGAGTTCCTAGACCTAAATGTTTCTCAGAGATAGAATATCCTATTTTGACAGACTACTTGTATGCCTTGACTAAAGATCTTCATTCTGTTCACCAGCAGGTAGCAGACACACTGAAGCCGCTGCCTGAGGGGCCCGGTCACGGCATCAACCCAGGGGACTGGGTTGTCGTCAAGAAGTACCAGCGGAAGTCCTGTTTGGAGCCCAGGTGGTCTGAGCCGAGGTTGGTGCTGCTCACCACCCGCACCGCACTTCGAGTGGACGGACGTAAGGCGTGGACGCATGCCTCTCATGTGAAAAAGGTTCCACTGCCTTTACCCTATGATGCCTGGGTAAGAGGTGGCATTGCAGATCACGAAACAGAATCGTTGCCTAAGTATCTCCCTTTCTCTGATGCTGTGTTGATTGGGGAGGAGCACGACGACAAAGCACGAAAGCCAGCCCTGAGTACGAGTAGCAAGGCTTCCATCGGTCACGGTACTCCGGTGACCGAAGCCACCTCTTGTCCGATTGATCCACCAATTCTGTTTTCAGATCACGAAGTGCGAGGGAGCACTCGCTATAACTTGCGGCCCAGGAAAGAGAGGCAAACGAATTGAGCACTGGAAGAAGGGCTGAGATAGGGGCAGGAGTGGACTGAAGTCGATAGGTTAGTGTAGCAATAGGGATGGACTGCTGAAAGGAGCCCTGGTGCACTTCTGAAGACATTGTTGGATGGAACATTAGAGTCAAACGTGGGCCCAAGTTTAGTGCTCCTGAGTCACTACAGTTGTGTGGCTCCGTCGAGGGAATAGGGTTCGCGAAGCTGAAAGCCTGCCTATGAGGCTTTAACGGACATAGGGAGAACAGCCCATCGAAGGGTGAAGAACCCCTCTGGCCGGTTTTGGAGTGTCTGAACTTTTAGTAGTGTCCTTAGTTTTCGGAACTTTTAGGATATCCCTTGCCCCGTTCTTTAGCAGAAATGTACCCTTTTGGTCGTCCAATACCCGATGAGGAACAGCCTTTTGCTGCTCCCCGCAGGCCGGAACCAGATTCACCATGGCGTGCTCTATCACGAAAAAGTAAAATTGTGGTTATTGTGGTGCTCATTATTGTCTTCCTGATCATGCTTGGAATACTGTTTTTCCTAGACAAAGCTTACCCAGTCCACAAGATGGTTCCTACCCCTTCTCCCTTACCAGAGCATAATATGATTACTGTTGATTATGGTGAACAATGTATGAGAAAAGGTTACCGTGATAATGTCTTCATAAAAACGTTACATCATGCACACGCTGTATACAATGTGACAGATTGTTGGGTATGTGGGTTGCTTCCTTCTGCAGCGTATAAGAAGGACAGGTTACTGGCACTGCAACTGACCCCTGTGAATAGCTGCGTGGGCTGGTACACTTTAATTGGTAGGGTAAAGTTTTTTCAGCAGCCGGACTCTCTCACCCCACGACTCCCTGACAGTAGGTCTACATTGACGATGCGGGTTCGCCCTTTGCCTCCCTCATCCCTTGGACGGTTATTTACTGATGGACGTTTTGATCAAACATTCCTAAAGACTTGCTCGAACAAGTTGGACAAGTTTCTGGTACCTAATGACACTGATAAAGTACGAGAGAGTTTTCTACAGTTAAACTCCTCTCTAGCATACCGACACCCTCCCACTACGAACAGTAGTGGTCATTCTTTAGTGCCCCTAGCAGTGGTGGGACCCTCACCTTATTTCTGTATACAGGGTAGAGGTCCGATAAAGGTGGGTGATAGTGTTTGTAATGTGACCACCTCGATTAGGTTGACCCTTAGCCCTTCGCTTGTCACTCCCCCTAATGTCTACTTTGTGTGCGGTGATAACGGGTACCTGTGGTTGCCTGAGGGTTGGGGTGGGACATGCTACCTGGCGTATTTACTTCCTCCTGTTTATGTAGCACCTTCAGATTATCACAAGACACATAGGAGGTTTGACGCGGGGCAAGGACAGCGAAAAAGGAGGGATCTTCAAGTTGATGACGTCGATCAGACAGACACCGCTGGGCAGCAGTTTAACGACTTTTCTAAAGGTCTGTTGCCATTCTGGGGCCCTATTTTTAATAGTAGATCCATTAGACGCCTTTCACGGGTTATGGAAAAGGTAGTGAACACTGAAGCTGATATCGCAGCTAACATGTCACTAGAGATGCAGGCTATGAGATTATTTACGATTCAGAATAGAATGGTTCTTGACGTCATCCTGGCAGATAGGGGTGGAGCTTGCCGCGTCATCGGGACGTCTTGTTGCGTATATATTCCTGACTCCGCCCCGACTGTTAACTTGGCTGTGCAGAAACTTCATAGGTTGGCTGCTGAACTCCATCAAGATAATGGTACCTGGTCCTTACAGACATGGTTGTGGGGTCTTTTCTCTTCCTGGGGTTGGAAAATATTCATGGTCATTATAGGTGTTGTAGGTTTTCTACTGTCATGCTGCCTCTGCGTTTATTGCCTTCCTCCCTGTTGCTCCATGTGTGCCAGCAATTTGAAGAAGTCTACGAAACGATTGAAACAATACCCTGCTGTTGAGCTTACTGATGCGAATTGGCTAATACTGATTCATGATGATGTTATGGTTTAAGTTCCCCTGCCCATAGATTTTGCTGTAAAGGCCCTCCTTTTGGTTAATAAATGGAAACAAACGTGTTAGCCACAGTCCGCTAAAAGGAGGGTCTGATAGACGTCAATCCCAAGCCCCGCCCCCTGCATACATTATGCTTATGAAGTTAGCGGAATGTGTCTAACTAATTACTTACACTTACGCATTTACGTTCATGTTCTCATTATGCAGTTATTCACTTATGCGTGTGATATTGTTTGCAGTGTTCTTAGCTTAGCATGTGTGCCACCATTTTGGATTATTCTCTTTACGTGCAAAGTGTACTTGCTCATTCCCCCTCCCGTAGGAATAGGAGTAATTCCTCGTGTCAGCATATATGCATTTCTTGGTTTACTGTAACTGAAACTCCTGCTAGCGAAACTCCTTATCAGGCCGTTCTCATGCGCTGGGGATGTAGCGGCCTGGCTCTGTGTCCTTGGGAGATGATAACAAGTGTTGCTATTGCAGGTGCAGATGCCTCTTGTATGAGGCCATTGTCCACACCTCTGGTGGACCAGTACTTTTCCATTATGGGCGTGTTTTACTCTGCTTTCTCGTAATATAATGTATCACCATGATGATGTGAGTTAGTCCTTCTCGGCGCACTCTTAGGGGTGAGGTCGATATAGGGCCCTCTCATATGGGAGTTTGTGGCCTAATAAACTTGTATTGTTTATTCTTCTCCACTGTCCGGCTGACTTATTTTGGGTAACTATAGGTGAGTGAGGTAAGTCACTCAGGTGGATTTGGGCCACGCTTATCACTTATGAAGAGGTAATATGCTATTTAAGTTCTTTTAATTTAATATAGACCACCTTGGGAACTCGGGAGCCTGGGTGGAGGACTGCTGACCCCTTAGACCCACGGGGATTGCCGCCTGTCTGCCGCCTGCCTGCCTCATGCTGCCCGCTCCCACTGCCATCTGGGGAAGCGCTGGCCTTTGCGTGAGTGCAGGACAGGGAGACTACAAGCCCCAGCAACCCAGTGAACCACGTGAGGAATCGTAGCGCCAGGAGGCGCTTTAAACTTCCGTCAGCCCTCCCTCGCGGGACGCCGGGCTAAGCCCGGGCAAAGGGCGGGCCCTCTGTGGCCCTCGGAGGCCTGAGGAGGACGGGACGGGCCACCCCCCCTGGCCGTGCAACTAAAAGAGGTAAAAGAACTTGCGTGAAGACATTCCCTGTCTCTGTAGGTGCCTGCTGCTACTTACGCCATGTCTTTTAAGGGGGTCCGGAAAATTCCTACTTTGACAAGGGACAGGGCTAAGGGGACGATGGTCCACTATCTAATCAAGACAACACCACCTACTGTCCAACAACCTATAAGTATAGAGCGAGAACGATTGTCTATTGACTGTTCCAATAGTGATTTCACTCCCCCACAGTCAGCCGCCGCATCACCAAATCTATCTTTTTTGGAGGAACTTAATAGTTTATGCAATTCCAAGTATGCTGCTGTTAAGTCTACATCAGAGCACATTAATGCATCCTTTTGTCCTACAGTCATCACAAGCCCCCAGCCCAGTACATTATCCCCAGCCCATGGAAACCTCCTGGGTATTTCCCTCTATCCACCTGAAACAGGTAACACGAATCCCATAATGTCCCCCCATGACCTTTCTGGTAATAGAAAACGACCAGCGGATAAACAAACAGGCACCCAAGCAAAGCAGAGAAAACTGTCTGCACCCCCAACTCCACCAACCCTGTTGGACCAGCTACAAACTATGATTAACTCTCTGATACACCCTTTAATAGAAAGATTGAACAATCTTGGGGATAGGATTGTGGCAATAGAGGAAATGACCAAGACAAACTCGCTACTCCTAAAAAGTATGGCAGGCCCCAATCATTTACAGCCTTTATGCGACACTGTAATGCCTTTAACAACTCCCCAAAGTAATTTTCATCAACTTCGACAGGCAGTCGCAGGTATGCTAACTCCACCCATCGAGAAAGTTGCCACCAAACTAATAACAACACATAGTTGTTCCTTTGAAACGGGGCTGAACAAAGTAACTATACCACCCAAAGGACCACTTCCCAATACAGGGAAGATGCTACGAAAATCAAATCACATCCATTTACCACCGGAGGCTGCCCCGTTTGTGTGTGTCCTTTCTGGGGTGCCTGAGCTCACAAATGGGAAAACTGAAAGCCAACAGGAGCTAAGAAATAAGGCATTGTTTTGGTTAACAAAGAACAGACCCCTGCCCCCTGACATCAACGGTAGAATACAATGTGTTAGAAGGGTGGGATGATTAGGTCCGCTTCGAAAAGAGAGACCTGGCGATCTGGTGCTGATAAAGTTTGTAAATAGCAATGTTGTCCCATACCTCCAGACTTGGAAACCACAGATAGGAGATGGACCTATACACACCTGGGGACTATCTGACTTTTATCCCAGAGAATCACTCCCCTCCCATACAAGATTAATGAAGAGAGTAACTTTGGGTTGGGCTGAAACGGCCCGGGGTGAGGGGAATTGATATCTAGACTGACTTGATATAATATTGTTATGGTCCCTGACCTCTCTTAAAGATTTTATGTTATAATGTCATATACTGTGATATGAATTGAAATGTAACGGTGTATATATTTTGCAATGTGCTTTTATGATTTTATACCTAAAAATCGAATAAAGCTAACGAACGAACGAGACCACCTTGCTTATCTTTACCTGAAACAACTGCGTACTACATATCCCACTAGAGACCCGGGATGCATGCATTGTAAAAGTGTACCAGTGGATTTTCTACATGTGGTCAGGTGCTGCCCTTATGTTACGCATTATTGAGAGGTGTTGGAGTAACTCCATCGGGCCACGGGCTGATAGATCCTCTTCAGGATAAAGCAATGCCTCTCATGCCTGATACCTGAAAGTAAAAATAGGAAACTCAACAGGAAATTTGTATTGCTCAGTTTACTACTGGCCAATCGGCACATAGGTAGTAGGTGGTTGAGTCCAAAGCACCCCCAGGTGGCAGATAGGCAGCGAAATTTGATTGAATGGGCAGGAGCGGAAGAGGTACATATGAGAAGAGTGCGTCGTGATGAGAGCCTCGCTGACAACCTTCTCACGTGGGGAGCTATGATACAAGACCTGACTGAGCCACATGCCACTTCCTCCCCAAATGTTACAGCTGCTGGGGACCAGGGGAGCTCCCAGACGTCCACGTCCATACAGACACACTAGGGGAGGGGTTAGGCAAGGAAGGGATGGAGAGACTGGGCTATCCACAACGACTATGGACATTCATAGTGGGACACCTAGTTGAGATCAAGAGTCTTCCTGATTGGCATTCTGAGTACATGATGGGGTGATGGGGGTGCGAGGGCGCGGAGGGAAGATGAGGGAGTTTGTTAATTTGTTATCTGTTTCCTTATACAGTCAGATATAATTGTGATAGATATTATCTCCTGCTGAGATAGTAATCTTGGTCTGGTGCACTGTGAAGCTATATCTGTTGAGAAAGGGTAGGTACCCATTGGACTGAAACCTAATTGCCACTAATTCCTGTGCTTGGACTTGAAGGGTATTATAGAGAAATTCTAATGAAAACATTATTAAAAAAAACTAAGCCTTCTCATGTGGCTCAGAAATTGAAACTGTCATATCATGTGGATGCAATATCACCATACGGTGAAAGACTTTGCACTGTGATGAAATGACCCCATTGTCCATTCTTAAAAGCTTCACCAAAGCTTCAATAAATAGGTCAGAAAAAGTAAGGTATCAGGGACAGCCCTGCCTGGTGCCAGTTTTTATGCAATATTCGGGATATGGATCCTTTCACCCAAACGGTAGCTTGGGCAGATGTATACAAATATTGCACAGCCTCATAGCATTCAGTAATATTAAGCATGGGCATAAAATCCGTTCCGCTCGCGGATTTTTCGGATTTTCGGTAAATCCGCAATCCGCGAACTCTTGCGGATGTAGCGAAAATACGCAAATCCGCGCGCTGCGGATTTTTTGCTTGTGTTCGCACTGCTCGTGGTCCGCGGCGCGGGCAGCAACAATCTCGCACTCGCGAAATTACAAAAATTACAATTGGGGAGGGGTGAAGGAAGTGGCCCAGTCTCCAACTTCCTGTTCCTGTCCAGCAAGCTCCTCCCATAGGGGTGGGGTGAAGGAAGTGCCCCAGTCTCCAACTTCCTGATCCTGTCCAGCAAGCTCCTCCCATTGCTTAGTCCATTTCCTGGCCACTTTGAATTCGATCTTGACTGGGAAGGATTACTTTTTGTGGATGCTGCTGGAGATTTGGCTTTGAGGCCTTTTGGATTACTTTTGGATTCGAAATTTGATTTCACAAGTAAGTTGATAAGTTGATGTTGTTTGTTTGTGGTGATTTTTGTGTGTGTTTTTTGACTTTTTGGGGTGGGGTTGGAGGCTGGCTATGTTGGTGGGAGGCCATTTTGAGGCATGGTCCTGCAGGTCCTGGCCATGTGGATGGGGTCAAGCGGCCATTTTGAAGTCAGGCAGTGTGCTTTGTGCCCTAGGCCCACCCAGTCTGCTCTGATTTCTTTCATTATGCCCAGGGGGCCTAGAACTCCTGCGGATTACCCGAAAATCGGATTTAAAAAAAAAATGTTGCCTGTGTTCGCACTGCTCGCGTCCCGCGCAGCAACAATCTTGCACTCGCGAAATTGTAAAAATTACAATTCTGCACATGAATTGAAAACTACCAGGCTTAGTTATGGGTGCATGCATGATACAACTGTTTTGTTGAATCTTAACATGATTCTGGCCAGGGTATGGATGGCATTGGATTGTGGTGATTTTTGTGTGTTTTACAACTTTTTGGGGTGGTGTTGGGGGCTTGCTATGTGGGTGGGGGCCATTTTATTGCCTGGTCCCGTGTGGGTGGGGGTCTAGGGGCCATTTTTAAGCCAGTTTGTGTGCTTTGTGCCATAGGCCTGCACCCAGTGTGCTGTGATTTTATCATGCCCAGGGGGCCCAGAATCGGTCTGTTCGCGGATTTTGCTGGTTTTTCGCCACGTTCGCGTCGTGAAGCAATAATCTCGCACTTGCGACGTGCAAAAATTGCAATTCTGCACCAGAAAACCACCAGCAGGCAGCATAAACCTTCTGAAACTTGATGGATGCCATTGGATTGTGGTGATTTGATTGGTGTTGTGTTTTTTGACTTTTTGGAGTAGGGGTTGGGGGCTGGCTATGTTGGTGGGGGCCATTTTGAGGCATAGTCCTGGCCATGTGGATGGGGGTTAAGCGGCCATTTTGAAGGCAGGCAGTGAGCTTTGTGCCATAGGCCTGCACCCATTTTGCCTTGCTTTCACCCATTGTGCCCAGGGGGAGTCAGTGGTACATGAAACTATAACCCTCTCTGTGTGTGCTCTCTTGGATCAATGTTAAATTCCTGTTTCCCAAAAATTTAGCAATTCTTAATTTTGAAATTTCCATATTGTGTGGTGTGCACGTGTGTATTCATAAATGCCTACTTGCAAACTATTTATTGAAGCGCTACATATGCAACATATATTTACTGATGTTCCTCTGTCTTCGTTTGCTTTTAGGTGCACAAAGTCAATAACTCCGCATCATCGTTGAGCATCAGTGCCAGGAAGAAGTCCTGCTGCGGCCTGCTGTTCCGACATCTGAAGAAGATGGCTCCAAAAAGAGGTGCCCGTAGCTCCTCTTGCAAGAAAGATGTCTCTACTAAGGAGAAGAAGAAGCAAGTGGCACCACTTACCAAGGAGACTGGTGGCTCGACCACTAAATTTTTGTGGAAAAAACAAAGGCCCACCATGAGTGCTGCACAGGTAGCCTGTTTAGTGGTTCAATCACCAACGACCAGTGATGTTGGCTCATCGCAAGAAAGTAGCAGCACACCATCAACACAGGTTGTAACTCATCTCACAAGTACTATTCAACAACCAAAGCCGCAACAACAACTGCATGGGCTACTAGTACAAGCACAAGTACATGCGCAAGGAGCTGTCCGAGAAGGAGCTGTCCGAGAAGGAGCTGTCCGAGAAGGAGCTGTCCGAGAAGGAGCTGGCCGAGAAGGAGCTGGCCGAGAAGGAGAAGGCCGAGAAGGAGAAGGCCGAGAAGGAGAAGGCCGAGAAGGAGAGGTCCATGGAGAGTTGCAAGTAGAGGTCAGTGAAGAGGCCCATGTAGCGGCGCATGGAGCGGTGCAAGTGCCCACAATGGTTGTTCTTCCAGAAGTAGGGGCACAGGAGGAAATTGACTTTGGAGCCGGGGTATCATGTCAGGAAGACAAAGGCACTCCTCCTGATGATTCAATTTCTCCCAGCTCCCCAGCAAGGAAAAGATCAAGGAGTGTGTGTAGAAGTTCCTCTTCAAGCCCCGCTCCATCAGATGATCTGGATCTAGATTGGCAACCATCTCCGACGTCTGAGAGGGAGGCACACCATGAGCTGCGAAAGGTATCAAATGTTAAAAGGAAGGGCCCCGGAAAGCTCATACTTATGGATCCGAACGTCGGACTTGATGAAGTGGTGTATTCTGATGTTGTTGAACAGGATGACAGCAATGACCTAGTCATCACACACGTCATTCCAGCCACACCGGCCATGCAGCAGACAGACATTTATACCCTATCCCGACGTCATGCTGAGCGTGACCCTGGCGACGTGGCACTGGTAGCACCACCAACGCAGTCAAGTAGTACAACCAGTTCAACAAAACCTACAGCTCCCATATTTTCTCCCCAGAGGGGGACTCCATCCAGCTCGACTCCCTCAAGTAGGGTTGCTGCAATAATTGCACAACCCAGTAGATGTCTGCAAGGCTCATCCACCACTGCTTCATCTGGCATTGGCAGTATCATCTCGTGCGGCAAAACCAGAAGTTTCCAGTCCCCAGTTTGGAACTTTTTTAGTGTCCATGCAAAGTATGATAACATAGCCGTTTGTTGCATTTGTAAGACTAGAGTTAGCCGTGGTAAGACTGGTACCAACTATGGAACCGGAGGCCAGATAGGTCATCTTAAAAGAAGGCACTCTGTCGAATGGTTTGCGCACCTAGCAAACATCAAGGGAAAGCAATCCCAGAGGGCAAGTGGCCAAAATATACCCATACTAGGTGTTTCATCTGAAGATGACGGGGAGGTAGAAGAAGCGTCAGACATTTGTCCGGTTGCACCCAGTACCCCTGGCAGCACCACACCCTCCGGAACACATAGGAGGCACACTGAGAGTCTGGGAGACACACCAATGCGGAAAATGTCAACACTGACCAGAAGTGGGTCGAAGAAGGCATCAGCATCATCCAGTAAATTTGTCCAGCGCACCATTACAAACATGTTCTCCTCAGATGCGCAATTTCAACGCAACCACCCAATTGTACGCCTGTATAACACTAATCTGGCTAAAATGCTAGCGGTGGACCTTCTCCCTTTTTCGTTTGTCGAAGGTGTGGGTTTTCTTGAACTCGTGGCAACACTGGCCCCTAAATGGAAGGTTCCTAGCCGGTTCTATTTTGCCAGGGTTGCTTTTCCAGCACTACATAAAGAGGTGCTTGAGTTGGTTGGGGCAGCTTTGCAGAAGAGTGCTGTTCACACTATACACCTGACAACAGACATGTGGACCAGTTGCCAAGCCCTTGATTACATGTGCATCACTGCACACTGGGTCTCTTTTTCAGGGGTTGCAAAACAGATAAATGCAGGTGGTGACTTGGTCGAGATTTTTAAGGGTGCTCGTAAACATGCAACATTAGCCATGTTTGGCATGGAGAAAACTCATACTGCAGCCAACATTTTGGATGACTTTAACAAAAAGGTCTCGCAATGGCTGCCCCCAAGAAATTGCAAGGTTGGTTATGTATCTACTGATAATGGCAGCAATGTAGTTAAGGCCATGGAGAACGGTTACTATTTCAGAGTGCCGTGTTTGGCGCACTGTATGAACCTTGTCGTGCAAAAGTTCTTGAAAAAAGAACTTGCAGTCGACAAAATACTGACCATCTGCAGAAGAATATGCACACATTTCAACCATTCTTTTAAGGCCCGGAAGGAGCTGAGGCGCCAGCAAAATGTACGTAGAATGCCAGTGAAAGCACTTATCCAGGAGGTGGCAACACGTTGGAACTCAACCTTCTACATGCTTGAGCGTCTGCATGAGCTGTTTCCAGTAGTCAATGAGTATTTCTACAACCTGGGTGGTGATACGACAGAAATGATGCTAGCGGTGGAGCAATGGCAGCTAGTTAAAAGCCTGACAGACATGCTTCGTCCTTTTGAGGTCTTCACGCGTGAAGTCAGCAGGGAGGACTGTTCTTTGAGCAAAGCTATCCCATTGTTGCTGAAGCTCGAGCACCAAGTCAAGGTGGTGTCTTCAGAATTAAAAGATGCTGGAAAGAATGAAGCATATGAGTTGGCGCAGAGATTATTACAACGCCTAGTTAGCAATAAACGGCTTGTAAATATCAAGAAACAACAGCACTACATTTGTGCTACTATTCTGGATCCACGTTACAAAAAGCCATTGTTTGGCAAAGTAATAATTCCTTTTGAAACATCAGATGTTACAGAGTACAAAGGTTGGCTAGCTCAGTCAGCCATTCGTTTTGAAAGAGAGCGAAAGGAAACTGTAGGAGAAGACAGTACTACTAGTGAATCAACAGGCCATCAGGCGTCCCAAAAAAACACTTCTGCATCTGTGCCTGTGGCAGAAGTGAGTGACTTTTCCTCTGAGCCGTTAACCACACCAGCAACCGTATCATCTGCACCAGGCCCAGGCGATATGTCTGAAGCGGATTGGCTAAGTGAGCTAGGGTTTCCTTGTCCCAGAAAGGACACAGAAGTGCAAAGTACAGGAATCCGGGAGAACATTGTTTCAATGGTGCAGGCCTATCTGGATGACTCCACAGCGGTCAATATTACTGAGGACCCATTGGCGTATTGGCATGGGAAAAGAAACATATGGCGAGAGCTCACCAACCTGGCTATCAATTACTTGTCTTGCCCACTCGCAAGCGTGTCTTCAGAACGTGTTTTTAGTTCTGCTGGTGGCATTGTGACTTGCAAAAGGTCCCGCCTCTTGCCCGCAAATGTGGAGCGGCTCACCATGATAAAGATGAACCAGCACTTCATACCACCAGATTACAAAGTACGAGAATGCACGCAGGAAGAAGAGGACACCGACCTACCTGAGGAAAGTTCTCCTCAGTTACCAGAAGTACTACCGACTGAATTTGCAGAGTATGAGGACGAGTTCTGCTTCCCTGACAGCGAGTTTTGAAAATGAGGCAATGAATCATTAACTTTATTTTTCGTCCTTATTCACTTTTATTCCTGTGTGTCTGTCTTTCTTTGTTTAGCAAGTGCTTCATCACATTCACAACAAAACTGTAATCACCCAATCAAACAACAAGCCCATCAGCAGAACTGTCTTGATTTTGATGCCGCAGCATTCCTCAGGTTCACAACAGTTAGTTGACAAGAACTCAGTCCTGGTCGTCTATCCTCATCCTCCAGACTCACCCTATCCATTTCCCGTAATGCTGATGCCTGGATTCTGCACAATGAAGAAACTTACGTTGACGAGTCCCCTAAAGAGGGACTGGAAGTAGTGAGTCCTCATTTAAATACATTTTGCTAAGTGTGACTTTTTTTCCCCGATTTGCTTTTTGGCTGTTTGGGGGGTGTCAAACTTGTTTGCGCTTGGGTTTACGGGTCTTGGCTGGGCCATTGCTGGCAAGGTCTATTAAGGGATGAAATTGGTTAGGCATTTACTTTGGAAAACATTTGACCAATTACACGTGAACGTTTAGGCGTTATTATTGCTCGCTTGCCTGTCTTAGGGGTGCTGTCTGTGGGGCTTCTAGGTTTTTGGGGTCTGTGAGCACCGCTGCCACATTTCTAATGTTGATTGCTTTTGTTTTGCAGAAAATCCACGCCGGGAAACTCCAGTTGGGGCCCTGCTGCAGAACGCTTTAGGACACTGTGAATTCCAGGTGGAGCCAGCCCTCAAACACAAATTACAGGTAAGATAAGCGTTTGGATGGGAGGTAGTATAATGGAGTATTAGGAGAGGCGAGAGAGTGACAGTGGTACTAGTAGTAAAGTCCTAGGACTCTTGAATTAACAAACTCTGTGACAGGCATTTACTTTGGAAAACATTTGGCCAATTACACGTGAACCAACACGATGACAGTGTTCAGTAAAACGAACTTACTGCAAAACCACCACCCACCAGGCTCAAAAGTAGTAAAAAACAGGTATGCTCAGATAAAGTTTGAAAAAGTACATTTTTATATCCCTAACAAAATAAACTCCCGCAAGACCCTCCCTAACCCCAACAAATAAATAGTCCTTCAAAAGTCCCCAAAAACCCCAACTCCCAATTCCCACCCCCCAAAAGTCTCTAAAAAAGGGGCAAGGGACACTCTAGGGATGCATGGTGTTGACTTTGGCCTCCAGGGCATCATGCCTTAGGGCCAGGGCATCGTACTGCTCCCGGAGGGTGGCGTGGTCTAAGCGGAGGCCCTCCAACAAATTTTGATATTCTTTCTATTTCCGGACCTCCGCCTCCAGGTCGGACACTCTGTGGATTGCACGACGCAAGCGAGCCTTTAGAGTACTGTGAGGGGCAGCCTTTGCTGCTCAGCGGTGGCGTCTGCCAGCACGGCTCCGTTTCGCCGGAGCACTGCGCTGACCGGCAGAACGTGGGGTCACGGAAGAGGATGCAGATGTCCCATTCGATGTACTGGACTGCGTGTCCTCCCCCTCCAGTTCCACCAGCCACCGATATTGGGCAACAGTAGCATCCAGCCTCCGTTGCCGGGCCAGTAGAGCCTGCATACTCCTTGTTGGTTTTGATGTTTTAGTATGACCAACTATATGAAGAAAGAAAGACATAATCTGTAACCAATGCTCTTTAAGAATATGATTAACACAAAATGATTCAGCAGGAAGTTGTGTCACAGTACAACTAGCAACTAGGCAGCGCAGTACAAAACTATTCAGGCCAGTATCATGGGCGTTCGCAGGGAGGGGCAAGGGGGGGCGCTTGCCCCCCCCTGGATCGCAGGTCCATCCAGTGCTGGCCCAGTGACAAATTACAATATGGTAATTACAGCAGGCTGGGACCGACAGACAGATAGAGGCAGAGACAGGGACAGAGAGAGAGGAAGACAGAAGGAGAGAGAGAGAGGGAGGGAGCCAGAGGGTGACAGAGGGAGGGTGAGGGAGGGAGACAGAGAGAGAGAGACAGCGAGGTAGAGGGAGACACAGGGAGACAGAAAGAGGGAGACAGAAAGAGGGAGACAGAGAGAGAGAGAGAGAGGGAAACAGAGAGAGGGAGGGAGACAGAGAGAGAGGGAGGGAGACAGAGAGAGAGGGAGGGAGAGAGACAGAGAGAGAGACAGAGAGAGAGAGAAAGAAAAATGTGTGTAATATGTATGCCAGGTCTGGTGGCTCAGTGGACGAAGGCATCCGCTGCAGGGGCATGAGTTCAACCTCATGGTCATAGTTTTTTTTGTTGCTCTAGATCCACCCCCCTCCCCCACTGACCCTGCCCCCTTCGGTGCGGCCCTTGGCCACAAACCACACTGTCAATTTGGCCCGAGAGAAAGTTTGTGAGGACCCATGCTCTATAGCCACATCCTCCTGATTTAGATTGAATTGTTTTTTTCTGGCATTTTTTGTTTTTCCCTCTGTTTTAATGTAGTTGCCAGGTCGTCTGCTGTGGTGCCGCACAAGATTTTTCTCTTCCCCCTATGGGGTTCTTTGTTTATTTAAGCTCTATGTCGTGTTAGATTTTAAAAAAATGTATTTAATACTTGTGCTCAATCATGTCAAGAGTAGGACTCAGGAGATGGTGATGATGTTGCACCCCCCCTCCCCCCCCCCGGAAAAATTTCATAGTATTTACGCAGTTCATCCAGTGACCGTCTACACTCTGTAGATACACATCATATGCTATCTAAGAGTCAGATAGTACCATGATCCAGCTTACCTCTACCCGCCACCACCACTGTCTGCTTCCTCACAGTCTGTTCTTGGGCCACTTGCGTCGCCTCCTCCCCAGAGGTGTCCTCGGAGTTGATCACCACCACCACATCCGAGCTGGCCCCGCCACCAGATGTTCCACCTACAAAGTAGATTTAAGAATGTTAGATTACACCACTCACTAGTATTTGGTCTAGGAATGAAGAAATGTGAAAACAACAGAAAAAGTAATTGACTGTCTACTCCAGTCTAAAGTAAAAATGTCCCTCCTTCCAGGGAAGGCTGTTGTCTTGCTGCACTTTTTTGTCACAATTGATGAATGCTTGCTTAATTTTAACACACACCATTTTTCTCTGAACAGACAGAAGCTGGACTTCTAAGGACAAGAGCAACATCAACTTCAAACCAGGTGAAAGCTCGGCTCGACCACAAGAAATGTGTTCCATTACTCATCAACTCAGCACCAAGCACTTTTCCATTTCAAGCTAACTTTATTTTAATATATGTGTTTACTTTTACTTTTAATAAACCTTTTAAACTTGAATAGACTCTGTGGTTTTTGGTCCTCCAGACTAGAGTGACTGAGCGAAAGGGTTTGCAATTTTTGCAGGAAGGAGTCCGTGCCGCTGACACTACCAGGTTTATACAGTGTGCCAAACACGCCACTCTGAAATATTATTACTCTGGTCTTTGGTGTCCATAGTTCGGTTTGTGGAGAATTGTCCCTGCAACAGTAGTATTATGGATTTTGCTCCTATCTAAACACTATTTCGAAAAAATTAAATTAGGAACGCTTGGACAACAATAGGTCCTCTATATTTAAATGAAAACTTACTGGGGCCAGCAAAGGAGCACTCGCCGCCCTGGCCTGCATCCTCCTCCTTTGGAGCCACAGCATCCTCCTTTTCCGTCCGCTTGCCCCTGGGCGGACCTGACGTACAACATGAAAGAAAGAACAGAAAACATTGATGATTGCTGCTTGTCGATGTCCTTGTCAACCAAATCAAACATTTAGAAAGAACAAGAACCAACTATTTCAGCCAAAAAGAGGGCTACAAAGGAAGGACTGCACCTGAGCCTCTACTCTAGGGGCAGATTTACAAGCCCCTTGCAGCTCTTTTGCTCCGTTCTTGCGTATATTAACAACGTGACGCATATGGGAGATGCATCCCATTCTAAAGCCCTGCGCCATAAGGGAGCGTTCCAGCGCAAGGGAGGGCGTTCCTGCGCAGGAACGCATGCTAAAAGTGGCTATGGGGAATATATAAAATTTCAATCAGTCATTTAGGACAATGATGCGTCACTGAAACCCTGCGCCTGCATGAAGCAGACGTACGGCTTGACGCAGCATTGCTGGAGCTGCGCCATCGTTGCAACGCAACTCCATCAATGAGCCGCCTTTACGGCACCGATGCTGGGTGCACCAGAACAAATGCGTAACGCAAAACTAACCTTGCGTCACGGCAGATGCGCCGCAATTACAATGCGGCAAACCCTGGCGCAAGGGTAGGCAGATGCGTGACGCATCTCGTGACGAAAGAGGGGCGCATCTCTACAGTCGCGTCGCAGGCGCGATGCAACTCTAGCAATGCTCAGGGCTGCCCAATACTCAACATACCGCATCAGTCCTTACGCCTGCTTCAAGCAGGCATAAAAAATTGACGTAGCAGCGTCGCGGAAGTGCCTGCGTTAAATCTTGTAGATTTCACGCAGGCACTTTTGCGAGGCGCACAGCTGCCTGACCGCCACCCCCCCCCCCTGCGTGGGAACGCACCCATTGTGGCGCAGGCCCAGGCCTTAACGTGGCGCATCTCCCTAGATGCATCACGTTGTACATGACTCGCAGGGATGCACCACGTTTACGTCGCTGTGCGTCAGGTAAGGCAGCGTAAACATGGCGCAAGGGGCTTGTAAATCTGCCCCTTTGTGTCTAGCATTACGCAGTTCTGTAAAGTACACTCATACATTACTCAGCCCAATTAAATGAACACAAAATAGAAAACAAATAAGCAGTGGCACCGCCACAGAGAAGGAGAGCAGTGCACCTGAAATGCACAGAAGATTTTGAAATATTAATTTACCTCTCCTATCAATGTAATCGGCAGCATTATTGCTCTTTGTAAAAAAGTTAAAACAAACATTTGCAATATAACACACAGAGCAGGAGAAAAAACAGAGTAGTGAGTGATGAAAAAATTGCTACTACTACTCACCAAGCCCGGGGACCTCCACTCCCAGCAGGTCGAGCAGGTCACGCTCCCGGTCCAGGATATCGGTCCAGCGGTGGGTCACCTGGTTGTAGGTGCACTGGCCCCCGAGATGTCAAACAGGGCCCGGCACACCTGCTCCCACCGCTTCCGTCGCTCCTGGCGGTTGGTGTAGCTACCAGCGATCCTGCCGCCTGCCGCGATGGTCCTGGGGAGGCGGCGCTGTACATAGAAAACGAGTGCGCCCACCTCCTCAGGGCTGAAGATGTCCCTGGGCACCACCATTTCCGCCCTCAAACGGCCACACGGGAGCCGGGCACGGGCTGCGGGGCCCGTCTTGGGCAGCTTCACAGCTGGCTTCACCATGGTCTGGGCAGGTGTTAGCAACAAGGAGACAAAATGAAAAAGAATAAGACTAGGGAAGAAGAAAATAAAAGTTTAAAAAAGTAGTTGAAAAGTAAACAAAAGTAGCCTAAAACACAAAAATATAGACCTAGAAAACTAGAGGGATAGAAAAAAAGTTAAATAGATCAAAAAAATATTAAAACAAGCAAAGGATGGCAGAGATATAGAGAGGATAGAAACACCATGCCCAGACACATAGGAATGAATGAAAAACAAGATGGCGGCCCGATCACGTGCGCGTAAGTAAGTTCGCACGCGATTTCTCTCGCGAACTCGTGCGAACTTGCATTCGCAAGGCGCTCATTCCGCGAGATTACACATAGCGGGCGGAAACGGAAATTCGTCACGCAAACAAAATGGCGGCGCCCATACTCAACCTTGGGGTAACTCGCACGAGTTCGCGGCTTCCACGGTCGATTTCGCACGACGCCGCGCCTCGCGAATAGCGCGAAATTACCGAAAAACGAGTTATGCAAAAGCAAAACCCACGAGCAGGTGCAAAAGTTCGAGCTCATCATTTGTAACCATTTCCCTGTAGTGCTTCCTGAAGGGGCCCTCCAGAATCCGGTTGCCTACTTGCAACTATTGTGTGACCCTGCTCTGACAGTCACAGAATAGTTAGAAGTATGCCATTGCATCCTGTTACATTTTTTTTACATTGCAACAAAAAGGAAAGGGAGCAGACAAGCAGGTGCCAGCCTTCATTAATGTCAGTTGGGGCAGGGCAGGTGTTGTTGTTTGCAAAACTTAAAGCACTTAGCAGGTGTGCTTTGCTTTGCCACAATAATGTACACTCACTGGTCAACCAGAGGGTGCTGCGATGACACCGAGGGTGGCATGGGTGTGCCAGCCAGAGGGTGGCATGGGTGAACCAGAGTGCCAGTGTTGACAGAGGATGGCAGTGCATTGCTTTGCCCCAATAATGTACACTGGTGAACCAGAGGGTGCTGTGATGACACAGAGGGTGACATGGGTGAGCCAGAGGGTGGCATGGGTCAACAAAGAGAGTGCCAGTGGTGACAGAGGGTGGCAGTGATGAAGAAAGCCTTGCAAACAGGCTGGGCACGTAGAAACAACAAGTTCGCAAAACTGGCGACCCGACAAGTAAGTTCGCAATTTGTGAAATTGTACAAAACCCTCGCGAACTTGCAGAAACCCGTGCGAACACACACCCAAAAAAATATCCGCAAAATCCGCAAGAATTCGTGGAATTTGCGGATTTTCTCAATCCGTAAATTCGCGGATTGCGAATCCGCAAAATCCGCCCATGCTTAATGTAATATAGTCACAAAAATAGGCCAATTAACACACTGAAGGCCTTGACAGCATCAAGTATGGACAATGCCAAGGTAGTGTCATGTGGAGTCGCCAGATGTACTACCCAGGCCAATATATGTGTCAGTTCATTAAGAGGTCTACAAGAAATGAACATTTCTGATCGTGGATGTTGCTTTTTCATTGTTAAAGAAATTCAATTTCTGTAATAAAGACACTAATCAACACATGTTCACTGACAATACATTTCTATAGCTATTTCCATTTACTTTGCTACGCTAAAGACATAAGTAAATACATCAACAGAGGATTTGCAAAACAAATGCTCATTATCCCATGACCAGATGCTAATTAGCAGCCTCTCCTTAAAATATGTTAACCCGGTAACTCTTAGCAGGCCACAAAAGCAACAGGCTTTGTGCATTAACTATGAGCAACCCTTGAGTATCTGCAGAATATATCAATCACGCTCGTGGGCTTGCTCTTTCATGAGGATTCTTTTGTGACAAATGTCTATGTTATGTTCATGTTCAGGAGTAATTTTAACCACCTGGGCTTGAAATCTTCCGTCAGCCTCCTGATTAGAAACTGTTAAATCCGGGCTACTGAAACGTTGGCTGTTGCTCTGTGATGCTTACGTAACTTGGCTGGAATACGAGTACAATTCAACATGAAAGAAGTTCAATTCCTGTACCAGCACCAGGGATATGCACTTTTACTGATCTTGTGACCAGCAATATTGATTGCTTTCTACAGGTTCTCACAAAGTGGATTTATGGACTATTTGTGCTAATTTCCAGAAATGAAATTAACATTTATTACAAGAATAATAGAATCCGAGAAGGATGTTATCTAATATGTTTTTCTCTTGCTTCTTCAAATATATCATAGATTTTTAGTTTTACGAGATTTGAGTTTAAAAGCCTAATGTATTCGCTATTGTGAATGCTTCGACACAATATTGTTTTGTTTTGTCATCAGAGGTGTGGGAACCGTCCTTACAGTTCACCAGAGCTTGGGAGTGTATAACTTCCCAAGTGACAGGGGAGTTAGTGGTTTAGAATCATTAATATCACATGTAACTTTAGAAAGTGAGAGACACTTGAGATAAGGGCAAGTGTTGGGGTAATTTAACCACTGTTGCACTTTTTGAAATTGATCCGTGCCCAGGAAAAACTACGGACACTGGATATGAGCCGTCCATGAGCATTTCAATATAATTTAAAATCAATTTGTAGCCATGCTCTTTCATGAAGCATTCTTTTATGATCTGTGCCTGTCTCTTGTGAACGGTCAATCACTCTTGGCATGACTCAGTGACAATAAAAACATGTCTAGGAGGACTCACAAACAGCGGCGGTGTCGCCCCACTGCCTGGCTCGGAGCCAGCAAATGAAAAATAAAACAATGTTTTGCATTGTGTTATATTGCATTTGCCGGCTCTTAGCCATAGCTGTAGGGAGGGGCGGGGCCAAGGCATAGGAGATGGGAGGAGGAGTGCTACATATTCTCCCTAAGTGCTCATGTGTGTTTTGGCCGGCCATCTCAGGCCGGCCAAAGCACACATGCGCACTTAAGTTTCTCCAGCCCGGCTGCATTAAGAGGCTCAGACAGAAAAATGATGGCAGTGGTTAATCAAGGTAGCCAGCACCTCCGTTGTGTTTGCATATAAGTTAAATAGTCCCTGTCTTCTTTCAAGGCGTGCTCTATATCTTTGTACCGTGCCACCCACAGTACTACACAATATACTCAGAATCCTCCATATATATATAGATACAATATAAAACATAGATAGAGCACAGCACAAACATGTATCCAACTGACTATCCACAGTCAGCAGAAGTATTTAATACACAAAAGAACACAAACACTTTGTCCAGCAAGCGATCTTCACCACAGATGTTAGATTGTTTACAACATTGGTACAGCCACATCCGACAGGTGTTTCGTCGCCATTCGCGACTTTTTCAAGGCTGTTAAACAAGATGATACAGTGTAATTTCAATAATTTTGTTCTATTGGAAAGAGCTGCACAACAACATATTGTACCTTTTTTCTCCATTATGCTCGTTATAAAAGTTCCTCTCCCTTGTGCATTGTGAACATACAAAAATAAAAGGCGGGAGCGTGTGTGTAAGCTTATAAAACACCCCTGTGTGGAAAACTCAGAGAAGTGTTGTCTCAATTGACATGCACATTAGCGATGTAAATAACGCAAAGTTATTAGAAAAGAGAGGAAAGAACCGGTAACAATACTTTGTACCCGTGTTAAAAGTTTCTAAAGAAGATAATATTATGAATTGTAAATACCTCCTGAACCAAGTGGAATTTTCACTTGAGAATCACATCTATTCAAAGTAATAAAGTTCACGCGGGATCCGGATAACAATTGTCCAGATCACTACTATGGTTTCCAAATTGTAGACTGGTACTGAAAACAACACATATGTGTATCAGCTTTCCTTAAAATATAAAACTGTACTCAACAATTAAAAGTTAAAAGTTAAAAAAGTGATGTTGGCCAAGACTTCAAAAAATCTATGTAATATCCTACACATCTATGAGCTTAATCAAGCTCCTCTAGATGACATATATCTGATGTTTCATGCCCTCTATATTTGTTCCATAAACCTTAGGCATCCGACTTTTAAGTCAGTATCCTTGCTCTATGTGCGTGAGCCATATACTAAAAAGTTTACAGGTGAACAATAAACAACTGTAACCAGTTTGCATGTTTCAGCGACTGCGGATGTTGGTGTCTCAGGGAAGGCCTAACAGCTCCTCCACTCTTTTATGCACGACAGAACTAATGTAGTCAGCTACAGCGAGTTTTCGGCACTCCGCCCCTAATGTGGTCTGCCTCTTGGTGGCCTGAAACCTGCGGCCCTCTTCCTGTTCCAGTGACAACTGCCAAAAACTTAGGAGTCATCTTTGACAAGGGGTTGTCTTTCGATGCCCTTGTGAACCGCATGATTAGCACCTGTTCTCATATTCTTAAAATGCTTAAGAAAGTGCTGCCTTACATTCCCACAGATCGTCATCGGCCCACTATCATTGCCCTAGTCACCTCTCGGCTTGACTATTGCAATGCTTTATACCTCAATGTCCGTACAGGTTCACTGAACAAGCTGCAGGTTGCACAAAACGCTGCGGCAAGACTCATACTGAACATTCCCAAACACCACTCCATTAGAAAAGGAATCTGTAACTTACATTGGCTTCCGATTAGGAAGCCCATCACCTTTAAGGCTCTGAATTTGGTGTACAAGGCCATGCATGGTACTAAATCATCTCACCTTGCAACCTTATTCCACTGGTACACCCCCGGCAGAACCTTGAGGTCCTTCATCCAAAAGAAGCTTGTCTCGCCTAGATTTCGCCGCTCCAGGTGGGGGGTCGCTTATTTTCTGTAGCGGCCGCCAAACTTTGGAACACTATGCCTCTTTTTATCACCACGGCAAACTCACTCGCCTCCTTCAAGAAGATATTAAAGACCTGGCTTTTCGCCTCGTAGCTGGTGACTGTGTTTCCCCATCGTCCGCCTAGCGCCTTGATACCTTCCTAGTTTAACGCGCTCTACAAATTTCTATCCTATCCTATCCTATCCTTGTAGCATCCATAATATTCTTAGCACATTTATATTTCTCATTGACACTGCACACAGCGAAATGCGCACTATTGCTTTGTGATGGGTTACTGTTCTCTAAGAACTCAGGAGACCTTTAGTTACTTTTCAAGCCTCTTCTTGCTTGCTTGCTGTAGACAAACCTGACTAACCACACATTAGGTAAGCTTAGGGTACAATGTAGGGCCAAGTGGCTACCTGCTGCTAATAGAATGAGGAAAGCAGAAATGTTTGGCTCACTTAAGGCCTGGGCAGAGTCAGCTCCAGGGAATGACGGGGAGGGGAGGAGGACCCCTCCAATGAACTACAGGAGGAGGAGGAGGAGGATGATGTTGACAACCTGTCCATTACTTCTAGTACTAGGTTCAGACTTCCAGTTAGTGGGAAGAGGGGAGGTTCCCCCACAGAGGAACCAAAGCTGTCCCTTGCAGAGAGACAGTGAAAGGCTCAGTTAGATTCTATAGCTCTGGAAGAGAAGAAGTTGGACCTAACTTGTGAGAAGTGGGAAGAGGAGAAAGCAAGAAAGAATGGTGGCAGTAAAAATGAAGATGATGAGAAATCCAGGGATGGTGGGCTAGATGCCAGGCTTCCCAAGGGGATAGTTCCCAAGTATGTAGAGGGAGAACGACATTGACCAATGACTGAATGCATTAGAAAGGGCCCTTAGGATGAGAAGGGCCCTCTGTAAATACTGGGATTCATTCCTGTGGATGTTGATTCTAGTAGCTGGGAGGGATGGGCTCCAGACCCTAAAGAGGGATGAGGCAGAATCCTACTACCACATGAGAAAATGTCTAATCAGGAAATGTGGTCTCATCCCAGAGCATCCCAGGTGAGTACTTATGAGGGGCAGTACAATTCATTCCTTAAAGAGCACATCCTGTGTCATTGTGTACAAGAGAAGTTACACCAGTATCCAGAGGAGTCTAAGCTGTCTGGTCCCAGAAAACTGGGGGAGACAGCTCATTAGTGGATAGGAACCAGAGTTTCAAATCAACACCAGGGGAGTGATCAGAAGTAAGGTTCACAGGTTCCCCCCAGGGAAAAGATTATAAAAATCAAGTCATCTAAAGATCCACAAACACCTGCACAGGGGCAAGAGACCATGAGCCAATCCACTTTCAAGGGGAGGGGGTATCAAGGGAGGTCCCTTGACCCTGCAGAGGCAATAAAGTTCCTTGACCTTATGAAGACAGGGAAGTGTTATGACAGTTTCTGCCAGGACACAAGAGAGGAGATACTCTCTACACAAAGAAGCCTCCCACTGGTGGGCAGTCTCAGGGGATTGTCAGTGTGGGTGTGAGGGTAGAGATTGTCCCAGAGATGGGGAAGGGGGTCACAGAGTTAACCTTAGTGTCCTTGGGTGAGGTGGAAATTGCAACCCTGCCACCTCGCCTCCCAGTATGGCGAGGTACAGGTAGAGGCCTAAAATCAAATGTAATGTAATGTAATGTTGGCTTCTTATATAGCGCACTAACCACCCCAAAGGGTCTCAAGGCGCTTGCTTTGGGAACCCGTCCTGTTTTTTCCCAGTGTGATAGCCCCTACTGGGCACCCCCAAGGTGAAAGCCAGGCATCCCGCTGCAGGGGGCCGTAGTGGAGATTGAGCAAGCTATTGCCCAGAGTTGCAGAGTGTGAGCCCCTGATTTGAGTAGGCACCGAAGCGAGAATTATCGAGTCCGTGGACATTTTGAGCTCAGGACCCTGCCGCGTCGGGAATTGAACCCTGGTCCCGGTCTGACCTCTGCTTCAGTTAAAATCAATGGAACTGAGGTTAAGGCTTGATGGATACAGGAGCCAGTTTGACTATGGTCACAGAAAAACTGGTTTCCCCAGGGCAGATCATACTCGGTGTGTATCACCAGGTAACCTATGCAGACAGCAGAGTCGAACTCCATCCCATGGCAATGATGAGTTTGGAATGAGGACGTGTGACAGGCCCTAAGAAGGTAGTTGTGTCTCCTGCACTACCAGTAGATTGTATACTGGAAAATGATCTTGAAGCATCTGACGGGTCAAGGGTGGAGTCAATGGCACATGCAAGGATGTTGGATCTCCCTGAGTAGGTATATGCTGTGACCAGGTCACAGACTGCAAAGAAGGGAAATGCTGGACACTTGGACCCTGGAACAATGGGCCAAGCATCCAATGACAAGGAAAAGGGCACAGGGTCTGGTGAGCCAGACCAAAGAACTCCAGAGGTGCAGCAGGAATCTAACCCTGAGGGGGAGGATCTGACCTCTGAGGTATGGATCCCACCCCTGCAAGATGTTTCTGACTTGGTAAAATTGTCAAGAGCTGGTGGACCCTCCACAGAGAGTTGTGTCAGGGACAGAGAGAGTGACCCACTCTTGACAGCCTGAGGCAGACCTCCTCCGGGCAAGAGAAGGATGATGTTAGTGTATTCCACAAAGTCTACTAGGATGATGGAGACCTGTATACTGAGGCCAGAGACCTCAAGGAAGGAGCCCAAGGAGGTTGGTGGTCCCCTAAAAGTATAGAGAATTCCTCCTCACATTGAGACACAACATCCACTTGTCAGGTAATTCGGGGCAGAGTAAGACATGAAGTAGGTTGGTTAACAACTTCTATTGGCTCAACATATCTGTCAAAATTAAGATGTTTTGCACCTCCTGTGCAACTTGGCAGGCCATTGGCAAGACAGGGAGCAAGCCAAAGGCTCCCTTGATACCTTTGCCAGTGGTTGGGATTCCCTTGGAGAGGGTGGGATGGCAATTGCTGTTCCCCTAGACCCACCAACTGTCTCAGGGAACAGATATATGTTGGTTGTAGTGGACCATGCCACAACATATCCTGAAGCAATACTCCTCAGAACAGTCACTGCTCCTTCAGTGGATAGGCCCTACTTGGAATGTTCACCAGAGTTGGTTTCCCAAAGGAAATAATTTCAGATAGAGGCACGAATTTCATATCCGACTATCTGAAGGCAATGTGGGAGGAATGTGGTGTTACCTACAAGTTCACCATCCCATTTCATACTCGGACTAATGGTCTGGTGGAAAGGTTCAATAAGACCCTGAAGGGCATGATCATGGGTTTGAGAGATGGGACTGTCTCTTCCCATGCCTAGTGTTTGCATACAGAGAGTTGCCACAAAAATACGTTGGTTGAGCCCCCTTAAATTATTGTTTGGGTACCCTGTAAGAGGGCCATTGTGTCTGGTTAAAGTCTTGGCAAAGCCTCTCAAGGAAGCCATGGACAATATGCTTGACTGTATACTAGGCCTGAGATCTTGCATGGAGGATGTACAAACCAATCAGAAAACTGGAGGCCAGATAAGAGCTCATGAAGATCTAGTATGACCAAAAGGCTACTATGTTTGAGTACACTCAAGGACAAATGGTGTAGGTGTTGCAGCCTGTTGCTCCCAGTGCCCTCCAGGATATGTGGTCTGGGCCCTACACAATCCCAGAGAAGGGTGATGTTACCTACCTGGTAGATCTTAACAACCCCAGGTCTCCCCACAGTTTCCTGCATGTCAATAGGTTGGAAACCCCACCAACACAGGGCAGACATGATCATGTTGATGGTCACAGATGAATGGAGGAGAGGAAGAGAGTGAGCCATTGCCAGATCTCCTCTCTACCAATGTGCAAGATGAGTCAGTGGAGGGAATTGTATTCTTTCCCTAATTGACAGACCAGCAGCACAGAGATTGCAAGCAGGTGTTGGAGCAGTTTGCTGGCCTGTTCTTGTTGACCCTCGGTATCACCAACTAGTGTATACATGACATTGACACTGGTGATAGCCTACCTGTCAAAACTAAGATATACATGTTGTCTGACCATGCCAGAACTAGCATCAAGGCTGAAGTAGCTAAGATGCTGGAGTTGGGGGCCAGCCCAGTGAAAATAATGCCATTTGACATAAAAAAAAATGCACCTGCCACCTTCCAAACGTTGGGGAACAGGGTACTGTCCGGGTTCGAGCAGTACTGTGCAGCTAATCTGGATGATATAGCTGTGTACAGTTCCACCTGGGAGGAACACCTGGCCCACCTGAAAAAAAAGGCATTGCTTCAGGCAGCCCTGCAGCAGGTGGGCCTGACTATCAAGGCCAGTAAGTGCCAGATAGGGTAGAGTTCAGTTGTATACCTGGGTCACCATGTAGGTGGAGGCCATGTACAACCTCTCCAGCCCAGAATTCAAACCATTTTGGATGGCATCGGTCCTACAACCCAGATAAAGGTCAGGGCATTCCTGGGTCTGACTGGGTACTATAGAAGATTTGTTCAGAACTATGGGACCGTTGTGACTCCCCTGACAGAACTTACTTCTAAAAAGCAGCTCAAGAAAATAATTTGGACCCCAGAGTGTCAGAAGGCTTTTGACACTCTGAAAGAGGCTAAGTGTTTAGCATCGATGTTGCTGGCCCCTGACTACACAAAGGACTTTGTGGTTCAGACAGATGCTTTGAAACAAGGGATTGGGGCAGTGTTGCCACAAGTAAAAGAGGAGGGTCTAGATCAGCCAGTAGCCTTTATTAGCAGGCGACTTCTTCCCAAAGAACAAAGATGGAGTGCCATTGAGAGGGAAGCCTTTGCTGTGGTCTGGTCCCTGAAGAAGTTGAAGTCATACCTGTTTGGCACTCATTTCTGTGTTCAAACTGACCACATTCATCTCAGATGCCTCATGCAGATGATATGAGCGAATCCGAAACTATTGAGGTGGTCCATTTCCATACAGGAGATGGACTTCACAGTGGAACACAGATCTGGGACTGCCAATGCAGACTTTCCAGGTTTTTCCACTTAGCTGATGAGGACTACCAGTGTGTAGGTTAGTTACCCATCACCTTTCATCTGAGGGTGGGGCAGTGTGAGAAAGTCCTCCTTTTTGCCCCGATTGCCCCCATATTTTGTCTGATACTGGTAGTAACTGTCTGTTAACCAGACTTAGGGCAGTGCTCGGTGTAAAAGGTGTATAGTAATTAGGTGTAATTACAATTGGTATGACAACCTACCCATAATTCCCTAGTACATGGCTTTCCAAACTGTGTGGCGCGACGCATTACTGTGTCGCGCCCCAGCCGTAGGTGTGTCGCGAGATGAGATAAAATGACTTCTGCCGGCAATCGGCAGAGTGGAGCTTCAGGGGCTCTTAGAAGGGGCGAAGCAACAACAAAGCCTCATTCACATGCACAAGGTCTTTAACAACCTGTGAAGTGCTCGGATGTGGCTGTGAGCAGGCCAGGGCTGCCACACACGACGGGGGGGGGGGGGGATGGGGGGAGAAATGTCCGGGTTTTACAACAGCGTCCGGGTGTAAAATGTTTCACTCAATCTTACACTTACTAATTGCGAGCCTGCCTCACCTTTCCTCCACACCACAGTAATTTATTTACAGATCAACTAAAATGGGTGAATGGAGATTCATGCTTCTTAGGGACATACTTTGATGATCCTCTGTTCACAGTAAGTAACGCCAGCAATCCTTTGACTGACTAGATTTTAGTGAGCCAGTGCAAGCTGTTACACGTATTTAGTTTATGTATTACTGTATTTTACATCACCATATTTCTCGTCCCAATTGCATGAGATAAGTTGTGGAGTAACGTAATCAAATAGCGCCACCTTCTGGAGGGTTGCAACTGATGTTTAGTTTTATCAAAGTATAATGAAATGACTACGTTTCTCATCAACCTTTCGTGAAAATATTGAGATGACATGAGATGAGGTGCAGTGTTTCCATTGTATCTACAGGCCTGGGTGGGCAAACACCAGCATAAGCAGCACTGGGTATTGTTTGTTTATTTCCTGCTCTGGGCTGGGAATAGACTACATTCAGTGCTATGGTTCCTTTTGTGCAAGAAACAACCACTCCCTCACTCCACCAAACCTTTCTTTTATGAGTTGGGGTCACAGGTTTGCTTTTCACCCTGGTTCCTACTGCTTCACGATTATCAAATTTCATGCGCCCCCACTTTTCAGTGGGAAATTAATTTGATTTAAGTTTGTTTGTGGATGGCTGCCTCCCATCTGGGACTGGATAAGTGAAAGTTCGCACTGCCACTGTTTGCAACATCGCACATCACTATATTATGTGGAAAAAGTAGCAAAATGTGTCTGCTCTATTTTTTTTAGCACGAGTACAATGTTTTCACAGTACTACCTTCAGTCCACATCGTGTCTTTACATTAAGGGCCTTGTCCTACCAGTGGCTATCGCCTCTTCATGCCATGATAAAAGCCCATGTCTGCATACAGCACCTAAAAAAGCTTTATCCCGCTCAGGGCCTCGTCAGAGGAACAAAATCTTCCTTGCCATTAGGAAACCCTTGCTCTTAACTGCATCGGGGAGAAGGAGGGAGGGAGACAGAGAGGGAGGGAGTGAGACAGAGTGAGGGAGGGAGACAGAGAGGGAGGATGACAGACAGAGAGAGAGTGAGACAGAGGGAGACAGACAGGGAGAGAGACAAAGAGTGAAACAGAGAGAGTGAGACAGAGGGAGACAGAGGGAGAGAGAGAGAGAGACCGTCAGAGGGAGTGAGCTAGAGAGGGAGTGAGCTAGAGAGGGAGTGAGAGAGAGGGAGTGAGACAGAGAGGGAGGGAGACAGATGGAGGGAGACAGTTGGAGGGAAAGGCCACCTCCGCCACTGATTCCCTCACTAGTACCCTTTAACAGTGCCCCTCAAGTCTCTGGGGCCGATTCACAGAACTAACTTAAGACCAAATCCTAAACTTACTACTTTTGGTATTCACAGAAGTTAGGATTTTGTCTTAAGTTTGTCTTAGGACAAACTTAAGACAGACTTAAGACAAAATCCTAACTTAAGTCTGTCTTAAGTCGGTCTTAAGACAAAATCCTAACTTCTGTGAATACCAAAAGTAGTAAGTTTAGAATTTTTTCTTAAGTTAGTTCTGTGAAACATAGGTTCCGTGTGTGGGGTGTGTGTGTGTGTGTGGGGTGTGTGTGTGGGGGGGTGTGGGGGGGGGGTGTGTGGGGGGGGGGGTGTGTGTGTGTCGGGTTAAGTGTTGGGTGTGTGGGGTTGTGTGTATGGGGTGTGTGTGGGGTGGTGTGTCTGTGGGGTGGTGTGTGTGGGTTTGTGTGTGGGCTGGGGTGTGTGTGTGTGTGGGGTGTGGCACCCGAACCCACCATAGGTGGTTCGGGCTCGCTCGCTGCGCTTCCTCTTGTTACCTTGTCCCATAAAATTATTTCACAAAAGGGTGTGTCACCAACATGAAAAGATTGGAAAGCTGGGCCCTAGTATATGATAGGGCATGTAGGTTTAGAGCCCAGCAAATTTAATGCTCTTAAGTGTGCACTGTTGTATTGCCTGCTGTCATTTTTAAAAGGTAGCTCTGCGTTGCAGGCTGCATTTAAAATAAAATTTTATGCACATTTGACTTTGGAAATAAAGGTCGTTCAAAAGTCTTAACCAACCTTATTTTTACTTATAAGTCTCCCCTAGGTGCCCCAGGGGTGCCTAGGGGGGTGCCTTGTAACTATAAGCAGAACAATTTAAAAAGATTTTCTATATGCGCTGGTGAGGAAAAAAATGCCAATTTCGTTTTTTCTCATTGTAGCACAGTGGATCCATAGGCTAACATGGGAATACTTTATTAAAGTATAACTATTGACAGGAGTGAGCTAAAAAATATACTTCAAAGTATTAAAATGGTAGAATAAATCAACAACTTGCTATGTTTCAATTTATTATAGCTATCACAAAAAAAGTTATAGACCTTGCTTTTCTGATTAACTGAAATCCAGCCTTCCAGCAGCCACTCCTGATTGGCCAGTCTTTGGCAAGCTGAGCCAAACTGCTCTGAGGAGATGTGAAGTGGCCTCCATAGAGACAAAAAACATCTGGAGAGAGGGGAGGAGCTCTGCAGCTGCCGAGCAAAAGGCAGAATGGGGTGGAGTAGCCAGACTGGTCTTCAAAGGGTTAATGACAGGACAGGACACAGGCTCACCCACATATCCTGCACCCCCAGCCCTAAAGGAAGCCCAGTAATTGAATTAGCAGAGAGGCTGGAAGGAACGTGTTGGGGAAACTTAGCCAAGCCGGTGAGTTGGCTTTGCCAGATCCTAACCTTCAGGAGAGTTTCTCCATTTTGGATTTTAAAAGACCAGTGCTTTCTGGGACAAGAATATGCCACTCTTTGGAGGAAGCTGTCAAACTTATGGGTGGCACCCTGTACCCCATTAAGTAGGGGTGACCCCTGCTTGCACCCAACAACACTGGATTTATTTATTTATTTATTTTATTTATTTAAAAGGTTTTATATAGCGCTACTGGACCCAAGAGTATCAAAGCGCTTTACAGATAGGTAAACACATCAAGACAAAAATTATATTGAGCATAAAACTAACATAGGGTAAGGCATTTCAGTTAGACGAGGGAAAAGAGGAAAGAAAGTAACTAAGAGATAAATAAGGGGGAAGAGGGAGGTTGAAAAATAGGAGAGAGATGGGAAGAATGAGAGGGGGAGTGAGAGTAGGAAAAGGGAAAAAAAGAGGGGGTGAGTCGAGGAGAGTAAAAAATAAGGACAGTATCAGTACAGCTACGTTAGGTACCCCAGTATTTGTTGAGAAGAAGCACCTTGAGTCTTTTTTTGAAGAGAGGGTAGGAGGGGTTGCAGCGAAGATCTTTGGGGAGAGAGTTCCATATCGTAGGGGTATTAGCAGAGAATGCACGTGTTTGGGTCTTCTTACATTTGAGTCTCGGGGGGATGAGGACAAGGGCGTTAGTGCTTTTCAAGGATCTGGTGTAACCCGCTTTTTGAAGTTTGTCAGAGAGGTAGGAGGGGGTGTTTAGGTGAAGGGCTTTGTGAGTGATACATGCCATCTTGAAGGTGGATCTACCTTCTATTGGGAGCCAGTTGAGGTTTTTGAAGACAGGAGAGATGTGGTCAAATCGCTTACAATCAGAGATAAGCCTGGCAGCCAGGTTGAGAACAGATTTTTTTGGGGCTAGGTGGACTTTAGGAGTGCCTAAAAGGGTGGCGTTGCCATAGTCAATTCTGGAAAGTACAAGAGATTGGACAACGATTTTGAAGTCATCAGCTGGAATAAAAGGTTTGATTTTTTTAAAGTGGAGAAGGGTGAAGAGAGCACCTTTAGCAGCATTTTTAATGTGGGGGATGAGAGTAAGATTCTGATCAATGCTGATGCCCAGCTTGAGATGATTAAGATGGAACCAAGCTTGGACTTTATTCAAGGTGAAGGATGTCATGGTGGGACTTGATCTCGTCAGCATAGAGGTGGTAACTGATATTAGCTTGTTTGAGAATGAGGGTGAGTGGTTCCATGAATAGATTGAATAGAGTTGGGGAAAGGATAGAACCCTGTGGGACACCAAGTGAGACAGGTTGGGGTTTGGAGAGGCAGTGAGTGAGTTTAATTTGTTGGGATCTGTTTTGAAGATATGAGGTGAACCATTGGTGAACAGTGCCATCAAACCCAAAGCGGTCTTTGAGAGTATTAAGAAGGGTGGGATGGTGGACAGTATCGAAGGCAGCAGAGAGGTCAAGGAGGATAAGGAGGGAGGATTCGGCTTTGTCAAGAGAGCAATGAATATCATCAGTAATACTGAGCATAGCAGTTTCAGTGCTGCATCCTTTTCTAAAACCAGATTGGAAAACGTCAAGGAGATTGAAGGAAAAGATATGATTGTCTAATTGGGACAGGACACATTTTTCAAGGGCTTTGGAGAGGAATGGAAGGTTAGAGATAGGGCGTAGATTTTTAAAGTCGTCAGGGTTAGCGGTGGGGTTTTTCAGGATGGGGGAGATTTGACCTAGTTGAAGGGATGCTGGGACACAACCAGTAGCAAAGGAGGAATTGATGATATTAAATGGGGTCAATTATGTGTTTGAGTTCCTGAACCAACTTGGCGGGAAGAGGATCTTTGGTGTGTGAGGATGGTTTGAGTTTAGATATGATGTTGAGGACAGTAGATTCAGATACTCATCTGAATTCAATCCAGGAGGCATTGTTTTTAGCAAGGGTCTTCTTAAAAATAGAGTCAGGGTGGGGTGGAGTAGGGAGGGGTAGAGAAGGGTCCTGGTATGAAGGGGAAGAGGAAAAAGGTGCAGTAGGAGTGTAAGGGAGGTGGTGTTGGCTGAGGGGGGATTGGAATGGGAGAGGAAGGGAAGAGAAGGATAGTTCAATCGAGTTGACTTTATTCGAAAAGTAGCTGGCGATTTCTTCGCATCTTTGAACAGTGGCTGGTATTTTAGGGGAACCAGAGGAAGTTTGTTTTTTAACAATGCTGAAGAGTTCTCTGGGACGGCTTCTAGCCTGGTCAAGTTGCAAACGGAGGAAGGAGGCTTTTTCATTGAAGATGTGCTTCTTGTATTTGGCTCTGGAATTTCTAAGGAATACCAGGTTAGCAGGGGATGGATGATTCTTCCAAGAACGTTCAGACTGCCTGAGGGCTCGTCTTTCATTATTAAGGTCAGAATTAAACCAAGATTTGGGAGGTATTTTTTTTTTTGTTTAAGTTTGATTGGGGCAATTTGGTCAAGGGCTTGAAGGATAGAATTATTGTAATGTTCAGTTAGGTCATTGGTGCTGTGAGAGGGGGGGAGAAGTAAATGGCCTTTGATTGAGGATTCAAGCCCTAAGGGCTTTGCCTTGCTTTGAAAAGTGAAGCAGTGGACTCCCTGACAGCAACAGGTTAAAAGAGCTCCACCTGCATCATCTCCAGCAGGAAGAGACAAGCTGACCACCATCAGCTGAACTTTAAAGGATTTGATCAGGTTCATTGTGGGAGACGCAGTCCCAACATCCAATGCAGCAACTCAGAGCTTCTGGAATCTTGGATTGGTGTTGTGGAACTTTGGACCCCTAAAGAACCTAGTGGAGCCTCCATAAGTTGACTGACCGGTCACTGAGAGTCAAGCTGGTTACACCAAACAGCAACTCAACCCGAGATTCAGGTTTGCCCCGCTGAAGCTCTGGAGCTTTTAATCGTTGACAAGACATCCAGGAGTTGATGGAGGTGTCATGCTAAACCAAGCCGCCTTCTTTGAACCCATATTGCTGGCCTGATGAGAAGCCTCGATTGACATTGAGAGAAAAAGCTGCAAAAAAGTGACTACGTCAGAATGTAAAAACTTGATCGGGCACTACCGCTAAGTGTAGCCAACCCGCGCTCCATTGTGGTCGGCCTGAGGGCTCCAGAAAATTTAGGAGGAGTACACTGTGACACCAGCCCAAGGGCCAGGACCTTGAGGACTGCCTTTTCAGCTCAATCTGCCCTAAAAGAAGCCGGTAGCAGGAGACAGAGTAGGTTTAGCTGGAATTGGCCAGTTGGGCAGTTACAGGAAAGGGCTTTCATAGTTTGAACAGGAGGTCAGCCTTATGACCCTTGGAGTTAACTTCTTTGCCCTGTGTACAAGAGTCTTCTAGGCACTTCACAGGTCAAAAACAGCAGGTCGAATCCTCTTATGTTCTTCTACGGGTCCAGAAAGTGTTCTGAGATGGGTTCTGCAGGTGACACATTTATCCTTGGCACAAGCCTGTGGGTGGAGGTGACTCCTGGCCCCTCCCCAACCAATGGGGTAAACCTTGTCAGGGGTATTGCTTCCCACTTTTGCATCACTTTCGATGTGCCCTACTGCAAATAATCCCATAGTGCTCCTCTCTACCTAACCCCAAGATTGCTAAACATTTCTTCCCATGTAAGGAGTACCAGTACCAACCTCAGAAGTGTGGTCAGGGAAATGAGCGACCCTTTCTATGTGGTCACTCTAAACCAGTTCTGGAGACAGCTCCTCTTCCCGAGGGATTGGACCTGCCTGGCTAGGGGTACAAAAATAGGTCCCTGCCCACTTGTCAGCTAATATGTGCCTGTGAAGGGTAGGCCTCTTAGAAGTTAATTAAGTACTTGTAGAAAATATTCCAAAAAGTGTAAACATTAAATTTGTAACTGCTTCCTAGCCACAGATAACATTATTACATTTAATATTTAATCCTAATGCTTTCCTGTGGAGACGCCAACCCTGCTACAGTGAACTAGCTTTTAGCGTCATTTCACTGTAAGGACATGTGTAATATTAAACTTTCACATGTCCCACTTTTAAATACCATGTGCCCTGTCTTTTATGCAGTAAGGATAACTCTCGGGGTGCCTTATCAAAATTTTAAAGAAAGATTTAAGCCTGTCAAAAGGGGTTATTTTGACAAGCTGCATTTGCATTTTTAAAACTGCACAGCCAGGCTACACAAGGAAGGCCTGCAGCCACATTTACACTGTCACTGTAGTGGATAGCACAATAGGTGCTGCAGTCCACCTGTGACATTTAATTTACAGACCCTGGGTACGGTTTGTACTATATACTAGAGACATATAGAAAAGGTAAATATGCCAATCAGAGACATTTCGATGTTATCATGTTGAAAGGGCACTTTACCAGAGGTTAGCAGGGGTACAGTGCTCGGAGTTATACAGCCAGCAAAAACAGTCAAGGCAAAACATTTGTAGTGATACCACTCAAAAGACAGTCATTTCCAAGATGAGTCATTTCCAAAGGGCATGGTTTTGTAAAGAATCAGAGCGAGTACCTTTCCTAACCATGTTGAGTGAGTGTGAAGAAACATTGGAGAATACTTACTGCTTTAAATCTGGCGAATAATTTACCATTATATTCCTTCCAAAATAAAAATAATATAAAAGATCTCTTAGTCAGAGCATGCAAGTGTAATCCCATTGATAATTCCACTACAGGCCTATTGGCTTCTACATGAATCAAGATACATGTTGATGTTTGATGTTTAGGGGTTTTTATATAGCGCACGCACACTCCAGGGAGCATCTTGGCGCTATTGACTTCATTACAGAATAGAATGTTGGGAGGTTTTAACTGAGCTTTAGATATCATTTAGACAAGGGTTTTGCATTTTGATTCAGACAGTCCATAGATCCAAGTTTTTAGTAGTTTTTTAAAGGTTTTTTCTGATGGACATGCTCTCAGGTGAGCCGGAAGAATATTCCAGGCCTTAGCGCCTAGGACTGCCAATGATTTTCCACCTTTGGTGGCCAGTCTGAACTTGGGGATGGACATTAAATTAGCCGTAGCTGACCTGAGTTCCCTATTCGGATGGTATCTGTGAAATTTGTTGGACAGATATTTTGGGCCGCGCTTATGAAAGCCTCTGAAAGTAATCAGGAAGATCTTGAATAGTATACGTTTCTGGATGGGGAGCCAGTGCAACATGTTCAAGGCGGCTGATGCAGATGACTTTCTAGGCCATCTCAAAACCAGCCGAGCCGCCGCATTTTGGACCATCTGTAATTTATGCAGGGTAGATTTTGCCACCCCTGCATACAGACTGTTAAATGTAAATGTAAATGTAGTTGAGCTTATATAGCGCACAGCTACCCGCAGTGGGTTTCCCGGCGCTTGCTTAGGGAACCCTTCCTGGTATTCCCCTGTGAGATAGCAGGGTATCCACAAGGTGAAAGTCAGGCATCCCGCCGCGAGGGGCCGTTGTGGAGATTAAGCAAGCTATTGCCCAGAGTCGCAGAGTGTGAACCCGTGAGTCGAGGAGGCACCGGGGCGAGAATTATCGAGTCCGTGGAATTTTTAGCCCAAGACCCGCCGAGGCGGGGAATTGAACCCTGGTCCAGGACCGATCTCAGCTTCCGGGTCTGCTGCCTCTAACCCCTGAGCCACACTTCTCCACACTGTTACAGTAGTCAATTCTCGATGTTATCAGCGCAATTGCTACTGTGCGACGGGCAAACAAAGGCAGGTAGTCAAAAAATTTGCGAAGGCCTTTGATTATGTTAAAACAGACGGCAGCCACTTCTTTAGATTGCTGTTTGAAGGATAGCATATCGTCAAATTTTATTCCTAGATTTCGTGTTGCACTGATGGTATTAGGGGGGGCTTCCGCATCTAAAGGCCAACAGGTGTGTGGGGAAAAGATGTTGTTTTTCCCGAACGGCAGAATCTCTGTCTTTGCGGAGTTACATTTCAGATGGTTGTTATGCATCCATTTAAAAGTCGCGGTCAGGCAGTCTTTCAATACCTGTTCGGCCCTTTCGGTGTCTTCATCTAGAACCAGGACCAGTTGGGTATCGTCTGCGTATGCAACTGTGCTTATATTATGGGAGGCAATTAGATTGATCAGGGGTGCCATATACAGATTGAACAAGGTAGGGCTCAAGCTGGAGCCCTGAGGCACCCCGAACTGACCCCCTTCCCCTCTGAGTGAAACTGGCCCAATCTGATTATCTGTTTTCTGTATAGTAGAACATTTTTAAACCATTTCAACACGGTGCCCCCTATGCCTGCCTCAGCCAGGCGATGTAATAAAATGGCATGGGACACCGTGTTGAATGCTGCAGATAGATCAAGGAGAATTAGGACTGCCTTCTTCCCCTGATCTAGTGCCGCTCTTATGGTTTCTGTTGTTGACAGAAGTGCTGATTCAGTAGAGTGGTTGGCTCTAAAACCTGCCTGATTTGGATGTAATATATTATTTTCCTCTAAGAATGTTGAGAGTTGCTTATTGACCAAGGTTTCAGCACATTTACATAAGGCGGGAAGTTGTGAAATGGGTCTCAGGTTGGTTAAAACAGATGGATCATGAAGGGGCTTTTTTTGTAGGGGTTTTACAATCGCCGTCTTCCATGTACTGGGGATTTCACCCGATTGGAGTGATGCGTTAACAATGGCGTTGATCATGGGATTAACCTCATTTTTGATTGCATGAACCAGTGCGGGAGGGCAGGGATCAAGTGGTGAGCCGGATTTGATTTTTGACATTGTATGTAAGGTGTCGACCAGATCAATTATAGTGAAAGTATTCCATCTAGTTTTCTCAGGATTGTTTTCTAGGGCTATGTTATCGTTATTTAAAATTATATCAGGGAAGTATCTGGTAATGTTGACAATTTTTTGTTCGAAATAATCTGCAATCTCATTGCAGAGGCTCTGTGATGGGGGTATTTCCTGAGACAAAAACCTTGGATCTCGAAAGCTCTTCACCACACGAAATATCTCCTTTTGATTATTCTGACAAGTTACTATCTTATTTGTGAAGTAATTTATTTCAGTACGTTTAATTTTTGCATGATAGTCTCGTCTGGCTGTTTTGAAACTGTCCTGGTCATCCTTATTATAATGCTTACGCCATTTGCGTTCAAGTTTGCGTACTATACGCAATGCATCTTTTAGATCATTTGTGTACCAGGGGGCTGAGAATTTCCCTTGTTTGGGTTTAGATTTGTTGGCTCCTCCAGAAGTTATTTTTTCCCCTATAGTTCTCATCCATTTTTCGTAACTAAGGTTGTCACTGGTCACATTCCTAGTTATCAGTGGTTTATTCTCTTTGGCCCATATGGGTAAGTCCGGGTGCTCAATTATTTTTGTCCAACATGGAGTTGGTTTCTGATGTCTGGGTACATTAGGTTTTGTATTGTTAGTTTCCTTCGTTGTGAGGTGAAATACTATAAAGTTATGATCGGTCCAGGTCTGGGGCAAAGGAGTGGATACTTTGATGGTATTGAGATTAGAACAAACACAGTCTAATATGTGACCCGCTATGTGTGTGGGGTCATTTGTTAGAATTTTTAGTCCTAATACCTGCATGATGTCTTTAAAGCATTGTACATTTGGATCCATCATGTTATCGAGGTGAAGATTTACATCTCCCAGCAGTGTAAAATTTGCTGCTTTGAGCGTCAATGTAGTGATTACTTCCCCCATACTATCCAAAAAATGTTTCATTTGTCCTGGAGGACGATAAATTAATGCTCCCGAGAACATAAAGGAGTCATGGGCCTGTAAGTTAAAGGCTAAGCTTTCAGCTCCTTTAATATCAGGTAATTCAGAGATGTTACATATGAGGGTCTCACGGTGTATGATAGCAATCCCCCCTCCTCTTTGTATGGATCTGTCAAGTCTTTGTATCCTATAGCCAGGTGGTAATGCACAGGTGATGTCTGGGTTGGACCATTCTCTCAGCCAGGTTTCCGTGATCATAAGACAGTCCAGGGTGTTCTCAGAGATCAGGTCATATATGTGTAGTGCGTTCTTGCACATAGAACGTGCATTTATTAATCCACCTTTGATGGTTTTATATATGATTTTGGGGGTGTTCTTGACATGGGGTTGTAATGTGTTTTTACATATCGTGCATGTAATAGGTCCTAACCATTTATCAACTTCTATAAAATGATTGCAGTTCTTAGAATTAGTATATAGAGACAGAAGTATTTCTCTATTTACCTGACCTGGTAGCATTATTGGCAGGTGGTGTGGCCCCCGCCCCGTCCTTGGCACGGACGGGCGCAGACGGGCTCGACTTTGGCTCGACTTTGGCTCGACTTTGGCTCGACTTCGGCGCGCTTCAGGCGCGCCCGCTGATCGCGTCCGCTGCGCGGAGGGATCACCGTATGCTTTTATGCACGAGCCTCGAAGTCTAGCACGCTGGGGCAGTGAGTACGCCCAATATGTCCGCCAAAATGCTGCCTCTCACTCAGCACCTTAGTAGGCTGGGTGTGGGGCGATTCTACAGTATTTGGCCGTCTAATCACAACGGTTATCTGAGGACAGTGCTCCTTTTTAAAATCCAAACACTTTGCGGCGCAAATTAATATTTTAAAATAAATCAAACAGTTATTAGCAAAACGCTTTACAGCTCTGTTCTAACCCCCGGCTTCCGCCTCAGGGGAGTAATAGGCAATGAGGTCTCGCGAGCAGAATCAGATCTCTGCTTTTATGCACGAGCTTCGAAGTCTAGCACGCTGGGGCAGTGAGTACGCCCAATATGTCCGCCAAAATGCTGCCTCTCACTCAGCACCTTAGTCGGCTGGTTGTGGGGCGATTCTACAGTATTTGGCCATCTAATCACAGCGGTTTTCTGAGGACAGTGCTCCTTTTTAAAATCCAAACACTTTGCGGCGCCAATTAATATTTAAAAATAAATCAAACAGTTATTAGCAAAATGCTTTACAGCTCTGTTCTAACCCCCGGCTTCCGCCTCAGGGGAGTAATAGGCAATGACATGACAGGTGTGGTACTTGTTCAGCCTGTGCCCTCTCTTTCAACACAAAGGAATTTAGACAGGGCATCTGTCATAACCACCAGGGACACTCTGGATGGAATGGTAGACTTCTCCTTAATGATTTAGCCCAAGTGTGGTCTGAGGTGGGCTCCTATGAAACAAATATGAAAACTGCCTCAAGATGTTTAACTGATATCTTGGGAGGCTGAGGTGTAATCCATTATGAAGTTTGTTGACTAATTTAACACCTGGGACAATAAAAACATACAGTCAGTCGTGGACAAAAACGTCTGTTAGACCAAGATGGTTTATTAGCGGTGTCCCCCTCTAGTCTCTCATTGAAAAAAGTAAGATGTAGGTTTAAGATCCAAGTCGATAAACAGCACCTATGTCTGTCAGAATGTGCATTACACAAAACATTTCCCAGCATTCATCTAAAACATAAGGCTATAGATTGCATATAAATTGGTTGAACAATGAGCATTAAAACAACCCCAGACACAAATAAAAGTATAGTGATGTTTTAAGGGTGTCCCATGTACACATGCCATTGTTTCAAATTGCCATGATTTCTGAATGCCTAAAGGTACGTAAATATTCAATAAAATTAGTTCATGGACTATCTGAAATTAGAGATAGACAAATTACTATCAAGTTGATACAGGTGAAAGATTACCATTCCAATATTATCAATTCTTAGTAGAATGGAAAAACAACTTTGGAATCACCCTTAGTACTTGGACTTCTTTGAACAGCATCCAACAAAATCATCCAAATCAAAATGCTTAGACATCCAGGTCTCTGGGAGACAAATGATAAAACGTTGTCACTCTTTAGAAGGTGTTGCAGACTGGCTTACAAAGGTTATAAAAGATTGGGGAAGTCATGATTTTGAGCACAATGTAAAAGAGGCACCTAGGCCAAGTTGTTATTTTCCTTGGATTTAAAAATACTGTTGGACAGATAACTTTGGAAAATAAATACATTTTTCCAACCTTACAGACTATTTTGTAAAAATACTTATGAGGTAGTAAAAGGGAATACATCTTGATCTTGGATTATATCCTCTGTCATGCAGAGTTCTGGCCACCTCAGGGGCTCAGATCTGAATATTTAGGCAGGGCAATGTCCGACCACGGACCTCTTAAAGTTGCCTTTCGCTGGAGAGAGTTCAGGTCGCAATTACCTTGGCGACTAAGAACAGAAGCCCTTCTAGACTCGACATATATGGACACCATTAGATCACATCTGCTATATTATTTTGAAGAAAATTAGGGATCCGTGGACAAAAGAACAGAATGGGATGCAATGAAGTAGTCATGTGAGGTCATTGTATTAAGACCATGGGGCGAGCGATCCTCCCTGTTCCATAGAGTCTTAGAGCTAGAGGTGCACCTGTGGGTGACCAAATTTGAGTTGGTGACAGTAGTCGAGGCTCATGTGAGCCTGACGGAACTTAAAGGACTATATAGGGAAGTGCCGCCTTAGTGACATCAACTATAAGTCCTCTTTGGCTTACCAGCATGCAGACAGTGACAAGCCAGGTTGCCCTCGGACGTGGCTACTGCCTTCAGCAGTATCTAGGACTCTAATAAAGAGTGGTTAGACATAAATGAGGTCTTTGTCCATTACTATGAGGTACTCTATTTTCCTCCTCCGAACCCTCCCCGGGGCCAGATCCGGAACTATATTTGAGAGGGCACCCTTCCCCTGCCTGACTCCCCTGTAATTCCAGGAGCTGGAACGTCAGTTACAAATCGAGGAGATATAGGGAGCGATACGTCAGATGGTCCAGAACAAAGTCCAAGGACTGACCAGTTCTCTGTGGAATACTACGCAATGTTAATGGCCACCCTTGACCCCAAACTACTGGCAGTCTACCAGGAGGCACAACAAAGAGGCATGCTGCCTGGTTCCTTACGAGAGGCCCTCATAGTGTTGTTGCCCAAACCAGGTAGGGATCTTTAAGAGGTGAGTTATTATCGCTCATTATCAATGCTCAACACAGAGTATAAGATTTTAAGCAAGGTGTTCACCAATTGGCTGCTCCCACTGTTTTGGACACTGGTCCACCGTGACCAGTGTGGCTTCATCCCCCACAGGGCTACTTACTATAATACATGTCGACTGTGCCACATTATGGGAGCAGTTGAAGAGGCAAAGGAACTACTGGTAGCAGTCTCTCTAGACTTGAAAAAGCATGCAACACCTTAAGGTGATTGTACTTTAGGCTAGTAAAGATGGCTCTAGGGATGGGTCTGTTTTTTCTTGGGTGGGTCAGATTGCTTTAGCTGGCACCGAGAGATGGGGTAAGAACAGGACGCCAAATATCACATCAGTTTGAGATCGGCAGAGGCACATGCCAGAGCTGCTCCTTATCACCCATAACTATTGCATTACGCATGGAGCCACTGGCTGCACTGCTGCGAGCGAGGGGCTGAGATTGGGGGAGTGGGGTAGCGGTGGTAACGGTTTAGTCTCCCTTTATGCCGATGACGTTTTGATCTACTTACGTGACTATGAGCGAGTGATGCCAGCCTTATTTGATCTACTAGACCTTATTGGCAATATGACGGATCTCCCAGTAAACTGCGGGAAGACTTGTCATTTTCCCTTACGCAAGGTGGAGTGCGGACATATGGAGGAACTGGTACCCAACCGCCTACCTTGGTGCTTTGAGACATTTCAGTACCCGGGTGTCCATGTGTAGAACGCCAACAAAAACCTCCTGGATGGTAATCACGAGAGAACTCTCTCCCTCGGCTTCTGGACACGTCATCCCTTGTTGCCTATGGGCCAGGTGCTAGAAATTGGGTTTGGCTAGGGTATGCACCTAAGCCAGGCAGAACCTTCCTCTCTAGTCATGGCAAGTCAGTTACACAATAAAGATAACCTGCACTAACCATCTGGTAGCTTGGTGCAGAGCAGACAGGCTTATCATCACAGGCAATGTGTAAAGCATTTGAGCAACACACTCACACAGCAACCCAATCAATACACCACAAAAGAGACTCCACACAGGATTATATAAAAATATATATAGTATATTGTACATTGAACAAGACCAAAGCGACATGAATTATAATTACTGCGCATACTATGCAAATACTATGGTGAGTCCATAAACAACACACATCATAATACAAGCGCATGTAATGTCAGTTAGGTTCGGGAAAAACACATGAATCACCAAATGTCACCATAAGTACATAGATCATAAAATATCATCATAAGCGTAGGGTGCAGCGAACTTGCACTCCTACTACACTTTATATGGTCATCAGGCATCCCACCTAGGGCACCGGAGCTACTGCGCACAAATGTACTTTAGTAATTTTCTCCTTCCTAGAAATGTATCCCTTCTTCTACACCATACATGGGGCTACCAGATCAGACAAATGGGGGGGCCTCTATCGAGGTCTCTCCTCGTAATGCTCCCAAAAGCTCAAAATGTCCTTAAAATCTGAGTCACAGTGTAGAGAGGGGGGGATGTCACAACTCAGGAGACCCGCAAGGAACCTTGCTGGGTCCCTCACTCTCCTGAGGCCCAAACGCAACTGCCTGTGAACGCGTGATGCAGTTACCCACAAGACAGTACCTTTTAGGCACCACCGAGGTCTCTCCTGACCCAGGCGATGGCAGGTAGGCCTCAGTAGTGTAACCTGGGCTGCCGGCGTGTTGCCTGCACTGAATCCAGGGGCTGGCTGTCGACACAAGCTTTGTGGGCTTGGCCAGCCCTTGGTTGCCAAGCAACGTGGATTCGAAAGAGCTGCACTGAGTGGCGCTGTGGCAGCCTTGTCTTATGGCGGCAGTATGTTTGAGGGAAGCAGATACCTTGGCACAGCACTCACACCTCAAATGCTGCTCTGTAGGAAATAAGGAGAGCCCGCCACACGCTTCTATAAATTTGCGAAAGCGCTCTGACCAGCGCATTCTGGGGGCCTGGAGCAGCTGTTCGTGGCCTTTCTGGCAGGGAGCAGCTCTCAATTCAGGCACTCAGCCCAGGCAGCAGAGTCGAATGGGTTTGCCAGTCCCTGGAGGCAAATGATGAAGCGCTCAGCACATACTGACGTTTGGAGCAAGAGAAACGCTCAACACACTGGTTATGCCGCCAGGACAGTTAATCACAGCTCTGCTTTAGAATTTTTGATGGCCCCGAAATTGTAAAAACAGGGGGCAAGCCAACATGCCCTTGGAGAACACTTAGGGCACAAAGAGGGTAGCAGGCAGGCCAGAAAACCAATCCAATTACAGAGTGGCAGTTTCTCCAGCAGTTTTATAAAAATAGAGGGAGTGGCCCAGCTATCCAAACACCTAAACTATTGGACGAGCCGACCCAGGAAGCCTTTTTAATTATCAGCTCCACATAGGACTAAATACAGGTAATTTCTGTCTGTCACATATAGAGATTAAAGGAAAGAACCAGAATGGGGTTGGGCTGACAATAGATACTTTTGTGTCCAACCGTATTTTAGAAGGACACATGCGGCCACATTGAAGGATCCTATGCATCACTTGGCCCTAGGAGTGAAATCTTGGAGGTATGTTGTGAGGTCAGTTGAGAATCCAGCAATAGGACATTATGGATGATAGAATGATTTGATCTTTTCTCCAATAAGGAGGGCTCCTCTGTTTCATGAGCCAGTCAGTGATGCAATACGCTCACTGAGGTATAAAAGTGAGTTGAGTAGTTAATAAGATTTGGGTGATGTTTAGTGCCAAATGGGATAAATATATGAACAATTGTGAATATAATCAATGCACATCACTGTGTGTCGTTTAGGAATTGTAACAGTGTTTTTTTTATTACAGTTTTTTTTTATAAAGATGAAATGTTTAAGAAAAAGAATATATGACACAATGTTGAAGTCTTTGTAAATTTCAAGAAAATTTTAACGATGTATTTGAGGATAGCACATTGATATGTACTTTTGTGTTTCTTATTTAGGTATAGATGAACTTTTAATGTTGTGAATAAAGAGACAATCAACTACCCTTGTCTTGAAAAAGGTGGTGCACATCAGGCAGCACACCGAAACGCGTTGACGCTACTGTTTTGATTAAATTTGAAGGACTATTGAGTTGGGATTTACTGATACTAGCCTGAATTTACTAATAGATTCTAACGGATTAATGATCTGGGATGATTTAGAAATTAATCACCTAATAATGTTTCTTTTGTGATGTTTTTTAATATTTTTACAATTGCTTTGGGAATGTCAATGTGATTAATTTTTATTGTTGTGGTTTTAATATTTCTTATATTGCTTGAGAAATTAATTGGAATATTTTCTTGTAATTGGGAGTTTCAATCATGATGTGTTTGTACTTATAACTGTGGGGGTTTCCTATTTTGGCACTGGTATGGATGGAATGTTGAATGCGAAAGATTAATGGTGGTTGTTAGTGACATTGGTTCCAAGGGAATTTTAATTTCATACAGTTTCTCCAGCAGGCTAGCACAACAAAGCAAGTAGTTCAAATGGCAGTTTCTCCTGGCAGTAAAGCAGTCCTCTGGCAATGTGCAGATTGTAGAGAAAGCTGTGTCTGGGTACAAGTCCACGCAATGTCTCAAAACATGTGGTCAGAGTCCCTGTACTTATACTCAAAAATGTCTGTGATGAAGGGGTGACTTCAAGGGAACCTTTAGAAGTGTGCAGCAATCCCTGGCCAACCCTGGCTCCAGACGATCAGTAGGGGGTAAATCAGCCCTTTGGTAAGGGCAAGACACAACCTATACAAGTGTAAAGTGTGAACCACCTCTCCCTCTCTCAGCCCAGGAAGACAATCAGTATGCAGATGAATTCAGATGTATCCCCCATCACACCCAGCCCTTCCTGTGTTGTAGCTGTCTGGAAAGTATGCACAATAGCTGTTACCCAGCTCAGACATTCAGTGGAGTAAAGCTGTAAAAGAAGAAACAGTCACAAGCACATAGAAATGTTCACTTTCTAAAAGGGCATTTCTAAAATGTAAAACCCAACAACACAAGTAAGAAGGATCTATCACCACTATTCTTAACATACCAAAAATGACAACGCCAATCCTTGGCGTTGTCACACATAAAGGAACATGCCCTACCTTTTATTTATACAGCACCCTGCACATAAGGCTACCTACTGTTTACCTTAGGGGTGACCTATTCATAATAAAAGGGGAGTTTAAGGCTTGGCAAGTAGTTTTAAATGCCAAGTTAAAGTGGCAGTAAACTGCATACACAGGCCCTGGAGTGGCGGGTCTGAGACAGCTTTGAAAGGCTACTTCTGTGGATGGAACAGGGAGTGCTGCAGGCCCACTAGTAGCATTTAATTTACAGGCCCTGGGTATATGGCATATCACTTTACAAGGGACTTCCAATTAAAGCAAATATGCCAAATAGGTGTAAACCAAATCATACTATGTTTAGAGGAGAGAGCACATGCACTTTAGCACTGATTAGCAATGGTAAAGTGACAAGAGTCCCAAAGCCAACAAAAAGGTCAGAAAGCAGGTGGAGGCAGGCACAACGTTTTGGGATAACCTTGGAGAGAGGGACTGGTCCAACCGTAGGCTTCCATAGTGTTGGACCTGGCAACCGCAACTTTTAAATATTTTTGCAGCAGTGCTGGTGGTCCCGACTAGAACCTTCTTCAGAGACCTGCGAGGGCTAATCTCTGACCTATGGGGCGAGGCTCATAAGTGAGTAACCATTTGGACACTCCAACACCCAATGATGGAGGGTAGTCTGGTGCTGCCAAACTTCGAGTTTCATTTTGCGACGGGAGTGATACAGTGGCCCATGTGATGGCTGGCAGAGGACACAATGGGAGAAAGTAGGGCAATCTGGGAAGAGCTGGGAAACATAGGGGTTCTACACTGGTTGGCGACGAGGGCGGCCCTCTAGGGATGTAGGCGAATTGGCACGCACATCTCTGCTCAGTTGGAATAGGTACATACAGTCCAGGTGTAAACAGACACCCTATGCCCTGCAATCTTCTTAGGGGTGTATGAGGGGGGTGGGCGCACACTGCCTCACACTCCAGCACTCAGTTTGCCCCGATGCATCATAATAAAAGCAGTCCATGATAACACTTTCTTCGGTGTCTTGGGGCGTGATGAGATCTGAGATCTGCTGGGGGCACATGATTCGACACCGTGGCAGGAATCGCGAGTGACCTGCATAGGCGACCTATATAATGATGAGACCAATGCTACTTTCAGGAACTGCAGAATGAGTAGGGGTCGGGAACTGGTCTATTTCTTGACTATAATGCACTCATCTTGGATATCAGAAGCACTTGGACGGTAGGGCAAAAGGAATCAACCCTTCACCATGGACTACAGTGCATCCTTATACACGGCTAAGGTAGAAAGGCAGTCACAAAGCTAAACACTGCTCTACAAGATACAGATGCAGATCATGCTATACGCAGTAAGCTAGGCTGGGAGGAGGGCCTGAGGATCTTACTGTCAACCAAGCAATGGGAAATGGTCTTGGAGCAGAAGTAATGTGTCTCCTGCAAGGCCCACCTCAAGTTTACACAGTTCAACTACTTGCATTACACATACTTTACACCGCACCAGCTTCTAAAAATGTTCCCGGGCATGGCCCTGCTATGCTCATGCTGTAGCCAACCTGATGCGAATATTCTACACATGGAATAGGGGCGTCCCACACTGGTGCAGGTATGGGTGCAGGTGATGAAGCATATCTCAGCAGTGGAGGATGTGCAGTTGTAACCTGACCCCTTTTAATGCTCGTTGAGGATTACCAAATAGACAAAATGCACCATACACTACATGAAACAAGTGAACCTGGTTATGGACCTTTTTTTAGTGCTTGATAGCAAAGTCTTGGAAGGCTGCGCAACCGCCCTTGACTGAATGTTGACAGCGGGATGTACATAAATGGGAGGCAGCGGTGGCTGTTGCCCTCTTACGTGACTTGTATTTAATTCAATTCAATAAAAACTATATTCGAATCTATGTTGTATTCATAAAAGTACACACAGTTTAAAATTTATATTCACATTTATAAAAATATACAATGATCTTTGATTACGAACTTCATCGGGCCACATCATTAAATAATCCCACTTAATCATGTGGTACATTATACCCAGAGCCATCCTTCATTCAGTTTCATAAACAAGTAGGTCTAAAGATTTTAAGGATTTCCTTCTTTGTATGGCCCGAGTTATAAAACCAACAACAGCACTACAGATTAATTCATTTTCAAGGGTACATATACATTTCATTGCATCCTTATAAAAGAATAATTTATGTAAGATAAAAATTGGACGTAAAAATTGTTTTCTAATATCTTGATAAAACTTACAAAACAACATAAAATGCATCATTGTTTGATTGGCTTTTCCCTTACATGGCATTTATGTTAATTTTTTTGCCATTTGTTCAGGTAGGGAAAGCCACCAATTCATGGACTATACACAGCCGCATTTGTGTCAAATAAGATTTATTCTGCGTGTTTGTGACTAACACCAAATAGTTTGGAAGGCCAAGTGACTCGTTGTTAGCGGCATATCTTAAGACGCTAACTTTTCCTTCCTCTCTCCCGGCTCTTACTTGGCTTACTCTTTCCAAATATAGTTTCTTCACATCATTCTTACCAAATTGTAGTATGGCTGTGTTTTTTTTACCGATAAGTCTCTGTTAATGCTCTTTAGTAGGCTGTCCATATATGCTAGCCAAGGTATCTTGTTTGTGTTGTCTAGAGCTAGACAGTCTGTGATCACATCCCTAATAAATTGTAAACCTTCCTTGCACCAGATGTTATGCCAAGATCAAAGTGCTCTTACTTGGATTAGATCAGTGACATATAATGCGTCTAATTCTTTGTGCAGGATATATGTTGACGTAGATCTCGGGGCAGCCAGCATACGGCATAGGAAGTAGTTTTCACAAGTTTGCAGTCCATTACAATTGGCATTAGCCCATACTAAAGAACAGTAGGTAGCTACAGGTAAACATTTACTACTGTATTCTTTTAACATATCCCGAATGGGTTTACTGCCTATCTTTTTGCAAAATCTAAAAACCGCCTCTATAGTTCTATTCAGTTTGAGTCCAGTCTGGTCTAGTTGGGGGGTCCAGTTGCAATTAGAGGTAAATAGAACACCGAAGTAAAAGAATTGTTTAACTTCAGTTAACTGATGTTTGCTGACATAATGGGTCTTTTTCTTGACCCTACCTTTACCACGTCATCACAAACGTTTTGGTGAGGTTTAATTTTAAGTCCCTCTGCTCCATGTATGAATCAAACACTTCAATCAGCTTTTGCAGTCCATTTGCAGTTCTCAAAATTAGGACTGCATTGTCTGCATACAGGAGCAGAGGGGGCGGTCTCGCACCTATTTTCGAGGTTTCTGTGTTGAGGTTCTGAAGGGTTTTACCGACTCCTTTTATATATAATGGAAATAAAATTACACACCCATGACACATTCCCCAGAATACCTTAAAGTGTGTGGTGCATTCCCCTCTCCTTCCATATGTTATTCTAGATGTCAGCCTCGAGTATAATTGTCAGAGAAATTATATATCGGCAGGGGCGCCCATCTCCGTTATAAACTCCCATAATTTGACATGATTTACACAATCAAATGCCGAAGTCAAGTCTGCGAAGCATAGATGGATGCTTTCTTAATTTGCCAGTGTATTTATTTATAATTAGGTGTAAATGTAAGCATTGCTTTACCGTCCCCATATCCCCCCTGAAGCCATATTGAGTTTCAGTCAGGATGATATTATCGTTTGCCCCATTCGCAAATCTTTCCAATACTATACGTCCCATGATCTTAACAGATGAGTCCAAAAGGGATATGGGGCGGTAGCATCTTGCATCACATCGGTTTCCCTTTTTAGAGATTGAAACAATAACACTATCTGTCCAGGTCTTAGGAACCTGGCTGTTAGCAGCTACGTTACAGATCTGGGTTAAAATGAGTGCCCTCAGCCCTAAATATTTTTTATATGCATCAGCTGGGACCCCATCAGGTCCAGGGACTTTCCCTGCTTCATCCTATTTATTGCCATGGTGACCTCCTCCAACTAATTTGTCCAGGAGGTGTCACAGGAATAGGGGAGGTCTGTTCTATATTATTAATAGACACATTAAAAATTCCACTAAAATGGGTGAGCCAATCCTTTGGAGCATTAACTGTTTTGACAATAGGATCTTGATCGTCTTTCCACAGAGGTGAATTTATCACCTTCCAAAATAAGGTGGAATCCCTGGACTCTGCTGCTTTATTCAGCTTCGACCAGGCTTCCTCTTGTACCTCTCTCTTCCTGTTTTTTAATGCTTGTTTAAATAGAAGTGTGAGTCGCTTAGTTTCATCCCTATCTTGCTGTATTTTATGTAGGGCTTTAACCAAGACCTGCTTTGCCTGTGTACAATCATGGTTAAATCAACCATGTGCCTGTCTTTTTCTCAGTGTTACTTCCTTACTTAAGTTATTAGATATTGCTGCTGTGATTTTCTTGTAAGCGGTTATAAATTCTTCAGGCAAGGAATCAGCGCCAGTGCAAATAGAGAAGCTTTCCATATTGTCCTCTACGACCCTATTTAACATTATATCCTCGTCAATACCCGTCCATTTGATGGTAACAGTAATTTTCCCAGCTGCCACTGCATTTGGCAGCATTAACGTATCCACAGGCTCAACTATGGTGACATATATGTTCAAGGTCAGTGAGGCATGATCGCTAAATCTGCTAAATTCGGTAGCTAGCAAGCCACAAGAGGCAAGGCCGGCACTGGACACCATCATGTGAACAATACATGATGCATTTCCACTGCTGTGGAAGGTAGCATAAACTACTGCTCCATCTTCTCCCCTTGGAGCCAGTAACTCCAGGCTGTACTTACAGAGGACTTCATTTAGAGCTGCCCCATAGCAATCATGTGGAAAGTGTTGTAAATTGTTCCCAGTAATATCTGAGAAACCACATGCATTTGTTCCAGAGAGAGAGCATTTACTAATGTTGAGATCCCCCATCCAAATGCATATATATTCAGGTTCTACCCCCTTTGTAAAAGTGGCCAGTGCTATTTCTGATGCCTTCACAGCCTTATAGCGGGTAACATTAAAAATATTATTATAGAAATTAACTACTACAAATGGGTGGTTCTTCCCCATTATCAATAAGGCTATTTGGAAAAAGTGGGAGCCATTATACAACTTTTTAATTTCTATAGGTGCTGTAGTTGAAATAAAGATTGCCAAACCCCCATTTGCTCGTCCAGAGGCTAACCGTATCGCTGGTGTTGAGATAGTTACAAAACAGTCGATATATGGCTCTTGAGTATGCCATGTCTCCTGGATACATAATAATTGGAGATGTTTGATACTTTCCAGCCATTCTTTACCGTTTAGCTTCCTCTTGCTACCAGCAATGTTCCAAAACCTAATCTTTATTTGGGTCATCCTATCAAGGACTATAGTTACTTGATCGTCATTTATATTCCTATGGGTAATTTTGCCACCATGGATTGTTACTCTCTCCCCTAGATCATTTTGTCAATCTTGTTCAGCTAGATTTGACAGAGGTGCATATCGGTTGGAACAATTTACCAAAGGTACCATATTAGATATAGAAGCCAGTTTGTTCTTCTATCAGTAAGTGTGTTGCTGATAGGGGTGGGGGGGGGGGTTCATTGAAAAAGCCTAGTGGTACAGCAATCACTTGCTCATCCCAATTGATCATGCGCTGTTGTCTGGATTGATCTTACTGAGCATAAAGCTTACCATCTCAGGGTGTCGAAAATTAAGTTATGCAATCCCCTGTACCTTTTTAGGTCTCGCCTTTACCATTCCGAAGGAATGGGAAATGGCGAGAATTCAAGTGCTCGAACTGATTGTGAAACCACCGCTTTTTTTAGTGGCGTTTTCTTCGAGTGCACGTGGCCACAGGCACGCGCTTTTGGCCCATACACTTTCATGGCCATCTGTTCCTCAATGTCCCTCCAACCCTTCGTTTGATCTTGCCGCGAGTTCAGGCTAATGGCCCTCCCCCTCCCCCAGCACAGAGCGCGCATCGCGGCCGCACAGCACATCAAAGGGCTTCTCCCAGCGTGTGCTGTGCGGCTTCTCCTCCCCTAATTATGTGGCCGGCCGTACTTGTGTTTCCCGGCCGCTTCCCGGCCACTCTTGTATTTAATTAGCAGCAGCAGCATTTCTCCTGTGCCAGGCCACATCAAAGGCTCTGTGCCACTTTCACCCACACAGCAACACTGACAGACACGCAACGCCACTCACACCCACGCAAGCCCACTATCATCCACGCAACACCACACTCACCCACGCAACGCCACTCACCCAAGCAACACCACTCACACACGCAACGCAACTCATCCACGCAACCCCACTCATCCACGCAACCCCACTCATCCACGCAACGCCACTCATCCACGCAACGCCACTCATCCACGCAACGCCACTCACCCAAGCAACACCACTCACACACTCAACACAACTCACCCACGCAACGCCACTCATCCACGCAACGCCACTCACACACCTAACGCCACTCACACACGCAACGCCACTCACACACGCAACACAACTCACCCATGCAACGCCACTCATCCACGCAACGCCACTCACACATGCAACGCCACTCACACACGCAACACCACTCACACACGCAAGGCCACTCACACACGCAACGCCACTCACACATGCAACGCCACACACATGCAACGCCACTCACACACGCAACGCCACTCACACACGCAACGCCACTCACACACGCAACGCCACTCACACATGCAACGCCACTCACACACGCAACGCCACTCACACATGCAACGCCACTCACACATGCAACGCCACTCACACATGCAACGCCACTCACACATGCAACGCCACTCACACATGCAACGCCACTCACACACGCAATGCCACTCACACACGCAACGCCACTCACACACGCAACGCCACTCACGCACGCAACGCCACTCAACGCCACTCACACACGCAACGCCACTCACACACACAACGCCACTCACACACGCAACGCCACTCACACATGCAACGCCACTCACACATGCAACGCCACTCACACATGCAACGCCACTCACATGCAACGCCACTCACACATGCAACGCCACTCACACATGCAACGCCACTCACACACGCAACGCCACTCACACACGCAACGCCACTCACACACGCAACGCCACTCACACACGCAACGCCACTCACACACGCAACGCCACTCACACACGCAACGCCACTCACACACGCAACGCCACTCACACACGCAACGCCACTCACACACGCAACGCCACTCACACACGCAACGCCACTCACACACGCAACGCCACTCACACACGCAACGCCACTCACACACGCAACGCCACTCACACACGCAACGCCACTCATCCACGCAACCCCACTCATCCACGCAACCCCACTCACACACGCAACGCCACTCAGACACGCAACGCCACTCACACATTGTGGGTGCAGATTGTGGGTGCAGATTGTGGGTGCAGATTGTGGGTGCAGATTGTGGGTGCAGATTCAGAGTGCAGATTGTGGGTGCAGATTGTGGGTGCAGATTGTGGGTGCAGATTGTGGGTGCAGATTCAGAGTGCAGATTCAGAGTGCAGATTGTGGGTGCAGATTGTGGGTGCAGATTGTGGGTGCAGATTCAGAGTGCAGATTCAGAGTGCAGATTCAGAGTGCAGATTCAGGGTGCAGATTCAGGGTGCAGATTCAGAGTGCAGATTCAGGGTGCAGATTCAGGGTGCAGATTCAGGGTGCAGATTCAGGGTGCAGATTCTGGGTGCAGATTCTGTGTGCAGATTGTGGGTGCAGATTGTGGGTGCAGATTGTGGGTGCAGATTCAGAGTGCAGATTCAGAGTGCAGATTGTGGGTGCAGATTGTGGGTGCAGATTGTGGGTGCAGATTGTGGGTGCAGATTCAGAGTGCAGATTCAGAGTGCAGATTCAGAGTGCAGATTCAGAGTGCAGATTGTGGGTGCAGATTGTGGGTGCAGATTCAGAGTGCAGATTCAGGGTGCAGATTGTGGGTGCAGATTGTGGGTGCAGATTGTGGGTGCAGATTGTGGGTGCAGATTGTGAGTGCAGATTCAGAGTGCAGATTCAGAGTGCAGATTGTGGGTGCAGATTGTGGGTGCAGATTGTGGGTGCAGATTCAGGGTGCAGATTCAGGGTGCAGATTCAGGGTGCAGATTCAGGGTGCAGATTGTGGGTGCAGATTGTGGGTGCAGATTGTGGGTGCAGATTGTGAGTGCAGATTGTGGGTGCAGATTGTGGGTGCAGATTGTGGGTGCAGATTCAGAGTGCAGATTGTGGGTGCAGATTCAGAGTGCAGATTGTGGGTGCAGATTGTGGGTGCAGATTGTGGGTGCAGATTGTGGGTGCAGATTCAGAGTGCAGATTCAGAGTGCAGATTCAGAGTGCAGATTGTGGGTGCAGATTGTGGGTGCAGATTGTGGGTGCAGATTGTGGGTGCAGATTGTGGGTATAATTCAGAGTGCAGATTCAGAGTGCAGATTCAGAGTGCAGATTGTGGGTGCAGATTGTGAGTGCAGATTCAGAGTGCAGATTCAGAGTGCAGATTCAGAGAAAACTCAGCAGCACCACCACCATTGCAATGCAATAGGTCTCGTTTTAACGCAAATTTAAGCTATAGGCCTTGTAAATGACAAAGCCTTTTATTTATGTTCCAAAAACCAGAACGCAAAAATAAAGGGCATTATCATTTACAATGCTAATAGTTCAGACTCGCGTTATTGCGAGACCTATTGCATTTCCAATGCTTGTTTTACTGTAGGTCCCACCCAGTTCACACACCTCACCATTAGAATTTCCTTGCAAAGGTGGTTGATGTTTAAGTTAAAACCCGCCATCCAGTGTACCACTTTATTTCTAAGTTCAGTCCAAGATTCTCTAACTTGGGGCGCTAGCTTGGGTGCACCTTTTAAAGTTATAATATATGGGGTTACGTCTGGAGGAAGATGTAATCTGTCTGGTGTTTGACTCCTTGTATGGCTCCTACCTCCGGTTCTATGGGGGCTTTTATTCTCATGCATAGCTAGCTTATTCAGTGTGGGCTCTATACTGTTACGTGACTTGCAGCTGGGGGGGGGGCATTGAGGTGTTGCAATCTGGGACACATATGTGCTTAAACTACAGGACAAATTGAATGCTCCTGCATAGGTCTTGAATGTATGTGATGTCCAGTAATTGAATATGAACTCCATGGGGACCCCTGAGGGAGTCATCACGCCTCCATTACCCACAATGGGGGCTTTGAATGGCTAACCAAAAGGTGTGCCCTACTCCCCTATCCACTCTCATACAGATGCACCTGTCATGGTCCTCGTTCTTTAGTTTACCTGTGATATAGTGCCTCTGCTTTTGCCCTTGAAGTCCTGGTTCGCTGTTTAAGGTATTTTGTTTTCTTTTGTCCCTTTATATTTGGCATCACCCTGGGGAATGTAATGACCTTTACTACATTTTTTCTGATGCGGACACACATGATGTGGACACAGGAAGTATACTTGTGTACAAATTGCACTTCCATTCAGATTGTCTCAGTCAATTAACAGAGTGCAACAGGCTCAGTATATATGCTTGATTTACTGGTAGAGAGCCATATGTACACAGAAATAAATCCACAAATACCTCAGAGTTGGCATTAGATATCATAATGTTATCTTTAGTTTGAGGAAACACTCCTTACAATACATATGTGGTGTCAATGTTACACCTAACTGGTTATGATGTTGTGGAGGTAGAGTTTTCCATTTCAGTTTTGGTGTTCTTTAATTCAGTGAATAGGTTAGTGGATATTTTATCATGACACACTGGTATATACCCTTTAATATTAGGATTTAGCAAGTTCTCAATGAATCTTTCCTTGTGTCATGTTTTACTATCTTTTCTATTTTCTTACATTTTATTGTGGGTTAACTCAGGAGTTGCAATTTTAATAGTTAATCCAATCTTCACTTTCTTTTACAGTCTTTAACATTCACAAGTAGTAACTGTCACATGTTCCCTCACTTTGGGGTTGTCAACCCAGTCAGCCTCAAATTTGGGTTTATTAATAGTACTCTGGCGATTGAAATCTATTTCAACTGGTGTTTGACTCAAGATATGTACAGAGTCATCTTTTTGGGCACTTATCATTTTTGGCTAATCAGCGGTTTCCACACTATTAGCCTGTGTTATCTACTTTGGAGAATATTGATCAATGTAATACTTCAATCAGAGCTGGTTCAGTCAGAACTCGCAATATAGCAGCTACGGCATTTAAAACATGGTCTTTGACATATATTTGCATGATTAATAACTTTCCAATGTGATTTGTTTCGAAAGCGTTATGGATGTAATAGGAAAAGGGCTAATTAGCAACACTTACCATTGGAGTTTTTCATTCGATTTCAATCTCAGGAGTTGTTTTAAAGTACACGTTAATGGGGGTCGATGAAGATGGGGTTAGGTCTTATTCCATTTTAGAGTTACATTGCAAAGATTCTCTTAGAGGCTGTTGCAGTGGTCTCCTTCACTATAAGGATATACCTTGTATTGATTCAGTTAAATGCAACACTGGGCTATCTGGCTTATGCTTGTTTCTCAGATGCTTTTGATTAAATGAGCTTGGTAAATAATTAAGTAGGAGTTAAACAATCAATTATGGAAACAGGCAAAGCTTCTTCCCTTATTGAAGAAGACGGGTGCTGATCCTGCTGTGCCGGGCAACTATAGACCTATTTCCCTACTTCCAGCCATGGCAAAAATTGGAGAGAAACTTGCCTTTTGTCAGCTGAATGCCTTTGTGGAATTCTCGGAGGCTCTCCATCCTGCCCAGTCTGGCTTTCGTGCAGCACACAGCACGGAGTCAGCTTTGGTGGAGATCACAGAGGCAATTAGGGAGTGTTTGGACAGTGGCGGCAGAGCGGCTCTAATTTTATTGGACCTCTCTGCCGCGTTTGACACTGTCCCGCACTCACTCCTCCTGACTCGATTGGCTGAGATTGGTGTGCTGGGCTCAGCACTAGAATGGGTGAAATCTTTTTTGCCAGCAGGTTTGGATTCCACCTTTTTCTTCCTCGGCCAAGCCTCTTACCACCGGGGTACCCCAGGGGTCTACATTGAGCCCTTTGCTTTTTAATGTGTACCTTACCCCGCTTATAGTGCTAGCTGAACAAATGGGGGCCAAAATTATAGCGTATGCAGATGATACGCAACTTTTATTTACATGGCCTGATACAGCACTCAACACTGAGGTCATTTGTTCTTGTCTTTCCTCGGTTTTTAATTGGTTAGCAGCGGCACAGCTAAAATGCAACGAAGACAAAACAGAAATTTTGTTGTATGGCCAATTTCCGCCTAATTTCAGAGAACTCTTGTGGCCTCTGGATTTTCTCCAGCCAAGCTCAGTTACCATCCCTGCAAAGAACTTGGGGGTATGGTTTGGGGAGGATCTGAGATTTGAGGCTCACATAAAAAAACTTACAGGGGTGTGCTTCGGATCTCTCAAGGCTATGAGAAAGTTCTTTCCATATCTTCCATCTTCAGCAAGAGAGTCGGTCGCGAGGGCTTTAATACTATCACGGCTCGACTATGCCAACTCTCTTCTTAGTGGAACTCCTGCCTTCCTAGTCGCCAGATTACAGATCATCCAAAATGCGACGGCAACACTTCTGTGCAATGTGCCCAGTAGAGAGAGCGTACGAAGCCATTTGAAGGAACTACATTGGCTGCCGGTGACTCAAAGGATTACTTTTAAAATCCTAACACTAGCATTTAAAGCAGTCAATGATCTTGGGCCTGCCTATCTGAAGAAAAGATTCAGCCGCTACACCCCCACTCGATCTCTACGCTCAGCTGATGGTAATTTACTGAGTGTACCCCGCTTTCGGCGAGTGCGCCTTGGAGGCCAGTCAATTGCCGTCCTTGCGGCTTCGGCCTGGAACACTCTGCCTTTGTTCTTGAGATCAATCCAGAACTTTGTACCTTTTAAGAAGGCACTGAAAACGCATCTTTTTAGATCTGCTTATTAGACCTTTTAATTTCTTCTGTTTCCTTTTGGCCACCTGCTTGTTTTTTCCTTTCGCGCCAGGATACTCTGGTAGTAACAGAGCACGTTATAAAACAGCTAAAATAAATTATTGACCGCAAGAGTAGGGACTTGATTTCAGACTTCCATTCAACTACCATTCCTTTCACATCCATGTATTGTTGTATTTTTTTATTTTTTTTATTGACAGCACAAGCAGGCATTCATTACAGAAATAAAGCATTTCCAAAAAATAAAAAATGATAGTACATACAATTCCTTAATGACTTAATCAAATAGCAAATAGGCAAAAGAATTTACAGTATATCGAAGAAAAATACGTCAGTTTCGTCTTGAGGCGCATCAAATAGGCTCGCAAACAGCTTTTAAACCAAAAGTTGGTCAATTAAGTAAGGATTCCCTAATGTTAATAGCCGGGTTTACTAAAAATCATAGTCAGATTAGTGCTATACAGTTAAAATCCTACACGGAAAGGCAGTAAATCCAGGTCCTTAAATATTAAAGTGAAGGAAATAGGAGCTATTCACAGATCTAATCCGTCAAAGAAAAAAAAATCATTCATTCATAAGTAGGGAACAAGATACCCCATATTTTATCCACTTTCTTCAAGGAGCCTATCCCTCGAATTTTTGCGGATAAGAATTCCATATCGTATATCTCATTTATCAAAAGCCACCATTCGGTTACCAGTGGTGGTTTGTCTGAGATCCAGGCCCTAGCAATTATCAATCTGGCACAGGAAGTTAGAATAAACATTAGGTCCTTATAGATAGCAGTATTTGGTTGTATTCCCAAAAGTATCATCTCGGCAGAAAGTTTACCGAAGATCATTTTATTCAGTTTCAACACTTTTTCTATTTCGTCCCAGAATGTTTGCAGAGCCTGGCATGAGAAAATTATATGTACTAAATCTGCTGCTAGTAGGTCGCATTTTGGGCATTTTGTCCGTTCGGGTAATGCATTGTTCCCTGACCACTTAAAAAAGTGAAGCGGTGTATAGTATAGCTGGCATACAGTCTTGTAAGATTGAAGTTTTAAGCTAGAAGAGTGAGTTTAAGAGTTGCTGTTATGGAGAAAAGTGGAGATGTTATGCGGGGAGATGGGCATTCCTAAGTTAGTGGTCCATTTCTGTGCAATTTTAATGCAGTCATCAGGTTTAGATTGACAGAGACATTTGTACCCCAAGCTAATTATATTTTATTGTGGGTTAACTCAGGAGTTGCAATTTTAATAGTTAATCCAATCTTCACTTTCTTTTACAGTCTTTAACATTCACAAGTAGTAACTTTCACATGTTCCCTCACTTTGGGGTTGTCAACCCAGTCAGCCTCAAATTTGGTTCATTAATAGTACTCTGGCTATTGAAATCTATTTCAACTGGTGTTTGACTCAAGATATGTACAGAGTCATCTTTTTGGGCACTTATCATTTTTGGCTAATCAGCGGTTTCCACACTATTAGCCTGTGTTATCTATTTTGGAGAATATCGATCAATGTAATACTTCAATCAGAGCTGGTTCATTCAGAACTCGCAATATAGCAGCTACGGCATTTAAAACATGGTCTTTGACATATATTTGCATGATTAATAACTTTCCAATGTGATTTGTTTCGAAAGCGTTATGGATGTAATAGAAAAAGGGCTAATTAGCAACACTTACCATTGGAGTTCTTCATTCGATTTCAATATCAGGAGTTGTTTTAAAGTACAAGTTAATGGGGGTCGATGAAGATGGGGTTCGGTCTTATTCCATTTTAGAGTTGTATTGCAAAGATTCTCTTAGAGGCTGTTGCAGTGGTCTCCTTCACTATAAGGATATACCTTGTATTGATTCTGTTAAATGCAACACTGGGCTATCTGGCTTATGCTTGTTTCTCAGATGCTTTTGATTAAATGAGCTTGGTAAATAATTAAGTAGGAGTTAAACAATCAATTATTGACCGCAAGAGTAGGGAGTTGATTTCAGACTTCCATTCAACTACCATTCCTTTCACATCCATGTATGGTTGTATTTTCAAAGAATCTTTATTTGACACTGTTAGCTTTCTCAGTACATGTGTATTAGCCTGTGACTGAGTCATTAAATATGATTCAGGGAAAAACGGTCACTGTATATAAGGAATTTCCAAGTACTTGATTTCTCAGTGGGGAAACCCAGAAATCGGTTCTGTGCATTTGACTTTTAGTTGCTTTCCTCCAACTCTCCAGTATGAATATATCATTGATACCCAAGCATTAAAACTCACGGTTTCATTCTGTAGACTCCTCCTCTCCATCCTTTACCGTGCAGTGCCCTAAGGTTGCTTCCACCCCCAGTACTTTAGCCTCTATTACAGCATACTTCACGTCCACTATGGCAATGTTTTTTAGAATAGTGACTATGGTGACTATTATGTTTCTTCGGCCTCTGGCTAAATTGCCTGTGCTTACATCATTGCATCCCCCTTCCACCATATCTGGGCTCCTTTGATAGTGCAGAAGGAAAACAATCATGCTTCCAATGTTTGTTTTGTTTACCAGAACACTAGAATCTTCACACAAGTGTAGAAACACTAAGCGCTACGCTCTACTGTTCTTAGGTCGATGATCACCTCACGAGTCAACTGGTTCATTCTCCACAGACTCAGGCCAACTCTCCACATACTTCAAAACTGATCCCTAGTACTGCCAAACATTTAAGTCCAGTGCCCTCTATTAAACAAGCACACACACCATCCATATCCAGGCAGACTCTGAACCTCTTCCAGGTAGGTAAAAGACAGCACGTTTGTGTCGCACACCCAGCAGGTGCCCCTCCCACTGGCGATTCCTCCGCAAGTACCTGAAACAATCCCTTAGTCACGATTCGCTCCCAGCACTCTCGTGCTCACCACCAAAGGGGTGCATAGTGTGACTTTCCTGTGTTCTAATAAGCTTCCTAATACTCCCCTGCAGGCATATCATGACTTCCATCCATTTGGTCACTATTTGGGAATTGACATCCATTTCCAATCCATGCTGGGTTTTGTGAAAGCCAGCCTGCTCATGCTTGAAGCCAGCCTGCTAATGTTTGATAACCTGTTACCTAGAAATCCCTACTCACTGCTTTGTCTCCACTCCTGCAGGCCAAGGATGGGTGGAGGAATTCAGCTCACCTGTGGCCTGCTGCTGCTAGCCTGCTCACACCGGATGCATGTGATTGCTGTGAGCTCTTTTAAGCCCCAGATCCCTTCAGGCCAAGGTGGATCATTGTAGCTGTGTTCTGGTGAGACTGATCCTCGTTTCCTGAGCTTTTGATATTCCTGAGCTATAGTTAATCCTTGTTCCTTGATTTATTTTAAACAGTATCTGTCAAACATTTCATCATGGCTATGTTTGGTAAATTGCATCAACTGACTCTGTAGGAGAGCATCCAGGCCATTTTACGGGTTATCAATGAAAGTGAATTGCCAAACAAAGTACTTTATCTTAACCAATATCAAATAGTCTAAATTGTTGTATAGGTAGGGCTAAAGTGCATTAATATAGTAGTAGTAGTAAACAAGCTTTATTTAGATATAATTCGTATATCTTAAAAAGCATTACAAATCAATAAAAACAGTAAAGGGTTCAGTGCATAGTTAAAAACATACAGTTCAAGTAAGAATGACATAGGAAATACACATAAAACCAGAGTAAAATAGATATTTATACAAGATACAGGAGCCTGCGGGATCTAACTCGCCATGCCCAACCTAGAAATTTGGCGAGGCCACAAGCAAAGAGGGGCTGCATTAATATATAGAAGTAAACACCCCATATTGGTGCCTATTAGATTTTTAAGTAGGAACATTAGAAAAAGAACGCTCAGAGGCTATAAGCCCATATCCACTAGTGAACATTGATCATATTTCGGTATTTCCTTAGTAGAATCATTGGTTAAATGAGATCTCACTATTTTATATGAATGATTAAAGTTCACTATTCACATTAAAGCCTTTCATTACTGTATGAAGATCAAGATACCAATATGATGCCCTTTCCTCAATCTTGCCTCACAGTCTCCCCTTTCTTGTTCTTTGGGATACAGTCAAGACCAATGAATGTAATATTTTTTTAATAGCCTGATCAAATGTGTCTTGTATTTGAACGACTAGTGGATATTAGAAATCACCTTTTTCTAACAGTCCTAATGCGTTCACTTCACCCATCCTTCGACATTGCTAGGGTGAATCCAGCATACTATTTTTTGCACAAACACAAGTGATCAAATAAATACATTTTGGTTTACAGTTGATTAATGTTTTAGTCACATATGATTCTTTGGCGCAACTGTAACTGCTAAATTTACACGTACCATCAGATGTTTACTGGCTGACATTACATAGTCAACATTTATAGAACAACAAATATTTCACAGTATGTTTTCTGTAGCTGATTTATTAAGGTAACTGACTTTCAAGTTTTACCTTTTTCTGAATGTTATTTTAGGAAAGCTAGATATCAATTTATTAAGGTATGGACCACCTTTCAATATTTATACAAGATTATAAAAATTTGTCTAGTCTGTGTCCAGTAATGCATTATAAATCGGATTGTCGCTCTTTAGTTTGTTCATTTTAACCTTTCAAAATGTAATTACGATATTTGAAACTTGAGTTAAAGCTTTTTTCAATATTTTCTGAGGATATCAGCTGAATCTTTATTGTTTATAGCTTTCTTCTTTAAAAATGAGGTCTTCACTACATTGCCTCCTGTTTGGAAGTAATTCATAAGGAATATTTTCAGTCTTTCTTTTAGAATGACCCGAAGCAATATTAATTATGCTATTTACTGCTATATTGCAAAAGAAAGGTTGCAGTTAAAGGTATTTCCATCAATGTAAAGTTTAGCAATCCAAGAACTTTATGTTAATTTGACTTGAATTCTAAAGCCAATTATATGTAGAAATCATTATGGGTCAACTAAAAAAAAGTATTGGTTAATTCTTTTTTAGTTAATTTCCAACCCATACCTACATACTAAAAGTAACGTAACCACAGCATAATGTTGCTACTACTTTTCTCATTCCAGACAAACTCCCTCTTACAACTATCCTTAAAGCGGCCAGCTTAATAGGGGAAAATACCTGAAACACATTGTGATGCTCTGTTTTTGAAGGTAAATGTAATTTTGGTAAAGGGAAAAAAGATTGAACACAGTATATTCTGTGAACTCCAGTAACGTCTATGAATGTTTCAAATAATGGCCAGATCAGTTATTTGAGCTTTCAGTTAATCATGTGCCACTGATAGCTGTGAATGACCAATGTATTTTGCATGTCCTGAACTCATATGTGCTGTTACCCCGTCTCTTGGTTTTATTCCCTTCTAACCAGTACCCCAGGGTCTTCCTCAAACTTCTCAGATTCTTTTTTTGTGGGTCGGGGTCAAGATTCAGCAGAGAATAATGGAGGTATCCATTATGCTTTCTCCTTGACCAGCATCCAACAACTGTCTTACAAAACAGTCCTCTTGTGAACAATTCTGACTCTTTCAACCCCCTAATCCCATTGTGGTCCTGTAACAGACTCCTTTCTGCAGACTTGTAGCCTTCCCTCTACTCCAATATATTGCCTCTCTGCCCACTATTTCTCCATAACAAGCCTACGTCAGTGTAAGGAAATGCCTAGTTTTGCATGGTCACCGCCAAAGTTTTGGACTGACACTGTTGGTTGCTCGACTAACAGTGCACTGAGGTCAGCTAATTGGACCTCCGTGCCAGTACTCTGACCCTCAAAAGTATATGTTTGATTGGCTTATATCCAATTGGCATAAGTTAACTTACTCCCAAGTCCCTACTTTATGGTACCAGGGGTGCCAAAGTGTCCCTCGAGGACTACAGCACCTGTTGTGCCTCCCCAAGTGTGACCAGGTAAAACAGGTCTCCTAGCATGGCACTGCAGACTGGTAGAGCAGTTTTAAACTTAAACAGCTAACTCGACTTTGCCATTTCAAGTTGAGACAAATGCGAAACCAATATATATATATATATATATATATATATATATATATATATATTCACTGAAAAAACCATAGGTTATACACCATATATAGTTAGGAATTAGCATTTAAAAAACCTTATTTTACTCACACAAAACCATTGAAATTCCATATATAGTTAGTTGCACTAACTATATATCGCGCACCCGCAATCCACTGCTGATCATGTCACATATTACATCATTCATGACATGGTCAGTGACATCACTGATGACATCACTGATGACATCTCAAATGACATCACTGATGACATCTCAAATGACATCACTGATGACATCACTGATGACATCTCAAATGACATCACTGATGAGATCACTGATGACATCATCCAGTGACTGTGTGTTTCTGTAAAGTTTAAATATGTTTTACATATTGAAGAATGAGTAGATGTATAAGTGTCTGGACGAAGGATTTAGTAGGTGCATGACTGAATGTATGAGTGAGTGATTAAATGTGTCTCACTGAGTGCATGGGTTAGTGAGTAAACTGTCTTAATTTGTGCATCATTATGTCTGTTGTTCTGTAAACTGCTGCATGTGTTGATCAGTAGCTATATGATTAACTATATGGGTTATTGATTGATTGTCCAAGTATTTGTATAGGAGACTGAGTATGTGTGTGGCTGGCTGGGAGGTGTGTGACTCTGTGCAGATCAATGTGTACTTGTATCAATGATTGTATAAGAAAGTAAGTATGTGTTAGTATATGTTTGAAAATGTAAGGTGCTCTATGTTTAACTGTATAGACAAGAAAATGGAAGTGTGATTGATTCTTTACAGGACTGACTAGGTGTGTGAGTAACTCCATGGATGAGTGGCAGAGTGTAAGTGTCTGTATAGGTGTATGAGTGCATATGATAGTGTTGTAAAGATGAGTGATTGTATGTATGAATGATTGTATGGGTGAATGAGTGAATGTGTGTGTAGACGTAGGAATCAGTGAGTACGTATGTAGTAACTAGTATTGGTGTGTCAATGGTTTCAAAAATTATACTCTGTATTTAACACTGGGTGAAACAGAGGTTATATTAAAACGTGAGGAGATGCATTGTATTGTCACATGAATGATATCATCAGTGATGTGGTCATTGATGTCAAATGAGATGTCATCAGTGATCTCATCAGTGATGTCATTTGAGATGTCATCAGTGATGTCATCAGTGATGTCACTGACCATGTCATGAATGATGTAATATGTGACATGATCAGCAGTGGATTGCGGGTGCGCGATATATAGTTAGTGCAACTAACTATATATGGAATTTCAATGGTTTTGTGTGAGTAAAATAAGGTTTTTTAAATGCTAATTCCTAACTATATATGGTGTATAACCTATGGTTTTTTCAGTGAATTTTCAAGGTTTTGTAAATGCTAATTCCTAACTATATATGGTCTATAACCTATGGTTTTTTCAGTGAATTTCAATGGTTTTTTAATAGCAAATATCATAAGCTGTCGAATGTCAAGTACGTGGTAAGTGAAAACATTTTCGTGTTTATGCACACTGATCTGCTTTGAATGGTGCCCCCCCCCTCATTTCTATTAGGAGTACTCTCTCTTTGCAGATAGTGAAAGGTAGTTAACGCAGGCCTTTGCCCCCGTTGTAATCCGTCGTGCCTGCTTCTCTCTCCATTTGATTGATTGTTATCCAAGTATTTACTGTTTTAGAATTAGTTCTCTTTGGTTCATTCTCTATTTACAAACAAACACAGAGTCGCAATACTCTGTTTAGTCTTTGCAGATAACGAAAAATCGTGTAAAAAAAAAGAAAAGGAATCGAGCAAAATCAGTAGGCCACTAATGGGATCTCTTTTTGACCTCGCTAAAATAGAAACATTAGGAACAACCCCTCATGACAAATACAAAACTAGTGAGATGAACTGAACTCCACACAATGATGGCTGCAAAACAGCTCGGCTCCGCCACCCACCCCGCCCAAAATAACGATAAAGAGCGGCTGCCATGATTGGTTGCGGAATGGCCACAACGGAGCTACGAAATGGTGCTGCTCTCATGCTAACCCCAGCTTCGGTCTGAAACATCCAGAAACACTGTAGACTACCAATTCGATCAGTTCCGGTAGCGCCCCAATGTAACCCGGTAGAGAAGAACTAGCCCTCCCCTCTTTGACTGATGGTTCTTGTTGCCTGTCCTTTCTGTTGTCATTTAACAGAACTATTTAGCCTGCTGAAAGGGGTTGTGTTTCGACCGCTGGTTGGTGGAGACATTTTGACTATATTCTGGACCTGCGTTGTCGCGTAATGCGTCATATGACGCGCCGCGTTAGCTCATCCGGAAGTCATCCGGGGCGCGCAGCGCGTAACGTAAGCATAACAAGTCATGTGACTTGTTAATAAAACTTTTCATTGGTTCATTTTACTTTTCTTATTCTAATGATGAAAGCCTTGGTCATATCACCTAAAAATTACGCTTTTAATTACTTCCGAACATTATTTTCTCTTAAATATATGTTATAATGTTCCAGGCTAATGTACTTTCCCGGAAATTTTACAACTGTCCTGCAAGTAAAATATATTCTTTTTTCGAGAAAAAGAGCGTTTCTTCGTCCCATGACGGAGCCGTTGAGCAAAAGAGGGTCGACCTGCTGTCTTAGTCGCCGATACGCCTGAATATGAGATTCTTATCGATCACTTTATGTTGCAGGAATAGAAAACACAACAGCCCTTGACCATTTATCTTTACTGCGTTCCTTCGTATTATACCTTTTACCCTTCATGTAATTGGTCTGCTTTATTTCACTTGCCTTTTAATGATTCTAAAACAGTGACTATTATTAAAAACTTTACCAATGTATACACTACTACCATGTTTTCTTTTAAAAACCTTTATTGTGAAAATTTCATTATACAAATACGAGCCTATAACCACGTGGGCCTGCCACGGAGCAAACTGTAATCGTATATGATGAATAGACATTTACACTGTAGAGGAACGTAACGGGCGGGCCATTAGGTTGCAAAAACTAAGGTGTCTAACAGTTACGGAATCGGTGGACGTACATTTTATAATTAAAATACGACAGGGCCAGTTACAATAAAATTATCTAGATATACATTTGCGGGCAAGTACCATGGGTGACGTTAATTCGAATTTTCAACAGTACAGTAATCAATAACACATCAGAACTTAATATCAATAGGGATGTCGAAATATTCAATCAATTCTCGTCCCCGCCCGCCATGTGCTTCAAAACTGCATACGTATCTCGTGATTTCAAGGTTCTGCAACCAGTACACAACAAGGAGTTACGAGTCCCATTTATTCCGGCGCCATTTTGGGCGAGGACGGGCAGGTCCAGGATATAGTCAAAATGTCTCTACCAACCATCGACTATGATGATGTTCATATGCTGTATTTATTAGAGTAACACTCATCTGCCCACATGAAATTAATTTACCACAATCTAAACATGTCATTTTAATCTTTCCAAAGTTCTTCTAAATATTTGGGACCGTTTCCCTTGCCTCTGAAGCTCTCAGTGCCACTTCTTTGATGAATGTACTAGCAGGTCAGGGGTTCTCCTCCAAATCTCTCTTTTATGCAGCACTATAATTAATTGGTGCCACCTCTCCATATGACGATGCATGGTATAGTTACCACAACTATATATTTTTTCGGTTCCTCTGGAGAGTTCATCGTGGCAGATGAAGCGTGTAACATACCGGGCATTTACCTTTTTTTGCATGTACAGGAAAGGAAAAAAAAATCGAGCGTTCGAGTTCTTAGGTGTCCCAGGGCCATTTTAGTGGACCAGGCCCAAATCCAAAGAACAGCTATCTCACAGGCTAATGGGGCGACCCACGCCGAGTTTCAGCATTGTAGGATGACCACACAAGTACAGCAACTTGCTAGACATCACCTCGGTGCCATCCGGATCTCGGCGCCCCACTGCAGATGAAGTGCCTCTCAACTATGAAACCACCACGGTGACATCCGGATCTTGGCGCGTTGTGCTGCCTTCGGCCTATTCGCACATCGGTCCGCTACTGACGCCATCTCACAGGCTAATGGGGTGACCCACGCCGAGTTTCAGCATTGTAGGATGACCACACCAACTTGCTAGACATCACCTCGGTGCCATCCGAATCTTGGCATCTCAACGCCTAGTGGTATCTTCCATACAGAAAATATTGTTACGCTGCCTTTGGCCCCATTCGCACATCAGTCCGCAACTTAGACATCACCTCGATGCCATCCGGATCTTGGCATCTCAGCGCCTTGTGGTGTCAGTCAGAAAATATTGTTGCGCTGCCTTTGGCCCCATTCGCACATCAGTCCGCTACTGACACCATCTCACAGGCCAATAGGGCGCCCCACGCCGACTTTTACCATTGTACGATGGCCACACCAGTGGCACAACTTCCTAGACATCACCTCGGTGCCATCCGAATCTTGGCATCTCAACGCCTAGTGGTATCTTCCATACAGAAAATCTTGTTACGCTACCTTTGGCCCCATTCGCACATCGGTCCGCAACTTAGACATCACCTCGGTGCCATCCGGATCTTGGCATCTCAGCGCCTTGTGGTGTATTCTCTTCAGAAAATATTGTTGAGCTGCCTTTGGCCCCATTCGCACATCCGTCCGCAACTTACACATCACCTCGGTGCCATCCGGATCTTGGCATCTCAGCGCCTTGTGGTGTCTTCTACTCCGAAAATATAGTAGAAAATATTGTTGCGCTGCCTTTGGCCCCATTCACACATCAGTCCGCTACTGACACCATCTCACAGGCCAACAGGGCGCCCCACGCCGACTTTTACCATTGTACGATGGCCACACCAGTGCCACAACTTGCTAGACACCACCTCGGTGCCATCCGGATCTTGGCATCTCAGCGCCTTGTGGTGTCTTCAAATCAGAAAATATTGTTGCGCTGCCTTTGGCCCCATTCGCACATCGGTCCGCTACTGACGCCATCTCACAGGCCAACGGGGCGCCCCACGCCGACTTTCAACATTGTAGGATGGCCACAGAAGTGCGACAACTTACTAGACACCACCTCGGTGTCATCCGGATCTTGGCGCGTTGTGCTGCCTTCGACCTATTCGCACATCGGTCCGCTACTGACGCAAACTCACAGGCCAACGGGGCGCCCCACGCCGACTTTCAGCATTGTAGGATGGCCACACCAGTGCGGCAACTTACTAGACACCACCTCGGTGCCATCCGGATCTTGGCGCGTTGTGCTGCCTTCGGCCTATTCGCACATCGGTCCGCTACTGACGCAAACTCACAGGCCAACAGGGCGCCCCACGCCGACTTTCAGCATTGTTGGATGGCCACACCAGTGCGACAACTTACTAGACACCACCTCGGTGCCATCCGGATCTTGGCGCGTTGTGCTGCCTTCGGCCTATTCGCACATCGGTCCGCTACTGACGCAAACTCACAGGCCAACGGGGCGCCCCACGCCGACTTTCAGCATTGTAGGATGGCCACACCAGTGCTGCAACTTGCTGGACACCACCTCGGTGCCATCCAGATCTTGGCGCGTTGTGTTGCCTTCGGCCTATTCGCACATCGGTCCGCTACTGACGCCGCCTCACGTGCCAACGTATTTTCTCCTAATTTTACACCCTATGCCGCATAACAGGTCATGTGACTTGTTTATAAAACTTTTCATTGGTTCATTTTACTTTTGGTTTCCTAATGATGGAAGGCTTGATCATGTGACCTAAAAACAACACTTTTCATAGGATGAAAACTTTTTTTTTTCCCCAAACGATGAAAGCCCCACCTTGTTTCTGGATGTTTCAGACTGAAGCTGGCGTCAGCATGAAAGCACCACCATCTCGTAGCTCAGTCGTGGTCATTCCGCGAGCAATCATGGCAGCCGCTCCCCACCAGAAGCCTGCAGGAGTCGGAGCCCCCAAAACTTTTGATGAATTCTCAAGGCGGAGGGGACGCTTTCGAGAATGAGGTCCAAGACCTAGCAGACAAGCGTCCGATTTCCAAGGTGTCCCAGGGCCATTTCAGTGGACCAGGCCCAAAAAGGAAACAGCCTGCCGCCATTTTGAGAGTCCTGTGACAGCCGCCTATCGCTGCACCGCAAGAGTGGGCGCAACTCAGCTGAATTGCGGCTTTTGACACAGTGGACCAAAAACGGACGGAATGGCAACTGAAACGGTAAAGGGGCGCCCCACTACAACAGATGACACTCCACCTGGAGAGGCCCGTTCACGCCGCCTCCCCCGGGGCGCTCCACGCCGTTATTCGGAGCAGCATTGTAGGATACCAAAACCAGTGCGGCAACTTACTGGACATCACCTTGGTGCCATTGTTCTGCTGCCTTGGAACTATTCGCGCAACAGTTTGCTACTGATGACCCACCCCCCGCGACGCCCCATGCCGTTATTTGCTGGGTGGCAACTTACTAGACATCACTTTCGTGTCATCTAGATTTCAACGCGTTCTGCTGCCTTGGAACTATTCGCACAACAGTTTGCTACTGATGACCCACCCCCCGCGACGCCCCACGCCGGAAATCTGGACGTTGTGCTGCGTTGGGACTATTCGCACAGCCGACCGCTACTTCGTTGTTTTTCCCTAAAAATGTTTATATGTTATTACTATTTTTGTTTTCTTGTATATATTTATAAATTATTAAAGTTTTATAATCTTACTACTTTGTCGGAGTGCTATATATTTTTAATGTGACACATAATTGTAAAAACTTTGATGTACAAACAGTCATCCCTGGAATCTTCCGCTTCAGGCTCGGTCCCCTCCCCAATCACAATACAGGATGGTTTTCAGATAATAGCAACGCTTCTGCTGTGACGAATCTCATCGAGTGTGGGCCTTGATCTACTATAACTCCTTTGAAGAGGGGTGATTCTTTACAGCTGTGGCCATAAACTACATCTGCAGGGCTAGCTGATACCCTAGGACCAGCCTGGACAATCGGACACAGAGGAAAAGGAGTGTCAGAGGGTGCGGTAGTGAATAGGGCGAAAGGGAGGTGTCGGGCGGGCACAGGGTGTGATTCTCAGGGAACAGCAGCGCAGATGGGGGAGGTTTATTACCCATGCATAAGACAGAGAGCGGGGGTGACCACTGCCTGGGGGAGATGTTTGCGAGGGTGGGGAGCCATGCTAAGGATCGACAGCGTGCACAGAGTGGGTCTGGTCAAGGCATCTAAAATGGCTGCCGTGCACGACAAAAGTGTGGCATTTGAAAAAAGACAAGATGGCGCAGACAATGTTTTTCAACACTTCCTGATTTCCTTCGAATCGAACGTTAACAGACGTTGGGGCATATTACCAAAGTTAAGCGATATTTATCCCTAACGATGCTTAGCAACGATTTTTTTACCGTCAGAAATTATCGCAGATAAACCTTGCTATTATCAAGGTTTATCGGAAATACGATAAAAAACGACCGCAATGCATTAATATCGCTGAAAACTCAGCGATATTCATGCATTACCGAGCTAATGCTCTTAGCCATGTTATCCACCTCCCATTGGATAACATGGCTAAGAACTGCTCAGGGCAGGTGGTAGCTTTTAGAGATATTCGCCCTTATCTCGAATATTTCCAAAAGTTGATAATAGGAGATAGCGATGTTAGCGACTGTTTCCAGTCGCTAACATCTTGGCATGCCCACTTTGCATGTCATTAGTGATAAATATCACTCACATGCAAAGTGGGGCCCAAGATGGTCGCTATCTTCTACTAGCCGTCGCTAACTGGTGTTAGCAACAGCTAGGTAATACACATATAATTTTATCTCCGCGAAGCGGAGCGCTGTTACAGATATATATCTTGTTTCTGAACGTTAATTTCTCAAAATGCACTGAAGCACATATATTGAGACCTAGCAAAGGCACATCGGGCTACCAGTCCCTACAATTTTGCCAAGTTTCGTGCAAATCCATTCAGCTGTTCGATCCTACCGAGAGACAAGATGGCGGCCGCTACGGACTGTTTGGAATGTTTACAGACACCGGAGAGCCAATCAGCTTCGCTTCGCAAAGCTCCGTAACGCGAAAAGTACGCGAAGCGGTGCGCTGTTACAGATATATACCTTTTTTTGAACGTTAATTTCTCAAAATCCACTGGAGCACATATATTGAGATCTAGCAAAGGCACATCGGGCTACCAGTCCCTACAATTTTGCCAAGTTTCGTGCAAATCCATTCAGCTGTTCGATTATTATTATTTTTATTTTTTTTTGCCCCGCGGGGCCCTTTTAAAACCTCCACATCAAACCTAGGGGGTGAGCGACAATGTACTATGCCCCATTATGGTCATTTGCCCCTTCGCTTTGGCCTCCTCTTGTCTCTCGATCCTACCGAGAGACAAGATGGCGGCCGCTACGGACTGTTTGGAATGTTGACAGACGCCGGAGAACCAATCAGCTTCGCTTCACAAAGCTCCGTTGCGCGAAAAGTCCGCGAACCAGAGCGCTGCCCGGTCCGCTGTTACAGATATATATCTTTTTTTAAACGTTAATTTCTCAAAATCCACTGGAGCACATATATTGAGACCTACAAAAGGCACATCGGGCTACCAGTCCCTACAATTTTGCCAAGTTTCGTGCAAATCCATTCAGCCGTTCGGGCTAAAAGTGAGGCCAACCGCCCTATGGAAAACTCAATGTTAAAAACACGTTTTGGGACCCCCCTTTTTTCTCGGCCCCCACTGGACGAACCCCCCCCAAATTTTCAAGGGCAGCTCAGAAACAAAATGTGCCAATTCCGTCCACAAACGCCAAAGTTATTAGACATAGAATTTTCAAAAAACCCATAGAGAAAAAATCCTAACTATATATACCTACTGGCGACCGCCAGTAGGTAATATATATATCAAACAGAATTCTCTCCCGGTTCGAAGAGATATGGAGACGCACACGGTATGCAGATTGCAGGCAGCATTTTATTCTACAGCATGAGGCACCTGACGCGTTTCGTTTTGGCTAAAAACTTCTTCAGAGGTGTTGCCTCAGTCCATGCAAGTTTGAGAATGGGTTCCAGGTGATGTGATTCCCATTTATGCCACGCCTCTGGTGGACGCCTACGGCGGTTTGCTGGGCATTATGGTACCTGGAGTCCCACTTGTATTTGTAGTCTTTGCTGCAAGGAGAGGGTGTTTTGCCTTGGTTCAGCAGAGTTCCATTATCGATCTGCAGAGAGAATTTCATTCAGCATTGCCAGTCCCCTCCGTGCTTGGTTATCTCGGCATGCTGTTTCCTGCAGTACTTCATTTTTGTCCAGAAGTCGGCTCTCTGCGCGTAGGTCGGTGAGGTCATCACTGGCTTTCCTGGAACGTGCTGGTGTTCAGTTTCCAGGTCTGTATACCTCCCTGTTGCTTCCCAATCTTTTATGGGACTGCGGGGGATCCATATATATATATTCACTGGGAAAAACACAGGTTTATGGGGTGTTCTAGTTAGTTGGACATTTCACTCGTACAAAATCATTGAAATTCCCCCGTACTAACTATAACTAACGCGCCCGCAATCCACTGCTGATGATATCACATATTACATCATTCATGACATGGTCAGTGACATCACTGATGACATCTCAAATGACATCACTGATGACATCATCCGGTGAATGTGGTTTGGTTCGATTTTCAAATATGTATTATATATATATATATAGCAATCTGCCTTGAAGTCTGAATTGATGTATAAGTGTCTGAATTGAGAATTTAGTAGCAGAGTGAATGACTATCTAAGTGATTAATTTAAAGTGTCTCACTAAATATATGAGATACTGATTAAAATGTGTGAATAACTGTATCACTCTATCCCTTGATGTGTAAAGTTCTACATACGTTGGTTACTAGCTATGTGGCAGTGTATATTAGTTATTAATTAGTTAAGTGAGTATTTGTATGTAATAGTGAATGAATGTGTGTGTGGTTGGGTGGGAGGTGTGTGACTGTCCAAAGATGTGAAAATAATTGATTTAGTAGGTATATGAGGTTAAGACTGTATGTGGAAACAGTTGTTTGAGTGAGTGAATCTCTTTATGGGTGTGATGATGAGTAAATACATTTAAATGACTAAATATATTTCTCAATAATGCATGTCCAACAAACTAGAAATAGAAAAGGCAGTGTATGTGACAGTTGTTGTATATAAATAGGTATACCTAAGACTCAGTGATTGTATGAGTGTCGTATGGATAACTGTATACTTGTAATAGTGATTTTTAAAAACACACTAAGTATGAGTTACTATCTACAAATAAATAAATAAAGTGGTCTTTGTGTAAGTGTGTACCTTAGTAAATATAAGTATGATCAATTGTTTGCATAAGTGAGTAGCATAACTGGATATCATGTAAGCTGGTGTGTAATATTGATGTAGGTATAACTATATTTATTAGTGTTGTATTGATCTTTGTTACCATGTATGAGTGAATCTATAGGTAAGTGTTTAGATGTATGTATAGATCTATGAATCACTAAGTGGCTTTTTAGAAACTTGTATTAGTGTGTCAATGCTTTAAAGTATGGTACTTCATATTTTATAATGAGTGCTAAAAAGTTATACTAGTGAATGATAAAATGTATCAGATTGTCATGTGAATTATCTCATCAGTGATGTCATTTGAGATGTCATCAGTGATGTCACTGACCATGTCATGAATGATGTGATATGTGACATCATCAGCAGTGGATTGCGGGCGCGTGAGTTATAGTTAGTACAACTAACTATACCGGGGGAATTTCAATGGTTTTGTACAAGTGAAATGTCCAACTAACTATAAGACCCCTGAAACCTGTGGTTTTTTCAGTGAATTTCTGAGGTTTTTTAAATGCTAATTCCTAACTATAACATGTCCGAAACCTATGGTTTTTGTCAGTGATTTTGAAAGGTTTTTTAAATGATAATTCCCAACTATAACATGTCTGAAACCTATGTTTGTTTAGTGAATTTTAAAGGTTTTGTAAATGAAAAATGTTAAATATATTTATTCTTATATTTATTTATTTTTTATACTGATTTACTATTTTTTTTCAACTATTTATTTTTTAGATATTTTATTTTTTAAATTACATTACATTGTGTGGCCCCCCTTCCTTTTACGTTTTGGGGCCCTGGACACCATCCCCTAGACCCTGGTCCGCAAATCTAAATATATTCTTTTTTTACTTTTATAGGAAGGGGATTCCTATGGAAGAAAATACGAGTTACTTGGAAGTATACTTAGAACTACTTTTCAGGGTCAGTGCTGGGCTAAAAGATGCAGGACTGGTTTCTCTCCTGATAACAGGTGAGTAAATGGGAATTCGTTGTTCGGATGATTTTAGGTGAATATTTTAAAGTTCCAAAACTCCACACTTAGAGGAATTTGCAAGTGGAACCAGTCAATGTTAGCCTATGAAAGGAAATACACTTAGCATGTAAATAGTGTTATTGTTACCTTTTCTTACTCAATGGTGCATCCTGCATCCAGCACTGCTGCATCTCCTCTAAACAGTTGAAAGAATGTAAATTACCCAAGACGCGCGGAAGCCCACGTCTTTTTTGTTGTTGTTAATATCGCTAGAATGCGCCGATCATACGCGCACCACGCGATTTTACCAAAAAAAAGTTTGAAAAACACATTTCCCACGCTTCGTCAGCCTCCATTGTACCTAGGCATAAAATGGCTGCCAACAGTTTCTAGTTTCGAATGTTGACAACCACTTGACAGACAATTAGCATTCAGCGCATGATCGGAAGGGTGCGCTTATGGTAAGATGACGATACACGCAGATGAAACTCAAATACTTCTCTTTTGTCAATGGGCAGAGGTGTCATTCCCTTTCTCTTGCTGGGGCCGGCCCATTAACATATGCTTATTAAGCGGGGGCACAGAGCCTGACCAATAGCAGCCGCACTTGTATACAGGTGAGTTTCACCAGTGCAAGCTAATTCGTGCATTTTTCTTAACCCCCCCCTTTTTTTTTTTTTTAAACTTCGCCGGAGCAGTGTTTTGCAAAGGCAATATGCAAATGTGGGCCAATTTTTTTTATCGTGCCCAGGCCGATTTTTAATCACAATCCAACCCTGTCCGAACTCCATCTGTGTATGTACCCTCTAGGAGTTGCCTTCACTGTGCGCATGCATGTTTGTGGTAGCGCATGGGTGTTAATGTTACGCATGCGCACAATACGTCCCACCGTCTGGCTATGTACCCCTAACGTATTTAATTTTATTTGCGCATGCTCAATTACAACATGCCCAATCACAGCTCTCAAACCCAGTGACATCATGCTCAACCAATCATCCTTCTGCAAAGCATTTATAACCTACCTACCTTCTTGAACTTTTCCTATTCCACAGTCACAGCCATTGATAGTGTTCGTAACCACTTCTTCGTAGGTGAGCATTTTTTTTAAGAGTAATTAAATTAATTAATCTTAACAATCTTTAAATACCACGTAAATGCACATTTTTCTTCGATTTGACAATGTTGTTTTTAAGCACGGTTTCCTGTTTTTTTTAGATTGTTAAAGTTGACTTTGTAACTTTTGTTTCTGGGCAAATGACTTAATCCTGCCGCCTTTCTTTAATTTGGTAAGAATGTTTTCGGCAATAGTGTATTTTAGCACGATTTCTAGCTCTTACACCTCCAATATCATGCCTTGGTAGGCGATGTTTTTGGGCAAATCACTTAATCCTGCCGCCTTTAATTTTTGAAAGTACTGCACCACGTGCTACTTTCTCCCCATGCACTGCACATGTAATCGATTTGCCAATGTTGTTTTTTAGCACGCTCTCCATGTTTTTTAATAACGTTAAACTTGATTTGCTATCCTTTGTTCTGTGCAAATCACTTAATCCTGCCACGTTTCTTTAATTTGCCAAGTGCCACGTGGCCGTTCCCGCAGCAGTGTGCTACGTTCTGTTCAACTTAATGCGATGTACTTTTTCTCGTGTAAGTAGTGCGTCACATGCTCCATGCATTACAAAATTAATGTTTTCGGCAATTGTTTTTTTTTTAGCACGTTTTCCAGCTCATATACCTCAAATATTTTGCCTTAGTAGGCGATGTTTCTGGGCAAATCACTTAATCCTGCCGTCTTTAATTTTTGAAAGTACTGCGCCACGTGCTACTTCCTTCCCATACACTGCACATGTAATAGATTGCCAATGTTGTATTTTAGCACACTCTCCATGTTTTTTAATAACGTTAAACCTGATTTGCTATCCTTTGTTCTGTGCAAATCACTTAATCCTGCCACGTTTCTTTCATTTGCCAAGCGCCACGTGGCCGTTCCCGCAGCAGTGTGCTACGTGCTGTTCAACTTAATGCAATGTAGTTTTTCTCGTGTAAGTAGTGCGTCACGTGCCGCATGCATTGCAAAAGTAATGTTTTCGGCAGTAGTGTATTTTAGTACGATTTCCAGCTCTGACACCTCCAATATCTTGCCTTGGTAGGCGATGTTTCTGGGGAAATCACTTAATCGTACTGCCCATGCACATGTAATCGATTGGCCAATGTTGTATTTTAGCACGCTCTCCAAGTTTTTTAATAACGTTAAATTTGATTTGTCCCCTGTTCTATTTCATTATACAGATATCTCATCCACGGGACGTACTGGTCACCACAAGTTGTTTATTCCTGCCAATGCACTATACCAGATGGTGGTCAACCACTCGACATACCAGATCCACTGGCTGCTCTCTATATGCTATCAGCCAAAAATTGCAATGAACTTAATGGAGTTATCAGGTTTGACTTCCAACATTTCATGATTGAAAAGCATCCTGAGATAAGCATTTGTGAATTTCATGTGTTTGCAGACAGATAACTGTGCTGTTGTCATGTTTTGATTCATCATTCTGATATCGACAAAACGAAAAAATAAGCAAGTCCTGCCGATTTTATTGGCCAAATTGAACAATGTATGAGTTATAATTTTTCTTGCTTCTACAAATATTTCAATAAAAATATAAATCTCCATTGTGATAGTCTTATAGACGTTTGTTTCTGAAACTGTTGTTTTGAATTTTTTTATTTGAAGACGTGTCTTTCAGTTTTTGTTGATGTTTACTTCTCAATTTCTAGATCATGGAAGTCCAAAAAGGGTTCTATCAGATCAAGGCCAGGAGTTTGTAACTGAAGTGAGTGACCAATCTCGGCTTAACATTTGTATAATGCGGGGGCGCTAGGTGGCGCATTAGTGAATGGACGCCTTTCCGTGAGGCTCCCACATCCTAGCGATATTAATCCTGAATTTATCCTGTTATCGGCTATCAATGGGGCTGAATCTGCTCCCATCAGCAAAGGGGACTCCTCGGCGGCTCCGGTTCAATTTTGGAGGCCATCGCTAGCTGCCACGGGGCGGGAGGGGCTCTCCCGTCTCCAGCGATCCTGATCGTCGGAGGAGGCTGCGCGTCTGGACGGCCTGCCTAGCAGCGCGAGGCCGAGGCTTCGGTGGTGGAGGTTGGGCCTCGAGTGGCGCGAAAACTCCCGCGGGCCGCGAGAGGGCGGCGGAAGGAGAAGACTTCTGTGATCCTGGCCCATAGAAGATACTCGCGCCGTGGGCTGCTACAAGTCTAGTCCTGGTGAGACCTGCCCCTTTTGTGCTCTGTGTACCTGCAGCCCCTACAGGCCCTGGGTCATTATAATCCACGCCGAGTACTGACGGCGCCCTGGGGGACCGAGCGACTGCAGCGGCTGTCCCTGGAGCTGGATATAAACTGTGTACGGAGAGACCTGGGGTTTACCTGATCGGCTCGTCCATATTGCGCGGAGGAGTGGGGTTAGGCGCATTCAGCTGTGCGCTGGTCCCGAGCGCTAGTGAGGACTGCGGTGAACTTTGCGGCTGGCTGGGGGGGCCACCCTGACGCCTGCTGGATACACAGTGCGGGGTGCGCCAGAGAGTGCCCTGCTCTATACACATCGCTGGGGAACAGTACTAGTCACTCACTATTGCATTGATCGTCCCCTTCTCATACTACGTGATATGAACTGTGCAGTGCATGACGAGGAATATCTGCAGCGGGAAGCGCCTTAGCCTAAGACTGATGGTTGCGCACTCAGAAGGCACCGGATAACACTGCCCTCGAAGGCCCCCCCGCGGAATTGGCTAGGATACGTGCAGTATCGTGGCAATACTAGGTGATGGTGATGTCTACCGGTTACTGGCTGCACCCCTTCTTCTAGGGTGTGTGCTCTTACCTGCGAGTAACCTGCCTGGATTGGGCGGTTGTAATTTGAACATTGCTGGTGCTACAGATCGGCCTGCACGGGATTTGGGAACTTTGCTGCCTCCTTGTGATGCTCTCTGCTGGTGCACTGTGGACCTAGAGCGTTGTCGGGGTGCTGTGATTTTGTCGGGCCTGGGCCCGCAGAGCTACCTGCAACCAGGATAATCTACAGAGACCTGCCATAGCCACACACACGTGACCTACGCAGCTCCCGGTCGCTGGAGGCGCGCTGGTTGGCAGTGGGGGCATTACGACCTGTCTAGCCTGCATAGCTGGACTTGCGGAGAGATCCTAGTTACCTGAGGCATTGCAGGTTGCGCCGCATCGACCTGACCGGTGGCGAAGATGGGTAGGCCGGATGCGCGACAACCGGAAATCACGTTTGATGCCGCCAAAAAAACAACTCGCACTAGCCCGGAGCAACAGAAGCAGATGGAAGCTGGTGGCGCCGCTGATGGCCAGACGTCCACTTCCACGGATGTCCAGGAAATCCTCCGTGAGATGCGCCAGGGGTTTGTGACCATCGCGGACAAGATGGACAGGATGTCGTCTCGGATGGATGCCGTTGTCCACAAACTGGATGTTCATGAGGGGAGGCTGAAGGAAGCGGAACAGCGGGTCTCGGACATCGAGGACACTTCGACGCAACACACGACGCAACTTACGAGGATGGATAACCTACTGCGCACTATAGCGGCCAAGAACGAGGATTTGGAGGCGAGAAGTCGGCGTAATAACATACGCATAGTAGGTGTTCCGGAGTCCACGAATGTGGGTAAAATGGAGGAGTACGTGGAGAAGCTCTTGCTGGCAGCGGTTGGTCCGGAAGCATTCTCGCCCCAGTTTATAGTGGAGAGGGCGCATAGATCCCTGAGACCAGTGCCCAAACCGGGCATGAAACCGAGACCTATCATTGCCCGCTTGCTGAACTATAGAGACAGGGACACTGCCTTACGTGCGGCTCGAAGCTCCAAAGCGCTCTCCTTTGACGGCAACAATTTCACCATCTACCCTGATTTTACGCCCATTGTGCAAGAGGAACGTCGCAAGTTCTTAGATGTCAAAGCTAAACTTCGCAATCTCCAAGTGTATTACGCATTGCTCTACCCGGCTCGCCTGCGGGTCACATGTCAAGGGCGTCAGAGGTTTTTCACGAAGCCACAACAAGTTGAAGAATTCATCAAGCTCTATAAACGCACGGCACAACACAATGGGGATAGAGATGATGATCCTGACCAACGACGTGAACATATGGAAGATGATGAACAGTGACCCCACGGCTATTGAGACTTTTGTTCCCGAACTGAGTCCTGTATGTGAGTACTGATCTGTGGACAATACTACAGCTGTAGTTGTGTTCAATTATCCCTCTTCCTCCTTAACTAGAGATGGGATGGGGATTTGGTCCTGGGGAGGCTGATATAGATTCTGTTCGCTAGGTACCCCCCTCTCTCCTACTGGCTGGGTGTGCTCCGCCGTATGGAGCTGGTGGAGCAGAGGGGTGAATGTGCTGCCACCTGGAATGCTACCTAACGGGTATTACCCATGCAGTTTATGTTGGTACAGGGTATGTTATCACCCTAGGTTTATGAGGGAGTTGGGGTGGGATGGGGTGGATGGAGAGACTGGCAAGTTGGGGATGCTTCAGTGGGCGATTGGGAGGGAATGGGAGAGTGACTGGGGGTTGCGTGAGTTGGTTGAGTGCGATATACACAAGCAAGCAGAAAAAGCGGTACACTGGTTTACTGGACAAGGAAGGTGTGATTGCGACGTGATGATGACATGGCTGACGCATGGTAAGATCGCAAAGCCGGACAAAGTTAATATTAATGGGTGCGGGGGATATTAACAAATGTACCTTCATCTCGTGGAATGTACGAGGGCTTAAGGATGCACGCAAATGCAGACAATTGGTGGCATATTGGGATAGACATAACATACAGGTGGTTATGCTACAGGAAACACATAACACCCCGTCTGCCACGTCTGCTTTCGGTAGTAGATGGGCGGGTGTGAGGGTTTTCTCGAACTATTCCTCCTATGCCAGAGGTACGGCTATCCTTATACATCGCGCCCTTCCGTTTACGCTACAAGGTCAACGAATAGATAGGGAGGGGAGGTATGTGGTGTTGTGGGGGAGATTGGGTGGGGAGGCAATCACCATTGCCAATTGCTGTGCACCTAATGTTGATGATCCCGATTTTTTTACTGTGCTCTGGGGAGTTGTGATGGATGTAGGATCTAGTCATCTAATCTGGGGTGGAGACTTCAATGTTGCTTTAATCCCGGGGATGGATAGAGCGGATGGTTGCACGACATACCATCCCAGGGCGAGAGATGTCCTTAGGGGGATAGTGGATGAGGAAGGGCTAGTCGATGGATGGAGACATCTTCATCCTGACCTGCTGGATGGCACACATTACACGTCATACACTGGAACGTGGGCTCGAATCGATTATATTTTTGTGTCATGAAATCTAGCACCGCATGTCCTGGATGCACAACACCTACCCAGGACACATTCAGATCACTGCCCGGTTCTGCTGACTATAGACATGCCTGGGTATGATAAACCACGGCCACCCTGGCGATTGCAACCTAACATTCTGGTAGATGCGGTCTTCCGTGAGGAACTCAGGGAGGATATAGAAGACTTTTTTCCCCGTAACAAAGACACTGTGGATAGTGTGGAAACAGTTTGGGAGGCCTTCAAAGTTACAGTGAGGGGGTGGTGCATTGCTAAGAGCTCTGGGGTTCTGAGGGACATACAGCGCACGCTCCGCAGGTTGGAAGAGGACTTACGGGCACTGGAAAGAAGCATGGTACAGGGAGACGTAGGGACGGTACAGCAGGAATTCAGGTCTAAATTGTCGGAATATGAGGCAGAGGCGCACAGGGAGGTACATTTCAGAGGTAAACACTGGAAGGCTCGTGCTTACAATGAGGGCGGGAGACCGGGTAGGGCCCTATCGATGGCGGTTCGTATGGCACGGGGCGCTAACACTATCTTAGAGTTAACAACAGCTGACGGGGGGGTATGCAAAGACTCAGACGGTATACTGAATACTCTCCAAACACATTACGAGCAACTCTATACATCACGGGCGGCTGGGGACTTTGACCTGGACGGCTTTCTGGGGGATGTCGCACTATATTGGATAAGCGACGCCCATAGACAGTTTTTAGGAGCGCCACTTGAATTGGATGAGGTTCGAGACGCCATAATGTCCCTGAGCAACGGGAAGGCGCCTGGTCACGATGGGCTTCCCACAGAATTTTATAAATGTTATGTGGATACCATGGCACCAGTACTGCGTGAGGTGTTTGAGGATGCCTTGGAGGTGGGTGTGCTGCCGAGGTCCATGAGAGAGGTCGTAATCACATCTTTACTTAAGCCGGGTAAAGATGAAACGCAGTGTGACTCATATCGTCCCTTATCGCTATTGAATTGTGATGCCAAAATCCTTGCCAAGGTTCTGGCCACGAGACTCTCGTTGCTCATGACCACACTCATATTGCCTGATCAATCAGGATTTGTCCCCACAAGATCTACCTCACACAAACTCCGAACTGTTTTCTCCCTAATCCAAACTGTGAGCCCTGAGACACCACTCGCTGCGGTCTTTCTAGACGCATCGAAAGCTTTCGACTCTGTGGAATGGGGGTATTTATTTACGGTATTGCAGAAGATGGGCTTCCCCCCGATCTTTGTGAACTGGGTGCGTTTGCTATACGCGGCTCCGATGGCGAGAGTGCTCGCGAACGGACGCCTGACAGATACCTTTGCAATAACGAGGGGCACTCGCCAGGGGTGTCCTCTCTCTCCTCTACTCTTCGCCATAGAAATAGAGCCGTTAGCCTGTCGCATTCGACAGCTACACAAAACCAGCGCCTTTAATTGCTTTCAGCGTCAACTCTCTATTTCATTATATGCTGACGATGTCACGCTTTATGTCAAAGAGCCCCAGACCACCTTGAACACATTACTGCGGGAGCTTGTCTCCTTTGGTGGCCTGTCTGGAGTCTCTATTAACTGGAGTAAGTCCCAGTTATTCCCACTAACGCCTGCTGTATCGGAGTTCCCACTAGACTATCCCCTGGAGTGGTGCTCTTCGGATTTGCGCTACTTGGGGATACAAATCTCGAGAGATAAGGGGGATACACTACGACTGAACTATGGCACGGCTATAACCAAACTGGCAGACTCGGTGACCCGATGGATTAAACTACCCTTGTCCATGGCGGCTAGAGTTTCCCTCATCAAAATGGTGGTCTTGCCTCGTTTCCTATATCTGTTCCTCAACATCCCTTATCACCCGGGTGCCTTCTTCTTCAAAACCTTGCGCTCTGAACTTATACGACTGGTATGGGGAGGCAGGCAGGCGCGTCTTAGATGGGCGATCATGACACAACCTTACAATGTGGGAGGCTTTGACATCCCTGATTTTGAAGTTTATTATTTGAGTGCGCAGGCGCACTACCTGTATTATTGGATGAAACCTATTGCTTTCATGCCGCAGGTTGCAACGGAAGACTGGATTACCCACCCACTGCCATTGGATGGTGTAGTTCATGCCCCCATATCGGTGTTGGATATGCAGACTAATACGGTAACATGTACCATGGAAGCACGGCGAGGAATAGGGAGACGGTTGCAAGCCTCGCTACTGTACACGGCTCGACTACCACTGTCATATCACCCGCAAATGGCGCTCTTCCAAGAATTGGGTTTCCGGCACATGTGTCGCCGGTTGCGTGTCCAGACATGGGGCGATCTATTCCACGATGGTGTATTTCGTTCTCGAAACAGTTTTTTGGGGGAATATACGCCTAACCCCTTAGAGGTGTTCTATTTTATATGGCTGCGAGAAGGCTTAAAGGCCTTACTACCGGATTACCCTCGGGAACCCCCCAGTGTTGCCCCGCTTACGGTTGTGATGAATAGCACGGATGGTGCACACCTAGTATCCAATATATATAAATGACTCCGGAGAGAATTACCGGTTGTGGAGAGTACAGCTAGAGCGCACTGGTCACAGGACCTTGGCAGGGAGATTACAGAGGATCAATGGGAGTATTGTTGTGACCTATCGGGTGCGGTGATGTCTAGTTGTCGCTTTAAAATCGTACACTACAAGTTCTTCCATAGGTTATATTACACACCTGTTAGAAAGGTTAGGTTCAACTTGGCTGACTCGGATAGATGCGAAAGATGCGGGCAGGGAGGGGCGGACTTCCTCCATTTGGCATGGGACTGCCCATGGGTGAAGGAGTATTGGACACAGGTTTGTGAGGGCATCTCCCTTATGATAGGGATTACATTAGAACTGGATCAGCTGTTATTCCTGCTGGGTTACACCGCACAGATAGCGAGGGCTGTTCGGAAATACACTAATGTGGCACTGTTATTGGCAAGGAGACGACTGGCCTGCAGGTGGGGGAGGGGTTGTGCCCCCAAATTCAAAGACTGGTTACAAGATATGTTATACTGTCAGGAGCAATATGGAATATTCTCAGAACTGCAACCTCTGACCTCTAGGCCGGCTGACATCTGGGGTCCTCTGCAGGCATACCTTCTATTAACTGCAACACAAGGGACGGTAGATGCTGAGACTGTTGAGGTAGACAACATGCCCCCAGTAGCAGACTTGGAAAAGGCACATGTGCTATATATAGGGACGGGGCGGAGAGGATACCGGCTGACCCTACCGTCATTGCACTATTGGATGTGAAGGCTGCTGCCCGGCCTGTATTCTGCAGAACTGTAGGACTATGTAGATGTGGCTGAACTGCGGGGTCGTGATGGATAGATATCGTACACTGCAGTGCTAAATTGCTCTGATTCTCAGCTAGCTGCTAAATACAATGATTGCGATACCACTAATGCTAGGGGGCGCCAATACGCTCTGTGCCAGACTGCTACCGTGGTGCTCTCTCAGCTGCTGGATTGACCCCGATTGTACTTATACTATTCCACAAACTTTGTTTCCAATGGTTACCACCTAATTGCATGTCGGCTTGCTATGAGTCCTGTCGCAGATTGCCTAATGGTTTATTATTGTGATGTTGGGTGCATCCGAATAGTTATGCTGTGTTCGCTACTGACAATTCTGCCACCGCATTACTGATTGTGTATCGCTGCCGGCCTGATATGGTTGTAGGCACACTGCTGTGTATATGAGCACGAATGACAATAAAAGTTAAAAAGTTAAAAAAAAAAAAAATTGTATAATGCAATGCTATTTCCTATTTTGCTTGCCAAATATAACCTCTGATGATTGCTTTTCAACCTCAATCCTATTGAGAAAAAATGTTTTTATGTACATTAAAATTAATCTTGGACATATGTACAACATATACATTTTTAACTTTTTTCAGGTTGCAGAATGTTACATAAGTCAGCAGCAAATTGCAGAGGTTGAAGGAAGTATATCCTCCTGTTCCAGCTGATTACACCAATGTCTCAAATATGGCATGAACTAGTTGTCTGAAGCCATAGAGATTCACACATTTTTAACGGATAACGTTAAGGTAAATACTCTCAATAGGACTAGTCGACGAAGTTAAAAAGTAACAGATATAAGTACTTGAGTTTTTTTTGGTGGCAGATAATGTCCAATTCACACTTGTACAGAGGGGTCTGATACAGGGTGGATCTCTGTATAACTAATGGATGATTCGGTATTAGGATGGCATACAAAGCTCCCAACCTTCTTACTTTTTCTCTTAAAGGGTTCCAAATTGGGGATGAATATTAGGCTGTGCAGTAGAGGTTGACGGTGCTGCTCCACTGGTACTTGGGCCTTCTCATGAAGCAGAAGGACCCTCTCTCAATCTCCTTAACTCTTCCCTTCCAAAGTTGACCTGATTCTTAGTCTGCAAGTGCTTCCACATACTTGCAGTTCCACACCAGTACTCTTTATTGGGGTCTCCTTTTGAAAGCAGTCTTGCATATCCGGCAAGTTACCAACCAAAGCGGAGTTCAAGTTGTAAACTCTGTTGGCCACAGTGTTTACACAAGGTAAGCAAAGCGGCCTAGATATACAATACCTCCAATTAAATGCATTAGAAATAAAAGAGCTTATTTACAAACCCCTTGCGCCACTTTTGCGTCACTTTCAACATGTGAAAAGTAACACAAAAGTGGCACAAGTTTTGTAAATAAGCCCTAAAAATATTGTCCTGCATAATGACTTGATCTCTTACCTAATTCTGTCTAATCTCTGAATCATTTTAAAGACCTGTTCATCTGTAAAAATAAATATGACGCAGTGGGCACTTCTATAAAGACACCGTTTGAATGCAAGACTATAAGATAAGTGAAATCTATTAGGTACACTGCACACATTAAAAAAAATAGTAAATATCGTCAAGTGTTACTTTGACTTGTAAAGTTTGACCTCATTTAGTCACATCGATCTAATTTTAAACGCTAATTTTCTTTTTGTTTTGCAGATTAACTACAGTACTTCTATTGGATTCCATATTATATGTTGTTTGTTATATTGTTCTGTTAAAGTTATGGTTCTAGGTATTTATTGTATTGTTATAATTTAATTATATTTCCATTTATTTATTGTTTTAATAAAAGTTAATAAAAAAAAGAACATATTTTTTTTTGTGGGGGTAGCAGTCATCAATAGAAATGATATTTATAATTTGAAGTATAATTCTGAGGCTAACTCTTCACCAAATCTTTACCAGAGTGTATAGCTACAACTTATGGTTCCAGTTCAAAAGTTTTAAAAGTACAACGCCATTAGCAACATAGTGTGATGAACTTCTATCCTCAGTGCTCACGTAAGTGTTCCATGAACTGTTACTATGGTAACAGGCAGAAAGCCGTTTGGGGGTAGGGTTAAAAGTTACTGGCTGTACAGAAACCGTTATATTTACCCTGGATCCTCTACATGACAGAAAGGAAAGCAAAGTAAAACAAAACACTATGTACCAGATTTACAACCCCCTTGCACCACTTTCGCATCCAACACCCCCCCCAACAAAATTACAAGTATGTGGGCCTCAACGACCACCCTCAAGCTCCGAGAATCATCCCCCCTGGGAATTTGTGTACTACGGGAGGCAGACTGCGTGGCCCTCTGCCTGGTGCCCTCGGGGGCCCTGGACACTACTACGACCGGCTCCTGCAGTGTCCCGGGGTGCCTGACCCCGGTATACTGCTGTTTGCTTTAACAGAGCGGGACTCCCACGACTACCGCCCTCCCATAGCAAACATAGTTTGCATTTTGAAAGACAGAGCAGTGAAATCTGTTCTCACTTTCAAAATCCAAAGCAGATTGCATTTCCATATACAAATTAGTATCTACCCATGCAAAAAAGCAATACTGGCTTACGAAGAACGAAAAATTCATCACACAATGTTGCTAAAAAAAACAGCAAGTGTGCTCGACTTCTCGATATACTACCTTATTCTACGTAATGTTATTTTCAATCACATTCTGATAACCAATAAGAATCATGCTTTTAAAAAACAGAAACATGCACCCTAGCTTTCTATATAGAATGTTGTCAAACAACCAATCATTTCTTTTATGTTTTTCAACACTGCATTCTAACCACCATGCTTCGTTTTTTCCTGAGGCGAAATACGCGGATTCTACGCGCATCCCGCGACTTTTTTTGGCTAAAAAAAAAAATGTCCTTCCTTTTTTTGCCTTACGGATCCTTATGAGACCCCCTGAGCAGGCCTAGGGGTTCAGGGTGTTTCTACCCTGGCCCGTTCACGTTTTGCACACATATTTCACTGACTTCCGCAGCCTCGCTTCTACCGAGGCACAACATGGCTGCCAACAGTTCCTGGTTTCGAATTTTTACAACTGCTCGACAGCCAATTAGATTTGAGCGCGTGATCAGGACGATGCGCAAAAAAGCAATACTGGCTCCCGAAGAACACAAAAGTTCATCACACAATGTTGCTAAAAAAACAGCAAGTGTGCTCGACTTCTCAATATACTGCCTTATTCTACGTAATGTTATTTTCAATCACGTTCTGATAACCAATAAGAATCATGCTTTTAAAAAACAGAAATATGCACCCTAGTTTTCAGTATAGAATGTTGTCAAACAACCAATCACTTCCATTCTGTTTTCCAACACTGCATCTAATCCACCATGCTTTGTTTTTTCCAGAGGCGAAATCTGCGGATCCTATGCGCATCCCGTGACTTTTTTTGTAAAAAAAAAAGTCCTTACTTTTTTTGCCATACTGGTCCTTATGAGACCCCCTGAGAAGGCCTAGGGGTTCAGGGTGTTTCTACCCTGCCCCTGTTCACGTTTTGCACACATATTTCACGGACTTCTGCAGCCTCGCTTCTACCCAGGCACAAATTGGCTGCCAACAGTTCCTGGTTTCGAATGTTTAAAACTGCTTGACAGCCAATTAGAATGGAGCGCGTTATCGGGACGGTGCGCTTATCCTACGATGCCGATCCTCGCACAATCCGCGGATCAACCACCCCCATAGATATATAAATGACTTTAACTGTAATTTTCTCTGAAACTACTGAACACATTGACACCAGATAAGCGAAAGGCACAAGTCGGAACTAAGGACTACCTCTCTCCAAATTTGGTGTAATTCCGTTCAGCCGTTCGGGCTGTAGCCGTGACTAAAGGTCCTATGGGAAATTGCATTTGGGAAAACACGTTTAGGGACCCTCCTTTTTTCCCTTCCCCCGCTCCACCAACCACTCCTAAACTTTCAGGGAAGGAGCGGAACTGAGCTGGCCAAAAGTTTGGAAAATTTCCAGAAGATTCATCAATCGACGCCAAAGTTATTCCAAATAGAATGTTGCGGTTTTCCTATGGATAATAGGTCCTAACTAGAACTACCTACTGGTGACCACCAGTAGGTTATGTATATGGATATGTATATAGATATAGATATAGATATAGATAGATATATATATATATGTATATATATATCCAGTTCCTTCCCTCGCCGTAAGAAAGTAGCCCACACAGGAAACCTGGGATAAAAAAACTTATCAGTGCAAGTTGGGCTGCATGACGAGTTTCGGCATCCGATCACCTTTATCTAATGCAAATGTCCTCCTTGCTATTCGCAGTCCATTTAAAATACACAGCGCCTCATATATGATTGGTAGAGGCTCCGTCCACTGGCTGAGGTGGAGCGTCTTACAGGCTCGCTCTACGAGTCTCCATCGCATGCAGTCAATCACGTAAGTACATGCCCCAGTGGGCGGTGTCTGCAGCTTCTCCCCTTTATGCCAGATAGTTACCATGGAGACGAGGTGTTGTATCCCAGTCCATTCTCCAGCCGCGTTACCCCAGTAGCATGCAGGGACACCGGCAACTTCAGTTAGTGCACGTATCCTTGTGCAGACACAATCCAACAGTGACTGGCCTCGCAAACTTGCTACCAGATGCGGCGGTTCGGCGTTTTCCCAAAAGTTTTGAGACACCACCACACGTTGCCACTTGGTCGCCGAACAACTTGTTGGAGGGGGACCATTGTTGCTCGTGGCCGCACCAACATGTAAACAACCAGTTCCTTCCCTCACCGGAAGAAAGTAGCCCACACAGGAAACTTGGGATAAAAAAGCTTTTATTAATGCAAGTTGGGCTGCACGACGCGTTTCGGCATCCAATCGTCTTTTTCAGATGCAAACGTCCTTCTTGCTATTCGCAGTCCATTTAAAATACACAGCGCCTCATATATGATTGGTAGAGGCTCCGTCCACTGGCTAAGGGGGAGGGTTTTACAGGCTCGCTCTAAGAGTCTCCAATATATATATATATAAATATATATATATATATATATATATATATATATATATATAGAGAGAGAGATATAGATGTGTGTGTGACTCCTACAGCAGGCCCATCGAGTTAAGGCAAGAGGCTGTATATTATTATAAGCATATTTTCACTGTTAGGACCTATTCTACGTCCTATCAGTAAAAACTGCAAATTGCTTTTTTTACTGTGGTAAAGCTAGTAGCTCCATTGGAGAGTACTGGCTTCGCATTCTGGAATGATAAAGTTGAAATATCCTGGACTATCGGCCCATTGCTTGTCTATTTCCTCCTGAAACGGTCTTATGCAGAGCCGGTAATTGGGAAAGAGGGGAATGCAGGCGGATATTATTCCCAGGAATGATTCAAACATAAATTGACTTTCTTTTATAAGAGATGCAGCCAACTTCATTATCTTCCATATTCTCTCTTCTGTAGAGAATACTTTTCATGAGATAGTGCCTAGTGTCTGATCACCCCTAGAAACATTGTCTTCCTGCTGGGATACAGGTAAGGTTTCTCTATTATTAAACGTAAAGCCAGATCTTAGAATAACTGTTTGCATGCCTTTGTGGAGATGTTTACTGTGTGAAGGAACTGAAGGACATTTTAGTCCAGGTATGGAAAAACCTAATCACATTTCTCCTTAGATAAGCCTTAACAGGATCCATTCATTTATTAAAAATCTGTGATGCAGATTTGAGGCCATAGTCTTTAATTGGTATTTACAACAGGCCACCTTGAACTTTAAGAATTCTTATTGTTTTTTGATGGATTGGAATATAAAAATAAGCATCCAGGAGTGCAAGCGATGTGATGAAACCTCCCTGGTTTAGCACATGGAGAATTTCTTGCAGCGTCACCATCTGAAATTAATGTTTTTTCAGGAATTTAACTGCAGAAGATCTAATACCCATCTCCATTGCCCATATTTTTTTCTTGATTAAAAAAAAATAAAGCCTCAATAGAAACAGTTGTTTAACTGAGGGTAGGGACCTCATGAACAGCTTCTTTTAAGAGGATCAAAGAATCTCCAAATTTAAAAGACGATGATGTTGATGTAACTTTCTTCTAGGTGGATTTCAAGGATTCGGAACAAATTCTAAAGTGTGGCCATGATGAATAATATCTAGTACTCACTGATCTGTTGTGCTAAATCTCAATCTTTTAAAGTAATTAGAAAGCCCTCCGCCCACCTGCCGTGAGGAAGAGATTGTGAACATAGCAGAAGGGTGATATTAACTCCTGGAGGAGTACTATGCAGAACCTGACTGCGTAAGCCTTTTTCATGGAGGTTGTCTCAAATAAGCCCCAGGTGGTGACTGTTTGTACGGCTGCTTGTGGTATTTTTGTTGAAATTGCAGCGGATGTTGCGAGTATGGCTGATAACTGTATGCGTGGCAATTACCTTGAGATGAAAACAACTAACGACTTCTTGAACTTAGAAAGGGCTGAAGTTGGCACTGCTGCAGAACACACACAGATTTTGTGGTGTCTGGGTCCAAATTTATCAATTGAAGGGTTTTGTCTACATGCTTACTAAATAATGCAATAAAGCATATCCAAAAATGTGCTTGGACCTCAGGTCTAAAAGAGTGTATGCCTTCAGCCAACTTTGCCTTCTTAGAACTTCTACTCCACATAGCTGAAAGAAACCTGTTGTAGCCTCATCCATATCTGTGTCTTTTCTCTGAGGATGTTCTTTTGCACTCCTGGAGTACGCGGTCACTTTTTCCTCCTTCTCTTCAGGCAAATATTCAAGATAGGCTCCAAGATCGACCACATTTGCCCATCATATCTTCCCAATATATTCAGGGCATTGGACGCTCGGACGGTTGTAACAGCCATTGCAAAAATTGTCATGCCTATATTGTCAAGGTACCCATTGTCACGATTCTCTCCCTGTGTTCTCGTGTCCACCACCAGGGGGCTGAACTGTGGGACTCTCCAGTGTTCTAATATGCTTCCTGACACTCCCCTGCATGCATATCTTGACTTCCAGCCATTTGGACACTATTTGGGAATTGACATCCATTCCCAATCCATGCCGGGTTTTGTGAAAGCCAGCCTGCTTAGACTTAAAGTCAGCCTACTCATGCCTGAAACTCCATTACCCAGAATTCCCTGCACACTGCTTTTTCTCCACCCCTGCAGGCCAAGGATGGGTGGAGGAATTCAGCTCACCTGTGGCTGGCTGCTGCTAGCCTGCTCACACCAGCTGCATGTGATTACTGTGAGCTCTTTTAAGCCCCAGCTCCCTTCAGGCAAAGGTTGGTCATTATAGCTGTTTACCGGTGAGACCAATCCTTGTTTCCTTAGTTCCCTGAGCTTTTGCTATTCTTGTTTCCAGTGTTTCCTGAGCTTTAATTATGCCTTGTTCCTGACCTGCTGCTGTTTTCCCTGTTCCTGAAGTAGCACTGCCTGAAGTGCTACCCTGACCCCATAGCCTTAGTATTCCTTGTTCCTGAACTGCAGCAGTTTCCCTTCTCCTGAATTAGCACTGCTTGCAGTGCTACCTTGTTTCCTGAGTTCCTGAGCTATAGCTATTCCCTGTACCTGAATTAGCACTGCCTGCAGTGCTACCTTGTTTCCTGAGTTCCTGAGCTATAGTTATTCTTTGTTCCTGGGCTTAGCTATTTCTTGTTTCTGATTTGCACTGCTTGCAGTGCTCTCTTGACTCCTTGTTTCCTGAGCTGTAGCTATGTCCTGTTTCCTTAAACCAGTATTGCCTGCAGACTCCTGAGCTCTAGTAATATCCCTGTTCCTGAACTAGCACTGCCTGCAGTGCTACCGTGACTCCTGAAGCGTTGGTAGTTCCCTGTTCCTGAACCAGCACTGTCTGCAGTGCTGCCTTGACTCCTGAGCCTTAGCTCACTTCTTGTTCCTGCCCCAGCACTGCCTTCTTTGCTACTTTGTTTTCTTGATTCCTTAACCTGCACTATTCTAGTATACCCTTGTAGCCTCCCCTTCTGTAAATCTGTTTCCAGTCCCGGGCTTTAGTTCCCATTTCCTTGGTTCCAGTTCTAGTTTGCTGCCTTTCTATTCTGCTGCCTTACTTCTGTTACCTTGTATGTTTGTTACCTGCTTTCTGCCAAGTGTGCCCTGTCATTTCCTTCCTTTCCTGTTAAGCACTCCTCCTTGCCAGCTCCTTGTCTATTGTGCTTGTGTTTAGTTCTACCCCTTTGCTGTTACTGCCTTGCGCGTTCCTGTTTGATCGCCAGGATCCGTGGGCTTAGCTGACTACCTAGGTGGTGTTTCTTGTTCACTGTGAGTTTTGTCTTTGAGTTACATTTATAACATCACTACAGGTATAAGCTCCACAGACCCTGCCTTTGCATGCATATCCTACATGTGGGTTATTTGCAGTCAGTATCTGTAACAGCAATTGCGGGTAAGAAACTTACTGAGCTTCAGTCTTACAATGTGGAGCTCCTGAGTGCTTTACCCCACACCCCCCTTTATTGTTAATGTTGTATTATATATATATGTCTTGCACGTCCGTCCTGGGTGTAGTTAGTCTGAATGCTAAATTGCCTTGTGAGTGGCCGTCCTTTCTGAGTCTTACCCATCTTGTTCATTTGTACAGGCTTCCCCTTTGGATACCTTTTTCTCCTCTGACTCCCTGTATGATCCTGGGCAACACTGTACTCCTCCTTTCTGTGTACGTCTTCTACCCAGTTCCCAGTCCTTGTCCAAGTCCCTGACTGGGTTCCCCACATAGTCTCGGACAGTCCCTGACACCCATCTTCTTTGTCTGCTGGAGATGAGGAAGAAGTATAAGGGTTCAGAGAATGTCTTTGCGCTGCCTGCATAACCACTGAATCTGTTCTTGGGTGTCCTATGAGGCAAGCCAGTACATCGTCTGGGGTTTTATATTTTTTTTGTCTAGACAAGGGTAGATGGCAACCACCGTCCCAGAGCTCTTAATCTCCTTCAATCCCTCTGACCATATGAGGTCCATTAAAGGTATGGATCTAACCAATTTAAAAAGCTCTTTAAAATCATGAAGTAAGCAGGTTGCCTGTTTAACTGAGATAGATAAGCCAAATCTCTTTGCAGCTCTCTCCGTAAGTGTTATCTTGCCCTCTTCTGGTTCTTCGTCATCAGTATAGTCCTCATGTATGGGGATAGGTGAAGGTTATCTTGGTGGTGGCAGCTTCTGTCTGTTCAGCTGGAAATAGATACGGTATGAAGCATTCTAGGATTATGTGGGAACAGTGTGGTTTTAGGGGCCTGCGTTGCCTGGGAAGGTGTTGGCTGAGGTTCTCACTCTGGAAAGCTCTTATAGTAGTCTGCCAACGTGTTCTGAAGATCTGTTACAAGTGTTGTGGGTAAATGCATCATCTGCTCTTGATCAGTTCAGTTTAAGTGTCATATTTGTGCTGATCTGTAAAAGCCTCTATGGATCTGGGCTTTTCATGACTCTCTGGGAAGGAAAAATCCTCTTTGAAATATGTGATGTCCGCCTCATTCAGGTTCTAACACTTTACATGTAACTAAGTGGGGGTCTATGCAGGTCCGAAAAGACAATCACCCTCGGATTCCTCCATATCCAGCCACTGAGGGGCAGCAAGGGAGCAACTTTACTGGGGGAAGATGTGCTCAGGAATATTAATCGGAATCTTTTTCTCATCAGCATGACTTATTTTTCCTTCAACAACTGTGCTGGTGATGGGTCCGTAGGTGGCGACGTTGACGGATGATTTTGTGTGAAATATGTTGCAAGATACTGATGTTTGAGCCGTCAAAACAAATTTCGTTATCGTCCATATTTTGTATGCAAATACTGTAGTCATCTTTGTAACCGTAGATGATATTGCCGTTGATGCCCATGGTCTACTCAGCGGTTGCTTCGTCAAAATCATCTTGACTGTGAAGGGGTCCCTCAATGTCTTTTTACCGTAGATGATGTCTATGAAAAAGGCATGGAAAGCTCCAACCTGGATCTTTCAGTCCTTGCTGAGTGTTTTTACTTTCAAATTTCTCCTTCAATGACGCAGGAGTTACCTGCCGACCAATTTTCACCATCCTTTTGAATTTTGTTGGAGAGTTCTCGAGAGGAATCGCTTTCCCTTGTATTTTCCCTTTTATGGGGTTTCTTGTGAGGTGCAGATGTTCCCTCACCTTTATTTCCTGCTGATGAATGCTGCTGTGACTTTCTCTTCTGTAGCCAAAGATGGAACCAGCCCTTTTTTCTTAAACATCTTTGCTGGAAAGGTTCTGCAGATCGCATATGATGTAGATAAAGACAATACAGGCATTCCTGGTGGGGGTATTCAGAATATAACCTGAGTTTGATGCAAATCCACAGGGTCTGAAAAGACCTTTTATATCAGACTCAGACATTTTTCTGTCAAATGAATTTCCCAGTAAATGGAATTATGGAGATGTATTCAAATACAGTTGAAGTATGGCCAGTAGATGATCAAAATCAGCTGAAAAGCAGATAAGCTGAGCAGAGCTCATGGAGACTGCCTTCACACACAACCTGCAGTAAGAAATCTGAGGTATGGTGGCCCTTGAGGGGAAGAGTGCCTTAGAAGCTCCTTACTGATTGGTCGAAATGTGGTTCTTGTTAAAATGATGTGACTTGGTTAACCATGGCCCTTGATTAAGCAATGTTGTGCAATACTTTTCTAAGTACTGCTTGTTATAATTACAGTAGGACTTCCACCTCAACGACGGGGAAGATTCAAGCATGTGAATCTATGAAAGATTCAATACTGGAGAAGATATAGGTATGTTTTTAGTACACAGCAGGTGTGTATGTGTCCTCTGCAGTGCCAGGGCCCAGACAAAACGGAATGTGATACCCAATATGCCCTAACCGATAGCAACCAATTTCTGAAGGATGTTGAGCAACAATCGCGTTACGGGAGCCTACGAAGTGGTGCCAGGACCATTCATCAGAGTTTCTTTCCAACAGGATGCATGCTACCTACTTATCCCCTACAACTGATGAGCAGCTAAATAATATAGCTCAAAGTCAGGAACGTCTAGTTCTCCTGCATCATTACAAGTCTTAGCTTTGACAAGGCCACTAGGTGCCATTTGGTGCCTCAAAAAGTCACTAGCATAAGATCCATTTCTCAGAATTTACCCTAGGGATCTATCTCAGGAGGGAGGTGAAGAAATATAATTGTCTAAGCAGTATGTTCATTTTTAAATAAGCAAGACTGAAATTGAAAGTGTATTCCAAAAGTAATGAGGCCAATGTCGCTGTTAAGTTCTCCTGGGCAGCCTACTTTCAGACTGGTAAACTCCCCCAAGTAATTCAACAGCGGGTCTCTACTTTATAACCATCCCAAGAACATGCAGTCTAATTTCTTCTGTCTCCATAACAGAGTATCTATACGTTTTATTCCAATTTAAACTTAGTACAGCAAGGTTCCTAAACCCCTCCAATGCCCTGACGAACAAGTTACTTACCTTCGTTAACGCTTTTTTGGTAGATACAATATCTGCCTGTGGATTCCTCACCTTGTGAATATCCCCTTGCGTCAGCAACATTCGGAAATTCTTTTTGTAGTTTCGCGCCGACGTGGACTTGGACGTCATAGAGGCACGGCATCGCACGCGACTCCGCCGACGTCACCGACGCCTACAATAGGCCCACGCTGGCGTGATGACATCAGTTCCGCCCTTTTTTCCGTGCCTTCGAGGCACACGGACGGACCAATGACAGTAGACATATACACAGTATACGCAGTACAAATACCAAAGTAAAACACACAGTGTGAAGCAAATGCAATAAAACATTTGAAATAAACAAGCCCTTGAGAACAAAATAAATACATTACAGAAACTCTGGTATAGAAGAGTGGACAACGGGGAGGCGGGTGGGTCAGTGAGGAATCCACAGGAAGATATTGTATCTACCAGAAAAAGCGTTACCGAAGGTAAGTAACGTGTTCTTCTGATAGATACATCTGCCGTGTGGATTCCTCACCTTGTGAATAGAGTTCCACAGCAGTCCCCAATCCCGGAGGAGGGAGTCCACCCTTCTAAACCAGGAAATCCTGGAGGACAGAGCGCGCAAAGTGGCCGTCCCTCCTCACTTCGGTATCCAAGCAGTAATGCTTCGCGAAAGTGTGGAGGGAAGACCAAGTTGCCGCCCTACAAATATCCTCTACAGGAACACCTCTAGCCAATGCCGAGGTCGAAGATTTAGCTCTTGTAGAATGAGCCCTTATACCCTCTGGTGGTTCCTTACCGGCCAAAGAGTAGCAGATCTTTATACAGAGGACGATCCATCTAGACAAAGTTCTTTTATGGACCGCTCTTCCTCTTTTGCAGCCAGCAAACCCAATGAAGAGCTGGTCATCCAATCGACAGTCTTTAGTTTTGTCCAGGTAAAAGGACACTGCCCTCTTGGGGTCCAGACGGTGTAATCTCTCCTCTTCCTTGGAAGGGTGTGGGGGAGGATAAAAGGTAGGGAGGGGAATGGATTGACCAAGGTGGAAAGGAGTCACCACCTTTGGGAGAAAAGCAGCCCTGGTCCTAAGAACCATTCGATCAGCATGAATGGTCAAGAAAGGGGGCTTGGAACTAAGAACTTAAAGCTCACTTACCCTCCTTGCTGAGGTTATTGCAACGAGGAAGACTGTCTTAAGAGTAAAAAGCCTCATAGGACATCTGTGAAGAGGCTCAAAGGGAGCACCCATTAAAAAGGTCAAGACAAGATTTAAGTCCCACTGAGGCACAATAAAAGGAGTAGGAGGGAACTTATTTGTGAGGCCCTTCAAAAACCTTAAAACTACAGGAGATTTAAAAAGAGATGGCTGGTCAGGCAAACAGAGAAATGCCAACAGCGCAGAAAGATAGCCCTTAACTGTGGCAACAGCAAGCCCTTGCTGCGCCAGAGAGAGGGCAAACTGGAGAACATCAGACAAATGGGCTCTCAAAGGGTCAATAGATTTCTCCCCACACCAAGTAACAAATTTTGACCATCTATATGAATAGATGGACTTAGTGGAGTCACGCCTGGCTGACAAGATGACATCCACCACATCAGGCGGGAGAGAAAAGGAATTCAGGTTGCCCCGTTCAATCTCCAGGCATGAAGGTGTAATGTCTGGAGGTGGGGGTGTAGAACCCGCCCCTCCATCTGAGAGGAGGTCTGCCCTGACAGGGAGACGGAGCGGCGGGTGAGAGAGGTGGAGAAGATCTGTATACCACACCCTTCTTGGCCAGTCCGGGGCGACCAATATGACTTGGGCCCGGTCTTGGCGAATCTTCCTCAGAACCCGAGGAATCAAAGGTATGGGAGGAAACGCGTAAAGGAGTTGATTTCCCCAACTCAACTGAAACGCGTCCCCCAAGGCTCCTTGCATCGGATACTGGAGACTGCAGAAAGACAGGCAGTGAGCATTCTCGCGAGTGGAGAACAGGTCCACCCGAGGAGACCCCCACATCTGAAAGATGTCGTGAACTACCCCCGGGTGAAGCCTCCACTCGTGGTCGGCAGAGAACTGCAGACTGAGACTGTCTGCACGAACGTTCAGAACTCCGGCCAGATGATTCGCCATCAGACAATTCTGATGGTCCTGAACCCAGGACCAGAGACGCAGAGCCTCTCTGCAGAGACACTGCGACCCCACACCTCCCTGCTTGTTGATGTACCACATCGCGGTCGTGTTGTCCGTCAGGACTTGAACCGACTGACCGCGAAGGGAAGGGAGGAAGGCCTTGAGCGCCAAACGTATCGCCCGCAATTCTAGAAGGTTGATGTGAAGCAACCTTTCCTCTGGAGACCAAAGACCCTTGACCTCCAGATCCCCCAGATGAGCACCCCACCCTAGAGTGGATGCATCCGTTATCACTGGGGCCACCGGAGGAGGCAACTGAAAAGGTTTCCCCTGAGACAGATTGCCTTCCACGCCCCACCAAGACAGATCCGCCGCAGCTTCTCTGGAGATCCTCACTGACTCCCTGAGATCTCCGTTGTGCTAATACCACTGCCTGCGGAGGCACCACTGGAGCGCCCTCATGTGCCAGCGTGCATGGTTGACCAACAGAATGCATGAAGCCATCAGACCGAGCAGGCGAAGGACCTTCAGGACTGGAACGACCGCTCCATTGCAAAATAAAGTCATCATTTCCTGTATGTCGTGAATCCTTTGAGGAGGAGGGAATGCGCGACATACAGTTGTGTCCAGTACAGCACCTATGAACAGGTTGCGCTGGGAGGGCACCAGGTGAGATTTGGGTACATTTATCGAAAAACCCAACCTGTACAACAACTGGGTTGTCTCCTGCAGATGATGGAGCACTCTCTCTGACGACTCTGCTTTGATCAGCCAGTCGTCCAAATAAGGGAATACAGGAATCCCTGACCTTCTGAGATGCGCCGCCACCACTGCCATCACCTTGGTGAAGACTCGAGGCGCAGTAGTAAGCCCAAACGGAAGGACCGTAAACTGATAGTGCTGCGATCCCACCGTAAAACGGAGATACTTCCTGTGTGACTTCAGGATGGGGATGTGAAAGTACGCGTCCTGCAAGTCGAGCGACACCATCCAGTCTTCTTCCAGCAGTGCCTGAAGAACCTGAGCAAGGGTGAGCATCTTGAATTTCTCTTGTTTCAGATGAAAATTCAAGATCCTGAGATCCAGGATCGGACGAAGTCTGCCATCCTTTTTGGGGATCAGGAAATACCGGGAGTAGGATCCCTGACCTCTTTCCTGCTCTGGGACCACCTCTATCGCACCCTTTCTTAACAGAGTTTGGACTTCCTCCTGTAGGAGTAACAGATGTTCCTCTGAGCAATATCCCTGGCAAGGAGGGTAATTTGGAGGGAATTCCCGAAAGGGAAGGGCATACCCATTTTCTACGCGATTGAGAACCCAAAGATCTGATGTAACCGATTCCCAATCCCGTAGAAAGTGGGTAAGCCAACCCCCCACCGGACCCACATGATCCTGAATGGCAGATCTAGGGCTGCTTTTCTGTGGCTGGGGGGTTAGAGGAGGTGGAGGAGGAAGAGGCTTGACGCCCTAGAGGACGTGACCTTTGTTTTCCCCTGTACGACCTATACAAGGTATTTTGCTGCTGCTGCTGTTGTTGCTGCTGTTGACCTTGTCTATAGGTACGAAAAGAAGAGCGTCCAAAACCTCTAAACTTTCTGGCCGTTGAACCTCTTACTTGAAGACCAAGAGATCTAGCAGTTGCCCTGCTATCCTTAAATCTCTCTAAGGCTGTATCTGCCTTCTTGCCAAAGAGTCCTTCACCGTCAAAAGGCAGATCTAACGCAGACTGCACATCAGCAGAAAAATCAGAGGATTTTAGCCAAGCTGAACGTCTTGTGGCAACCGCAGTGCCCATGATCCTTGCAACAGAATCTGCAGTATCTAGACCGCTCTGGATAACTTGACGAGCTGCCTCTTGAGTATCAGATAAAACTTCCTCAAAGTCACCTCTGCAGTCTTCTGGAGCCTTTGGAATCAATAAACGCATTGAGTCCATAAGTGCGTGCACATACCTCCCCATAAGACAAGTGGCATTCGTTGATTTTAACGCCATACTTGCGGAGGAGAAAGTTTTCTTGGCCACTTGATCCTGTTTTTTAGCTTCTTTGTCACCAGGCACTTGGGGAAAAGCACCAACTGACTTTTTTGAGCACGCAGCTTGAATCACCAGACTTTCAGGAGAAGGGTGAGATGATAAAAATGCAGGGTCTTCAGGAGCCACTCTATCTCCTAGCCACACCTTTTGAGACAGCAGGAGCAGAAAGAGGCTTTTTCCACACCTCCATAATGGGTTCAGTTAACGCCTCATTAAATGGGAGTAATGGTTCCACAGCTGAGCTTGGTGAATGGAGAACCTCTGTAAGCAGATTTGATTTAAATTCAACAGTAGGTAATGTCAAGCCTAAAAGTCCTGCTGCCTTTTTCATTACCACGTGATATGGCTGAACATCCTTAGAGGGCGCATCCGGACCTGATGGCAACACCCACTCTGGGGAAAAATCAAGACCACTAGCATCAGCTAGCTCCTCGAAATAATTCTCATCCAGTTCACCTTCCTCCAAGTCTGAATGAGACTCATAATACCTCCGTTCTTCCAGGAGACGTTGAGCTTCTCTCCTAGATCTCTGTTTAACACGGATTGCAGCCGGATCCACTGTCGACTCCGACGGCGCCGGAGCCGACGTCGGCACCGAATCCGAAGGCTTAGAAGGATGCTCCAAAGATTTGCTTGGAGCGGGCGACGCCGGTGCTGGAGTCGTCGACTTCGGACGAGCCGGCGTCGACACCGGCGTCGACCTCGGTGGAGCCGGGTACTGCCACAGTGGAGTCGGGGATGGCATATACGGCATGAAAGGTGCCGGGGCATAAGAGTGAGGCACACCCAAATTAAATGCCATAGGACCCATGGGACCCGAAGGTGCACCAGAGGGGTACCATGACCTCGAGAATACTCCATACATAGCGTTCAGGAACGCTGAAGGATCCTGACCTGGTGCTGGAAAAGGTGGATGACCACCCTCAGGCCGATCTCGAGGCAGGTTCGAATCTGGTTCATCAACAGGAGCCGATTCCTCTTCCTCATTAGGAAACTCACCGACCTCTTCTTGAGCCGGAGACGGCGTCGGAGTCGGATCGGAAACCGGAGTCAGTGACTGAACTTGCGACTCCGAAGGCGAGGCCTCGCCTTCTCGATCCGAAACCTCTTGTGGTGGGATCACCATCGATTTAACCTTCTTGGGTGATCTCGACCTCGAGCCCGACTTCTCACCCGAATGACGTTGAGATTCATGCCTCCTTTTCTTATGCTTCTTATGCGACCTCGAAGCATGATCCGACGAAGACTTCGAAGCCGGCGCCTCTCGAGATCTTGATCTTGACCTCGACCTCGACTTCCTCGAGCGGGATTTTGAAGACTTCTTTCCTTTATCGGCTTTCAGTTTTGCCACAAGAAGCTTGGTCTCCCTTTCTCGCATGGGCCTTTGGGTTCATTTTTTGACACAACGAACATCCATCTACGTCGTGGTCGGAGCTCAAACACCAAATACAGTCCTGGTGTGGGTCCGTAACGAACATCATCTTCCCACACTCCCTGCAGGGTTTAAATCCAGTCTTCTTTGTCGACATTATAAGGAGACAAAGAGGCAAGAGAGTAAAGAAACGAAGAAAAACAGTAACAGAGTTACCAAAAGCTACTGAGTATCCCGAAACCGTTAGCGTCGACGACGCGGAAAAAGGGAACTGATGTCATCACGCCGGCGTGGGCCTATTGTAGGCGTCGGTGACGTCAGCGGAGTCGCGTGCGATGCCGTGCCTCTATGACGTCCAAGTCCACGTCGGCGCGAAGCTACAAAAAGAATTTCCGAATGTTGCTGACGCAAGGGGATATTCACAAGGTGAGGAATCCACACGGCAGATGTATCTATCAGAAAGCGACCCTCACATCTGCGTCCCCTCCACGCAAGCAAATCATGTAATCTGTAAATAATGAGATAAATAAAGACCAGTCATCTAGTTGAATCCCCTGATAGTACCAGACCTGCAGAACCGTTAGATCTAATGGTTCCACTGCTAAGGCCAATAGGACAGGGGAAAGAGGACAACCCTGCATCATGCCCCTGCCCACGATGCAGGGCTCTGAAATTACAGAGTCCGGTTTGACCCTAGCCAGTGGGCTAGTGTATAGTACTTTGTCCCATCTCAGAACCTCCTGTCCCAAACCCATGCCTTCAATTACTGTGTATAAAAAGTCCCACAGCAGTGAATCAAAAACTTTCTCAAAGTCAAGAGACAACACCAAGGCAGAAGAGCAGTGAGTCATAAGAGCATCTAGGACCTTTATCAGTCTCCTAATATTGGGCATGATGCTGGTTTTAAGGATGAACCAATTTTGGTCCGGGTAGACTATGTCACTTGCATTAATAAGCAATATATTCATTAAGATTTTGCTTAGGAATTTGTAGTCAACGTTGAATATTGGCAATGAGCGATAGAATGGTTACTGGTGTGTCATCTGTACTTTTTGAAAAGGGAAACAATTTCTGCCTCCCTTATTGTGCGTGGTAAGACACCTACATTCCGAGCAACACTGAGGGGCACTGCTAGTTTGGTGGCCAGTACACCCAGCTATGCTACATAAAATTCAGTCTGTCGATAGTCAGATCCAGGGACTTTCTCTTTAGCCAGATCTTTTACAGCTACCTTTTTTCCTGTTCTGTTGCCAGAGCTTCACCGTGTGTGATCCTGGGAGAAGAGGCTCACCCCATATAATCAGATATTGCTTGAGTGCAGATAATACCAATAGCTGAGTAGAGACTGTCATAGTAAGACCTAAAGGCTGCACTTATCTCAGGACAGGAATATAAATGCTGACCCCGCTCCACGTGGATGTGTAAGATTTCGTCCATCCTGTGCTCATGTTTAGCCAAACAATCCACAGTCGCTGTTTGGTCATGTTGATCATGGGTTTTAGAGATATAAACTCTGTAATCCTACCCCGTCAAACTGTCCACCAACAAAGGGAGTACTTCTCTCTAGTATCAGTCACACAGCCGAAACTATTATAAAGTACCACAGCTGCAGCCACCAGAACACACTCCACAGCAGTAAGAACATTTGCATGTCAGTGTTTTACTAATGTGAAAGAACTGGTGATACATTGACTGTTTTAGCCAAGGTTTTTCGTAACTAAATGAAATCTATTTCTTCTAACTAATGTGATGTACACATTGTTCCCACACTGGTGTCAGACTAACATCAAACAGAATACATTACAACTCACATGTGTCTATATCATCACATACAAGCCATCAGGCAACACCTGGGTTGCTACTAGGAGCACAATCCTCTGGAGGCCCCTACATACAAATGCAACAGAACACAAGACAGAACATCTGGCTTACTTCCATACAGATAAGACACAAAGTCCAAAACTAATAACAGTACTAGCCATCAAGATAGGACACACAAAGGAGAACATATAAGACAAAACACCCGATGAACATCTAAAAAGCGCAGATAACTCATACTGCCGACTATCATGGTACCCCAACATTAGCCACTACCATAATTCATACAGAAATACAATAGAACATTATTCTATACTCATTCAATAAAATGATTACTTTAAACTGCATACATGATACATATCATATTCAACAGAGCATAGATGGCAACTAGAAAGGTATCCAATCACCCAGACCACCTTTGAGATATCCACAACATAACCCATTTGAGAGAATATCAGACATGTTCCACATAGTTCAAGAAGGCACCATGGCCAGAAACACAACACAAAGACTTACTCTGATACCCAGACTACGGAGACATTGCATTGGCCTAAGATATTTACTAATAAAATTGTGTAGCTCTCTGATCACAACTCCCTTTACTAAAATCATATACTACTACCTCAATGGCTAAGATCATGATCTGACACAACCCCTTTAGGCACAATACAGTCTCATGGATAGGACCAGAAAATAGTACTCAAAACATGTTGTATGACGACTCGTGTTCAGACTTTCGAACCTTGAAAACATAGGAGCACGCAAACCAGGGAAGCACACAGCACTACAAGAACACAGTAACTGCAGAGGAGGTCTAAACAAATTATCATGACATAATAAACGTTGTCAACGATGTGTTATAATCATTCAATGGAAACTGGTCAAGCTTATTTCAGGATGGGCTAGTTATGTTTTAGGGATAGTAAAATCAAGATGTAACCAAAGTAATTTTCATACATAAATCAGTTCAACCTTAAAAAAATCAAAACTATGTATAAAATGTAATAAGAACTACAGAATAAAGTTTTGAAACTTTGCATTTGTCAAACAAGATGTCAATGAAACTGTAATAATTCTAGTTGATTCTTGCCTGATATTTTTTTCAAACTCAACAAGAATCAGGTTTGCAGGTGCTTAATTAATCCCACCAGAAGTTCATTAGCACACTGTTCACCTAAAATATAAACTGTATACTTGACCCCAAATTTAGGATGGACAGAATTCGGCAAATACATTTAAACAGTTTCACAAAAAAAATTACAATAACTTTTTTCTGTATATACTAAAGAGCTAATTTCAAGGCGTTTCTACCCACAGTTATATTTATACATTTTTTCCTTTTCACATCTAGTGGCTACCTTAACAAATACATAGAAATATTCAAAGCTCAGAAAATCACCTTTGATACTGCGGTTTAAACACAAGTGGGATATATCACCTAATACGGGCTCATTAAAAGCCTCTTTGCAATGTCTACCTAATCACTTAGGAAGCAGGATACAAATATCTAAAGATTCAAATCCAATACACAGCTAGATAAAGCTTTGTCCACAATCACAGTGCGGGAGAAAAACTCCTAAACCTCTGCCCATAATTTGGGACAATCGGCTGAGGGTGCAAGTCTTAGGTGGATTCCGACCTCTATCTTGTTAATGGAACCTGACTAACATTTCTGATAGGAGAGTCATACTTTTTTATCTCTAATAGACATGCAATCAGTCATACGGTTATGTTTGTAGTATAACCATATGATAGTACTCGGTAAAAAAAGATATATTCCAGTGCAAGCCATATTCAAATGGCATATTTTAATTTTCCATTTTAGCTTATTAAAAAAAAATGTACATCATGCAGCGGCATATAGAAAGACGAGTAAAACACCTTATTTTATAGTTTATTAAATACACCACATTGGTTCCATAGTTGTAATCTCTGTAATCATACAATCTGCTAAAATGCTTCTCATAGAAAAATAACTGCAATAATGAAACTAAAAAAGTGTACACAACTTTGGGTGATCTATCAAATGAACACTGTTTGGAAAAATTCAGTTGAGTCTGTGAACATGTGCTTCGCAATTGAAATGTTGTTTAAAAAAAGTGGGTTACGTTAATTTATTTCACCTGGCATTGCTGTAACAGCAAAATGGTGGTGGCAAAGAAAACGGTGGTCCTAACTCGAAAAAGACAAAGTAATACAAAATAACTGGTACACAGAATCATTAAATCTCTTTTGCTCACTCTTTTCAGCTCTACGCAGTTTATACTTTTTCCACTCACAATTTCTGCATGATACGGTCAACCATGTTGGTCAGTTCAGCATTTTCCTGCAAAATTGTTCCCTGCTTACGTACACGAAGGCATGCACACACGGTATTAAAGGATATGTCACCTCAAATATAAATGAATACAACAGAGATTTTGAATGTCCTCCCTTTATGTTAGAATTCTATGCCCTTTTCAAATGGAGGAGGGTTTCAGTGCATATAATTTAAGACAGCAGACAATGTACAGAAGAAACAGGATCTTGCTGGTTCTTTACACTTCCAGCCAGTTCAACAGTAAACACTGCAGAGCTTTAGCGCCGTAACCACAGCCAGCCATTGAGAAGCCAGAACGCTACGGTGATGGAGTACATGATCATTTCTCTCTTGGCACGCTCTTTATTTTCTTCCTCTAGGAGCAGTAGGCGTCGATTTAGCTTGATTATCTGGAAAGATAAGTTATTTTTAAAAATGTTATGAACAGGCTCTTAAGAGGGATATACAGTATTTGAGATGACAACAGTTGCGGTCTCCATTTTTAAATGAACAAGGGAATGTAATATGAAGGACACTACTGGTTCTCTGTCGGGACCAGAGGCGAGGATAATGCGGACTCTTCCCTTTAGTAGCAGCCCCAATTTTAATAAAACACAACAACACACACAATGGCAGGTAATAACCATATACATTACGCTTCCAGAGTATCTTCTAGTCCTCTTTCTTCGCTGCTCTCTCTCAGATGTGCGGAACTCTGATACCCAGAAGGCCAGATTACTACCAATGGCAATCTCAAACAGAAAAGGTGGGAACCCAAGGGAGAAGATGTTTGGATAGGCTAAAAAATTTCTTTCTCGCATGGTGCAAGAGCACGCACAAGGCTTTCAGTGGATCTATCTCCCGTAGCCTCTACTGATGTCACTCAATGATTCCAAGCTTGCCCCGATACTTTTCTCTTCCCCAGATGACGCTAGAGACGACCCAGTTCCTCATGGGGATTCCTTTTGACACAAAGAGCCAGTAGCATGAAGAACAGGGTCAACAACTGACAACACCAGGGGATATGTTGGATGCAAAAGATATCTATCACTTCATATGCTCAGCTTGGAAGCCGCCAAACATAGTCACTCAATACTTGGACAGCTGTCTCAGAAAACAGCTGCACCAGCAGGAGGCCAGTGGTAGACACAGAGGAATCCCCATGCAACACTGGAGGGGAAAGTGGCTGAGGCACATGAAATTGATAGAACAACGGCCACATTCCTGACAAATTTAGTTAGAAATTTAAAAAAAAGGCATTGAGAGGTCTTGTCTGGCTTGTCAGGATAAGTTACTAGCTCTAACAGGTCCTTTGACAAACATTCTTGACAAGGCAGAAGAGGCGAGAGAACCAGGTCCCTCATCTCACCAGAGATCCTGTTGGATGGACATAATGAGCAGTGATAATTTTGGGGAACACAAACAGCACTACTCCAATAGAGAGACACAGATCACTTCTCGCCAAGGTTGGGCAACCACGCCATGTCAAAGCAAGCCTGGTAGCTGAAGGAATTCCGGTTGGTGATTCATTTCTAAAGGAACTAGGGCAGTACATATTTAGCTTCAATTGCCTGGGCATGGGCCAGTCTTCTATAAAGAAAACTTTCAATCAAAAGGTTTATGGAGAGGCTAGCAAAGGAATGAGAGAAGGCAGCTCGCCTGTTTCCACTGCAAGCTCCTTAAAGAGGTTAGGTACACTGTATTAGTAAATACCAGGTTCACTCCCATATTGAAGGTTTCTTTCGGTAGCCAGGGATGGATACAGGGCGTATAGAGGAGTGCTTCACAAAGGTCCTGAGTCGGGCAGTGGAATACCTCCATTCATGAGGTGTATAATTGATAATATACCTCAAAGACATTCTGTTCTGTCAGAAATTAAAGCATGACTCAACCTGCTACAGGTCCTAGACTTCCTGATCATCAGGGAGAAGTCGGGGCTCATCTCAACACAATTGATTCAGGTCCTGGGGTTTGTATTGGGCTCGATCATAGCAATAATCAAATTACCAACATCAAAAATTAGGACTATCAGGAAAGGACTGAGACAAGTCCTCAGACTCACAATATCTCTGTGACAACTGGCCAGGTTTGTGGGGCTCTTGACCTCGTCCATCCAGGCCATGTTTCCAGGCTCATTGCACTGATCAGGCAATGCAACAACTGAAGGCTGCCCATCTGAGAAAAGGGTTCTATAGACCTCACAGAAGATGCCAAGGAAGAAATTCACTGGGGGCTCCAACATATGCATGATTGCCACAGCAGAGCAATCTTCAGGTCTACGCTAGGCCTGATCATGAAGTCAGGTGGTACCAAGTCTTGCTGAGGAACCAGATGCGGAGATTCGTCTACAGTAGGAAAATGGTAAGCATGGGCCGGTCCTCTGTTATGGCGGAGGAGCATTGCCCACTAGGTGGCAGCAGATTTAAACAGATGAAAAATAAAATGATAATAAACCAATTTTATTTCTCTTCTTACCTGCAAGCGCGTCATAAGGCGGGCCGGGGCCATGCAGAGGGGAGGAGGAGTGATGGGCACTACTAAATATGCCGGCCTAGCATTTCTCCACCCGACTGTGTTGAACAGCCATCTGGAGAAAAGCCACAGGCTCCCAGGCACTGTTTGAGTGGAAAACCCAGCACTTCTCTCATGCAAGAGCAGTGTCAGGATTGGCATCTGGGAGCCTGCGCAGTGTGCATCAGCTCTGGAATTGAGGATTGGGAGAGGAGCAATGCGGCGGCCGCAGAAGCAAGTAAATAAACTTTTATATCTTTTTTTTTCTGTGCTCCTTTTTGTATCCTCTCCTGGCCCCCGCTGCCGAACCTCATCGGATTCCAAACAGCCGCCACTGATGGTAAGAAGACTTACTAGGTTTACATATCAACCACCGGGAACTTCTGGCAGGATACTCGGCTGTCAAATGCTGGACAAAGAGAAGAGTAAAATGCTGTGTGTGTCCTCCTCAATATGGGAATATCTCAGCAGTAAGGTACATAAATCACCTAGGAGGAACCCGGCCATGACTACTCAAAGATGTCAAAGAACTTCTGTCATTTCTGCCTATACAGCCAAATGGTGGTGAAAGGAATATGGTACTTACCAGTATGCATCTGTTCTTGGCATTTGGGCTGCTGATATTCATATCTGTGCATGATCGCCGCCTAGTGCTGGGTCCGGATGATTTCACAGTGTTGTCCTGGAAGAGTCTTCGAAGTGTCGCGCGATAGGTGGCTCCTCCTTCGGACTACAGTGCGCATGGGCATCGTCTCCATCCTCAGATTGTTTTTCGCCATTGTGGCAGAGATGGAGTATAGTACAGTAAGAGATGTCCATGTAAAGAGTGAATGCTGCAGCTGCGACAGGCACCGGGGAGGTGGGTGGGCGATATGAATATCAGCAGCCCTACATGCCAAGAACAGCTGCATACTGGAAAGTAGCATATTCTGTTCGAGGCATGTGGGCTGCTGAATTCATATCTGTGCATAGAATGTATAGCAGTATCTCCCTTAGCGGTGGCTACCTGTGTCAGCTGCAGCAGTCTGGAAAAGAGTTTTGAGAACAGCCTGTCCTACAGCAGCTTGCTGTTTTGAATGTACATCTACACAATAGTGTTTTGTAAATGTATGTGTGGTTGACCATGTGGCTGCTCCACAGATTTCGTGTAAAGGAATATTACCCAGGAAAGCCATGGATGCCCCTAGCTTGCGTGTGGAATGCGCTCTAGGGGGGACTGTTAAGGTGCGTTTTGCCTTTAAATAACATATATGAATGCTCTTAACGATCTATCTGGCTATACCTGATTTTGAAATAGGGTTGCCTTTTTGTTGCGGTGAGAAAGCAACAAACAATTGTTTCGTCTTTCGAAATGCCTTAGTTCTGTATATATAGTATAGCAGAGCTCTTTTGACATCTAGAGTATGCAAGGCCCTTTCAACAACTGTCGGTGGATTTTGAAAGAACACTGGCAGTTCGATGGTTTGATTTATATGGAAATGGGACACCACCTTTGGCATGAATTTAGGGTGTGTTCTGAGAACTACTCTATTTGCATGTACTTGAATGAATGGCTCTTGAATAGTTAGGGCTTGCAGCTCGCTAACTCTTCGAAGCGAAGTAATGGCAATAAGGAAAGCCACCTTCCAAGTAAGAAATTGTATTTCGCATGAGTGTAGTGGTTCAAAAGGTGGTCCCATGAGTCTGGTTAAAACAACGTTTAGATTCCAGACTGGTGAAGGCGGGTGTCTTGGAGGAATTACGCGTTTGAGTCCTTCCATAAACGCCTTAATTGCTGGCACCCTAAACAGTGAAAGGTGTTGCCTGTTTTTAAGATATGCTGCTAACGCAGCTAAATGTATCCCGATGGATGAATAGGCTAAATTGCAACGTTGTAGGTGCAAGAGATAGCAAATGACGTTTTGAGTAGAAGCATCAAGTGGGTTAATATTGTTGTTACGACAGTAAATGACGAAACGTTTCCACTTAGCTGCATAACATGCTCTGGTAGTGGGTTTTCTTGCCTCTTTGATAATATTCATGCAGTCTGGAGGCAAGTTCAGGTATCCAAATTCTAGGATTTCAGGAGCCATATCGCCAGATACAGCTGTTGCGGGTCTGGGTGTTGGATTTCCCCATGGCTCTGAGTTAGAAGATTGGGCGTGAGTCGCAGTCTTTGATGAGGCACCACTGACAGTTCTAGGAACGTTGTGTACCATGGTTGCCTCGCCCATGTGGGAGCAACTAGGATCAGTGTCAGCGAATGTTGGCGCAATTTGCGTGCCACCAGCGGTATTAGTGGAGCTGGGGGAAAAGCGTACGCAAATTTGCCTGACCAGTTCATCCATATCGCAATGCCCTGCGACTGCGGATGTGGGAACCTGGCGGCAAAGTACTGGCATTTTGCGTTTTCGCTTGTGGCAAACAGATCTATCTCTGGGTGTCCCCACTTCCGGAAGAATGGTTGGAGCACTGTGGGGTGAATCTCCCATTTGTGCATCTGTTGACTGTGCCTGCTGAGCAGGTCGGCTACTTGATTGTCCTTGCCCGGGAGGTGCTCTGCCATAAGAAACATGTTCCTTTGAATGGCCCATTTCCACATTGCTTGAGCTAGGTGCGACAGCTGTGGTGAGTGTGTTCCTCCCTGTTTTTGAAAGTAATACATAGCTGTCATGTTGTCCGTCCGGATCAACACAGCTTTGTTGCCTAAGTGTGTTTTGAAGGCTTTTAGAGATAGGAAGATAGCCATCAGCTTTTGTTGTACAGTCCAGAGTCCCTGTACTGTGTAGTGTAGGACATGGGCTCCCCATCCTAGTAGGGATGCGTCCGCGGTCAATACTATTTGTGGGACAGGCTCCTGGAACAGTCGTCCTTTGCAAAGGTTTTGTGGATTCCACCAATGGAGAGAGTTGTATGCCCGACTGGTCACCAACACTAGGTCCTGTAATCGCCCTTGAGCCTGGTTCCACTGCCTTGCTAGGCACTCTTGGAGCGGACGCATACGTAGCCTGGCATGAGGGACTATGAATATGCACGAGGCCATCATGCCTATCAGTTGCATAAACACTCGAGCTGGTAATGAGTGTTGGGGTCTGAACTTTTGGATCAATGCTTGCATTCCGTTGATCCGTGCTGCGTTGGGATATGCTTTTGCTGCCAGTGTATCTATTGTAGCTCCCAGGTACTGTTGTACGTGGGAGGGTTGCAGGTGTGATTTTGGGTAGTTTAGCGAGAAGCTTAAACTGTGCAGGAGATGGATGGTTTTTGACATGTAGTTGGCCCATTGCTGGGCTGATGGCGCGTGTATTAGCCAATCGTCCAGATACGGGTACACATGGATGTGTTGCCTTTTGAGATGTGCCGCCACTGTAGCTAGACATTTGGTGAACACGCGTGGCGCTGTTGTGACACCAAATGGTAGGACTTTGAACTGGTAGTGTTGTCCCTGAATGGTGAACCGTAGATACTTCCTGTGAGCAGGGTGTATTGGGATATGAAAGTATGCGTCTTTGAGGTCTAGAGTTGCTAGGAAGTCTCCCTTGCGAAGCAATGGTAAGACTTGTTGGAGAGTGAGCATATGAAAATGCTCCAACAAAATGTACAGGTTGAGGGGCCTGAGGTCCAATATTGGTCTGAGAGACCCGTCCTTCCTTGGAATCAGGAAGTATAGGGAGTATACACCTGTTCCATGATGTTGTAGTGGGACTGGTTCTATGGCCCCCTTTTGCAGCATACTGATGACCTCTTGCTGCAGTAGCGTTATATGTTCCTGTGACATTGAACGGTGCACGGGTGGTATGTTGGGTGGGGTTGAGGTGAGTTCTAGGCAATAGCCATGTTGGATAATTTGCCTGACCCATTTGTCTGTAGTGATATTTAACCAGACTGGCAGAAATTGTTGTAGTCTTCCCCCGACCGGTGTTATATGGTCTGGGGGTAGTGCCAAGAAGTCACTGTTTATTAGCATTGCCTCCACGACCCCTTCCTTTGGTATTATTTCCTCTGTATCCACCCCTGTTCGTGTTTTTGTTGTATGTGGATTGCGTGTTACCCTTGTAGGTGAAGGATTGCTGTGATGTATTACTTCGCGCTCCTCCTCTATAATTGGAGCGACGAAAGGAGCCCCGGTGTTGTTGGGACTGGAGAGCTCACATGGACTTTGCTGTTTCTGCGTCCTTTTTCATTTTGTCCAGAATTGAATCAACTGCTGGACCAAATAGAAAGTCTAGGTTGATGGGCTGATTAAGAATTGTGGATTGAACTTCATTCTTAAAGCCTGATATGCGAAGCCATGCGTGGCGCCTTAGCAGCACGCTTGTATTGATGGATCTGGCAGTTGTGTCTGCCGCGTCTAGGGCACATTTAATTGAGGCATTGGTGATGAGCTTGCCCTCCTGTATAAATTCATCTGCCTGCTGTTTGTAAGGATCAGGTAAGTGTTGGGAGTATTTCTTCTAAGCTGTCATAGTGCGCCCTGTCATATCTGGCCAGCAAGGCCTGTGTATTGACAATTCTCCAAGAGTTTGCTGCTTGAGCTGCTACTCTTTTGCCTGATGCTGCAAATATCTTTGACTCCTTGTCTGGAGGAGCAGCCTCCCCAGTAGTTTGGGAGTTTGCCCGTTTACGTGCGTTTGATACCACTAGGGAGTCTAGGGGTAGCTGCCCCTTGATGTATGTAGGATCTATAGGTGCAGCCCTATATTTCTTTTCGATTCTAGGGTTTATGACCCGTGCCCTAGCAGTGTCCTTAAAAATGTCATTTGCGTGTTTTAAGACGCCCTTTAACATGGGGAGTGTTTTTACATGTCTTTCAGATGTTGTCAATGTATCAAAGAGAAAGTCTTCTTCAACAGCATCAGAGTGAATATCTACATTATGATAGGTAGCTGCTCTATCTAGTAATGAATTAAATGCCACTGTATCTGCAGTGGGTGATGGCTTAGTTGGGTAAACTGCAGGGTCCGTAATGGGCAGAGGCCCTTCAGTGTCTGGTTCTCCTCCTCCACCCCATGGCTGTAGGTTGGGGTCTCCAGTTGGGTTTTGTGGATAACCAAACCCCACATCTGCATCCTGATCTTCATCTGGGTTGTAGTCAGGTGATTTTGGGGCCTTACATGAAACACAGTCAGGCTTTAGGGCCGGTTTTAGCACCGAGACGGCCCTCATTGAGGTTGCTGAGTCGATCAGGTGGTCCTTAGATTCAGGAGCATCAGCTATGCTGGTGCTCCTGGATCTATCAGCTGCATTTGATACGGTGGATCATGGCAGATTGTTGCTGCGGCTGAAGGACATAGGCCTAGAAGACAAGGCATTGAGATGGCTCCACTCCTACCTCTCAGATCGGTCCCAGAAAGTGGCGCTGGGCACCTTCTCCTCTAAGCCAAAACGCCTCTGGTGCGGTGTCCCGCAGGGGTCGGCACTCAGCCCATTGCTGTTTAATGTCTATTTGGCCCCACTTTTTACTCTGATTGCTAAATGGGGGATCAAGGCAATTTCGTATGCAGATGATACGCAATTAGTCTTCCCCTATAAAGATACGTCGGAGTCAGCTTTTAGAAAAATAAGGGGCTGTCTTCGAGATGTGGCTAGCTGGATGAATGCAAATAAACTAAAATTGAATGCTAGCAAAACGGAGGTGCTATTTTTTGGAAAAAATACACACCCCCCCCAGACTTGTGGTGGCCTCCGGAAATGGGCCCAGCTCCATCTCCCGGAACCCATGCAAAAAATCTGGGAGTAAGATGGGATGAGAATCTCTCTTTCTTACCTCACATACAGCAGCTCACCGCCGGCTGCCTGAACAAACTTAGAAATCTTCGAAAATTTCTGTCTCTTCTACCAGTCGAGTGTCGCAGAATGGTAGTTCACGCGACAGTTACATCCCGACTAGACTACTCAAATGGCCTCTACCTTGGTCTGCCCAAATATCTGGTGCAACACTTACAAATCGTGCAGAATGCGGCTGCGAGACTGATAAAACGCATCCCCTTTAGGCATCATGTCTCTCCGCATCTGCACGAGCTACATTGGCTCCCAGTGGCAAGTAGAATAAAATTCAAAGTTCTCACCTTGGCGTTCAGAGCGCTAAAAGGGACCTGTCCCAACTATTTAACACTTAGACTTCCCCGCTACCACCAAGAGCGACAGCTGCGATCTAACTCTATGCTTAAGCTAACTATCCCACGTGTGATGAAAGCTAGACTTGGAGGCATGTCCTTCTCTGCTGGCACGGCGAAACTCTGGAACACCTTGCCCTCTGCCATCCAATCTGCCATGACAGAAGCTAGTTTTAGGAAACTCCTAAAAACTTGGCTTTTTATGCAATAAAACTTGAATTTCTTCTTGGCTCTTCGCTCGCTGCTGAAATACTCGTTAGCGCCGGGACACCTCACCCAGAGGTAGCTGTTCACGCTTTACAAGCATCTGTATTATTATTCTTATTATTATATGGAGTTGTAGGCATAGCTGGAGTGATAGGTTCAAAAAGTATAGGAGAGGTAGCACAGTCTCTTCTTTTTGAGTGGTATTCTAGGAAAGTCTTCTATTGGCAGAGGCCTTTTCTTTTTTGCGTAAACAGTCACTTTACCAGTTTTTGGGTCAATGTACAGTTTTGACTGGTCTTCTGTGGAGGGGTCTGGATGAATAATCTCTTCTTCCACAGTTTTTGGCCTTGGTGCCTTAGCCTTTGGTTTTACCTTTTCCGAATGGATAGGTTTAGTGCTTTCGGCCGCTTTTGGTGGTTGGATTGGCTTTTGATGTTTATCGACAGGTTTTGTCGGTTGAACGTCTTAGGCTGGCTTCACCACCTTTTTCGGATCGAGCGGTTTGGTCGGTTCGACAGTCACTTTAGGTGTTTTCAGGGTTTTTGGTGTTGGCTTGATGCCCTTTTTCTGTTCGATGGGCTTCGGCTCGACAGACTTGTTTTGGTCCACCTTCGGTTTCACTTTCGGTTCAACGTTAGTTTTGGGAGAAGGCCTTTTACTTTCGTCGACCATTTTTTCCCCTTGTCGATATTCGAGGCTCCTTTGCTCGATTCGACGTGCTTTGTCTTTGGGGTCGACTCGACGTACTTATGTTTCGGTGTCGATTCGACGTGTCTTGGCCGCGAGGTTGACTCGACGGCTTTTGGCTTTGAGCTCGACTCGACAGCTTTTGTCTTCGATGTCGACTCGACGGTCTTTGGCTGCGAAGGTTGTGTTGGGACTACGGCCTTGGGCTCGACGACCTTCGGCTTAATGACTTTCTGTTCGACGACGTTTGGTCCGAAGGCGGTCTTGTCGACAACTTTCGGATTCGATGGAACCGGAGTGGTATGTTGTGTCTGAGAGAGCTCTTTGAATATGTTCTTAGCCGGGCGGTATGGCGGGGCTGTAGAACGAGAACGTTGATCTTGGCTAAGGCCTGCTGGCGATGCCTCGACCTGAGTCTCTGATATCGGTGTAGTGTCTATATGGGGCGGTGTACTCACGGTTCGCCCCTCGTCGTCATCTGAGTTGTCTTCAACAGCTACGATGTCTTGATCGTATTCCTCGAGATCGACGATTTGTTCCTCCTCTTCGAGGTAATATTCGGAGTCGTGCTCCGAGTATTGTTGTTCGTCTTGATCCGAGTCTTCGGCGCTAGCTAGTTCTTCGTCATCGTCGAAGATATAGATGCATTTCTTGCCTCGCTGTCCGTCGATTCCGGATAGTCTTTTTCGACCGGAACTTGGCACAGGCTATGCAACTATCTTCGTTGTGATCTGGAGATAGGCATTTGTTGCACACGGGATGCTTATCTGTGTGCGGGAACTTGGAGTTGCACTGCGGGCAGTATTTGAATGGACTTCCCTCCATCAACAGTCGGTCCACGTGTTGTCGAGAAGGCCTCACGGCTCGATTCGACGACTGGAGTGCAACAGATGTTCAGAAAGTGTAGCGGTACCGAGCGCTGAACAATACCTACGGATCCGAAGGCCTTTTGGCCTTTAGAGAAGTTTTTGTTGATTCCGAACATTGAGTGTTGGAAAGTACATCCGAACCCAATGGCGGAAAAAAACCAATCTGAGGATGGAGACGATGCCCATGCGCACTGTAGTCCGAAGGAGGAGCCACCTATCTCGTGATACTTCGAAGACTCTTCCAGGACAACAATGTGCAATCATCCGGACCCAACACTAGGCGGCGATCTATGCACAGATATGAATTCAGCAACCCACATGCCTCGAACGCAGAATACCTGTTAGGACACCACAACACAACAGCAGATTGGCAATCTCATCACTTTCAGGATGTCGGCTCCCAGAAGTTTCTTCACTAGAGCTTTTTGGGCACTTATGGAGATCCAGGATCTTTGTCACTCTGACCTTTTTGCAGTCAGATTAGATCCTGAGCTTGAGAGATATTACTGTTGGAGACCAGATTCGGAAGTAGCAGTAACATGCCTTTCTTCAGGTATGGTCTCTTGAAATCAACTATGCCTCCCTACCACTCCCTTCGCATGACTGCAATTTGGCAGCACAAGGGAAAAAGCATATCTGATATGGTTTACCCCGACCTGTAAGTCACAAGTATAGTTCCCAGTTCTGATGAAACTTTCCTGGGATTCATCAATTTGCCTACCTGGCCTTCCGAAAATGTTAAGTCCACAAGGGGGACAACATCGCCTGGTTATGTAAGGATCGTTCAGTTATGGCATGGAGCATTACAGGGGGGTGGACACACCTGGAGCTTTCTGAACAGGCTAAAAATCCCATCAAGAGGACTTGGTCAACAACAAAGGAAAGGGATAAAAATCAGCTTTGAGACTATGGGCATATTGGTGCATGGAATGGGGTTTGGATCCCATCCAGACAACCTTGTTTATAACACAAACTTCCTATCCCAGGCAGTCGGAGAAAGACAATCTTACGTATCAGTAAATACTGTTAGACCAGACACATCAGCAGGCCATGTGTGCATGGATGGAGTGGCTGTTGGCCAACACTTCTTGGTCTGCAGACTGTTGAGGCGGATTCAATTGTTGATATCCACCTATACCTAAGTACGCTTACATCTGTCCAGGGTGGTGCTATCAGGAATGGTTCTTTGTTTAATAACATGCAAAACAATATCAAGTTTCAAGCATGATGTTTACTTTGCATGAAATCACAGTCTCTAACTCCATAAGAATCTAATAAAATATTAGAATGATTTATTGTGAGTAGTTAGATGCATTAGGGCTAATAAAGCTATGATGAAGGAATTCAGACCACCAGGAGTAAGTCAGTTATTTATAGCCATTAACACGTTTTTCAAAGCTGTATCTTCTTCAGGCATAGCAATATGGTTCAAATGAGTGATGCAAGAAGAAGGTGGAGGCAGCTGTAGAAATCCATAGACATCCAAGGCATTCTCCTTGGGAGCGCGACTGGAGGATATCACTAAAATAGCATTAAGCATTTTGTTTCAAGCCAGTGAAAAATGTGGCTCAACGGTAGTTAGTAAGTAAACTTTAAACTAACATATTCCTTTTCTCTGATCCGGACACAGAATATACAATTTAATAGACAATGTAATGGAAAGTTTTCAATTCTATTAAGGTTGCAGAGGTAAGAATTTTCCCACCCGGCAAACATGTACAAGGCATATATGTTGGATGATCGAATCTTAAGAAGATTGTAGAGCAAGGGAGAGGCTCTTCTCTAATATCAAAAGATAATGGTGTGTTTCTGTATGAACTTTTATTCCAGAATGGATTTAGGTGCCAATACTGCTGCTGCAGCACTGTGATGTAAAATTTGACAAGGACATATGGTTTAATGTTTAAGTAACATGGAATGGTATTCTAGTAGGTATACTTCAAAAGGAGGAATGAATTCAAGAGGAAAGTGGAAGTTGAGTTTGCATGAAGAAAGAGGACCAGAGTATAGTAGAGAAGTGTAATGTATATGGTATGTACTGCCTTTAGATGTGGCAGACAACATTTTTTTGCCCAGGGCATCCTAGGAAATGTATTGTTTTGTTAAAATTGAGGACTATTATTAAATGAAGTGCAAAAAGAGTATGAATAATCCTTGACTTTGAGTCCTGAGTAGAATGTAAAACGTTCCTTTATGTTAGCTAGGAAATGTTCTATGCTCTTCCATTTACTTGTTTTTGGGCTTTTGTTAGAGATCACTTTTTTCAAAGCACTTAAATATTTAAGTAAAACGTTACAAAAACAATGTCCATAGATTAAAAAATCCAGGTGAAGCAGCATGAAGGAAACAAGATTAGAAAGTGATACTAGATGTTTGCAACACTGGTTAAGAGCAGGCAGAAACAAATTAGCACAATAGTACAGCTACAAAGGTGACAATAAGTGATTAGATCAAACAGGTAGTAGAGCATAGTATGTAAGTATGCAGACAACAAGGTAAATAACAAGGATAGGTGGGGAACAGCAAAGTCACAAATACATTAATAAACACTACAAAGGTATTGTATTGAAGCATGAAATGAAATTGAAACCAACACAGCAGGAAAAACTAAGCATTGCATAGATAAATGGTAGTTTGAAAAGAAGATGACATGAGAACAAGTTGATAAAGCACTTAAGGCCACAGCCAAAGTCTTACATTGAAAAAACCTAGACATTCATTGAACAATGCAAAGGTTAAAGAGACATTATAGCTTAACAACCTTACATATTACATCACTCATTACATAATAACATCACTGACGAGATCTCAAATTACATAACTGATGACATTGGTCATAGATACACAGCATAGAGTAACTGACTGCACCTCTGTGTTTTGATAGCAAGGAAATAGGTTGAGCACTGGAGACAAGTGCTCTAGAGAATGTTAACGGTTTACTGTCTGAAGCTGTGACTCTGTCTGGTGGCCAACAGAGAGGATCGAAACCATCCTCTATGCAAAGAACCTCAGAATTGTCATCAACAGCAAAATGTACATGCCCACCTAAGTAAACTTAATCAACAACTCATGCTTCTATACCCTAATGATGCTAAGGAAATCTGCCAAATGGCTTCCAATCAGTAACTGGAAAACAGTCACACAAGCCCTTGTCACAAGCAAGCTGGACTATGGGAACACCATCTATGCTGGGATCAATTCTCAAGAAGGCAACAGACCATCCAGAACTCGGCTGCCAGAATCTCTTTCAACCTCCCATGCTGCACTCAAATTCAAATTCAAAAACTTTATTCGATCATTTTAAAAAATAATCATAAAAGTGCAACAGTACATCACATAACTTACAATTATCAAATGAGTTCTATGAATATTCGGTTACAAAAGACATACTTTTCCTGAGGGATACAGATTTTGAAATATATACAGCAGTAAAAAAGCACACATCAGGATCAGCAAGTGCAAATAAGAGGCTCATGGCTGATTTTACAGAAAATACCTTGAATTTTTTAAAAAGTGGTTTCAAGTAAATAAAACGAAGATGTAAGTAATAAGGGCAGATCAGTAAAAAGTGCACAGTGCTCTGCTTAGATGTCCCATCACACGGGCATGGGGCTACAGTATGTATCTTAATGTGCGGGCAAGCAACAAGCATATGAACAGTCCCCATGCATAGTCTAGTAAGAACATACAGGTGTGAGCGTATAGTTACCATTTTTAGGTATTCTGCAAAACCAAAATCAGCCAGATTATATGTGTTATAAAAACAATGTGTTGAATATTGGCTGGTAGCAGAACAGCGCTTTTGTGCTGTAGCCCTCATATACACATGTTTTAGCTCTTTTTTTGGGAAATCCGAGGCACTAAAAGGATTTTCACGGACATTCAACTTAAAAGCATCTTCATATGAAGTAAGAATATAGTTGAGCCATGGGATCAGGTTACACTTGTCCAGGTTGAGACAGTCACTAATGATTTTCCTCGTAAAACGGGTTTGTTCTTTAAACCAAATTGACCTCCATACCAGTAGGGGTCTAAGGCCAATAAGATCAGTTAGATGTCCCAGACTAACCTCCTGGTGGATCAAACTGGTGGAGGCTGAAGATGGTAAACGGAGGAGTTTCTTAATGAATTTATTTTCTTCAACTTGGAGCAGGTTATGATTACAGTGTCCCCATACCCCAGACCCATAAAGGGCCAGAGCTACACATCTATGACGATATATATACAACATATCAAATATGCGTCTTGAGCCCAATTTGGAAGCAAATTTAAAAATACCATGTGCACATTTGCCCATTTTTGCCCTGACATTAGTCATCTCGTGGCCTCATATACCCCTACTGTTAAAAGTAATGCCTAGGTAGCAAAAATTGTCAACCACTTGGATCGATTGATCATTAAACAAAAATGTTCTTAATTTTTTAACTTTCTTTCCACAAGCCAGAATAAAAGTTTTTGAATTATTAATCTTGAGTTTTCTCCCATTAATAAAATCCACAAATTTATCCATTAATCTTTGCAGCCCAACAGGGGTTCTGGATAAAAGGACAGTGTCGTCCGCGTAAAGCAAGACCGGGATTGATAAACCATCAGCAGATGGGGCATCAGCATTGACTAAACGTAGTTCTGATTCTATAGCGTTAATAAAAAGGGAGAAAAGGAGGGGGGCGAGAACGCATCCTTGCCTGATACCGGGCCCTACTCTAATGCTTGGGGTACATTCGCCCATTTGCCCAAACCGAATCTTGGCAGACAAGTTACTATACAAATGAGCCAAAAAATAGATGATTTCGGGCGGGGCCCCCATATTCAACAGGGTTGTCCATAGTAAACCATGGTCAACCAGGTCGAAGGCGCTTGAAAGGTCCGCAAAACAGAGGAACAGCGAACCCTGTTTGGCACGCGTATACTTGCCTATGATGAGGTCTAGGTTGATGCACTGTTCTATAGGCCTAACCCCTTGCGGAACCCATACTGGGAATCCGCAAGGATGCCGTTTTCTTCAGCCCATTCCTCCAGGCGGATCAATAACACCCTGCTCATTATTTTTATTGAGGAATCAAGCAATGAAATAGGGCGATAGTTCTTGGCCTCGCTCCTTTCTCCCTTTTTGTAAATAGGGATAATTGTCGACTCTCCCCAGGTCAGAGGTGCGGAGACCATAACTACAGCGTTAAAGACCTTAGTCAGCAGGGGGCCCCATAATAATACATCGGCTTTGTATAGGTCGATGGGAACCCCATCAGGGCCTGGTGCCTTTCCACCCTTACTGCTTCTGATGGCATTGTCCACCTCAGCGATAGTGATGTTAAGCGGAGTAGGGGGACCCGGATCCGCAACCGTGTCTCTCTCTGCGGTTATCCCTCCTGGATTAAATATACTTGAGAAGTGGGATACCCAGTTATCCTCACTTACTTGGGCAGTGAGTACGGGGTATGCCTCATCTACTAGGAAGGGGCTATTAACAGTTTTCCAGAATAGCTTGGAATCTCGGAGTTCCACGGCCTTAGACATATTGTCCCACGCTTCCTCCCTTATTTCCTTCTTCCTCAAATTCAGGTGCATCTTATAAGAGCGCCTTAGGGAACTAACCACTCCTTGTCCCAAGGTTTACTAGCAAGGGCGTTTTTTAAATTTGGTAAAGAATTTGTACAGGCCCTATTAAACCACCCTCTAGGGGCCCCCGGTCTCTTTGCCTTGTTACTGGTCAGAGTCTGTTTCGTGAATACATTAATTGTGTCAAACCCAGCGAGTATACCTGTCGGGCCTGTGTTGGGCTCAAGACAACTTTCCACCTCCTGGAGGCATGCAGACACAATTTTAGCCAAAAGCTGTTCCTCATTATGCCTCCCCCATTTAATCCTAGGGCCGTTCGGTCTGTGCGGAATTATATCCGCCACTATTCCATAGGGTACGACAACCTTCGCCCCCCACATATGCAAATGAGTTGTGAGACAGTTATGGTCGCTAAGGGCCAAGTCAAGTACTTCCGGGACAGTACACAAGGTGCTTATGCTCACCGATGCTATGAGATAATCTATGGTGGTGGCGGAATTCCTTCCCACAAAAGTTGGTATCGAATTGCCCTCATTATCTTTTTTTGGCGACAATATCAACAAATCCAATTGCACTCACATAACACACCTGAAGCAGCTTTACTGGCTCCCCATATACAAGTGAGCACAATTCAAACTCATCACCCAAGCATTCAAGGCACTAGATACCACTGCTCCAGAATCCCTTAAGAATCGCATCTGCTTTCATACACCATCCAGACACCTCTGCCTAGAAGGATTCTTACTTGCGCACATTCCATACACATCAAAAATCAGGTCCAGCGGTCGAGCCTCCTCCTATATCGCTCCTAAAACGTAGAACGACCTGTCGCTACCCTCCTGGGTGATAGTGCGCTCTACAAATCAACATAACAAAATAAATTACCATAACATAACAGATCATTAAAGTATAGGGTACAAGAAGTACTCCAGCTTAAACATGGTAAATGCTGAGCGCACCTGATGTGGGTTTTCAGGGGTATTTATAAAAGTAGGCTGTGGCTTAAAATCAAAGCCTGTTCTACAACATCTGTGAGAAAGTCCAAATTTGCTGCTGTCAATACAATAATCACCAGTGCATAGCTCAGCTCAAGCCCATGTTAAATGACTTTAATGCAGTGGTAGGACAAATTCTGTAAAGTGTACATGTTTATTTCCAAAACGTCCACAAAGATTCTGAGGCACTGCAGATTATTGAATAATGTGAGAATGTTGAGGTGTCCCACTTACAAAGAGATTTATCTCATACTGGTGTAAGCATCACGGCTCTAAGGTTGTGTGCCATTATGCCAATCTCAGAAATGTGTTTGGTGTATTTTACTAAACTATGGAGGGCCTTACAGTAGTTGTCTTTACAGTAGAAAATTGTAAGAAATCGAGGTCTCTAGTTATCAGTGGCTGTACCCTGTCCAAGTAGGGACCCTTATTCTAGCCAGGGTTAAAGGAGTAACACATCAAAGATAACCCCCTGCTCACCCCCTTGGTAGCTTGCCACAAGTAGTCAGGTCTATCTCAGAGGCAATGTGTGAAGCATTTGTACATAAACACACAGTAAAAGTGAAAACACTACAAAATAACACCATCCAAGTTTAGAAAAATAACGAATATTTATCTGAATAAAACAAGACCAAAATGACAAAAATCCAACATGCACAAGTAAAGATATCACTTTCAGAAGGTTTAAAATAGTTCAATCCATAGGAAACTATTGATGCATCAAAATCAAAGACGAAAACAGGCACAGGGGAGGTAAAGGGCCAGAAAATCAAAGCGAGGCATCGGCTTCTTACTCCCAGGGTAGGTGATGCGTCAGTTGCTTACTGCCAAAGGCAGTGATCGTCAGTTCCTTACTGAAGGGCAGGGGAGGTGATGCGTTGGTTCCTTACTGTCAGGGAAGGTGATGCGTCGGTTCCTTTCTATGAGGGGAGGTGATGCGTCTGTTTTGGACATGCGGCCTTGGTTCCTTACTGCTGGGCTACTTCAATGAAGAACTTGGCGCACAGGTGCGCTGAATCGAAAATCCGGACATGCTGGGTCGATGCTTTGGTGGCGAAACAGGCCCTGCGCTGATCCTCCAGCCGTGTCGCAGGTGATGCGTCGACTTCTTCCGCCGCACAGCAGGACCTGCGTTGGAGTCGAAGCAGATGCCACGGACATCAGTGACACACACAGCGTTCAGTACCTGGGCCGTGGCGCTCTTTTAGCCGCACAACAGGCGCTGCGTCGATTCTTCCGCTGCACCGTGGCAATGTGTTGGTTTTTCAACCGCACGGCATTGCTGCGGCGGGTAAAAACAAGCATTGAAGGCCGGTGCATGGTTTTTCTTTAGTTCTTTGCATTAAAGCCACCTCCAAGAGCCCAGAACTGGAATTGGCACCACTTGGCAGGTTAGACCTCCCAGAAGAGATGTTCAAGGGCTGCTGATCAAGTCTTTGATGGCCCTGAGACTGCTTAATAAGGGAGCAAGCCCTTACAGGATCTTGGCAAGCAGGATGATGAAAACCGAGTCCAGTCCTTTCACTCTCCAAGACAGAAACAGCAAGTAGTAGGCCAGCACAACACAGCAAGAAGCAGAGTGGCATTTCCCCTCCTACAGCTTTTCCAGCTTGATCTTGGCAGAATCTCCTTTTAGTCCAGAAGTGTTCTGAATTTATGCTGTCATGGTCTCACAGCTCCCGTACTTATACCAGTTTCTGCCTTTGAAGTAGACAAGCTTCAAAGAAAAGTCTTTGTAGGGAACAGGACTCTGCCTTTCCCTGACCTGGCTCCAGACACACGACAGAGGGGTGGAGACTGCTTTGTATGAGGACAGGCACAGCCCTATTCAGGTGTTAGCGACAACTCCACCCACCGACCTAGCTCAGGAAGACTCCTCAGCCTAATGGTGGGACATCAGGATATGCAGGGCACACCTCAGCTCCCTTTGTGCAACTGTCTAGAGTGAATGCATAAACAGCTCACTAAAATACTTTCCAATGTGAGTTCAGGGACCCCAAACTCAAAATCTCTATCTTTTTACAATTGAAAGTTACACTTGGAAGAGGTTACAAGACAGCTCAAATGATAACCTATGGGATAGATAGTCCTTGCAATAGTGAAAAATGAAATTAGCAGTATTTCAATATCAGGACATGTAAAACACAACAGTGAATGTCCTACCTTTTACATACACTGCACTGTGTCCATGGGGCTACCTAGGGCGTGCCTTACATGTAGTAAAGGGGAAGGTTTGGTCCTGGCAAGTGGGTGCACTTGCCAGATCAATATGGCAGTTCAAACATGTGGGTTACACAATCAGTGTTGCAGGGCCTCTAAAAGCATTTGATTCACAGGCCCTGGGCACACATAGTGCACTTTACTAGGGACTTACTTACCAGTAAATCAAATATGCCAATCATGCATAACCAATCACCAATACAATTTTCACAGAGAGCATATGCACTTTAGCAGTGGTTAGCAGTGGCAAAGTGCCCAGAGTTCTAAAGCCAACAAAAAAGGTCAGAAAAAATAATAGGAGGAAGAAAGCAAAAAGTTAAGGGATAATATGCAAAAAGGGTTATGTCCAATACTAATGAATACATGTCAACTTTTTCACTTAAAATTGCAAGTCATGTAAAGCATTTAATAGGTAACTCCTACTAAGGTGAATGGAAAATTGCTAACTGGTGTAGCGTGTTGAATCACTACAAGTCCACAAACCCTATAGAACAGGGTCACAATGGTTGTGTGATATAATCAGTAATGCCATTAATGATGTCATGAGTAACATAGTATGTGAGGTCATAAGCAGTGCATGGTGGGGGCTATAGTTAGTTCAGTAAACTATAACTGGTATATTTCAGAGTCGTAACTGTTTTTAAACATTAGTTTTTATGTTATCCTTTGTTTTTTCAGGGAAAATATTTTCTACCTATTAGCATTCGCCAATAGGTAGTTATAGTTAGGCTTATGTTTCAACAGGAAAAGCATTTTTTGATTTACTAATAACTTTGGCACAGTTTGACAAATCTACCCGAAACTTTCCGAATTAAATGTTCTTCCACCTCAGTTCCTAGGAGCTTTTGGGGTGATCCGTCAAGCAAGGACCGAGAAAGAGGAGTGGGGTCCCAAAATCTGTTTTCACCATTTATTTTTCCATAGGAAGATCAGACACAGCTACAGCGAAAACCGTGAAACAGATTTACACCAGATTTAGCAGCAAGCTAGATATTGGTTCATAATGTGTGCTTTTTGCGAATTGGTGATAAATCAGTTTAGTAGTTTTAGAGAAATTAAGCCTCAACAAAATAGTACAGAGGGTCCGTGAAGCCAACAGACATAAAGATGAGATCAGATTGGCTGCCACTATACCAACAATGATGTGGCGGCAGCCATCTTAGAATGCAGTCCTGAGTTCTAGAAAAAACATTAAAAAGAGATAGAACAGGACAGGTTAGGGTAGGGTAGGAAGAACCTGTCCCCCCGTATGCCTGGTATCCTTATGACGTGTGGTTGATCTGTGAACCCAGATCAAAATGTTAAAAACAAAGGCTGCACTTGAACGAAAGAAGAAACTCAGGGTGAGCCAGGGCATTGCGCGCAAATGTGTATTTTGGGGTAGGGAGGCGCATGGCCCCTCTACCTCAGCCTCTAGGATGCTGCAGGTCCCCATCACCCCTGGGCTTAGGGTATAATAAACAGCAGGGGGCACGCTGAGCCCCCCCCCCCACCCCTCCAAGCCTTTTTGAGGCGCCAAGCACTCCATCCCATAGGGAAAGTTGAAAATTAAAGGGAAGGGGTATGCAGCCTCCCTTCCCAAACCTTTAACTGCCCTGGAGACCCTCCTGCCCCCATGGCCCCATTCCAGAGCCTCGTAATGCCTTGGAATCCCTATATCCAAGGGCCATGGATTTAGGCCCAGATCCTTGTACTGGGGTGAATGTATGACATTGTTCTACATTCTGTCCATCAACTGTGTTTTTTGCAATTTTCACCCTGAGTGGGCTGGGTATGCTCAGACTTGAGTCCCAGGCTCTCCACACCACTGGAGTCAAGCTATCCAGGCTGAATGAAGGCTGATAGCCAGAAACCGGTCCTTGGATGCTTGATTCCGGTCTGGGAAAGACATGGCTTGGTAGTTCGGACTGGACTGTTCCCATGAGGCACAGGGTCAGAGCTGATTTGCATATAGCCAGTGTCTAACCCAGGGTGGTGTGGAGTGCAAAAAAACGATGGATTTAGGCCCAGATCCTTGTACTGGGGTGAATGTATGACATTGTTCTACATTCTGTCCATCAACTGTGTTTTTTGCAATTGATAACTTTAAGGACATTTACCTGACCATTAAAGGCCAATCCGAATGCTTCCTTGAGTGCTGCACTTTATGTCATCCCCAGGTAAGCATTGATGGTTTTATAGTGCAAACCTAGTGATGAAAAATAACGGAGCACTGTATGTCACAAGGGATTGGGAGACGATTGTGATTATGTACATCAAGTGGGGATTAAACAAATACATTGAAAAACATTTTTAGGCACAGGGAGACTGAGTGATTTACAGAGTTACACAGTTTTGAGCTAACAACTGAGGCAGAAATTCAAACCTGAGTCCCCAGGTTTCAAAGACGCCAACTCTAGTCACTAGGCCACATCGTCTCTCATGGGTCTTAAGCCTTTGGTTATAAGCGGGAAATCCCTATACCGTGTCTCCCTGCTTCCTCGAGCAGCGGGTATCCCAACTTCCACTTATTTATTATTATTTACTTAATTTGTACAGAGCATAGCTGCCCCAGCGACTTCACTTGCTGCTTCATTCCTGGTTTATTTGGGCCATTTGAAAGAGTGTCTAGAGACAGCATAGAGTTGCTTACTGTAGCAGAAAATACCAGAAATCAGGAGATGTAGAGAGAACTAGGGGTTCAATGGGTCAGGATGAGACGGAGAAGGAGCAATGTGTACATGGGATATACCAGACCTTTGTCAATCTTCAATTGAGCAACAGATTCCCTTAAAGGCTGGTCCATATAGATGTCTAAGCCCTCTTCATAAGCCAATCAAGGCCCATTCTCCCTGCACCTAGGCTATTACGCAACCTCGCTGCAGGTAACATAAGCAGATCCCATGCCTATGTATGTATCTAGCCCTACTAGGTATACTGCATGGTTCTTTATCCCAGGCTTGAACAAGCAAACCCATCTGCTCCTACATCGAGTACATGCTTGTACGTCAGACAGACAGCTTGCACCTCTTCCTGATGCCTTGCTACAATACATCTTGATCCACATCTCAGCGATTGCTGCTCAGGCTATATAGACTATCTCCCTTGTATCTGAATCCCACAAAAGCTGTACACCAAAGCCTTTGCCATACAGGTTCAATACAGAGCTCTTACGTTTTGCAGGTCCATGCATCCAGTCCATGTTGGATTTTTGCATTCTTGGATGTAACCGTCTTTAGCTGTATAATCGATCGAAAAGGGACTACAAATCCCAACATGCTAAGGCAAAAAAACCTGTGCTTTGCACACATGGAAGATGGCCCTGAGAGCTGTGAGCCAATGCAATTAACTGCTAATCTCATTTCCTCTGCTCAGTTAAACTGGGGTGCTACGACGTGTGCTCCTACTCCCACTCCCTCCCCCGGTCCCTAGTCAGGCATAACCAAGGGTCCATGTACCTGCTGGCATCAGGTACATCCTGTGCCCAGTGTATCAGCAATCTAACTTCCACACCAAGTAGGTCCTCTTTTTCCTGTACTAGTAGTGCAATAATTCCCTTGTGCGGTAAACTGTAATTGCCTTTGTATAGTGCCTCCTATCCCCTGCGACCTGCCGGATTACATTATACATCTTATGCCTATCGCAGCTATATCCTTGTCAGATAGATATGACCCTGCCCCGCATTCTCCTCACCTGAGCCGTCCATGAACTCGGGCATGGCGATCGCGTCCATCAACACAAAGTCCACTTAGTCATTGGGCACCACGGGGGAGCACCAAGGCACATGCGGCCCCAACCAGCTCCCTGCATGCAGCGGGAGCCAGCATCACTCCTCCCAGGGGGAGCAGCTCCCTCTGGATGGGAGAAATATTTTGTTATGTTTCCTTGCCCACATCAGTGCTGGCAGGAAAACAGACCAAAAGTCCGCTCCCATCAGGCAGGAGCATTTCTAAAGATTCTGTCCTCTGGGGGCGAACTTGGTGCTTGCTCCAGCTTGGCAGGAAATAAAAAAATGCTCCCGCTAACCGAGAGCAAACACAGGTTTCCCTGTCCTGGTTGGTGCTCTCAGGGGTCTTTACAGTCTCAGAAAGGGGGGCTGCATGGCCCCTCTGCCCTTTATTAAATAAATAGCCCCAATTGGATGGGTTCTCCAGAGGCATCTAGAGGCTTAGGGAGGGGGGCCGCACATTCCCTCTCCCCATTTTCAATAATTTAGGTCACTGAGGCGGGTCTCAGAGGCCTTCATAGGCTCAGCGAGAGGGCCACATGGCCCCTCTCCGCATTACTAAAGAAATAGTCTAGAGGCTTGGGGAGGAGGGCCACATGGACCCCTTCTCCTTTTTACTACATTTCAGCCCTAGGGTGGGCTAACTGAGGACATTAATGGCTCTTGAAGAGTGGCCGCGCTGCCCCTTTATTGAGAAAATCGGCCTCAGGAAATGGGGTCCCCGGGATGTCTGAAGGCTCGGGGAAAGGGGCCATCCCTTTTAAAAAAAATAATGTCGGCACATAGGGTGGGCTTCCCAGGACCTATAACTAATGAATGTAATCCGGCTGCCATTTTTTTGGCCCGATCCAGCAGGAGTACCGCAGGATTGCAACATTTTATGCATATTTTATTAGTGCTTTGGTCCCTGACCGGTACCCTCTGGGTCCACCCCCCCCCCCCCCACAAGAAAGTTAGGGAAGGGGGAGTGAGGAGGCTGCTTCCATAGCCACCCTGCCCCCCCCCCCCCTCCACGGGCCGTAGACAAGCTGTCAACAGTCCAAGAAGGCAGGGAGAGAAGGGGTTAACCTCTCCTGCTGACTATTACATACAGGGAAGCATTCTCCAGGAGGGGGACGGGGATCAATGGACGACCGGTGGGGCGAAGCCAATGGCACGTAAGGAGGACGCAGAAGTGCCAGAGGGACATCACAGACCGTAGAAGCAAGGAGAGGAGTTCCCGAGTGCAGCAGCAACCACAGTGTGGAAGAAGAGTGCCGAAGTGGAAGAGCATCCCGGAGAGGCGATTACAGACGTCGACCCCTCCCACGACCCAGAAGGAGGAGTGGACACCTGGACGGAAGAGTGGTGGACGCCCCAGGAGGATGCATACGAGCCGACGCAATTCAGGATGGTTGCGGCTGAGGCGGTACGTGAAACGGGAGGGGGGAGGGAGTGAGGGGAGGATTTTGGGGGAATGCACATCTACACAAGGCACTGTATATATATTCTTGCACCTTTGCACATCTCCCGCACTTATTTTCCCTATGTCCTGTGCACCAACCCTTGTTTTCTTTTGACTGTATGCAGTTGGATCCCTGACGTCAAGGGAGACTGAGATCGCGGGTTTCCTACCGCCGGTGGCTCTCGAGTGTGTGTCTTACTTTTTTTTTTATTCCTTGCGTACTCCTCGTATCAAGCGCAATCACCTGTACATGCTTGTTTTCCGCCCTGTGTTAAAGGGGGCATTCCTCTCTAAAAACGGTGAAGGGTACTATCCTTATATACCTGTAACCACAGATAATCTCACCACACTCTTTATTTCCTTCTCTTTGGAGCCTCTTTGGGTGCCCTACTACGCCAAGAACACCGAAGCAACACGGGAGGAAGACCACAACCTCAGAGGAACAGGACACAGACCCTGTATCTTGTCGAGCTGTCCCCTTGTTGGACTTTTTGACTGTCTTTAATAAACCCTTATCAAAATTGATCCCCGGATTCGGCCTCTTCGTTTTTCCTTCCGCCTGATCCTCTCACACCCTTATATTATGGTGTTTTTTTTTTCTTTTTTACTTCAGCAATATTTTTCTCATGCTGCTGGCAGCCAATCAGAGCTCTCTCACCGTCTGTAGTCTGATTCTCACGGAAGGTAATACCCCCAAAGGGGAAAAAACTTCCTGGGCCAATCAGAATGCTCTATTATTAAACTGACGCTCCTGCGAGAGTCTCTCAAGACTCTCGTGGACCCAACATTCCAGATATACAATTTTTTTAACCAAAATTTCTCAAAATCTACTGAATGGTTTTACATCAAATCACAAAAAGCACAATCTATGGACCAAAATCTAGGTTCCTGCCACATCTGATGTAATTCCGTTCCGCAGTTTTTGCTGTAGCCCCTCTTAAATAAGTCTATGAAAAATGAATGGACATTTTGCGTTTTAGGCACCCTTTTTTTCCTCAGCCCCCGCTTGACGGACTATCCTGAAACTTTCCATATACAAACTTGTCAAAAATGAAAACCTTTTTATTAAGGTTCATGGAGATTAGCCAAACAGCACCAAAATTATTAGCAACACAAAAAATGCTTTTTCTATTGAACATCGGACCTAACTATGCCTACCTAGTGGGGAGGGAGGGAGATATATATACATACATGGAAAAACCTCCTCGACACAGTTCCATGATCAATGCTCGCTGTGCCGAGCCGAAACGCGTTGGGTCCATAACTCAATACATTTCCAAAATGTGTAGATAAACCTGCTCAGGAGACAGGTGCACATAATGACACGAGGGGCAGATGTTCAAAGGAAAATAAATCCCTGCACCAGGGACATAAATATTTCAAGTGAAGCATGTTTGACTTAGCTTTTACCCTGGAGACAGACTCCATGAAGTAGGGTACATCTCAAAATCTACAGTTCTGTAGGGGCAAGGTTAAATTTTCTGGTATCTGTTTGACTATTGGTAAGGCAAACAAGTGTTTTAAACAACAATCTCTCTGAAGAAGACAAAGGCTCAGACTCTGGGAAATCTGCTTTTTTCTCTGCATAAAGGATGAGAGGAAGAGGCAAGAGAGATGTGCCCCTATTATAATTCCTTTACAACTTTGAGTGTAACAAAGATCCATGGTACTTGTAATCTGTGCAAAAAGAACAATTGATGGACCGAATGCAGAACAATGTCATACATTCACACCAGTACAGGGATCTGGGCCTAAATCCATCGTTTTTTCGCTCACCATGCCTTTCCAGTTAGGACCCAGCCATATGCAAATCAATCTTGACCCTGCGCCCAATGGGAACAGTCCAGCCCGAACTGCCAGGCCAGGTCCTCCCTGGACAGGAAAAAAGCATCCAAGGACCGGTTTCGGGCTTTCAGCCCTAATCAGCCAGGATAGCTTGACTCCAGTGGCATGGAGAGCACGGGTCCCACGTCTGGGCATACCTGTCCCCTTTGGTTTTGCTTTGTTCGCCTTAAGTTGGCAGGGTATGCCCAGACGTGGGTCCCTTGCTCACTTTGCCACTGGATTCAAGATTGCCTGGCTGATGAGGGCTGGGAGCCCGAAACCGGTCCCAGGATGCTTGTTTCCGGTCCAGGGAAGACATGGCTTGCCAGTTTTGGCTGGACTGCTCCCATGAGGCACAGGGTCAAACTGATTTGCATATAGCCATGTCTGAACTGGGGTGGCGGAGTGAGCTAAAGAATGATGATGGATAAAACCCAGATCAGTTGACTGGGGGTGAGTGCTTGCAATGTTCAACACTCCGTCCATCATCCCCTTTGGTTCTGCTTTGTTCGCAATCAGTTGGCAGGGTATGCCCAGACGTGGGCCCCTTGCTCACTCTGCCACTGGGTTCAAGATAGCCTGGCTGATGAGGGCTGTGAGCCCGAAACCGGTCCCAGGATGCTCGTTTCCGTCCAGGGAAGACAAGGCTAGGCAAGTAGGGCTGGACTGTTCCCATGAGGCACAGGGTCAGACTGGTTTGCATATGGCTATGTCTGAACTGGCGTGGCGGTGTGAGCTAAAGAATGATGATGGATTAAACCCAGATCAGTTGACTGGGGGTGAGTGCTTGCAATGTTCAACACTCCGTCCATCATCCCCTTTGGTTTTACTTGTAATCTGTGGCCAAGAATTTGGTCTTCATTTCATTCAGGGTTTGTGAGTGCATCTAACCGCATGCAGAACACATCTTTGTTACATGGCTAGGCCAAAGACACAACATGTATCTAAGGTAAGGGTCTGCCACTGACTGCATTTGACTATGGTCGGAATCCAATCTTAAATTTCACAAGCCAGCAAGTAAAAAACAAACTGAAAAAGAACAGCAGAAATTATAAAGAAATTGAGCATGTTTCAGAAGATGTGAAGACTGTGGGAAAATCTTATTCAAAAATATCAACATAGGGAAGGAAAATGTGTCTTAAGTGCAAGTGGATTAAAATAATTTGATAAAAATACCTTGCCTGAAAAGCCCATTGTAATTTGATCTAAAAAATTTGAAACCACACAGCAATGGAGTAGAGTGAAGATATTATCTATTTTTTTGTCAATTAAAGTAATACCTGTCTTCTTAGGGAAGCAGCATCCACAGGTGTCATGTCATCTGGTGTTCCTTCAAGTGCAGCGTCTAAGGTAGCAAGCCCATATCTAAAGTAGGTAAGACAACACACAAAGGAATTTATGATCAACATCTACTTTTAACCTGTGAACATTTATTTGTTATATGTCATGCAATAAAAAAAAAAAAAAAAGAAATCTGCCCTCTTTCACAATCCACCTTCGTTGAAAATATTGACTGCATTTCAGTGAAACCCCGAAAGTGAACGGGGTGAGATAATTGAAGAGCTGCTCTGTTTTATTTTCTCACTTTGGTGCAACGATACCATAATTCACAAAGCCAAATGATCTTGGATATGCGGGGCAGGGACTGGTCCAGAACTTTGAACTTTAGGAGAGGTGTGAAGGAAGTGGGTGCAGAACTATATCCAGGGTTTGGGATCCATTTCGGCATTCCACAAATTAGCATATCAAGGGTGTACCACTAAATAAATCCAACAGCAAAACTCCTCAAATGTGAAACACAACCTGGCAGAAAATATGTACTCTGAATGAGAATATCAATAATACAGTATTTTAGTTTCAACAGAAACATAATTAAGTTTCTGGTGCGGTAACTAGTCAAAAGCCACTGGAGACAACAAGCAGAGGTTTGCTTTAAAAATATTCTTGGGGAGGGGCTGGTTAGATTGCTGAAGTCATGACACATACTGAAACAAATAGAATGAAAAACAAATGTAGCTACAAAGAAAAACAGAAAATGTGCCTGAGAGGGCAAAGGTAAGTGTATTGGGAGAAGGGGCAATGGAGTACTCTTCTGATAAAGTGTAGAGAAGCATTGACAGTGCGGTGAGGAAGGGAGCGGGGATTTAAAATGGGATTTTAGGATAAAGGGTAATGCTAAGGGATAATAAGGGATTGGAATGGTTCCAGCATTTTTAGAGTTATTTTATTTTTTTTGAAAAGTTTTATATAGCGCTGGCTAGACCTGGAGGTATCAGAGCACTTTACATGGGGATCAGCAAGTTACAGGTTACATCTATTAAATCAGAGATCATGGAGAGAGGAGGAGGGGGAGGGAAGGAAACACAAAGGGGAAACAAGAAAAACAATCTCATTAAGTGGCAAGAGGCATTTAAGGTTCAAGGAAAAGTAATATTAAGGGGTAGAAGGGGATTTGTAAGGTTCAGAGATTGGTATTGTGAAAGGGCAGTAAAGGGCTTTAGTTTCAGGGAAGGGCAGCATTAAGGTATGGGTAGTGTTAAGTGGTTCAGAATAATCTAGCAATAAAGTGAAATAAAGAGTGTTTTCGCTTTGGGGGGAGGGAAGTGTTAAGGAACATCCAGGAATGTGTGGGGTTCAGGGAAGGGTAGCATTAAGTGGTAATAGGGATTTTAGGGTTCAGAGTAGGGTAACGTTAAGGGGTAGTAAGAGGTTTGTACAGTTGCGGGAAGGGTAGCATTACGTTTTTTTAAGGTTCACCGAAGTGTAACGTTAGGGGCAGTAAGGTTTAGCTATGGTTCAGGGAAGGGTATAGTTAAGGGTTAGTTAGGGCATCTTATTAGGATTCAAGGAAAGGTAGCATAAGGGGTAGTCTGTGGTTTTAAGGGTTCAGGGAAGAGTAGCTTTACGGGTTAGTACAACTTTTTAAGGCTCACGGAAGGGTATAATTAAGTGGTAGTAAAGGGTTTGTAGGAATTACGGAAGGATAGCATTAAGGGGCACGAAGGGGTTTATATGGTTCAGGGATGTGAAGTGTAAAAGGTGGTAAAGATTTTTTTTAGGTTTCAGGAAAGAGTAGCACTAAAGGGTAGGAAGTTTTCTTTAAGGGATCAGGGTAGGTGTCCATTAAGGGGTAGTAATGGGTTTGTAGTATTAAGGGAAGGTGAGTGTCAATAGCTAGTAAGAGATCTTCGGGTTCAGGAACGCGTAGCATTAAAGGGTAGTAAGGGTTTTTTAAGGAATCAGGGATGGGTTCCATTAAGGGGTAGTAAGGGGGTTGTAGGGTATGGGGAAGTGTTAATAAGTAGTAAGAGATCTTAGTTTTCAGGGAAGAGTAGCATTCAAGGGTTTTACGGGTTCAGTAGGGTAGCATTAAGCGGTAGTAATGTCATTTAGGGCTCAAGGAAGGGTAGCATTAAGTGGTACTAAGGGGCTAATAAGGTGCAGTTAGATAAATTAAAGAATGCATGTTATAAAAACGATTTTCAAAATGCAACATTTTCGGAATTGCCCTAGGTAATGAGGAACATATTAGTAGCTCGACAAATGTAACTCTACATTAATGGTGTCGACATTTCATAAGTCAACTTTATTACATACGTACTAAGCAGATGAAAGCACCGAGGTGGATGACTACTACGTTACTCACAAAATGAGGGTAGCCTGCTATGGGACAGTGTTTAAAGACTGCAAGAATTACATGTTTGTCCGACTAAGGATGAACTTAATTTAGAGGCTGTACACTGTTTGAGTAAGGGATTATGGGACTGCATGAGGCACAAAAACAGAAAAAGAGTCAGGCACATGCTTGCAGCATGCATTTTTTTTCTCTGCTTTTCATAAAACAATACCATATTTGTCCAAATAGGCGCAGGATAAGAATACACAAGCCAATAAAATCATGTCTTGGTTTTGGATCGATGTTCAGAAAATAAAATTAAGAGTAATTTATTGTGAATTCTTGCCTTTGGGGGATTCTGGAATATTCCACTTTTAATGAATAGAAAAAGGGTACGGCAGCTAATTAAAAAAGTATATAACCATGAACACATAAATCGTAAGAGATAAGGGGTTAAATTGCAATACAACGGATTGCCAAACAATTTTAAATAAATGTTGTCAATGGCATACAACAAATGCTAATTGCATCCATATAAGACCACAGTATTGAATTAAACATTGCATTCTAAAACGGAACGTGGGAGAATAATTCTTCATTTAATTGGGGGCTGGGGCTGTTAGTCTTAATTTATACAGATTATAAATATTAGATGTGAAATGTGCAGTCGTGAAAACACAGAGTAAAGAAATCACAGACAAGATTAAATGAATAGCTCTAAGATCAAATACGTCTTTAGATCACAAAGCTATACTGATCTCAACTGCAAAAATAATTAAATTATGATTGGTGATAGCAAAAGAAGTACAAACCAATGCATCTAGTTCCCAAACTCTTGTCTAAAATCATTGGCAACAGGTATAAGCTGTTTAGGGTACTAAAAATGGGAGCTGCAGTATCTAGCAACATAAAACAAATTGACAAGCCATTGAAAAAGCATACGAGAAAGTGGAGTCAAAAAGGAATGCAGACTGCTAAATGTATATTTGCAATCACAAATTAGTCGCACATAATCATACAATGAACTGACTGTGACAGTCAATTAAGATAGAATGAAGGTAAAACCAAATACTGGGTACTAGTGTGGTAATAAGGCAGGCAAACTGGGGCTACTCATCTCTAGCCACACCCTTCAGCATGGTTTCTTTGACAAACTTGACTGAGCCTTTCTTTGTCCTTTCGAAAAATAACTAGCATTACACTCACTGCATCATAAACTACAGGCACCTTCAGCGGGCAGAGCCAAGCGTGCCATTTCCCTGCAAGTGGAACAATGCTTGCAAGTGGAACAACGCTTGCCTGAACCATGCATCGCCTTTAACCACGCATATGCGTGGTTAAGGCAGACAGCGGTCAAGATGTCCAGATAGGCGAAGAGAGGAACAGGAAGCAACCGGAAAAAAAGCTCAGGCCAGCTAAGAGGGGCTGGGGCAGGGTTTGGGTAGGTAGTTTTTAGGGGTGGGGCGATTTTAGGGCTCAAGGCGGGGAGGGGTGGGGTAGTTTGTTTTGGAAAGGGGCAAGGTTTTAGGGCTAGCGGCAGGGGTTGGGGTAGTTTTAAGGGCTAGGGCTGGGTTTTACGCTTGGTAAAAGCACATTTTGTTGTGACCGCGTTGTTGAAGCACGCATGGTTTAGCCATGCGTGCTTCTGTCATTCAACCCCCTTTCAAACATGTCAGATTACAACTCTGACATTCATTCTGTGTTTTGCTTCTTCTGTCTTCCAGGCCTTATTTACTCAGTGACAAAATGTGTTTTTCTCCGTGGTATAATTCTTTAACTGTTATTCTCTGCTGTTTTTCTTTATTAGGAGCAAGTCTGATTGCTTGTTGCCATCTGTTGACACCACTTACTGCTCTTCTAGCCATAGAGTCTGCTGCAATGCTGTCCACTCTGCTGCTCTCCGGTCCTCCTTTTGCATCTGTTTAGCCCTCTTTTTACCTTTAAATTTTACACCCTTCCGGACCTCAGTTGCACTTTTACATCCTCAAATCAGCTATCAAACCATTCAACCCCTTCACTTATCCAACTCCTGTTTAAAGTCAGTTGCGATCTCTATCTTGTTCATTCTCTGTACTCCTTCATTTGCAGACAGTAACACAGCTGGTTGCCCTTGCCTAGATCAACCATCTCTCTAACGTCACTTCTGCTGCCAGAGCATGTTTGACATGTCAGCCACCTTCTCTGGGCCATCCCCTAATTTGCCCTCCTCTCCTAGGGACCCTCCCTGCATTTTCCACTATACTGACTGCAGGTCCCCGTTCCTTGCCATTCACAAATACTGCCATTCTGTTTACCCATGTATTAATCTTGTCTGTGCTGATGACCCGTCTGCGCGGTCCCTCCTAGGATAGGTTCTATTGAGGAGTAGAGCTGAGAAGATTGAGGGCTGGCATGGAGGTTGTTGAATAAGAGCAGCTACAAGGCAGGCATTATACTTAATGCTATGTAGACCTGAACAATGTATGACCTAACCAACTGGCTTCTATGACATCAATGAGGGTGGGGCTAACAGAGACTGCATCTCATTTCCAACAAGAATAGGAGAAGCTACAAAGCAATGTTAAGACCATGTAACAACACAGTATTCTTCAGAGCCAGTGTAAAGTTAACTTCAATAACCCAGCGACGTTTTAAGCCATTTTTAGGTAGGTGTCTTTTCATCATAGGCCTTACAATTGGTGGTTTCAAACCCAGACTCTTTTCTTATACGAAAATAGCGCAGCTTTTTGGAGAAATGTTACTTATTATTTAACACAAACTGCGGTCTTGACCCATGTTCACTTGATCATTGCATTAATTGTATGGCAGTATACACATTGTTATTCATAGAAGTTGTTTTTTTTAGCTGAAAAATGTATTGAACAAGTACAATTTTGTGAAACAAGCATGTTAAGAGTGCACTGTAGCTTGTGAGCTACAAAGATCTGGCCCTTTGTAAAGCGTGCATGCTGACACCGCAACCAGCAAAGAAATTAGTTTACCTGGTGTTGTCATGATGAGGGTTGGAGGAAGTGACAGCACCCGAACCACCACGTAACACTGGCCTAAGGTTAGGATTTGAAGAAATGAGACACAAAGACAGAATAGGGAAAAAGGAAATAAGAAATACTAAACACAACACAGGGACAAAGTGAAACTATTGCATTATATTGTATAGTGCTTATATACAATATAAATTCATCTCATTCAGATAATTTGTACAAAGATTCCCTTCCCCAACCTGTGACAGGTATCCTTTTTTACACAGCTTCAATACAAAACAGCACTTTCAAGAGCATAATTACTTTGACCCTGATACACATTTCTTTTAGGGGTACACATCAGGGCTCTATTAAAAAAATGAATAAAGGTGTAAATCTGTACTGAAAGCAAACGCCGGAATGCTGCCACATCCGAAACTATCCAACCTTCTATGTTCTACCAATGGTGAGTGAAAGTCACAAAATCCTGGGGCCCGACTCACAATTCACCTTTGAGAAGTTGCAAAATGTGCTGCTCTTATTGAACAGTAAACAGATGGAAACTCTGCAGTGCTGCGGGCACTCTATTCATTGCAAGCACTTTACAACCGCACAAGAGTGAAGAAGGCTACACGGATTAAAATGTCAGTGACTAGTCAGTATCTATTGGGGCAAAGTTAGGGGATTTCAAACTGCAAATGATTCAGCCTCCCTATCCTCGACTATTTTAACAATCATTCTTGCCTGGCAGCAGATGAGTCGCCAATAAAGATCCTTTAACCAAACACCCCTGCTTCGTCTAGTTTTAGATCCGGTTTCTGTGAAACCAAACATTAACAAACAAATGTATGTATGTATGTATGTATGTATGTATGTATGTATGTATGTGTATGTATGTATGTATGTGTATGTATGTATGTGTATGTATGTATGTGTATGTATGTATGTATGTGTATATATGTATGTGTATGTATGTATGTGTATATATGTATGTGTATATATGTATGTGTATATATATATATATATATATATATATATATATATATATATATATATATATATAGTATTTGCTATCAATCTGTTGAGAGCATATTTAAGACATTGAGAAGACCCATCGCTGATATAGGTTTGGCATGGCCTGTTTTTCCTGTCCTCTTACATTTCTGGTGAGGAGCCCAGTATTTACACTTGAAATAAATTAGGTTGTGGTGGGGAGATATAAAGCAAACACTACTTAATTACCTCTCTGCGCTTGCCTACTCGACTGTCATGTTGGCTTCATCCCAACTAATCAACTGCTCAGCTGTTATTGAAAATTACACTGTTTAAGGGAGGACAACGAAGGGACATTTGTTTCAGGATGCTTTCATGCTAAGCATTATAGAAATGTCAGTGACCCCAAACGAACAGCCTTTACCTGTCCTAGACCTACACTGCAGATATGATACTTAAAGGAACTGTACCTGGGATGGCCAAGTTCACAAGTATGCTTGTTATTTTATATTTTACAAAAGAACTGTCAAGGAGTCAGAGCTAGCAGAGCTACTTCACAGAATTTCCTGATGCTCAAGACCTTTACCCCTGCACTGCAGATGGGGTTTCAGATTCCTTCGCTACAAACAGAAGAAGCAAGAGAAATAATGATGCACAAAGAAGCCCTTCCAGTGTGACATTTTGAACGCTCATTGCTGAGTAATAATTGAAGGCCTGCACTCCCACCACGCCAGAGGAGCAAACAAGGTGGCATTCCCCTAAAAAAAGGCTCACCCTCAGACATGGAGAGTTTAAGCCTGTATTCAAGCAGGCAAGGAACAACAAGGGCAAGATATCACTTATAGAAGAGGAACAGTATGTGAGCAATGCAGGCCATTCTCCTATTAGTAGTCTTAGATTGCAGCATGAAAACGTGAGAAGTCTAGACTGCACACAGGCACTTCAAGTGCGACGCAATGCGCTGGTGGCTTGGAGCCCGGGTACCCTGCTGCCACAAGAGGAGTGGTTGAGGTCTAGATTTGAACAGTCAAGTTAGTGGACGTTTCAAGAGGAACCTTGCCTTTCCATGATACAATCAAAGAGGCCCTTATTAATTGTTGGCAGCCATTTTTAAGTGGAGATTTTTAAGTTGATCTTGGCTGGAGGCAAGTGCAGGCAGTGGTTTGCAGAAGAGTAAAAACGTCTATGTAGCATTGAATAAAGAGATGTCTGACAATAGTTGGGTATACCAGACTGAATTCTTTGTCCACAATGCTCCAAAGATAGATCACTTTATAACTGTACTTAAATGGATTGAGACCGGCATTGAAGGGAACAACACAGAAGGTCCTATAAGGCAGTCTCACCCAAAGCCTTCAACCAAAACAGTTTATTGTTCAACACAGCTCACAAACAGTGGTAGGACTCATGAGAGAAATTATGAAGAAATATAATACATGTGCGTACTTTTAGTCTGATTATTAAGAATATTCATTGGTGATCATGGAATGCTGAGAAGAAAGACATGAAAGAGGAAAGCGTGAAACCAGACAATGTAGAATTGTCTTGGAATGTCTCCATACTTGCTACATGATTCTTCAGTGTGGGGATGTGGTGAGAAATGATAGCAGAGAAGTGCAGAGACCTGTGGTTTCGAAATAGCCATTGCAAGGAAAAAGGGGAAGACGTCTTAGCACACATGTTGATATTGAGTTCTGCATTGTTTGCTCAATCAGAGAGATAAAATTGCTTACGTTAGGATACTTATTTTATTTATAAAAGTTGTATATAGCGCTAGCTAGCCCCAAAGGTGTCAGATCGCTTTACATGATCTTGAGCAAATCCAGTGAAACAGGAATGCAATAAACATATGAAGCGAGACTCAATAGATAATAGTACACAACAAAGCACAGTAACAAAAACCAAAACAAGAGAACAATTCAAGAAGATCAATAGACAGTATAAGCAGACAAGCAACTATGACAGAAGATGCAGTCCTATACACGAGATAATAATAAAGGTCAGTAGTCTAAGAATTAAAGTATTTGTTGATGAGGAGGAGTTTCAGGTCTTTTCTGAAGCAAGGGAAGGAGGGATTGCATCGCAGATTGCTAGGTAGAGTTCCATATGCTCGGAGCATTTCCAGAAAAAGAGTGAGACTTGGTAGATGATTTTTTAGGTTTCGACCTGGGAGTTGCAACTGCGTAGCAGTTGCTCCTCCCACGGCGAAACCTCATGATCTTACATTGACTTTGGTTCCGCCTCGGTCTCCCATTGGCTAGCTCCATAAATGGAGGCTAGCCATTGGGAGACAGAGGCTGTCAATCACGCTTTCTCTTGAAAACGCGATTCGGGGACGTTTCGCGGTGTTTTTTTAAGCCCCGCCCCTTTGTCCCGGGCCGCGCTGTGATTGGCTGCCGGCCCGGGACACCCCCAGGAGGATTTGTCGTTGGCCAGGCTTGTTTTTTCATTTTCAGTCACAGTGTCTGATCGTTGAAACCCCCGAAATTACGTTAACCTCTGAGCTAGCAAGAGTACCGTTTTCTCGAGAGCCCGTCACAGACATCCTTTGTGGTGTGTTTTGTCGAATGTTACAGTGAGTCATTCTGCCAATTTGTTAAGGAATACATTTATTTAAAAATAAAACTTTTTTAAGGTGAAAGGAAAGCTTCATATTTCACGAAGGGCCGTGCGTGCATTTCATTGTTACCTTTGGTTTTGGTGGAATCTGCAAATAACTAGTGGCATTTTATTGTTACCCCTGTATGCAGCTTGTTATTTTGGTAGGCACGGAGATATTGTGATTTGCCCTGAATCACAGGATGTTGAACCGACGCCTAGACTCGAACTTGGTATCCTAGCTCGAAGTAGGCAGCTCTGGCCGTGACGCCACATCCTCTTGAGCTCAGGTTTGCGATGCTAAAGAAACGAAAGTACATGTCCTAGGCTACAATGTAACGTGTTGATGACTGAAAGAATCGGGGCAGGGGCTCGCATGATGTGAAGCCACATTTTGGAGATTTTCCGGTCAGAGCATTTCAGGTGTGCGCAACACAGCCCACTTTCCGACTCCTGCCGTGCTGGATGTACTCAGCCGGCTCCTGGCTCCAAAGCGATTTATGGGCAGAGCGGACACTAAGCCTTTCATCTCTGACCTTTGCTCCCCCCCCCCTCCTTCGGTCCGCCCAGCTGCCAACGGGCCACTTGCCATCAATTCCATGTACGACACCCTCTAGCCGGACAGGGCCTTTTAGCCTTCATGGAGCTTTAAAAGCTCCAATATTTGTTTTATTATTTGCAGTTTTATATAGCGCAAACTCAACAAGAAGCGCTTTACATGAGCACCAGTTAAGTTACAAAATGACACATTCATTTTTTTTTATTTTGGTAGGCACGGAGATATTGTGATGTGCCCAGAATCACAGGATGTTGAACCGACGCCTAGACTCGAACTTGGTACCCTAGCCCGAAGTCGGCAGCTCTGGCGGTGATGCCACATCCTCTTGAGCTCAGGTTTGCGAAGCCACATGTTGGAGATATTCCGGTCAGAGCATTTCAGGTGTGCGCAACACAGCCCACTTTCCGACTCCTGCCGTGCTGGATGTTCTCAGCTGGCTCCTGGCTCCAAGGTGATTTATGGGCAGAGCGGACACTAAGCCTTTCATCTCTGACCTTTGCCCCCCCCCTCCTTCGGTCCGGAGGCCCTGCACGTGTGCTGCACAGCTGAGCAGTCGGTGTAACCTGCACGGACAGGTCTACAAAGCCAAACGGTGACACTGAAAGGTGCCACCTCGACGTGCCCTGGTAGAGAGGCCTTTCTGACAGAAGCAATCGCCCACCTCCCTTACGAGCCCCCCACAATGCTAGACAACCCTGAAGAACACAAGTTTACGACGGAGATTTTAGGTGCAGAGGGCAGGGTGAACACACGGGGGAGGGGCGAAGCATTGGCCCGCACAGCTGCAGGCTCGGGGGCTGTCAAAACGAACATCCGGGAAGCACAAAACACCCTTTGACAGGCCTGCGCTGCCTAAAGGAAATGTACTGCTATAACGACCCGGGTGATATATATATATATCACAGCATACTGACAGCCAGGCACCTTGTTGCTAGGACTGTACATCAAACAAACAGACTGCTATGTTGCCTCCAGCACCCCTCCCCCAAACAAATAATGGATATTGAGGCTGGTACCAATGTCTTGGGGTGTCTGTACACTCTTTAATGGACGTCAGTGTTCACCCTGTGTTATCAGCTCCTGCTGGGTGACCCTGTGGACAGGAAACAAGCATCCTGGGCATACCTTGCCAACTTGGGGCGAACAAAGCAAACACAAGGAGATGATGGACGGAGCGCTGAAACTCTCCCGACACTCACCCCCAGTCCTAGGATACTTGTTTCCGGTCAAGAAAGGACCTGGCCTGGCAGTTAGGGCTGGACTGTTACCATGAGGGGGAAGGGTCAAGACTGATTTGCATATGGGTGGGTCTGAACTGGAGTGGTGAAGTGAACAAAAGAACGATGATGGATTTAACTTAAAAGTGACTGGGGGTGTGTGTCTGAAAAGTTTCAGCGCTACATACATCATCTTACTATATTTGCTGTTTCTCATTGCTCACCCCAGTGAAAGGAGCGCCCGTGCCTTTGGAGCCCCCCTGACCCGGGGCGTGCAGGAAAGTTCTGGAAGGATACAAAGGGGGCTCGTACCCCAGCTGCTGCTCTGTGGCTCCGTGAAGGTGGGTGCCTGTGATTTCTGCCTGCATTTCCTTTGTTGGGACTCGGCAGCTCGGATGTCATGAAGGGGAGCGAGGGCGCCTGGGGGGAGCCAGTGTGATGCTGAGAAGTTCTTGTGACCTACAGTGGACCGCGTGAGATGCAGTGGGGAGTTTAAATTAATTAACTGAGGTGGTCGCACGTGATAGTCTTTAATGGGTGGATGCCCGCATTCTGTCCATAAGTGTATTTCAAAATTGGTAGTACACAGTCTGGGAGGGCGGCGTTTCATGGGTGTGTTTTACGTGAAGGGGCTTCGGCTTATGATTGAGGGGTGTTTCTATGCAATATATTTATATTTGTACTCATTATTGATTCTGGCGTGTGTGACTTATTTTGTTTTAAATCTCTTCAAGCAGTAGTTTAGAAGGGGGTGAGGTGAGAGTTGCATTTGGGCTGCAATTCATGAGTAGTCCTTGGGCTGAACTAAGGAATCTATCTGCATTTACTGCTCCGGCGTCAGTTCAAGTTCAGTCTGCCCTCAAGAGTTGGATAGGTGTCGGTGGGGCTGGTCTGCAGCGCCTTTAGTTGGTATGGGGGTGCTCTTCAGGCTCTGGGTGTGGGTGTGTGTGTGGTTCTGGGGGTGTGTGTGTGTGTGTGGCTCTGTGTGTGTGTGGCTCTGGGTGTGTGTGTGGCTCTGGGTGTGTGTGTGTGTGTGGCTCTGGGTGTGTGTGGCTGGCTCTGGGTGTGTGTGGCTGGCTCTGGGTATGTGTGGCTGGCTCTGGGTGTGTGTGTGTGTGGCTCTGGGTGTGTGTGTGTGGTAGTAATTGCTGTCTGCTGAGCTCGTCCGTAGGGTACAGTAGGTCTCACATTTGCGAGAGATTAAGCTATTGGCAATGTAAATGACAATGCCATTTATTTATCTGTTTTCAAAACCAACACAAATAAAATTTTTGTCATTTGCAATGCCAATAGCTCTAACTTTTCCAAAGGCGAAACCGTTGCATTGTAAATGCTTGTTTTAGATTTGGAGGTAGGAGCAAAAGTATGTTGGCGCTTCCCAAAGATCTAGAAATCCCTACTTCCGTAAGCTTGTTTTCTAAGTAGTTTGGTGAATGTGAGTGAAGGGCTTTGTGGAGGATACAGGCAGCCTTGTAAGTACATCTTCCTTTGATAGGAAGCCAGTTGAGGCTCTTGAGCGCAGGAGTGATGTGTTCAAACCGTTTGGCATCAGTAATGAGCCAGGCTGCCATGTTTAGAACTGATCTAAGGGGGCGAGGGTAGATTTTGGCGTCCGAGTGAGAATGGCATTTCCATAGTCCAGTTTCGAGATGACCAGAGATTGCAACACAATCTTAAAATCATTGGAGGGGATGAATGGTTTAATTTTCCTGAGGTGTTTTAGTGGGTAAAGCGCTTCTTTGGCAGTTTTTAATGTGCTCTTTCATTGACATGTTGTTGTCCAAGCAGAAGCCAAGGGACTTAGCGGAGCTGTATAGAATGAGAGAGCAATTTAAAGCATTCAGGTTGCTGATCCATTCGTGAATAGGTTGATGGTTGCATTTGGGGGAGAATAGAATTATATCGGTTTTGTTTGGGTTTAGCTTTAAGTGATTAGACTAAAACCAAGTTTGTATCTTGTTCAGTGTGGCTTTGAGATGTCAAATGTCACTGAGTGATTTGATTTTGTAGTAAAGTTGAGTGTCATCAGCATAAAGGTGATAATTAATCCCTGCCTGCTTCAAGATGACCGTAAGAGGTTCTATAAAGAGATTGAAAAGGGACGGGGAGAGAATTGAGCCCTGTAATACGCCAAGAGTGAGCCGTGTAGGTTTTGATAAGACATGATTGATTTTGATTTGTTGCGAACGGTGTTGTAGGAAGGATGTGAACCATTTTAAGACAGTGACATTGATGCCAAAGCAAAACTTCAGTGGTTGAAGTAGGGCTGAGTGATTAACAGTATCGAAAGCCGCAGATAGATCAAGTAGCATAAGAAGGCAAGCGTCTCCCTCATCTATGGATCTGTGAATGTCATCGAATATATTGAGCATGGCAGTTTCAGTGCTAAAGCCTTTCCTGAAACCGGATTGGAAGATGTCAAGGAGGGAGAATGTACGTATAGGATGATTAAGTTGTCATAAGACACATTTTTCCAACGTTTTGGCTAGGAACAGGAGGTTGGAGATAGGTCTGAGGTTGCTGAAAACATTAGGGTCACCTGAGACCTTGAATCTGAAGGTTGGGGTTGTGGAATAAGAAACCATGTCTGTTGGAATAAAATGGGGATGAATAAGGCTCATGCTGCTACTGGTAGGTTTCAAACTGGTAAAATGCTATGGGTAAGCCTCAGGTTCGGTAGACAGCAACAGATGTCGGCAAATGTCTTCATCCTTCACTGTGCAGGAAATGATGACTAAAAACTGTATTTTTGTTTCCTTTTACATTTAAAGATCACCATCAGACACCCAAAAGTGAAAAGGGCAAATATGTGAAAATAAATATTGGCAGAGGAGATTCATTTATTAGTGCCTAATAGACATGATAAAGTAACCCAATCAACCAAGAAACCACCTAAAACATATTTTGATTAAGGAGAAAGTAGAGGAACACTAACAAACAAAGTAAAGGGGAGATCCAACTTCTACCAAATTTCAGTATAAGGTCGTCACTGAATATTGTCGGGCTCTGGATTGGTAAAAAATCGAGACTACCCACTTTTTAGAGCGGCTGAGTGCAGAATTTATGTTTAGGAAGAAAGAACGAGAGAATTAAAGTTTCAACAGTAGAGTGCAGTGAAACTATGGACTTTATTTAGGTGAGAAGTACACCCAACAGCCTACCGGGAACAAGTAACATATCCACTAGGTTCAGCTGCAGCTGCCTATGATGGAAATGGCATTTTATAGGTCCAGCCAATGTGCACATTACTCAATTACATACAAACACACACTTGTTCTTCTGAAAAGAAGATAAAGAGAAAGAAAGAAAATCGTACATACTCATGTGTAGGTATGTGCTTCGGATTTATACCTTGGTGTGGTTCAGTGAAACTTTCTGGTTTGTCAGCAACCCTCACACAGAACTGACATCTATCATGCTTATAGGAAATTTTCCATAACTAACGCCCTTGCTGTTTTAATCAAGTACAAACAAGTCTGCAGTATTTTCTGTGTTGCTAATCAACCAATCTATATTTCCCAAGAGATCAGTACTACTACATTGTTAGTTCGTATCTGACTAGAATACACTTCCATTATTTAAAAAAAACTCTACTGAGAAAAACAATCACTTACTTAATTATTACTACACACTAATCTCGTTAAGTATGTCAAAACCAAACTTCTAACAGGTCCCATTGGGAAGAATACATGGAACTAAAAGATCAGCTGTCCTACTCATGCATTTGTCATTACTAAGATAATCTACACACTGCTTTACCAACCTGTCTATAATCGTATCACTACCTAGCCGCCGATAGTCCTTGCCAATAATGTGGTAAATGTTACTTCAGGTTGTCCAACATGAGCCTCTTTTGCTAAACTTCTTAAGATCCAGTCGAGTGATGAAAATCTGTGACTTCTTGTCAACTTACCAACCTGCAGATGTAGCTTTCTTTTTTAACAATCCAAAATCTTTGAACACCCTTGGGTACCATACTCCTTTTTAACCGACAGGTTTCTACACACTCCACCATCTTTCAAGAACCTAAGCAGTCATTATGGACCTCCAGAAAACATCCATCTTTTAAAAGCTTAATGCATTGGGGGCAGCATCGAAGTACCTCCATCTCTTATTCGTCTTCGGCAAGGTTCTGTACCAGCTGTGGTTCAGGGTCTTAATTTCTGTTTCCACAGTTCCTGCCCAGATGTTCTTTGGCATGCCTCTCTTCCATTTGCCTTATGGATCCAGTGGAGAACTGTTCTTGTGATGGAGTCTTGTTCCCTTCTGATGGTGTGTCCTATCCATTTCCATCCTTTTCTCATAAGGATGGTGTCCATGTTCTCTTGCTTACATATGGTGAGAAGTACCTGGTGGAAAATAATTTGTGGTTTGAAAATGAGCACGAATCTTCTCAGGTTAGTGGTGCGGAAATCTGTCAGTTTGGTGATGCCGCTTTTCATCATCCGCCAGCATTGTGATCCATTCAAGAATGTGGACCTAATACAGCACTGTCGAAGTCTCAGCTTAATTTTGGTGCTAATCTGAGATCTTCCACATATTGATCAAGGCCAGAAATTGCTTCAGGATGCTAAACAGTCTGCTTTTGATGACACTGCCTGCCTCTCCATTATGTCTGATAGTACTGCCTAGGTAGGTGAACTCTTCAGTCATGACTAGGTCCTCTCTACCCACCCACCTAGATTGATGAAGGATTTGGGATGTTCAGTGGCATGACTTGATTTCTTAACGGTGATCTTCAGGCCTGGTTGCTGTACACAGATGTTGAGGCAAGACATCTTTTCCTGCATATGATGGTTCGTGTGAGAGAGAGCAAGGCTAGGCCATCTGCATTCAAGGTCCTCCAGTGTAGAAAATAAGGTCCATCTGATGCTCTGGCTAGGTCTTCAGTTATGCGTTACATCACCCAGGCGATGACTAGGTTGAAGAGCAACGCTGACATCGCGGACACCAGTCCTGATTTTGAAGCTATACCGACTATCTCCCACATTGCAGGATAAATTATAAGAAGCTCTTGATGAATAGAATGATCTGCTGCTGTATGTTCTTGAAAAGTTACAACACCCCTGATCCCTTTTAACAAATTGGTCCTGCCAGAGAATGAAACAATCACAAGGCTTTTTGCCATCCTACTTAAGTAAAACACTGCAAACAGTGTAAGGAAACCTTTTCCATTTTAAGAGCAGGTAAGAGCTCGAGATGTTAGTGGGGTAATAGAACTATTGGTGGATCGGTCAGCAGGCCACCAAGGTTTGCATTTGTTGGACCTGTCAGACTTAGGGTGGTCTTCCCTCCAGACATTTTGCCTACTATCCTCCAATTGTTGCTGAAATTAGTTTTTGTTGGACCATAGGATTCTGTGCACTTTGTCACTGCTAACCAGTGCTAAAGTGCTTGTGCTCACTCCCCTAAACATGGTTTGATTTTCACTTACCTAGTTGGCACATTTCATTTACTTATAAATCCCTTGCAGAGTGGTATAGCACATACACAGGGCCTGTAAATTAAGTGCTACCAGTAGACCTGTAGCACTTATTGCACCACCCACTTAAGTAGTACTTCAAAACATATCCCCGGCCTGCCATTGTAGTCTGAATGCCGGTCTATACTGCCATGTTGACTTGGCATTCAAACCCCCTTGCCAAGCCTTAAACTCCTCTTTTATTACATATAGGTCACCCCCTAAGATAGACCCTATGTAGCCTACAGGGCAGGGTGCTGTATAATTAGAAATTTGGTCCTGACCCTATATTATACATTGATTGTCTCCAAGATGTCATTCTCCCGCACCGCTTTAGAAAGAGTGCACTGTTGCATTCCTAAGTTAAATGTCTCGACATGGATTCAAACGAACTGAGGTCGAGACATTTAACATAGGAATGCAACAGTGCACTTTTTGCAAAGCAGTGTGGAAGTACGACATCTTGGGGACAATCAATGTTTATATAGGGTCAGAGATTATTTTAGCGTGAAGCAGGAGTACGCCTAAATTGTTTGAAAACCCTTACATCATGATGTTGGCATTTAATGATCCAAAAGCTGGTAGAATTGCAGCAATTAGCAAATGCGCTGAATTATAAAGGTACTAGGTTGCCCACTCGTGGTTGCACTGTAATGGCGGGCATTATATGAATGTTGCTTATTCAGCTAAAAATGCGATCTTAGTCGAAGAATTAAATCTGGTGCATCACTAATGCGTTCTAAATAAGAAAAGAGGATATTGGATAATGTCTATTGGTGCGCAATACCCAATGTATTTACCTCAGAAGGGCAACAGGATTTAGAATATCAAAAAGAAACATGATAACTCTGTAGGCACTATTCAATTACCCCGATTTTTAGCAATTGTTTTGGTTTATTTTATTTTAGTATATTGTGTTGTTGCAGTATTTTTTTTGTCTATGCTTATACTCTGCTTATACTTATAAATGCATATATAACATTCACAAAATGGTGCTCGTCAGGTAATCAAGGCTGCTGTGCAGCAGAAACACGTCCAGTCTGGTGTGGACTGATGAAATAAACAGATGCTGTCTGTTTCCGACCCAGAGTTCCGTTTCTTTCACTGATGTGGAGAGATTGTTGTGTTATGTGTATATATATATATATATATATATATATATATATATGTATATGATTCATAATGCAAATCCTTTAGTACTAGGCCAAGAGCTGTAAGAAAATGCTGTGAGGTCAGCTTGCGTCGCAGACATGTACTAGTTTTTTGCACAGTGAAACAAGTTGAGGCGGTTTATAATGCTCTGTGTTTTTATGCAAATTCATGCATAAATCTAAAAGCAAGACTAGCAATTATTTGCTTACAAAATCAATGGTACAGAAAAAAAATTGTAACAGAAAAAACCTTTTTGCTAAAACTACTATGCAATTTAAAACACTATTTCTCTGAGGCATCATTTAGTAAAACGTGTTTGATTCATGCCAAAAATGAATATCTAATAAATAAGAGCGAATCCGTGTAAAACTATCACGGGCAGCATAAAAATAAAGTAGGGGCCTGATTTTTTTTTTTTTTAAAGTCACAAAAGTCCCCCTTTATCTGAAATACACAAGAGATCACAGCAGTATGTCTGGAAACCGACTAACTCCTCGCAAACTACTATGAATTCCATTCTCAAAAGAGCAAATGATCGATTGCAAACTCACATACTTTAAACCCACCTTTCACCCCCACCTTGGAAAATGTTTTATTGCCCTAGTGTGGGAAGAGCTTTGAAAGCAATTGATGAACAACCTTAAACATGTTAGTCTGTTCGTGTGCACGGACTAATAGGTCATTTTCATACTTCCCATCTACTTTCTGTCGCTGTATGCAAATTTGCAGAAAGGTGGCAAAATCCAGCCGTGCTAGAATACATTCTCTGATATGATGAGTTCTGACATAATCAGAGGGGATATTCACAGTGCTCGGATATAATGAAAACTCTGCCAGTAGGCTTAACCTCACTACAAGGTACCAAAAGGGACAACAGTTTTTTTTTTTTTACGGAGCCAGTAGGTTTCTAAAGCATCCAGTCATTTAGACAATTAGGTACTTTATACAATTCCATCCCATGAGAAACGATTTCCTTTCTGAAACACTCCTTTTCAGTGGAAACCATGCAACTCTCCACTTCGATATCAGAAATCTGCAATGAGAATCTTTAACAGGGTTTACCGGCAACCACAAGCACCAGAGGTTCTGGCTACTGATGCAGCAAGCACCAATGTGCACGATGCTCATTTCGCCTGCCCTGTAATGTATTTGTGTGAAGATTGTAATAATGCAAGGATTATCCAAATGCACGGCTGATAACGGTGACTAATGTATTGGGCAATGCAGTTTGACTGTTATAATAATTGAAAAATATTTTCTCATTGTAGCTTTATTTGTTTCCAGCCATGTTTGGATCGCTGTGCCTTGCCAGCAAAGACTTTAGTAAGCAGATGTGTAGAAAAAGGAGTCAGGCAGATCAGGTCGATTACCCCTTTTCAAGGTTTGCCCGGCGTTAGCCGCCTCTCACCCAACTCACGGTTACCAAATAAAGAGGCAGGCGCTGGAGACTGGAAGGCAGGAAACAGGAGTTTATTCCGACGGGGCGGAACACGTCAAATCAGACAACAGGGTATCTTCTAACAGCTTCTCTGAGGCCTGGCCTCTTATACACTGGTTTATGACATGTGAACATTCTTTATTGCAATAAAGACACTTAGAAGTATGAAAAGACATCCCCGGAATCCCCGCTTCAGGCCCATTCCCACACATATCTACAGCAGAGGTCCACACCCAACATACAATAGGAGATGGCTATCACACAGCTGGACACTCCGCCGATTCTCAGAATGTGTGCGCCTGATCGGATCTCAGGGGGGGGGGGGCATGATCAATCGTAGCTCCTTTGAAGAGGGGCGATTCCATACAGTAAGGGGCAATAAACTGTATCCTCAGGCTAAGTGATGGCCTGGGATCCGTGCAGACAATCGGGCTCAGAGGAAGGGGTCATCAAAGGAGAGGTATTCATGAAAGGAAGGGAGGTGTTGGTCAGGCGCGGGGTGGGATTCCCAGGGGCAGAGTCGCGCAGAAGGAGAGGTCTTATGACCCGTGCATGAGAGAGCGGGGGCAGCCAGAGTGCGCGGGGGTGGGGGGGGGTGCTTGCAGCGCCAGGGGAACGCGCTGGCGATCGATCGTGAGCAGGGAGACCATGGTGCCTAAAATGGCTGCCGTGCATATTTGTGCGTGAGTCTGAGGAAATGGACAAGATGGCGCAGATGATGTTCAGTTCACAAACTAGATTTCAACAGTCCTCCCTTTTAACATGTCTCGCCAACTTGTCAATTCGGATCTATCCCCATAAGGCCACGTATTTCTACCTCATAGAGGGGACTCATGTGCTCAGTTCCGAAGTCCAAAGTCTTAGGGCACATGCAGTTAGTAATGAGTGAACACAAAGGTGGCAAGCATTGAATACCTAGGCAACACCCACACAGTACCACGACCGGTATCAATATAAATGTAAACAACCTCCATCCCCAGTCCTTCAAAGTACCCCAAAACCAGCTCCCAAGCGACCATCCTTCTTGCGCCTGGTGAACCTCTGAGGAAAGTCTGTGGAGGTGCTCGATTGCTTTGTAGAATGAGGGCGAGTTATCTGGCACGTAGGTGCAACAGCTGGATCCGATGATGCGGCATGCTCCTCCACGGTCAGCTAGAACCACATCTAGAACAAGGCGGTTCTGAAGAGCCACCAGGCGGACTGCCTGAAGCTCGGCCGTATTGTTAGTGAGGATGCCAGCCGTGATGTTCATGGTCGTTTCTACTGCCTGGGTCAGGTGTCGGATGGCGCAGCTGTTTGCCATTGGGCCCCACAGAGGAACAAGTCCCTTCACTGCATCCAGGAACTGTGCTCCGGTGGAGTCGGCTTGTTCAATGTCTCTTGCGCGCTTCTGCCGGTGATGGTTTGCTGGGGCCACGTACGTTGGAGGGAGAGTGAAGGCGATGTAGCAAGTACCCCCCCAACCTTTTGGAAGCCAAGTGTAAGCTTTGGTGCCACAAACAAAGTACATATTCGGAGAAGCAACAAAGGTGGGGGATCAATTGAGTCCAATGTTCTGGTGATGTGGCAGGAACTGTGACCCACCAGCTGTGTTCCCAGGCCTTCGAGGCACACGAGGCCCGTGACATTGATAACAGACAGAGCCACAGTCAGAGTGGCAGCAGTTCGTTTCCGTAGGTAGGAGAAGGTGGGTCTGGCTGGATTATGGAACACCTGCATTTCAACTCGTTCCTTGGCAGGGATGTCCATATGGAAGGAGGAACCAGAGGTCAAAGGACAAAAGGGAGCAGATGTCCTCCCGGTTTTGTTCAGCCAGAACCCATGGTAGAAGTGTGACACTGTTTGACCAGAAGTGGCGTTGTCCTTGTAGCTCTCTTGCAAGAGGATCAACCAGGCAAGGCAGGAGCCGTGAACTGAGAAAGGGGAAGGGATGAAAGAGATGGAGTGTCCGGTGGCATGCGGGAGCAACCCGCAGATCCAGCAGTTTGTGGCGTTGGCGGCAAGGTTGTGTTGGTGCAACAGTTGCACGAAGGAATTGTTCCAGAACTCCTTACGCCTTTCTCGGAGCGGAGGCGAAAGGGAGATCAGGTGATGCTCTTTCATAGTGGTTGGCTGTGCAGTGGTCAGCAATATCTGATGAGCGGGTGCGCTCTCTTCCACGATCCAGAAGGAAGTCATGAGGAGGAGGCAAAAGAGGAGGACAATGAAAAGGGCAATTGTCTTTGATTTGTGCATACTGTCAGTCTTTGGGTTTCTGTAGTGGGTATTTCCGGTTGCTTCCATCATCTTCTTATCTGGCGCTTCCATCATCTTCGAGGTGCTCGGTAGTGGGCAGAACCGCAGACTTCGTTTAGCTTCTCTCCGGGTAACCCTTGGTTGTGTTTAGGCTACCGTTCTGAGATTCAACTTAGTCCGTGGTCTACTTAGCCGAAGCTCCCTCCTTTCGACGCAGGAAATACCCTTCCCTGGATGGCACAGTGGGATCAGAGAATTTTGCAAGTTCGAGTGCCTCGGTATCAGGATAACAGTTCAGTGATGGCCGGTCTTTGTTCAGGAGCTCTTCTTGGGTGCTGACGTTTTCTGTCGTGGCCAGGGTCGAGGAGACATTCTTACAGTGGTGTGCATGCAGCCAGTGCCGTTTCCCCTCCACTCGAAGAGCCGTCCGGGTGGTGATCAGTACTTGCCAGGGGCCCGTTCACCGGGGTTCCAGACTCTTTGCCCGTTGGAAATTTCGGATCAGCACATAATCCCCCGGTTGGATATCGTGACCCGGACCCCTGGAAGCATCGGGGATGGCCTGCTGCACCTGCTGATGAATGACAGACAACGTTTTAGTCAATTTGCACAAGTAATCAGACAGTAGGACATCCGGGACGTCGTGAATGGAAGTCGGTTTAGGGGCAGTCCAGAGGTTCATCGGTCGCCCAAATACAACCTCGTAGGGGGTCAAATGGTGCTTAGTGGGAGTGGAGCGCATCGATAGCAATGACAGTGGGAGGGCATCTGGCCATTTAAGTCCTGTGGTGGCCACTATCTTCGACAGTTTTAGTTTCAGTGTGGCGTTGTGTCGCTCAACTAAGCCAGCAGATTGGGGGTGAAAGACTGCATGAAACCTCTGTTTTACACCCAACCCTTTCAAGATTAGTTGGAATCCCCCGGTTGGATATCGTGACCCGGACCCCTGGAAGCATCGGGGATGGCCTGCTGCACCTGCTGATGAATGACAGACAACGTTTTAGTCAATTTGCACAAGTAATCAGACAGTAGGACATCCGGGACGTCGTGAATGGAGGTCGGTTTAGGGGCAGTCCAGAGGTTCATCGGTCGCCCAAATACAACCTCGTAGGGGGTCAAATGGTGCTTAGTGGGAGTGGAGCGCATCGATAGCAATGACAGTGGGAGGGCATCTGGCCATTTAAGTCCTGTGGTGGCCACTATCTTCGACAGTTTTAGTTTCAGTGTGGCGTTGTGTCGCTCAACTAAGCCAGCAGATTGGGGGTGAAAGACTGCATGAAACCTCTGTTTTACACCCAACCCTTTCAAGATTAGTTGGATAACTTCAGCTATGAAGTGGGGGCCGTTGTCGCTCCATAGAATTCGACAAAGACCGTAGCGAGGGAAAAACTCTTTCAGTAGTACCTTGGCAGTGGTCATGGCAGTGTTATCACGGGTTGGATAGGCTTCTACCCATTTGCTGAAGGCACACACAATGACTAATACATACTTCAGGCTTTGGCATCTTTCTAGTTGGATGTAGTCCATCTGGAGGACCTCAAAGGGATGGTCGGGGACCCCAAACCCTCCCCGGGGTACCACAGTTCCTTTCCCAGGGTTGTGTTGCAGGCAGATAAGGCATTGCTGGACCAGGCGTCTGGCTGAGTCGGGGATTTTGTCGTTGTGCCAGACCTTGGAGATGAGTTCGATCATGGGGGCAGATCCTATGTGTGCGGGGGAGTGTGCCATAGTCAGTATGGGAATCAGGTACGAGTCAGGCAGCAACCATTTGTTTGAGTCTTTTGTCCGCCAGCAGCCTTCATCGTCTTTTAAACCCACCCGTGCCCACTCAGTCAGTTCGTGAGGTGTGCTGGCCGACTGGATGTCCCTAATCGTTTCCCTAGCGTCAGTCCATTTTTCTGCTTGTGACCTGGTCACATACATGCGTGTCGTCGTCCTATTCTCAGCTGTGGTTCGGGCAGTGATGTCGGCCAGTGCGTTTCCCTGTCCGACTGAGTCTGTCACCTTCCTGTGTGCCTGGCATTTGATTACGGCTAATCGTTTGGGGAGGAGAACTGCTTCAATCAGGGCGGAGACTAGATCTCCGTGGAGGATGGGTGTGCCGTGGGACGTCAGGAATCCCCTTTCTCTCCACAAGAGTCCAAAATGGTGAACCACTCCGAAGGCGTACTGGCTGTCCGTGTAAATGTTTGCCGTGGTCCCTGTCGCTATAATACATGCTCGTGTGAGGGCAATCAGTTCTGCCGCCTGTGCAGATCGTTGTGTGATGCGGGCTGTCTCAATTACTGTTCGGGCTGTCGTTACTGCATAGGCAGCTGAGGTGGTGCCGTCGGAGAGTTTGATGCAAGAGCCGTCTACCCATAGCTCTCCGTCAGGGTCTGTGAAGGCGGTGTCTCGGAGGTCAACTCTACTCCTAGTCTGTTCGTCTGTGAGGGTCACACAGTCATGTATAGGGGGGACATTTGGGTCGTTTTCGGGCAGAGGCAACAAGGTGGCTTGGTTCAGTGTGGTGCATCTTTTCAGCGTGATGTGGGGTGCAAGCAGAGTCAGTTCGTATCCAGTCAGTCGTGCGCTAGTCAGGTGTTGCGTCTTAGTCTGGTTCAGGAGGGTGTCAACAGCATGGGGCACTAATACCGTGAGGGAATTCGATAGTACGATCCCCTCACTTTGTCGGATAGAGACAGCAGCGGCAGCTACGGCTCGAAGACAGGCAGGCAAGGCTCTCGCTACGGGGTCAAGGGTGGCAGAGAAATAGGCACATGGTCGTTGCTTGGGGCCAATAGTTTGAGTCAGGACAGACAAAGCGCACCCCTCCCTTTCGTGAGTGTAGAGAGAGAAGGGCTTGGTGTAATCGGGGGTTCCTAGGACTGGTGCAGAACAAAGGGCGTCTCGAAGTTCTTTGAAGGAAGATTGGCAATCGGGGGTCCAAGGGAGTGGGAAGGGGACATCTTTGGCTAGTAGGGAAAGTAGTGGCTTTACAATGAGGCTGAAATTTGGCAACCACTGCCGGCAGAAGGAGGTGAGGCCTACCAGGGAGCGGACTTGTTTCTGGGTCTTTGGGACAGGGGTTTCTAGAATGGCCTGAATTCAATCGGGTGTAAGCTTTCTCCCGTCTTTGGACATGAGGTGGCCTAGGTAGGTGACCTGGGGTTGGCAGAATTGCAACTTTCTCTTGGAGACCTTGTGGCCATTTTCCGCAAGGAAGTGCAAGAGTTGGATGGTGGCTGTGACTGCAAGTGGAGTGGTGTCGGCCGCCAAAAGGATGTCATCGACGTACTGTATCAACACCACTCCCTCCGGTAGCTGAACGGCGTCCAGCTGTCTCTTGAGGGCCTGGCTATAGATGCTGGGACTTTCTGTGTAACCTTGGGGAGCTCTACAAAATCTATATGAGCGGGATTTTAACGTGAAGCCGAAAAGGTAGCGGCTGTCTGGGTGGATGGGGATGGAGAAGAAAGCGTTCTTGAGGTCTATTACAGTGAAGGTGGTGGCTGTGGAAGGAATCAGGGTCAGAATGGTGGCGATATCTGAGACTACGGGGTACTGAGGTACAACTACCTTGTTGACCTCTCGAAGGTCGATGATGAAGCGGTACGCTTTCTCATCTCCCTCGCCCTGCTTCTTCACAATGGGTAGGATAGGGCTGTTGCAAATATTGCTGACTACTTCCTCTACCACTCCTGCCTCTACCAGGGACTGGATTATCATTACCAATGCCTTCTCACCTTCGGGCGATATCCGATACTGTGGGAGTTTTGGGAGTATTGCATCTTGGCGAACAGTTATGTGCACGGGGTCGATCATCATTCGTCCTACGTCAGCGTCAGTTTTAGCCCACAGATACAGAGGTAGAGAGTCAAGTAAGGATGCGTCAGCGTCAGAGATGGAGAACATGTGTCGTGCGGGATGAGGTCTGAGCAAAGTCGGGTTATCGTACAGAATGACTCGAACTCCGTCCTGTGAACACCTGATAGTAGCTCGGAAATGCTTCAGTAAGTCAAGTTCCATAATGGCATCGGGGGTGTTGGAGGAAAGCAGAAACGTCGTGTCAGTGGGGTTACTGTCCAAGTCGAGCGAAACCGGTGCAGATAAGGGGTTAGTGGAGGGTGTTCCATCAAAGCCTATTGATGTTATGTGTGAGCCAGACAAGGGTGCCCTTGGAATCAGTCGTTTAGATAACGCACTACGTGTCGCGCCAGTGTCTACCAGAAATGGAGACTTCGTACCTAGGACCTTAGCGGTGACATAAGGACCTTGCTGGTCAACATAGAGCTCGACTGGATCCCTCCCTTGCCCTAGGCAGTCCTATGCAAAGTCGCGGGCATCGTCACAGTCAGTCTGCTGGCATTGGTTCTGTCGGGGGTGGTCAAAAGTGTTCGGTCTGCCTGATCTGTCATTGCTGGCGTCGTTTGCGTGCCCTCGTCCCTGTCCTCTATTTTTCGGCCCACCCGCTACGTCATTTGCGTCCCTATTTTTGTACATTTCTAGCAGGACCGGGCACTGGGACTTCCAATGCCCAAATCCTTTGCAAAACGCACACTGGTTCTCATCGAGGTCTGTTCGTGGAGCGCCGGGTGCGGGTGTGCGGTCTCTAGGGGGTGGATTTCTAGGAGCATTCGACTGGTAGTTTCCTCTATACTGTTCCCTTCCTGTCGTCACTCCTTGCAATTGAGCAATCATCACCCGTTCTTTCAAGTCCTTTTTCTTTTTCTCAGTCGCCCTATCGTTCTCGTTCTTTTGCCGTTCGTAGTATTGAGCCATCTGAAGGATAGCCGCGGGTTTGGAGGCAGCCCAACTACTTTCACTAGTCTGCAGTTTTTGCGAGACTTCTGGTGTCAGGCCTTTTACAAAGTTCTGGACGAACAAGTGATGTCCGGTCGCAGAGGTCATGTCCTGGCCACTGTAATCGGAGAACACCGTTTCGAACCGGGAGAAATATTCGGAGGCGTCTTCCTGTGGTTTCTGGCAGCAAGCCGTTACTATCGACCAGTCCACCTTCTTTTCTGGTACTATGGTTTTCAGTTTTAGTACTATTTTGTCTGGCAGGTCTAGAATCGATTTCAAGGGTTTCTGTCCGGGCTCTCGCTGTTTGTCTATGCCATCGAGTTGTGACCAGGTATGTCCGAACAGCTCAAGGTGGTTGACTTGCCGGATTTGCTTCCACACATCAGTTGGCAGACATAGCCCGAAAAACAAGTCGATGTCCGCTAGGGTCATAATCGTCGAACCCAAGGCGGTACCTAATTCTGTGTAGAAGGCAGTGGGGTTCTTTCGTAGATCGGGCAAGGACTTTCGGAAAGTCAGGATGTCTTGCCGATCCCAGGGTTGGTAAACCCAGTTGTACACTACCCTCCCTCTCGCATCTTGGTGGTTAATATCGTCGTGTGTTCCCTGTCCTCGTGAGGGGACCCAATAAGGTGCCGCTTCTCTTATTGGCATCATGGTGTCAGTTCTCTCGGTTTGAGGTTCAGTCGCTACAGGGGTCGTGGTGTCGGCTTCTAATCTTTGTTCAGTGAGTTGGCAGAAGACTTCAAGCGTGCACGAGAAGAGGTCCGTCACATCACCCTCGCCCTCGTCTCCAATGTCGACTTTTCTATACAGAGTCGTTAGGCTTTCAGGACCTTTGTTACGATACCGGTCTTCATAGGCGTTAAGGGTGTGGTAACAGAAACGTGCAACAAAGTGTCGTTTGTGGTTATCAGCATATGTATTGCATATATCTGTCACGTAATCTTCGTTTTCTTTCCGTTCTACTAGCGTCTTTGCGATCTTATCAATCCCTGCTCGTTCATTCTTACTCAATCGATTGAGCCTAGCAGAGTCTTTCTTCTCAATTTCGGGCTCATCTAATGTTGCTGCTTGCGCTGCGCTGAGTACAAGGGGCTCGGCCGGCGCGGAGGCCGTGAGGACCGAGGCTCTGGCACTGCTCTCATCTGTGCTAGGGGGTTGCGTGCGTTGCACTAGAGGTTGGGAAGGGGCGTATGGAGGGGGCATGTAGATGATCGGGGGACCTAGCAGTAGATCATCGTTCACTCGCTGCTTCGAAGGTAGCTCAGGGTAAAGCGTAGAGGGTGTTCTAACGGGACATTGGCTCGATGTCTCGGATTCTTGCTTCAGTCTAGCTCCCTCTCTTTCCTTTATCTCTTCTTTCAACTTGCTCGCGGCTAAATGAGCTGCTTTTCGCAATTCTTTCTCTAGTCTGACTTCGTTTCTTTTCTTTCGTTTTTCCGTCTCCTTGCGCCACATGCCGAAACTATCAAGCATAGTGGGCGTTGTTTTATTGTTACAAAGGGCTGTTTCCAGCACGCTTATTTTTGCGTCATCGAAGGATCCTATCAGTGGCCACTGACTTTCCTGATCCTTTTTAGTATATTTATGCCATAACTTACTATAAGCTACGGCGACTAGTCCATACTTTAAAAACATATCCTTATTAGGGGTGCCCTCCAGAGGAGCCGGATGATCCACCTCTAATAAGCGGTCCGGGCTGAACCAACTACTGAACAATGGGGAGAAGATAGGCATGACGGGTTACAATGGGGACAAAAGTCTGCACTACCTATCCTTCACTACTTTGCGAAGACTAGACAGAATATTTCTATTCTACAGTATTCGCAAATAGGGAATACCCAAAGAGAGAACCAATTCCAAACAGTCAATGTTCGGACAAACAATCAATCAATCAAATGAGGAATAAAATAGGCGCGACGGGTTACAACGGGGGCAAAAGCCAGCGCTACCTACCCTTTCACTGCTTACAAAGACTAGACAGAATATCTCTATTCCACGTTATTTGTAAGCAGAGAATACCTCCAAAGAACCAATATCGAACAATTAATGTCCGTTCAATCAAACAATCAGTGGCGAGAAAGAAATAGGCACGACGGGTTACAACGGGGGCAAAGGCCTGCGTTACCTATTCTTCACTATCTGCAAAGGAGGACAGAATACTTTTATCCTTCCCCGTTTGTAGACAGAGAATTCTCGAGAAAACAATCCTCGAACAAACAATGTTCGGGCAAACAATCAATCAGTGGGGGAGAAAGATAGGCACGACGGATTACAACGGGGGCATAGGCCTGCGTTACCTACCCTTCACTACCTGCAAAGGAAGAGAGAATACTTTCTATTCCTCTCCGTTTGCAGACAGAGAATCTCCAAGAGAACCAACAATTCGGAGAGTAATACTAGTATTTTCCAATCAATCAATCAAATATTTCACAGTTTGTCGTGTTACACGACCTTACCCGGACCGCATGGACAGTTTCCTGTCTTCCGATTCCAGCGCCCGATCGTCCTCTATCTTCTGTCGTGGCACTCCTGATGGTTCCCAGTCAGGACCGTAGATCACTCGAGAGAGGTCTGCTCGGAACCAGTGAAGTTCGGATGATCGGCTGCCAGACGAGGGTCTATCGGGCAGGTGCACTTCCCGATCGTTGCAGTCGTTCACTCCGTCGTCAGGACCTCTCCCACTGGATCCACGTGTCGCTGATGGGCCCCACGTTTGGGACGCCAATTGTAGAAAAAGGGGTCAGGCAGATCAGGTCGATTACCCCTTTTCAAGGTTTGCCCGGCGTTAGCCAACTCACGGTTACCAAATAAAGAGGCAGGCGCTGGAGACTGGAAGGCAGGAAACAGGAGTTTATTCCGACGGGGCAGAACACGCCAAATCAGACAACAGGGTATCTTCTCGAGGTGCTCTAACAGCCTCTCTGAGGCCTGGCCTCTTATACACTGGTTTATGACATGTGAACATTCTTTATTGCAATAAAGACACTTAGAAGTATGAAAAGACATCCCCGGAATCCCCGCTTCAGGCCCATTCCCACACATATCTACAGCAGAGGTCCCCACCCCACATACAATAGGAGATGGCTATCACACAGCTGGACATTCTGCCGATTCTCAGAATGTGTGCGCCTGATCGGATCTCAGGGGGGGGGGGGGCATGATCAATCGTAGCTCCTTTGAAGAGGGGCGATTCCATACAGTAAGGGGCAATAAACTGTATCCTCAGGCTAAGTGATGGCCTGGGATCCGTGCAGACAATGGGGCTCAGAGGAAGGGGTCATCAAAGGAGAGGTATTCATGAAAGGAAGGGAGGTGTTGGTCAGGCGCGGGGTGTGATTCCCAGGGGCAGAGTCGCGCAGAAGGAGAGGTCTTATGACCCGTGCATGAGAGAGCGGGGGCAGCCAGAGTGCGCGGGGGGGGTGCTTGCAGCGCCAGGGGAACGTGCTGGCGATCGATCGTGAGCAGGGAGACCATGGTGCCTAAAATGGCTGCCATGCATATTTGTGCGTGAGTCTGAGGAAATGGACAAGATGGCGCAGATGATGTTCAGTTCACAAACTAGATTTCAACAGATGGTGTCTGGTTGACTCTGTTTACTCCAGTCCCTCACCAATGTTAAGAGACTTTTGTAACCTGTAGAAAGTGTAGAGCACCAGCCCATTTTGCAACAATGATTGGTGTACATTCCATCCAACACACCATCATTTTGCTGTGTTGTTCTGATTGCTAATACTGACTGACTAATGTTTTTATCTCCCTAAAATCTAAAAGGTATCTCACTGGGAAGTCAGAGGCTCTGTAAACGACCTGTCACCTTGGTGCCCAAGCATACTTTTACAGTAATGATAACGTTTTAAGAGATTGCTCGCCAAAACTATTGCTCTGATGAATGTGAATGGTCCCAAAGGGAGCCCTTGATGGTGCAGAACCGTGGTGCCTTAAAGGCTTGAAGGACAAAATACACCCTTGTGCTTTTGGAGTTGAGGAAGGGGCAAAAAGAAAATTCGCATTAACCTATCCTCAAACTAATTCAATGGTAACGTGGCAAATGAACTATTAAGACTTAAGACAGTTTTTGATATAGTAGGAAGCAACATCTGCAGTGGGCACTACTGACAAACTGACTGTGTAGTAATGAAAGGCCATGGCAAGATGCCAACACGAGAGAATAGCTTCTCTTCCATCAAGTTCTCTTCAAACCATGATAAAAACCTTGAGGCAAACTCTAACACTAAGACCTTCACATGACGTGGGTGAGAGTTTGATCCTTTTTTGTATACTCCTCTTCCATAAAAACAAGGCACCACCGCCGTAGGTTCTAAATAATCTAGAGGCCTGAGTACCAATTAGTTATTCAAGATGAAGCAGAGTCTAATGCCAAAGGCCTCCAAGCTAAAGTGGTAGTTTCTTGTTGTTATTGGTGACCTATGCCACTGCAGTGGAGTATAAAAGAGGAACAATGGGGTGGTTGGACACAGGAATGGAGCTTACTGCATGATGCAGAAGTCAGCAGTAACAGATGGAGTTGTAGCGTTTCTAGTGGGCAAACTAGATAGTTCCAATATTATAGATTGCCTGCTAAAAAGCTTGATGGTGCTTCAAGAAGACCCTGCAAGGAGGAAGATTTTCTTGGGGGTTGCACGGTCTTCGAAAGAGCACTGTTTCTAGGGGGACAGGTTTCTTGGACTTTCTGGAATTCTTTCCCTCCAGGTTCAAGGGAAAATGGAGAGGAATGGTTAAGAGTGGCTCCCGGACTTTAAGCCAGTGTCCGTGTCTGATACAATTAAAATACTTGCCTCACTCTCTCGAATAGCCTGGGAGTGCATGAGAGAGCATACAACAGATGTGCTCACATCATGCCCCTTAATCAGGGTAAACTGAACATGGCTTATACCTCTGCTGATTGGGGGAAACCTAATACTACAAGCCTGGAAATAAGACTAACAAAACTGTAATCTTCAACAAGCAATAGCTATTAAAATGATAAATCATTGATCATTTAGCAGCACTATTTTGAAAACAAAAGTGAATCAGCCAAACAGCACACCCTGAGAAAGTGAACAAAATGATAACAGGAAAAAAAATCTGATTACATTAATAAAAAGTGAATAAACCTGATTAGTTAACCAAGATTCACTCAACTGAAGAGGATGCCCTGCAGATTTTCATTTTTTTTTTTAAACTCTTGTTATTGGTATTGTACTGAATTGTACGTATCGGAAACAGTTGTATTGAATCATCACTCCTTTTGCTTTGACATTAGTTCAATTTTGTTATACAATGACGCTATTAACAGCACTATTGAGCAATCACAGTCCTTTTATACCATGTCCTCCCTATAGACCTCTGTATGCTTGCCAGCCCCCCATATCTTTTTCCATTTCTTATGGCACCTTCTACTCTTTTATATTGTACGTTCTGCTTGCCAGCACCAATCTAAATAATTTTTTCATTCTTCTACTGTTGGAGTGGCAGTTATCCTCCATTTTTTGCCAACATTTCTTTTTGCCACTACTGCTGCCAATGCCACCTATTGCTTTACGTGTCTTTGCCAGCCTTCTTATCCTGCGGTCAGCTGTAGGAACCATTTTGGTTCTACTTGTACCCTCATGCCTATTGTTTCTGCCATCTCATCAGCTATTTTCTGCCAGTATATCTGGAGAATTGGGCACTCCCATAGTAAATGGTAAAAGGATCCCTCTGACTTGCACCCTCTGTGGCATAGTGTAGTGTTACTACGACCCATTCAATGCAGCACCGATCTGGGATAATATACTCTATGGATAATTTTAAGTTGTATCAAGCAAAACCTAGCACGAATTGCCACTTCTCTCGGGCCTTGGAGCGCCTCCGCCCATACCTCCTCCTCCAGGGGGCCCAGATCATGTTTTCAGGTGCTTCTTGATGTTCCCAAGATGTCCGGAGCGTTGTTAATTATCTTTTAATATATCAAAGAAGTAGTTTTGGCCTGTATCTGTTCTGTGAGTATCCTGTCTTCTAACGGAGAGGCTTCCACTAGGGTCTCCCTTTCCTTAATATATTCCCATAGGGCGTGTCCTAATTGGGTGTACCTAAGCCATTCCCCACTCCCATTTCATATTCTGTTTGTAGAGTTGTGAACGTTATATAGGCCTGTCCTCTCCCCACGTCCCCAAGAGTTTCCAACCCAGTATCTCCCACTTGGCGAAGCCCCCTAGGGGAAGCGTTCCTTTCAGGTGGTCACCCACCCAGAGGGTTGTCATCCCTGTAAGTTTCCCCTCCCAACCAAAATTTTTTGTCACTGCATGCCATGTTCTTACCACTGTTTTGATATGAGTTGGGAGTTTAATCCCTGCCCGTCTGGTGTAGATTATTGCCTCTGGCCCATTCCTACCCATGGCTAGTCTATGTATCCTGTACGCTGGTTCGGTCCTTTCTCCAAATATCCACCCATTGATTGTGACCAACTGGGCAGCCCAATAGTAATTGCGGATATTGGGCACCGTCAGTCCTCCCTCATGAATCCCTCCATGGTAATTTACCTAGTGCTATCCACAGTGCAAATCCGCACCACAGTAAGTCTCGGAGTTCTGAATTCACCCTTTTGAAGAAAGAAGAGGGTGGCTCAGGTGGCATATTCTGCAAAATATACAATAGTAAGGGTAGGGCCATCATTTTGAAAACTGCCATGCAGCCCATCGTGGTTAAGGGTAGGGTACGCCAGTGTTTGGCATCTGTTATTAGTGTATCTAGTTGTTGGCGCAGATTCTCCCGGTAAAACTCTTGGGCGTCTTTCAGTATGTGGCTCCCAAGGTACTTATAGCATTGCTCTACGATAGGCACTACACACCTCGTTGTCAATGTGGACACCCCCCTAGGCCAGGGAAAAAGCCACGACTTGTCCCAGTTGATGCAGTATCAAAAGTATTCTCCGTATATGCGATATATCTGTAGTATTCAGTCTACCGACTGTCTTGGTTTCTTGACATATAGAAGGATTTTGACTGCATACAGCAATAACTTTTCTTCCCCTTCCTCCCCAACTGGTATCCCCCAGCTCAATGGGTCCTGACATACCCATACCACCAGTGGCTCCAGGGCAAAGGCAAACAACATTGGGGACAGTGGGCAGCCCTGCCTCGTCCCCCTCTGCAAGGAATACACTGAGACATTGACACTGAGTGCATTGACCTGCACCCTGGCCAATGGATGCTGGTAGAGAAGTCTGACCCAGACTATGAATTTGGGGCCCAGGCCTAACCGCTCCAGGACCGTGAAAAGATAGTTCCATTCCACACTATTAAATGCCATCCTGGCATCTAGGGACAGAGGGCAGATTGTTCTCCTGGTTCCTGCTCGACGAAATGGAGGACACTGAACAACCTCCGGAGATTTAGTCTAGTACCTCTGTGGGGCATAAACCCAGATTGATCTGGGTGCTCAAGAGAGATGATCGCTCCAGCAAAATGCATGGACAGGAGCTTTGCCAGTACTTTAACCTCATAGTTTAGCAGAAATTGGTCTGAGTTTCAGACATTTAAGTGGAGCCTTATAGTCTAGGATCACTTATGTTCGTAGTTTTACCACATATCATATCTTCTCACTGTAAGAGTTGGAAATCTTATATGCATCCCAGTTTGGTACTTTCAGAGTTGTTGCAATGCTGGAAAGGGAATCTTCTCTGCAGGGTACATGGTCATGTTCCAATGCCATGAGCGCTCAAATGCTTGTTTCTGGTATCACAATTGTTATTCTAGTCCTACCTTCCTGCTAATCTAGTGTGTGTGCAGAAGCCTAGGCCTGCACCTTGATATGAGTGAGGTCATGGAGCTATCCTGTGACCTTACGGACGGAGCAAGTGTGCTTGATAGACAGTGGACTACTGTCCCGGTCATAGATTTAGCACATAGACTAGTGGTGGCAGTACAATGTATTGTGAATCCATAGTTGTGGCCAAACGTTTTACCTGTGTAGAAGAATAAATGTGGTGGTGCACCCAAGACAAAAGGCAATGTCTTCCAAATTCTTATATCTTCTTTATTTTTCTTCTGGCATTCTTTATTACATATTCACAGAAAACGAATACAACCTCAGCAGGGCTTTAAAATCAAATATTCCTTATATTTCCATTAATCCAGAGAGTATGATAAATCTGGTCAATCTTGTCAACACATTTACAATTTCATCCCTATATCAAACTTTTTGAGTCACCGATCATAATGGTTGTAAACTAGCTACATCTACATATTACAGGTCAGTTGTACCCTATATTTACAATCGAATCCGTGTCTCTCGACTAGTGAAATGTAGGCAGTGTACGACCATTATGATTGGTGATGGAAAACATTTGATATGGGAATGAAATATACCAGAAACTTAAATTGTAAATGTATCAACAAAATGTATTAGATTTGTCTTAACCACTGAACTAAAGGAAATACAAGGAATATTGGATTGAAAAGCCCTGAAGAAGTACCTTTTTTTTAATGAAACGTGTTGGCTAAGGCTGCATATGTTTTCTGTAAATATGTAATAAAGGATGTCAGAAGGAAAATAATGATATAAGAATTTTGAAGATTTTGACTTTTTGCGTGCACCACCACATTTGTTCTTCTATATTAATCTGCTTTGCAGTAGTGCCACTCAGCAGATAGTACTAGGGAGTGTGTGCACCAGCTCTGACACTGTGTAACGTTATGGCAAAGTCCAAAATAGTCTTGCCTGATGCTAATTTAGTTTTTTCGACCTTTTACCGATGTCTTTAGAGTGAAAGCCGACTCATCTGAATTTCTACTTCTATGCCTTTACCAGAGTCCAATCGAGAAAGTCCCAAGTGTTTGCTGTGTGTGTTTAAGTGTGCAGTCTGTGTAATACATTTATGGTATGTTTGAGTGAACAAGGGTAATGGAGGCTTGTTACCTCTGGAATGGCCTTTTGCCCATGATGGTGGTATAGTGGTTTTCCCAGAGAGTGGAAGTGTATTGCTGACATTCCTGAAGCTGAAAGGAGGAGAACTAGACACTGAAATCGGCAGAAAAGAGACAAGGATCCTTTAGAATTTTGATTACACATCTTGCAGAGAGGAACAGCTGAAGTTTTTGGAGCTCTGCCAACCCTGCAGGGAGAATGACTGTCCAAGAAAAACAAAGCAAAGCATAACCCCGGAGCTGGATGGTTGACCAACATGCCCTATACTAAACAGTAGTGGCCAGAAGAAGTGTGACATGAACTAAGCCACAGCGTACAGAAAAAGTTAGGCTTGTGTGAAGCTTGTTGCCTGGACGAGATCGGCTGCGTACTAGTCAGAGATTGGCCTATGCATGGCTCCACTGCCAGTAGGGGATCGACCTTTTGAGTGGCCACATGGCAGGAGGAGATTTGCATGACTGCACCAATCCCAGAGTTCCTGCCCACCTATTTCATGTGTGATCCAGTCTTCAGCAGGGGCACCCAACACTGCCTTCGAGACAGCAGCCTACAAGCATTGGAGACATGTAGCAGGATCAGCATCACAAAGGACGTGGGTGACTGGTATGAATAAGGAGGCCCTTAATGGACATGCCACATTGCATGCACTCCCTCTCAGGAGTGGGAGCAGGGAGACAAAACCGATCAGCTACTCAATCAGATTGATCCACGATGGGTGGTGAAAACTGAGCAACTAAATTAAGTAAGACTGCAGCAACTGAACAAAGCAAGAAACAACCAAATTAGCTAAGCAAGGCCTGAGCAACTGAACTGTGAGAGCCTGAGTGCAGACGGCATCCTGAATCTAAACCATAATCAAGCTATTGCCTTAGTCCTAGGCGACAACCACCAAGACCAGACATGAAAGGGAAAATAGAGAGATAGCAGATAGAACATCATCAGCCCTCAGTACCTTGTACCCTGCAGATATTGTGTGTAGGATACAGTTGTACTCTGCATTAAAATACTCTTCTTCCTTTAAGGTAAACGGGTTGGACAGTCAGTTATTGTGCTGTTGTGTGACTGTGGAGTCTTGAGCTCAAGCAATCCCACAATGCCTCCCTGAGACGTCTATGACTGCTTTCCATTGCTATTACTAAGACACCAATGCTAAAAGGGTTGCACTTGGGTCAGGTGGCAGAGCTATAGCAGGATGGACCCTGGGTCATCAAAGACAAACAACCTCAACCTCCACAGTGGAGGAGCAGTGGCAACTATTTAACCCATAGCCATCCACCCTGGTCTGACAATAAGAAGAATGTTAGCATTCAGCAATTACATTTGCAGACAGGCAGACAACAGTTTTTGCCAACTGCAATTACAGAGAAATTCTCAAGAGAACATTAATAAAAACCATGTTTTTGGTTTAGCCCATATTCTACCCTCCTCACTCTGATATATTGCATGGCATTGCTTGCTACCTAAAGGTAGCAGAAAAAAGCTAATGGAAACCAGAAACATTCCTCAAAACAAAATGTGAATGATCAAGATATGACAAATCTACTCATATTATGTATCCAAATTAACAATATTAACAATTACTATAACACAGAGGAAAAAACATTTTCAACAAGTACCTAATATGGTTGTTAAAAATAATTATAAGTTAACTAATGAACTAGACATTTATCTTGATACAACATGTCATATGAGTATATTACAGCTCAATACAGAGGGACTTTAAGTATACTCTTTAAAAGACACTGTCCAAATATCAAACACTGGGATATCCCTTGCCTTTGAGTTTAATGAATGGAGTAAATTGGCAATCACAATCCAAAGGTTCTGCTACACCTTAAGTGTGGTAGGTCTCTTTTAATAAACTGGTATGCTGGCTTAGGGAGAGGTAAGCGCTCACTGCAGACCTCTGGTGTGTTCTGCTGGCCATGAGGTTGAACACCAGCAAAGCCAACTCAGCCCTTCATCGAACTGATTGCCATTAAAATGGATAATAGTAACACTTATTTACAACACATAGAATTGCTAGCAACTCAAATATTAAGCACTAGAATCAGAATTGACTTTATTCGAATGCTTTGTAAGACAATCATAAAAGTACATATTATCAATAAGAAAGAACATAAAAAATTGTAAAAATGAATACACAATTAAGAGTCGTCGTACAAAAAGAGCATATTACAGTCCATGATTACAGTACAATTGTTTTCCTGTGACTGAGAATTTCTTTAAAAACATACATATCCTCCAGGCCCTGTGGATATCGTCCAGTAACTGCAGCGCGAGAAAGGCTGGACGGCATTGTCTCAGACCCAACTCCCTCATAATCGGGACAAGCCATACTTTCCTCAAGCTACTATAAAATCTGCCGAATAAAAAGACGTGTATGGTCGATTGCTCTGAACAGTTATCACCCGGACAAGGGCCTAAGGTTCATGTCCAATCATTCATACAAGGAAAACTCACGAGCCTGTGATAGATGTTAAATCTAAAACGAGTTAGTAGTAGTCTGTCATAGCCACCAGGTACAAACAGTAAATACGACTGAATATTAAAATCAATTGGTTATACTGAACAGAGGGTTTTGTACTCTCTGTAACCAATCTTATAGTGTCTAAAAAGATCAGTCCCTGTTTTTTTAGTTTCTTTCTTGAGATCGATTGCATCGTACCCGGAGACTTATAGTACTCCGGGTGGCCAAGATCAAACATAAAATGTTAATATATCTCAGCCACGGGATCAGCCGCGCTCCTTCAAGTTTCATGCTGTCAGTTAGAATATCCTGGTTTAGCTTAGTCTCTGGTTTAGACCATATTCTGTGCCACAGCAGGATAGGCTCCATTTTTATCAGATCTGAAATAAATGGGAGGCCCAGCTCTGGGGGGCAGACATATGCCGATGTGCTGCTAGGGGCGGCTAAAATATATCTCAGGAAAATATTTTCCACTGTCTGGGGTGACTGTGTATCCACAAAACCCCATACAGCTGCTCCGTACATGGCTGCAGAACGACACTTCGCTTTGTAGATCTGCAGTAACTCCCGTGGTGGTCTCCTTCCCAATTTCTTTGCAAAACTGGCAAGTGCCATTGTTGATCTTGCGAAGGTACGTTTTTTTGCCACAATTGCGCGAGACCAGCGATCACAGCGGTCAAACAGTATTCCCAGGTATGCAAAGCTAGGGGTATGTTCTATTTTCTGACCCTCCAGGAACATGACCCTGCATTTTTGGCTCCCAGATCCACATCTCATAATGTATGTTTTTGCGGTATTGACCTTAAGATTCAACTGGCCTATAAACTTAGTGAAACTATTTAAAACCCTCTGCAAACCTATTTGGGTGGGTGACATTAAAACTGCATCATCTGCATAGAGAAGTGCAGGTAAGGGACCTGAGGCTATTTGTGGGAAATCATAAAAACCCTTAATTAAGGCAGCACAGAGGCCATTAGTATAAAGATTAAAAAGAAAAGGGGCCAGGACACAACCTTGCCTGACACCCTTTCTAATGGGGAATGGATCCGTTCGATCTCCTCCAATCCCAAAACGTACCCGCGTCCTAGCTCCACTATATAGGTGTCTGAGGAAGAGAATGATTTGTGCATCTACCCCTAGATGTCCGAGTATCTCGCACAGTTCCTCATGCCTTACAGAGTCGAAAGCAGCTGTTAAATCGACAAAGGCTAGAAAAAGTCTGCCTTTTTTTTACTCTCATGTATTTCCCAATCAGGATAGATAGGTTTAGGCTCTGCTCCACTGTACCTAAACCTGTCCTAAAACCATATTGTATGTCAGACAGAATGTTATTGTCCTCAGCCCAGTCATTCAATTGTTCTAACAATATACGACCAGCCACTTTTGTCAGGTCATCTAGTAGAGAAACGGGCCTGTAACAGTTTGGGTCCTGACGATCCCCCTTTTCAAAAATTGGAATAATAGTTGATTCCACCCATGTTTCTGGGAAAGGGGAAACACAGCCAGCTGTTAAGACCTGTGTAATGATTGGACCCCACAGATCAACAATAGATTTAAAAAGGGCTATCGGGACACCGTCAGGGCCCGGTGCCTTCCCCCTCGAGCTTGCAGAAAGTGCGCGATTCACCTCCTCCAGTGTGAACCTACGGTCAGCATACATGGCCTCAGGGTTACTAATAGTTTCCCTCTGAGCACCCGCAGGGTTTCTTGCAGGGGTTTCATCTGTATTATACACCCTCGAGTAGTGCTCAATCATTCATTTTCAGAAATGGCAATCTCTACCGATGGACCCTCCCCTGCACTCAGGAAGGGTGCTTTTACCACCTTCCAGAACGCCAAGCTATCACCCCTCAGAGATGCTTCATGGAGCAATTCCCAAGTCTCATTTCTAACTGTAGCTTTACGTTCTCTAAGGGCGGTTCGATATTCCCTTCTAACAATCCTTATATTGCCAGCATTTTTAGGAATCTTATGTAGTTCCGTTTTCAATTTGGAGTAAGCCTTGGAGCACTTTTTATCAAACCATCCCCGACAATTCTTTTTCTTCTTCAGCGAGACAGATAGCAAGTCTCTAACAGCCTCAGAAATTGACACAAAGGAGGAAATAATACCAGCTGGGGAGGCGGACTGATCCAGGCAGATGTTAATAGCTGGTCTGCACTTGCCTATCACTTTGCTAGTGATGGCTACAGGGTCCACTTTTGACCATTGTAGACTATAACCATTAGTCTTATGAAGCGAGATTTCCGAGAGGATCTGAGCTGATTGAACATGCCTGCTAGATTTGTCCGATGGTGATAGGATTGAGAGGAATAACGGGAAATGGTCACTCAAAGAGTTGTCCACATAAAACGTATTCACTCTGTGGGCATGGCTATTTGATATTAAGATGAAATCTATAGTAGAGTGTGCTCCTCTCCCGTTGAAGGTGGTAGGCATAGGTATAGGTTTAGTAGTTAAATCATTTGCAAAGCCCATATTCATGCTGAAAATCACATTATTATACAGATTGCCCAGCGGGGAGTGACAAAAATGCATGTTGCACATACCCTCCTCTAATGCAACACCGCAAATTTTGTCTCCTTCATTTGAGCATAACACACAGTTAAAATCCCCTACCAAAATCATCATCATGTCTCTATCATTTTTTCCATGTAAGGATTGCAAATTATTACATAGTTGTGTTAAGACATCTTTCACCAGAGGAAGCGGAATGTTATTATAGAGGTTAACAAGCAGTATACAATGAGTGTTATCAACATGAAGTAAAATTACTTGATAGTTGTGTTCCTCAGCCTGAAATACTATCTTTTTCAGTTCCAGCCTATTTGAGATACATGTTCCTAGACCCCCTTTCGCTCTGCCCATTAGCCCTGCTACGGCTGGGGTATGCAATGCCTGAAAACCATTCATATGGATTGGTTCCATTACCCAGGTTTCTTGCAGGCATATAATAGAATAGGTACTAATAAATTCCCCAAACAGTGGGTTCGAGTATTTAGATGACAAGCCAGCAATGTTCCATGACACTATTTCCCAACATGCTTTCTCTACCGGGATCTGATGGACAAGGATGTTTGATTGGCTCACAACTCCACTATCCCCATTATCTTCATTTAATGGAGGCGGATCTGGTGTAATAATCATTCTAGATTCACTAATGGTCTTATCAGCTAAATTCTTAGGGACCATATCCTGTGCCTCCGTGATAGAAGGGAGGTGATCTACCTCAATTATGGGGTTTATGCCGTTATGCATATTAACATGACAGCAGTTATTTCCCCTGGTGAGACTTAGTAAATGATCAAGTCAATCTTGTTCGTCTAATGTACCCAAAACACCATAGCGATTAAAAACTGGGATGGAGTAGCTGCACCAGTCTTTACTTGGGTATCGTTCCACCACGGGGCTATTCCTCTGGAATCTTCCAGGTAAACTATATGGTTGGTGAAAGAACCCCAAGGGCAATATACTAATATTATGTGTGGAAATGAACTGTGTCCCTGCTCTGCTGAAAATAGACTGTACTAATCTGGGGATCTAAAGGTTAGAACCACGCAGACTCCTTCCATCATCTTTGGTGATTTACCAACCCAGGATATGCGCCGCACCATCTTAAATTCTGTAAAAAGAATATCTGCCATCCCAGTCCTATTAGATAGTAGATGTAGTGATCTGCTCCTTAAAGTAGACCAGTGTTCCATGCCATTTTGAGGAAGGGGTGGAACATTGGCTAGGACAATCGTGTATTGTGTGGCTTCTGGGGGAAGGTCCAAAGGCATATTAGGGTTAGTTTGAATGCCACAGTTAACCCCGGGAGTGGTTTTGTATGCAAGTCTTCCGGTTCCCTGTATCAGGGTAGAACCCCCACTCATTATTGAAGGACCCATAGTGGAGGGCATAGGGCCCTGCTTACTTCCATGGTTTAATCCACCAAAAGGCAACTAGTTAGATAACAACGGTACGGGGGGCTGAGATCTTTGTGTGGTTGGTTGACTCTGCGCCTGGACTCTAGTTGGATCAGTATTTAGTATGGCAGTTAAGCTTAACTGTTGATTACCAGATTGCCCAGAGGCATAATTGCTTAAGTGAAGATTATCTCCTGTAAGTCCCATAATGGTCCCAGCATCCCCACCTTTAGCTATCTTATTGATATCAGAGATGATATCTGTTAGAGGCCCCTCCAATTTCGTGAGCCTGTCCTCAATTTAAGCCAATTTCTGAGCCAAGGGATCCAACAGAACGGATATCATTGTCTCCATTCTCTTCCAGAAGTCGTCATCCGGAGTCAGCGGTGATATACTGTCTGTTACCCTTGGTTGTTCTTGTTGACTGATGGGGCCAATATTTTTACCCTTCCGCCTAGTTATCCTTGGGGTATCTGCCTTTTGAGATGCTCTCTGTGCGCCCCTACCCTTCCCCTGTCTCTTCTTAGTGGGTGGTTCCTGGCTAGAGTTATGCGCAATATCAGTTTCCTGCCCTATAGCTATTGTTGAAGAATTATGACCTGCGTTATGAGGTTCTGACGACGAAGTGTATTCTGTAACAATATCTAACTCAGTGGTTACTTGGGGGACCGTTGTATTATCAGGCTGAGTAGGATTAGTCAAAGGAATGATCTGCGTTAACTTAGGTAGGGGTGGCTGCGGTTCTAGCGAAAGCCTGCGTTCCGTCTGCTCGATCTCAGAACTGACTCAGCTCTTAAAAGGAACGCGTCTAACGTCCCCACCACCCCCTGCCCTGTAGTGTGCTTCCGTTTACTCATGATCAAGTCAAAAATGCAGACAGAGGAAGGACAAACAGAAATAGGGCTACAAGTCAAGATACAAGCCACATATAAGGTCAGATACCCTAAGACTCAAAACCCAGTTCTTAGGGGTCTAGACCAGCCTCTACCAGTCTCGAACGGGCTCAGACGGGCGATGCGGGAGTATGCAGGCGTCTTTAAAGCACCCCTGGCACTATCAGGTGACGTTGCGGCCGATAAAGTATCCTGGGAGCCGTAGTGTGAGTCCGTTTGCCTGTGATCCGCCCAGCAGCAGCACAAACACCACGGAGCTCCAGAACAATAAAATAAAGGACCCACCTATTCTCTCTCTGTTCTTACAGGTGCTGTATAGGTGTTGTAAAGCTAAGAGGCTCCTAGTTACTGCATCGCAATTCTTCTGTCCTTACAATTGAATCACCTCACCTCAGCTCCTTACTCCATGCAACAGCAGAATCAGCCGCCGGTCGCGCTCACTCGCTATTGGGCTCAGGAGCACCACGAGGAGTCGAGACTCAGTCACGACCGCGGCTGCACCAGCCCAGCCCAGCCCAGCCCACAAGAGCAGCTCACCGCCACCCGCCGCCGCTCACCACCGGCAGAGGCAGAGTCGAAGGCCCAGCGGGTCTGCAGCGGGAACTGGGGCCAGCAGAGAGTCAGCGAAGGAGCAGTGAGAGCGGGAGCTGCAGGCCGGGAGACGTTAAGCGAGGCAAAGATTCAGCGTCTTCCTCAGACTTCCCAGTCCCGGTGTCGGCGTGAAGACATGGTGTGGACCACACACAAAACAGAGGTAGACCCCCATGTATTAAGCACTATATAAAAGTACAACTTATTATTAAGACCCCCATGGACTACTGGTATTGCTATTCACCATTTTTCAATTAGAAGTCCTTTATAGATACTGTCGTCTTTGAAGCTAGGTAAGTACCTTTAATAAACAAATATTCATGGATTGAATCACAAAAAATAAAGTGCATGCCCTGTTGAAAATACGTATCACCTAGGTCACATTTTCAATATGATGGATGATCGAGCTGAATAAATGTTAGTTCTGTATACTATTTGCATCTGTTACTTTTAAGTCTGTATAATAATTTTGATAATAAAGAAATATTTATAATTTCTAATATCATCCTCTGTAGTTACTATGCTTTATGAAGAGTTTTCATTTCAAGTCTGTAAGAAGGGTGCATGCAACATGGTAAATTACGATCACTGTATGCTGACTGTGGTTCAGAAAGGGACGCTTTCTCGAAAGGGCATTTTTTACCATTAGTCTTACAAAATCATAATCGGAAAGGGTCACCCACATTCTTTGGCTAGCAGCACTGTAAACTAGTAATAACTGAACAATCGTTAGGCAGCCTGACTTCTTCAAAAAGTAGAAGATTATACCCAGCTATTGACTTTAATGTTGTTGATAAGACATCTCACTAACAATTTAGCTCTACTTACACAAATGTTAGGTAATAATTTAAACGTAAATAGACTTTGAAGATTAACGAAAACAGTTTGAATAGCTCGACCCGGATTATTTATGGGTTTACATATTTTGGCTGCCAGATCTTTCTAGCCTTCAAGCAGCCCATAAGAAACATGTCATGCCTAATATCAAAATTCTAGTAACAGTAGGCCTGTAAATAATTTCTAACCATTTAATTTTGCAGGAGTAATAGCCTCCATCAGTGGTAAACACTTTCAAACTGCAACTCAAAAACCTATGGCTGTATTGTGGATCAATATTATGGAAGTCCTGTCAACTCTCCTACCTCAATGATGGATGGATACAAATATATCACAATCTTGATATGAAATTAACTGTATTATAAATAATTCGATAAACTGATTTAAAATGCACAAAAACACAGAGTCAAAAATGAAAGGTGCAGAATTACCTTGGGGGAGACAAGTGCCGTTAACCAAAATGCGGTTAATTATGGCATTTACTGAGAAATGAAGGACAGAGGGGATACAGTCGAAGAGGTTGGGTGCACACACCATTCACTAGTGTCCACTAGTGGTAAACAGCTCCTTCAGCTCTGCACAGACTGCAACAGGAACTCAAGACTATATCACCAATCACCAACTATCCCAAGGCGTAGCAGCATGTCCTGCATGACAGTTGTTCATTTGGTTGCCATTTTAATGTCTTTTTCCCCATATGCTGTAGAAGTTATTAGTTACTTGTCAGTAAACTCGGAGGGTACTATCATTTACCACTGATATCAGAGGGTCTCGGCCTCCACTACAGTTACATAATCATGTATTACCCTTATTTATAGTGTTAGAAGGGGTTTGATCAGTAATACCCTGGTACAGGAATTGGGCAAAAGTTTAGAAATTGGATACAATGTGGCACAGCGACATAAAATAAACTCAACATTCAGACTTGTTACTTTAAACAGTAATACGTCTTTGTTCATAAAAGCAGTTAACTCGAAGAAACCTGGATGTCTCTGTGCTTTCTAATATTGCGATAGGACCCCAGAAGGGTTTTGAGCACTTTCCTGTTCTATGCAAGAGAGCTAGAAATAAAGCTTGAAGCAACACTAAATTTGCCTCTAATCACCATTACCCGGGGCTTGATCTCATTTAGAGTAGTGTGCCCTCTAACTCCCAAAGACAGTACCAGAGGGATCCCTTACCAGTCAGGCAATGGATTGCACAACCTATCTCCTGAGGATTGTGTGTTGGACTGGCTATCCATTACTCTTCCGGCTTTGGCTTCAGGTGGAATAGATCAGTGAATGTGGCGACCTCTTGTGATAATCATGGGCCCAGGCAAGAGTGACATAACATAAGCCCTCACAAAATAAAGACCAATATTCTTGGGCAAGTCTATCTAGTATCACCATTTCCATCAAAATATGGCACACATGTATAAGTTATGTATACGCTACACAATTTAATAAAAACATCATAAATTAAATGTATATATCACACTGTTGTTTTTCAAATTAAATAAAAAGTTAAGCACAAATCAGGCTTAAGTAGGAGAAATGATCATGTGAATCTTCATTACTATATACATATACATATACTCCTAGGGCCCTATTCACAGAACTAACTTAAGACAAAATCCTAAACTCAGTGAATACCGAAAGTCTTAAAGTTAGGATTTTTCTCAATTTAGTAGTAGTAAAGTTAGGACTCCTAACTTTCAGACTCCTAAATGCCTTCTGTGAATACTGAAAGTCTTAAAATTAGGATTTTTCTCAACTTTACTACTACTTAACTGAGAAGAATCCTAATTTTAAGACTTTCGGTATTCACAGAAGGCATTTAGGAGTCCTAACTTTACTACTACTAAATTGAGAAAAATCCTAATTTTAAGATTTTCGGTATTCACAGAAGGCATTTAGGAGTCCTAAAGTTAGGAGTCCTAACTTTACTACTACTAAACTGAGAAAAATCCTAGCTTTAAGACTTTCAGTATTCACAGAAGGTATTTAGGAGTCCTAAGGTTAGGACTCCTAACTTCTGTGAATACCGAAATGAGTAAGTGCCTTCTGTGAATACCAAAATGAGTAAGTGCCTTCTGTGAATACGAAAATGGTAGTAAGTTTAGGATTTTGTCTTAAGTTAGTTCTGTGAATCGGGCCCCTAGTATATAATGATTTCTTTCCTGCCTAATATTTAAAGCATATGCAGTCAACAATATTTCTGGACTAATAATTTGTCAATAAAACCCAAAAGTCTGTAGGTCACCTTTCACGGTTGATGCCATGCTTCAGACAGAATAATTCACTTTTCTCCAGCTTTCTGCGAATTAAATGCTTCTAGAATGCATTACTCTCCTACCTGGTTGATAGATGGGTGTAAGGAAAACAAATGGAAACCACTTGCTCTCCAAAAATAATCGAATTTTGTATACAACCAAAAAGACACTGTGGCAAATAATTCACTAGACACACCTTTCTTCCCATATTCTCAGTCATCTCATTAATATAATCTAGTTGAATTCACAAACATAGTCAGCAAAAGCCTTCAAATGTGGTGAATTCTGACTTCATGAAGTATAAGTTACTTACCTCTATAATGGTCTTCCTGGAAGGGACTAACTGCAGATTCTTCACCTTCTGAATATTTCCCCAAGCGTCAGACTGGATAAGGAAACTTTTGCTGAACAGTATCTCTGTGTGCCAGTAGGAGGTGCCATGCGGCTCTGCTCGGATGCCATTCCACTCCGGAAATGACATGTGGAGCCAACAGAGGTGCCACTTCTGCATGCAGACATCAGTGTCCATGTCTCACCACACAGCTGCAACAGCATCGACTAGTATCAAGATTGGTCTTTTTAGTGGTAGAATCCGATTCACAGAGTGGTGAGGAGGGGAGGGACAGTGAAGAATCTGTGGTTAGACAGAGTTGCTACCAGAAAGAGTATTACCAAAGGTACGTAACTTGTTCTTCTGATAGAGACTTCTAAATGCAGATTCCTCACCATTTGAATAGATACCAAAGCAATACCCATTCAGAGGTGGGTATGCAAATCACCTCAAACAAAAAAAGTCGGCAAACCTGGCTGTCCAACAGTAGTGCTTGGTGAACGTGTGGAAGGACATCCACATAGCCAACCTGGCAAATGCCCAGGACAGGAGCTCTACGTGCCAAGGCAGTGGGAGCAGCCCTTGCAGAATGAACCCTTAAGATTGCTTCTTCTTCCTTTTGTTTTATTTTTTCAGTTTTGTGGTCTTCGGTCTAAAGATGCAGAGTTTAGAAGCAGGTTCTATGTTTTATTAAATTATTTTATAAACTATTGAGAATCAGGAAATAGCAAAATCATATTTGATATTTGGCCTATTTTTGATTCTTTCACTGAGAGGTAAAATGGCTGGTTTCATTACAATCTTTCCCAATATGTACCATCACATTTACCCACAGACAGAGTGGGTGAAACCCTTCGCTACATCAGCCCCTTTTTCTAACAAGTCAGTTTTGATAGTTGGCCAACTGCCAAACACCCCAGGTGTTAAACATTCAATGCAAGGTGGTAGTGACAGTTATATGTGAAGAGTGCTGTCACCAAGCTTCTGGGATAGTGGTGGGAACATGACACCAGACATTTGAAAAACAAGGCACGCAGTGTCACTTGGAATACTGTTGCAAAAACCTCTTACAAAGTCCAACAAAGATTGGAGTGATATTGTTTGTATTTGCAGTAATTCAGCTATGTATATGAAAAAGTGTGATGACCTGTCAAAATCAATACCGAAGCTGAAGTGCTTCCCTGTAAGAGATCCTTGCCACTTGCTAGATAGTATTCTGAAAGCATCTTTACAATCTTCAGAGTTAATGAAGAATGCTATTGACTTCATAGTCCATTCTGGCGTGCTGTTTCATTATGCACAGGAACTAAAATGTAAATATTTCAAATTTTGTGCTTTGTGTGGCATCAAAGTATGAGCCATTACAACAGTGTCATTTAGTCAGTGGTTCTCAGTACTAGAGGCAGTGAATGCTATATTATCAATGTGGCGACTTTTATAGAATTTTTGCTTCGTGATGATGCCAAAGGCAAGATATGTGGGGATCTTTGGTTGCATATTGATAGTGATGTGAAAAAAGTACACGTTACTGCATTCTTAGATTTTTACAGGAAAACGACTGCTGCAGTGAACATAAACAAATAACTAGAGGCTGAAAACACTCTCGTCTACCAAGTGTTCAGCGTAATTGGTTAAATGCGAAACATCTCCTCGAGAGTAGGCTGGGCAATACTTTTAGTGACTTTGGCACTGCAAAATGACTATGTTAGAATTCTTGCCACTTGGTGAGAAAATAAATGTTGAGAAGAAATTCAGAAAATTTTATTTGACAGTGCATGAGAAATGGATTGTAATGATGCATAGAAATGTCCCTTCACCCACCATGACATTTGAAGTCAATAAAGCCTCACTGTGGTTCTCTGCATAAGTTCTAGATCCCTTCCTTAAAGGGAAATTTTCTCTGGACTTTGAAAGTACTGCTTACATTTTTTAATGCTTCAATAACTGAGAGCATATGCGCCCAGTTCAATGCATATGTTGCAGAACCTGTCCAAGAGAATTGCAATCTGCAGGTGCACCAGTATTGGCATGGAAAGCTATGTCAGTGGCCAGAGTTAGAAATTGTGCACTGACTTTTTTGGCATTGGCCTTCCCAAGTGCCATTGTTGGGAGTGTCTTTTCACAGATACACGTTTACATGGGAAGGAAAGAGCAAGCACACATGACCAAAGACTCATTAACTCTTTCCATGCTGCCGTCGGTCATTGGCCGACGGCAGCTCTACCTCGCTGGTGCTGCCGTCCGCCAATGGCTGACGCGGACCCGCCCATTTTACGGAAGTGCCGCACTTCCGCAAAATCGGCGGCACAGCCAACGGGTTAAAGAAGTATTGTATGATGTACTACAATAAGTTTGGTTTGTATAAATGTATTTGGACCTCATATACCCTGTATGCACACTACGTATACACATGCACTATCAGTCCAGAAAGCAAGCAATACAAAAAAAAACATTCCATAAACACCGGAAAAACACTGTTTCTGATGTTTGTAATGGTTCACAAATATGTAATCACGGATAACCACTGTTCTTTTAAGGTTTTGGAAACACTGAAATACCACCACCAGAATTTAGCAAAAACAGAAACTGAAAACAGGAAAGCCTAACTGTGTGATTTACATGACTACGAGAATAGGTTTTTTAGCTAAAGCTTGACAGCACTACTTTTTGCCTCATGAGACCCTAGGCGGTCAAACAGAATTTGATTAAGCAGAAGCTGTGATCTCCTACCAAATACTTGTATTGCACTCCTGTACTCCTGGTTGACTTCCCCTTTCCTAATACGGCTTCCACCTTAAAATGTTATGATGCAGCAAAGAGCAGGTTTAAACTCTCCACTATGCCATGATAGCACTGTCTGTGCGGGTTTTCACTTCATCCAAGATGGTAGCTGTGCTGAAATGCAACAATGCTTCTCTGCTCAAGACGTTCCAACACAACAGAATGGATGGAGCACATTACTGCGAGGATTTCAGTGCCCTCTTGATAGAAATGTTTCTATTTGCTCACTTAAATGAATTTAGAATTTAGTAAGGCATACAGATTGGCATTCCTTTCAGAAAAATTAGTCTACAAATATCCATAATTCAGTGAAGAAGCAATTGTTTTCCACCCAGCGTTTTGGCAACCTCCAGAAATAGCTAAGCTGGGGTGTGGCTGACTGCAGAGGACGATGGCCGCACATTAACACGGCTCCCGCCCACCACGCCTGGCATTAAATAAATCGGTACATTAATCTGGGAACGAAAGCTGAATAAAAGTTACAATGGAGTCAACAGCACTCCGCGAGCCCCCCGACCGAGTGGAGCGGAAGTTTCTTGCCCAGAATCGAAGGAACAGACCAGGTTGAGGACCAGAAAGGCCTGGAAAAAAGATACGCTGCAAACGCCCCAAATATAAACCACTCATTGGTGGCTGCGGGACGCGAGTGTGCAACTCTGGCGGGTGTGTAGTTTACCGGAGACGAGCGTGCCAGGTGGGATTGCTGGCTGCTCCCTCGACCCACCGATAGCTGGAGGGGTGCTTGCTACTTCCCAGAGAAAAGCGTTGTGAGTCTGTAGACCGCCAGGGGCACCCGCCTCAACTGAGTGAAAGGAAGAACCCATTGCAGCGGTGATGGCCGCGGCTGTTGCCCACTATTGAAACGAGTGTGGGAGACAAGTCGGCCCACACCAAATGACTGGAGACCCCAGATTGTTCCAAATGAACATGAGCGGACCGAGTTCCTGGTAGGCTGGACGGCGGAATTCCAGGAAACCAGTGACCTAGCATGTTGATCTGCTCCAGGTACGAATTCAGCCATGGGGGCAGCGAACTAACCACACAGAGCAGGACCAATGCGAGATGGGATCTTGTCAGACCCGCGCTGCACAACTGAACCAGACTGCCCACTGGCAGCAAATCCATAAATAGTACTGAAGCCTCGGTCTTCCCCGTATAACAAGACAGGCACTCGGAGCAGGCCACAGGAGATTGGTGGCCCACAGACTTGACGCTCAGCAGTGAGAGCTCGCAAATCGAAGGCTGGGCGAAGAGAGCAATCGGGGGCCCGGGGTAGAGGGAGACCAGGCGGGAACCCGGATAGCACACCAGCGCAGCAGAAACACTCCCGGTGTCCAGTAACAGCAGAAGGGGGGGTGCATGTCAGAGGGGTGGTGAAAACTGACAGGCTGGACATGGCCTTTACCCGAGCAGGCGGCGGTGAGTAGTCGGCGGACTCCGACCTCCCTGTGCGCACCCTTGGAGGTTCACGGGTGCGGTGACGGCGGGACGAAGGAGCGGCCTCACCTCGCTGCAGGCGAAACTTGACAAATATGCTTGGCAACAGGCGACCAACACACAAGTGAAAGGAGATAAAGGAACTCATAGTGGGAGCGGAGCAGGATGGGACACAAGCAGACTTGACCTTACAGGATATTATGTCCGCAATTACCACTGTGTGCACTTCTCTAGAATCTAGGATGGATTCGGTCTGCCCTGAAGTTTCCCTAATTAGGGCAAACATCCGTAACACGAATGCCAGAATTAAGGAAATGGAGACCACCACTAACTTGTTACTCACTGCTATGTCTCTACTCAAAAAACAAATCAAGGACATACAATGATGTACAGACAGGATTGAAAAACAACTGGGTGACTATGAAGGAAGAGCTCTGGGCGTTCCAGAGCGCATGGAGGGCCTAGCAACAGATCAATTCGTAGAAGACCAAGTCATGAAACACCTGTAACCCCGAGATTTGTCTAAGTACTTTTCGATAGAAAGGCCACACAGGGTACCCGGGGGAAGACCGAAGCTTAGAGTACAGAGACAATGCCGCAGTTTCTTGGAAATCAAAAAGGCCCTACGGGAGAAAGAGCTTGAATACACCATGTTATTTCCTGCCAAATTGAGGGTCGAAGCAGAAGGTAAGGTATGTTTTTTCTCCAGTGCAGAAGAGGCCTGGGACTCGCTCGATAGATGGCGCATAGTTGGGAAACGCACTCTGACAAACACGAGCGAGCAAGTCTGCCCGAGAACAAGTTGTGGCAGACGAGTTGGACACTAAACTGACAGCGAAGGGGCCAAATGTGGACACTAATGACTGATTTAGCCAAATTTTAGAGTCTAAAGGGGGGCAGAAATAATTAGAACCTGAACTGCACACTCATCATTTGGCATGTGTCCTGCTAACAATATAAGGTGCTTTGGTGGGGACCTAGATATGCTAGAATAGAAAGAGCAATTTGTGCCCATATGACTAATGAATAGGCTCCAATATAGTCTACTTTTGTTGCCGGGGGTGGGGTTGGCCCACGCACCACCGACCTTATGCAATGTTGGGGTGGCGAGAGGTTCCAGTTCCGCCGTGAAGGAAGGCAGGGAGGGGGGAATGGGCATGTTAGGGTTGGGGGTGGGGGGACCAAGTTATGTTCCAGTAGGAGTAGTTTCTGTCCTGTAACTCCAGTTCTGTAGTAGGGGTATCTCTGTTATAGTCATAATCTAGTGAATAGTCCCGCCCATGTGCGTGGACCCCGGAGCAATCAAAAATAATCTCTTACAGTGTCAAAAAATGCAGAAAATGCATAGACACTTAAGAGAGAATTTAAAGACAGATAATGCAGCCAAAAAGGCTACACTGTCCAGTACTTCAACTAGAAATTCCACCATAAAATCCACAAAACAGCAAAGCCTGTACAGATTTCCCTTGCTTAACAGCAAAATCCCTCAGGAATGATAGAGAGAAGAACCTGGACAGACAAGCCCCATAGGCTGCCATTATGTGGCTTAATTAGGATACTGTGCCTTTAAGGAACCTTCCAGAACCTTCTCTCAGTATCCCAGAATGCATAGCAGGTCCAACTTAGCCTCAGTTCTTTTCGAGGGCGTAGGAAACGCCAGACCTGTAGCATTATGATCATGAACAACACTCCACCGGGGAGGCGGGAGGGCGCTTATGACTATAACAGAGATACCCCTACTACAGAACTGGAGTTACAGGACAGAAACTACTCCTTCTGTAGTAGGGGATCTCTGTGTATAGTCATAATCTAGTGAATAGAATGGCAAGCCCATCCCCACACCAAGCGGCGGTGGAGAGTAAAATAACGCCACTACTGTGCGAACAGATTCCGCAGCGAAGCCTGCCCAACCTGAGCGTCTGTCCTGGCATCAGAATCCAGGCAGTAATGCTTAGCAAAGGTATGGACCGACTTCCAAGTGGCCGCCTTGCAGATCTCTGCAATGGGAACATTACGGAGCATAGCTGTCGTAGCAGCCTTGCCCCTGGTGGAATGAGCCTTAGGTTTGCCCCCTAAGGTCTTATTAGCTTTGCAGTAACACAACTGAATGCAGGACACAATCCACCTAGAGATGGACTGTTTAGAGGTAGCAAGACCCGTCCTGACTGAACCATAATTGATGAACAATTGGTCTGACCTACGAACATCTTTAGTCTTATCAAGATAAAACTTCAGCACCCTCCGCACATCCAGGGAATGTAAAGACCTTTCCGCCGGAGACGAAGGATTCTGAAAGAACGTAGGCAAAGTGATAGTCTGATTGATATGAAAATCAGAAACAACCTTGGGAAGAAACTTAGGGTGAGTACGCATAACAACTTTAGCATTATGAAATACAGTATAAGGTTCCTGGCAACACAATGCCTGAATCTCACTCACCCTGCGGGCCGATGTAATGGCCACTAGGAACGCCGCCTTCCAGGACAGGTGCTGCAACGAAGCCTTATGAATGGGTTCAAAAGGCTCCTTCATCAATCTGGACAGCACCACATTCAAGTCCCATGAAGGCGAAGGAAGCCTGACAGGAGGGAACACTTTCTTCAAGCCTTCCAAAAAATCTTTGATCACAGGGATCTGGAAAAAGGAAGTCTGTGAAGGGCCTTTCCTGTAGGCAGTCAAAGCAGCCAGATGAACCTTAATGGAATGGACATTAAGGCCCGACTGCGCCAGATGAAGCAGATATGGAAGGATGACATCTTCCTTGCATGACGTAGGGTCATAGTTCTTAGACTTGCACCAGATGCAAAACCTCTTCCACTTGTAAGCATAGGAAGTCCTAGTGGAAGGTCGCTTAGCCTCCTTCAGTATGCCCATACAATCCTCTGGGAGATTCAGATGGCCATATTGCACTATTTCAGGAGCCATGCCGCCAAACTCAAAGACGAGAGGTTGGGGTGCACCATCCGCCCCCCGAACTTCGTGAGAAGGTCCGGCCTGCACGGCAGCTTCATGTGAGGAAGGAGAGAACGGTGAAGCAGGTCCGTGAACCACCACTGTCTGGGCCATTCCGGGGCAATCAGAATCATTCTCGCCCTGGACTGGGACAGCTTGATGAGAACCGCCGGAATCAGGGGAATTGGTGGAAAAGCGTACAGAAAGCTGTTCGACCAGTTGATCCATAACGCGTTCCCCAGCGTCCCTGGTTGGTAGTACCTGGAGGCGAAGCCTCGGCATTTGCTGTTTTCGGCGGTGGCAAACAGATCTACGTCTGGAGTTCCCCACCTTGCGAAGACTTCTCCTAGTACTTCGTCGTTTATGACCCATTCGTGGTTTTCCTGCACGATTCTGCTCAGTTCGTCTGCCTGAACATTCTGCACACCTGGCAGATGGGTGGCCGTTATCGACAGTCCTCGAGCCAGAAGCCAGTGCCAGATCGCCTGCGCCTCCTGCGACAGAGTGCGCGATCTCGAGCCCCCCTGCTTGTTGAGGTAATACATCGTAGTCGTGTTGTCCGTCTGAACAAGCAGAGAGTTGGTCTGAAAGGACGGATGAAAGGCCTTCAGTGCCAAGTGAACAGCTCTCAGTTCCAGGAAATTGATGTGGTACGTGGACTCCGTCGGGGACCACGTCCCTTGAATTTGCAGGTCTCCGGAATGCGCCCCCCAACCTTGGAGAGACGCATCCGTCACGATGGTCTGTGTGGGAATGTCCTTGTGGAAGGGAACGCCTCTGAGGAGATTCTCCTTCGAGCACCACCACTTCAGAGACTGAAGAGCATGTAGAGACAGTCGTATCCTGTCGTCCCAAGAACCTCTCCTCTGGTCCCACTGATCCTCCAAGCACTCCTGCAGAGGTCGCATCTGTAGCCGTGCGTGAGGAGTGAGAAAGATGCAAGAGGCCATCGATCCCAGTAGAGAAGACACGGTCCTCACAGTCGTAGACGGAGTTTTCATGAGAGCCTGAGCCTTCCGAACGAGTGATAAACGTCGCTCTTCCGAAGGAGACACGCTTGCTGACAGCGTATTGATGGAGGCCCCCAAGTACTGGATGCACTGCACCGGAATCGGGACCGACTTGGGCATGTTGATGTGCAACCCCAGCTTGTTCAAGAGAACGCACGTCTTCTGGAAGTTTGCTCGAGCTTCCGAGAAGGAGGAGGCTTTGATCAACCAATCGTCCAGGTACGGGTAGACAAACACCTTGTTCTTCCTCAGGTGTGCCGCTACCACTGCCATACATTTTGAGAATGTCCTGGGTGCAGACTTCAGTCCGAAGGGTAGCACCGTGTACTGATAGTGATTGGTGCCGACTTGAAAGCGCAGAAATTTTCTGTGTTTGCATGCAATGGGCACGTGGAAGTATGCGTCCTGTAGATCTATGGCACACATCCAGTCTCCCCGTTGCAGCTGAGGGTAGATCTGATGCAACGACAGCATGCAAAACTTTTCTCTGCGAATCCACTTGTTTGCCTGCCGCAAATCCAGAATGGGCCTGAACTCGTTTTTGTCCTTCTTGCGGACAAGAAAGAACCGAGAGTACAGACCTCTTCCTCTTTGAGACAGAGGTACGTCTTCGATCGCCCTTTTCCTTAGCAGAACGTCCGCCTCCGTCTGAAGCTCGCGCAGTTGATACTGCGAGCTGACGGGAGGAATCGATGGAGGAGGGCTGGTGAAACGTAGACTGTATCCATTGAAACAATATTCAGCACCCACTTGTCCTGAGTAATTTTTCTCCACTCTGCCAGAAAAAATTGAACGCTTCCCCCCACCGGAGCGGGTAACGGACGAGGGGGAAGTAACAGCTCAGGGACGGGACCCGGCCGGGCCCTTGGTCGCGGTAGAGGACTGTTGACGACCTCTACCACCCTGTCGCTTCTGGAAGGGCTGCCTGTACTGCTGCTGCTGCTGCCGCTGTTGATGTTGACCAGCAGACTGCCCCCTTCCACGACCCTGCGCCCCAAACCGACGCTGGTACTGTCGGAAGGGTTTCTTTTCCTTGGGCTTTTCCAGGCCCACTGCCGTCAGGGTCTCCGCTTCGGCCTTCATCCTGGCCATCTCATCATCCGCGTGCTTCCCGAAGAGGGTATCTCCGGAAAACGGGAGATTCGCCACGCGTTGCTGTGCCTCCGGTTTCAACGATGTCAACCTGAGCCAAGCATGGCGTCTCTGGTGAATCCCGTGGCAATATCCGTGCGCGGACAGCAACGATATGTCCGCTGCGGCGCCGATGGCCTGATTAGAGACCAACATCCCCTCCTTGACGATCTCCACAAAGTCCTCCTTGCGGTCTCGAGGGACGAGGTCTGCGAACTGCTCCATCGAGTCCCAAAGGGACCGGTCGTAACGTCCCAGCAAAGCCGAGTCACTGGCTGCCTTCATGGACGAGGCGGATGTCCCACACGCCTTGCGACCAGCAGAATCGATCCACCGGCTCTCCTTGTCCGGAGGCACCGTGGACGCAGGGGAGGTGGCATGAAGCTTCCGAGCAGCAGTCACGATGACTGAATCCGGTACCGGGTCCTTCCTCAAGAAGGCTGGGTCTGAGTCCGGAGCCCTGTATTTTTTCAGTATCCTGGAAGGTACAGATTTCACCGTTGCCGGCGTCAGGAATAGCTGTTCGGCGGGCTCAAGGAGCCCCGGCACCAGAGGTAACAGGGGGCGAGACAAGTGCCTTTTGTGTAAAGTCTCAAAGATTACCGAGGTAGAAGCCGTAGGCGCTTCAACCTCAATGCCCAACTTCGCCGCACCACGCAGGAGAACCTCCTGAAATGTGCTAATATCGTCTATCGGAGACACCCTAGTCTCCGGCGAATCGGACAGCGTGGGCGAGTAGGAACGGGTCCCAGACGGAGAACGTGACCTGGACCGACGTCTCTTGTGATGATGCCTGGATCGTGATGAAGATCCGCGGCCACTCCTCGACTTGTCCCGTCTCCCCGAGCGAGACCTCGACCTCTTGGGCCTCGGACGCTCCTTCGGCCTCCCAGGGTCAGGAGCTCCAGGCTTCTTAGGAGTCTTCTTCGGAGGCGTCGGGAACTTAGGCATCGACACCCCCCTCGGTGGGATCGGGGGTGGAGGAGCAACCGGACGCGGGTCCCGCGGAGCCGGCTTCGGAGGCGGGGTAGGGGCCTTCGGAGGAGGACCCTTCGGCACAGCCGGCCGCGGAGGAGGCGTAGACGGCTTCATCGGAGTATCCACCCCGGAATGCGCCGGTCCCGGCGAGCCATCACCTCTACCAGAGAGTGGGGAGCCCCCCACAGTCCTGGGCCTGTCCTTAGGACCTCCAGACGCTGAAGACCGGTGTCCAGACGACGACCGATGTCCCCTCGACGTCGAACGGTCCTTCGGCGTCGACCGAATCACACTCCTCGACGTCGAACCGTGTCTCCGTCTCGACGTCGACCCCGACCAGATCGACGAGCCACGAAACCTCGACGACGGGCGATGGTGCCTCGACGGCGACCTCGACCTCTTCGCCGGTCTCGACGTCGACTTCCTGGATCGCTTCGACGGCGAACCTTTGGACCTTCTCGACGTCGACCTCTCCGACCTTCTCGACGTCGATCTCCTTGACCGTCTCGACGTCGGCCTTTTGGAATGCTTCGACGTCGACCTCTTCGGCGCCGGAGATGGCTTTCGTCTCGACGGCGACCTTGACGACGAGGATCCCCTCGACGACGATGTCCTCGACGGCGAACGGCGGTGTCGCCTCGACGGCGAGCGCCGACGCCGGGCCCTCCGATGTCGATCACTCGACGCCGACAGCGACGACGAGGATATCGACACCGGCTTCGACGGCGGCCGGAACACGTTCCTCGACGTCGACGGGCGACGTTTTCTCGACCCAGAGCCCTGGGGAGACCTGGAACTGGCCGTTGACCGTCCCCTCGACGTCGTGGTCAGCGCAACTGACCCAGACGGAGACCTTGGGCGCGGGCTGGTCTTCCTGCCCCTGGGGAGCCCCCCAGAGGCCTCAGCATGGGTAGAAGGAGCCCCTCCTGACCCACCTCGTGCCTTCAGCTTTCTCTCCTCAAGTCCCTGAAGCCTGATCTTCTTCCTCTCCTTCAGGGTCCTTCCAGAGAAGCTTCTGCAGATCCTACACTCCTCAGGGATGTGGGAAGAGGGAAGGCAGAGAATACAGACCTCATGGGAGTCTGTCTTGGCCTTCTTTCTTGAGCACTCAGGGCATTTGTCGAATAATGCAGGCATTATGGACAAAAAAGAGTGCAGAAACACAGAAAGAAAGTCACCAGAGTACTTTAAAAGTACCAAAAATCGAAATCAGTGTAAAACACTAACAAAAACCCTTGAAAGGGAGAGCTCAATGCTCCAGGGTCCTGCTTGCAGGAGCCGGAAAAAAGAACTGAGGCTAAGTTGGACCTGCTATGCATTCTGGGATACTGAGAGAAGGTTCTGGAAGGTTCCTTAAAGGCACAGTATCCTAATTAAGCCACATAATGGCAGCCTATGGGGCTTGTCTGTCCAGGTTCTTCTCTCTATCATTCCTGAGGGATTTTGCTGTTAAGCAAGGGAAATCTGTACAGGCTTTGCTGTTTTGTGGATTTTATGGTGGAATTTCTAGTTGAAGTACTGGACAGTGTAGCCTTTTTGGCTGCATTATCTGTCTTTAAATTCTCTCTTAAGTGTCTATGCATTTTCTGCATTTTTTGACACTGTAAGAGATTATTTTTGATTGCTCCGGGGTCCACGCACATGGGCGGGACTATTCACTAGATTATGACTATACACAGAGATCCCCTACTACAGAACAGTCTTTGCGACAGGGAGGGCTCCTGGGTCCACAAACGTAATACAGCTGGGTTGATTCTGTTCTGGGTCCACTATGAAATGGGAACCTCACGCATAACCAGACACATAGCAATCCAATCAACACACAAATATAATTATGGATGGCAGAAAGGGAAGAGCTCTCCAATTCCTCACCTGGAATGTGAACGGACTTGGAGATAAACTCAAACGGGGGAATCATCCTTCAGTACTTAAAGCGTCAGGCACCTGATATTGTCCTACTAGGTCAAACACACTTAGTTGGCAATACCTACAAGGCCTTAGATAGATGGGGAGACAAACTAGTATCCCATGTAGGGTTCGCCTCGGGCTCCCTGGGGACAGGCATTCGTATCCGCAAGAGCTGCCCTTATATAGTACATAAAACATGGGTGGACGGACAGGGCAGATTCGCAGCAGCAACCGGAATGTGGGAGGGGAAGCCACTTAATGTGCCATCTTTATATATTCCCCCAGCCCTGCAACCATCAACACTAGCAGAGCTCAGTAAAATTATGCTAGACTTCCCAGGGGGGACTTTGGTAATTGGAGGCGACTTCAACTTGACTGTGAATGAACAGATGACCCCCCAGAGGAGACCCACATGACAGATCAAAATTGGCGGACTTCCTCTCTGCCTTTGGCCTTGTGGATATCTGGAGGCATCTCAACTCGATGGCTCGCCAGTTCACATTCCACTCAGGAGCTCATAATAGTCAGTCACGTATAGACTATCTATTGACGCATGCAGAGGTCATCCCTAATTTTACAGAGGCCAGGTGTTTGGCGCGAGGTATCTACGTCCATACCCTGGTCCTAGTCCGGATGGCGCTGGGCACTCAACCCAGACGCACTACCCGCACGATTAACCCATTGTCGCTAAAAATTCCTCATATAAAAGCAGAATTGCTCAAGGACATGGATTTGTACTTTAACGAAAATGTTGGCAAAGTGACCTCACCGCAAACCCTGTGGGGAGCATTTGGGGCAGTCCTCAAAGGCCGGGCTCTTGCTCCAATGGTAGGGCATAGAAAGAATTTACAGCATGCATAGAAACACTAGGAAGAGAGATCCTGATAGAGGAGGGAAAAATATCTCTCACAAACAATGAGTCAGCCAGACAAACCCTGGATGGTAAAAAGCAAGACTATATGCAGCTTTTGACAGACGCAGCAAAATCCAAACAAAAAGCTGTACAACACAAGATATATGAATTTGGGGAGAGGGCGGGCAAGTTGTTGCCTGGCTGGAGAAACGAGATCAGGCCCATCGTTGGGTTCCCCTCTTAAGGGGGGCGCAAGGGAAGGACGTGCAGGACCCACAAGATATAGCAGAGGCATACGCCTCCTTCTTTGGCAAAATATATACACCTGCTATCACAACCTCTGCCCTCGATTCCAGAGACTTATTGGCTACTATTCCAGTCTCCTGCCTAGCCCCCGAGGAGCGAGAGTCTCTGGAGGGAGATCTAACAGAGGAGGAGTTACAAGTTGCAACAAAAGATATATGTTCCAGAAAGGTTATGGGACCTAACGAGCTCCCAATCGAGTTCTTCAAACTAATGGCCTCTAAGTTAACACCCTCCCTCCGAGAAATGTATCTGGAAAGTAATCAGAAAGGTGCCCTTCCAAGCAAGCTTAGACTAGCCTTGATAGTGGTGATACATAAACCGGGCAAACCAGTGGAGGAATGTAGCTCATACCGGCCTATTCCACTGCTTACTGCAGAGGCTAAAATTCTGGCCAAAGCGCTAGCCAACTCGTTTATTCCCATAAACAAGATAGTGCATCCCGATCAGTCAGGCTTCATGCTGGGGCGAAACACTGCTCTCAATCTCTGCCGTCGCATGGGATGCTAGGTGGGTCGGATACGATCCAAGAGGATGCAGATCTTTTGTCACTTGATACCAGAATGACATTCGATACTATTGAATGGCCCTACTTAATCGCCATTCTGGAGCGCCAAGGCTTCGGTCCTAACTACATAAAGTTGATTAAACTCCTCTATACTGACCCGAAAGCGCAGATAGTAGTCAATTGCCACACGTCCGACAAATCCAACTGGGAAGGGGAACCAGACAGGGCTGTTCCCTGTTGCCTCTCATTTTTGCTTTAATGCTGGAACCGCTGGCGACGTGGGTAAGGGGGGACCCCCCGATTAGAGGCCTACGGTGGACAGGATACTATGAAGACAACATTTCCCTCTATGCGGATGACATACTATTATACGTTGCAGCCCCGATCACATAGATTCATTGTATCCTTCACATATTTTAAATTTTCGGCAAACAGTAAGGGTATACCATAAACAGGGCTAAATCTATATTATACTTTTTTATTATTTTTATTTTCAAAAAACACTTTATTGAAAAGAAAATCACGGCACATTACAGGTTATAATTGCAGCAGCAATACAGTAGCAAGTACATTTACATTTACATTCCACATTGCAAGATGCAGGCAGACAAATGGAGCACAACAGGTAGCCCGTTTATAATGAGTAAAGATTCGGCACATTAGGGGAAGCACAAATAGGCTGGCTAGGTGGGGTGTTACCAAGTGCAGCACTTTTTCTGGCAGTATTTGTGTTAGTGTTGGGCGAGTCTGTCATTGGGTCGTCAGAGGCGGAGAATTGTTGCAGATAGGAGATTAGAGGGGATCATACATCAGGGGGCTTGATGGCTGCTGGCATCAAATCCCAAAATGCACCAAGAAGTGTCTGGCAATGGGCTGCATCGTCCAACCAGTTTTTAACTGTGGGAGCTGGTTTATGCCCCCAGTGGATGGACACCCTACGCTTAACAAGCACTAAAAGCATTGCAATGATTTTACGGTTGGCATCTGACATAAGCTTGACGTATCCCAGGAGGCACACCAGGGGATCTGGAATGATGCGTTCAAGAGTGATGTCACTTATGGCTGCGCATACCCCATTCCAGAATGCTGAACCCCTGGAGGACAACCAGGCCAAGTGAGCAAAGTCTGCGCCAGGAGCCGAGCAGCACACACATCTGTCGTTGTCGAGTAGGCCCATCTTGTGTAGGGGAGCGGTAGAGTCTGTGTAAATACTTAAAATGGATGAGCCTCAGGCGATAGTTGGGGGATAGGCACTTAATCGGATTACAGCAATAGAGCCAGAGCTCGGGGGGAAGATCCCTTTCTAAGTCTACAATCAACGCAGTGCGGGCACGCTTCCTGTTAGTGGAGGAGGCGGCTAGTGTTAGAGCATACAGCCTAGTGACCAGTTTACGTGGGGAGCTGTAGGAATGGACAAATTCGAGGGCAGCATTGGCCTGAGCGAAGGCAGGACTATCTTCTCTGCAAGTCGCTCTAATCTGATAGTACAGAAGCTTGTCCATTGAAGCAGCATGTTCGTGAAGGATAAAACACTTATTGTCAGGGTAAACGTCCACTATAGTGGTGAGACCTAGGTGGGCTGGGCGGTGGGCCATGCCTGCTATCTGCAATGGGGGAATGCTGGGTTGCTGGCAAGCTTCATGGATGGAGCATACAATGTGCCGGTCACTGTGTATTTACGCAGCCTGTCCCAAGCCCAACACAGGCATTCGACCGTTTCAATCTCGCCGCGCGGGGGCTTGGGTGGGAGAAAAAGTGCGGTTTGAAGCGGCCATGGGGCAGCAAGATCCGTTTCAACTGCTACGTGGGGTTGGAAAGGCGTGGTATGGAGCCAGAAGTGGAGAAAGCTGGCTTGGGCGCACAGCGCGTATAGCTTAAAAATTAAGGGCTCCCATACCCCCCACCCCCGAACTAGGGGTAGCGTAAGAATATCCTAAGCAATTCAAGGCTGACGTCCCGCCCAGACCAGATTGATAATGTTGGACCGTAATTTGCGGAAAAAATGCGACAAGAAGGAGATGGGAATGTTTAAAAAGAGGTAAAAGAATTTGGGAAGCACCACTATTTTCGCAATGTCAATGCGCCCGGCTAGTGATAAAGGGAGTTTCTGCCACACGCGGATCTTGGTCTCCAACAAGTCCGTCGCCCGGCTGAAATTTGACTTCCAAAGTTCGTCCACGTCCCTACTCAGCCAGATGCCGAGGTACCTAGTGGGGCCCGATGCCCAAACAAAGGGGTAATCGGGGGTAAAGGACTTCGTGGCATCCGTGAAGGGAAAAAGGACCGACTTGCTCCAATTGGCTTGGACTAAGGACAAGCAACCCAACCGCACCACCTCCCTGGTCATGGGCGCTAGAATGTCCTGAGGGTCTCAGACATAAATTGGGACGTCATCCGCGTACATGGAAGTGACAAGGGCGCGAGCCGAGAAACAGATATCCCGATTGGTGTGATGTTGGCGTAGGCGAGCCGCCAGGGGCTCCATTGCGATGGCAAAAAGCATGGGTGAGAGGGGACACCCCTGCCTTGTGCCCCTTGAGATAACAATGGGGTCAGTGACCTGCCCATTTATTCTGATGCAGGACGGGGAAAGCACCTGCGAGAAGAACATTGATTTTGATGGGGAGCGGATCAGGATCTGCCTGAATACCGTCTTTGCCTGGTTCCAGCATAATCAGTTGAAGTGTAACTCCGACAAATCGGAGGTTCTTTTCTTTGATTGTTCCCCTGTCCCTGGCTGGAAATCGTGGTGGCCGGCCGACATGTTTCCTCCAGCCACAGATACTTCGGTGGCGAAAAATCTCGGGATGAAAATGGATAATGGTCTCTCTTTCAAACCTCAGATCATGAGCTTGGTTGGACAGTGCTTCGGCTTGCTCAAGATGCTGAAGAAATTCCTTCCACTCTTATCTATTTCTCATAGAAGGACAATTGTCCAGGCGCTGATAGGATCCAGACTGGATTACGCAAATGTGCTCTATCTCGGCCTCCCTGACTATCTTTTGTCCCGTTTTCAGGTGGTGCAGAACTCTGCGGCGCGGGCATTTTTTGGTCTTGGTCGTATATCCCACGCGTCTGGGATCCTGCAATCGCTCCACTGGCTGCCCATTCGACAGCGTATTGTTTTTAAGACCCTAACAATTGCATTCAAGGCTCTGCATGGTAAGGGTGCGCGATACCCGAGGAACAGGATTGGCTTTCACCATCCAGCCAGAGCACTTCGCTCAGCTTCACTGGCCTAGGCCAGAACATCGGCCCGTACCGGCGGTCGCTCGTTTAAATATCTGGCGCCCAAGGCCTGGAACGACTTGCCAGTGGCTTTAAGGAGAATCGACAATCTATTATCTTTCAGAAAAGAGCTCAAGGCATGGCTTTTCAGCCAGTAATTTCATCTGTGTCTTCCTTTGTGCTATATGGGTCTGCCAGCGCCGGGACACTCTGTCTGAGCAGATGAGCGCTATACAAATCCCCTAATAACATAACATAACATGTACAATAATTGTATCTTGCGGACAAAATCTAGGCTGAAACCCAAGCGCGGCAAGAGGTAGAAGAGGAAGGGCCACTCCAGGGTGTGGAAGGCTTTGGTAGCGTCTAATAGAGCAGCCACAGCCAGAAGAGAGGGATTAATCTGATGGAGGACTGAGAAGATGGTTCGAAGGTTGTGAGAGGTGGCATGCCCCGGAATAAAAACCGTACTGATCCGGGCGAGCGATTAACAACATGAGAGGGAGTAGGCGGGTGGCCAGCAACTCGGCGTAAATTTTATGCTCAGTGTTTATGAGGGACAGAGAACGATATGAATCACATAATTCAGGAGATTTATTTCGTTTCAAACGGATAAAGACGCCACGGGAGTAGTTAGAATAGAAGGATTCACCCCAGTGCAAAGATTGCAGCCTAGGCACAGTAGCAGGAAGGAGATGTGTCTCTTGGAGTAAACAAACATCCACTTAATGTCTGATAAGTCAAGCGTGCATAAGGCGTGCCTTGCGATTGTCGTTTATGCCTCTAATATTTCAGGTACAAAATGTGGTGTCTGTCATGTGGTAGCAGAAAGAGGTTGAATGATGGAATGCTGAGAGTTTGATTTGGGAGTGGCTATATCAAGTGCCAGGGTGAACAGTATATGATGCATTGCATATCGCAACAACATGCCAAAAATAGGACCAAACAGTAAAAGGAACAAGCCCCTTGCAGGAGGCATCAACCCATAGGGGAATCCCAGACCCACTCACCACCCACTCCAACCCCCCAATTAGGTTGAGCAACCAACACCCCCCCCCCCACCCAGGGACCCCCAACTTGGAGAAACAGTTAGGTAAATGTTAAAGGGAATTACCCCAAGGAGACGTGGTTCTACCTGGCATACACCCCTGCCATCGAGACAGGGTGACCAAGCCACACCAATAGTCGGACATTGGAGAAGCAAAACATGAGAAAGCATGTGGGCAATCCGCCCCAGAAGAGAGACAACTACTAGTCTAAAGCGTTGTCACAGCATCGGATCTGATAGCAAGACTGTTGTGTAGTATGAGAGCAAAGGGTTGCACCCCGCGATTTTAGACAATAAATTTCACTTAATACTCCGTCTGCTGGGCCAGGGTGGCTGGGCCACTTTAGTAGCTGGGCATTGCTAAAGCATCAGCCATGGAAGCATCCGCCCCAAAAGTGATACAACTGTGAGGCCAAAACCTCGTCACAACAACATGAACGATTACCAGAATGCATTACAATGTAAAATCAATGGACAGCATCCCGCGATTTAGCTAATCATTATCATTATTATTATCATTCAGTTGTCCGTTTTCTGCGTTTTCCAGGCTTGTGGATGCAGTTTGTTTCTGCACATCTAACTTCTTGGCAAACAACAACGCAGCCTTAGGGTCACTGTACATCTGTGATTGGGCGCCACTGTGCATTTTGAGCTTGGCAGGTTAGATCACAGCGTATTGCACCTCATGCTTTTGGAGGAGTTTTTTAGCGGGAGGAATTCCTAGCGGGCGGCCTGCACTGCCAGGGTGAAGTCAGGATAAAACGATAAAAGATTCCCTTGGTGCTGCACTTCGCCCATCTCCCGCGCCACCCGCAGCATGAAATCTCGGTTGTGGTAGTTCAACAGCTTGGCTATGATCGGGCAGGCAGGGGGGGCGAGGTCCCAAAGATCTGTGCGCCCGCTCCACAATAAAATTTGGTGAGAGCACACTGCCAAAAAGGTCCTGTAGTAAAGTTTCCACGTAGTCTTCCATCCTCGGGATGTTGGTGGAGTCGGGCAGGGCAGTGACACGGATGTTGCCCCTTCTGGAGCGCGCCTCCAAATCCTCATTCTTGGCCCTAATCAGTTCCAACACCCTGTCAATCAATCAATCAAGAAATTTGTAAAGCGCGCTACTTACCCGCTAGGGTCTCAAGGCGCTGGGTGGGGAGAGGGGGGGGGGGGGGGGGAGCTGCAGCTAGTGGTCGAAGAGCCAGGTCTTGAGCAGTCTTCTGAATGCCGGCAGGTCTGTGGTCTGTCGTAGGGGGAGGGGCAGGGCGTACCAGGTCTTGGCGGCGCATTGGGAGAAGGATCTGCCCCCGGAGGTGTTTTTGTGGATGCGTGGGACGGCGGCCAGGGAAAGGTCGGCGGAGCGGAGTATCCTGTTGGGTACGTAGAAGGACAGTCTGCTGTTGAGATAGGCTGGGCCGGTCTTGTGGAGTGCTTTGTGTGCGTGGATCATGAGTTTGAAAGTGATTCTGTTGTCAACGGGGAGCCAGTGTAGGACTCTCAGGTGAGTGGTGATGTGGTCTCTGCGTGGGACGTCTAGGACCAGGCGTGCGAAGGCGTTCTGGATTCTTTGGAGTCTGCTGATTAGTTTGGACGGGGCTCCGGCGTAGAGGGCGTTTCCGTAGTCGGGTCGGCTGCTGATGAGGGCGTGGGTGACTGTTTTCCGTGTGTTTGTCGGGATCCATCTGTAGATCTTGCAGAGCATGCGGAGGGTGTGGAAGCATGAGGAGGAGACTGCGTTGACTTGGTTGGTCCTGCTGAGCATAGAGTTGAGGATGACCCCTAGGTTGCGTGCGTGGTTGGTCGGTGCTGGGTGGGGTTCCCAGGGATGGAGGCCACCAGGAGTCGTCCCACGCCGAGGGGTTGGGCCCGAGGATGAGGATCTCCGACTTGTCTGTGTTCAGCTGGAGCCTGCTTGCCTCCATCCAGTCGGCGACGCCCTTTATACTCTGGTGCAGGTTGGATTTGGCGATGAGGGTGTCGTTGGCGTAGGAGATTATGTTGAGGTTGTGTAGTCTGGCGATGCGAGCGAGGGGAGCCATGTAGACGTTGAACAGCGTCGGGCTGAGGGAGGATCCCTGCGGGACGCCGCAGATGGTTTTGGTGGTACCGGATTGGAACGGGGGGAGGAGGACTCTCTGGGTTCTGTCGGTGAGGAAGGAGGTGGTCCAATCCAGGGCTTTGTCTCGGATCCCTGCGTCGAAGAGGCTTGTGCGAAGTGTGTGGTGGCAGACGGTGTCGAAGGCGGCGGGGAGGTCCAAGATTATGAGGGCTGCTGTCTCGCCGTTGTCAAGGAGGATTCTGATGTCATCTGTGGCGGCGATGAGGGCGGTCTCAGTGCTGTGGTTGCTGCGGAAGCCAGACTGGGAGGGGTCCAAGATGCTGTTGTCTTCTAGGTAGCGGGTGAGCTGGGTGTTGACTGTCTTTTCGATCACTTTTGCTGGAAACGGGAGCAGGGAGATGGGCCGGAAGTTCTTGAGGTCGCTTGGGTCTGCCTTGGGCTTTTTTAGTAGGGCGTTGATCTCGGCATGCTTCCAGCTCTCAGGCAGAGTGGCGGTTTCGAAGGAGAGGTTGATGAGTTTACTCAGGTGGGGTGCGATGAGGCTGTTGGCTTTGTTGGCGATGTGGTGGGGGAGAGGGTCCGAAGGGGAGCCTGAGTGGATGGTGCTCATGGTCTTGATTATGTCTTCAGTACTCACGTTGGTCCATGTCATCAGAAGGTCGTGGTCGGTGGGGTTGGGTGTGTTGGTCGTAGTGGGGTTCGTTGGGTTCATCTCGGGGTTGAAGCTGTTGTGGATGTTGGTGATTTTGTGGTGGAAGAAGGCGGTGAGGGTGTCGCACAGAGCTTGCGACGGCGGGATGTCGTTGGTGCAGGAGCTGGGACTGGAGAGTTCCTTCACGATGTTGAAGAGCTCTTTGCTGTTGTGTGCGTTATTGTCGAGGCGGTCTTTGAATGAGGCTCTTTTGGTGGTCCTGATGAGGCGGTGATGGTTGCGACTGGCGTCTTTGTGGGCTGCGTGGTTGGCGGGTGTTCTATCGCTGAGCCAGATGTTTTAGATTTTCCGGCAGGTGCGCTTGGAGGCCAGGAGCTCCGGGGTGAACCAGCTGGCTTTCTGGCTGGTGTCTCTGTCGGCGGGTAGTCGCACTGGTGCTATGGAGTTGGCGCAGTTTTCCATCCAGAGCCTGAGGGTGCGGGCCCCCTCATCTGGGTCGGTGGGGCTGGTCTGTGGGTTGATTGCGAGGTGATCTTCCAGTAATTCCTTGGTTACTTTGCCCCAGCGTCGGCGGGGGATCTGTGGGGTGCGGTGGTGAGTGACGGGTTTCTGGAAGGTAAAGTGGATGCAGTGGTGGTCGGTCCAGGTGAGCTCGGAGGCGTGGCCGAAGGAGACGTGTGGGCTGGAGGAGAAGATGGCATCGAGCATGTGGCCGGCGGTGTGGGTCGGGGTTGTGACGATCTGTTTCAGTCCGAGGGTGGCGAGGTTGTCGACCAGGGTGGAGGAGTTGCTGTCGTCGTCGTTTTCCAGGTGGAAGTTCAGATCGCCCAGTAGGATGTAGTTGGCGGAGGTCAATGCGTGCGTGCTGATGAAGTCGGCGATGGAGTTGCAGAATTGGGGGCGTAGGCCAGGTGGTCTGTAGACGAGGGTGCCTCGGAGGGTGGTCTTGGGGTCCGTGTGGATCTTGAAGTGCATGTGTTCGGCGGTGGTGATGGTGTCGTCGGTGTTAGTGGAGACTTTGATGGTGTTCTTGTGGATGATGGCGATTCCTCCTCCGACTCCGTTGGCGCTGTCTCTGCGGGAGATCTTGTATCCGTCCGGGATGGCCATTGCGATGTCTGGGGTGGAGGTTTCGTTCAGCCAGGTCTCCGTCAGGAAGGCGATGTCTGGTGATGTGGTGGTGAGTAGGTCCCAGAGCTCGACGGAGTGCTTGCGTGCGGAGCGGGTGTTGAGCAGGATGCATCGCAGTTGGTTGGATCCCGTTGCTGTTGGTACTTTGGCGTCGTTGGTGCAGGTGAAGGTGCAGTTTCGGCAGGTGAAAGGGCCGTGGGTGCGCTTGCGGGTGGCTTTGTAGCAGTTGGAGGGCCGTCCATGGTTGAGTTCGGCGAGGGTGTTGGCGTCGTAGTGGAGTATTGCTTAGTCGCTAGCGTGGGGGCCAGGGATTCTGGCGCTGGGCACGGTCCAGGCGCGGAACGGGCGCAGACGGGTTTGCCTTAGGCGCGCCCGCTGCGCGGCCGCCATATAAGGGGAAGGTGGGGAGGGAGGGTCAGCTGGGAGGCGGGAAACAGGGCAGCGAATGGGCACGGGGGGGCGGGGCTGCAGGGGAGGCAGCGGCGGGAAGGAAAACGGTGGGAAAAAACGGCAAAGAAACAGCGGAGGAAGAGCGAGGCCAGGGAACCAGGCAGGCCCGCTCGGCGGCAGGGGGCAGCAGGCAAGGCTGGCAGGCAGACGGGGCACACGGAGAAAAGGGTCACAGGCAGACGGGGTACAGGGAAGCAAGGGGTAAGGGCACAGGCACTCAGGGAGTGAAGGCGGCAGTGGAGGCGGCGAGGGGAGCCGCAGGCAGCAGAGGAGAGGTGGCAAGGCAAGGCTGGCACAGGAGTTGGTGGCGTTGCAGCGGAGGGGGGAGCGACCTACTAGAAGGTCAAGGGTCGCTGTCCATCTTGAGCAGCTGTTGTTTGTCCGTCGTTGCGGCGTCTTCTACCTCAGACACCCTTGTCTCCAACTGCACTATCTGTGTATAATGCGTGTCCACTCTCACCTTCACCTGGTCGAGGCAAGCAGTCAGACGGTCAAGTTTGGAGTGTATCGGGCCGAGGCTGGATTTGACTTCCAGCAGGAGCGCCTTCAAATAGTCATCAAGCGCCGTAGTGGGATCAGTTTGGGTGGACTGCTCCTCTGCTCCTTGTGCGGGCTCCTCCCGTCTGGTGAGGTTGCCAAACAAAAGCTTAGTCTGCTTCGCGTCTGCCTTACCCATGATGCTGGACCCGGTGGGGGAGGCGGGAGGGAAGAAGAGGATGGCGCCCCACACCCATGGAACGATAGTGCCCAGTGAGCCTTCACGTCAGGCCAAGCACAGGCACCAATAAGACACCACTACGGCGCTGGTGTCAGGGATTTCACTCTCCTTGTCTCTTCGTGGCGAGTAGATGCGCAGGTAACGGAGAAGACTGTTTTGGGTGCTCCACGCAACAGTTGGTGGAGGGTCAGTAGTAGGTAAGTATGGCCACGGCGGCCGAGAGCAAACACAGGTGCACAATCCACCTCCAGTAGATCGTCAGGTCGTTAGTGCCTGAGAGAGGGTGGTGGGTGCTCTTCTAACGTGAATTGCTGTCAACCAGTCATTCCGATGAGGTCTGCTAGGATCGCCAAGGGACCCCTGGTTCATCACTGAGCGCGTGGTTGCGAGGGCTGTAGTCGATGGGGTAGCAGCGCGCCGCAGGCTCGCCTAGCGCACAGCCAGGCAGGCTCCCCAGGAGTCGCGGTGCAGGCTGATCGAGTAAGGCCCACTGGGCCGTAGATCCAGCCAATTTCAGGGTGAGGCTCCCTTGGTAGTAGGCAACGGGGGCGCAGAACGGCGACTCGTGGCCAGCGTGCACACGACGTTTCCTGAGCCCACGCCCGGGTCCTGCCAGCCCAGCAAGAGCTCTTTGTGAGAAAGCACCCACGGCGGGTGCACCACGAGCAAGGAGGCAAGAGGGGCACTACTCCCCTGTCGCGGGGCCCACGCAGACACACCAAAAGACGGGAGGAGAGATCCCTCTCCCCAACAGGCCCCGTCCGCGCGGCCACCATGGTGAAACGCCAGTGCCCCTACCTCGCCCGCAGTCCCCAACCGCCGCGAGAAGCGCCACTCACTTGGGCCTTGTAGCGTGCTTTGGAGGCAGCGCAGTCTCGCACCTCCCGTCAGCATGATCCTCAGGTCCCTCCGCAGCGAAGCCCACACTGCCGGAGCGCCTCCAAGCAATGCAGGTGTCAACGTTGCAGCATGTCACTCCAGTGCCGCAGGGGCCACTCGTCCCACCATCTCAAGCCACAAGGCCAAGGTCGCCATGTTAAGTCTCCGGCCCTGAAGCCCCTGTGAAGCGCGTCTCCGCAGCAACGCGGAGTATGGGGAAATGGAGCAAACGCCGCAGTCTTCAGGGTGGAGGCACCACACAGCTTAGAAATAGGGGGTCCAGGGAGCCCCCAGTTCACAGGATACTGACGGATGAAAGGCTTAGCTGGCAGAGCCCACTCAAGGTGCGGCCATCTTGCAGCAGGCTAAGCTATGCCCCCTCTCTATATTATACTTGATCCACGGTCCTATGCCAAAAATACCAACAGACTGTAAGGTCTCAGTGGCGACCGAAGGATTCCGCTACCTGGGAATCTTCATCAACCCCGATCCACTTTTCTTTTACAACATTAACCTACAGGGCTCACTGACCCACCTGCATGCCGTGTGCAACACTGGCAGGCCCTCCCCTGACCCTTCTGGGACATGCAGCTCTTTTCAAAATGTTGGCGTTGCCTCGTTTTCTGTATGTATTGCAAAATGTCCCCTTCAAGGTCCCAGACGCATATTTCATTAACATCGAGAGTGTGGTGAGGAATCTGCTGTGGGATGGGAAGACAACTCGCATCGCAACGCAAAAATTGGTGAGAGGATAGTACGATGGTAGTGGGATCTCCCTGCTGGACCTTGAACAATATTACTGAGCGTCCCAACTGGCAGTATTTAATCAGTGGGTCCACGGCCCGCAAACCGAGCCGAGCTATCAAACTGACAAATGGCTAATGGGCCAGGGTGGATACCGTAGAGCCCTCTACACTAGTCCCAAGCACCAACACTTCACTGGCCCCACGGCCCAAACCATAGCAATCTGGCACCTAGTTAATAAAAAACTAGGCTGGCACATGAACATAACGCAAACAACTCCACTTTGGGAGTCAGAACAGCTTGGTTGACTGAGCTCTTGCCCTGGATTTGATAGATGGGACATGATTGGCATCTCATCAGTGGGAGATCTGTGGAAAAGAGACGGGTTGATATCATTTGCTACACTGCAGGCAGAATATCAACTGGCACATTCCGAAACCTTTAGGTATTTACAAATTAACCCCACCCTCAAAGCTGCTTTTCCCGATGAGGAGGTTCTCTCGGAGGCATCTCCACTAAAGGACAGGTTGCTACTTGACCCAATGACCCAGAAAGCAATGTCCTTAACCTATCAGAAACTGATCAACAACTAACAGGACCCACTCATATGCCTTAGACAACAAAGGGAAGCAGATGTGGGTGACCTAGCGGATGGGGGATGGCAAGATGCGTTCTCCTCCCCACGCCATTACCATGAGACTGAAGTTGATTCAAATTAAACTCCTGCACAGAGCTAATCTCTCAGAGGTAACTCTGGTCAAAATGGGGAAAAGAAGAGATACAGAATGTCCCCGGCATTGTACCCAAGAGGGAACCTTCTTTCACATGCTCTGGGGCTTCCCCGCTATCAGACCATTCTGGGAGGGAGTCATGTCCAAACTGGAAGAGGTGGGGGGGAATTACCATCTCCCCGCTGCTCAGGATACTTAATATATGGAAGGCTACTGATCTAACCCGCACTGGGCAATCCTGGGCCTCCTTGGGGTTGACACTAACCAAAAGTAACATTGCTAAAAAATGGGGTGTAGGGGACATACCATCAATGTGGAAGTGGGAAACAAACACGGAAAGATTCACAATAGCGTAAAAAGACGTCTTCAAAAATAGAGGATTCCCGAAAAAATGGCTCCGAAAATAGACCTCATGGAATGTGTATAGGGGCGATATCTGTATGTCTCCCACAGTAGAAGTGCACAGGGGAAGGGGAGGGGGTGGCTCGACCACAGGTATGAAGGGGAATAAGCAATATAAAATTATCTGTAATCAAGAACTTAAGGATACTTAATGTAATGTTCATTACCTCTCGACTCTGAGATCTACTGTACTACCTGCTGTAAAGTTTAGCTTTTCTTTGGTTTTTCTTTCTAATCAAAAGTGTTAACACACAGAAATAGCTACGCTGTAATGAAGTGGTGAGGGGCAGGGAGGCCTCCTTCCAGCTACACAGCTTCCAATTGTGCACGATCCTTGACCTTATGACCGACCAATGAGTAGCACCTGAGGTACTTAGTCCTGGCAAGCTGTCAGCAATAGGCCTATCCTCCAGTGCTAATCCATCACGCTCCACACACTCTTTCAGCTGGAACCTGATTCTGTTCACATTCCCTGACCACTGGTTGCCTTCCGTAGACTTCTAGAGAAGGGGTTGCTCACCTTCCCTGGGACACAATGTAGCAGTCGCAGCGCAGGCACAGTCCACCCTACATACCACCTCTGAGGGTGAGATAAATGTTGCAGCTAAAGCCTCCAATGTACAGGGGAGTCTCATAGAAGCTACTGAGGCTCAACAAGCTGCTGGTGGGCTCACAGTCCCTGCAGAGCTTTCACCTGCAGTCGCCGCTATTGCACTGAAAACATAAGAAGAAAAGTGACTTTAAGATCACCAGTATTACCTTCCACCAACACAGGCCTCAACACGGAGATCTATGATGACCTTGATGTATAACTGTAGGTAGTGCCCACGTGAATTAATGGCGAGTAGTGCACCTCTGTAAGTGTAGGTAGAGCACCGTGTCTTGGAGTGCAGCACAATTAAGTCAGACCTAAATGCATTGCCAAAGCTTGTTTTCAATTTGGATATAGAATTGGTTGAGTTGACCACTGTCTACACCTCCTTAGATACGCTTAGGTTTATTAATCTAGAACAGATGGTTCATAATCACTACTAAGCGGATCCTAGGGAGCCACTGTTTTATGTCATTTCAGTGACCCACACTCCCTAGGGAATATAGGTAGGCCTTGCCACATATATCGCTAAGATAGGTAGGCACCACAACTGAATGAATGAAAGACTTATAAGCGCACATTTACCCATAGACCTCTTAAAGCTACAAATGAATACATGAATCTGAGAGAAAAAACTAGGGCAGTGCTAATGAAACTGGAGTATTTTCAGAGCTTTACAAAATGAAATGAGGTTAGTTAAGCCGATAACAGAAACAGACAAACAGTCCCTTCGTTTTAAAGAAAAAACTGAAAAGGCTCTGCCTCCAAGATTAGCATTTTTAAAAATGGGACTGCTGCCTTAATGTGCCACGTCGAATAAAGTGGACATAAGGCCAAATGCAATGAAATTCAAGGTTGAATTGCAGGAGAATCAGCATCATAAAATACTGATTAAGCAGGCACAGGGATTTAAATTCAATGTATTTTTTCCAATGGCAACCAGTACAATTTGCAGCAGGCTTTCATTACATTACTGAACCCGCCCGCTCAGAAATCAGCCTTACTGCCACATTGAGCATCAGATGCAGTTTTGGTGATGGACTAGGCAGTAGGCCAACTGTACCAGTCATTAGAAAAATCCAGTCTGGACAAAACCGAAGCACCTATCGATATGGCTCTCAATTTATGGGGATCGGGAGGAGAACTTTTTCTGAAGTCTTAGCTAGAAAAAACAAGCAGGGACAACTGAACTGGCTTAATTTTCCAAAAAGGATTCCTTGTCAAAAACCATCACTCCAAACACTATTTAGCCACATATTACCATCTCTGGATGTCTTCATACAGTTTTAACATGTTAGCACTGTTCTGTCTTTTAATGGCCAGGAAACAAAATCGAAGAAAATGCTGGATCTCTTCCGGAGGGTGGTCAAGTCTGAAGATGCGCTGAGTGTTATTGGCTTATGACATATAGTCTAAGCTAAATGAGCTGAAGATGTTAACTGGATGCCTCGTGCAGATGTTAAACAAAATGGGTGACCGTGCAGATTCCTGTGTGATTCTGCACTTGACTGAGAAAGAATTGGTTAGACAGGTGGAGAGAGCAGGAGAGTATCCAGAGACAAAGATAGAAATATCCCTCATGCTGGATACTTATTTTATCAGAAAGTTTGAGATTGAGGTCTCAGAGCATGGCTTTTTTTGGACCTCCTGATTCTGTTGAGAATTGGAAATTATAGATGAGCAGTGGCTTGAGAAGGAGGTTGAGGCAGAAACGGACGTCAAGACTCACGTAAGCTTCTTTATCAGGAATCTGGGCTGTCTCAATGCACTCAATAACTTCCGCTAGCAGCAAGAAGCACTACCAACTCTCACCAATTCAGACAGCAGGATCAGTGCCTACGTCTACCAAAGTATGTCCTCTTGTTGTAAGGTAAACTTTAAAATTCATCTACTGAATATTTCCCTGAACCCGATGGTTCGTATAGAAAGCTTGGATATAGATTAAATACAGTCAACTGGAGCATTACAGAATGTGCCAGTAGAGGCAATGGGGCTGGTGCTGAATACATTGGCATTAGTTCAATAGGTCCATGAGGAGACAGACCCTTGTTATAGTAACAGTGCTGTACTAAATGTTAAGAATCAAAGGCATTTTGCCCTAGATGCTAGAGTTCAGGTAGCGACAACCTGAAAAGAAAAAATGGGGTCAAGTCCAGTATCTCAAACTTATTTTCGACACTATTACCAGTTGTCAAAATTATGATTTTTTATTACTTAAGTCTTTTAATTAGAATTTTAATGAATGACAGTTTATCGTATGATTAATAAGCAAATATAACTTTTTCTTCATTTGATATATCGCACCCTCCACCTTATTACAACTTCAAATTTTCTTATGTCACCCTCACAATAGAGCTGCAAAATCCTGTAACCATTCTGCAACTCTTCAGACTAGACCGAACCACAACTAGACACTTCAACCTTTAATTCTTTCATTATGCTTGACTTAATAAACAAATAATTACAATCTTTACCAGCTGCCAAGCAAAGGTAATAACTTTAGTTTGAACAAATTATAAAGTCCTTCTACACAGTAAAATGTGGTGGTTACTCACAAACACAAGGGAACACATCTATCATAAAAAACAAAAAAAGTCATTACTTTTAGGTGCACACCAACATTTGCAATGCCATTGTGATTCATTTAGAGAGTGATAGAAGAATTTGTTTAGAAAGATGGCCCCACTATTTTTAAATACAGAATTTCAAATAAGTAAATCCAAAGTAATTAAATAAAAAAATAGGGAATTAAGGACATTATGAATTATCTTCGCTTTAGAATCAATAATTAAACAAGTAGAAACACACCCCCACATGCATCAATCTAGGATTTTGCATTTCTTAAATAGCGAAAATTAAGGAATCGCTATTTAGGAAATGCAAAATCCTATGCATCAAGAAATCCTAAAAGTTTTTAGGATTTCTTAATTTTCGGAAATTGCGATTCCTTAATTGCGAATCACAATTAAGGAATGACATTACATTGATTCCTATGGGCCTAGAGGCCCATAGGAATCAATGCCGTTTTGCATTATTTTTTTTTGCACTCGCAATTTGTTGATGCATTGCAAGGGTGCAGAGGGGGGTCCAAAGGACCCCCCCCTGCACCCCTGAAATGTATTTTCAAGTGCATGTTTCACACACACATGTCCTAAGGACATGTGTGTCTGTAACATGCAAGTTTAAAAAATGCATTATTTTGCTTTTTTTAAAATGTTCGCAAATTAACACGAGGGTCAACCTCGTGTTAATTTACACTTCCAATTTCAAAATTCGCTATTTTTTACAAATTGATGCATTGCATTTAAGGAATCGCACAAATGCGATTCCTTAATTGCATTTGCATTTTTAAGAAATGCAAAAAATAGCGAATTGGTTCATGCATCCCAAAAACGTATTTAGGAAGTGCAAACGGCCGAATTGACCGATTCGCACCGTTTGCACTTCCTAAATAGGTTGATGCATGTGGGGGACAGTTTCCACAGTGAAAGGTAAAATCAAAAATCACCATAAAATAAAGGCCAACTTCAGATATCCAAACAGGAGGCAGGAATTTATAATAAACACATTCTTCAGTTGCTATTTCAGACTAATCTCCAGTTTTGAAAGTTCGTCTCAAGCAGGTGCTCCCGGAGACTGTCCCCTGCAGAGCTCTCAAAGCAAATACAGAGGACCCAATGTGGAAGTTGGTAGGAGAAGCTAATTGAGTTAAACATGTGTTCCCAAGTCATAAAAGGAAAAATAACCCAAATAAAATAACTGCTTGTTCGGCATGATCAGTGGTTAAACCTGATTGTAGTTTAGTATTTTGTACTTTAAATACGAAAGGCCCTTTTGATTTAGCGCAAACTTGTTATTCGTATAAAATTAAATATACACAGAGCAGGCAAGTTACATCTTCAGCCTTGATAAATAATTTCAGACTTTAACAGCATTAAAATCTACCACAGCTAGTAATACGTGGATTGATTGCAGGAATATAAAAAGCATGCATTACTGGGAAGCAAAGAGCAGATTAATGTGCAATTCTTATCACATTCTTGGAACGTATTAAAACAAAATCAAGGACATGCTCTTAAACATTTTTGATTATTAACAAGGCTACAATGAAGGCAAAAATGAAGAATGCAATTGGATTAACAAGGTTAAAAACGTCTCTTAAGATCATGCAAATGAAGCCTCATCCAAAATTCACTTTCTCTTAACAGTGTATGTGTTTCATTTATCCAGTAATTGTTTTCTACATTCCCCCTCCCCCCAACAAAAAAGAGGTGTTTCAGGTATAAAGGTGTAACTATACAATTTAGGCCTGGAGTCTTGCCCCTTGGAAATAGTGTATATTAATGTTCTTAAAATATTGGCAATTGGAATTGTATGACAATTTTAATTAATATACTTGAAAATTATGAATAAAATTGTAATCAAAATGAATAAACTACCAGGCATGTATACATTAAACTAAGATCGTATGGGTTATCAAATCACAATCATATAACCAGTTATGTAAATGTACGTCTAAAGCCACTATTTTGCATATGCTTTTCAAAGTTATTTGCCTATACATTCTCATGCCCTCCTACGAGATCTATCTGTGACACTATATATATTTTTGGGAAATCAAAATGGTTTAATAAATAAACATTATCTTCCATATATCTAAAAGGATATATTTTGGGCAAGTACTGTTTGCAATACCCTATCACTATGGATCATAATCAAGTATTTTAATAACCTAATCGAAGTGAACTCAGATAACGAAAGAAAATATTTACTGAACTGTATTCTGAAATGTAAAGAAACTAAATGCAAGGAAATGGTGTTCAGCAAAAACCAAAAATTGAAATCTATTTAGAACACTATGGGCCTGAACTAGAGGTTGGCAGATGGGTTACTCTGTGATGGATATCCCTTCAGCCTTATTACAAGTGCCAAGGATGTGATACACTTGTAATAGGGCGATCATCATGATTGTGACGGATTGACTGTCAGCCAAACTATAGAAAAGCCCCTATGATTTTTTTATTGTTTATAAGGAGACTGTCTCACATTGTGTGCATTGCCATATCTCAGAAGTTCCTCGCACGTAACATGTGTCAAAAAAAGCAAAATAATTCCTACATAAAATTAAGTTTTTAAGCATTACTGTCGGAAGTATGTGTGGATTTCCTTTCTGTCCCAGTAACTGCTAAATTCAAAATTAACTATGGATTAACTGAAAAAGGAATAACACCAGCGTTTTAACCATATAATTTTAATAAATAAACTCTTGAACACAATTGGTATAGTTACTTCAAGGGAGCAGATCGAAACACAGTGGAGTGTCAACTATTGCCATAAAGACAATTCTCCATTTCCTCAGCTCTAAGCATTAACATCTAGTGTCCAACTAGTATCTAAGAAAACAATGCAGAATGGAACGGACTTTAAAATGTCAAAAACCATTAAAACAAATAAAATTTGGTGCACCATTTATATTTCTTAATTTGAAAAATACTGTATTCAATTGTCCTTGCTTAGGTAATCACTAACCTTAAGGTTGATCCAGTGAGATTTCGCAAAGAAATTGAGAAGATTTTAAAAGCGCTCACAGTGTAAAAACACAAATGCTCCTGGCAAGTGGCTATCGCTTAAGACAGCTGGCAAACATCACCAGATGAAAACATGCACCTTAGATCTCACTAATCCAGAATGATAATGTACAAATTTCCCTTTAAATATCTTTGTGACTGTGCACAAGCACACACATTTATAAATATCCTTACTGCGACAGAAATAAAAGATTATCATTTTTTGTAAATTATGATTTTCTGGAAATATAGTTTTACAGATTCAAACATTTTGACCGAGACCCCAGTTTTCATCTAAATATATGTTGTAGAATGTGAATTTTGAACATTAAATAATAAAAAACAAGCATACTGTGCAAGCAAAGAAATGCAAAATATATCTTCAAATTAAATATGAGCAAGGCTAGGAGAACCACTGATGGCCAGTCACCTGTGATTTTCATTGAGCACATCCAAGACCTGTTGATATGCCCTACGAGTGGAAGACTGGAGAATCGACAAAATGCCACGGGTAGAGTAATGGTTAGCTCCTTCTTCGGGTTGAATAGGGGGAGGACAGACACGAACCTGCTGTGGTGATGGTGTCACACTGTTTATGTAAGCATAGCACATGGAAAGAAACAGGGCAGTCAGATTTAAGCAGAGAACCTTTTTTAATCTCTTTGACTTCTTAACAAAACCAGAAACTGATAAAGCAAGGTATGGGTAAAAAATAAAACCTACTATAAAATAATGACAGAATTTTGAATGTTATGGGCATGAGAGTTTGACGTTATTTATCCAATGGATTTTTGGTAAAGAAAATAAAAATAATAAAGTTATAAACTCCAATGACTTTCTGAAGAACAGTTAACATTCAATTTTGGTAAAAGTAAGCTGAAAATAATAAAGGTGAGCACAAAACACTGACAAATCCATTTAAATAGTACAAAGGCCTAGCATGATGATATCAGCAAAAGAAGACAGCCAAAAGCACTTGGCTGTAGAGTAGAAGATGCCTACTCTCACAGATCGCTTCAAACCGTATCAATTTGCCCAGTAAAACTATTTGATTCCATATTACATGTATAACAAAGTGGTGTTTGCTTTGTTTTGTTAATAACTTTGGTGGCTGTCAAATCTTCGCACACCTTTCCAAGAAAAGTTAGCATAGAAAGAGGGGCTTGGATTGGGCCTGAAGGGGTTAAACACTTAGATATATCTGGACCACTGGTGTCCACATATACACTTATTTGCCAATTTAAAGGGGACTATTCAACCCTGATTAGCTGGCCACAACATGAACAATACATTGTAACAGTTATTACAGGACTGTGGGACACTGGCCTGATTAAAATGCATTATAGTGAGTGTCAAATTGTGAGGGTCAATAAAAGGACCACATATCAATAGTGATAACAAATTTTAGTCACAACATAAATCATTTGTTGTTGGTTTTATACTAATTTTAGTAATTCTGGTGACTTCTCCGTTTTTTTTATTCTATAATAAATGCTGACCCTCTGCTGTGGTATGATGAACGATACTTGAGAGAAAACCATCCTGATTTTCTCATGAAGGTTAGTGAAGGTAATCCAGAAAGAAAAGGAGAGCACATTTCTATAGGTTCACACTATCTTCCTCAGCCATGTGAGAACAAAGGCTGATATTCTAAGGAAAGCATGTACTTCAAACAGAAGCAGCAGCAGCCTGTCAGTTGATTGCCCAGTGTCTAATGTAGCTTCACCATAGTGTTCTAATGAACACTTAGAGTGTTAATATTCCGCATTTATGACAATAATGTGCACACCTGAACATCACCTTGATGGAATTAAGCTGCAAAAACGTAATACATTTTACAGAGGAGACTGCAGTAAATGAAAAAAAAAGACTGTTTATTGTCAAAGAAATTATGGTCTTGCACTAATTTAAACTGAGGACACATTTTCCATGAGTTCTCAAAAATATTCCTCATCTATTTCAGTAAAACATTGTGAAGCGCGGAGTGAAACCTAATTCCAGGACCAGCAGCAGCCTGACAGTTAACTTCCCAGTAAACAAATGCAGTGTCACCTGAGTTCTAATGAATAACATGAGCACCAACATTTTGTGTTCAAGACAAAAGTGAGGCTCTCCCAAACACCATTTAGTTGGAATAAGAGGTGTTGAATTTAAAGCCTTTCCTAAGGATCAGGCAGAAGTAAATGAGTATTAATATGTTAATGTGGGTATGCAACCAGTTGGTTAAAAAATGTGGGGGGAAGGTATTAGGTTTAGTAGTTTCAGGCATAATGTATTTTTTAAAGTGGCTAACAATTGTTAAAGAAGGAGCCAAAGGCATTTTGTCGAAACGTGTTACTGAAGAAAAAATCTTCAATTTGCGATCCAGGTGCACCTTAGGGGGTGGGAGGGTATATCGGCCATCTATTTGTAGGGCCTACTGGCCCATTCTGGCGAGAGAGCTCAAGCTAGCAATGTACATTCAGAAAATGAATGATCAATAAAGGTGCTGTTTCTATGTTGCCACATTTGCTGGTTCAGACACAGAGGTCAAATGTCAGATTACATCTTCTTACAAATGACACCTTCTTTTATCCTAGAGATTGGAGTTTACTTTTTTTTGCTCTACTGTAAAGTTAGAGTATTTTGTAAAGTGAACTGTCAGATATTCATCCTGTGGTACAGAAGTGTGAAAAGAAAGGTTGTCGGATGTCAGATTTTTTTCCAACACACATCATTTAAATAGCTTGTAAATGAACTGTACAAATATGTCAAAATAGACTAGCAGTTAGTAAAGCATATTTTGGTAACTCTGAAGTGTAATGTAAACACAGATTTGAACAGGATGAAAACAAATCGGAACACTTTACTTGGTGATGTGCAAAAATCATAAATATTTTCTGAAAACCTGATTTTCATGCATTATCGTCTGTATGCTATATAGTTTTATAATTTCAGTGGAAAATGTGCTGTCTGTAAGTGGCAGTGATCTACCACAATATGCTTAATTTTCTAAACATTAACTGAGAAACATTCCAGCCACCGCCCTAATGACTGCTATTAGTGAACTAAAAGGTAAGTCAGGGGGCATGTGTAGCTTATATAGGGGGTTGGGTTCTTCTTATGCATGGAGCAAAAGTTTAGTCTATTAAATCAAACAAAATAGGTTTTTGTTCAGCAGACATGTTGAACTCACATATTTGATGTGCTCTCATATGTGATAATGAAGAAAAATGTGATTGTGAAATGAAATACTTGCTTAAGTTCACATAGTTTAAGACCAGTTTATTGGTCAAGTGCCTTACAGTTAGTTTGACCAGATTATTCAAGTCACTAGATCTGTATGTCTGGTAAAATTTTTATAATTTGTTGAGGCCTGGTTAAAGTAATGTTACTGTTATGTTAGGTGCCAAGATCTCAACTTATGCTAAAAATAAAACTAACAAAAAAAACCTCACTGAAACAAAACAAATGTTAAAGTGACGTTACAGTTAGGTGTTGGGTAAATGGATACAAGCTAATGTTAAAATAAGAACCGCTGGAATTCACCAATTAATATTTAGTTACTAACTATAGCTTGAAACCCCATCATGCATGGTTTTAGCCCCAAACTCACATATGCAGTGTGTGCTAGGAAAAAACACCAGAGGAAAAAGCGGACAATTTTACCTGAAGTCAAAGAAAAATGGTCTCACCCAAGACATTACCAAACGTAAACAATCCACAGGTGTCTGTCCCTTTGGTCTCGTCAACCAGAGACTTAGCCAATGAATAAAGATAAAAGGCCCAAAAGCACCCAGGTTCCTGCCTCATTTCTTTGATTGGCAGAGGTTTATCCCAGGAATAGAAAAGAAGCAAAGATCTTGGGTTGCATGGAGCATAATTATGTTCAATAAGGAGCAACTTGCAGGCTTACCTACTCACTATCATGTCAGGCTGTGGACTGAGGTGGATGTGACAGAATGATAAAGAGAGTGACAGAATAGCACTGAGAACGTGAGAAAGAAAGGCATAGTGTGATGACATCTATGCAGGACTGTGGTTGAATACGCATGTGGTGTGCTTTAATGGTTCAGAGGGCTCTCAGTGGCATCTACTGGTAACCCAGACACATTATGGGCACTACTGGCACCTTGTGGGTATCCTGGAAATATGGTGAGCATGCCTGGCATATATCAGCGGCCATATGGAATGTGGGCAATATCTGTTGCTTTGTGTCAGTAGTAAATGCAAATACCAGATACAAACCAAAGGTTGATTAGGGCAGGGGCAAAGTGGTATTGATTTTCGGGCAAATGGTGTGTTTTGCAGTTAACTTAAAAGATACTAATTAGGTACTAAATAAGATCACTGCTTTTCCAAATTATACTGAAAGCTGATAGTTCAGTGATAATTAGGGATACAAATTGCTGATGCTATTTTGTTGATGCCAAAGGACATTTGGTGAAACGCTGCTATTTAATTACTTAAGCTGAGGTATTTCATCATTTATATTGACATTTTACATTAGATTATTTATCACTACTGTTGTCTTAAGCCAGCTGTGTCTGTATAACTAGTGTAACTTAAGGTGTAATTCTGCTGTCTCAACCTGTACAGTATCTATTACCAGAGTGATACCTTTGTTGTCTGTGCCTCTAAGATATATCTAATCCTAGAGATAGCTCCTCAATCTACTACCAGAAGTCGGAGTCTTTTACAGAACTGGGAATCTACTTAAGTCAAGCAGGATGGACCAATACAAAGAAAAAAAGTAAAAGAGGACGCTATTTACATTTGGAAAATCTTATTAAGGTATGTCAAATAGCATAATTTTGAACTTGCCTGTAAACCTATAGCTTTTAGGGCCACTCTGATGAAAATGCACCACCTACTCTCGATTTTTGCAAGTTTTCTGAGAGATGAGATAGTGCACCACTTCTTTTCCCATTTCAAAAAGATTCGGTATGCACAGCCCAGCATTAAAGTGTTGGAATATTTCATGTACGCCTACTGAGAAGTACCTTTAAACAGCCATAGCTTTTAACCAAATTATTCGAATACTGACCTATAAAAGAAACTCTTTTGATCTCGTTTTTTCCAAACGTTCACTGTGTAGAATCTACCCCATAACGACCCTGGAAACGGTCAAGCTTATGCAAATCAGAATGATGAATTACACACTCCTACTTGGAAAGTTGGTCATTCACCTATGGACCATAACCGCAATAGCAAACCATTTTGTTCCCTAAATTTTAAATTTGAGTTCTATAAGCACTTTCAAAGAATTAAAGCAGAATTGATTCAAAACATATTTTATGGACAATGTATTAAAAGAGACATGCAAATTAATGTTTATTATTATTGATGATTCATTACATTTTAATTTTATTTACACAAACTAATTTCCAGTGATGGCTACCTAAAACAGCTAATTCAAGCAAAAATTAACAAAGATCCTTAAACTTTAGCTAAATCAACGGGGGGAGACCTAGTGTAGTATGCATTACTTAAAACAAATATTTTGCGAGAGCAAAGAAGAATATCAAAGAAAATAGCTAAATGACGCTTGGCTTCAATATAAACCAAAGCAAAAATGTAGCACCTTCTGGGAGAAATACTGTATTGTAGAAAGTTTGGAAGCTGTATATAATGGGGATTTGAAGTTTAACTCTGTTTGTTCAATCTAATAGATGTGGTCATCAATGCTAATCATTGGTCTTTTACTACGGTAACTGCAATAGCAACAAATGACTTCATACAAGAGAGTTTTAAATAAAAAAAAAGATAAAAACATATATAACTGCATGCAGGTAAAGTTGGTGATGGAAAAATGTCTTCAGATTTTCTACAGCCATGAGCAAGCTTCAAAAACAGGAAATAATGACAGCTGGAAAGCGCGCCCCCAAGCAAAAAATTGTGAACTTGCTATATGACTGGGATTCAGAACAACACAAAACTATATAAGCATTTAGTAAAATGAACACATGTCCAAGCAGGCAGCCATTAGTAGGATTATCGGAAAGCCAAATTTCCTTACTTTAAATGGAATTCAAAAGGAAATGGGGAAAAACACTATGGACAATTTCAGATTTTTTAAATATTTGGGACTGGTCCCATGGCATATTGTGCACATAGTTTTCATTCAAGTCAATATTGTGCACACACAAACATTGTTTACACTTAGTTTGTCCCAAATACTATTTGGAGGGTTATAGCAAAAATGATTCAATCCAAAGCCCTTAAAAGTATGTATCTGACCTCTAAAACCATCTAGTTTCTTTATTTGACCTCTTATTTAGCATGTATTAAAGTTCCAAAACAGAGGTAGAAAGCACAGAGTATGGAAGACTAACATCTATGAGTGAGATTTCTAAATGTTACACCAACTTTGTATCAGTTGGGCTGAAGTCAAATATTGGAGGGTAAGTGTCACACCAAATTAGACTGAGAATGTGTACAGCTAATTATATTCCATTTATTTTCCGTGGATCAACTTAAATGACTCGAGATTTTTGTTTCACCTTCCAAACATAAATTTACAACAACAAATATTTGTTAAAAATTCAGATAAGCTAACCGAGTCTGAAAAACCAATGGATTAATGTGTTCAAACACCAATTAGGATGAAACTAGCACACAATCCCAGAAGATTATGTTGGACTAGATTAAACAAGCTCAGCGTGAAATCAGCCTAAACGAAAACATTAAGGTCATAACCACCTATGTATTTTGAGTTACATGGACCTAAGGCGAATTAGACCCAACAATAAAATATGAAGGACTGACTTCAAACAATTAAGAAGAAGTACTTTAAGTTTCACAGAAAGTCTAACGGTAAACTACTTACAAAAATATCATGAATTAACTCACTGGTAGCCAATCAAAGACATACTGATCTGAAACAACTATCAGTGGTTTACATCAGAACTATGTTTGCTAGAGTTTATAGAAAGTTTGCAATATATCTGCATGTTATTTGTGTGGAATTTATCTTGGGCCAAAATATACTGTGTGATAACTGGGTGGCTGTTACTGCTAGATTTCATAGTAAATATGCATAATGGTTGGTCATCCCACCATGAATCTCCAGCCATCAAACTGACAGACAAAATAAACTGCAAAAAAAATGAACACAGAATGTTTACCCTTTATATAAATTAGTTATCAACTATAAAAATAAACTGATAGAAACTCTAAATGCCGCATATAGTTCCGACTTAAATAAATCAATTCAACAAAGGAAACAGGAAACAAACTTATTATCACATTTTTACATAAACAACTGAATATACTACTTATATATTAAATGATCTTCGCTTTAAACTCACATGGAATCATGCCGGACTAGTTGGCCATTTTGACGTGCTGCGTTTTCACTCATGGAACGCTCTCGTTTCGATCGCCCCATCGACCGACCCTAAAGGGGAAAACATTTATTTACAAAGGTACTGCTCTTTAGACAGTTTCCATTATCTATTTTGGAATACTTGTGACACATAATGAACAGATGAGAACCGATGCCACAGTAATTAAAGGGCTTGTGTAATAAATAATATGTGTACCATTAACATTACATAATAAGCAGACACTGCCTCTTTTATTGCATACAGTTTAGAGGTTTTGAACTCATTCTCCAAATGGAGGCCTTTGGAAAACATACATTTTCGAGAGCAGCTAAATACCCACATTTTTAAAAACTCTAAATTCAATTAGTTATCAAATATACAAGGAGATAAAGAGAATAGATGAAAATATATCAATAGGTAAAATACTGCTGAATAAAATAAAATAAAGATGTAAGGGAATGAAACCTACATAAATACAAAAAGTAAAAAAAACTTGTAAAAAAACTTGACAACTTTCCAATTCCTTGCTGGCCATATTATTGCTAAGCAGGACAGATTTAATCTCCAGTGTTGCAAATAAAACTGGACTGTACTACTTTTTTTCTCTTGTAAACACTCCGATTCGGAGTTTGTCACTGCAAAAAGTTATTTCCCATGTATAAAACTATTTTAGGAGTCAGTAAGTTTTACAGACTCCTAAAATGGGACTGTGACAGAATACCAAATCCCAGTTTGCAAAGGGAATGTTGAAGGCATCCCTTCGAAACCACAATTCGGTACCAGATGTATCAATGGTTTGCATCTAGAACTCCAGTCATAAACCATTAAAAACTCCCAAGAAGAGGAGGTAACTTTCCCACAAAATGTGCAGGGGTACCTTTTGGGCCTCTTTCATTTTGTGACTAGCCATGCAAGTTTCAGGAGACAAATGCCAATGTTCACTGAAATAATTGAGAAAATTTAAGACCTTAAGTTTTCATTTATCAAAAGCGGTCACAGGGATGGTGGGATGCTGTCCCATGCAGGCCATTATTCCTGTGCTAGTGCTAATTGGTCGGAGTTGCAATTTACGACCTGCCTAATGAATATTCATTAGGTATGAAGGACTGCGACCCACTCAGAATCTGAATTTTGCAAATGAACCTATTAATACATAGGTTGTTTCACAAAATAAGATACTTGGGACAAAAAAAGACTTTTCACAAATTCTGACAACATTTTGAGACTAGTATCTTGATTCATCTTCCACTATGTCCTTGATATATTGTTACATTGACAAAGCATTTTCTTTAATTAATGACATGTGTTTCCCTTGATTTTTACACAGCAAAAAAAGCAATAATTTCTCAAACCACTGTTCACCTAAAACAGGGCTAACAACTTTCCGAGCTAGTGCAGTACTTAACCTAGCAACTGTAAGCCATGACAAATAGTATTCTCCAAGTAGATGTCCCCATATTAAGGATCACTATGTCAGTCAATTTGGTGTGAAGGAAATCCCAGTGCCTCTCTAGAGTTGCAAACATAAGTACCAAGGCTGCCCCTTCACATGAACACCACAGCCAGCACACATTATCCAGAATTACCAGCTGCTAATGTTCTACATGTGTACAATTAAACATACAGACTAATGGAAGGTACTGGAGGCCCAAACTAGAATGTTTCAACCACCACCAGTTTGACATTCCTATAATTGTCTAGTGGTTGACAGTCTGTCCTGAAGAAAGGACTGTGATAAGCTCGGTACAGCTGTAGAGTGGTAACATGCTGACCATTATAAGGCAGTGAGGGATGACCCTAGTAATAACCTAACCCTCTACAGTTTTTCTCTTTATAACTTTGCAAAAACACTAACACAATGGTTAAACAATCAAAATATCTATAAATTTGACCGTGCAGAAAGAAAGCTTAAAAAAGGAAATTGGGTGTTCCCTGGGTTCTTGATTCAAATGGGGAACCGAATCATTCATTCATCTCATTATATTGTCACTCAGCCTTTTGATTAACCCTGTGCTCTAGTAGAACCACAAAAACATAAATTTTGTGTACAAAAACTACAGAATCTTTATTATAAAAAAAATTTGTTTTAAAAAGTATTCGATACATTGTAAAACATAAGTTCTTCACAGATAATTAAAAACAATTTCCGTCTATTCAGTGGTGACCTAGATTTCAGAATTTTTGGTCAAATACATAGGCACTAAGATACACAGATCAGCACACTTTCCAAGACATTGATTGCAATAAGAAGTAATTATAAAATATACACAATTAATACATCCCCTTCGGGGTAGTCGACGCGTTTCGGTGGTTGTGGCGATAAGCCCCACCTTCCTCAGGACAATTCTGATGTACACTTCTATTACTCTTTTTTATATTTGTACATATTAATTTTGTGGTCCCAAATATCCCTTTTTGGTTAGGACATCTATATGAAGCTAATAATAAATTTCTTTCTTGTTGATAGAGCGAGACTTTAATAAGCCGCCAAAGAAGAAGTTTTACTTCATATAGATGTCCTAACCAAAAAGGGATATTTTTAAGAGGTATACAATCCTATTGATTGTGTGATGCTTATGTTGAGGGAAATGAATGTATGCATGGTTAGATGAGCCTATCTGTCCAAAACCATAGGGGTCCGTAAGGGGATGGGTTCTAAGGGCTTTCACAGTAATGTTAGTGCATAGTGGGACCACAAAATTAATATGTACAAATATAAAAAAAGAGTAATAGAAGAGATAAAGCTGTTCATTATAATGTGAATGTACCCTTACACTGGTATTTTCTGCTTACAGATATATGTGTACATCAGAATTGTCCTGAGGAAGGTGGGGCTTATCGCCACAACCACCGAAACGCGTCGACTACCCCGAAGGGGATGTATTAATTGTGTATATTTTATAATTACTTCTTATTGCAATCAATGTCTTGGAAAGTGTGCTGATCTGTGTATCTTAGTGCCTATGTATTTGACCAAAAATTCTGAAATCTAGGTCACCACTGAATAGACGGAAATTGTTTTTAACTATCTGTGAAGAACTTATGTTTTACAATGTATCGAATACTTTTTTAAACAAAAATTTTTTTATAATAAAGATTCTGAAGTTTTTGTACACAAAATGTATGTTTTTGTGGTTCTACTAGAGCACAGGGTTAAGCAAAAGGCTGAGTGACAATATAATGAGATGAATGAATGATTCGGTTCCCCATTTGAATCAAGAACCCAGGGAACACCCAATTTCCTTTTTTCGCATTATTACCCTGTTCCTGTGGGTGTTATTAGAAGGGTACTCTCTTTCCTTTTTAACAGAAAGAAAGCTTAGACATTATCGACAGTCTACTCATTTTCCTAGAAAAGATAATCTACAATCCTGCATTACTTCGCAATACATAGAATTAGGCCTGTACCTGAATATCTTTCAAACGCTCGAGTTATCCCCCTTCATCAGCTGGTAGTCAATTATAGCACATTCGTAACCAGAGGTTTCAAATACCTAGGCATTTATGTCACTCCGCAAGCCACCGTCTTTATGGAAGAGAACCTGCAGAAACCCTTGCAGAGGCTCAAATCGGATGTGGCACATTGGCGCTCCCTCCCACTGACACTGTTAGGGAGAGCGGCGCTCTTTAAGATGCTTTCGCTCCCGCGGTTCCTCTATGCACTACAAAACACCCCATTCCCGGTCCCAATTACCTACTTCAAGGCAATAGATGCAGAAATATCTTCCCTGCTGTGGGACGGGAAACCGGCCCGTATAGCAAACTCCAAATTAATACGTAGCTGGTATGACGGGGGGATTGCACTACCAAGTGTGAAACTATACTACTGGGCAACACAGTTAGCAGTAGTCAACCAATGGTTACACGCCCCACACAATGATCCAGCTTACAGTTTAGACAGAACGCTACTCCCCACAGGCCAACTGATGGAGGCCCTATACACCAATAAACGGCGTCACACGCTTACTGGCCCCACGGCTCTCACAGTCAAAGTCTGGCACACAGCTCAGAGAGCCTTGGGCTGGGAGGGGGTGCTCACGTTGGCCACCCCGCTTTGGGACACACGCCGCCTGGGAACCCTGGCTAACACCAAGGGTTTCCGGCAGTGGGACCTCATAGGTATTTCAAGGATAGGGGACTTGTGGAATAGGGGTGGCATCATCACATTTGAAGCCCTGCAAGAAAAATACGGAATGGCAAACACAGAGCGGTACCGCTACACGCAAATTAGACACGCCCTAAGGGGAGCCATCCCAACGGGAACGACCCTGGTTGAATCCTCCCCACTGGAGGATAGACTCCTCACTGATCTTCTTGAGAAAAAAGCAATTTCATTAACATACCGCAAGTTGATAAACAATCTTCCAGACCCCACAGTGGTCCTCCGTAGCAAGTGGGAAGTGAAATTAGGGGATATAGAAGACGAAGACTGGCTATACGCCCTTGCCTCAGCAAGAGACGCCTCCATACCGTCTCGGCTAAAGCTCATACAATTGAAGATACTACACAGAGTCTATTATTCCCGCACCCTACTACATAAATTAGGTCACGTCCCGGGGCCTGAATGCCTGAGGGGTTGTGGAATCCCGGGAACATTTTTTCATACTCTTTGGGACTGCCTCAGGATAAAAACATACTGGACAGGAGTGCTGTCGGAACTTTCAAATGCGAGCGGGGTGGAATTACAACTTGACCCACGATGCTGTATATTAAACATCTGGCCGCCCACGGATCTTAACCGGTGGCAACAGATTTGGGCAACACTGGGCATGACACTAGCAAAGCGAAACATAGCTAGAAAATGGGGATCCGGAATCGTTCCCTCAAGGTCGCAATGGGGGAATGATATGGACACGGCAATGGTGGCAGAAAAGGCGGTATTTATACACAGGGGGTGCCCAAGAAAATGGTCCACTATATGGGGCAAATGGAATACATACCGAGGGGACATATGCGAACCACCACAGGAGATGTCTGAACTGACAGCAAGCCCATAAGAGGGGGCCATGGACGTAACACAATGTAGCGGACACAGGTACCCACTCGAGGTTAGCAAATGCGTAGAACTGCAAACCAACATAACTCGTTTCTGACATAAAAGCTGGTTATTAAAGGTCCTCCACACACACAACACGTGGGCTCTGCCCAGGGGGAAATATACCCAAGGACCGCCTCTCTACTGTTGACACATAGATGTGATGATTGTAAATGTTCGCGGATTACTAAATGTAGTAATATTGCTGTACAGTGAAGATGCCAAAGTATGTTACCTGCATGTAAGAAAACGAATTCTACGTGTACTGTTACACTGAAAAAGCCAATAAAACTGTTTAAAATTTTTTTTTACAAAAATTATAGCACATTCATCTGTGAACACCCTAACTTTGAAAGCTAGGTTACCTGTAGTAGATCGAAAGACATCCAGAATATCTTCTGCTGCTAATACCAAAGGTTCCCAGTAGAAGAAATTAGCTGTAAATCCAGTTCTCCAACATTGGAATTTTTCACATAGGCATGCTTGAATCCTTCCCAAAAGTCAGGTTGGGAATACCCAGTAGATTTAAATAGTAATGTTGAAATGGCTATAGACCTGAACAACAGTGTTTGTTTCGTAGTACATCCACCTCATATGAAGTAACCCGAGCTTCAGCCAGGGAGGTGGAAGTGCCAGCTCTCCTACTTCCCGAGAGATCACCATAACTCAGGTTACATAGCACAAAGTGTGAGTAGAGTATAAAATAAGTAAGCCTCTGACAAGGAAGGAGGAAGGGTTGCATGGAAATATATGAAAGATTGCAATGTTGGAGAACTGGAAGTACAGGTGACTAATTTGTTCAATAATTTTGGATCTTTCATATATTAATATGCTTGATTTAGACTAGTACTCAGTTTGAGCCTTCATCCAATTGCTCCTGGTATACAATCCAAAATTGTTTCTAAAATTGCAAGACCCAACACAATTACTTGGAGAATCAGTTCATTTTAATTCTACCAAACATGTATGTTCCTTTTATAATTCAAAGGTTCCAATACAGTTTTTTTTAATTATTTTCAATATTTCAGTACGAAAGTGAGAGTGCTCATAAGAACATGCATAGAGATAGTGCTCAAGGGTTGACGCGTGTGATTGAGAAGAAAAAGGAAGAGAGATTTGGTGACAATATAAAAACACACAACACTGGTGTAATGATTTCAAAACAATGTCAACTTGTCCACATCCGAATTTCAAAACCTAGTGCTTCAGAATTAAATCCTATTTATTTTACACGTTAGCACATTAGGGTTTTTGGTAGTCCAAGGGGATTCAACTTTAGGATGTCGACGTTTCGACCCGACTTAATGCTAGTGGGTAATTTGGTAACCTCAGCTTGCGGGTCTTCTTCAGGACAAGGAGCACCCTCCGTACTTGAAGAGTATATTTCCCTGATGAGGGTCTGATACACAATATCCGACCAGGGGGGTCTGGGTCCGTGTCCCAGAGAATTTCTGCACCAAGATGGTAATTCTAACTAATTGTAGTATTCATCTATTAAACACTTCGTTTTACACAGTTTTCTTTTTATGGGTTGGGTTCAGGTGACTCATCCTAATTTGTAGATCTACACGAATATTACCGGTGAGGTCAGTATCTTTTTACTTGCTTCGGCATTGACTCTCACACTTCCCAAAGCCCGTCTCAGCCGTCTCAATGGCTGAAGGTGCCTGTTGTCGATGTCCGGCGTGCATCTAAAATGCACCGGAACTATCGTTTATTATTATTTTCCAGCAGTGGCTCTCCCAACTCCAAAACAGGCTCGGCGGTCTCCGCAGCTATCGACACCTATTGCCGAATGACGACGTGCATCCAGTGCCGCAGTTGACGCAGGATTCTGGTGGAATGGTCCAGTATCATCTCGGTAGTGGATGCGTGGCCTTGGTGTGACAAAAGGCAATGCAGGCTGAGAACCAATGTGCTATTAACTGCTTGGACAAGGGGCAACCTCTTCCTGGCTGTCCATAAGTGGCGAACAGCTGATCTGACTATGCCTTTTGTTTTAGCAATGTAGGACCCGAGGCCATCTACGCAAGTCTAATGAATTTAATGATCATTCTGCTGGCGTAGGTGAATTTGGGAAGAAAGATCATAGAATGACTGTTTAATTCAAGTCAAAGTCAGTAGGAATTCAGGGTATGAACCCGGCATAGGTTCTCAGGATGACTTTGTTGTTTGTATACCCGAGAAAAGGTTCCTTGATGGTGAATGCTTGCGTTTCCTCGTCTCTGCTTGCTGATGTTAATGGTCAGAGAAGCTCTGTCTTCCATGAGATTAATTTTAAGTGTGGTTTGTGTATTGATTCAAAGGGAGGTAGCATCAACTAGCTGAAGACAGTATTCAGCTGCAAAGCAGTATTGAGCGTCATATTCGTGTAAATGCCCAGAAAAGCCCCCTCTTAAATTGTTTTTGAGCTGTTAGGAGTATAGAATAGATAACAATAGATCTGTTCTTCTGAATCTTCATATTGTAGTTAGATGGACTCTAACTGAATAATATTTGAGTCTGCTCTTGGACGGACCCCACATATATGGTAGAAATTGTTGGGATTGCACCTGAAGTGGATGAAAATGTTTGCTCTTGCACCAGACACAGAAATGCTTCCACTTGAAGTTGAAAGATTTTGTAGCTGCCGGATTACATGCTAGTGTTTGGATGTTTCAGCAGTCCTGTGGTAGGTCCAATTTGCCGAACTTTAGGTGGTCATATACCATGCTGTCAGGATCAGCAACATGGGGTCATGGTGTGGTATGTATGCAATGTCTGGAAAGTGGCCTGGAATGTAATTTCAGAGAAATGGCTGGGTGTGCCAACAACTGAAGGAGTTTGCTCTAACAGTATGGGCGTGGCTTTGCCACAGCATGGGTACAATGATGCATCTTCGTCTTCTTCAACAACGTGGGATCATGGAAAACAGACTGTGAGGATATGGGTGTATTATATGGTATGGCTGTGTAGCCTTACCATAGAATACAATCTCAAAAACGGTCTTGGGTCCTGTCAGGCTGGCTCGAACAACCTTAAGCTCAGCACTGGGTATCTATGGCTCTAAGCAGCAAAGTTTGAACAAATGAACTTAGTGTAAAGCATTTAACAGTACTGACCAACGAAATAAGAAAACCACACAACAAGAAAGAAACAACACCAATTTATAAAAACAGATTATTATTTTGTGAATTTTTAGAGTCCTTAATCGGCAAACTTCACCAGAGGATTGCGGGGATACAGATTTGTAAAGGTTTTTGCACTTTTAGTTCAACTGCAAACAAGCATTGGCCAATTAATCAAACGTTTACACATTTTTGAAAGGTTAATGAAATTTAGTTTGTCTACTTTGGCCTGGGCAACCAAATCAGACAGGGAGAAGGTCGGGGGGCAATTGGGTAGATTTTGACACCTGCCTGACCACCAGAGAATTTTCCAGCCCAGTAACAAACCTTATGGCACGATCGCCAAAGACTTTATTAGAGTGGTCCTGATTTGTTTGAATAAGTTTATTTGCATTTTGTCATAGTACATCAGTATCCATATACATACAGAAATAATAGATGTCACTGTAACATGAGGCATTGTGTACAAGCCGTTGCGAGCATCTACTCTTGTGCGAAAACATGGCAACAAGGAATACAAGCAGAGGAGTGCTCAATTAAACAGCGTGACAGTTTCTCATTACATCGTTCAGTAATGTTAGTGCTCCACTACTGAGAAAAGCAACATCCGCAGTGGGGCTGCATAACATAGATTTGTTCAGTACGGTGCATAGGCTATGCTATGGCTGGAAAACCAAAGGAGTTAGTCACAACGACAGTATATCACATATCCAAAGCTGTTTCCGAAAAACAATCGAAGTTAAAGAACAATCTAAAGTATACAGAAAACAAGGGATTTGGTGGTGGCTAACAGTGATCGTGTGGGTGTGTGTGAAGACATCGATGTGGACAGGGAGCAGGTCCATAGTGCTCCGTGACAGTGGTATGGTGTACGTCGTGGGGTTCATCTCGTGTGCGGAAAAGCGCAGGGGGGGGTCCCAGAGAAAAAGAGAAGAAGGAGGAGGGCACATAGGGAGGAAGGGAAAAGAGGAAGGGGGGGAGAGAGCGGTAGTAGAAGGAGTGGACATATAGACGAGGACATTTACACAATGTTATGCTGCAAGCACACTCGATGGTAGGTCGTCAGGGCCGCATCCCAATCCAGCGCTATGGGGTACTTCCTGAGCCCCGCCGTCTCCTCCCTATGCAGCGCCACACCTTCCGCTCTCGCCCAATTATCCAGTGAGTTACGCCACTGTAGCGCCCTGGGAGGTACTCTATGTTTCCAACACCTCGTAATGAGTCGTTTCGCTGTGATAAGTCCCAGATCCCAGAATCTCGCCTGGACCTTCGTCTGCTTAGTTCTTTGGAATAAACCTAACAGGCAGGCTTCCCTAGTGCTCGGTAAGGTACCCCCTGTCGTGTTTGCCAATACAGTTGATACTGCAGTCCAGTAGGGCTGTAGCGAAGAGCACGTCCAAAGGACATGCAGGAACTGCGCGTCCACTAGTCCGCATCTGGGACACGTTGTTGTAGTGAGCCCAAAGTATCGGTTGATTTTGTCCGGAGACAGATACGCACGATGTATAATGTAATACTGTATAATCTTAAAGCGTGCATTACGCGGTACATTTAAAGCCCCAGCCAGTATCAGCGTCCACTCCCTGTCCGTCCAGTCCCGACCTCTGTTGGCCGTCCATTTGTCTCGCAGGCGCTGGGGGGAGAACTGTGTATGTATGTGTAGTGCTTGGGCAAGCCAATGTATTAGGTGACTACCATCCCCCATCACATGTAGATATTGAATGAGTAGGTGTGTAGGCGGTTCCTCTGTCAACGGACCCAAGGCCCTCGTTAGTGAATGTAAAAGCTGTGCATGGGTCAGGAACTGTCCAGCCGGTAATCCCGAAGTGTCCGCTAGTGTCGCAAAAGGAAGCAATGCGCCCTCCGCAAACAAGTCGCCCAAACTGTCCAAATCAGCCGCCCCCCAACAGTCAAGAACAGGTGCCGTGAGTGAGCCAGTGCCCCAGGGCGTACCCAACAGTGGGAGACTGGGCGTATACGGCTTAGCCGCTGCAGTGAGTTTCAAACTTCTCAGAAAACACCTCTTTGCTACCGCAAGGTGTAACTGGCTCGGAGTACGGGTCTTAGCTAAAGGGTGAAACAGTGCATGTATCTGCGGAACCGACATGATTGACTCCGCTGTGGCAGTGTCTCCCAAATTTCTCCCACTCAGTCAGTAAGCGACCCATTGTAACTGTGCAGCCAAGTAATAAAGCTCGTGGTTGGGGACCGCCTGCCCGCCACTCTCCGTTGCAGCATGAAGGGTTCTCAAGGCCACTCTGGGACGCCCCTTGTTCCAGATCAATCGCCTGGTTAGAGAGTCCAGTTCGCGAAAGGTGCGGACCGGAACATATAACGACAAATTTGCATAGTAGTACAGCAACCTGGGCAAAACGATCACCTTTGCCAGCGTGATGCGGCTGGGTACGTTTAGCGGAAGAGTATTGCAAAAGGATACTTGTGCTGTGAGCGATGATATCGCTCTCGTGAGATTGCCATCCAATAGGTCGGCAGGGTCTCGGTAAACACGGACTCCCAGGTAACGAAAGGTTGTTGGATACCAGAGGAGTCGTTCGCCCATCACCGTGATCTCGCACTCTGGGGTATCCGCAGCAAAAGAGTACAACCCCGACTTTGCCCAATTGACCTGCAACCCTGACATTTCGCCAAAATTACGGAATATGTCTGTGAGCACATGTGGGAAGCAGGTTAAGTCTTTGATATAGATCAATAAATCATCGGCATACAGAGATACCGAATGTATGCCATCAAGTAATGGAATACCCCAGTCCTCACTAGAGGCGCGCAGTTGTGCCGCTAGGGGCTCCATTATGAGAGCAAATATTAGGGGAGAGAGGGGACACCCTGGTCTCGTGCCTCTGCGAACACGGATCGGGTCGGAGTAAAGCCTGTTCGTTCGCACACGCACCACGGGGACGGAGTAGAGGAGTTCCACCATTTGGAGGTAGGATGCACCCAGACCAAATTTTTCTAACACTAGCGCCAAGTAGGGCCACTCCACCGAATCAAACGCTTTCTCAAGGTCAAGTACAACACACCCCGAACGGGGCCACTGGGATACCGCCAAACTCTGCACACGAAACAGTCGCCGCAGATTATGCGAAGTGCTACGGGTGGGGACAAATCCATTCTGGTCCGCATGCACTAGGGCAGGGACCAAAGGTGCCAGCCTTTGGGCCAGCGCGGATGCCATGATCTTATAGTCCGTATTGAGGAGGGCAAGAGGTCTGTATGAACCCATGCTTAACGCATCCCTGTCTGGTTTCAAGAGTGAAACCACATTGGCCTCATTCAGAGATAAGGGAAGGACAGCATCGTGTATCGCAGCCGCGTACACCCGAAGTAGCTCAGGGATGAGGATAGTGGAGTAAGCCTTGTAGAACTCTGCCGGCAGGCCATCTGGGCCTGGGGCCTTGCCATTCGAAAGAGAGAATAATACATCTCGGATTTCTTCCGCTGTGAATGGGGCGCCCATTTCCTCACTCTGCGCATTAGTGATCGTTGGTAGTGGGAGGCCTAATAAATACTCAGTGATATCCTCCGCGGTGACCCTCAATCGGGAGCAGTACAGGCTCTCGTAATGATTCGTGAACGCCTCATGAATAGCCCTCTGAGTGTAAGCCACAGCCCCGTGTGTGGTACGGATCGACATCACAGGTAATGTTTGGGTGTCTCTCCGCGTCAGCCAAGTTAGCAGCCTGCCCGACTTATCCCCGGCGTGGTGCGTACGTGCCGAGTGCGCTGCATAATTCAAGTTCTTTAATCTATCAAGAAGCTGGGCATGTCTCCCACGAGCGTCCAGTAACCGCGTATCGTCCCCCTCCACTGCCTCCCGCTCGCCCGCTAAGAGTTCTGTCTCCGTCTGTGTTAGTTCCGTATCCACCTGACGCCTCACTCCCGCCTGTGCCCCCAGACAATGGCCTCTCGCAACTACTTTAAATGCGTCCCACTCAACCTGAGGGGTGGATGCAGTATCAGTGTTCTCTTCAAAATAATGTAAAATACGGGCCGATAGCAATTCCCGGAACGGGGAGTCCAGTAAAACGTCTGGCTTGAGCCGCCACGTGGGAATCGGTGGGTGTGGGCGTTCCCAGGCGAAGTCAAGTGTGTGTGGATTGTGATCTGAGTGGGTGCGTCCCAGGTAACAGGAGTCGGTGACCAAGGGCAGAAGGTCACCAGTCAGCATAAATCTATCAAGCCTAACCTGGAGTGTGTGAGTGCCCGAGTAGTATGAATAAACCCTTGTGTTGGGGTTACGACTACGCCAAGCATCAACGAGATCCCACTGCATCGCCCAGTCAGTGAAGGCTCTCGATGTACTGTGTATTGTCGCATTTGCCAAAGGGGGGAAGGATCTGTCTAGCGTAACATCAAGAACACAATTATAATCACCCCCAGCAAAAGCGGCACGCCCGGCCATGCTGCCAACGCTGTCGACAATCGTGTGAGGAAACGCCCCTGGTCGATGTTGGGAGCGTAAACAGAGGCTATGACGATGTGTTGCCCATCTAGTCGGCCCTGAAATAGCATGTACCTGCCATCGGCATCAATGTTGCTGAATCCAGACCAGGGTCCCACGCGCGAATGCAGAGTAGCCTGTAGCATATACTTGCCCCCTCCATCGACGGCGCAGAGTCTGTACCTCTGCATCCGTCAGGTGTGTCTCCTGTAAGAGCGCAATTTGTACCTGGTGACGCTTGAGATAGGAGTATACCTGATAACGGCGGGAGGGGGTGTGCATACCACGTACATTCCATGTGCATAATTTAATCGCAGACATTTCAACATTGCTTCCCCACCATCCATACCCCGCCCATCCACCACCCCACAGCCAGCAACCCCACAGATCAGTTCGGTACAAAGTGCACTAAGCGTGGACCGCATTATCACAACATCTTGCCAACACACATCAAGGGGAAGGGAGAAAAACACCAGATCCATAACTAAGGAACTCGGAACCATAATGCCAAAAGGTCGACTGCGGAACATGCCGTCGTCCAAACACTCTAAAGAGCACTAACTGTTCGTAAGTTCTAGGGGGGGTTCACTGAGCTCGTGAACTAAATGTACAATCAAGTCATGCAGGCATGGCGGGGGAGTGCCACCCCCACCACAGGCATCCGTTGTCTCACAGCCCTGTTACAATGGGCATACGTGGTATCAGGTACAGACAGAGCAGCCGATGATCCATAACCGCTCCGGACAGGTCGCGGGTAAGAACTTACCGCCAGGGGGTGTCACCCCCGTGTCTCCTGCGGAGACTCACCAGTCAAATGGCCATCCTCTGCGGGGCACTAACACTCGCCCCAGCATCCAGTATCGGGGCCCTTAAGTCTGGACCTCTCCGCAGTACCTGCAGAATCCCAGACGCACCCCCTCCGGCCAGTAATGGAGCAGGTGCGCAAGGGCCACAGGCGGGTGCTGCATGCTTTCCACCAGTGATCGGTGAGGCCATGGCAATGTCAGTGAAGCAAATCAGCCGTCTGTGGTGTGACATCCGGGAGTTCGGCCGATGCCTGAGAGTCAGGTAGGCCATATATATACTCATCGTCGCTCACCAGGTTCTCAGGGCTAGCGCCTGGAGTTGGGACTTCCATCTGCGAGCCGCTAATCTCTGCCACTCTACGGATAGCCTCCTGTTGCTCTTCATGGCGATGTTCAGGGGTTGGGCCCACAGTTGCCTCAGGATAGACCGAGCTCGCCGCCGAATGTCTCCTGCGTCGAAGACGCCGGGCTCCTCCGCCACGACGTGGTCTCGGGGGCAGGCCATCCGGTTCTGGGACAACACCCGAGTCGAGCCAGGACTCAGCAGCCTCCGGAGTGTTGAACAAATTAGTTTTGTCCTGAGCCACCACTCACAGGCGAGCAGGGAACAGCAGTGAATGCTTGAGTGGCAGTCGGCGAAGCCGCTGTTTGACCCCCAGGAAGGAGTATCGTCGCCGCTGCACTTGTATCGTGTAGTCCGGGAAGAACATAATTGTTGCATTATCTATCCTGATCTCCGACAGCTTTCTGACCTCTCGCAGGATAGTGTCCCGGTCACGATAGTTCAATATGCGAATAAGCATGGGTCTGGGATTGGAGCCCTCAGGGGGAGGTTTAGCCGGAACGCGATGGGCGCGCTCCACCACAAAATGCTGCAAGAGGGTGCCATCCGGGAGAATGTTTCTGAGCCACTGTTCCACGTGTTCCGGCGCCTCTCTTGGTTCCCTACAAGGGGTGGTGATGGACAGAGTCTCTGAATTAAGCAGAGTACTCTCACCCAGTCAAGAGATCAGGGCTAGATCCAACACCGTTTTTTAGCTCATTGCACCATCCCAGTTTCAGAACCTGTCTGTATGCAAATTAGTCTTTTCCTGGCCCAGTGCATCATGGGAACAGGGCAGACCAGACTACAACAGCCAATTCTTACACTGGGAAGGAAACAAGCTTCCGGGGACCGGTTTCTGCCATTTCAGGCGTCTTCGGCCCGGCTTGCTTGAATCCTGATGGTGCAATGAGCAAGGGACTCACATCTGAGTATACCCTTCCACGCTTAGGGTGGACAAAATTATTTACAACAAGGGGGGGTGATGGACAGAGTCTCTGAATTAAGCAGAGTACTCTCACCCAGTCAAGAGATCAGGGCTAGATCCAACACCGTTTTTAGCTCATTGCACCATCCCAGTTTCAGAACCTGTCTGTATGCAAATTAGTCTGTCCCTGGCCCAGTGCATCATGGGAACAGGGCAGACCAGACTACAACAGCCAATTCTTACACTGGGAAGGAAAAAAGCTTCCGGGGACCGGTTTCTGCCATTTCAGGCGTCTTCGGCCCGGCTTGCTTGAATCCTGATGGTGCAATGAGCAAGGGACTCACATCTGAGTATACCCTTCCACGCTTAGGGTGGACAAAATTATTTACAACAAGGGGTGGTGATGGACAGAGTCTCTGAATTAAGCAGAGTACTCTCACCCAGTCAAGAGATCAGGGCTAGATCCAACACCGTTTTTTAGCTCATTGCACCATCCCAGTTTCAGAACCTGTCTGTATGCAAATTAGTCTGTCCCTGGCCCAGTGCATCATGGGAACAGGGCAGACCAGACTACAACAGCCAATTCTTACACTGGGAAGGAAACAAGCTTCCGGGGACCGGTTTCTGCCATTTCAGGCGTCTTCGGCCCGGCTTGCTTGAATCCTGATGGTGCAATGAGCAAGGGACTCACATCTGAGTATACCCTTCCACGCTTAGGGTGGACAAAATTATTTACAACAAGGGGTGGTGATGGACAGAGTCTCTGAATTAAGCAGAGTACTCTCACCCAGTCAAGAGATCAGGGCTAGATCCAACACCGTTTTTTAGCTCATTGCACCATCCCAGTTTCAGAACCTGTCTGTATGCAAATTAGTCTGTCCCTGGCCCAGTGCATCATGGGAACAGGGCAGACCAGACTACAACAGCCAATTCTTACACTGGGAAGGAAACAAGCTTCCGGGGACCGGTTTCTGCCATTTCAGGCGTCTTCGGCCAGGGACAGACTAATTTGCATATAGCCGGGCCGAAGAGGCTGAAATGCCAGAAACCGGTCCCCGGTAGCTTGTCTCCTTTCTGGTGAAGAATTGGCTTGGTAGTTTGGTCTGCCCTGTTCCCATGATGCACTGGGCCAGGGACAGACTAATTTGCATATAGCCAGGTTCTGAGCTGGGATGGGGCAGTGAGATAAATAACGGTGATGGATCAAGCCCTGATCTTTGGACTGGGTAAGAGTGGTCTGCTTAATTCAGACACTCTGTTCATCACCACCCCCTTTTCTGAATCGTTTTTGGCCACTATAGGTGTGGCAGGGTATACTCAGACATGAGTCCCTTTCTCACTGCTCCATCAGGATTCAAGCAAGCCGGGCCGAAGAGGCTGAAATGCCAGAAACCGGTCCCCGGTAGCTTGTCTCCTTTCTGGTGAAGAATTGGCTTGGTAGTTTGGTCTGCCCTGTTCCCATGATGCACTGGGCCAGGGACAGACTAATTTGCATATAGCCAGGTTCTGAGCTGGGATGGGGCAGTGAGATAAATAACGGTGATGATCAAGCCCTGATCTTTGGACTGGGTAAGAGTGGTCTGCTTAATTCAGACACTCTGTTCATCACCACCCCCTTTTCTGAATCGTTTTTGGCCACTATAGGTGTGGCAGGGTATACTCAGACATGAGTCCCTTTCTCACTGCTCCATCAGGATTCAAGCAAGCCGGGCCGAAGAGGCTGAAATGCCAGAAACCGGTCCCCGGTAGCTTGTCTCCTTTCTGGTGAAGAATTGGCTTGGTAGTTTGGTCTGCCCTGTTCCCATGATGCACTGGGCCAGGGACAGACTAATTTGCATATAGCCAGGTTCTGAGCTGGGATGGGGCAGTGAGATAAATAACGGTGATGGATCAAGCCCTGATCTTTGGACTGGGTAAGAGTGGTCTGCTTAATTCAGACACTCTGTTCATCACCACCCCCTTTTTCTGAATCGTTTTTGGCCACTATAGGTGTGGCAGGGTATACTCAGACATGAGTCCCTTTCTCACTGCTCCATCAGGATTCAAGCAAGCCGGGCCGAAGAGGCTGAAATGCCAGAAACCGGTCCCCGGTAGCTTGTCTCCTTTCTGGTGAAGAATTGGCTTGGTAGTTTGGTCTGCCCTGTTCCCATGATGCACTGGGCCAGGGACAGACTAATTTGCATATAGCCAGGTTCTGAGCTGGGATGGGGCAGTGAGATAAATAACGGTGATGGATCAAGCCCTGATCTTTGGACTGGGTAAGAGTGGTCTGCTTAATTCAGACACTCTGTTCATCACCACCCCCTTTTCTGAATCGTTTTTGGCCACTATAGGTGTGGCAGGGTATACTCAGACATGAGTCCCTTTCTCACTGCTCCATCAGGATTCAAGCAAGCCGGGCCGAAGAGGCTGAAATGCCAGAAACCGGTCCCCGGTAGCTTGTCTCCTTTCTGGTGAAGAATTGGCTTGGTAGTTTGGTCTGCCCTGTTCCCATGATGCACTGGGCCAGGGACAGACTAATTTGCATATAGCCAGGTTCTGAGCTGGGATGGGGCAGTGAGATAAATAACGGTGATGGATCAAGCCCTGATCTTTGGACTGGGTAAGAGTGGTCTGCTTAATTCAGACACTCTGTTCATCACCACCCCCTTTTCTGAATCGTTTTTGGCCACTATAGGTGTGGCAGGGTATACTCAGACATGAGTCCCTTTCTCACTGCTCCATCAGGATTCAAGCAAGCCGGGCCGAAGAGGCTGAAATGCCAGAAACCGGTCCCCGATAGCTTGTCTCCTTTCTGGTGAAGAATTGGCTTGGTAGTTTGGTCTGCCCTGTTCCCATGATGCACTGGGCCAGGGACAGACTAATTTGCATATAGCCAGGTTCTGAGCTGGGATGGGGCAGTGAGATAAATAACGGTGATGGATCAAGCCCTGATCTTTGGACTGGGTAAGAGTGGTCTGCTTAATTCAGACACTCTGTTCATCACCACCCCCTTTTCTGAATCTCTTGGTTCCCAGCGTTCCGGCAAGCCCACGATGCGAATGTTGTTTCGTCTCGCCCGTCCTTCTGCATCCTCCGCTCGGTCTTCTAGGAACTCCACCCTGTTCCCGAGGAGGCAAGATGGTGGCTGCCTAGTTGCAGCTGAAGCAGTGCTGGGATGGAGCTGCTGACTGAATAGCGCTAACGGACCCCAGATGGCAACAAGGCAACAGGTTCTCCGAGCGGCCTCTTACCGATAAGACTATCGCGGACTTGTTGAGCTGCTGTTTCTGTGTTGGAGGGGAGGCTTTCCAGGTGTTGCGCGAGCTGACGAGCGCCCTGCTGGCTCTGTCTCTCGGCTCTCACAGCTCAGTCGGTGCGAGACGCCGCGGCTTCCCGGGAGGGAGGAGCTCGCCTCGGAGAGTCCAGTCGTGTTCCAAGCGAGGCTTGAGACGCCTGGAGTGTTTGAAGCAGCCCGTGGCTGAAGGGCTGCTTTCACGCCGAAGGCTCGGGACAGTTTACGCAGCAGGCTTAACAGGCATGGCTCCAAAAATCAATGCGGGCCCAAAAACAAAAAAGAAGAATCTTCCTCGTGAAGGCGGCGCAAGCAAGGTGACTGGAGATCACACGCCGGAGGGAGAATGCTCAAAGGAAAAGCACCCAGGTACACGGACCCGTCAAGCAGCTGTTTCTATAGCGGAGATGTTGAGAAAAACTGGTAAGGAAGCAGCAAGTGGGGGCCTTGATTCACCGGGGGTAAAAACTGACGCTACACTAGAAATGCCGGAAGCATCGCAAGTAACTGTAACAATAAGCTGTGAGAGCACTACATCAGTTAGAGATGAAAGAGTTGTGAACGAAGCTGTGGCCCCCGAGAGTATCAAGGAAGGGGGGGCCCACTGTAATACCAGCAAGGACCAAGTAATGCCTAATGAAGCCTTACTGACTACACTACAGGAACAGTCGCAGATCATAAACCTGACAGCTAATGATAAGGAGGAGGGGCCATCAGACAGGGAGATAGGGGCAAATGGTACGGATATGGCACAAAATTAGGCTTTTTTCTCCGCTTCTGATGGTCTGGAGTGGTCGGAGTCGGAGGAGGAGGAGGAGGAGGAGGACGAGGAGGGTGACTGCAGCTCCCTGGGGGATTCAGACAGTGATCATGAACTAGAGCACCCCGCAACAGCAAGGAAGACTGTAGTAGATTTAAATAAGGGCCAAAAAGATCCAAGGTGCGAACTTAGCTGGGATAACTCGGCATCGGGCACTGCACAGGACAGTCCGAGCAGTGAAAGAACACAGATATCTCTATTAGAGACAATCCATCAAGAGATACTAGCTCATAGAGAGGAAACACGACAAGAAAGTCACAAATCGCAGGCAGCTATGAGGAAAATGCGGGGAGTCGTTAGGAAATTGTCCAAGGCCTGCTCTAATACTGGAGATAGAGTATCAAATTTAGAGGACAGGATTGTCTCTACAGAAGCAGAAGTCGAGGTTGCTGTGGCGAAAGTTAACGCTCAGAGTTCCCAGGTTGTCGATATACAGTGGAAGCTTGAGGCGATGGAAAACAGGCTACGTAGAAACAACCTTAGGGTCCTGGGGATTCCGGAGTGATCAGAGGGGTCGGATATAAGGCTATTCATGTTAAAACTCCTCGAGCAGGCCTTCCCCGAGCTAAAGGAGTGGGACTGGTCAAGAGAACTACAGAGAGCACATCGTACCCCCTTCAGAGTAAAAAGGGGCATGAAAACAGAGGATAAACCCAGGGCAATCTTGATATTCCTGGGAAACTTTAATCTACGACAAGCGATCTCTGAGTTGGCAAAACCAAATACCAAACGCGATGGCGAGGGGTTCTCATTCTTTGTAAGACCTGACTTCTGCCACACGACGGTAGAAAGGCGCTGGCGCTTAAGGAACATGATCAAACCTTTCCAGGACAAAAAGATGCAAGCATTTTTAATAAACCCGGCGCAACTTAAAGTTATTAATGAGGGGAAAACAGTGTTTTTTTCCTCTGAGATTAAGGCTATGGAGTACTTAGACTCCGTCAGAAACTAATAGCAGAATGTGACTATGACTGCAGTCACATTCTCCACTCCAGATTTTATATCTGCAAGACATTTGGTTGTCCCGTTGGTTATCTCTGCTGTATGCTGTTTGCTGGGAGGTTTTGGTTGTCACAGATAGACGCTTTGGTGTTATGTTATGTTAATAAGCACGCATTTTGAGCGCTGTTGTTTTTTGTCACGATTGTCGGTAAATCATAGCAGACTTTCATCTAAGCACTGCACTCCATCACACGCTCAGCTAGCTCTGAGCGCCTCACAGAGCAGGGAAGTTGGGGGGTGGAGGGTGTCGGGGGGGGGTCAGGGACGGAGAAGGGGGGCGGGAGATGGGTGGGAGGTTGTTGGAAGGGAGGAGGGCAGAGGGGAGGGCGTGTGGGGGGGGTGAAAACCACTGGAAAAAAAAGGAAACATTGCTATATGGAAATGAATCTAAATGAGCAAACAAGGTCAAGAGACATTTTCGGTTTGGTCCTCAATGTTGGTAACTGTGTCCAAATAGATGTTGAACATTAGAATTTGTACACTGAATGTGGCCGGTCTAAATGATTGGAAAAAAAGACAGCGACTACAATACTTGGTTAATTACCATAGAATAGATATCTTATGCCTCCAGGAAACCCACATTCCGTGGGCTAAGAGGAGTTTATTATTTTTAAGGGGCTTTGAGTTAGTCGCTTGTTCAAGCCAATCGTCAATGGTCAGAGGAGTCGCCATATTAGCAAAATCCACCTTGGGCAAGACCAAAAAAGTTAGAACTGATAGTAATGGGAGATGGGCAATTGTCGAAATGGAGCTAGGCTTCTCAATTTGTACAATATATGGGTCAAATGATGATGACCCTGAAATCTTTGACTATTTAGAAACAGAGTTGGCCGGCTGGTCCACTCCCTTGGTAGTCACAGGTGATCTTAATATCTCCATAGACTGGGGTAATCATACATCATACAAAGGTCGAAAACCTCGAGTTTTTAGGTCACTCAAAGCTCTCACTAGATCACACGGGCTGTTAGATGTATGGCAAACAAAAGAACCCCAGAATCCTGGTTATACATATTTCTCATACCCAGCGCAGAAATATTCAAAATTAGATTATATCCTGATATCCAATACAGAAATAGAGAAGGTTGAGATCAGCATACTGCCAAGAGTGATCTCTGACCACAATTCACTATTACTTACATACAACGTGGGAAGAGGCGAGAGAACTAAAACCTCATGGTCTTTTGAAAGGCGATTGTTAGCAGATAATAGGTTTGTTGAACATATGAATAAGTGGGCGGAAGAATACTTTGCAGCTAATAGGTATAGTGCATCACGAAATGGGGTCTGGGAGGCTTTCAAAGCTGCTCTGAGAGGCGAGACGATTAGCTGTTCCTCAAGACTCAGGAAGGAGGATAGGTTGGGGGTAGAGAAACTCATGGGTAAACTCTCCACCGCTGAACTACAACATATCACAGATATCTCCACTGGAGGAGATGGTAAGGAAAGCCATAATATTCTATTGACTATTAAAGCTAATATACAGAGGGAAGTAACACAAAGGGCAGTAAGGGATTTTCAATCGTCTAGAGTAAAAAGGTATGAAACGGGAGAGCAAGCGGGTAGAGTCCTCGCACTTCGGCTAAGACAGGAAAAATCAAAGAATCATATTGCACGTATTGTTGAAAATGGTAATACATTCACAGAAACTAAGGATGTTGTAAAAGTATTTCATAATTTCTATAAAGCACTGTACGATGCGGGAAATGGTGGGAACAGGTTAGTCCAAGGTTACCCAGATAACGGTCCGTGTCTGAAGGAGGAAACTAGAACAGACCTGGACAAAGATATATCTTACATTGAAGTGCTGTCTGCCCTGAGAGAACTAGCTTCTGGTAAAGCCGCTGGCCCCGATGGGATACCGCTGGAAATGTATAAAATCTTAGAGCATGTGATTGTCCCAATGTTAGTGGATCTATTTAATGGTATTTTGTATACTGGTGTTGTGCCCGATTCATGGAGGGAAACGAATATTGTAATCTTCCACAAAAAAGGTAAGCCAGCTGAGAAGCCAGGCTCTTATCGGCCGATATCCCTGATCAATGCCGACACTAAGCTCTATTCAAAGATCTGGGCTAGGCGACTAGGCAGGATTATTGGCGACCTCGTCTCCCTGTGGCAGCACGGGTTTGTCCCGGGTAGGGGGACAACCGACCATACCTGTAGAGCTATAGGTCTGTTTGATGCTCAGAATGCCACGGGGGGGGAGTTGGCCATGATCCTGCTGGATGCCGAGAAGGCGTTTGATCGTGTGGATTGGGGCTTTCTTTGGGGGATATTGGCAGGGAGAGGATTTGGGGAAAAAGTCATCAGGGCTCTTAGAGCAATGTATTTGAATCCGACTGCGAGAGTAATTGCTATGGGGGAAAAATCAGATACATTCTCTATAAAGAGAGGGACACGACAGGGCTGTCCCTGTTCCCCCATTCTGTTCTCTCTATATATCGATCCCTTTATACAGAAAATACTAGAAAATCCAAATATTCCCCCGGTGATCTGTAATGGTTTTACAAACAAACTGTTAGCTTATGCTGATGATTTAGCCGTAATTACAACGGACCCCCAACAGACTTTACCTATTTTGGTTGAAATGGCAAAGACGTTTGGGCTAAGTTCTGGATACCTTCTAAATGAATCTAAGACTCAAATAATATGCTCAAATAATATTGTAAAGTCAGACACCCAATTTGTAGATTCCGCAGTATATCTAGGGGTAAAAATCAATGCAACGGTGGGAAAAATAGTAGAAGAAAATTATCTCCCTTTAATTAAAACCATAGAGGCAGAATTAAGAAGATTTGACGTTTTACATCTTTCTCTGGTTGGTAGAGTAAACGCTCTAAAGATGGTAATGTTTCCAAAAGTCCTATACTTATTTAGGGCGATACCACTTTTTGTAGAAGATAAAATAATGAATAAATTGGAATCAGCCTTTATAAGATTCATATGGCAGTACGGTAAGATCAGACGCTCTACCAACCTGATGTCATTACCAAGGGAAAGAGGCGGAATGACACTTCCTAATCTTAGGCTGTACCACTGGTCGTGTCTCTTAATACAAATGCATACATTACTCCAGACTAATACCATTTCTGTTGAGGGGAACTCCGATCTTGGGACTCAAAGCCCTCCCCCACTGTATGAATTATTGTTAGGGAAAAATGCTACAGGACTTTTACTCCGCGAAGTAGAGCGTAGGTTCTATAAAAAGGTGCGTCTTAAGACTTTATTAGGGGCATGGTCTTTGTGGAAATCCATTTTGAAACATTTCAAAGTCCCTAAATTTAACTCATACCATCTCCTGGCCAACTCTTGCCTCTTTCCACATTTAAGGTCAGATAGAAGTCTCCAGGAATGGAAGAGAATGGGGATTAAAAGGGTTGAAGACTTAATGGAGGGTGATAAGATCAGAGGGTTTGAGGACATGCAAAAGCTGTTTAACATCCCAAGTACTCAGTGGCTCCTATATGAACAAATAGCCCGAAAGCTGGGTGGCCTTAGACCTAAATTAAAGCCTAAAAGTGATATTACGGTACTGGAGGTATTGGATAGAGGATGTAGAAAGATTAAAACACTGTATAATCTATTAATAAATGAGATTCAGGATGACATGGAGAAAACAGAGAGTGGCTGGGCCGTGAAGCTGAATAACCCTGATGTAGATATTGATCTATCCATAGAATTGAATAAAAAGCTCTTTCGATCTTCAAATCTAAGGGCTCAGCATTTTAAGACATTATTTAAGCTGTATTATACCCCGTCAAAACTATTTGAGTGGGGTGTTAGACAGGACGACTGCTGCCCCAGATGTGGCTCACACCAAGCCGATATAAATCACATGTTCGTTTCTTGTGTGAGGTTAGATCCTCTTAAAGTGGAGATTTCCAAATTCTGGGAGGGGCTGCTAGGTCATAAGATCGACCTATCCCCGACATTGGTTCTGATTGGTAATGACTCAAAACTGGGTCTTGGAAAAGATGAGGAATCCCTTGTCTTCCGGTCAGTGGCAGTTATGCGAATTTTGATCACGGCAAATTGGAAAGATGAAAACGCCCCCTCCTTTCAGATGTGGTTATCAAGACTTCTCTGCATCCATAATATTGAGTCCTGTCTGTATGAGTTTAAAGGAGTTAAAAAACGAGAGATGGGAAGACGAATATGGGCGCCCATACTGAAATGGAGGGAAGATAGAAATGCTATGTAAATAGTACTTGATCAAAGTCTCTCCTTTTATCACTATATCTATATGTAATTCTCATAACAGTTTTTAATATTCTAGCCACGTTTACTAAATTATTATTATGAATGGAATGTATATCTTTTTGGAATATCTCATGTATTTTTGTAGTCTTTTGTACAGATTTGATTCTAATGCTCTATGTTGTACCTTTCAAAGTATTACTGATGTTTATTGCAATGAACCTTTAATAAAAAAAAAATTTTTTAAAAACACAGACGCTTTCATTTACAGCACTTTTTCCAATTTTTCCCCCCAAAAACTAAATTTAGCTGTATTTTGGCTAATTTCTGGGAAAAAGAAAAAAAAAAAAAAAAAAGGAACTCCACCCTGTTAAGGAGATCCCGGACATGTTCATCCATCTGCAAGATTTTGGGAGTTAACTCAGTCACCGCGGACTCCAGGGTCGACGTCTTCTCAGAAAGTTTTTTGTGATCGGCTCGGAGATGCGTCATATCTATGGCCACGCTATCAATTATGCTCTCCAGGGAGGCGCGGGTCAGCTGCATCAATTCCTCAAGTCTTTCCATGGCCGCCAACATCGTGTCGAGCTTGGAGGCTGTTTGATCCATTTCTGCCTGCTTTGCCATTTTCCCCTTCACTGACGTGTTGCTTGTGACGGCTCTCGTTTTAGATCCCCCCGACATGGGCGACGACAGCATAAGCAGCCAGAGGTGTAGGGTAAAGAGAGTTACTAGGGCACTCCGGAAAGGAGACCCGGTATCAGAGCAGGGTGGATCAGCCAAACGTAGCGCAATCAGGAGGTCCTGAAGATCTCTGTAGTGCCCACTCACGGCGGGGGCCTGTCACCAGCCGTCTCAGGTGGTCCGCGGCTATATCTGCGTGCAGGTGTCTATTGAGCGGGAGCACAGAGAAGGCCGCTGCTCAGGCGTGCAAGTGATCCTGGCGGTGCAGTGTGACCTCGCGATCGCCAATACAGTCACTAGGTAGTATGAGGGGGAGGAAGCGCAAGGCCATCAGGTAGGTCCGAGGCAGTTGTCTTGGCCTGGAGTGGGTGGCCGCGCTCAGGGGCGCCCACGCAACAATTGGATGGGCAGATTGCTAAGGAAGTCTCAGTGGCGGCCCTCCGATGATAGTCCTCTCCTCGACGTCCTTACTCGCAGGGACCCAGCTCCAAGTCCCATCCCCCGAGAGGCAGCGGAGGGAGGGGAAGGGGAGTCCTCTCTTCAGCGAAGCTCACCGAGTCCCACCTCGTGCACAGTTCAGTCCCCTGGTGGCCCTGGAGCGCCTCCGCAGCACTGCAGTCAGCGGCTTGCCATCGGCGGGTGTGGCTCCATGCAGGAAACGGTGCACAATGTCATTCTTGTAGATGGCCCACAGCGCTCCTCCGCACTGCGAGAACAGGTAGGGAGGCCACCACCCCGTTCTCAGTTGGGCCCGATGGGCCGCCAGGAGGAGGACTCGGACAGGTGTATCGCAGTCGGGGCCCGGAGACGTAGAGGAGAGTAGCAAGCCGGCCCAGTCCCCAGCCTCCGAAGAGGGCACACCTCAGGGCGCTCCAGGGAATCTCCAGGCCAACCCCAGCTCCCGGGCTCGTGTCAGCCGTCCAGAAAGGGTCCCGGCAGCATCCGGAGTAAAGCTAGGTCCGGCCGGCTAAGCAGGGTCACCACAGGGCACCTCGGAGAAATCCTCCGGCTAACCACCCCACCGGGTCTCGAGGCAGACGTCCAGGGAGAGTCTCCGCAACACCCAGGAGTCACCAGAAGCCGCCAGAAGCTGCAGGGCGGCAATCTGCGCAGTTGGGCCTAGTCGGCCGGTCGGATCCCCGACCTCGAGTAGCCTCTCACGCCGGCCCGCAGGAGCAGAGGGTCGGGCAGACTGCGACGGCCTCCACCGGAGCGGCTCGGAATGACCCAGCCTCACCAAACTTCGCTGGCCGTTAGAAGGGTGCCCTGCGCTCACTCGCTGAAAACTGCAAGTGGTTACGGGCAAAAATGACGGAGAAACGGCCTGCGGTAGGGGAGCTTCTCACGGAGCTCTACCCAGGCGCGTCCGTCTCCATTGCGTGCTCAGCCACGCCCTTAGAGTGGTCCTGATGCTGAGGAAACAGGATGAAAGGATGCTCATACTCCGGTTACAGTGCAGTCAATGGGGGTGCTGATGTGAGGCGGCTTTGGCTACAGAGGTCAGGGTCCCTCACATTCCTCTTTGAGACCGTGGAAGGCCAGCTGTGGCTAGACTACCGGTCTCCGTACTCCGCAAAATCCTTTACTTAGGGGGCTAGTGTCCCTCTTAGGCGACCAATCTGGACTTTGATGATGCCCCAGGTCCAGCGGACTCAGGGGTAACTTTTGGCCATCGAGTATCAGTCTCTTGGGGCAGTCAGCAGCGATTCCTCTGAAGGGGCTACCAACTTCCCGGTTTGGGCTTCTTCAGCTTTAATGTCCCTGGTGCTGTTCCAGGGGCCCAGCCAACTGACCCTTGGTGTCTCTGCTTCAGTCTGGGGAGAGAGGATGAACACCAAGCCAGGAGCCACAGGCACAGTCCTAACTTCACTTGCCCAAAGTGCAGCAGGTGCAGCCTCTCTTTGTGCAGTCCAGGGACAACAGGGCAGTCCTTCTTCAGTCCTTGTTCCAATTCTGGCATGATCTGAGGTTCAGGGTGCCAGGGTTGGCATATTAATCCTGGGAAAGTGCCCCGAGGGGACAACGTGGTCACTGGCCATCGGGCTACCAAGTCCCCTTAATCTGGGTAACGACTTTCCAGCAATGTGTGGCATCTGGCAATCCCAGAGTACACTATTCTGGCCACTTTCAAGATGTGTTAACTTTACCACAACTGAGGAGCATGGTAGCCCACCCTAGAGGTGGGGCTACATGCCCACGGGAAACATGTTTGGACACTGGTCTCCACTCTCGGTCCCTATCTGCAGCCTATCTACTTAAACAAGGGAAAGCCCCTCTGGAGTGTTATTGCCATTTGCCCACCAAAGGTGGCTTTGCCTTTGACAATTGTTTTTGGGTTAAAAACCTGAGCGACTTCGTGCAAGGGGGAGGTGACACCTCTCCCTGCAGCTGCCTGCTATTGTTTCCAAGCACGACTCCCAAGGCAAGCAGAAAGTTGTTTGTGGGTCAGTGCTCATGTAAGGCTAGTGGCCCAGCTGGGCCACTGAGTGACAACTTTCTAAAAGTTGCATTACTTTAATAGTGACAATTCAACCTGGGCATCAGATTGGTTTAATGCCACGATTTATTTGAGACTTTACAGTACTCAATTAGGTAGTCCCATTCAGAAGTCAGTCAGGCTGAGATGGCAGTCGGTAACTCTGTGTCAGCCAATGGGGTTACTAACATTTTCACATTAAAATGACAACTTTAGGAATTATGCTGTTAAGACGCATATAAACCTAAATGTCCTACTTAATATACAGCTCCCTGCATTAGGGCTCTTAGGCCTTTCTTAAGGGAGACTTACATATATTGTTAAGGGACGGAACAGCTTTGCCACTAATGGTAATGGCAAAGTCGAACTAGCAGTGTGACAACTGCCCTTCCAGTCTGCAGTGGCAGGCTTGGCGCTATTTTGTACTTTGTCACATACAAGGTGACACAAAAAGGTGCTGCAGCCCTGGGTGGACACTCTACCTTACATGCCCTTGGTACTCTGAGTACCATATACTAAGGAGTTATAAGTAAGTAGGTACTTCCCAACTGGGGATAACCAATTCGACATACATTTTGTAATGGGTAAGGACAATTGCACTGAGGTCTGGTTAGCAGGCCTCACATGCGCTCTCAGAGTCAAAAAATCAGCACCTAGTGGTCCAAATGGGGGCAAAATGTGAGGGACACTTCCTTACACAGAGGAAAAGTGTAAGCAATAACTTATGACCAACTGATTGAAAAGGAATTGCCCATGATTCCAATGATGCCGAAATCTGCTTCTGAACTACTGACATTTCGTGCTGATCGGGGTGGCAACGAGATTGATTATAGGTTGACCCCATTGCCGGAATATGTAATCTTTTTGTTCCATATGTAGTTCCCACTTGTGGCAGTCTGATAGTTGTCGAGTAAGTACATCGCCGGATTGTTTTGGTGGCGACCTGGCAGGTGTTCCACATCAGTGTCGATTTTGCAGGATATGGCCCAGTTCCATAGGTGTTGCGCCTCTTTGGAAATGGGTCAAGACAGAGTTCCCCTTTGATTGTCTATGTAGAACATAGACGTTGTGTGGTCCATACTGATTAGAACTACTTGACTTGCAAGTCTTGGGAGGAACACATATGTCTAATCTTATTGCCTGGAGCGCTCATACATTGATGTGAAACATCTGTTCTGCGTCTGACCAGAGGTCTCTGTTTGATAGTTCTTATAGGCGAACTCTCTAGCCATCCATTGACGCATTCGTTGTCAGTACAAGTCTTTCTGTTACAGGCTGAAAAGAGAAACCTGATTTTAGATTTGTTGGGATTCTTCACAACAGTGCTTTTTTTAGTCATCTCATAACTTGGACAGTATCATCCGATGAGCCGTTGAATTGTTTCCATTGACTGTCCAGTTCTTGTTGGAGAATCTCATCCGAAGCCTGCAAAAAGGGATGAGCCCTATCCAGGATGGCATTAGGCCTAACAGGGACATGTACCGTCTTACCGTGACTGACTGTTTTGCAGACAGTCTCTTTGCCATGGCTTGGAGCTGTGTTGCTCTTTCTGGAAATGGAAACGTCTTTGCCAACTGCATGTCTAGTATTGCACTCAAAATCTGGATTTTCATGTGGGGCTCCAAACTTTCTCCTTGCTCAGCGTGAGATCCAACTTCTGAAAGAAATTAGTGCAGGCTGCTGAGGAAGTCCTTGCCTGTTCCATTGATGGAGCTTTAACAAGCTAGTCGTAAGGAGTAGGTACTGTTGGTGACCCTTTCACCTGAGGAAGGCATGGATTGGAGAAAGGCGCTTGGTGAAAAGGCGCTGATCAGAGACCGAAATAAAGTGCGTTGAAATTGGTAATATTGTTTTGCCACCGAAAAGTAAGGTATTGTCTATAATTTCGTTGGATGGGTGTAAGGCAGTATGCATTGCGAAGATCTAAAGATACGAGGTAGTCTCCCTCTTGCATCATCAATAAGATTTCCTTAAGTGTAATCATCAGCGTCTTTGTCAGCTGCCTGAGATCCAGAATTAGTCTCCACTGCCCGTACACTTTCTTATCAAAAAGACCCAGAGTAAAACACATGGTTTCTTTAGCACTTGGGGAGATTTACTATCACTCCCCAGGCCTCTAAAAATCATAAAAAGTTTAGTAAACCTGCAGGTTGAACTTGAATAATCTACTCAACCTAACTGTAATGTACTTCATTCATAGATAATAAAGCCCACCAAATTAAGATCAGTCCTAGTATAGAATACATGAGCAATTATTACATTTGCTCACATAGACTAACAACCCCAAAAGGGTTGAAGATGTTCGCATTTAATGGAGCATAAATACACATTTATAGAAATCATCGGGTGCATGCATTATTAGAAATATGGGATAACATCTGTACTAGATTCGAATACATAACACATTGTTCTCCATGTCTTTTTGCCTCCTTCTAGGACTGGACAAAGAGTCCCATATGGCCAAAAAGAAGAAACAACTTCAAAAATTGGAGGGAAAGTGTCCCATTTGATTTGACTTCATGAAGGAATCCTATAAAACAACCTTTCAGTCCTGACGGAAGCCATCGACCCATAGGGCGCAAAGTTGGCTGATACATGTTGACCTGGTTCTTCCGGCGATAGATGTGAGAGACACCCAATACCTCTCTTTTCACATGTCACATTTGTTTTTATCATAACACTACCTTTGACCTTCTTAATAAAAATGTGTCCTTTCTAAAGGTAGGAGTTATTTTTAAACCTTATTTCCTCACATGGTAGATTCCATATGGTCTCAGATTCAAGAGACAATACCGCCTGGTGGAAGAAAAGAGACAGTGAAAGGTATATCCAGGATGTTGGATTGAACTTCAGATGGAATTCAATGGATCTTAACCCTCCTTGTCTTCTTAAGACAGCTCCCCCTGCAAGTTGTTGAAAGCCTGCATTTGATGCTTCAATTGCTGAATCAATGATGGCTATGAAGTAAGTTCTCTCTCCTGGACGATAGCTTTAGCAGTCTCTTTTTTATCCTCTGGGATTAAGTTGCACAAAGGTGCAATGTCGTTTCACATCTGGCGATCACAAAGTCTTAAATTGCCAGTGTACTGCCTGCCTTGATAAAAGTTGTGCCACTGAGCGTATTCTTTGGCCAAGATTATCAATATGTCTGCTATCCTTGTCTCAAGGACCAGAAGATGATGTAATAGGTTCCTGGGCTCTAAGATCTCTCTTAGTAGCCAAAGTTATCAATAAATCTTGCTTTGTATGACTGGTAAGGCAAGTTGGTGCCGATTCTGGGATCTTGTACTTTTTCTCCAGACATGTTATCACCACTGGAAGAGAAGCAAGTGTCTTCATTAGTATTATACGAAACAAAACATTAAGGAAGGTCTAAGGGAAATTTTAAAGACCTGCAAGGTGTATTCCCCTCGAGAACATATATATACCACCAAACACCTCGGGTCTAAACAAAAAAATAGGAGAATGGAAAAAGGACACCGGTAAATGTACGTCAAGGGTTAAGACAACAACCACCTCTATTGGAGAAGAGAACCTCTTGTGCGAAAACCCTTCATTCACAAATTGTGATATCTCATCATTTGGGTCTGGACTCCTCTCGCCAGGGACCTCAGTCTGAGGAATTGACTGGGGTACCCTTAGCTTATAGAAGAGCTAGAGGATGGCTGATGACTCCATGAAACCCAAAGGCTCTACTCTTCGTCATTTTTAAACACACCTTTTTGTATCATTCAGCGCTGCCTTTTCTTTTGAGTAAATAATCCTCTTCACAAAATATGTAGTTGTGCCTTTGGGTTTCATGGAGCCATCAGCCATCCTTTAGCTCTTCTATCAGCTAAGGGTACCCCAGTCAATTCCTCAGACTGAGGTCCCTGGCGAGAGGAGTCCAGACCCAAATGATGAGATATCACAATTTGTGAATGATGGGTTTTGGCACAAGAGGTTCTCTTCTCCAATAGAGGTGGTTGTTGTCTTAACCCTTGACGTACATTTACCTGTGTCCTTTTTCCATTCTCCTATTTCTTTGTTTAGACCCGAGGTGTTTGGTGGTATATATTCATTAGTATTAGCCATTCGGGCCAGATGATATCCAGGATTGACATAGTTCTTATAGGTTTTCGGGGTTGTTCCTTAAAGTCAAAGGAAACATTGCTGTTCTACTGATGTCATTGGCAAGTTGACCTTCTTGGCAGCCCTTGCCATTAGAGAGTGAAACCAAGATATATCATCCAACCAATGCAGGGGATTGGACAAGTTGTTTCTTTTTTTTTTTTAGGAGTGATTAAGTCATTACCTAAATTTGTACACCGTACTCTCCTTGTGGAAGAACCCCTTCCTACTCGTCTATATCCGAATATATGGACTTATTTGTATTTTCATCTTCCTCCATGCCAATCATGATGACAGTTGGTGATAGCTTAAAACAACTTATGGAGCTGTGGTACTTAAAGATAGGGTTGTTTCAGTCCTAGGGTAGACCAGGAAAGTAACAGTTTAAAGGTCACTAAAAGGTAAGAGCATAGCTCTGCCTATGGGTTCCGTCACATAGGATGTGCAGTAGAAGTCTGAGCTATAGTGGTCTCTAGGGGAAGTAGGAAAGCTGGCACTTCTACCTCATTGGCTGAAGTTCAGGTTGCTTCAAATGGGGTGGGTGTGCTACAAAACAAACACTGCTGGTGGGCCAATGGCCATTTTAACACTGTTTACTGCTATTTAAAAGTACTGGAGATTTCCAGCCTGACGAAGGGGAACAATTCAAGCAAGTGACTATATGAAAGATCAAATATTGAAGAAAGTAAAAATTCTGGGGACAAAGGGCATGAATCTTTCTAAACTGAAGGCATGCAATAGAGTATGATTGACACAAATAACAGTGATACACATTCAATGTCTTAAAAGCATCAATAAAGGATTGTGGAAACCGGCTTATTTTTATAATGACTTGGAGAAACAAACAACTGACTCTATAAAATGCTTTTTCCAATAGCCAGCAGTCAATTCTAATTTGGGGCCATATCGAAAGGAATGCATGCCAAATTGTTTTGTTTCATAGTATCACTCTCAAGGATAAAGTGTTGCTGCTCTGCAGAGACTATGTTGGTTAGTAAAGGATGCATTCAGTTATCCAGGATCTTTCCTAAGGTTTTGTTATCTCTATTAAGATGTGAAACCGGCATGCGAGATGAGCATATCATATTATTTCCCCCTTTCTTATTGATGGCTGCAATACTGCCACTCAGAGAAGATGGTGAAATAAGAGAACTTTAAATCCTACCCTGATTGACCTTGAGGCTTTACATTACCTTTTATTAAGTTCAATTATAGTTCTATAGTGATGGGATTTGTTACATCATGCAACGAGGCTACCTCCAGTTGCTTGTAGCACTAAATACAAATCTTAAAGATAAATAAATTAGCATAAGCAAGCTTTTTCTGGGGAAAATACTCAAACATTATGAGGGAAATGTTTAACAGTCCATTAAGCCACACCAAGATCTCCCAAATGATAAGATAGATATTGAGGTGCACAGCAAAAAACAACTTTAAGTGAGGTTTGTTCTTCAATTAGAGACGAACAGCTGCAGAACAGCATGAATCAGAAGGGGGGGCTATGTCGGTAAGTAAACAACACCATTCTAGATGCATATTACAATACCCTTCAAATTTTCCAAGCCAGAGAATATACATCTATAACCAAAGTCTGCTAATTTGAAAATACACCTCAAGGAAATGTGTTCAATTACAAACAGCAAAATATGCACCAAACTCATATAACCACATACCACTAAATTAAAGAGAATTAACAAAAATGTTCATGTGAAAATGTACTTGCCTCTTCATTTTGAGGAGTTACAGTAATGGGTCGTTCCAGGTCCAGAAAGTCAAGAGGTCTTTCACTAAGCGTGAGAACCCGTGGAGGCGTTTTTAGAGCTAGAGGTTCAAAGGGAGTTGCCTGGATGAGGTCAAGATCTGGCGGCCTTGCAAATGGAATGTCTTCATTATCACCTACAGAAGCAGGGAGAGTTTCTTTAGAGAAATCCTACTATTAACATTTTTCTTAGCATTTTCGATTTTATTGTTGTTGGTAGGGCATCTCCACTAAATATAACATACATGTACTAAGATGTTCCTTCTTTTGGACTTGCATCGACACATTCACCAAACTAGAAGCGCCATGGCTATAAAGAGTAAAAAAGTAATCATCAAAACTAATGACATAACAATTAATATTTTTAGTAAACTGTCGTACATTAAAACATATATTTAAGGTGTATTTCTCCAGTTACATTAAGGGACAAAGGCCGCCAGGAAACCAGTAGTGGCACGTGTCTTCATTGGGCCCCTCCTCACTAGGACATTTCTGAAAGGGGAGCTCTTGGAGTTGCTAAGAAAACAAGTGGAGATCCTCAAAGGGGGGTTGGAGTGTGAGAAGGAATGAAAATTGCAGAGGGGAAACATCAGTCTTGCTAAAAGTACATCTTGGTGGTTCCTAAATTGAATTTCTGAAACCAGTGGGTGGAAGGAAAAAACTGCTGGGGTAATTCAATCCAGTGAGGGAGGTCACGCTTCTTCCTAAATGGGACCCTCAAATGAAAAGAGACTCGTGAAGGCATTTGCATTGAAAAACCTAGGCTCTCCTGTCCCACAGATGATTTATTGCTTTTCCTATTTTGGAAAGGAAAGCGCTGGGCTTTTAAACTCAAGCCCACTTTGAGGGCCTCGGTGACAACACACCCTGGAATACTTTGCAAGATTCAGGAGAATAATCTCCAATTAGCACTTAAGCCTCTCCTAAGAAAAATCCCCTGTGATCATCTCCTATTCATGTCCACAGGATGAGCAGGTTTTCACACAATTATTTAAGACATCATAGACGCCAGACACTTAAGCATCCTTCCTGAAACCGCACATTTTTGTCCCATTTTGATATTAAATTGCTATGTGACTTAGGCTTTGAATTGAATATACTGAACGATGCAATATTTGATTCCCCCCCCTTTTTTTCTTTAACACTTTTCTGGACTACGACACCACACTTTCCCTAGACATCAGATAACGAGCGGACCATAAATCTTAGGTAGACACTTACATGTGGCCTTGGTCATCATGCTTGATGTTAGCGAATGCGCCCATTAGTGCATTTAAATGACGCTGTGGAGACCACCTCCTCATTGTCACAGATGCCAATCGGGGCCTGGCAAAGTAAGCTTCCTGACTTTCAACCACCGTAAACATTTCTTTATGCCATCATTATTTTTAACAGAAAGCAAAACACTGATTTTGGCCATATACTTGTGATGCCCTTATTAGCTAAATGGTTCCTAAACAGCCAGGAAATATTGAAAAGCCTATCCGAACCTCAACTGCATTCTACATAATATCTGAGCACGCCGGCAGGCACTGAGCACCGTTCCCTGGTTTGCACTTTTTTGAAGGGAGCCATATCATCATGATGATTGTTTGTTTTGGCAATCCATTCTTTTTCAAGAGATATACAAGTGCTTCTTTCAGCAAGCGGGAAGATAACACATACTACTGAGACTTGTGATGACTTACCAATGCCACAGTTTTCTTTCTAGTCTTTTGGGGGATCTTTTATGGTAACTCACGCCTTGTCTGTAGTATGACTGGAGGCGAGATACCACCTAATGTGCCAGCGCCTGGACACTTCCGTCGGAGGTAGTCGTGCGCTCTACAAGCTCCAATATTAAGAATCCTTTCACCAACTTTTGGGATTGTGTTTGATGTGCCCACTTTCTACCTACACCATGTGGAACACTTTATAGAGTCTGGACTTCACCACTGGTTGCACAGACTCATCACTACTGTCACTGTCTTTACAATATGCCATGTAATCAGTGTGCCTTTGTCTTCCACCAAACTTAGATCTAAAATTAGTAAATTGCAATGAAGACCTCTCTATGAGTTGTGTAACTTTCTTTACATTTACCAAATCTACTCTGGCAGAAGCTAAGGGGGGTATTGTTCTGAAAAAGGCCACCACACCTCTCTTTTGAGGGTACTATTTAGACAAAAACATGTTAGTAAATTGCAATGAAGACCTCTCTATGAGTTGTGTAACTTTCTTTACATTTACCAAATCTACTCTGGCAGAAGCTAAGGGGGGTATTGTTCTGAAAAAGGCCACCACACCTCTCTTTTGAGGGTACTATTTAGACAAAAACATGTTGACTTCACATACTCGGTTGAAATAACTGCATTTTTTATTTTTTTATCTTCTACCCACTGGGGCCTGGAATACAATTTCGAGGCCACCAGGAGGTAGTTTTAGCCGCCTTTATTTTTCACTCTGCAATTTATATTCCTTCACAATCACACCACCTACGTAGTGAAGCCCCTTTTATCTTTCCAACTACTACGAAAGTTCCCCTCTCAGGTTTTGATTGGGTATGTTTCCATTGGGTGGGTGAGGGCATTTGTCCTTCAAAAAATAACTCAGACATATATTTAAAATGTATGACAGATGAATAGCAGGATTTATTGTTGTGTTATTATGATTAGGAGGTCATGCTCCTTGGTAGGTTTGCCCCTCCTTATTGCCTTGTTTATAGAATACATAATAAAAACGAGTACTTTTTTTTCCAACCACATTTTCAGCGCCAGAAAATAAAACCCACTACCAAGATATTTCAGTGCTCCTCAAAGAAAGAAGCAAAAAGTGTAGCTTGTGTAGAGTTGGGAAGGCTGCCTAGAAAACATGTGAATTCAAAGTGGTCATGGATGCTGAAATGCGGAACTAATGCTACAGGCAGGTATTTTTATTTTCCTCCAACTTAAGACCTTCAATATCATTGACTGAAGAAACAAAAACCACAACCTGCCACCACACGCTGCGAGATCCAAAAATGTGTGTGGCAAGATGCCATCATCTATAGACTATCAACACTGGAAGTCATACGACTGGTGACTATATGAGCTCTTTCTACATCTGTGTGCCTCTCCCTGCCCCATTTGCCCCTGTACAAGGAGCAAATAGTTATCTTAATTGGATCACTCACGATTTGGAAAGAAAGTCAAGAATGTGCAGCAACCGGTTCGTAATCTAATGGTCACGAGTTTGACTGTCGGCAGTTCATTCACACTCTGAACCTTGTTTTTTATTTATTTATTATTTGAAAAGTTTTATATAGCGCTGGATAGACCCGGAGGTATCGGAGCGCTTTACATGAGGATCAGCGAGTTACAGGTTACATCAATTAAATCAAAGACTCATGGAGGGAGGGGGAGGGAAGGAAACACAACGGGGAAACAAGAAAAACAATGTCAGATGACCGGTTGGGTAGGTGAAGGCCGATGGGGTGCAACCAGGCACAGACTCCTCTATAGCTGCATATGACAGCTCCACCGGGCATCAGCCAAGGTTGCTTGTGCGCCGAGGTTGATATGATAAAAACGATCCGAGAGTTAAGATATATTATTCCTACTGGTTATCTGCACCTAGAAAGGAGTGTATTCAGCATAGTTATTGTTAGGAGTCATTAATCATTATTAAAAGTTTTCATAATGCGCCCGATGCCACCCTGGCCACTTCACAGCATTTGGAGGTAATGGGAATTCGAACCAGACAGTTTCATTAGGCATTTTTCCATTGCTTCATTAGGTCTTGCCTAGCGACGCAGCGTAGCTGCTCGCTAGCGAGATCTGTTGTCGTCGACTTGAGTTTGGAAGGGGTACAGGAGATGTGCACTTTCCCAGGCAGCTGATGTGCACACTCACGGCGTGTCTATCAGTTTGCTCCCAGACAGCACATGGGCATGCGCACGACGTGTCTTTCAGCTTGCGTCGGGACAGCCGATGTGCAGGCTCGCACGCGCACTGCCTCTCTTTCAGCTTGTCAAACTGCAGCGGCTGAAGTAGAGATCGGAGTCGGAGACATGGAGCTGCTTCCCAGCCGCATAGGCCCATTGATACCGCTTCCGTCCGCCGAGTGCGGCTGTACGCCCAGTCTGCTGTGCAGAGAGTATTGGGGAGACCAGTATTTCCGGACGAGGGAGCTGGTAAGATCACGTGGGATGTTCAAATGTGCACGCGTGCGGACAGGTCGCGGCATTTCAGCACAAAGTTTTTTTCGCTTTTGTTTGTTTCTGTGTCTCCCTGCCGCTGCTAAGAGGCTTAATGGAAAATAATGCTTTAAATCATCGCAGGGAAGGTGCATTTTAATGCTGGTCCGCTTCAGAGCCTAGGGACTGCATTCCGCTGCTTTAACCATTTGCTTTTATCCGGCAAGCCAGAGGGAAGAGCATGCAAGCTTGTTTTAAGAGAAAAAAAGTGTATTAAAATCAAATGGGAAGAAAATGGTTATGCACTCGCTCTTTCTCTCGCTCCCTCTCAGACACGCGGTCACACACACTCATAGTCTCTCTCAGACAGGCGGTCACGCACACATCCTCTCACATATATTCTCAATTTTTATCCTTTGTTTAACACACTCAAACTGCCTCCGACACTCACAATCTGTCCCTAACACCCCCTGCCACACACACACTTTCTTTCACACCGGCTCTCGTATTCTGCCTCACTCACAGTTTCACATGCTTTCATATACAAAAACTATCGCGTACGCGATCTTACCCTCACATGCACACAGCCAGGCACTGCCCATAAGTTGTGCACTATGTTTGTCTCACACACATCATCTCCACAGATGACAGAGTGCTGCCTTGCTGTCTCTCGCTCATACAACCCCACTTCTTATAACTCTCACATTCCCTTTTTCACTCTCACATACACTTGCTTTCTGTTACAAGCTCACTCTCACACATGCACTCTTTCATAATAGAGCTCCCCAGTCTGAGGCAGACACACAGACACCCTTCCCACTCTTCAACAGGCCTGGAATGGGACTCCACCTTGCAGCCTTGCATATTACAACCAGAATCGGTGGTGAGGGGCCTGTGAAGGGCAATTTTTTGGCGAATGGGAGGGAAGACCTGCAGCGCAGAAGGTGGCCATCTAAACCCTAGTCTTTAATGATGCCAGTAAGGTGGAATATGGACACTTTTAGTCAAACACACAAAAGGTAATAGGTGGCTGCTTTCAGTCTACACCTTGTTGTACCATCCAGTGATAGACTAGAGTAGACAGGAGCGGAAATCTGATTTCCGTAGCTATGCTGGAGAAAGAAATGTGTTCTGTGTCATCACCAGCGAACTGTGTCCCCATGTAGTGTGTCCAAAGCCTGGGTGCAGGTAGCAGTGCCCGCACTTTCAGAGTACTTCCTCGTAGGCAGGAGCAGTTCAGAGGGCTCTTACTTTCCTTTTCGCCACAACCTGCTGCATAATGCCTCACTTAACTGACAATCATGTGCAAGTGGTATTCTGACTGCAGTCAAAAAGGAGCCTGGCCCAAACATTGAACTTGACACGCACACATTTCAACCGATCAGGAAAAGCTAAAGCACCCTGCAGTGTAACTCCAAGCATTGCTTTAGACATAATCAGAGATGTTAAAGAGTTTTTTAGCTTTCAATACTTTGGGTCTCTGTAAAATAAGTATATCTATACATACTGTGTAGAAATACAGCATAAGCCTTCATTGTGTAAAGGCATCAACGCAATAAAGTAACAGCACTGTTTATTTTGCAACTGTGCCGAATATGATTTGCACTAACTGACTGTTTTTTACGATTTACTTGGATTGCTATTGGAGTGCTCTGGGGAATTTGTTTGTTTATTTGTGGTTTTATCTAGGTAAAACTTGGTGGATGTTGAGTACCGCATCCATCTCCCTGGTAGCACCACCTTAAATTGAGATTACTATACCTAGTCCTTGATTGTGCTGAGCGCCCTGTTGCCTGTTTGTTACCCAACTTCTTTTGACTGTTTATTTTGCATTTTAGGAGTTCATTGCTACCAAGCGGACCTCATTGTGTCAACCTCAGAATAGGTCTCAAATGTGTTAGAGTTAGAGCTGTTGGCCTTAAAAATTACAATGTTTTTTACTTTTGCTTTGTTATACCAATGGCAATAGAGCTATACAAATATATTAACTCCAGTGCAAACAAAAAAACAGAAGAAAAAACAGTCATTTTCAACGCCAACAATTAAACTTTAACAATTGCGAGACCTATTGCATTGCAAATGCTTGTTTGTGGAAGTAGCTGGCAAATCGAAAGTCAATCTGAATAACTAACTTTGAAGAGATCGATCACAAAGCGGATAAAAAATATTTCATCAGGCAACGGAAACTGCCCAATCAAAACCAGTGATTCATTTGTATAAAAAAAAAAAAAAAAAAAAAAAAAAAGAGCTGTTCCACAAAAGTGGAAGGCAAGGCTTAACTAGAGCACCACTGCCGCATACTGGCATCATCAACTATACCAACGCCTACTTGTCAGCTTTACTATCAGCCTGGTGGGTGAGTATTAGGCACATCGACAGGAAGAGAGCACAATACCCTATTTTCGTTTCTATTGGGCGTCCTTTACAGTGAAATTGTGAAGGATACCTATATTGCCAGTTCCCCTTCTATTTCTATGCCCACTAGAAATAAAGGAAGGACTAATCGGACATGATCAGTGATGGTAAAGGAGTTGGTAAAGATTTCATGTCCTCTGAAATAAGTGCTGGTGGTGTCCACTGACACCCTCTGGCACAAATTACCCAAATAAAATCTCTATAACAAATGAAACTATTTCAATCCTGAACAATATGGTATCTTGGTTGGAAGCTAGTTAGTTGACAATGAGACTACTAAAGCTGCTCGAAAATACAAACACACAAACCCACTCAAGGATTAACTTACTCACTCCTGCTTGAAACTCCCAATCCTTCCCCTCAATATCCACAAGATATGATTTCTTGGCTAATAAAAAGATGATCAAGAATATGTGTAAAGTTCATAACCACCTGTAATAGCTAGGCTACTATGAAGCACTCTTAAAAGAAAGTGGCAAGAGCAGCAAGCAAATTAAGAGGCAAGAGTTCATGTATGTAAAAAAAAAAAACACCAATAGGAAACAAGCTATTGCCTCAAATAAGGTCACTTACTACACTTGCCCCAGCCATAAGCAAAGTCTTTCAGCAATTGTGTGCCAACAACATACAAGATGGAAGCATCTGTATTTCAAAGTTGCCCAGAGTGAGGCTTTTCCTCGTTTGCTACACGAGAATGTTGCTACTCTCAGGAAAATAGCCTGTCCACAGAATGCACAAGTTACTACTCGTGTAACGATATATCTGTAAGAGACATTAGTTAGTCATCGATTCCTTACCTTAGAATATCCCTAGGCGTCAGACTGGATCTGGAAAGTTTTTCGTCAGCATTACCCCTGCGCGTTGGTAGGTGGCGTCGTGCGACTCCGCGTCCGTCGCTAGCGTCGTAAGCGACGAGATGACGTCACGGAGACTACCTAGGCGCCACCCATGCGCGCGGACGTCAGTTCTATACACGACTTTCCGCGCAAGGAACGAATAGCCATGCAAGAAACCGACCACTGGTGCCATGAAACTAAGGCCCTGAAAGGAATGACCTTAACCCTAGAAAACAGTTCGCAGAACGGGGAGGATGGGCGGGCGGTTAGGAATCTATCACTAACTAATGTCTCTTACAGATATATCGTTACACAAGTAGTAACTGGTGCATCTGAAAGAGACACGTTAGTGATAGATTCCTTACCTTAGAATAGATACCCCAGCAATACCAACCCCGGTGGTGGGTCTGCGAACAAGATTACACCAGAAAGTCATGGAGAACAGAACGGCCAAAGAATCGGTCTCTTCGGACTTGACTGTCAAGGCACTAATGCTTGGTAAACATGTGCAGCGAGGCCCACGCAGCTTCCTGACAAATGTCCTACAAGGGAACGCCCCGTCCCAAGGCAGTAGTGGCTGCCGTTGCCCTGGTAGAATGGGCACGCAGCCCCACAAGAGGCTCCTTCTTGGACAACGAGTAACATGCTTTGATGCACAGAACAACCCACCGAGAGATGGTTAGTTTGTGCATGGCCCGACCTTTTTTGGCACCCACGTAGCCAACAAAGAGCTGGTCATCCACTCGGAACTGTTGTGTGCGCTTCAGAGAACGAGAGTGCACGTTTTGGGTCCAGACAGTGGAGCCTCTCTTCCTTTTTCGAAGGATGCGGAGGCGGAAAGAAGGTGGGCAAAGTGATGGTCTGCCCAATGTGGAAGGGCGTGACAACCTTTGGCAAGAAAGAATGACAGGTCCTTAAAACCATCTTATCCGGATGAACAGAAAGGAAAGGAGGTTTAAAAGAAAGAGCCTGGAGCTCACTCACTCTTCTGGCAGAGGTGAAAGCTACCAGGAAAGCCGTCTTTAAAGTGAGAAGACGTAAAGGACAGTTATGAAGGGGCTCAAAGGGAGCGCACATCAGATAGGTCAAAACAAGATTTAAGTCTCATTGAGGCATTATGAAAGGCACGGGAGGAAACGTGTGTGTAATGCCTTGGAGGAAACAGTTAACAACCGTGGACTTAAAAAGAGAAGGCTTATCCGGAAGCCTTAGAAAGGCAGAGATGGCCGAAAGATAACCTTTGATAGTGCCCAGAGCAGAGCCCTGCTGAGCCAAAGATAGAAAGAACAGAAGGACCTCAGAAAGAGGGGCAGAAATAGGATCCACAGCCTTCGCTGTGCACCATACCACAAATGTGCTCCACCTGCAGGCGTATACCGTCCTAATGGAGGGATGCCTGTCTGCCAGAATGACATCACAGACTTCGAGAGGAAGAACGAAAGCGGTCAACTGTGGCCGCTCAATCTTCATGCATGGAGGTGGAGGCTGGACAGGTGTGGGTGGAGGACCGTCCTCTGCTGCTGCGACAGAAGATCCTCCCGAAGAGACAGTCGGATCAGGGGATCGATCACCATGTTGAGTAGCTCGAGATACCAGTATCTTCGTGCCCAATCCGGAGCCACAAGGATAACTTGGGTCCGGTCGTGCCAGATCTTATTCAGCACTCTGGGCAGAAGTGGTAAAGGCAGAAAGGCGTACAACAGACCGCAACACCACTCGCGACGAAAAGCGTAGCCGAGCGAATGCCGCCTTGGAAACTCCAGGGTGCAGAACTGATGACATTGCGCGTTCTCTTCGGTGGCGAATAGATCTAACCAAGGCTCTCCCCACTGCAGAAAGAGACAGTGCGCCACTTCCGAGTTCAGATGCCATTCGTGATCCATCAAAGCACCGGCGGCTGAGTTTGTCCACCCTGGCGTTCAGAGAACCTGCCAGGTGTTGAACCACCAAGGAAATGCTTCGATGCTCGAGCCACGTCCAGAGGCGCAGAGCCTCCTGACATAGGGTCCACGACCCCACCCCACCCTGTTTGTTGCAATACCACATGGCGGTTGTGTTGTCCGTGAACACCTGCACTACACTTCTCGGGACAGAGGGAAGGAATGCCTTCAGTGCAAGATGGATCGCTCAAAGCTCCAAAAGGTTGAAATGAAATGAAATGAAATGAAATGAAATGAAAAAGAAACTTAATTAAGCGCACTGTGGCCAAGCGGCTTCCTGGCGCTGGGGGGTAGGGGGGGAAGGGAGGGAGGGGGGGGGGGAGGGGGTGGGGGGGAGGGGAAAACAAAAAGTTAACGGATTCGACACTGCAAACAGTGGGACTAACCAGGGAAGGCCTGACGAAAGAGAAAAGTTTTTAGTGCTTTTCGAAAAGCCGGGTAGGTGGAAATTGATCGAATAGAAAATGGAAGACTATTCCAATACTGGGGGGCCAGTACCGAGAAACGGGTGCCGCCCATGCGAGCTTTACGGAAGCGGGGGACCTGAAGAAGAAGTTGGGAGGACGAACGAAGAGTGCGAGAAGGGGTGTAGGGAGTGATCAAGGAAGCAATAAACAGAGGAGCAGAGTGGGTGAAGGCTAGAAAGGCTAGACAAGCTAATTTGAAAGAAGAACGAAAGCGTACAGGAAGCCAGTGAAGGGACTTGAGGACAGGCGTGACGTGAGAAAATTTGGGAAGATGAAAGATGAGCCGGGCGGCCTGGTTCTGAATGGCCTGAAGCCGGCGCATTTCATAACCGGGGATGCCGGAATAGAGGGCATTCCCGTAATCGAGACGGGAGGTGATGAGGGCTGAAATGATGGATTTAAGGGCATCGGTAGAGAAGAAGCGGGATATTTTACGGATGAGGCGGAGGGATAAGAAACAGGATGAGATAACAGCACTAACTTGGGAATGAATGGAAAGGTCACTGCTGACTTTAAGGCCTAAAGTGCGAACAGTGGGAACTGGAGTAGGGGGAGTGCCAAGAGGGAGGGGCCAGTAAGAAGGGGACCAGGGATTAGAGGGACCACCAGTGAGGACAAGCTCCGTCTTGTCGGGGTTTAATTTGAGGTGGTTCATGATCATCCAGTCCGAAATAAAGGTTAGGATAGAACTAAAGAAAGAAGAAGAGTCAGGAGTGGAGAGATCGAATATGAGCTGGAGGTCATCAGCATAGTTATACACGGAGACCCCCAGCTCACGAAGAGAAAAAATAAGAGGAAAGATGTAGAGATTGAAAAGAAGAGGGGAAAGGGAGGAACCTTGGGGAACCCCACACACCAAGGGGCGGGCGGGGGGCGGAAAAGCCAGCAAGCTGAACTGCCTGGGACCTACCCTGGAGGAAGGACTTCAGCCAGGATAGCGCTGACCCCCTGATGCCGGCTGCGCTGACACGGTCGAGAAGAATGCATGATCAACCGTGTCAAACGCAGCCGACAAGTCGAGGAGCACCAGCGCCTGGGGACAGTTGGAATCAGCCCCTCCCTTAAGTTCGTCCAGGACCGCAGTGACGACCGTCTCAGTAGAATGACCCGGGCGGAAGCCCGCCTGGTGGGAGGCCAGAAGGCCATGCCTCTCGATGTAGGAGGAGAGGCAGGAGGTGACGTGGCTTTCCACAATCTTCCCCAGGTAGGGGAGGAGAGAAATAGGCCTAAAATTAGAAGGTGAAGAAGGGTCTAGACCGGGTTTTTTTATTATGGGAAAAACAGAAGCTATTTTGAAGGAAGAAGGTACAGAACCTAGAGCCAAGGATGAATTGAGGAGTGTGAGAGGGGGTCCGGGGGAGTGAGAAAAGAGGGTTTGAAGGATCCGGGCCGGCGCAACGTCAGCTGGCGATCCTGATTTGACCTTGGCCAGCAAAGCAGAGAATTGTGCGGTAGTAATAGGGGGAAAAAGATCTAACGAAGAAGGTGGGGGGGGGGGAGAGGTGGGATGACCAGAGTTTGAGAGACTACAGGGATGTTGGCTTTGATTGCGGAGATTTTATCTATAAAATGATTATTGAGGGAGAGGCAGAAGGAGAGGGAAGGGGCGACACTAGCATTGGTACGGTCGGACATGGCCAGTTGTTTCACAAGCAGAAAAATCTCTCGAGATTTATTGGAAGAGTGAAATGGAGCCGGGACTCCGCTGGAGACTAGGTCTCTGATCTCCGCCTCTCCCAAGTGGCCGCTCCATCCCAGGATGGACGCATAAGTCACCACTGTGTGCTCCGGTTGGGGAACGGAGAGGGATCTGCCATTGACCCAATCGCGATTCATGAGCCACCACTGCAATTGTCTGCATACAGTGCCCTCTAAGATCTGGACATGATCGGACAGGTTGCCCTGATGCTGTGCCCACTAGGACTTCAGGTCCCACTGCAGAGCCCGCATATGCCATCTGGCGTGTTGCACTATTAGGATGCAGGAGGCCATCGGGCCCATGAGCCGGAGGGTCATCCTGGCTGAAACCCGGGATAGAGGCTGAAAGATCGGAATCATACCCTGAATATAGCTGTTCAGGAGGATAAACCCGAAACCGCGTCAAATCCAGAACCGCTCCGATGAAGGGGAGCTTCTGAGAGGGACTCAGGTGCGACTTCGGCATGTTGATGGAGAACCCCAGCAAATGCAGGAGGTTGGCCATATTCTGAAGGTGGGAGACGACTGGCTGGGGCGAGCCCGCCTTCAACCACCAGTCGTCAAGGTAGGGGAAGACTGACACCCCTGACCTGCGCAGATGAGCTGCAACCATCGCCATCACTTTCGTGAACAACCGAGGGGCGCTGGTAAGGCCGAAGGGGAGGATGGCAAACTGAAAATGCTCCTGGCCTACCGTGAACCGCAGGTAACGCCGGTGGGCCGGCAGGACGGTGATGTGAAAATATGCGTCCTGCAAGTCCAACTCTACCATCCAGTCTCCAGGGTCGAGGGCAGCCAAGACCTGAGCCAGAGTTAATATCTCGAACTTCTCCTTCCGGAGGAAGCGATTGACGATCCTAAGGTCCAAGATGGGGCGAAGGCCCCCTTTGTCCTTCTTGGGGACCAGAAAGTAGTGGGAATAACAACCACAACCTACTTCTGGCCCAGGAACGCGCTCGATGGCCCCCTTGGCCAAGAGGGCAGTGACTTCCTGTTGGAGAAGCGCAAAGTGATCCCCAACATGCGGTGGAACGGAGGTGGCATGGCTGGGGGGGGCAGACTCAAAGGGGAGGGAGTAACCCCTTCGGACGATTTGCAGCACCCACCTGTCCGAATAGACAGATCGCCAGTGGGGGAGGTGATGTTGAAGCCTGTTGAAGCCTGCCGCCTACCGGCGTGGGGTGCACCCCGAAGCTCAGACTAGGAAATCTTTGAGGCGGATGCTGCTGGAATGGAGGTGGACTGACCCACACGCTAGCCCCCTGTGCCGCCACGGCGGCCTCCACTCCTGCGCTGAGGTTGGTTCTGCGCAGGCTTCTGACTGAACGAACGTGTAGGGGTGCCCCTTCTGTGGCCACGAAAGGTAGATGTGGCTGGGCGTGTGGTGGAGAGATCCAATGACTTGGCCGTAGCCTAAGAGTCCTTGGAACGCTCCAGCACACGGTCTGCCTTATCGGCCCCAACAGGTGAGTACCATCAAAAGGCATGTCCATTAGGGAACTCTGGACATCCCCCGAAAACCCCGTGGACTGCAGTCAGGCATGGCTACGCAGGGCCACCGTTGTGGAGATCGCCCTACCCAAAGAGTCTGTGGTGTCCAGCCCACACCAGATGGCGAACTTTGCGGCGTCCTTCCCCTCCACAACAGCTTGAGAAAGTGCAGCCAGAACCTCCTCCGGGCACTGGGGCAGTGTCTGCGCCACCGTGTCCCACACCGCGTGAAGAGTAGCGGCCCAAGAGGCACCCAGTGTTGACTGACCACAGCCCCAAGCTGGCAGAGGAAAATAACTTTTTGCCAAACTGCATGGATGGCGCTTAAGTAGTCTCTGTGACGTCATATTGGCGCTTACGAAGCCAGCGACGGATGCGGAGCTGCACAACGCCACCTACCGACGTGCAGGGGTACTGCTGACAAAAAACTTTCTGGATCCAGTCTGACGCCTGGGGATATTCTAAGGTAAGGAATCTATCACTAACGTTTCTCTTTCAGATATGCCTGTCTATTAACCCTTCAGGATCTTCTAAAGACTTGAGGGACAATATATTACCTCTCACTGTCTATCCTTTGTTGCACAGTGCTCAATCATTTTAACTGTTGGACTGACATGTTGTTTGGGATTTCTGCTTGCAACTGTGTCTTAAAGAGCTCTCAAGGTGCCGAAAGTCAGCATGATAGTGAAATCTATGTATTATATACACTAGCATAGAAACAAACAATCTTCACTATGACAAGATGATCAATGTACAGTGGCCACAAGCTGTGCCCGGTGGTCTCTAGGCATAGGCCACATTCAGTGTCCATTCAATCTGACAGAACTTTCCAAGACCTCCTTGACTGATTTTTAGATTCCCAAGGGTAAAACTATTTAAAGAAATGTGCAAATCAGTCTATGCATGGGCAAATCAGTTTCACAAACTGTGGAAAGGTAAGGGACCCCTTCACAAAGAGGTTTTCATAGCTTTTTTCTTTTTTAAGAGAGGTAATAGGCATTTCACCCTAAGTAGGTTGTGCCCTCTTCGTGGTCGGATGAGATGTGCTTCCTTTGCTCCCAACATGGCTTGTTATAAATTGCGGCTGCAGCCTAGGCCGTCTCCATCCTCCGGCCAAGAGAACTGTCACACGGTCTTTAAAAGATCGCTTTTTATGGCGTTCCTGGGAGCTTTGCAGATGACATATTCCTAAGTTACTCGCGACCGTTGCACCCAAGGCAAATTGTTTTCATTCAGCATGATTTCTCCTCACCCAAACCAGACATTTGTTTGATTACAAGATTATAACCCTCCATACTAATGTTGTTTGCATCATTTTGCATGCTTCTACTAGATCAGGCCATCTTGCTTTGAGTCATGGGACAGGAAGAGAAGGGTTTCGTTAATTCGAAACTAACATGGTCACGTATGCACTCCCAGTCAACTATATTTTCTCAAGCCATAATGGCTGTGGTATTTCCTGTGTCACTTCCTGCTTCTTTTTCTCATATTCAACTTCCTGTGATTACCTATGTTAGGAGCCTGAATCTGCCATTTCATGCGTCGCAACAGCTCTGGTGCTGGGTTACTCTCTTTTGGTTATTTACTCCTGATATCCGCTCCAATTCCTGGAACGGTGCTCCATTACGTGGAACCCTAATCTATCTCATTAAACCTTGCTTCAACGAGATTTTCTCCTCCTCTACAGCCAGTCCAGGGTTTGTGAGGGCCAGGTTCTTCTACTATTCTCTTGTTGGATTCGCCTGCCAGCCTAGAATTTTGTATGCCACTTGACTACTTCATCTATTTAGTGGCCCTTCAGAGAAACGTCTGTTGCTTTTTGTTTTATTTGGAAGTGTTAAGAAACATAGCAGCTATAAGAAGAAGCCACCCTTAACTTGGGCAAACTGAGCGAAAGAAGCAGATGAGATAGTCACCTCCAGCACTTGACACTGCCACATGAAATTGTTTTGTAGAAATAGATTCTTGAGCCAGTTGAATTGATTAATGATTCACAAATGGCAGACAGTTCCTGGATCTAGTATCTCAATTTTGAATCGTCAAGAAAATAGGCATTTTGGATACTCTTGGAGTAAACACACAGAACTCGAAACAACAAAACAAACATTTACTGAGCTGATCACAGAGGTCAGATCAAAATTCTTGATTAGCGACCCTTTTTAAGTATCCAGCAGACAAGGTATCCATACATTTTGCTCTTCAACTTTCTAGAAAAACTACTGAACATATTTACACCAGAGCAAGCAAAGGGACTAACAAAGGTGGCCCAAATTCCATCTCCAATTTTTTGTTCTGTTAACCATGTTAAGTAATTAACAGCCAAGAGGCCCTTAAGTTTTGTTTTACAGATTTCTGAAAGAACTATTCAACAAATTTACACAGGGGGGGCAAAGATTGAACACATTCTATCAATCCTAAGTATGGTGTAGGTCTACCAAGCAGATTTTGCTGCAGCAGACCGGAAAATTCCATTGGCATGGGAAGTTCAACTTTTAGGACTATCTCCTTAAACCTACCCCAGTCTGTATTGATCAATCCACACAAAAACTTCCAACATCAAATATGCTTACATACATGATTTTAGAATGGGTCTGTGTAAATTTGTCAAAATGGGGGAAGTTATTAGTGATCTAAAACACGGGTTATTTTGCTTCCCATTCATTCAAATTTAGTGTAAACTAATGTTTTAAAGCATTAGGATTTTTTGTTTGCTCTAATTTCATAGTCAAATTTTTTAGAATGATCACACTTCTCCCTGGTAGCAGTCACATAAGAGTCTAACAAACAGTTCTACTTCACAGGAAAGATTGCTGTTGAGATTACTGTTCCTGCTGATCTCATGCAGCCACCCAAAAGCCATTAAAGGACATTTATATTTTTCATGGTGTACATCAAGATAAGCTCACTGTCCTTGCACTTATGCAAGGTCACCTAACTGACAGTTAAAGTCATTCTGACTGCAATTCTTGGAGAACAAATGGTAATGCTTTGGGTGGTATAGCCTTCTCAGTTGTGGAACAAACTGTAATATTTCCTATAAAGTACACACTTTAAAAAATGCAGATTAATTAAACCGTAATGAATCAGTATTTACCAAATTGAGGCTGCGCAGGAGACACGCAGAGTACACAATAGTGTGTCTGCTTTGAAAAATCAAAAAAAAGGTTCACATATGGACTGACTTTCCACTCTTAAACTTCACAGATTCTTAGTTTTTGCCCACAGGAGAAAAGGCACCTTTTTTAGCTATAAAATGTGTGACCTGACATTAAAAACCTGCCATTGACTTATACCTGGTTAAAGTCTTTGAAACAAGCAGTTTGTAAGCCATTAAAAAAAAGTGGAAACAAAAGACTTGGGATCAGAGGGATTTAGAATGTGACAGTAGTTGCCCACCCTATTTGAAGTGACTGAAGGGGTAAACATGCAAATTAGGAAGGAATGGACAGACACACACAGACATGCACACAACCTCCACCCCAACCCCTTAAATCTGTTTAAAACTTTGCAGTGTATTGAAATATCAGTGAAAATAAACATAGGGAAATAAACATGTTAGTACGGGAACAAACCTGCCACAACAATCCTCTCCGGAACTTGCATAATAGCACCAGAATTTCGAATGTCACCTTGCATATTCTGGTCATGGTTTGCATTTGTCGGTGCAACTTTTAATTTTTCCGGGACTCTCATTCGTTGACTTATGCCATGTGTGTAATCTATTTCATACTGAATGCGATTCATTTCTGCCATCTCTACTGTAGGAGAAGGGAAAGCTGCCACGCTCATTCTGATAAAATAAGCATAAAAAAGCATAGTTAGGAAAATACTTTCAATAAATGCAAAAATATACAATGAGGAACAATTTCCACACAGAAAGCCTGGAAAATTAAAAAATTTCTTTAAAAATTTTTTAAAAAAAGATATTGCTTACGCCACAAAATACATTTGTCAATGGATGGCCCTTGCTAAAGGCAACACACCATCTAACAAGCATGCATTTACTTGCAGGTCTCTCTCAAGCACGATTTTTTGGCATTTACCTTTACTTCCCTTACAAACAACATTTAACAAGACCAGCACAGTGATTGAAACCAACAATTTTACAATTGTTTTCCCTTTAGCACACAGTTAATTAGAGAAATTGCATTTAACTTGATAGCAGCCATGAAATATCAGTAGTTACATGATATAACCAGGCTTCCAAATTACCTGTTTTGGAAGGCAATGTTCCCAAAAAGAACAAAACCTTTTTACTAAGATTTTCCATTGAGGAGCCTATGGTCAGTGCTCTCCAAATAATTACTTCCCTTGCTGGCATACACACAATTTATTTTACTTTACAGTGTCCACGAATCAGTGAAAAATGCAGCCAAAGCACTTCTTAATTTGCGACAGTGCCTGCAGAATGGGGTCACAACAAGCTCTCATTTTTAGGGAATAGGATCGATTCTTCATCATCAGTCTTTGACTCAAAGCAAGACAGTAGTAGTCAGAAAAGAGAGGGAGAATAAAGAAGCGAAAGATAAGAAAAATGTAACAAGGAAGAAAGCAGGGATGAAAGACGACCTGAAAAAGTGAGATAGACAGGAAGTGTAGGGTGGTGGATGAAAATGGCATGAGGTAGATTGAAAACTAGGCAGCCTTGGTATTCAGCAATATCGGTATTCTGCAGTGTCAGTGGTGGGATCCTAAGAAAAACATGTGGCGGCTGCACTTAACTTTTGTTTGTTTTATATAAATTAAGCACAGAATCAAACAATTCATGTACAAACACTTTACTTGCTTGCTAAACATTGTGACTGCCATGGACAGTGGAACGGCATCCAGATAAACTGTTAAGAGGTTTTCAAGTAGGTTTCATCTTTCAGTAAAATCTGAATTGTGCAAACTATTTTTTGCTTTTAGACAAGCAGAAGAGACGTTATTGAAGATTCTTTATGGTGTAATACTTGTTTTTAACTTCCTTTTTTCTGTTCTCACCTTGAAAACATTACGTCAAAGGATATGTATTAATTAAAAGATGAATGTTTATTTTGTGTGCATAAGTTACCGTTCTTAGGCCGCAAAATAAATCTACCATGACATTTTTGTTTTAAATTGACATCTGAAAACAACGTGGCTTTTAAAGGTACAATGGAAAATGTTCGACTTGCATTTTTTTCTCAACAGTGCCTTTCTTTTCATAATATGGTTGAAATGGCATCGGTTGTGTAGTGCTGTAACGAGATATAATTTTTGTGTAACTTCCTCTGAAGCTGTGCCCTAACTGTACTCACACTTGTAACAAGCCAATGACTTTTCCTGTTTCCGAAAAGATCCAGTGTCCTTAAGACATGCAAAGATGTAATGCTGTTCTCCTGTTTTTAGGTTAAGGATTAGCATTGATTATACATTCCGGAGGAGTCTGTCGCAATGTTTCACTGAACATATGTGCTTACGAAAATATTTTGGGTGTTTACATTATTACTTCATTTCACATCATGTGATGAGCATGCCTTCCACTGTTTGAAAGCCTATAAAAAGTGAGCTTTCTGGGATGCGCACTAGTCTTTTCATTCATTCAAGTAAGCTTTACTCGACAATACAGGTTATAAAAGCATAGAGCATAAAACACTGGTAAAAAAAGAAGACAATTCATTTAAATGTTATAAAAATGTGTACAAATAGTTAAAAGTCAATTCATCTTAATACATTATAATACACAACATTTTAAAATGAGAAGCATGAGCAATAATGTCATCAAATTGTGGCGACGGGGTCAGTGAAAAGCACCACAGCTCGGTGATAAAAGGTAATTTCACAACCACGAGTAGCATGATTCCAAGTTCAGTTATTTACAGTTAGTGATTGGGATCTTATAGACCACATCCATCTTACAAACTTTGCTACTGGGATTGCATAGTTTTGTGATGGATCAGTACACAGGACTCGCAAGCCAATACTACATGAACTGGTGCCCATGTTCCTGCAGGTCTTCAGCAGACAAAAAATACATGCGAATAGGTTTCTTCTCGGTCAATGCAAATAGGGCATTTGCTGTTGCCTTATGTGGTCCATTTGGCGGTGAAAGACTTTAGTGGCAAACAGCCCGCTCTAAATTGAAAATACAATTTGCCATCTAGGGGCTTTGAAATTGCATCCCAGTAGTACTCAAAGCTCGCCATGGTTTTATTTGTAAAAAAACGCCCCGTCAACATTGTGCAATCACTTATTCTGTTTACATCTTGTTCAGTCAGTTACCAGTATCTTTGCTTGATTAAATATTTTGATGGGAACTGAGAGTTAGATGGGGTTTCCCACAAATGAAACAGACCCATGCTGGCCAGGAGGCTTCTGATTTGACGCAGCCAACTAACTTTATGGGAACGGTCATCTGCAATAACATCCATGAGGCATTCTGCAAAGGTAACCAGTCCCGGCTTGCACCAGATTCTACACCAGTAAAGGCGTGGAATCTGGTGCTAGTCTTTACCTTGCTTTCTCCAGAAGCAGACTTCTTGTTGGCCCTCTTGCTGATCCTCTACTTAAGACTTTTCCCTTGACTTATGATATATATTGATGCAGATTTGAATTTATTAACCATTTTACCTTTTGCTTTCTATAATTATTCTTAATTTCAAATAAACCTTCAAAGTTTGGACTTCGAATGTTTTCTTGTGTATGTTTCCTCGTTTTGCCTTGGGAACCTGTGTTTTGAGACACACATGACACTGATCCTTCCAATCAGCCCTTTGATAATTCATAAATGCAAAGTGCCAACAGTTTCAAGCAATTGGAACAGATGGGGAGTGGGCAGTATCCATTAAGATTCTGCAAATAATGAATTGGAAAACATTCTCTAACGATATATGGTGGGCAGTAAATTGCCACATATAATTCATAGACATAAAGTATTCATATAAATCATGGCTTCTGTTAGCTGTGACAACCCCTGGCCTCCAGCCCATACTAAATCAAGGTATTTCATCCCCTTGTGTTGGCCAGTTATAGCAGACGGGGAGGGCAGAGTGTACGCAAAAGATGAGAGGCAGTCTTCAGGGAAAAAAGGCTCTACCTCCCTGCTTCCTTATTCCCTTACTATATTTGGGATGTCAAGCTCCCCAAACTGAACTGAAACCTTAGAACATCATCCCTCCACAGATAATTGCCCCAGGTGTTCTTGATCTCAATAAAAAGATATTGAATAAATATAACTATGCACAGAAGTACTAGGTTCTGGAGCACAAAAATACAAGTAGGTCCTACATTATGGGAAATCATTGGAACAAAATATTTATATTTTAAGTGTTGCTATTTTCTTCAACCTAAGTGGAATCTTAGCCAAGGCAGATAGTTTGTGTGGAACTTAGGGTTTCCTCTGTCATGTGTCTTTCTGGTGCATGTTCTTCTTAGTGATGAAACAGTTTCTATGGTGTAATGAAGGTTGGAGATCTAAGGCCCTGTACATACAAACTGTAAGAAATTGAAACTTCTTATTGAATGAGATGTGTCAGGTTTCCCCCTAAAGCTTGCAGGATCCAGAGCATGTTACAGAAGATAATTATTTAGTACTTGTGCAGAAACGTGAGTTTCTAGTGCCTCGAAAGACACTTTGATCCTACATTATTGGATAGTGCTAGTACAGGTTTCAGTGATTGTCTCTAACCGCTTTAGGATCAGATGTTCAAGATTCTGATCTCTCCTGTGCGTTTGTTTCATAGCATTGTATATATATATATATATGTACGCCTGCATCCTATTAAGTATTCTGAAACCTACGAAAGACTAACAGCCACAAGAGAACATGTAAACAGATATTCCACATTCTAACAAACACAACCAGATCTAAAGTCACACAATGCCAAGACAATGCTCCGTAACAGTATATCCTATTCTAAAACACCATTTTCACAAACAGAACATGCAAAGCAATACTTCCTGTTAACTTACATGCACAATATAAACCGAAAGCCAAATAGCTGGCACAAAAATGCCCCTTAATAGAACAACTGAATCTGCACAAAAACCAATGCTCTTAAAATTCAATGAAAACATTATCAAGTACACTGGACAGAATACAGCAAGGCAACCAATTACCAGGCTCTGAATGTTTCTCAACAACACTACAAACAATCCATAATTCAGCACTCATAACAACAACAAAGCACTGTCGGCACACCCACGTCCACACCTACGCATAAAAAGTTAGGCTACCTAATAACTCAACCTGCTCGACAATGGAAAACCATCTAGCCTTGGGGAAAAAAAGAAAGAAACTGGTTCATGCCTAAAGAAACAGTGTAATAATATGAAAAGTAATCTTGCAGAAGCGGACTAAAAGATGAGTAGTTGTGGCAGGAGGTCCAAGTGATTTCCTTGTTAGGAAGTGCTTAATATTTGGCTCACTGTGCCAAAATCCACTGCTCTTTCATAGGCATCCGCCTGCTTCAAAATTTCCAGATTTCCCTATATGCTATCACGGTTTTAAAACATTGTATTTAGAGTCCTTAATATTTTTTAAATGTCTAATACCCCGTCTTGTACAGTTCTTAAGCTATAAAATGGCCAGTGACAAGCAACAGACTACAACTAAACTAATGAAAAAAGTATAAGTGAAAGTTATAACAATTTATTGATTATTTTGTCCTAAGCAGGGGACAAACAAGAAAAATTGACAGTTTTTGTACAGTAGAAGGCTAGCTTTGACATGTGCAAAAGCACAGTTACAACTGTTGTTCCCGTGAATTTAAAAACAAGAGGGATGGTGAGACAACAGAGGCTGAGCAAATAAATAGAGACCGGGTAGGCAAACGGAAAAAGCACTGAGAAACGTTTTTGAGAGCAAGGGTGCTTGGTTAGCTTCAGGCCTATTGCTGTGATACTAGGAGTTGTACGAGGCACCTAGCAGTATTAAAGGGGAAACGGCATGCTTCCCTCTTTAACAGGATACTTAACACATGATCTGAGATGGAAAGCACAGCTTCCAAACCCTTCTTGACACTCCAGGATAGTTTGGTTGACCAGTGAAAGTTTAATCCATGGGAAATGGGGTGAAGGCAGAGAAGAGGCAAGTATAAGATAGCTATCACAATAAAGACAAACACATAATACCAACTAGCAATAAATCGCAACATAACACAAAAAACTAGTAAGTTACACAGACAATTTATGGTTCATGATCCCCATGCTCTTTTCAACGTGTAAACCTGTTGATATTGATAAAAACAATGCTAATGCTTATGATGGTACACGTGCATACATGAACGAAATCGCATTCATATTGTCAAATTTGCCCGTCATGAACTCTCCATCAACCCAACTTGAAAATACGTGGTTAGACAGGCTTTGCAACCCAGGCCCGCGGTCACTGACTGACAGGTCACAGGTGGGGTGGCACGCAGCCGGCAGACAAATGTGTGAACAGGAAATCCAGGTCCATCCCCTAGGTATGCGGAGTGACACCACAATAGTCCAGGAAAATTGGCCCAAATAAAGCACACATGGCCAGAGGGTGCATGCTGGTCCAAAACACCATAAAGTCATATGCCACATAAAGTTAGGAACACAAAGGCAATCATGACAACACACACAGTATATGCAGTGACCAGGTGCCCCTCATGCCGGACACCTTGACACACTACCCACTGGCCCACATTGTGTCCACGCAGGGGTGAGTCCCACCGGCTTTTATTTAGGACAGGGCCCACATTCTTTAATGAACAAGGATCGCCGGATGTACTTTTATTGCTCCCAAAACTGTATAAAAATCACTCTGATTGATTGTACTTTGAGACAATCCTGAGACCTGTTTCTGTATGCTGTACTCAAGGCTGCATTGTTTAATTAAACCAACCGTTCCTATTTTGCCAAACGCCTTGTCTTTTGTTTTTCTTTTATGGTAAATCAATATTCAAGCAACAAACCATCACAAAAAAACTTAAGGATTGTAATACTCTCTCTTAGGGAAAGATTGCCTCACGTTTTAACATCTGAAGAGACCTAACATCCTCCAACCAAAACTCTGAACTTTTAACTTCAATGTTTGCAAACACAACCCAATATAAATAGTAATTTTACAGGCACATATATTCAAAACCATGTCCCAATTTTCATGGTTGGGTTTTAATCGATGCTCAATGGTCAACAATGTAATTTTTGGCTGCGAAGTGGGTATGCGTAGAGAAGGGCTTTTCCTAAGTGGCATTATCAATATTTACTAAAGCTCATTTAGGCTCATGCCTTGTGAAAGTGTAGTATTAATAAAATGAAGCATACTCTCGGCAATCACTGTACTGTTTGAGCAGCGATTTATTGACATTACGTGAAAGCGAGTCTTTTGATGAGCAGGCTGTTTTACATGATTTGATAACTGACACTTGTTCCCTATTTAATAGCGTAAATGTATGAAACATTTGGGTTTGTTCTGCAATCTTCCTATCTAAGGTGGGTTTTTCTTGGGCAATGAAAGGGAAAGGTAAAATATTTCATTGGTGCTTTACCCCAACATTTTTGTTTATTTACTTCTTTATATTTTTAGTTCTAGAAAAAAAGATCAACAGGTTCATCACAGAGACTGTGATGGGGCCGATTAGTTGAGTCTCTTCAAAATCCTTTAGCACACCAATAAAAATAAACAGCACTTTTTTCAAGTCTGTTGCTTCAATAATTCAAATGAAGCAATAATTATTTTATAAGGTGAAGCCATTTTTAAAACACTGAATCTGGTAGTCTGTCAGATATCCCAATCTAATCTATACTCTATTTTCAATTCACCTACTCAGCCTTCACTACAGCCACCGAAAACGAGGGATTACCGTTATGTTCTTGTCGTACTGCCTATTTTTCAAGACTCAGACCCTCAACAGTATTTTTTTATTTAACATACAAATTATTTCAAGTGTTTTTGCATGACGTGTGTATTGTCCTTGTGAGAAATAGCAAAAATACTGGGCCAAATTCAAAAAATTACATTTCATCGTACAATCAGGGATGTGGAATTCCTATAGCCCGATGCCCAGGACATATTGTTTGGGGTCAAGGGCAACACGTTTTCATGCTTATTATGTCCTTGGAACAAGTAGGCCGAACCCCCTGCAGCACAAACCCTTAGGATGCCAGTTTGCAGTACCACAATATGGATCAGAGAAGGGCACTGTCTGCAGTTAAGGTAATATTTTTTGGTCCATAGGTTAATGCTGTTCAAACTTGTATTCATGGTTCATTAATTGAAAGCATTTATTATTAGTGTGAGCGCTCCAAGTAAATGTTGTAAGCTCCGACTGCACTACTGACAGTGGTTCCAGTATAAAAATGTGTACACACATTTTCAAAGTTTAGCAATATGAGGCTATGTATAACGCTCCCAGAATGCTCTTTGATTCAATGCAAATATTTGCAGAAGCTGAAAAGCAAGATTGAGGATTCTTTGCTTCCAAAATAAAAAGTTGATCAAAAAAGGAAAGCAGGAAAAAAACATTTAGCTAAACCACTGTAAAATTCCAGGTACAGTTTCTTTGCAGCATCATTTAGTAACGTGTTGATGCATACTAGTATTTCCCAAAAATATTCATAATAGAAAATCAGTGTGACCAGTTTCAATAAGATTCTGGAAACAGAAATAAGCAAGCATTGGCAAAGCCAGTAAGTCTGAAAATGAAATGGTGGTCAGCGTTTTAGTATTGTCAATGTGTGACTTGTTTTGGCATGGTATTTGTAAAACCTTATTGGTGTGGGAGCTGCCGGGCCCTCACCATTATAACAAACCCTGGCAAAAGCAAAAATTGATTTTGGCTTCAAAAAGCACACACTGCCACAGTAGTTACAGGCACTGAACAAAATTACTTTGTGTGCCGATATGATCCGTGTGAAAGAGCAGAATGCCGTCACCCACTGGGAAGCCAGCCGATACAGAGAGAGTGACTGAATTTTAATAAACGCAGAAGGTCACGGTCAACGCCAGACCAAATTAGGGGCCCTTTTATTAAAGAAAGTCTCAAAAGTGCACCTATGGTATATGGCCTTGCATTAAATGCAGCTATACGGCTTTCAAGAAGTCCCAAGAATTTACAGAAGTAGTACAAGAAATAGTATTCGTAGAAAATATTTGTGAACTGCATTTTAGCATGAGCAAATATGCATGTGTAGATTTGCTCATGCAAAAATCTGAGTGTTTGCAAGTTCACTTTCCCTCCAACCACTTTTTTCCCAACTCTGGAAGAAGGTTTACGTCTGCCATTGTCAGCAGTAAAGTTCCAAAATGTCCCAGTATGGGAAAAGATTAGAGAAGAGTTGTTGTAAACTCTTAAAACATGCTAGGAGGTTTGCACAGACTCAAAAGAGCATTCTAACACTGGAACAATTGCTTACTTCTACCTTCAGCCCTAGTATGTAGATCTGCGGAAACGTGGCAACATAAAGGGATTGCAGGTATTCAAACACTACTATGGTATGAGCCCTGGCATAATCAGAGAGGCTATATCAGAGCTCTTATATAATGAGATTGCTGCCACAATTTGTCGCCGCACTACATGGCACCAAAGGGACAAGTGGATTTTGTTACAGGACAAGTAGATTTATGAAGCAACCTGCCCCATGGACAAGTAGATATTTTATTAAATTCCACACCCCTGTACAATGTATGATCCCAACCAAATGTACCTTTTTTAGGCCTCAAAAACACTCACAAATCGATTCCTCGCAAGTGCAAATAGTTTTACTCGCACGGATGTCTATGCCACCAACACTCAAGGGGTGGGAATGGGCAGAACAGGTCATGCTATGCCTTAGAAGTTTGAGATCGCCCACAAATACCTATTCTCTTGGGCATTCCCAAACTCTGACCCAACCATTACCTTCTCTAGAAAAGGTCAATATTTACTCCAGTTGAAGTAACTCCCCTTCCAGGATTAGAAGAAAAAAACTACCCCTACATTTGATGGGGAAGCAGGGGGAAGTGCTTTCGCCGTGGGGAAAAAAAGGTTTTCCCCAAAGAGAAAAGAAAAACGGAAATTGTGCATTAGCAAGATGGTTCCGTCCCCTTTTGCAGACTTCTCCACTATGGTGAACTCCACAGAGGGTCACAAGAATACTGTTGAATACCAAGATAGGATTTCTGCACACACATACACAAATGAAATCTGCAGCTACAGAATTACTATTTTTTTCATGAACCGGACACATCATTTTCTAATTATGCTTTCTAATTTATTCCAAGTTATCCTTCTAGTCTTCATATTTCTCCCAGAATTGAGCTTCTTATTTAGAAGTGAGATGAAAAAATGCACAACGAGTGGTTGCAGACTTAACAATAATTTAGTTAACTTCTCCAAATATTGCGTTATTCCTTACTGTGAGCAGTGCCAACCCGCAATTAACATTAATGTATGGTCTCTATACCCCCAAAGAGTGTTTTGGGTAATTAAGCAGTGTGGGTGATCCACCAAATGTATTAAAGCTGAATTTTAGTTCTGGGTCATTCGCCCAATCAAGGCCTGATCTCAAAGGGTTCATGTAGTATGAGAATTCATAGAGCATCAGGTGAACCCATACACGTACACAGCTATGTTCCATGCACATGACTAGTGTGCACATTTGTAGGCGACTGTCCTATTTATTTAGTAATCCAGTTAACAGCACCAGTGTCGCATAGCGCTGCTCTTAAAATATGTGAAAGTTTATTTTACTGTGAAATGTAGTCTTAATTGGGCATATAGTAATAATAAGAAAAGCCATCTGAGTTTCAAGAACCTATTATGATCCTCTGCATCGAAAACAACAGCTGTACTCTAGAAAGTGATTGAATAAATAATTAAATATAGCCATATAACACATTTGTGATTTGTAATATCAGAATAATGAAGTTGTATGGGTGCTCCTTCTTTAAAGGAAGTGGGTAGAAGGACAGAGAAGCAATGGTGGAGGAGTGTTGGATACAACATGCAATATTCTTTTGTCGCCAAAGTTAGCTTTCTGTAGTTGTGTCCAATCCATGTCTGAATAGCTTTTCGACCGATGGAAAAGACAGAGAATCCACCTTTACTGCAAATGAGATGCAAGTAGATCTTTCTCATCAGCATGTAAGTTAGTGGAGGTCAAGAATGGGTTTGATGCCAATGTTGCTAAGCAGTTGTGTGGGCTTGGTTCTCATGTTGAAACATTTGAAACACCTGGTTAGCGATGGACTTAGAAAACAAAGATCATCAAATAGTATTCAGAAATTAACCTCTCTAAACATTTTTAAAGAGTTTAGATCCTTGGAGTGCTGATCATGCAGTAGTACATACACTGTAGGGCAACATTAACTTTGCATCAAGGGCTCTAATGACATACCACCAAAGGATCAAGAGTGTGTATCATTTATTCAAATTAGAAAGCCTAAACACTACAGAGAAGATTTACAAGGGCAATCAGGCTTGCAATATTTTTCCCTTGGCAGTGAGGATTCAAACACTAAATCAATATCATTGTGGACTAGTAGTAACTTGGGATCTTGGGTCAGCGTTTCTTGCCATGGAATAAGCCTTTCACTCATCTTCCCCTGCCTCAAACAGACAGTGCACTAGATAAGATTGTCAAAAGGCTACTCCTATGATGAAAAGCTTCTGCACAGCTTTCACTGTGCTTCTGTAATGGATTAGACCACCATCAGAATCAGAGGGTAGATTTTATTTGTGGGGATATGTACCCATACAAAGGGAAACTGGACTACAGTTGATGCACACTATGGGGCCGATTAGGATGGCGGTTTTTCCGCATCCTCCGGGCCGGCGGAAGTGTCCGCCGGCCTGGAGGATGCGGAAAAACCGCTGCGGAGCCTCCAAAGACCCACCGCCAAATTAGGATGGCTGGTGGGTCTGGAATTCCGTCCGCCGCTTTTCCGCCGCGGTCGGCTTCCGACCGCGGCGGAAAAGCTATAACATGGCAGGCGGTGTCTATGAGACACCGTCCGCCATATTAGGATGTTCGTAAATACATGCTTTTCCACGGCGGCTTTTCCGCCATGGAAAAGCATACGGACATTCACTTTGGGGGCCCGTTGCGGGCCCCCTGGGTGAATGGGGGGTGGGGGGTGCACATGGGGGGTACCTATGGTACCCCCCTGCATTTGCGTGCACAAAGCAGCAGGCACCGTGCGGTGCCGGCCGCTTTGTGCATGTAAATGTAAAACATGCTTTTTTAACATTGCGGCGGGTGCAGCTTGAAGCTGCACCCGCCGCAATGTTAAATATAGAGGATGTGACCGCCACCCTGGCGGTCACATCCTAATCAGCACGGAGGGAACGCCGCAGCCCCTGCGGACGTTCCCTCCTCCTCAAGGGTGGCGGACGGACGCAAGTCCGTCCGCCATCCTAATCGGCCCCTATATTTGCATCCACTCCTTCAATTGACTTCCTTAGTCAGAAAGGAAACCAACATTCTGTCTCTCCCAGTCTCTTTCTATAGTTGTCTATCACTACCAAACTATTATTTTGGAGCGGATGAAGCAAATGAGCTGCAATAGGTTATAAACCTAATTACAGGGTAGGATGCAATAAGAGTAGGATAATCTACATCATATTGTGAATCAGAGGTCAGTATCCTCATAGTGACTTTGCTTAGAATCATTGAGCAGAAACTTAAGGCATATTCAATAATCTAGATCAATAGAGACCAAGACTCCAAGTGTAACTATACCACAAGTGGGTAAGGGATAAGATATAGTTCAGATAATATATATTGATCGATCACTGCCAAAAAATACACTAATTGGTTTAAAATGAGGCAAGCAGATGCAAGTAGGTTTTTAGATTTCGACAAAAGGTGCACATGAAGAGATGTGCGTATGAATGGTGAGAATTTTGGAGGGGAAAGGGGATTGGAGGCAGGGCAACACAAGATTTATGTGGTGTCAAGGAAAAGAGAGAAAAGCAGGAACAACAGATTCTGGCAGGATTGTAGATTAGAAATTTAAGAAAAAAGAATAAATGCAGTGAGTCTCTGAATACATTTGGATCTAAAGCAAGAAACGTTTAGAAAGAAAATACTGGAAAATGGAAATCCAATTAAATTAGAAAACATGAGAGAAAAAGGGGGGATGGGGCCTTTTCTTTGGGTCGTTGGGATAGAACTTGATACTGAGCATCATAAATGGTGAGTACTTCCATTTATCACTGGTGTTCCTTGGTCTCCGTTACTATTGCTCTTCAAATGGGTAACACACAATTAATGTATTTGTAGAACTAACTCTCCCACTTGTAAGGAGGGTGGAGTGCGCTCAAGCTTAATTCAAGGAGCTAGGAGACAATTTAGAACTAACATTTTGTATGATAACACATGAGCAGACTGGAAGTCAATATTCAGTCAAAGCAGTATATCTGTAGAAGAATAGACCTATTTCTTTTAACCGATACCCACGTACTCCAAGTAGTTCAGTCCAGATCATAAAGCACATAGAAAGAAGGAACATACTAGCACCTTGTGGCTAAGATACAGAGCCCAAGTACAACTGAAGTGCTAATGTACTACGGTGTTAGAATACAAACTACTTGTGGTCCTGTGGACAATGTTATCCTTTAGACTGATTTGCATATGGCTGAGTCCAACTGGGGTGGCGTAGTGGGCAAAAGAACGATGGATTTAACCCAGATCTTTTGACTGGGGGAGAATGTTTGCATTGTCAGCATTCATCCATCATTTGTTTGCTGTAACACTTTTCGCCCTAAGTGGGATGGGTATGCCCAAACGTGTGTTCCTTGCTCACTATGCCACTGGATTCAAGCTAGCCTGGCTGAAGAAAGGTGTCATACCCTGAAACCTGTTCCAGGATGCTTGATTCTGGTCCAGGGAGGACTAGGCCTGGCAGTTCGGTCTGGACTGCTCCCATCGGTCACAGAGTCAAGACTGATTTGCATATGGCTGGGTCCAAACTGGGGTGGCCTAGTGGGCAAAAGAACAATGGATTTAACCCAGATCTTTTGACTGGGGGGAGAATGTTTGCATTGTCAGCATTCCATCCATCATTTGTTTGCTGTGAAACTTTTCGCCTTAAGTGGGAAGGGTATGCCCACACATGGGTCCCTTGCTCACTGTGCCACTGGATTCAAGCTAGACTGGCTGAAGAAGGGTGGCATACCCTGAAACCAGTCCCAGGGTGCTTATTTCCGGTCCAGGGAGGACCTGGCCTGGCAGTTCGGTCTGGACTGTTCCCATGGGGCACAGCATCAAGACTGATTTGCATATGGCTGGGTACAAACTGGGATGGCGTAGTAGGCAAAAGAACGATGGATTTAACCCAGATCTTTTGACTGGGGGAGAATGTTTGCATGGTCAGCATTCCGTCCATTTGTTCGCTGTAAAAATATTCAGTCAAAGCATATCTCTGTAGAAGAATAGGCCTAATTCTTTTAACAGATACCAAAGTATTCCAAGTAGTTCAGTCCAGATCGTAAAGCACATAGAAAGAAGGAAAATACTAGCACTTTGTGGCAGAGACACAGAGCCCAAATACAACTGAAGTGTTAATGTACTAAGGTGTTAGAATACAAACTACGTGTGGTCCTGTGGACAATGTTATCCTTTAGAAAAATGATTAGCTTTCAATATTTTTGTGACTGCTGGGGTTTCAGGTTTGTTGGAATGGACTGCGTCTGCAAAGTTTAGAGTCGCAGGCAAAGTTGTAATATTTGTAGACAAAGACATTTAGTACAAACAGCTGCCACAGCCCACATGCCCATTCTCTACTGGGAAACACAAGGCACCTCCATCCCCAAAATATCGAGTAAATTCAATTTTAATGGCATAGCGGGTGATCTGGTGAAAAACATGGGGGTTCACCTCTGTATTTACTTACAGGGCATAAAGACAGTGTGTTTCAGGTCACTTGATGGAAACAACTGAGAAGAATTGTGACTCTTCTTTTTTCTCTTCACAGCACAACCATGCTTACCGTCAGCAATCAAAGAATGAGAAAGCTACATTGAAGCGTCTTCCTTTTCTGAAAAGAACAAACCAAATAAGATTACAATTAGTAAGAAATGTCAGGGGGTCCCTGGTCATCAAGCATCCAGAACGGTCACAGTTCAATCAAAATATTTTCTTATAACACATGAAAAACACAAGCTTGGTATTTACCTCAGTATATGGTATTGGCTACATAGTCTCCTAGGCTTTTAACTAGCATAATGTACACATCTACGAGGCCTGTATCCTGTTTTATCGTCAGTACATAAGAGACCATCACGGTGGGACGCCTCCAAGCATCACAAATCTACTGCTCTAAGGATAGTGGACATAACTGGTATATGACCCAATACTCGAGGCGCCTCCACAGAACTAGAGATGGCTAGATATATATCTCACAACCGTTCGCTTCACGCTCAGACATTCACGGTCGGCTCACAGAGGATTGTTCGCGATCTAAGAGACTTCGACAATCTCTGTATCTAGGTGGTGATTATTTGAATTTGGACATCTCCAGTCTTTTTAACCATATATATATATATTCCGATGATAGCATTAATGGATTACCACAAGAAGAAATTGGAGACTTATCTTTAAACACATCATGCCCTTAAATCTTACTGATGTATGGAGGCGACAGCACCGTACACCACGTATAAGCACCCAGAACACCATATATAACTGTATTGCAATGGACGGTCACCTGATGAAGGCAGCAATGCCGAAACGCGCGTAGTCTACATCTACCGCATTGCCACCCATCAACCTTGCGTCTAATATACTCATCCATTAACCAACTGTTATGTTCTCAGCACATTGATTATATGTAAAGAATGAAATCGTTTTTATAAAATGAGAAAAGAAAAAAACATTTCAATATATATATGATAAGATGGTCTTGAAGAATAAAATATATGTATATTTGTTGAAGATATGGTTGTGTTCTCTGTATGTAATAGTGGTTACTGTCTAAAGGTATATATATATATATATATATATATATATATATATATATATATATATATATATATATATATATATATATATATATATATATATATATATATATATATATATATATATATATATATATATATATATATATTTGTTGATTTTTTTTATTTTGCAAGCTATAGACCTTTACCCACTGTGTTATTCCCTATGTATAGATTGGTTACTAGATATATAGGGGTCCCCTGTTTTCAAAAGAGCCCATCTACGATATAGTACAGGTGAATTAAAGATCTTTACTCTGATACTTAAGCTGCTTGTGTACGGGGAAGAAAGGGGACACAGGAGAAGTTAGAAAACTGAACTGGTGAATTTTTAAATCAACACAGTATTCACACTAACTATGGAGAATAAAAGCAGTCCTGTTTTATTTCTTGGACACAAACCCATTTTTGGAAATCATGCTTTTCCAATGTTGCTGTTAATCTAAACACGGTTTTAAAAAACAGTGAGACAGCAGGAGAATGTTCATAGAGCCCGGTTCTGATAACCTCAATAAATGTTAGACATTATTCCTCAGAATGCTCACTTTTTTTAGGCAGTACCTCTTACCCCAATGTATGTAACCAAAATATTGCCTACTATAAGTAGGTTGCGTTCTAAACTGGAAAAAGGTTTTATTAGTATTCAGTATGTCACATTTAACATTATAAGTTATAAATTAGATTTTTTTTTGCTTGCTGGCAGACATCAGTGTTGTTGCATGGCGTCAAACCAGTGTACAAATATTACACAGTGCTGAGTTGGAGAAATCCAGTCTAAGGTGTAGGGTGTAGAAGACTCATGTAACAAAATGGAAATGGGCTGAGGAGGAATGCTTGACTGAGAAAATATAAAACCCATAATTTGCATTCTTTACACCAACTCAACACATTATCTTCAAATCTGGTTCCAACAATGCAAAACGACCATGCATGGCATCCCATATCTCCAGGAATCCAAAAATATTCCACACCTCACTTCCAGTAACAAGCAAGCGTCAGAAAATAGACCATATCAGGTATTCACATATTACACCCAAATATGGACCCATCAATATCAGAGACGCTTCCACTCTCTCTAGAAGATTGCCATCCAGACTCCCTTAATAAAGATCTGATATCTCGCTTCTTGCCACACCCAAAACAGACCTCGTTTCTGGTATCACCGCACTCCCCAAATCAGATTGCTTACCAATCGTCCTGGTAAGTCCTCCAACTCATAAAAAGGAGCCACACCAGGCATACTACCATCCTCTGATTTGTACAAAACAGGCCCAATTCATGTCATCCTTCAATGTCATCAAAAGCAGACTCATAAGTCATATCCTACAACTTAGACAGCTCAAAAGAGAGGTCCTCCTCCCAGGCCTGCTACTTCCCACACTTAAAACAAAGTCCCCTATTACTGGTTTACACCCACACAAGTAAAACAGCCTCAGTCTGTCTCCTTCATGTTTCCTCTTAATTATGTATCTATTTGGGAGGGTGGGGGGGGTGTTTACCCGACTCCAAGAAGGCCGCAAGTTAGTGTACCTTCCCCGAACACCACCAAAAATTCGTCAAAATCTACATGTACATTCAGTAAGTGCCCTGCGTGTGAGGTACCATCATCTCTCCGCTGTCAAGTATTCCCTATGCACACAGCGGATTTAATATCGGTGCGATATTGAGGAGGCTGTGGGTGGTGACGCACTGTATTGCTGCCCTGAACGACATTGGTTCAAATGCTCCGTCCATCACCACCCCCCTTTTGTGCCACTTTCTTCGCCATAAGTTGGCAGGGTATGCTCAGACTTGAGTCCCTTGCTCACTTTACCACTGGATTCAAGCAAGCCTGGCTGAAGACGCCTGAAATGCCAGAAACCGGTCCTAGAAAGCTTGTTTCCGGTCCAGGGAAGGCATGGCTTGGCAGTTGGAGCTGGACTGTTCCCATGAGGCACAGGGTCAGACTGATTTGCATATGGCCATGTCTGAACTGGGGTGGCAGAGTGGGCTAAAGAACGGTGATGGATTAAACTCAGATCTGTTGACTGGGTGTGAGTGTTTGATTGGTTCAGATGCTCCGTACATCACCACCCCCTTTTGTACCACTAAACGACATTGTGGCCCGCTGCGAGGAGGGGAGCCTAACGACCGCCCTCTACGTGGTGAGCTCAGTTCTGAGGGAGCTAAGTCAACGGTGTGCCAGGCTGGACTCCCGCGACACGCGGGTAATCGTTGTGTACGGCTGCCGCAGCTGTGGAGTGCCGGGCGGGGTCACGGACCGGCTTCCCTCCGAGGGCGCCTATGGAGCACACGATGGTGGCTGTTTGTTTCCATCGAGGACTGCTGCATGTGCGACATACACTTAACCTGTGAAGAGGCCCCCATGGACATAATATATTGGGCCAGAGCCCCGAACGTAGACAGGCGGGGACAAGTGGCAGCCCTGTAACAAGTGCCCCATGGCGATCCTTCATAATTGCAGCGTTTGCTAGCACCAACATCCCATGAGAGTCCGCTACAGGGAGTCCTTAATAACACGCCCTCCGTCCCGGAGAGTACCCATATACCTGTGAGGCCAGGTTGCTGCACTCGGACAGGCGCCGTGGCGTGGGGCCCGTCCGGTGTCCTACAAGCAATACCAAATTGGTGATGTCACATCACAGCTGTTACAGTGGGCGCGGGACGGCCGCACACAACTCAGAGCTCCCAACGAGGGTGTGTTCTTGCATTGCAGTGCCCAGCTACAAAGACGAACACCCTACGCTACTCGCCTAACCTGTGCCTATCTTCACATCATGGGTAAAACAGAAAAGCTCCAATCCAAGCTGCCTTTCGATTTGCGCAAATCCCCAAGAGTAAGGGGCCCTGCACCGTTCAACCAAGATAACGCCTCAGAGGACCTGGAAGCAGGAGCAGAAAAAGACGTGAAACATGCCTTCCACACTATACAGCAAAGTCTCTCCAAAATAGACAGTAAAATCGATGCACTGTCCTTTCGCCTGGATCGCATGTCAGAATGGTTGGATAAGCATAGGGAACGACTTGATACTGTGTAGCAGGGTCTCCGATATGGAAGATGTCACATGTGCGGACGCAGAGACCAACAAAGAAAGGGACAAAATCCTACATGCATTACAAGCGAAGGCTTAAGACTTGGAGGCAAGATCGAGGAACAACAACATAAGCATAGTAGGTGTGGAAGAATCATCCAACATCGGCAATATGGAACAGTATATAGAGCAACTGCTTGTCACACTTTTGGGCCGAAACACCTTTTCTGAAATTTTCAACATAGAACGTGCACATCGTTCATTGGCATCTAGACCTATTCCCAGGGTCCCCCTCGGCCAATAATAGCACGATTTCTGAATTACAGGGACCGTTATTCTGCCCTGCGTAAGGCCTGCGAACTGGGTTCGCTACACCACGAGGGATCAGACATCTCTCTGCTCCATGACTTCACACTACAAGTTCAGGAGTCCTGCAGGCTCTTTATCCCAGCAAAAAAGAAGCTCTGGGACCTTAATCTGGAATAAAGCATGCTCTATCACGCAAAGCTGAGAGTTAAACTGGACGGTAAAGTTAATTTCTTTACTGAGCCTAAAGCAATCTTGCACGCCATCAAGGATCGAGAACAGCATCTGAAGCGTCGCGGTTCGTCGATGGCCTCACAGGTGCAAGCGGAGGAATCATCGAGTCTTCACGAGGATCAAGCACAAGAGGAGGGACTGTAAAATCGTCCTGCAGAAGAAATCTCATGGACCAGCACAAGGCAATATGGGTAACTAGTGTGACCTGAGGCGTAGGGGTAGTAAGCATAGATAGAACATGGAATGCCTCGTTGACAATGTGGGGATTTGACTTGATCACTGATTCCAATAACAATAACTGACTGCCAGATGTAGGCACATCTCGCTGGGTGCACAGACAATGGTATTCAGAACCTCATTGGGTCTTAAGTCTAAAGTGTAAGTGATTTAGATTGTAGACATGGTGGCGGGGGATCCAGAAATGATGGCAACATCTGCCCCAAAGTGTATCCCACTACTCGTAGCTTTTGTTTTGGGGTTATTGTTTTTTCTTTGAGGTTTGGAAGGGTCAGGGGGTATGCAAACAGCTGTGACCGTTGGGGATCTTCGTGGCGTGAGAGGGAATGTCTTTTCTATTTACATGTATGTTTATATGGATATAGTCTTGTAACGTTATTTTCGCACAGTGTACACCGTAGGCATTTGGCTCTGTCCACCACAGTGGTTATTTCCACCGCATGGACTCTGATGGGGTAGGACCACAGGGTTTACAACTCCTCACTTTGAATGTTCGTGGCCTATATGATGCCAAAAAGGTCAGGAAAATAGGTGCTTATTTAAAAAGACAGAAGGTGTCTGTCGCTATTCTGCAGGAGACTCATCTCACCCCAGAGGGTAGCAAAGATGTGCAACGTAAATTGCAAGGAACTTGCTTTTTCTCTGATTTCACATCCCATGCCAGAGGCGTTATATTATGGATTGATAGAAAGGCTGGGGTAGAGATGGCAGGCTTGTTGTTTGACACGCAGGGCAGGTACGCAGTGGTTCTTTGTAAGAGGGGTGACCTGAAATTCATCCTAGTGGAAGTGTATGGCCAAATTAGGACGACCCCCAATTTTATAAATCACTGGCAGCCAAACTGACACAATGGAGTGGGATCCCACAGATTTGGGTCCCACCCACACGCCCAGCAGCTGCCGCAGTGGTCTTGCAGGATATCATGCATGCACACTGCCTCCTAGATATTTGGCGGCACAGAGCGGGATTACACGGACCACTCCTCTGCTTATGATACCCACACCCGCATAGACTTTTGGCTGATATCTGGGGAGTTAGAGGAGAGGGTACTCTCTTGTGAGCATTTCCTGCACACATATTCTGACCCCTCCCCAGTCCAGCTAGCGCTGAGCTATAACGCACCTCGGGTCCCGGCGTTCACGTGGCGCTTCCCTCCATTCTCATTACTAGACACAGTGTTCAAAGAGGACCTTCCGACGGTGATAGGAGAGTTCTTCACCAATAATATCGGTTCAGTATAATCTTTCGCCACAGTCTGGGAAACATTCAAAGTCTATATGAGGGGGGTAGTGATCTCAAAACATGCATGAGTACAGCGCTCCATCCAGGGCAGGCTGGACAGATTAGAGAAAGACACTGGACAATTAGAACAGGACCTGTCCGTGACCGGAAATGCGCAGGGCACCGCACACCTTAAACTGAAGTTAGAGGAGTTTCAGGACACAGCTAATGATGAAATTAAACACATAGGGAAATATGCAACGGCATGTATCTACGGGCAGGGGTCTCCAACCTTTTGTGTAGTGAGAGCTACTTCTGGTCAGTGAAAATCTTCGTGAGCTACCAACCCTCAAGCAACTGGCGCGTTTTTCTGAGAATCCTCCCACACCCACTTTCTTGGACATTAAACCTAATTTCTTCAGAGCCCATCATACCGATCGCCACTTTTCAGCGCTAAGCTGGCAAGGAAGGGGACCGCAGAAAAATGTTCTTCAAAGAGTTTGAACCAGGGGTCTCCAACCTTTTGTGTGAGTATGACACTGGTTGAGGTACCAGAAGAAGCAAACAATAGTGCAGCAGAGACATTCTGTGGTCGTATATGGTCCTAGCTGAGGTCATCAAAATGACGACACTGCCCAGCAGTGACATCCAGTGTCCTCTAATCAGAGTATGGCACTGGCGAGGGGGGAGAGAGTGAGCACACACTGGTGCAGCAGGCACAAACACCCCGAGTCCAGTCATCTATCCAGATTAGGACCGGGTCGGCATATCGAGATGAAAATGGTCATCTCTTAGGTAAAGAATTTCATGACTGGGGAGAAATTCGGGTATTAGAAGCACGTCGGGGGCATTTCAAGAGCTGAACTGTATTTTAGAGACAAGTGAACACTTCTTGTGAACTGCAAGATTGGGTGAGAGCGGGCATTTCATGGGCAGTGCTGAGTTATGGTAAAGAAAAGGGGTCCTTTCAAAAGGAGAAAGGCTTGTGTCAATGGACTTATTGATGGGGGAGAAAATGAGACTTTTTCATGGGAGCGTCAATATGGGATGAACAGCAAATATTTTCAGTTGGGGGAACAGCCGTACCACGGTGGAGGAGCAGTTCAAAGTGTTATTGGGAACCATGGGGGCACTCCGCTGTAACTGAACTGCACTACTGGCGAGACAGAGAGGCAGTTTAAGGGGGTAAAACTACATTCCAGGGTCGGATCAAAGGCTCTGTAATGGGATATGTTTCTGAGAAGAAAAAAATGGACATTTCCAGTGTCGGGATGAGGTAGGAGGAATTTCAAAGTGGAACACTCAGTACGAAAAGGGTAGGGCATACCATACGACTGTTATTGGGAAGAAGTGTGCATTGTAGTCGAACTTGTATTTTAGGGACATTGCTATAGGGCGGGTCTCGGTATTAGGGTGAAAGTGGGGGTTTACAAAGGGTGGCTGCATTATTTTTAGGGTGAAGCATAGACATGAAGGGCTCAATGGCTGGTTACATTAAAGAGGATGTTATATGAGGGTGTTTCTTTGGGTGTCGGAAGCAATCGATGATACACAGTGATAAGCCGACTCTTAATGATAATGACGGAGAGAAGGGTTGGCCAGCAGGCCAAGCAGAACGTATGCTGGCCCGCACCTGTGATTATTCTCCCACCTCCACAATAGGATTTTAGCATTAATGTTGTCACTCCCATGCTGCCTTCCTTTTGCAGAGATCACCATATTGCAAATGCCTGCCTATTCGATATTGTAATATTGTAACCCCCGCCCCTTCATTCTTCTCCCACAGCTGAGAGCAGGCATGCAGCAAGCGGTGCATCCTCTTCTTACATGCCTGTGCTCTCCGGATAGGTGGGGTTAATCTTACAACAAATGCCATAAACAGTCATTAAAACCCACCGTAGAAATATTCTTCTGTCGGAAATCAACATTATACAAAGCTGAAGAAAGAGAATCGGATTGCACACTTTGAAATACCTCAGTGATGCCTGACCACAAGCGCGCCATTCAGCAACTTGAGAGGCGGTGGGGGGCCAGCACTGGGCAGTGTCTGACTCGGAAACATAACCCAGGCCTGACAAACATTGTGAAATGTTTTTTTTTCATTCCAGAATCCTAACGCTACAGGGTCTCTAAATCGGTATCCCTGCACCAAAAGTAACGAATCTGTGTTAACACCTCGAGAGGCATCTCGGCACAGCTTACCTGCTGTTCTGTGGAAATTAATATAGGGTGGCAGGCTGTACTGAAAAGGGCAGATGGCGCGGGTCCCGGGAGTTCTACTGCTTGCGCGACCTGAAAACCAGCTGCTCTGCCCAGCCACGCCTGCTGCAGCTCCTCACTGGCACTTGTAGCACTCGTGACTCAACAGCGTGGTGCCAGTGAAGAAAAGGCAGGGGGCGCTTAGAGATGGTCACGAGACACGCATCACGTAGGAAGGAGAGAAAGGTCATCCTCTGCGGCCCGCCCCAGCTAAGCTCCAGCCAATCTGAGCAGCTGGATTGGGTGAGGGTGGGCATCGGAGCCTGAAAATGACCAAATAGCCCAAATAACACTAAAGGGCTACTAAATAGAGCACTATGCAGCACGAGCTACTCGGAGGATCTCGACGAGCTACCGGTAGCTCGCGATCGACCGGTTGGAGACCCCTGATCTACGGAGATCGGGATAGACCGGGCGCTTCGTTGGCAGGATTGCTGAGACCTAAGAGGGAAATAGACAAGATGGTAGGCATGATGGATGACTGCAGGAGTCCGCTCAGTACCACTGAAGATATAATAACTCATTTCCACCCATATTACCTACATTTACACACCTCTCAAATCCCAAACAAACAATGAGGCCCCAGAGGAATACCTATCCTACATAAAAATGCCCTGGCTAGTATGCGAACACAGGGAACATTTAATGGCTCAGCTGACAGCGCAAGAGATAAGAAGGGTATTGCGGGGGATGGCAGCAGGGAAGGCACCAGGGGCGGATGGTCTTCCAGTGTTTTTCTACAATGAATTCCTAGATATACTGATCCCTCACCTCCAAATGCTTTATGAAGAGATGGTGGAGTCCGGTATCATGCCGCCTTCCAAGCGCGAGGCTATAGTTTATTATAATCGTTTATAATCGTTTATTAAAACCGGGAAAGCCACCAAACACTTGCTCCTCATAAAAGCCCTTGTCCTGACTTAATGTGGATGGAAAATCTACGCCAAAATACTGGCCAATATACTAGCCCTTTTATTATCCAGCATTGTTTGCCCAGAACAAGCGGGGTTTGCCCCAGGTTTGTAACCTGTCTCATAACTTAAGAACCTTATTCGTGTAGTTCAGTGACTGAGTCCAGAAGCCAAAGCTGTGGCAGTGTTTCTCAACACTGAGAAAGCTTTCGACTCGGTGGAGTGGGGCTTTATGATTGCTGTACTGTGCAAGATAGGAGTTGGAGATATATTTCTACGATTAGTTATAGTGTTGTAGACTTTACCTACGGCTAGAGTAAGAATCGGAGACGCTGGACCGAGGAGGCTGTATGGTACTTGGGGATTCAATTCCACACCGACCCCACACTCGTGATCCAGGAAAACTATGGTAAGGCCACGTAACAACTAATAGTAAATGTAGATAAATGGATTAAGCTCCCACTTTCGTTAATGGGCAGAATTGCCATCATGAAAATGATAATCCTACTAAGATTCCTCTTCCTTTTTCAGGATTTTCCTATTCTTTTACCCAAATATCTGTTTAAAATTGGCGAACACAACTGATACGACTTGCATAGGCCGGTAAATAGCCCTGAATACGGTGGGACTCGCTCACTGCGCCTTATGAGCTCGGGGGGTTGGGTGCCCCAGACCTATAAAAGTATTACAACACAGCTAACATTACATTTGCTCATTACTGCTCCACACAACATACCCATCTTATACTTGGAAAGGAATGCGGCGGAACCGCTATCATTACCCCAGTTGCTCACACATCCGTCCTCCAGGGGTACGCAAGTCTTTGATTCTCTAGCTGTCAGGGTGCATGCATGGCAGACGTTACTACACAGGCAGGCAGGGACTTTCCTGTACTCCCCAGCAATGCCACTCCAGTGGAGCATGTGGTTCTAGCTGAGTCAAGATGCGGGTGCCAGGCAGGCACTGCAATCCATAGGCATCACCAGAATGAGAGATTTTTTTCGGGACGGCACATTAGTATCCTGGGAGGCTTTGCTACGACCAGAGGTGCAGCTGGTGGGTACGGCGCTGTTTCACGTCTTAGACACACGTGGCGCGATCTCCTGGGCGATGACTTGCAGGAACCACAGGCTATGGAGACCTACACTAACCTTATTAAGTCTGAAGAGCCTCTTAAGCTGATTACCAAATTCTACACTAGCTTACAAGCCACCCGTGGATCTGAGGTCCTTAGAGTCAGATTGGAATGGCAGCAAGATCTGGGCGCACCGTTGACCGACAAAGAGTGGCAGTATTGTTGTTCCCGAACCCGGTCAGTCTTCTCTCAACGGAAGGCACAGACTGTTCCATTATAAATTTCTGCACAGGACGTATTGCACCCCAGCGTGCCAGTTCAGATGTGGGCTAGTAGAGGACTCCTGCTGTCAGAGGTGAAGGGCGGAGAATGCTGGATTCTGGCACCTAGCTTGGCAGTGTCCTGGGATTCAGGTTTTTGGGGAAAAGGTGTTCCAGGAGCTAGGAATAATTATTAGCACTGAACTGGAACCAGACCCTAAGGTGGCCCTTCTGGGGTGGAGTCTTACAGTCAACAAGACAGTGAGGCTGTTACTCGCCATTGGGCTCCTTTTAGCTAAATGCCATGTGGCACTTTGCTGGACAGGAGACCTGCTACCATTTATTAAAGAATGGCACGCTGACCTGTTATATTGTAACACACAGGCAGATGTTTATAATGAGTTACTTCCCCCCCAGAAGTCGTCCCAGGAACTACTAGGGACCATACCAAACATGTCTCTCAAACACAGCTGTGGATGCAGTCTTAGACCCATAGACCACTCCACTTGTGTCACCATCACAGGTGTTGGGAACATAGTAGATAGAGTAAGGAGGTCACGGACACACACACAACATCTGAACGGGGCACTAGACGGGAGTTGAGACTAACAAGAGTCATTGGCAGGAGGACTGCGCCTAGACTTGATTTATAGTGGATATTGCAATGAAGGTATTCCCTAACTGTCTGATTCATGTACTTGCATATTGCTTTGGACGTGTATGATACTTTGAAGTGATGTAACTGTGCGTTATCTTTTTTTGTTTGTAATCAGTCATATTATGAAACTTATGGAAAAAAAAAATTATGTATCTATTTAATGATTTTTATACAGCACTGACATGTCCCCTTGTGGCCAATGTCTCACAACTAGGTAGTGACTGAAACAGCGTAGTTCAGAACAGTGCTAGACTGCAGACAGAATAATGAATCAGAATGACTTCAGTCACTGTGACGTCTGAGCAAATATCAAAGTGAGAGATGTGGGTCTACTTGGAAAATATCAAAAAAGCCTGGTCAGGAGATCATAATGGCTATTAAGGCCCAGGCCCGGTGAACCCATGAAGCCTTTGGCATGCTTAAAGAGCCTCTGAAAAGGTTGGCTTTAAGTGTTTCCTAAACTGAGTATAGTTTAACTGACCTCTTATTTTGGGATTTCATCCACATTAGGCAAAGTAGTGCCTTCCATACAAAGGCAGAGAATGTATGTTGAAGGACTTTAAACGTATCTGTGAAAAAAGGTGGAAAATGCATTGAGGTCCTCATACTCCCAATCTGCTTGTAGCTTGTACTAAAAACTAATTAGTATCACAGGCATGCAATTCATTAATATGTAACACGCAGGAAGCCGATTACAGCGAAAAAAATCACGATAGTCTCTTAACTCAACCAAAAAACCTTTAAAATTGCTAATTCACTGTACACTTTGAATTACTGTCACGTGAACATTTCACCCTCAAAACAACTCAGTGACACACTTCACAATTCTCCACCTGCTTTAATCACCCCACAGGTCCCTTTACCTCCTCAAATTATAAATTGTCAATCCACATCTTTAATAGACTTTAGTCAGCTTATGGAGGAGAGAACATGTTTAATGATGTCATCAAATTCGGCTCACTGTTCGATCCATGCCGGGTCTATTTCATGCATAAAAGTTCACAAAGCATCTGTCCCACCTTAACTTTTATCTGTCACTCTTCACTATTGTTGCTTTCTTCCAGCATGTGGGAAAAATTGTTAATTGTAAAACTTTTACTCAACAAAAGCACTACAGATGCCTCCTTTCCCAGTAAACACAGACCCATTTCCAAACTATCTGTAATAATAAAAATGCTTGCGAAAGAAGTGAAAAAAATACCTTACTCATTACTTACAGAAGGGCAACCTTTTAGAGCATTGTCAAACAGGTTTTAGAGCACTGCATCGCAATTAATCATACCTTTCGGCCACTCTTGATAATTTGCGTATGCCAACAGTTCAAGGAAGCTCAGCAGCTCTCATTTTACTTGATCTGTCAGCAGCATTTGACAACATATCTTATCAGGTGTTGATCAACAGTCTATACGAAGGCATCAAGGGCATAGCCATTGACTGGATTAAAGACTATTTAAATGATCAAATCACAAGCAGACTCTTGCCCCCTTTACATCATATTTCCAGGAACCCACCTCAGGTGTACCACAAAGCTCATCTGTCAGCTCATAATTTACCCTAAAGGTGGATTCCCTCGCAAGACTAATCTGTTCATTTCGATTTAATTTTAAAATGTTTGCAGATGACAATCAGACCTGGTAAGATTGGACGAAAACAATCCATCAGCATTTGAGGCTTTCTTCAATTGTCTTACTGGACTTCTCATTCGGAGGACAGAAAACTTGTTAAAAGTTAACATAGACAAAACTAAAATGTTATGTATAGGTAAACCAAGCTTTTCTGAACCGCTGTGTTAGTACCCCTTATAAATGACTCCCCTCTACTGGTCCCAGTTAAAACGCTCCACAATCTTGGCTTTCTATTTGACAACTCTCGGTCATTGGTACTGCAAACAAAATCTATTGATCTTGCTTCTTTAATCTAAGACTTTTGAAAAAAATGATCCCTTTCTTAGACCAATCTGCTCAAATTACAATTCAAGCAGTAATCTTACTGTGACTAGATTACTTTACCTCACTTTATTTAGGTCTCCTAAAAGCCTCATGAATAGTTTGGTCCATATCCAACTTTCTTCTGAAAGTCTACCTTGTCATCTTCCTAAATACACCCACATCTATTTACACATGAGCACACTACACTGGCTACCCTTTCCTTCTAGTATCACATTCAAAGCTATATGCATAGTCCACCATTCCTTTCCCAACTGGGGTCTTCTGTTCTTGCAAGAGAAACTGAAACAGTACAACTGCCCTTGAGAACTTCGTTACACAGAAAATCTTCTTAAAATTGCACCTTTCCGGAGACCTAGACTTAGCTGTAGATTATTCTCATTTTTAGAAGAGAAAATGTGGATTTCTCTTCCTTTACCACTCCACAGGAAAGATAACTATATTTTTGTTACAAAGAACCTTACAACATTTCCATTCTCACATGAGAGCTTTCATCTGCAAATATTTGGTGCATTCTACTTAATGTTTCGCTCTTCTTTGGACTAATGGCAACCTAGTGGAGAGCCAAGACACTCTGCTCAGGGGTAGTTTGCAAAAAAAAGAATCATTCCATGCAAAAGCTGAGACCTTTCATCAATCTTGTTCCGTGTTTTCATCATCTGATCTTTCCTAGGTATAGGTGTGAAGCATTTAAATGCTTCTAGTTCCTCCTACGGCAATAACATGTCACCAGATTCTACAAAGTGGGTCTGTTTTATGTAGTGCCTTTGTGCACGACAAATAATAACTAAAACTTGATTGTTTGCTTTAATGTATATCAATAAAAGCACTCCAGGAAGAAGAGATGGGATTGCACTCTTGGAGGTTCAGCACACTCTGGCTGTCTGATTTGGAGTTCTCTGTAATTCCTTAGATGCGTAATTTGTGGAGCCCAGCACTGATGATACTGTAGTAATCCAACCTTGAAAGGACTAAGGGCCAGGTGTACATAGACTTCCGTTTGAGATTCCCTAATTTCGAATTTACGTGACTCACTAATAGGAAATCGCAAACAGCTATGTACGACAGTGTGTTTTACACTGTTTGCGATTCCCAGTGGTTCACAAATGGCCGACCACATTAATATTTAGGAGGTAGGTCGCAATTTGGGACCCACTGGGAATCACTAAAAACACATGGATGATGGCCTGCTGGGGGATAGCAGACCACCATGTTGGTGTTTTCTTTTAAATAAAGTATGATTTCTTATTTTATTTTAATGCAGCCTTAAATGAAACAAGCCCTTTCCTAATACTGACTCACTAACCCATTTTGCGATCACAAAATTGGTTTGGTACATGTAAAAAGGCTTTTTAGCAGTCGCAAGCGGCCTGATTCTGCGTATCGGGCATTTTGCAACAACAAAAAATCTTTGTACATCTGGCCCTAATGTTCTACCTATGCGACAGATTGCAGAAAAAGGCAGAGTTTTCTCAACAAGGATACTTGGGTTTCTGTATTTACATCCACATGTTATCTGGGAACAAAGAGCACTCAAGTGTTAAAGATGATTCCAAAATATTTTGCTTTGGTTGCCGGGCTTGAGGCTTGTCTATGTGAGTAACCTCCTCTGTGATGGACTGAGCCAGACAAGCTGAGGGAGGTGATCACACTGCAGCATGATGTGGATGAGGGGAAAAGGCAGGGTGAACGAGGAAACAGCAGTTTGCAGTGTTTCTGTTTCAGCTTACCATGCTCAGAATATAGAAGGGAACAAACTCTAGGTTACAGCCTGCATTTACAGCTGCAACATGTTGATTTTAGACAGTTGATCCACAGTGCTGAAACTCAAAATTTCAAATGTGCCACATTAAAAATCTATTGTTTACAGAGGAATACGGCACTTTGAAACAATTGGGGAAGTATTAAGATGTTGGTGCTTTGAATCTTAAAATATCTAATTTATCATTTTAATGTAATTATCTAAGGAAATTACCACAAAGAAATGCTAGGGGGAGAATGACAGGAGGTAATCCTTGCACCCTTTAGTTGATTCTCCAATTCAAAACAAATTTAAAGCTTTTAGTTCCCAGACATAATGAGGTACAGTCGACCCATGTCGGAGAGTATGGGTGTAAGTGGTCAAATACAAGAGATTATATACAGAGATGTGTGTTTCTCTTGAAAACACAATCAAGCTTACCGCTGGGAATCACAACTAGAGAATGCTGCATTGAAAATACAAAGTCCAAGAATTTCTTCTCTTTCTGAAAAGACAGACAAAAAAAAACTAATTATAACGAGAAATAAATATTGATGTTTCCTGGATAATTAAACTTCATACTGTTACAGTTTAAACATAATGTTTTTGTATAATCCAGGTCTAAAACAACGGACTACTCTATCTAGTGTATTAACTCCTTTTCCCAAACCAACGTAAAATAAAGCATTTATTTAGCTGTCTTTAAACAGTACAAAACCTAACAATGGTAGGGGCTGACACAAGGCGTATAGCATTTGATCTTTAATTTCTTTTACAATTATGCTTATGGTGTACAGAAGGAAAGATTGCAACAGAAGATGACTAATGCATGCAATACCTACACAATACCAGTTTAATAACAAGCACTGGCGTTGCCAATAGGTTTCGCATTTGGAAAGTTGGAGCTATTGGTTTTGTAAATGACATTTTATATTTATATATTGTTATTGACAATGCCAATAACGATATATAAATATAAAATGTCATTTACAAAACCAATAGCTCCAACTTTCCAAATGCGAAACCTATTGGCAACGCCAATGCTTGTTTTAAGTGTCATGCTCCGGGTTCTATTCTATATCGAGATGCAAGGACAGAAGCAGCAAAATACTAGTTTAGTTTATGCGTTTCTAAGCAAAGCTCTGAATTCCATCGACTGCGCCCCTCTGAGACCCCCAGTTTTTCCATCCCACGTAACCCCTGGCCCTGCCTGCCTTCTGCTGGGGGACCTGCGCGCTGGGGGGGGGGGGGTAGTTTGCATTTCAAGCCGGTGCTTCGCAGGTCACCGGAAAAGAATCTGGGGCAAGCATTTAACAATAACCCCTCATTCCCATAAGCGGACATTGCATTTAATGCATCGAAAACATGTTTACAGTGAAAACCGCTCTATAAATGCACACCATCATCCCGCCAGCAAAAGCCCCCTGGAGCGCTGAGCGCCGCAGCCGGCGCCTCAACCGCCCAGGCTATCTGAAAGAAAGGATGGTGTAAAGCACCCCAGAGCGCTGAGCACCAACATCTCCAGACGCCGCAGCCGGCGCCTCAACCGCCCAGGCTATCTGAAAGAAAGGATGGTGTAAAGCACCCCGGAGCGTTGAGCACCTACATCTCCAGACGCCGCAGCCGGCGCCTCAACCCCCTGTGCTATCTCACATTCACCCGCTCGGAGCAGCGCTCCTCGCACAGGCCGCTCACGGGTTCAACGCTCGCTGCTGACACGTGCAGTGCTCAGCATGTCCCGAGCTCGAACCCCTCTTACAATTCAGGCTTCCACCCCCCCCTCCCAGAAATGAAGAGACGGTTATTATTTATTGCATTTTAAATGCAAGTTGCTTTTTCATTAATTATTCTTTCATTGAATCCCGTTTCTTTCTTTACTTCCTTTCTATCTTTAATGTTCAATTCGTGGCGCTAGTTTGCTTGATCTTCCTCCGTGCGTGCACCCCCGGCCCCCCATGGAGGCATCCCCCCAGGCATGGAGACATACCCGCCCGACCCCCCCAGGCATGGAGACATCCCCGACCCCCCCAGGCATGGAGACATCCCCGACCCACCCAGGCATGGAGGCATCCCCGCCCCGACCCCCCCAGGCATGGAGGCATCCCCCCCCGACCCCCTCAGGCATGGAGGCATCCCCCCCAGGCATGGAGGCATCCGCCCCCCCCAGGCATGGAGGCATCACGCCCCGACCCCCCCACCCATGGAGGCATCCCCGCCCGCCCCGCCCAAACTTGGAGACATCCCCGCTGACAGCAGCTGTGCTAGAATCAATATCTTGTGCATGGCCCCCCGACTCGTGCCCTGAAACCCCCTCAGAGGCGCCACTTACTTCTTCTGGGCGCTATGAGGCTCCATGCAGGGTTTCTGGGCACTGATGGACCAAACCTGAGCGCTGCGGAGTAGCGCCTATGTACCTGACTCATTTGCATAATTAATGCCAGGTGAGTCACTCTGAAAGGCCCAGTTTGAACTCTTTCTCGGGGCTTCTATTGGCTGGGCCTGCACTATCGTCACTTCTTGCACCGAGGATTGTGTTTTTTTCTGCCTTTAAAAGCAGCAGCTGGCAGCCTTCGCGAGTTAGTTGTTTAATTAAAACGTTCGTTTTTTTGGGGGGGTTGTAAAATGTGATTGGAAATTACTTTTTTTAATTGCTCAGACACTTTTTTGTGTGTGTGGACTACCTGTTTGTTTTGATATGAGTATGATTTAGCAAAATTCGTTTCTTAAGCTTTTTTGAAGAGTTTTATACTTTTTTGGGGATAGAAATGAAATGTGTATTGGGAGAATAGTTTTTATTTTTTTCCCCGTAAAAAAACGAAGTGTTCAGTGTGTTTTTTTCAAAGTTCAATATGTTAATACAACCCCGCAACGGCGTAGCTGGGGGGAGCGGCGGGGGAACGGGGGGGGGCAGCTGCGTGGAGGGACGGGGGGGGGGCAGCTGCGTGGCTCTGGTGCCAGCCCAGGGTTTCTTTGGGCTCACAGTCTTCCAGCACTGCACACGTCGTGACGTGCATGTAAGTGCAAGCACAGCAGCTGGACTCCATCCATAGCGCTGCGGGCCTGGCACGGCTGCTCCCGCAGGCAGCGCTAGCCGCGGCACTCTGCCCGTGTGGCGGGCACTGCTCTGTGAGAATGAGCTGCAGGTGACCCCAGCAGGAATCCTGCAAGTGACAGCGTCCTAAAGCCAGACCCCGCCCCCTGCAGGCTCCGAATCTAGCGCCTCGAGTATGGAGACGGCTCAAGCGTCACATGCTTGGATCTGCGATAGGTGAGTGCAGGCCGGAGACATGTAACATGTGATGTGTGTCATGCCAGGGTCTGGGTTCAAATGTTTAGAATCGAGCTCTCTGTGGCCCATTTGCAACGTGCTCCTTAAGCTAAAAACGGCGGCTTCTAAGCACGTGATTCGGATTGTAATACCAAAACAGATCCGGTTAGTATTTTAAACCTGTGCCTCGTAAGAGAACTGAAGAGACTGTGGTGTTTCTATGTAATAATATCATATACAAACAAGAAACAACGGCACAAAAGGGGGGCAGAGGCTTACCTAAAAGCCTCGGTAGACGCTGCTCGGAAAGCACAGCGTCCTGTAGGGATTCGGGGGCGTGCTCTCCCCTTCCCATTGGCTGGAAGGTAAAATTCCAGCCAATGGGAAGAGGAGAGGGCGTGACTTAAAAAAAGACACGGAAACGCCCCCGAATCGCGTCAAGGCGGGCCCTGAACTCAGTGACGCTCCTCTCCTCCAATGGCTGGCCAGCATTTACGAGGCCAGCCAATGGAGAAGAGGGGCGTGTTCAGGCCCCATACTACTAACAAAAGATTTCGGCTCCGCCCACCCACTGCTTACGCAGTGGGACGGTAGCCGAAACCTAAAAAAGATTATACAAAACACAGGACAACACAAGTATTCTGCAAGAGAGGAAGTAAGTACAGTCTAGTTTCTTCCTCCCGAAACGACATCAGATCACTGCTCAATCAATACTGTATTGGTAACTTCCATATCTAAGAGAAACTCTCCCTTAGTATGGCAATCCTTATTTTGCCACACCACACTTTCCTATCCGCTGCTCAAATAAGCTCTTACCATGAACATAAACACTTAACTAACATGTTGCACTAAGACAATTCAGTACACATGATTACTAATCAGGCTGCAAACAACTGTAAAGAATAATACTTAGGAAACAGTACTTCTCCGAAATACATAAAGGACATATTAGGTGGTAAATATACTACATTTATATGTCAAAAGTAATTGCAGAAGTAAGGTTTAAGGGAATTCAATGCTGCCAGTCACCACTGCTATTATATGACAATAAATCAGTAAATGATTGTGGGGCAGTTGACGGCGTGAGAGTTTCAGAGTGTTTCCTTTGCTTTTAGTCATTCTGGGAGTTAAGGTTTGTAAGTTAGATGTATCAGCCTAAAGTGAAATTATTTCATTTGAAAGAAGAATTCCCTTTATTGGGGTGCAAAGATAATTTATTTAATTGGAGCTTATATTTCTTGGCTACTTGGAATTACGTGCAATTACTGACGTACATGTGCTTGATCAATGGTAGAAATGCCATGCTGCAACAAGGTCTACAGATCAGATTCAATAGCAAACTGTGTTTTTTCTAGACAGAACTCAGAGGAACAAGAAAATAATGATTTTGATTATTATTGACGATAACCTAATTATTCAAGAAAATGTCTATGATCCAAACGTAATTCTTTAAAATTTGAAAATAGGTTTCAAGACTTAAATGGACATACAGTCACGATAAGCACATTCAGACTGATTCTCCGATATAAACCAATAACATTAAAGATATACCTTTATGAAACGTAGCAGAAATGCTATTCTTATGAACTGGACATTTTCCTCCAGTTCATAATACTCCATCACAGACTTCGTCCCAGAATTTAAAAACAGTTTCAGGGGGGATCCTTTAATGTGAAGCTAGAGCAACGGTCTCTGACTGCACTGATGTTCAGATTGGTACTTGAACTATCGTGGTCCTATGAGTTGGCAACAGAGCCTAAACTCTGCACTCGTACTGGTGAAAATGAAAATTCTTTCAAGATAAACTAAATTATTTAAAATAAATGCTCAGCTAGAAACTTCAGCATTTTATAAATATCAAATATGTCTGGGATTATGGCGAGTAACATTCTAGCAAACATCTTACAACTGACAAGGATTTTGGAAGATAAATGCAGACGTTAATATGAACAAAAACAGTGTGATATTAAGTTGATATTTAAAAAAAAATTGTAAAGAGGTTTATAAAAACCTTTAAAGTAAAAGCCCCAGTTTCTTGTTGGAGTTCCCCGTGTGCCTACACTCCTATTGGGTGAAAAAGGATGACGGATATGCCCAAGGAAATTGCAGATATATAAAGGGCAATTAGCTGGATGAGGATGGAATAGGTGTCAGGTCTAGATACACAGAGGACTTTTATCAGAGGCTTACAAATGTTATTTTGTACCTACTATGTACAGTATTAAGAAATTATATTGAAAACATTGTTAACTGAATGTATGTAAGCTAATTAATATTTAATCACTTATGGGAGAAAAAAAATCTAACAGATCACTCTCAAATGAAAATGTATAATCTTTTTCTCTGAAGCTCATGCAAACCGGTTGGTGAAGGGCTTAAATAAACTAGTTGATCTGTCACAGAAAGGCTTCATCTGTTGCTGGTAAGGGAGTGAGGACATCCAGAGCAATGAGTAAATGATGGATTAAGTCAATGTACTATTCCCTCCTTCTCAATAATATAAATGAAGAAAGTCAATCATTTGGTGACATTAAAAACCAGTATTACAGATACTTTAGTAATGGTTTTAAATCATGAAGAAACAAAATGCAGTTTGATCTTTTGAGGTTTCATAAGTTATGATATCTTGTCACCAACTAAGTAGAGCACAATGGAAGTCCTACCAAACACTTGATATCGACATAAAGCTCATATTTACCGCAAGATATATAATAAATTGGCCACAAAAATATTTAACATTTATAGATTTGTTAAGGGTGTGTGTTTGATAATGATTGCAACTTAAATCCAAAGTTGAAGTAATATACGAAGATGTTAAATGAAACAATGTCTGTTGTTGTCACTTCAAGATACCTTTAAAGTTTCTATTCTGCCAAAACTCTTGTGCTATGTTTTTCATGTGATTACACTGTCAATTAAAAAATATTTGGAGGAACTGCTGGAGACAAAGAAATCCAGCATTCCTTGCTTCGTGCATGTGATTTTGGAGGGTCTGTTTGCTAATTCTGGACTGTTTTTCACACTTTTGGCTTCATGAAAATGCTATTTCCCCTAAATGGTGCACAAATGAAGAAAGTTGCTGATTTTATAAGTAAGTGTTCTTCTTTTTATTGAGAATGAAATTAATAAGACTTTCAATCCTCCCAACTGTTGTAAATACTCCAAAGGTGTGTAAGAAATTGTTTATCATATTTTGAAGCACCACTGTTGGACAATGCTTTGAAATAGAACTACATGTATTGGAGAAGCTGAATAACGAAGCACACCTGCTGCGACAGTCTTCCAATCCTTAAATACAATTAAAAGCTAACAGTTTTTTAGATAGGTGCAAGATACTTTTTCAGCAATTAATAGAGTAGGGCAAGGCATAATAGATGTTCTTTCACTTTATAAATAAATAGATGGAACTCTACTTTGAAAAAATAGAAAATATATCCACTTCAGAATTATTGAGAGGAAGTATAGCTTGAGCTGGTCAGATGGATTTATATTTAATAGGTAATTTGGAACAGATATTGCATTCTTACACCAAGAAGTAAAGTCCATTTGAAACAGGAGTAAATAGAAAATAGGTGTTATACACAATTTAACGATCTCCCACAAAACTGACTAAGCTATTGTTACGCAATCCTGAATTAGGCAAGGGATACAGCAACATTTATAGTGCTTTTGTCAATATCTTGTGGAACCAAAGAAGGATAAATGTATTCAGGAAAGAGGTGCTGGACATGGATGAACTTCTTAAACGTTTGAAATTAAGTATATTAAATTAAATCAAGTATTACTCTGTATTTCAGGCACTTGTAGTCTGAATCTGGATTGACAATAACTTGGGATTAGTACTAGCACTTGTAGTCTGAATCTGGATTGACAATAACTTGTGATTAGTACTAGCATTCTAGTGTAAGTCAAGTAGGAATTGATTAGTTGAAGAACTGGCTTCAGATCTAGGGGGGTTTCAAAGAAATAGGAAAATGAATGTGTGAACACTAAATATTGAAAAGAGATGTTTGTACACAATGCCAACCTCCTGCATGCTATCTTGAGAGTCAAAGCAACAAAAAGCCTTCAATTGTGGTAATTGATATTTCAGCTAGCTAGAAAGGAGTGAAATTGTGTTTATTAAGCGTACTGTTCCTTTTTACATTTATCAGAGCAAGAAAAACATTCAATACACCCATGCATTTAACGAGGAGCTTCAATGCAGGTTTGTCCCTACCTACTTAGAGTATTATTTTAAATTTTTATTGAGACAACAGCGCAAACAAAAGATTGGGATATAAACCTGTGGGGAATCAAACAAAGTATACTTGCATCCACACCGGTGCACTCTATGGATAATATAAGCAACTACATATAACAACCAGTTAATTAAAGGCCAATTACCCTTCTTGTAAAATTCAAGCACAACAGTATTTGCAATGTAGAACTTGATCAAACTTAAGAATGATATCTCTCAGTTCGAAGCAAGCTAGAGAGTGTTGGAGAAAATAAAAGGGCCTTAACATTTTATAAGAAATTGGGGTATTAGTTGCAAAGAATGCAAGTACATTAGAAGTGATAAATCCACAATTGTCTTTTTACTGTGAATCAAGTACCCCATTGTAGGACTTCACTCTCAGGCTAGCGAAGCAGAGCAGTCAAAGGCCTACTCAGGGGAGGTGATGTGGAAGCAGAGCAGTCCAAGGCCTACTCAGGGGAGGTGATGTGGGAAAATAACCCCAGCTCGTTGGTACACAACATCACTCAATAAATTATTGTCCAGTCCATGCTTATTCTTTTAAAAAGTAACAGTGCATTTTATACACACACATTTTAAGTTACAAATATGAACTTCAGGACATTCCCGTAATCAAAATACCTCTCCCCACACCTATGCCAGACAGAACAACTTAATATAAAGGTGTGTCTTTAGAAATAAGGCAGGCTTACTGGCTTTGTCAGTGTGTCATCACAATGATAAAGACAGCCACATGTCATGATGTAACATTGATAAATGGTGATTTGTCATTATCAACATTTTCAAATAAAACATTTCAATTAAAAATCATGGGTCTCTAGCATGTTGAATGTCCCGGGCGGGTGGTCCCCAATGATTAATGAAATGTAGCAGCAGGGATAAGTACTATCGTACAGTTGTAAAAAGTGCTGGTACCCTTAAATTAACAAGCATTTACAATGCAACGGTTTCGCCTTTGGATAAGTTAGAGCTATTGGCAATGTAAATGACAATGCCATTTATTTATCTGTTTTCAAAACCAACACATAAATACAAATTTTGTCATTTACAATGCCAATAGCTCAAACTTTTCCAAAGGTGAAACTGTTGCATTGCAAATGCTTGTTTTTTATTGGAGCCCGTTTTCATTAAAGGAAAAAGGACGTTTTTTTTGTTCAGAAATAGCCAGTAGACAATTTCTTCCTCTTAAAACTTTTTTTTAAACATTCACAAAGGAGAAGGGATCCTAAAGAGTCCCCCTCCCCTTTTGCAAACTGGTTACCATCTTCTTCAAGGTGTTGGTAAAATATCAATGTTTTGCACCCATATTTTGGATGCAAAACATAGATACATCATTTGCAGATGCTTAGAACACGCCCCTCCATATACCATTTTAGTACCCATCGAAATCCCATTTTAGGTGTATGAAAAAATGTTCTGACCCCTAAAATGGAATTAGTGAATAAGGAAAAGCACGTCACAGCTGCAAATGCCAAACTGGATTGTTTGCAACTGTTAAAATGCTTGGTAGATCTTGAACCATTAATTTTATTTAAGAGTGACTGCCCGGCACCTTCAGTAGACGTTTTTTCCCAAACATTCCATCAATACCCAGTTTAGCAGTACAAGCACTAAGACCATGTTTCTCCTCTGACTGCTGAACAGGAAAAAACACAATAAGGCTGTAAATGCTGGCCGCATGATAGCGTTTTTTTTTTACTTTCAATTATGCTACACAGCAGATGCACTGCTGCTGTATAATATATTTTAAAAAACATTGACAAATTCACACAGTATTACTATTTAGCAATGCCAGTGTTTTTTTTGCCATGTTGCACAAAGGCGTGGCTGAAAAAGCAAAAACAAAATTTAACAAGACCATCATCGTTGACCAACGTGAACTATGCCCCTAGTCCTGTAAAGGTGCAGGACGCGTGTCCCATTTAAGAACAGGTCACCGTTCAATGCTAACATTAACCTCATTACCTGCTCCCGCATAGGTCTCTTACACCCCCCCCCCCCCCCGACTCGATAAGAGTGGCTTCTTTATGCATCTCCCATATAAATCTGATACAGTTCTCCTATCCTATATGAGCTCCGATTTCTTTTGCTTCTTCAACTAACTCTGACCATACAGAGATTGTTTGGCGCAACCCCTTCCCCTTTTGCAGAATATCTTCAATATGATGCAACCCGCAGAAGTAGCGGACTCCTGTCCCGCCGCAGCCTTACCCACTGCAGTTCATTAACCTGCCCCCACAAAGCACAACGCAACGTGCCACCCCCTCCCCTTGTCAAAGCAGCTGCGTCCTGCACCCCTCCTCTCAAGAGAAGCTTGCATAAGACTCCTGCCCCGTCGGCGCGCCCTCCGCAGTCCCTTTACCTGCTCCGCAGGGCACACGTCCCGCTCTCAGCCCCTGCGCACCATGCCTGGCCCCGGGAAAGGAGCCCTCTCCTCGGCGTTCAGCCCTCGTCGCCCCGCTCTCCCTTCAGACCTGACAGGTTCATCTCGCTCGCTTCCTCCTCTCAGGCAGCAGTACACTTCGGCAGAGCCCAGCCCACGAGCACCCCAGACTCCCAGCCATTGGCTGTGGGGCACAAGACTTCAGCGGAGATCATTGGCTCACAGGGTCACTAATCAAAAATGTCCGAAGCTCTCACCCCTCCCCGACAGCTGGTGATTTTTAACCCGGTGTACTGCTGCCCGCGGAAGGGGAGAGGGTGCATGGGCGGCTGTTCTTTTAGTACGGTATATTTTCAAGCAAAAGAAAGGAGGAGGTTTGCGATTTTCGCCCCTGGTTCATTTCAGAGCAAACTCACATTGGCGTACAGAGTTTGGTGAATCCCTGGTGTATTAAATTTATGTGAAAAGAAATTCGATTTGTAAATTACGTTTCCGGGAAAATATTCGCTCTACCGTTAGGCGCTGTTTGGTAGAAATGTGCACTCGTATACTCTGATTTGCAGAGTTGTGGTCGTTGCAATAGATATTGTGTGACTATTTAAAGGACCTGAATGTGTATGAGGCTAAGCACACCGATCTGAGGAAATTTTAGTGGACATGTAAACTGATTTGCACTGATAAGGATTTAACAAGGGTAATTTCATCGGGCACCTCTGGCCAACTGGTATCCGATTAAGTGCGTTAGGCAACTACTGCTGTTATTTGCAGCCATTGAAAAACAAGTCAGGTCCCGGGCCGGCCAGCCAATCACAGCGCGGCCCGGGAATGACGTCACGGGGGTGTCCCGGGCCGGCAGCCAATCGCAGCGCGGCCCGGGACAAAGGGGCGGGGCTTAAAAAAAGCACCAGAAACGCCCCCGAATCGCGTTTTCGAGAGAAAACGCGATTGACAGCCTCTGCCTCCCAATGGCTAGCCTCCATTTATGGAGCTAGCCAATGATAGGCAGAGGCGGGTCATCACCCCAGATAGAAATCAAGAGGTTTTGCTAGCGCATGCGTACTTCGTACGCATGGCTAAGGCAAAACCTAAAAAGGGATATGGGTGAACAAAGGGGAGAAACCTCGATCCCCCACAATTCAGATTGGGATATGGCAAAGGCACTCTGCATAGTTGGGGAGGCAGGTAGTTTCAAACCTGGTTGCAGGGCGGCAGGGAGGGGGTACATTGTTCTAGGTTATTAATGTTTCCTATATAGATGACGCAGAGGGCATGGGTGGCAAAGGGAATGGAAGACACGCCCAGCAGCATGATTTCAGTGTGACCAGATTGGCACAGAGACAAAAACGAGTCATAACAGGCAGTACAGCATATTATGTTGAGAACTGATACACCACACGGTACACCAACCCCGCTACCGGACATGTGCCCTCGTAACCATACACACCTCGACCCTGGTCTTCCCTGGAGAACATCCACTACATAAGAAAACAACTCTATTGCGTCAGGCTCGAGAGAAAAGAACAGAGGATTATTTTGGCTGGGCTCGGTACAAGGACATTCTGGAAGAATTCAGACTGTTTTCTGACACGCAAGTAAATGCGGGAGGGTCCATACCCTTCTTCACCCTGCAAGGAAGAGCGGACGCACGCTGTTTGCAGATAACCAGTTGGGAAATGTTGAAGATGATCAATGATACTGAGCTCTGTCTAAAAGCTATCGAGGAAGAACTAAGAGTCATCTGTCTCATGGTGCTGCAACATCGGTATGTGCTGGACTTGATGAACGCGATGGAGGGTGGGGTGTGAGCCACAATCGGTGCATCCTGCTGTACTTTTATCCCCAGTAACGACCTAGACAACGGGACACAAGCTCTTGCCATCCAAGCACTGCATCATCTACAAGCTGACATGAAGGAGGGACTGCCCCTGAGCAGTAGTGGTCAATATATTGGTTTTCCTGGCTGCCCAGGTGGGTGACCAGACTGTGCACGTCATTGCTTCCGATTATCATTTTTGTGCTATTTTTGTGTAGTTTCCAACAAGCAGGGGTTTTCTGCTGTAAAAACGCAGTCCTCAAAAAGGTAGAAGGCAAGTAACTAGTGATGTAGTAACAGGCACAACATAAACACACCGAACATCAAATAATGTGACTGTCATGAAGTATGGGGTAAATTATGTAGATGAAAGTTCAACTAAAGGTGGGAATGGTAATATTGGAAAATACGATGTCAATGTACGCCATGAAATATGTATGCATCCAACGAACTCACATCATTGTTTTTGAATCCACCCAATATGACCTTCCCATCAACCCAGAGTAAGAAAAACGTGGCTAGGCAGGTCCTGCAACATAGGCATGAAGCAACTGAATGACAGACCACACGTGGAGTGACACGTAGCCCGTAGACAAACACGCAAACAGGAAAAACCCAGATTGATCCCACAGATAGGCAGCAACACCACAATGGTCCAAGGAGATTGGACCCGATAAAAACACATTTGGCCAGAGTGGTGCGCATTCCCTTAACACCATAAAGTTACATAGCACATTAAGTTAGGAACACTTAGTCTGCACACTACACGCAGTGATCAGGTCCTCACCATCCGGAACACCTGGACACACATGCACTGGCCTGCACTTTGTGCACGCATGGTCAAGACCCACCTGCACACCATACCAGGTGGTCAGATTTATGACTGTGAATAGGTCGATATTTCTTTCTCTAAAGGAATGTACAAATTGTTTTGTGACACTCCATGAAATGAATATAATAATGGCCAAAACCAATGTTCTTTGAGACAGTCTTCAGACCACGCTCTCCCGGCCGCAGCGTTTAATTGAACCAACTGTTCCTGTATTGCCAAACACTTCTAGTCTTTAAATTTTTCAAGGTAAATTCACATTCGAGCAACAAAGATACAGTACAAAACTTCTGTGAATCTTTGGAGGACTTTCTTTACAGACATGCAAGCTATGAGGTAGTAGTAGCAGGAGATTTTAGTTTAAAAAACCTGGGGTTTTCCCCCAGACTACATTGATACATCCATTTAAAAGAGGAATTGACTTGCTTGGTAAAAAGTTGATTGACACTCTTCAGGCCCACAACCTGTTCTCTCTCCAAGCCACTCAAACTTGCAACAATCATGGGATAACCTATCATAGGAATCATAGAGGCGGGCTGACAGACTATAATTTTGGCTCCAAGTCTCTCAGCCTGTCCTGTGATCATTTGATGGCCTCGGTATGTCATGAGAGTAACCACTTACCTTTGATCGCTGGCTTTCAAATCGAATTTGAATCGGGGGCCCAATCTTGTGGCAGAAGGGTCCTTAGACAGCTTTGAAGTTTGCAGGCTCATCAAGAGGCTAAAATGGAGCAAGAATGCCCATGATCAGTGGCTTGCAGCGGAGAAAAATGTCTGCAATCTAGAGCGGCTCTGCCGGGCCGAGCGGGGTCTGATTAAGGAACGCTCAGTGTCCTGGTGCCAATGGTATCACTGAGCCATACTGGTCTCAGTTCTGGAGGAAGGTCCGGAGAGGACGGATCCCCAACCTCGAGTAATGGGGACCCGCGTGCGGCCGGAGTGAGAGAGGGGTGGCGCCTACCTCTCCCGACGGGGGAAGGCCTCTCTAAGACCGCGTTGGAGGGGAGAGTGTGAGTCGGATGCCCGGGACTGATGCCGGCCCCATCCTCACAGCGATACTTACTGACGTAGTGATTGGCAAAAGCCAAGTTCAATTAAGGTGCATCAAGGAGGGCCCGATGTCTGGCAGGGACGAGGTGGCGAGGGACGCCAGACGGAAAGAGCAGAGGTCCTGTCTCTGCTCCTGCAGAGCCCTGGGGATGAAGGAGATGCCGATCGAGGTGTCAGCTAGGGGAGAATTATCCTGGGGTTGAGTCAGCGCTGGCCAGATGGCAAAACAAGGCAAGGGCGCTGCCCCCCCTTGCAGTTGACGAGGACCTGATAAACTTTCTCCCCTTCCCCCCTTCGGCCCACCTCCACGTACTACAGCAACAAATACATTAAAAGCCAAGGGAGGAAGACTGATTGCCCCATGGACCTCCCAAGACACTGCAGGACCCTGTGGAAAAGTGGTGGCATAGGTCTGGGCTGGGCTCGGCCCCGGAAGGCTTGGCATCTGGGTGTCGAAAGGAACTAACAGACCCAATGGATACTTCACAACTGGAGGGGCCAGGAAACATCCATTTGGAGAACTGGGAGCAAGAAACCCGACAGGTCTCCAGGAGCACTTAATTCTGCCTGGTTAGGCGGCGGAGAGTCCAGTTCCAGGGACTCTCCATTCCTCCCCTGTGGGCCAAGCCTGGGTTGAATGCACAGGACCCTAACAAACCGGAGAAACCAACAGAATGACAGGAGGGACAGGCCCACACACCACACAACAGACATAACTGGACAAATACATTTTGTCCAGGGCGCCACCCACCACCACAGAGGCAATGGACATGGTGCTGGTCTCTGGGGCCTCGGCATCCCACGCTGCTCCCAAACCTACATTGCAAGACATCATGGCTGCCATTAAGGGAGTTAAAACGGACTGCACAGCGAGAATAGATTTGGTGACCACAGATGCCTCAGTGCTAAGGACAGATCTGCGAAACATGGGCGACTGCATGAGGGAGTCACGACTGGCCTGGCGACAGATACAAAGGCTCTCCATAAGCAGGCACGTGAACTATTCGCAAAAACAAAGGCATTAGAGACCGAGCTGGAAGATCAGGACGGTCATTACCGACGTAACAAAGTCCATATAATAGGGGTACAGGAAAAAGCGGAGGGACCAGTAGTGGATCTTTTTGTGGAGGACCTTATAACAAATATGCTCCAGACACGGGGACTTGCCAAGCTATTTTTCAATGGAGTGAGCCCACTGCATCCCGGTCGGGCCCCAAAATCACGACAATCTTCAACTACTGCGACTGGGATGTAATCCTCCAAATTGGCCAGAGTGCCCCACCACTCAAGTACGAAAACGCTCCCATCACTTTCTTTCCAGACTTTACTTTGAGGGTACAACAGAAACAGCTAAGTTTCCTTGAGGTCAAAAAAGCACTTTCAGAAGCTCTCCCTGGTGAGGGGAACTGGGGCTGCGAGCTGCATGTGATTTTTAACGTGGTGTCAACCTTGCTACTTGTTTTACTATTTGTTATTTGCACTTGGAGCGTTTTTAAAACTGTTCCGATTTTACCCTGGGGGCTTTTCAGAAATAACGGGAATGAATTTTCAGGCACACTGACACTCTGACCATCTATCGATCTCCCTCACTCGGCCCAGCCGCTTTTTAGCCGACACTCGGCGGCGGTGGGCGCCATCTTTAGTGAGGTGGGGAGAGCGCTCTAGTCGCGCCGTCCTCCCACCCTCTTTTCTCCCTATATCATGTGTAGGCCGGCCAGACGGCGCAGCGGGCTGGCGCAGCGGGCGCACCGGATGCGCGCCGAAGCCGCGCCTAAGCCAAGCCCGTCTGCGCCCGTCCGCGCCAGGACCGCGCCGGGCGCAGGGCATGTTGCCCAAAAGCTTCCTATCATCAGGTATGACAGCAATGATTTACTCGCATTATGCTTTGAAACGGGTGATCACTGTAAGGGCTGCCCCCCTATCGACCTCCTCTGGGGCCCCTTCTCATGCCTACATTGCAAATGGATGTCCCCTGTGACAGCTTTTGAAGCACATGACACGTCGTCCCCATCAAAGTGTAATCCCAATAATTTTAAAGGAGGTCTCATTAATGCCAGGTCCCTATCCTGCCACTGCCAAGACATACATGATTTAATATTATGTCACGATTTGGATGCTCTTTTTATTACTGAAACTTGGCTTAATGACTCATCTAATCCTGATCTGGCAATTGCCCTCCCCTCAGACTTTACTATTTTTAGGCGGGACAGACCCATTGGGCGTGGGGGCGGGGTAGCACTTGCTATTAAGAAAATCTTCCTTTGCCACACATTTGACTTAGGCCACCTTAAAGGAAGCAAGGGCATAGGCTTCTCGATTAAAATTAATGCCTCCACCTCCTTCTCGGGGGGACTGATATACCGCCCTCCTGGCAATGCCACTTCCTTTTTGGACTCCTTAGATGATGTTCTCGGGGCACTTATTCTACATTATCCCAACTTCACTCTATTAGGGGATATGAATATACATTTAGAATCGTGTGTTGATCCCCACAACATCTGCTTCCAACACTCGTTAAACATCTTTGGATTATCCCAACTTGTTACCGCTTCTACCCACCGTGCAGGCCATACTCTCGATGGCATTTGCTCTAATCTTACAACCATGACCACTTCCCCTCCGATCCCTCAAATTTGGACTGATCATTGTCTCATTCCATTTGACATCAAGATACAAGCCCACGCCTTACCTAGCTTTAAGCGTTCCCACCCCTCCTTCACAGTCAACTGGAGAAAAGTGACTGACCGTATTAAGCTGGATACCCAACCCCTGGCCCAGGCCCCCAAACTAGTTGGGGATGCAGTAGTGGATTCCCGCAACTTCCATGCCTGGATGGACCAAATCGTCTCGGATAATTCCGACACCAATGGCCACCTTGCGAAATGTCACAAAAGAAAGCTAAATGCACCCTGGTTCACCCAGACCTTAACCGATAGCCATCTCCTTTGCCGAATACTAGAAAGGAAGTGGAGAAAAACTTATGATGAGGCCTCAAGAACACTTTATGTTCAGCAGAGGAAAATATACCTCTCCAGTATAAAAGCAGCTAAAAAGGAATATTTTACTAAGGCTATAAATGAAGCTCACCAAAAACAAAAAACTGTCTTTTCAATAGTCAAGTCTTTTACCCACCCCAAAGCTCTCATGCCCGAAATTCCACCGTCCGAAATTCTGTGTAATCAAATCGCAGATTTCTTTGTGGATAAAATTGTTAATATTCAGAGAGACTTTTTTCCCCCCTCGATCACTCCTCATGAGGTAACTGATAACTATCCCCCTCTTTGCAGCTTTAAACCTGTTTCCCTCCAACAAACACGCAAGGCAATTCTGGCCTGCAAATCAGGAGCCCCTACCGACTCCTGTCCTCCTAGCATCCTACACCATCTAATTGAGGTAGTAAATCCCAGCATCAATGCCATCATCAATGAATCTCTTCATTCAGGGATAGTGCCCAGCAACTGGAAAAAGGCTATTGTGAAGCCCCTGATGAAGAAGCAGAACAAATCTCCAACTGACCTTACCAACATGCGCCCCATTTCACTACTACTTGTTCTAGGTAAGATCACGGAACAGTTAGTGCACGGAGAGTTAAAAACATTTGTAGAGACTCACAACATCCTGCATCCCCAACAGTCGGGGTTTCGCTCCGGCCATTCCACTGAAACAGCCTTGATAGAACTATCCGATTCCATCAAGTTCCTGCAGGATGAGGGAAGGCAAGCCGTCCTCATCCTGCTTGACCTAACAGCAGCGTTCGACACTATCTCTCATGTCATTCTGATTAATAGAATGCGAGAGATTGGCGTGACAGACACAGTGTTGGCATGGGTAAAATCTTTCCTGTTTAACAGGTCCCAAACTGTGTCATTGGGTCCCTACCTATCCAGCGAAAAACCCATTACATCAGGAGTACCCCAGGGGTCCATATTAAGCCCACTTTTCTTTAACATCTATATGGCTCCCCTCCTCGCTGTGATAGAGTCTCATGGGATCCTCGTCACGTCATACGCCGACGACACCCAACTTGTCGTCACCATCGATAAAAAGTGTACGGACGCAGACTTGCGATTTCGGAACTGTCTCACTGATGTATTCCAGTGGTTGAACAAAAACCACTTGAGGTGCAACAGTGCGAAGACCGAAATCATACCACTGGGTAAAGACCTATCTTTCTGCCCAAAAGAATGGTGGCCCAAAGGCAGTGTCTTCCGCTCGGAACCTAGGCGTGCAATTTGACTCATCCCTCTCTTTCGATGACCACGTCAGGATCACTGCTGGGCGCTGCTTCGGACTTATTAAATCCTTAAAGAAATTCTTCGACTTCCTCCCCATTGCAGCTAGAAAATCAGTTGCGGTAGCTTTAATACTCTCCCGACTCGACTACTGCAACGGTTTAATGGCTGGTATGAAGAAGTCCACACTTAGGAAGTTACAAAGTATACAGCACGCGGCTGCCAGATTGGTACTGAAACTCCCTAGAAGGTCATCAGCCTCAGCAGCATTAGACTCCCTCCACTGGCTGCCACTCCACAAAAGAATCCTTTTCAAACTTCTACTGACTGTGTTTAATTCTACGAAAAATTCAGGGCCCCATTACCTTGCTAATCGTTTCACGCATTACAACCCCACAAGATGTCTGAGATCCTCAGGGTCCAATCTCATCACAATCCCGAGGTTCAAGTATAAAACTAGGGGTGGGAAAACTTTCACCGTCCTGGCAGCAAGGGCGTGGAACAACTTGCCCGTCAACCTCAGACTAATTGAAAAGGAGAGTCTCTTCAGGAAACTCCTGAAGACATGGGTGTACCAACAATCAGACACCTCAGTACTGGCAGCTATCTAGATTCTCACCATGTATCATTTACACGCATGCTCAGCGCCAAGATGCTCCTTCCGGAGCGAAAGTTTGCGCTTTACAAATATCCATAAATAACAAATAACAAATAACTGAGGGTCAAGGACATCAAGTAGTCAATGCTCTTTCCGGCAACACTCGGAATTGCAGCGGATGGCAAGGTTTGGAGCTTCTCCAGTTCTGAAGACGTGGTACTGGCTGGAAGACATTGGGGCGAACTCGACACAAGAACCGAAGTGGCGACACATCGGAGACCACCAAGACAACCCATAAACAATACATATGGACTCTCTCAAAATCCAGATTCCTCTAGGATCCGAAGGGAGTGAGAATGCGGCCCGGCTTAACGTTGGAGGAATCTTTGGACATTGGGCCTGCCATACAAACATGTGGATCTAACACGGACAAATCACCTGGCATAGCTGAACTATAAACTGGGACAGCCTATACAGCGAATATCTAATTTTGAAGACCTGAAGCTTACACAGCTCAAATGATTGATCTTTGTAATCGTTAATTTTGGTATTGAACCTATTCTATGATCAGGCGGTCTGGGCGGCCGGCGGGCATTCAAGTGGTTAAGCTCACCCGACTTCAGGAGTTGTTGTTATGGGCTGACAGGTGCTTTGCATATTGGGGCGGTGGGAGGTTCTGTGCCCACAGTGCAGGGTAGCTGGGAGGGAGATGTTAGGTTTTCTGGGGTAATGTTGTCACTTTCAGAATGGATTGGTTCTGTTCCTATGTGAGGCTGTCAGATTGGCACGCACTGAGATCCAGGATGGTCTGTTGAGGGTAGGGAGGGATGGATGTGGCTACACTTACCTGCACTGAACCAGTAGGGCATCGACCAAAAACATAACAGAACAGTCAAAATGACCACTGTAGCTAACGGAATACACCTCTTGGATCCACGTACTGGACACTCACACACACATGCTGCATTGAGAATAATGACCTGGAATGTCAATGGCCTTGGCAACAAAATAAAACGCACTGTAGTACTCCAATATCTCAACAGACATACTCCAGATATAGTCCTGCTGCAGGTGACACACTTAAAGGGAAACAAATACAAAGCACTTGCTAGATATGGATACAAAACCTTCGCGCAAGAAGGGTTTACATCGGTATCTAGGGGAGTGGGAATACTAGCTAAGACTGCACTCCCTTTGTCCCTGGTAAAATATGGCATGATCAGTTAGGAAGATTTGTGTGCTGACAGGTGTGTGGGAGGACAGGGTCATTAATGTATGCTCAGTGTATGCACACCTAAAGCTCCATGCTGACATGCTCCATTCTGCCTGCGCTCAGTGGACTGGTACTGGAACTACCAGTGGGTTTTCTGGTGCTGGACGTAGACATGAATGCTGCAATGGACCTGGAATGGGACAGAGTGTCAAACTCAGAAAGGGGAAAGGGTTCTGATCCCTGCGATCATTCACAGAGGCCCTTGGGCTAGTGGATCTCTGGGGTGACCACAACCCTGGGATTAAAAAATGTACGTTCTACTCAGCAGCTCATGGGGGTACTCCCGCCTAGACTACTTACTGATACACTCCACGGACGTGAGTTGGTTCAGGGGTGCGGTCTAGAGGGCGCGAGGTACATCAAACCACTCACAGGTGGAAGTGCAGCCACAGGGATCCTCTAGAAACAGTACACTACCACCCGACTGGACCCATGGCTCTTCAAAGATAAACAGGTTAGAGACAAAATAAGAGAACACATGGAGCAATATTATCAAGACAATGTCGGCACGGTCGATTCTGCATGTGTACTGTGGGAAGCATATAAAACACTGATACAAGGGTATTCCAGGGTCTAGCGGGGGGAAGAGAAATGAACAAAGACTCCAATATGAAGCCCTGGGGAAGAAAATCACTAGGCTCGAAACACAGACAAAAAAAGAATGGGGCCCAGGCATACATGTACGACATCAAATCAGTATTAAACAACAAGAGATGAGGGCTATAGTGGAGGATAAAGCCAAGGCACAGGCCAGGGTGACCCAGAGAAGGCTTTATGATGAGGGGATAAAGCCAACATATTGATGGCCTGGTTGGAGAAAAGAGACAAAGAAAGGAACTGGGTCCTAGAGATCAACGCTCTTCGAGGGTGGGGGGGGGGCACAGAGAACAGGGAAGGAGAAGCATTTGCTGACCATTATGAGGAACTGCACAAGTCCAACTCAGGTAGGATGGGGCAGATTGGGCCGAACTCCTACAGGATGCTTACTCCCCACGCTGTTGTCAGAAGATCGCGAAGAGCTAGATAAGGGCCTCAGGGTTGAAGACATAGGTCGTGCTAACTGGGACCTAGTAAGGTAAGGCAGCCGGGCCCAACAGCCTGCCAGACGAATTGTACAAGGGAGAGGCGTCAGTAGTGGCACCACACATACTTAACATGTTTCAGGAGGCACTTGAACCCGGCAGCCTTCCAGAGGGCCAACGGTGGGCCACAATTTTGGTCATTCGTAAAAAGGGCAAACCCTGTGAAGATTGTAACTAGTATTGGCCAATCTCACTGCTGAATATGAAAATAAAGGTGTTGGCCAAGGTCATAGTAACTAAACTCAGTGGGGTAATATTCTCCATAGTCCAACCCGATAAATCGGGTTTCATGCCCTGCAGAGGCACTAGGCTTAATCTGAGGCGCTTATATGGCGTCTTGCACATTACTGCAGGAAATCCGGAAGAGGACGCAGTGCTGTTATCGCTGGACGCAGGCATGGTGTTCGGCCGCATCGAGTAGTTGTAACTGTTCTCAGCACTGGAAAGGTTTCGATTTGGTCCACAGATCAGCGACTGGGTTTGGCTCCTGTATACAGATCTGTTAGCCATGGTGAGAGGGAACAGGTGGTTTCAAGGACCTTTACTCTACATAAAGGCACGAGGCAGTGATGCCCACTCTCTTCTATACTCTTTGCCCAGGCATTGGACCCCTGGCGGCATGGATCAGGTGCGACCAGTGGATAAGGGGTATAATGGGGCAAGGCGGCTGGGAAGGGACTATTTTGCTGTATGCCGACAACATATTGTTGTATGCCATGAACCCCTGATGCTCACTTGGTCGGATACTTCATATATTCCAACTGTTTGGTTGTTACTCCGGCAACCAGATAAATTGGGACAAGTCTCTCCTCTTCCGATTGGCGTGGACCATCCCATCCTTACAGCCAGCGGACGGACTAAATTAATAAAAAATAAGTTCAGGTACCTGGGCATAATGATATCGATGCGGGACTGAGTTCCTGAAGACAATTTATACCCGCAACTGACTAAGCTGCGCAGGGACGTGACACATTGGAGACAATTGCCACTGTCATTCATGGGAAGAGCTGCACTGTTGAAGATGAGGGCACTGCCACACTTACTGTATGTCTTACATAACACGCGTTCTAAAGTACCACCATACTTCTTTCGGAAGGTTGACAGCGAAATACGACAGCTCTTATGGGATTGAGGAAGTTCTAGGTTAGCCCTGCATAAGCTACAGAGGAGACAGCTTGCCAACCTCAGGAAATACTACTGGGCTGCACAACTGCTCATAATTAATGCCTAGGTATTTGGGGGATGGAAGGATCCTGCATATGGGGTTGATCACCACTCAATGGGACAGAGGGGATACCCTGGGGCATTATATTTCAGAAAGATGGAAATTCACCTCTGTGGAAAGCGACCGCCTGCGGACAGTTGGTGGATTGAAGGACTTCTGTAAATGGGGACTTCTGGGGATTGACTACCTAGGAGACGTCTGGAGGGAACAAACATTTATAACATTTGAAAACCTAAAGGCAGAGTATCAGATGCCAGACATGGAACAGTTCCGTCACTTGCAACCGAGACCCGATTTGAGAGCTCATATCCTGGAGGGCGAACAAATCCCTGAATACACACCCCTTAAGGTCAGGCTATTGCAAGAACCAATGCCAGATAAAGCCACTTCCCTGACATACAAAAAGATAAAGAACAACATATCAAACACACTGGGAGCCTTGCGGGAGGCTGAGCTGGGCACACTGAAAGATGAAGATTGGGTAGAGGTAATAGAGAGTCCCAGGGAAGTAGCTGTAAGGGTGCGTCTTTGCCTTAAACAACTTCATATTATGCATAGGACATACACCTCTAGGGCCCTCCTGCACCAAATGGGTCACAGTGACACTGACCTTTGTGCTAGATGTTGTGAGGTGGGCTCCTTCTTTCACACACTTTGGTCCTGCCCTAAAATTCGGCAATACTGGTGAAAGATAGCACAGGTTATGTCAGAAGTGGTGGGCCAGGGAATTCCACTATAGAATAGATGGCACTTACTTTGTGTGACAGGGGAAGAACCATAGCCGAAATACTCAAAGATCTGGTTAATGGAAGCAGACATAGTTGTAAAAAGGAATATATCAAGGTCATGGGGAAGGGATCGACCTCCAGGGGTGACGGAATGGAAGGTGAGTCTTCACCGGTGCTGTGCAACTGAAAAGGTGAGGTACCAGAGTAGGGTAAGCCCATGGAAATGGGATAAGATCTGGGGCCAGTGGGTGCGGTATAAAGGTTACTGAAGACAATCCGGACGCAGACGATGAGGTGGGAGGGTTGAGCCGGGGGATTCACAAGGCTATAGAATGACATTGATGTTGAATTTACTTACACTGTTTTGATACTAGAATAATTGTACTGGGTGTGCATGAAGACACTGGAACCCTCATGATGACTGCCGGGGAAAACTCCGTACAAGGAAAGTGTGTTGCTAAGTTTTTATTTAATAAAAAGAAGTTGAAAAAATAAAATAAAGAATGGCCATGATCGGTTCAAACATTGGCAAATTTTGTTAACTGAAGAAGAGTTAGTTGACAACCTTACTAAAGGTAAAAACCTAATACTGAGATGGCCTGTCACAACTGCTTCTGTCAACAATTGTTTAGAGGGAAACAGGCAAACAACTTGGATGAAATCAAGAAGTGCTGCACGCCCTAGATCTAACTCCTGCTACAACTGCACACTTAAAAAATGCAAAGTAGCACTTATAAATGCAACAAAAATGTTTAAGAAAGATAAATCAAATAAAGCAGCACAGCATTGTTTAAAGGAATCAAGAAAAGCATATTGGCTATCTCTTTGGATGGCTAAAACTGAAACTTATGTAAATAAGTGGCTCCAAGTACACGCACTGTTGAGGCAGAATAGTCAGGGCCAATTTTGGTATTATATAAATCATCTGAATTAAACCTTCTAGACAGAAATTACATTCAACAAGAAGAATGGATGGCATACATAAAAGGTTTATATACAACTGCAGAAACAGCACAGGAAGTTATATTATCAGAGAATAACCCCAGAACATAAAACAAGAATGACAGGATCAATGGAACTGCTGTTATAAAGGTGCTACAGTCGATATGAGTAGATGGAGCTCCAGGCCCAATTGGACTGCATGGGTCGCTTTTTAAAGCCGATAAAGAATTCAGGGCTACACACCAAGCACCGCTGTACCAAGCTTCTGTCATGCATAAACAGGTCCCGCAATTATGTGAGGATTCATTTCACACCAAATCCACATAAAGGGGAATACTAGGAACCCAACAAATTATTGGCTAATAGCCCTATTAGATGTGGAAGCAAAAGCATGCACTAAAATTCTACTAAATAAGCAAAAACAATGTGTTGAAAAGGAAAATGTTATACCTTTTCATTAGATTGGGTTTAGGCAGAAGTCATCCACCATAGACAATATCTTCACACTGTCGTACATGGCATGTAGCTCATTGCGGCCTCTACAACCACCCCTGTTTGTATGTTTTGTTGATTACTTGGTGACCTGTGACGGTGCGGACCTACAAATATTATAGAGAAAATTACACAACTGGAGGTTTCCTCAAGCTCTACTCAAGGAGATAATAGCATTTTATTTTTAACACATGGGGTCAAAGTTTTAGAGAAGACTTAAACAGGGACATCAAACAAGTCTTTTTATTGGCCCGTTATTGTTCAACCTGTATACTCCTAATTATGGATGTGCATTACAAAATGTGAAGGCATTCCCACCAAGACTAGGTCCTCAAAAGATTCAAATTCTACAATATGCAGACAACTTCATTATTTTAGGTCAACCAAAAATAGGTCAGCCACAATCACTGGAAGAACTTCAAAAATACAATGAAAGCAAAAAGTTGGTGGCAACTGGAAACAAAACTAATGTGATGGTCTTTGGGAAACACAAGAATAACTCAAAGCTACCTTGGAAATTGGAACCAGTTCCAATCACTTATACAACAACATATAGTTTCCTCGATTTCTGGCTTGCAGATATCGGCAAACAGGTTTCTTACTTAACAGCTATCAAGAAAAAAGCTACCAACCTAATCTTCGACTCTGCTGCTTAAATACAAACCTAAATATCCCCCCGGCAGAAGCGATCATAAAGGTTATAAAAGCAAAGCTGAATCCCACACTCTCATACAGTTATCAAACCTTTCAAGCTAAAATCAGCACAACATTAAACAAGCTGCAATGTATGACATATAGGTGAATCTTTGAGCTACCTCAGTATACTCGCCACTCCCAAATACGACTGGAAATCAGTCTGCTAAAACAGGTCATATAGAAAGCAAATCCTCCTTCATTAAATACTATTATCAGTAAATGCACGCATGCATGAGATGGGTCGCTAAAGATGGTGTTATAAGAGCTCTTTAAGGCGCTGGATAACAATTTTACTTAATACTTAGACACAGCCATCAGAGATTTAGATCTGAATTTGAACACCCTCTCATGCAATTCCTGTCCTATTCGGTATTAAAGACCATCTTAAAAACACAAGTTGAGGTGCAGTCAAGCAAATCAGACCTAGAAAATGTAGTCATATGATCAGTTCAAACGAACTCTGACCTCTTACAAAACATCACCTATGCAGTATTATCTAAAAGAATCATTGAGCAGGGAATGTAAGAGTTACGTCTTGCATGTACGACTTATGACTTTGCCTATCAATGACTTCAGACCCAACTGGAGGTATGGCACAACCTCCCCCATGAAATGCAGGTTCTGCAATTATAAAAACAAATCCATCTCTACTGTTACTTACAATTAAGATATGCACTAATACCTTGTATATAGAGTCTTTAAGAGCTCCCAGAGAATAACCCCTTGGAACCATTGTTACTTATGGAGGAGCACAAGGTAATGCATGTTTCCAGCTCATTCATATGCCACATGCCTGTCACGTTTGCTGTGCTCTGCTGCACCTGGGAAGGGGCCTTGGGTCTCTCACGGACAAAAAGTGGGTGGAGGCGAGAGCCTTACCATGACACTTGGCAATCTTGACATGGTTCCGACTCATTCAGCTGAAATACATTCATAGAACATACCCACAAGACAAAATGTGCAAAAAGCAGGTAATTGCTTCCCTCATCTGCTTCCATGAACAACAAAAGAGGGAGGATTACTGAACAGCGTACTGGGCTGCATTAAGATAGAGCTGTACTGGAGACTAGCAGCCCGTCCCGACGTTGTCCGGGTATGAAATAGAATGTGTGTAATGTGTGTATTTGGCAAGGGCAATTTATTTTAAAATCTCGCGGTAGACAACATTTTTTGTTTCATTAGAATAGGGACGGAGAAGGGCCAGCTGCAGCCCTGGTTGATGTTAGCAGGCACGTGTAATTGATGTAGTGATCCGCCGCCTGAGCCCGGCTACAGACCTGGTTGATGTTAGCAGGCGCGTGTAATGTCGTTGAATGAGAGAGTTATCAGCCGCGGGTAAATCCGTTTAATGAGAGAGTTCAGTGACAGCGAGTAGGAGAGGCTGCAGTAATTGTCCCCGCAGACACGCTCATTTGTGTGTTGCCCCACATGAGGCCCAGATGCAGCCCTGGTTGATGTTAGCAGGCGCGTGTTCCTCCGCTTGAGGCCCAGCTGCAGCCCTGGTTGATGTTATCAGGCGCGTGTAATTAGTGTACTGATCCGCCGCCTGAGCCGGGCTAGAACCCTGGTTGATGGTAGCATGCGCGTCTAATTTCGTTGAATGAGAGAGTTCAGTACAGCGCGCAGGAGAGGCTGCAGTAATGTTACTTACCAGGCCTCCAGCTGAACGCGGTTGTCATGCCCCCAGCACACGGCCACAGCAGACAATCTTCTGATTAATGTACGACCCACATGGCATGAAGGGCGGAACGTAGCACACGCTCCCAGCGTTTCTCACGCCCCCAGCGTGCCCCTTGATGCGGCGCAATTGCGTTCACATGGCATGAAGGCCGGACACACGCCCCCAGCGTGTCACACCCTCAGAGTGCCCCTTGATGCTGCGCAGCATCGTAATTGGCGCTTGTATGTACGACTCACATGGCATGAAGGGTGGACACACGCCCCCAGCGTTTGTCACGCCCCCAGCACATGCCCACAGCCCACGATGTGATGGCCGTACCACACGCCCCCAGCCCACGCCAACAGCACAACGCAGACACGCCCACAAGGGTCTACTTTGCTGGCACGGTTCTTTTACCTTTTAAATGTATATGGTGTCCTACGGTACAATTGTATGTCTTGCACTGTATGATTGTGATGAACACCACTGTTTCTTGAAAAGTTAATAATAACAATTTAAAAAAACAAAATGTATATGGTGGCCTTATGCATAGCCTATGTCCTTCTGCTGCAACTGCCCTTTCCAACGCTGTATTGGGTGTTGTGATTGGTGCTGTGGTTACTGAGATTACCCACCTCAAAGGTTTGGGCTCTCTCTTTATAATATTAGTATGGACAGGTGCTTTCGTGCCTCGGGGCAGTTCTAGGGTGTAATGTGCCTCAGGATCCAAAGCCTGTTGTGTTGCACATCACTACAGACCTCAAAGAAAACAAGAGCACGATGATGTTACTGAGGCTGTACTTGACAGTGGCTAAGAGACATAGCTTGCAGATGGAGAGACGTTGAACCTCCTCCGTTAAGGAATGGCATTGGGGTCTCGGCTGGTGTGTGAGCAAAGAGAACCAGTATATGAGGCAAGAGGTTGTCCCCCAAAATATGTAAAAATTTGGAAGCGATAAGCAGACTAACGGGGAATCACTATCACATCAGGGGAGTCACAAGCCAGAAAACTAGAAATGGAAATCCGTACGCATAAGGGATGACTGCACCTGGTCGGATTCAAATCGAATGAGAAAAATCGAATGAGAAGTTCACATCAAGCTTGTCTCCAGTTATCGTTTGTAGAATGGATAACACAGCTCTTCCTGAAGGCTATATTAAAAAGTGGGGATCTCTATCAATGTAACATTACTACTGAGTCACCCTTCCTGGCGAAGCGAACATTTACAATGGGTACTGTTTCCTGTGGGAGAGGGCCACTGGAAAAGTTGCCAAGCATTACTTTGCAAGGTAAGCTTCTCTCCAAAAATTGGGGAAATAATGTTACAAGAAAGAGTTTTTCTCAAATTGTGGCAGGTGCTTATAAGGTTGTGAGGGGATCCAGAAAGATCCCTTATCAAGCCGCTATTATTGACCGGGGTCCTAAATCCGGGCTAGTCCTAGTGAATTATGCTGACTTTGCCCTGGTGTCATTTGCTAACACAAATTCATCTAAATACCTTGATGGCAAAAAGCATAGAGTGAAACTAAGACACTCAGCGTGTTCAAAAGAGCTTAACAGACAAGCTATGATTTGGAAGAAGGTCTTTGACTTTTCTCACCCCTCTATGTCAGAGATATGCTTTCACTGCAATAATGTCAAATATGTCTTTCCGACAGTGTACTTACATAAATATAGGGGCTTATTTACAAGCTCATTGCGCCGCCAGTGTGTCACTTTTCGTGATGCACCCGCGGCACAACCTCCTGCCGCCATATTTACAAGGACACATAAAGCCACCCTGCGTGACTTTTCGTATCCTTGTGAATATGGCTCCTTTGCATGCAACACTTTGCGTGAAAGGGGCGTGCCATGGGTGTTGCTGTGGGTGTTCCCACGCAACACCCATGGCTTCTGCTACATATCCAGATTTACGAGAAATTGTAAACCTGGAAATGTGTCAGAATGCTACGCATCCCCTGGGGAAGCGTAGGGAGGAGCAGCGAGGAGAAATGTATTCATTTCTCCTTGTTTTCCTCTTTCTGTGCGTGCTGCATTCTGCAGTGCACATAGAATGAGGAAATCACCTCTTGTGATTGTTTATGTGCAGGAAGGTGAAAAAAATGATGTTTTTCAACTGATATGTATGCTGCATTAGGAAGCACACACAGAAGTTTCAAAAGGCCATTTCAGAATGTTTATGTGCAGGAAGGGACACCTTCCTGCACACAAACAATTATTCGCCTCAAAGCAGGCACCCTTGCACTACGGTGCAAGGGTGCCTGCTTTGACGCATGTCAGCAAATTGTGCGCCAGCGCAGGGAAGAGCAAAGGGATCTGTCATATCATTGTAGATATGACGCATCCCTGTGCTCCGGAATTAATGCAGTGCAGCACAATGACGTGCGGCATTGCAAAGCATTAATTCCTTGTAAATGAGGTACTTAGTACTTTATTTAATTTCTTCTACAGCTATATTCACCCCAATGTAGGGTGTCAAAAAGTGTTACATCACACAGATATTAAATCAATGACTCATAAGCGTGTACTTCAATACACAGGAAATGTATCATAAGACAGTAACGGTCACAAGGTGTAGGAGTCACATAATTCATTATTTTAGACATTAAATGTTAAGAGTGCTTGGTCTGGAGAAACACAGAGTGTAATACATGTATGGGGTCGGAATGCAGTGATTGAGGTTGCCTGAACAAATAGGTCTTTATTTCTACCCAAAGAAAAAATTTCTATAACACAAGACTGAGGAAAAAAATTTTTTTGCAGTTTGCCCGCAGCTCCTTGATACCGTTTTACAAATCACTGTGCTATATTACAAGGACTGTAAGTTAGGGGCTACAGATAACAGCATTTCTGAAACAAAAACTGGAACTCTCTAGAGCTATCTACATATGAAGTAAATGAACTGCATATAACACGTTATGTTTTACAGCAGGATTCTTAAATATTTATGCTCTTTTATGGTTTATCAAACCTGTGACTAGGTCGTACAAATATCTCTCCAGCAAGTGCCTTGAGCATCAGAATATTCTTACCAGCATTATTACACTCTGGAAATTGATGGGTATACAACGATCTCTGTAACAGGCGCCTTAACCTTCCAAGACATTTCAAAAAACAGCCTATGTGTCACCAATACGACATTCCAGAACAGATTTGCCACATTTATCCTTCTTGCCACTTTCTTTGGGGCAGATGTTTTTTTAAAAAACAAATGTATTTTTTGACTGTCAGATCCCGTTCCTCGATACTCCACCCTATTTCTGGTGTTACACTATGACCCTTAATTTATGTGATACTGGAATAAACATTTCCAGCATAGATGGCGCGGATCTCAACGTGAGCTACAGAGGGCGGCTTATTATTGTTACCCTTTCATTTCTGGGTCTAAGTAGGCAAATTCATACCCTTTGGGTTATGGGGGCTTCTGCGGTCTATGGGGTCCTTTATCTTGAGTAGCATTACACTGTGCAATAGTAAAAGCGGTTACTTACAGCACCTAGAAACGGAAAATATAATATAAATCGCTATATAAAACATTATCGGAAAGCCCTGGGGAGTGAGTCGCCTGCGTCTAAGGGGTGAGAGTGAGACTAAGTTTTGCAAGATTATCCCTAAATTTTGTGGACCCCAACATCTTATCTCTCTTTCGGATTCGGCTCCTCACTCTAAATAGTCTAGGGAGCTGTCCTCTCCCTGTTGGCTAAGAGGGCTACATTATACCCGGGCAGCTTCTCTATCAAGAGAGACTGAGTTCTCGGAGACCTGTTCTCTTCGCTATATGATAATCTGTTCAGGGGCTAAAAAGAGGTTTGCTTTCTAAGGAGAGTGGTCTAGGCGGTATCCTCTCGCTTTGCCATTGATGACTAATGCTGAAGGGACTGGCCCATGTTATGGGAAGACAGCGGTCAATTAATGCTTTGGAGCAACAAGCCGTACTGCGCAGCTGTACGCTACCCGCTTTCTCCTGAATTGCGCTTTCTATGCACTCACCTATAGCTGAAGCCGTTGCTTAGCGCACTTGGAGATCAGAACGACAGAGAAACAAATACAGGTTAAATGACAATAGTCAGTTTGTCCCAACAGAGACGCCGTACTCTGACATTCTGGTGTGCAGGGATAGTACTTCCGCCTCCTTTGCGCATGCGCTGTCTGGAAAGCTGCGCATGCGTGATGGCACGTCATAGTATTCATTATTCTAGTTAGGATTTACGTTGTGTTCCTGACAGAAAGGGAGAAGAAGAAAAGAGGAAATTGCAACGTTTTAATGGATTGTTCAATTGTGGTGGGTACCATACGATAAGCTTTCCAAGGAGGAAGAAGGGAATAGTAACGCTTCTATGTTTCTAATGCGCACTCGTTTAAATTCATACGTGAGATTGCTAGATTTTGAGAAGCAAATACCAGGCCAGACATAGAAGTAGGACTAAACATTGCAATGGGAAGATACATATAACAAGCATTTGCAAATGCACATTGGTCTCGCATTTGTGAGAGTTAAAGTTATGAAATGAAAGAGGAAAAAATTTGGAAACAGAAAGGATGCAGAGAAAGGAGGAAACTTACATGGAGTAGTAATCATGGAGCTGACACTGTTTTTTAGAACAGGGTGCAAAAGCCCATTTGTAGATAGAGGACTAGCAAAAAGTTGTAGCTCCTGAGCCCTTTTGATAGTAACAAAAAAACAAATGAAGTATAAAAAAAACTGCATAGGAAGAGTGGGCAATGGATAAGATGGGGGGTTGATGGAGCACATATACATTGCTGCCAAGCGACGGCTTTGAGTACGATGGCCACAACAGATGGACTAAATGTGTTCCTTGCAATATATGGGCACCGTGCTATTTAAGTTCTAATGCCCTGCTATGGAAGCAGTGTACTACAACGCACTATGAACGAACTGACACTGTGGTTTTCCGACATATGGAACGAGGCGCAACCAGTTGCCTCGTACAGGTGGAAATCTGTACGATTTCAGAGAGGTGATCCTGCCTTAGAGCACGTCCACTTACCTTCCCACACCAGCAGGATCCGCATGTCCTGCTTCATGACTCCGGTTTGACCTCTATTTCCAGCACACGCGGAGCTGAACTCCTACTTTGCCACCGTCCCGGAAGAGGCAGGAGGAGTCAGACCTGGCATGGGTGGCAGGCAACCAGCAACAGTGTCAAAGCCTCACCAAAGCATGTGGTGACATAAAAGGCGGACTATGCTGAATGCCCACACACCATTTCTGTAGCAACAGGATTCATGGCGGCCATACTAGAAAGTTACATATTTTTTAATTACAACAATGGTTGGTTGAATGGAAAGCATAACTCTTGTACACATTTATTTTAATCTTGCTTATTCAACCAAACCACTTGCAATGACAGGTGCCTCGCAGCACGGCTCCCGGGTCCTGCTCCTCCGGCTCTACCTCCTCCGGGGACGTCAACTCCCCCGCCAGCCTCCTGGGCTCCCGCTCCTCTCTGCTGCCGCAATGAGAAAAGACGAGGTGGTCCGAAACCGGGCGCACATAGGTAGTCGGGGGCCCAGGAGTAACACACCTCCAACTACACTACGCTATAGCTCTCCATTACTGAGTATTCACTTAACCATTATACCCAACATTTCACTACTGAGCCCCTGTAGTTTAAAGCGATGTGTGGGTGGGAGAGATATCAAACCTGCAAAGTGAAGTGAATTAAATCTCCACCTCAAGCAAGGATAGCGATGAAGCGATTTAGAAGTCTGGAAATTTACTTTGAAACAGGCTGCTGGTTTTAAAACGTGTTGTTTTCAATGTTAATCCCTTGTTCCCAGTGTGCGAGGCCCCTCTCACCCTTCGATCGGGTTAAGGCCAGTTACTGACTCCGTTGTTAGATTTGGCCAAAGTATGCCCCCACTGCACTTACGACCTCCGTTGTCAGATGTAGCAATAATATGCTCATCATGAAGAAGCACAGGCTTTTCTGAGCGAGCCCCGGTACCGCTGCACGTCAGCTGTGCCAGTACAGGCCGTCAGGTATCCCAGGGAAACGTAGGAGAGGAAAGAATCAAAATGCACCTTCGGCCATGTTGACAGCCAGGCTGGCTGTTTGGAAGTGGTGGTTGTGTGCGCGGATCCCCCTCTGAGCCTAGGTGTCCTACAAAAAAAAATACAGGCACCGAAGTTGAACACGCTCTAATAGAGTAACACCAACAGGAAAGAAAACAAGCATTTGAAGGCCCGAACGGGGGGGCGGCGGGCGAGCAAGAAGGTATCGGACTGCGGGAGGGGGGGAAAGGACGGGAAGAAATTGCCTCGTGTGAAACTGAAACGAGCTTGCCTCAAAGTAAAAAAAAAAAGCAAGGCTCATTTAAAAAAAGAGATCCCTGAAAAACAACAGACCCCAAAAAAATGCAATAATACCAGTAAAGGGGCCAATAGCCATAGGCGTGCCCAACAGGAAAACAGGAGGGACATAAAACACGCTTACCCAATAGCAAGTAGTACATTTTGAAAGACACACTCAATAACAAATAGGAAAACGGAGGCGGGGACTCCCTCACTAAAGCATATACTGCATGTCTCAACGAGACAGCGCATGTGCTGCCTAGGCGAGACCTAAATAGAGAGAGGCAGGCACACATTGCGTCAGCCCAGCCAAGTTTCACAGGCAATTGCAGCGATAAGCTACTCCAGACTTCTTTCGCCACACTACCAGCGGCATTGTGAATTGTTTCTCTTCGCTCTGCTGTGCGCGCATTGCTGTTACTCGTGGTTCCATGGAGACGCCCTTACGCCAAGAAGCTGACACAAGGCTGTTGCTGTTAGTGGAGCTGGCGGAGACTGAACGCAGAAACACTGGAGAAACGCTGAAACTTGGCTCAAAAACTTGGCTCGGTAGAGAACGACCTCGGAGCCTATTTAAGAGCGGAAGTGTGCCGAACTTGAGCTCGGTGTGCAGGAAAATACCCTGAACCAATAAGGCAAAGGGCATCATGGAAAAGGTAATACCGCAAAGGCAGTCACAGGGAGGAAGGAGAGCATGGGTAATCAGCCTTGTGGAGAAGAACTGTCAGCGCAGGAAGGGCAAGGGCACGGGCATGAGTACTCAGCTGAAAGCAAAAGAGAGGTAAGTCTGAAAGCTTGTTGATCGTCTGCACTGTTTTAATTTTAAGGTCTGCGCATGAAACGGAGGTCCATTAATAGGGGGGGGGCACCTGAATTTGGACCCTGAGAGGCAGCCTCGTCGCACAAAGGCACTAGATATGGCCCCAGGCAGAACAAAAGTACCTGGATCAAAAGCAGATGCTAAGAGATCTCTCAGCGAACTAGAGAGTCTCTGGGTAAAGTATGGAGAGAACAGGGACAAGAGTAAAGAAAGGAACAAAGAAAAAAGGAAAAGGAAACAAGGATGCACTGTCAAGTGGAAGAGGGGGCGGTTTAGCCTCAAATTCGTTAAAACATTTTGTGGGGAAGCATTTTAAAAATGTATTCTCAAGAGCAAATCCTCCAGAAACAGAGGATTTAGAGGCCGAACAGCGGAATGGGAATACCTCATTCATTTTTGATGAACATACAATGGAGTCAGTAATTTCGGCAAACCAATCTTTTCAGTCTTTACTATGCCAAAAGGGTCTAATACTGTCTCCACGGTTGTCCTCATCATCGCGGGGGATGTTTTCTCAGGTCCTGGTCCAGGATTATCTGGAATCTAACAGTGAGGAGTTAGGGACTGAAGGGGAGGATGCACTGGGCACAGTAATAAGGCAGAAAGGAAATGAAAGCCAAGCCCAGCAAGGCAAACAGAGTTCGGTGTTAAAAGAAAACGACGGACTATATCAATCCTCTGAGTAGAGTCTAGAAATGTCTGCAACGCTAGCTTCTTCAATGTTGGAACTGATGTTAATGTTACAAAGAACTCTTCAAGGGCTTTCAGAAGTCACAACGCTAAATAATGACATTTTAAAAACACAAAAAACGCACCTATCCAAGAGCGAGGGGGAGTTACAAGGTATCAGGGGCCAAATGCCATCTATGTTAAGATCTGTTCCAGATCCCCAGCCCTCAGCCCCGGTCGAGGTGGAGGTTGCGATTGTAGAACCACCAAAGGCCACTCACAAGGTTTACATCTCGAGATAGCCGATGATGATATAAGAAGGGGTGATTGTATTAGATATGGGTTACCTAACCTTGTGAGACGAGCAGGAAGGAGGGTACAAAAAAAGGGGAAAGGCAAGGTAGAGAAAAGAAGTAAGATCGCTGAGGCTAGCTGAAGAATAGTCGATCAAGAGCCAATGCCCATTAAGCCTCCAAGAGAAATAAGGATGAGGAAGGAGTTAAAAATGGTTCCAAAAAAGCAAGTAAAAAAAGGTGCAACCTAATAGAAAGCCAACTCTGCAGGAGAATCAAGCAAGGTATATAGTTCCTATTGAGGCAAACAACTCTGGTAACATCACTTATCATGGAGTGAGGCCACAATTTTGTAATAAACTTGTGGCAGGAACCAGAAGAAGTAACTGCCAGCCACATATGGCACTCACGGCAGTAAGAAAGGAGGGCATAGGGAATAAGTGGATATATTTTTAATTGGTACAAACGGGAAAGGGAGGGAAAAAAATGAGGAAGAGACCATCCCTAAATAGGTCACAACTCCTACAATCGTTTGCTCAGTGCCCAAACCTGAAAAGTATTGGGCCAAAAGTCTTGCGGCAAGTGGGATTTAAACAAAATTATGAAGAGGCGGAGATTACAAGGGTATTCGTTTGTTCAGACCTGGTAAAGATTGCAATAGAGAAGGCGGAGAGAGAGGTACTAAAGGAAGGGATACGGATAGTACCTGATGAAGAGGTAGATGTAGAAGGAAATGAGCCTCAAGGAAAAGACATCTTAAGGTGTCATGCAGTGTTAGGGAAGAGACAGGTGAGGTTAATAGAGAAAGAAGCAGGAGCAGGAATGGAAAATCTCATTATAGTGGCGAATAACTCAGACAATGAGAAATTTGGGGGGAACTGGAGCCATAAAACTAGTCCTGCAAGCCCCTCCCAGAGGTATAATGAGGAGTCTGGTGAAGAAAGATACTTTGATAATGTTGAATAGGTAAAGGGATGCTGCAGAGCAGAAAGATTGTTTCATGGAATATAAATGGTCTAGGAGATCAAACAAAAAAAGAAAATATAAAGGAGTTAGCAAAAAGTACCAAGATAATTTGTATTCAAGAAACGTGGCTATGCGGCAAGACCCCAATATTTGATGGCTTCCGTCAACTCCATCGCCCGGCAAAGAAACAAAGGTTCGGGTGGCCTACGGGTGGAATCATGATATTGTTATCTACCAGAATAGTGAAGAATGTGATCCAACTTGCTGTGAAATGTAAATGGTTGCTTGCCTGCAGGATATCCCTATTGGTTGCGGATAAAGAGTTTGAAAATGTAATGCTTTTAAATGTTTATATGCAATGGGGATGCCAGGAGGAATATGGTGTAGAAATGGGACATTTTACTGATGATATGGACTTAATATGTGAAAAGTATGGCACGGACATAATTTTATTGATGAGGGATTTTAACCACAAATTAAACCCAAAGGAATTAGATTGTTGGTATACAGAAATATTTGAGGCTTATGACATAAATCAAGCGACTTTCCCAGAGTGTGTTTTTACAACTTATGATATAAATGTAGGAAATTATTTGGGGACTAAAAACCTCTTCTGTCTAAATGGTAGGACAGTCCTAGATTGCCCAGCGAAGAAAACGTTTAAAAATTAGGCGCACAAAATTGCCCAATAGATTATGTTTTTATGCCAGCCAGGAATTTTGCATTAGTTAAGGGAGTTAGGATTTGCCATAGAGAAGGGAGTGACCATAACCCCATGAAGCTAGAGCCCTCAGATTTTTATCTGAATCCTTGCGATAAAGTAATTGAACAACAGGTGGGTTACCCCAGGCGGATCACAACAAGGTTTACAGAAGAATATATAGCAAGGTTGGCAAGGCTGCAACAGAAGCTTGACTTGCGAAGCTTGAGAGGGCAGAGTCTGGATTGTCATGTGGAAAAAATGAACAAGTGGTCCAAAGCCTTCGTGCAGAACTTAGAATGCAAAGAGCCGACAAAATGCACCGGCTAGACAAGGAGAGTGGTTCTCTAAGGATTGTTGAAAAAAAAGAGGGAGATAAGGAGAGAAGCACATAGACTCAGCGCAAAATATGAACAGGATAGGGCTGACAAGCTCGTTAAGTTAAAGAGAGAATATAATACGCTAATCTGTAGCGCGAAAAGGCCTACAAAGAAAGCTGCGGGGGAAATTGCTGGAGACAATTGAAACAAAGAACATAAGTCAGTTATGGAAGCTGATACAATCAGCAGCAGAACTTCCGGTGGCCTCTATGAACTGTGTGGTGGAAGAGGCTGCATGGGAGGAATATCTGTTAGAATTGTATAGCTCGGGCAGGGAAAACGAAGAGGGAGAGCTACAGGAGTGTAGTGGTCTAGTAGTAGATCTAAAACCAGACTTCTCAGCCTCAAATGTGAAAAACACAATACAAATTTTGAAGTTAACTAGAGCAGCAGGACCAGATAATCTCTCAGCCCTGATAATAAAGTCACAGCTGAACTGGTGGGCAGAATTCTTCTCGCTTATGTTTCGTGTTATTTTAGAAACTGGGAAGATCCCCAAAAAGTGGAAGAGAGCAATAATTAGGCCGGTGCACAAAAAAGGTGATATGCACACCCCAAAGAATTACAGACTAATTAATTTGCTAGATATTGGGGAAAAGATCTTTGTAAAAATAATATTAGGATGCTAAAAGATTGGGTGGAGCAGGGTTCAATTGTACCGGTAGAACAGGGTGGATTTAAAGAAGGACACTCCACCATAGATCACTGTTTCGCACTCAGGGCACTGGCCCGGAAGTCGATAGAGCAAAAGGGGAAAATGTACTGTAGCTTTGTCAACTTTCGGGCAGCCTTTAACTCAGTGGATCGCAAATGTTTATGGGAGTCCTTGATAAATTATGGTATACCGGAGGGTATATTGGCTATTTTAAAGGAATTACTTAGAGGAAATTGGGCTTAGGTAATTAGGGACGGGCACGCAAGGGTCACTGACTCGGAAAATAGCCGTGGGGAATGGTCTTAGACAGGGGTGCGTTGGCCCCCCTGCTCTTTTCCATATTCCTAACCGACCTACCTGCAGTACTAGAAGTGGAAAGAAGTGCAAGTCCCAGAATGAGTGGTAATAAAGTGTCATGCATTCTATATGCAGGCGATCTAGTGATACTTGATCAAACGGAGCTAGGGTTCCAAAGGAAATTAAACGTTTTTAGGGAATATTGTGAGGCAAAGTTTCTAGTTGTAAATATCGAAAAAACTAAGATTTTATGTTTTGGGAAAAGAGATAAGAATTTTAGTTGTTTTTTAGGACAAAAGAAATTGGAGCTTGTTAAGGAATATAGATACTTGGGACTCTGGTGCATCAGTGCTCTAGAGTGGTATACCCACCTAGAAGCCCAAAAAGCGAAAGCCTTCTCATCAATCTGTGGGCTGAAAAAATATAATAGAGCATATGGAGATTTGTCCCATAGACTATGTTAAAGGCATATGAAGCAAAGATTTCCCTGCAAGTACTTTATGGGGCAGAACTTCTTTACCTAAGTGGTAGATGCGGGTGGGACCGTGAAGAAGGGAAGATTTAAAAAATGTTACTGTCACTACCAAGCTCCACAATGATTCAGGCTATTAGAATTGAGATAGGAACATCAGCATGGAGTATTTAGATCCAAATGTCTCTGATAAGATTTTGGAAACTCCAAGACCCAGGGGGCGTGCAGAAGGTCTCGCAATGGTGCAGAGAAGAGATTCGATTTAGTAGCCTAAAATGGGCTAAGGAAGTTAGAAAGAAACTCCTGACTATAGGCGAGAGTTTAAAGGTGAGACTATCACAGCATTCAATGGAGGTAAAATTTACTAAGAGTACTCTCCGGTTCCAAGGTCAGGAACAGTCAAGGAAGTTGGATCTGGAATACCTGAGTTGAAAAAATCAGTACAATGCATAAGAAACTCATGGGTAACTGAAGCTTGGTATCCGTACTTGGACTAAGAGTACGAATCGGTATCAATCCTTGGCTGATGGAGGAACAAATTAAAGTAGAAATGACACAGCCCGATGGAATCTGTAAATGTGGGTTAGGAACTAGAAATTATATTTTGCACATATTGGTTGATTGCATCTCGGTTTTAGCCTTGTGGAAATTGTTTTGTGTCCAATGTTTTTTAAAAATTATGAAATAAGGTCACGAGCCTAAGCAGTAGCCTTACTCACAGAAATGCCAAATCTCGATATTGCCATTGATCTGGGAAAATATATGAAAGACATAAAAAGTTTCGTAAGGGAGAAACTGAAGGGGGTGTAGTGAATTTAATCTTGCTTTTAGTCTTCCTTTTTCCCTTTTATAAAAAACGTTTTAGATAGTTGCGTACATTTTAAAAGATTGAATTGATCTCTGATTGTATGTTGGTGCTATGGTGGATAGGATGCTGGTGTCACATCTTTTATGAAGTGTTTTATTGGTGATGTAATTGCTAAAGGATTTATATTGTATTATTGTGTTTAAAGACTACCGTCTAAATAAACAGAGTTTTCTCTCTCCACTCCAGTCCAGGTTTTTTCCTGTGAATTCTGGGACTTGTAGTCTTGTTTATTCCATTACAAAACATTTACAAGGCTACATTTATGTAACATTAGCTATGTATAAAGGTCTGTACTTTCTTACAGTGCATGTATGCTTTATTATTGCAGTCCTACCTTCTTGTCATTCATTGTCCTTAACGTTCTGTATTACTCACCTGTCCTTAGCCTTAGGTGCGCACATCTGCACACATATTTATGTTTGAAGGTGTGCCGCTCATGTTGCTGTTTTCCAACGAAGCATGTTAACTGTTGAACAGTCATTGACAGTTCATGCCTTGTTGGATACAGCCGCACTCCTGTGATTTTGCTGACGTGCTTGAATAAACTCTTTGTTGGATTTTTCTGCATTCACTTTTCTCATTATTTGATTTACCTCTAATATTCAGCCCTTTACAGGTCCTCCACCCTGTTCTCCCTTGCCCTCCACTGCCACTTCACTGTCTCCCCTCTGCTGGGAACATGTAGATGACCTCTTCCTGCACTGCCTGAAAGAAAACAATACATTACATAAATTGTTTCAGACTTTAGAGATGCCTATGGAATCAAAACACATGCTCAATTCTGCTTTCCAGGATGACTTTACCATCATGAATTTAAAATTGAAAAAAGTTCAGGACGCAGGGACAGTGTTCTGAAAACCATGACTGGCAGTGAAAATCCAGGACATCTGGGCACTTTATGGATTTGGTATTTCAGTGGCGTCACTGGGCTCTTTTGATCACTAACTTTATTATCTTATCACTCGCCTTAGTTTCATTCATTTGGCTCTCTGATCGATCTTACTTCGTTCCAAGAGGGGTCGGACCTAGGGGATCCAATCTAGTTATCAAATGAGGACCAGTAATTGGGTAACCAACCTCCAAACTCATAATTAGATTCATGTATGTAACTCTCAGAACTAAGTTATACAAGTAAAGTATTGTCACTGCTAGGTCAAATCTCCTGAGGAAATTCAGTTAGACCTTGATCATGCACACCAATTATTCGGTTAGAGGTATGCAGAATAATAACATTAGTATCTGCTGTCCAGAGGTCTCTCTATTAGAATTGCCTCCAACTATCGATAACCCAATTGGAGCGCACAATCAATTACTGGAGAAAAGTCATGAAGAGACAGAAGCCGGTTTTAGTTAAAATTAGATTTTATCATAATTTCAAAAGGAGTAACTACATCAATAACAGGCATTTAGAACTTAAGAGTACAAGATAGTTAAATCAAAATTTGATTTTGCCAATAATTACCAAAGCTCTGGGAAAGTTCAGGAAGGGACATGAACCATGACAGCTCACAGCTACTTGTAGTGATCACACTAAGGCAGGTAAGTGTGGAAACACTATGTTTATTGTCTGTTCATCTCCGCAGCTTCCAGGTAACACAATAATTGCCCCCAAGTATTCAAACATATGCATTCCGTCACCAAGGGAGTGACATCATAGAAACATAGAACTAGTGCCAAAGAGAGACTAGAAAGACAACTACAACATCTCCTTTCCACGAACTACAGAAAAAAATTAAATAAGAAAATGCAATAAAAACTAGAAGTGACAACCTAAAATAGAAAGAACAAGGTTAGATAGGAAGAAAAAGAACCAAAAAGGCACAAAATGTATACATTGCATAAAAAAAACAAGTACAATACAAAATAAAATGATCAAAGTCTAACCGCTTGGGCACAATAATTCTTCTACCACTCCTGCGAGGAGAAACATATTCAAGAGCCAAACTACGAGGTTGAGAAGACATTGCAAACCTGTTTCTCTGAGAGTGTTGAGAAGTGCTCCCTTGCAATTGTTGGAGAACTTGAGCAGAATCTCCAGACTCAAGCCCCAATTGCAACACTACTCTTCTGGGAACTTTGTAGATCCTTGAAAGATTTCACCAACTCCTCCCATTGACCCGAACAGCAAAACGTGAGGTAGCATCAACTCTGACAGGAGGACCACATTTGGGAAGACCCTTTGCCACTTTGTGAGGTGACTTAATTCTAACCCAATCTCCCACTTTGACCCCTGAAACAAAACCATTCACATCAGAGACAGGCGATTTGCTAAGTGCTTTCACACCAGAATTCGGAGCATCACTCTTCGATCGTAAACCGCAACGCTTCATCCACGCAGGGTACGTGTGGAAAGTGGCAATCATCCTGATGGAGCAAGGTGGAGAAACAAAATTTTGTATACCCCTTGTGAAATCACACTTCGATAACATGTAATCTGAATTAATAGAGTGGTGCATGAGAATAACCAACCTAGAATACAATTTGGACATATACACACGTGGGAAACTAATCTCTGCTTATGTTGCAATTATAATTAACTAACTATGTAATTTTGTCGTGTCCTGTACTAATATGCTGCATTGATATAATGGAATGAAGCATAAATGTGCTTTTGTTTATGTATTTGTGGCCAGAAACGGGACCTAAAGTGAGTATATTACGCATACGTGTCGCTTATCTGCTAGGTAACTACTAATCGGGAAAACCTTAGTACGGGGGAGGTAAACAGAAAGGCTATTTTTAAAAATGTTACGTTTATTTGTGTTTGTTTCTATGATAGTTCCCATTCTGACTCGAGAGGCCTGTGACAAAATGGAGTCACTAGTTTACTGTGACAGCCAAAGACAGAGCGCATGCGCAGCCGAAGAGATGAGAATGAATGCGAGCTGCTTGGGCCTGTGCGGAAGGCGGTTCAAGGCCGCCGTGGCCTGGAAGTCTAGAAGACTGCCAAATGATGAGAGCAATGGTTCTGAACGTGAGAATATTACTTGAAGTTGCGAGTTAAGGAAACTCGACTGGGCTGGACTTGGAGAAACAATGGGGGCATTAAAAAAAACCTGACAGGAAGAAATTGTATAATGTGGAGATGAGGTTATGCTCATTCACCCCTGAACTGACCAATGAGGACTCAACTTTTCTTTAAAAGTTACTCTTTTAGATAGATAGTGCTAGTGAAAAAGGTATAAAAAGGGCTGATTTTACAGAGTAAAAAACTTCTTCTTAATTTCCTCCAGAGACACTGCCGGATTACTGATGTTCCTGTGTTGTAAGATTCCTTTTTCTCGACTTATGATTTTCTTTGCAAGAATGGTACTTTAGTGAGAGATTTTAGTTAGGGAGTTAGGAGAATGGACTTTGGGAACTATCTGTCTTTTGCTAATACTTGCGTTCTGAACATAAAATTGCTATCGTTATTTTCTGAAATTTTCTAAAATAAATTAAATTAACTGTTTGAACTAAAAACTTTCGTTTTAAATGCCATTAAAAGATTAAAATGAATAAATAAAGAAAAGAAACTTTTAGACATGTTAAATTGCTCTAATGAAATTAGATAAATGGGAAATTAAAGCTGGTCTCGAGTTTTCCTACGCCTAATTTTTTTACTAGCAGATTCATCGACCCTTATGGCGATATGTTTAAATGTATATTTTCTGATGATAAAACCATGGTAAACTTTTAAAAACTGCAGATGTATATAATATAAACGTTTAGTTAATTTAGACATTTCGCTATGATACAGCAGCTCTCCATTGAGATTCACTGATCCCAAGAGTGAGATAGAAATTGTGTGTACGAAACTCACAGTGATATGAGCCCCACTGGTGAGTAAATGTATGATCTGGTGTTTCAGGGATAAGTGATATGGTTTCAGAAATTATTTTTGGAGTAGCGCTGCATCAGTTATAAGCTTGGTAGCAGAGTAGTGGTTGCTATAGAAATTAGCTAGGATTATGTATAAAGTGCTATATAAGAGTTTTTGTATACAGGATTATGACTAACATCTGTTGAGTTTGTATTACGTTATATGTAGTCCTGAAAAGGCTTCCGAGTATTGCATGAAGCTGGTCACTCTGTCTGCAGGCAGAGGAAGTGTGGCAATGACGTCGCACATCGCATAGTCTGTTTCAAAGAAGTAGTATTGTTGTATACTGCGGTGGTATCGTCGTATATCACTGTTTAGGGACACTACGTGTGAAAGGATAAAAGTATAGCGAGGACAGTCTATAAAATCTTAGCCTTCAAGTATAGTGCTCATTGCGTATCCTGGTTTAAAACTTACTGCTGGGAGAGTAATAGAGCTTAACCTGAGCTTGTGAGAAGGGTAAAGGTAGAGGTAAGCGCTGCTTTATCGGCAAATGTAAAATTCTGTGGTAGAGAAGAGGTAAGCGCTGTCTACTGGAAATAAAGAATACTTGTGTGATTGAGAAAACTATCACTTTTGTTTAGCGAAACAGACGAATGGAGTTGTTTTGTGTAAGTTACTAACCGAATTTTGTAAAATATCTTGTAAATACGGCTTCTTGGGGAAAAAAAAACCTGTAAAAGGAGGGGTCAGTCGGCGCTGCAGAAGCCAGAGCGCTGGTGACGTCAAAAGTGTCGCGCTGGGATTGGTCCGTGTGACCAAGACAGAGAAAAGGCTGATTGGTGCATCACAGAAAGCAGCGAAAGCTATTGGTTAAGCACTACATAGACGTATCTTCTTCTAATTGGTGCGTTAGTGTAAACCGCGCTGTGATAGGTTGGTGTTACGGAACAGCAACAGGGAAGTATGCGATCTTTTGAAAAGACAGGGAATTTACAGAAAAATGGATTACTATTACGGAGAAGATAAGAAAAAACCTTCATGGTTTAAAAAATTGAAAAAATGTGTTTGTGAAAGATAAGGCGATAGTCACAAGAGAGGGAAAATTACTTCCTACGCCTGCTTCATACATGTTGTCAAAATATGGTTACCATACGTGTTTTGGTTAGAGAATTGGGAGAGATACACTAGAAACGATGGTGTGTTAGATTTCCCGGAAGGAGGATCTTTTGATGTGGCAGTTTTGAGAAATTTGAGGGTAAAAATGATGAATCTTGACCCAAGACCCAGACCAACTCAGTTCGAAGCTTTAGTTGAATGGGAGGATGAGATGCATGAATTAGAAAGCGAAAGATTGAAAGGACATGTCAGACCAAGAGGTAGATTCCGTGATTTATGGGGAGAGACACATGAAACCCGAATGCGTAGATGGAGAAATGGTAACATGTGTGATGGCATGTTTCCAGTTAGATTGGTGGATGATTTTGAAGGGCGAAAATGTACAGAAAAGAGGACAAATATAGAGACAGGAAAACAAGGTTATGGTGACAGTGAACCAGAGGATGCTGTATTAGAAGAAATATTAAATAGAGACCACCACCATATCAACCAGGTTCTTTATGGATTACACCCAATGCCCCATTGGCTGATGAGAGAAATAATGAAACTCCAAGACAATTTTCAAATTTAAAAGATGTGCCAGAAAGAGTAGAAGTGAGATACAACCCAAATACCTCGATAGTAGAATCAAGACTTTTTGGTACCCCTAAACAGAGTCATGAACAAGAGAGTGTAAAAAGAACTGAAAAATTAGTTGAGGAACAAGCCGATACTGCAGAGTATATACGAACCACAAATGAATTAACAGAAAAGATGCAAGAGCTTACTAAAAATATAGAAGCAGTGACAGTCCCAGTAACAATAGGACCTGTAATTCCAGTATTTGAAAATCAGAGAGTAAAATAACCCAGTTTAACAATTCCGATACAGCAGGGCTTGCAAAAGCTGAACAGAAACATTTATCCAGACTTGTCACCAGTAAAACGAGTAAACAATGTAAATCCGCCTGACTTAACTCTTAATCAGAGTTTACCTTATAAATATGCAACTGGAGCGGAATCTGATTCTGCTACACCAGAAAGGAACGTAGAGAAAATAGATTTAACGCAAACCCCTGTAGGACCATCAGACCAAGAACTAAGTGATTGGATTAAAACTTTAAAATTAAAAGAGCTTGATTCTAAAGTATTGGATATAGCCAGGTTAAAATTAGACATGGAAGAATTATTAATTGGAACAATTGGAACCGATAAATTGAAAACGTACCAAGATGATGAACTTATGGTTATGTGTAAAAGCATAACATGGAAGGCAAAGACAGTGCATGATCAATTGGAGGAATTGGCAAATGAACTTGAAGTAGAATTTTCCAAGAATAAAACATTGCAGAAATCATATAGTGTAGATTTTTCAGAAAAAGACATTGAGAACATGAACACTGCTGGAAGATTAACACAGATAAAAGAGTTAATTGTGATGTTGCGAAAATGGGGAGATGTGGGTAAATGGAGAGCTAAAAGGGCAAAGAAGAAAGAGGAGATTAGTGATAAATCTACTTTAGCGTTTCCAGTTAGGGAAAAAGAGGCAGATGCAAATTAATTTCCCATGAGAGAAATACCTGGAGGAGGATATGTACATGTTCCTTGGAGCAGACAGGATATATTGTCGTTTACAAATGATTTCCGTAGATTGAGAGAAAAGCCAGTGGAATGGTATCGACAGGTGGATCGATTTGTGAAAGTTTCAAAAGTATTATGGGTTGATTTGGATGGATTATTCGACATAGTTGTGCCAGCAGATGTATGGACTGAATGTAAAATATCAGTAGATTGGCCAAGAGAAGAGTACCCCCGAAACAAAGTGACAGGTGCTCCATCACCAGATGTGATGCGTAAATATGAACAAGTGATAGTGTTTTTGAAAAATAAAATTCCACCAAAAGAGACAGACTGGGTTAAAATAGATAGGACAACCCAAGAGGCAAAATAATCTGTACATGCATTCTATGAGAGGCTGTTGCTGGTATTCAAACAGTACAGTGGATATAAAGAGTTAAGTGAGAAGGATATGAGTCATTTTGTATATAGATTTGTGTATGGATTGAGACCAGAGATCGGAGACATGATCCGACACACTCTAATAGGGTGGCAGTCGAGCACAGTTGATGAAGTATTGAGAAAGGCCAAATATTGCAGTGAAGAAATTGATGCGAAACAAAAGAAATTAAAAGAAAAAGCTATGTGGGCACAGGTAAAGGTCGCAGAGCAGGTAGCAAAATTAGATAAGAGCGCTGATGCAAATCAGGGAAAACCAAAGGGTAATTTTGTAAAACCAAAATTAGTAGGAAACATTGAAGAACTGAAAAAGAAATACCCCTGTCACAATTGCGGCAGATTAGGACATTGGAGAAAAGAGTGTAAGTATCCACCAAGAGTTAATCCAGAAAACCCCTCATTGAATCCACAGGTGCAATATGAGGTAAACCAACAGAACCGCAACAACAGCAGATAGTAAATCAGCAAAGTCAGCTGCCACAACCGCCACTTCCACACAGTGTAAACCAACAGAGATACAGTGCAGAGACAGGATGATCAGAGAGGTGATCAGGTAACAAGACCGCACAGAGTGAATGCGTGTCCCCAGTATTGGTTACAGGAGGAGGGTGGAAGTGAGTCGGATGAAAGTTTCTGACGGTGCCTGAGAGAGGGAGAAGAGTGTGTGCTTGGAGCCACTCTTTAGGTAGATCAGTCTGGTCCATATGTGAATGGAAAAGTGAATAATGTAGAAATAACTTTCCTCGTGGACACTGGTGCTACCCGTTCTACTGTTAGATCAGTGGAAGTCCAAAATCTTCCTCTCTCAGGAGACTCTATCCAAGTTGTAGGTGTAGCTACCAGACAGATAAAAACACCTTTGACTCAGCCAGTTGAAATAGATATTGGGAATTTTAGAGATATGCATCAATTTGTGGTATGTGATAGCAGTCCCGTGAATCTATTAGGACGAGATATTTTGTGTAAGAGGAACTGTGCCATATACTGTTCACCGGATGGCATAGAATTGCAGACCCCAGATGAAGATAGCCTGTATAAAATGACTATGCTCATAGTTGAGGCTGAGCAGAATAAATTGTTCCCTGTGTTTGACCGAGAAAAAATACCCGATGCATTGAAAGAGACAGTGAAAGAGAAGGTGTGGGATTTCACAGGAGAAGATATTGGATTGATGAAAGATGTAGACCCTGTAAAAATCTCAGAAAAAGAAGGTGCGAATTACCCGAATGTTCCCCAATATAAAATGACTGCAGAAATAATTGAAGGGATAACTCCAGTGATTGACAAGATGATTGAGAAGGGAATACTGAGAGAAATAGAGAGTAGTCCTTGTAATTCGCCAATAATGGGATCGAAAAAGCCAAATGGAACCTTTAGAATTGTGCAAGACCTGAGAAAAGTTAATAGGATAGTTGTCCCATGTTGTCCGATTGTACCAAATCCTGCATTGATTTTATATCAGATTCCTAACGATGCAGAGCGGTACACAGTTATAGATCTGTGTAATGCGTTCTTCACAGTTCCCTTGCATCCAGAAAGCCAACCAATATTTGCGTTCCGGTTCGGAGATCGTATTTTGGCATGGTGCAGAATTCCTCAAGGGTATACAGAAAGTCCATCAATCTTTAATCAATTGCTGAAGAAATCATTAGAGAGTTTGAGCATGCCTGGAGAGTCCGTATTGGTTCAATACATTGATGACCTTCTGGTGGCATCAAAGACAAAAGACGCATGCATAACTGATACTGTTGCATTGCTGAATCATTTGGCTGAAGAAGGATATAAAGTGTCTCCATCAAAATTACAATTTTGTCAGAGAGAAGTGCAATACTTAGGTCATAAGATTGCCAAAGGAGTTAGACAAGTTACTGCAGAAAGAATTAAAATCATACAGGGAATGAAACCACCAAAAACTCAAAGGCAAGTGAGAATGTTTCTGGGAATGGTAGGTTACTGTAGACAGTGGATTAGTGGGTTCTCATTGATTGCAAAGCCATTGCAGAGGTTAACTAGAGCAGATATCCGAGACCCTATTGTTTTGACGAAAACTGAAATGGAAGCATTTGAACAGTTAAAAACAAGTCTCTGCGAAGCACCAGCTTTAGGGATGCCAAATTATGAAAAAGAGTTTGAACTGTATTGCAGTGAACGGGAGGGATGTGCATTGTCAGTACTGATTCAGAGACATGGAAAACTGAGAAAACCAATTGCATATTTCTCAGCTGTTTTGGACCCCGTTGCAAAGGCATTGCCAGGTTGTCTGAAAGCAGTGGCAGCTACAAGTGTCAGTATAGAAAAGAGTGAAGGGATAGTGATGGGATTTCCTGTGTGGGTGTATGTGCCTCACTCAGTGGAGATTCTCCTCACTAAGACGAAGACCCAATACTTGACCAACAGCAGAATTACCAAGTACGAAAAGACAATTCTAGGAGCATAAAATGTGACAATTTCTAGATGTGTAAATGTAAATCCTTCTACACTATTAGACACTTACGAACAGATGGCTGGGTGAAATGTGCGCAGGGTGACAATATATAGTCATTGAAAACAATCTTCAAGCTCAAAGGATAAGAAAAATGGCCATCCACCATTCACAAACTAGCGTGAAAAAATGTTCACCGCTAAGTACAAGAATCAAATCAAAATCCAAACGATCCATTCACGCCGATCCGCCAAATTTATGCCGTGACTACTATTCGTATCGATCCACCTTTGACTGATATATTGAAATCACTAGTGTAAACTATACTGCACCGCAAATTACGACCGTAAACAAATTTGTAACGTTATGGATAATCATAATTGATCGGTTTAGCACTCTAATTTTATCTTGAGCTCAGATATAGATTTATTAGCCCTGATGAATTCTGTGGCTGTCGCCACAACAGACGAAACACGTGTTGGCTAGATTCAAGTGTGAAGATCTACATTGAAAAAAACAATAAAGACTACAAGAAGATCGTGTGGATTCTGATTTGACACAAAGACTTATTACAGTGTGATTAGCTCAGGATATATTGTAAAGTTCTTCTACACTATTACTTGATGTTCAGGAAGTCGAGGTGAGAGGCGAGGTTGATCGCAAATGTTTGGATGTTCTTGAATACTGTACAAAACCAAGACCAGATATCAGAGATGAGCCATTACCTGAGTCTGATTATGTGATGTTTGTGGATGGTTCATGTCTGAGAACAGATGAAGGTGCTTTAAGTGCAGCCTATGCCTTGTCCACTGTAGCGAAAGTACTGGAAGCATCCTGTCTGAAAGGGATCCGTTCTGCTCAAATAGCGGAATTGATTGCTTTGATTCGAGCATGTGAATTGGGAAAGGAGATCAAAGTCACCATAGTGACTGACAGTCAGTATGGCTTTGGAGTTGTCCATGATTATGGGCAACTGTGGTCCCAAAGAGGTTATTTGACTTCTGCAGGATCTCCCATACGAAATGCTGAGTTTGTGAAAATGCTAATCGACGCAATTCAGTTACCAGATAAAATCGCTGTGGTCAAATGTGCAGCACACAAAAAGGGGGATGATTATATCACCCGAGGTAATCGTTATGTTGATGCAATTGCAAAATACTGTGCAAAGAATTTGGCTTCCATTAATAAGGACAGAGAGAAAGAACATGTTCCAAGTCCTTTAATGCTAACCAGAGTAGTAGATACTTGGCAGGAAGTGAGGCAAATGCAGGAAGAGGCAGATGAGGAAGAGAAAAATACTTGGCTAAAAGCAGGATGCAGACAAAGAGAGGAAGATGAAATCTGGATTTACAAAGATGAAAGACCAGTAATGCCTGATAGCATGATCTCAAATATGGCCCGAGCATACCATGGTCAAGGTCACATTGGAAGAGATGCTATGTTGCGTCTGTTTAGACAAACGTGGTACAATCCTAAATTTAGGATGATTGCAGAGAGTTTGTGCCAGAGGTGTGTGGTGTGCCAACAGTTCAATCCAAACAGGAAGACAATTGTGAGTTTGGGAACCATAGGACGGGAGGGAGGTCCATTCACACGAATGCAGTTAGACTTCATCAAGTTACCACCGTGTAATCGACGCAGATATGTTCTGATGATTGTCTGTTTATTCTCAAGGTGGGTGGAGGCTTTCCCCACAAGGAGGAATGATGGAATAACTGTTGCCAAATTACTTTTACGAGAGGTTATACCTAGATTCGGTTTTCCAGTGACCATTGAAACGGACCGTGGTCCCCATTTCCAAAATGAGCTCATACAAATGGTATGTGAAGCACTGGATATACGCCAAAGACTACACTGTGCATACAGGCCTGAGGCTTCAGGAGTGGTTGAGCAGGTAAATGGGACAATTAAAAACAGGATTGCAAAAATGTGTTTGGCAACAGGATTGAAGTGGCCAGAAGCCTTGCCCCTTGTTCTGATTTCTTTGAGGAGCATACCAGACAGAAATACTGGACTGAGTCCACATGAGATTGTGATGGGCAGGGTAATGAGACAGGCATATGTACCAGTTGATAAGTTATTAACTATTAGTGATGACATCATACTGGATTGCTGCAAAAATCTGTCTGATGTAGTGACTTCTGTGTTCCATCAGGTGGGAACTGATTCAGGCACAAAAGAGAAAAAGCCAGCTCATGACCTAGTGCCTGGAGACTGGGTCTGAATCAAGGTGCACCGCAGGAGAAATTGCTTGGTACAGATGATACTTCTGTGAGAAGTAGTCCAAGAAAAAGGGCCTGGAGAGTGGAACACAACACCACAGAGCCTAGGACAAAAAGATTCTGTAAAGGAGATAATTGGCCTAAGAAAAATGATGATCTGAAAATCAAACTGGTTAACAGAGAAAGAAAGCAAGAAGAGCAAGTTCATGAAATAACCAGTCAAAGAGAATCTTTGGGAAGAAAGATTGAGGTGGTACATAGACCAAAAAGAGTGAGAAGACCAAATCAGAAGTACAAATCACCCGACTGGACATATATAGTCCTACCGTCAATTGAGGAGGGGAACAGTAGCCAAGAAGATTTGAGTTGCCCAAAGACAAGTGGGAAAAGTGAGTAAAGAGGCGAATTATTGAAAAGAACAACAGTTGCTCAAAGTATAAGATAAAAAGAATAGATCCTGAAAAATGCTGGTAAAGAAAAGGTACTATAGAGGGAAGTGAAAATTTGTAAGGGACATAAGGTCGAAGAAAGCTTGTTAGAGAAAAACAAAATTAATTGTTAAAGTGACATAAGGTCGAAGAAATATTGTTAGAAGCAACAAAACTAACTCTCTAGACAAAATTAATTCTGTAGGTGACACAAGGTCGAAGAAAAATTGTTAGTAAAAATTGCTGTGTAAAAAAAATGGTTATTAACGAGCACAAGACGAAATGTTCTATATTTAGAAAATGGTGTAGGTTATGCTTGGTTTGTACTGGATTATTAATGATAATATGGATAATTTTGGCTATTGTAATGCCTTACCAGGATAGCTTAGTGAAATTGAAGAAGAATGTACGTTCAAGCGAACAGGGAACAGATTCGAAATCTAACAAACAGCATGTATATAGGCCAGAGAAACATCAGGATAGTTTGATAAGCGATTTTTCAAAGAACACTTTTTCAAAATTATTATCAGAGTATGTTAGAACAATGGATGCAAGTGATTGTTATGTGTGTGTAAAATTGCCTCAGTCTGTTTCTGAAGGGGTGACCTATCATCACCTTCCACTTACATATGGGGTTACATGTAGTGTGATTGCAAGCCTGTTTTTACCAAGCGGGTATATTGGAATACCATTATTCTAATTCAGGTGAAGTATTTATAAAATTAAAAATTGATAAGACACTGAATAAAAGAATGCCTGCTACAGTTATGGGAGAATATTTTCTGGAAATGGACGAATTAAGTCATGACTATGCTTTTAAGAATAATCTGACAATTAAAATGAGAGTGGAGGAAAACCTATTTTTAGACATGGTTGAAGAGAGAAGAATAGATTATAAGCGTAAAGAAAGGGTGAAACATGAGAAATCAAAATATTGGATATTCAATGATGAAAATATTGATGAAAGAAATGTTAATGTAGCTATAAATATTGACACTCCATTGATGGGAAAATTCTGTATTAGAAGGGTGTGACGGGGCGGGCCATACACCCGAGGGACCTGACATGATAAGGGAATGGCGGTCCGCCGTTCCCCTCTCACCCACTTCTGTCCCCTTTCAACAGCAGTCTGGCCCTTACCAAAGCGCTGACTGATTTCCTGACGATCAACCTTTATGGAGTTGGGAGGAAGGAAAAGACCCCGGCGCCTTTAACTGGGAATATCAGCCGGACGAGACTCCTCCCAGTTTTGCTGATGTCATGCAGGACCCGTCAAAAGAGGACGGAATCAGGAAGAAGACGGACGGCGTTTCCCTGGAGGAGGAGGACGAGCGAGAACAGAGGAGAGCGGATCGAGAGAGAGCGGAGGAAGAAGCAGACGAGTTAGCCAAAGTCCTGAACAACAGTGGCACTGACGGCAAGCCAGGAGGCCAACGTCTCCACGTGTCGCCCGCCACGTTCCCACGGGAGGAGCGTGGCTTCAACAGGTACGGGGCAAGGTAGCGGGTTGGGTGGGACAGCGTAACCCTCCTGCTCCTTAAGCACGCCTGTTCGAGATACATACTTTGTACATAGTTGTACATAGTTCCTAAGAGTCCGCATGCCCCCCTCACGAGCACGTATCGCACTGACTCTGTAAAGTATAGACACCAGTGCACTTGGTTTCCTTCACTCCCGGCCCGTTTCGAGACTTAAAACCCGGACGACCGTCCTAATACCTGTGTTTGTTCCTTTTGTTTTTCTCTTCTCTGGTTCCTGGCACCATCCGCTGTGTGAGAGTCCTGCTTTTCCGGAGAACTTATACTTGGGGGCTTAAATTGTCCAAAACGGTCCCAGACTGGATCCCTTAAAGAACATCAAAACAGACCCAGCGGCATTCGCCAGAGAGAGACTTACAAGCCGACAGAGAAGAGTTTTTATGAAAATGAAGCCTTCAGTGTATGATAATTATTTTGTAGGAGCGAGTCAATGTAAAGATACCTATAGAATAATAAGGGTTTGGGGATTTTAAGGAGGAGATGATCCTGTTTTTCCTGGAATTTATTTTATCTATGGGAACAAAGCTTATTACATGTTGCCTGACCATTGGTGTGGGACATGCTATGTGGGTTTGGTCTTTCCAAAAATCTTTCATGTAGATAGGGGAACAAATGGCATACATGAGATAGGTAAACTGTTAAGTCGTAGAAAGAGAGAGAGTGTTATAGAAATAATAGGTGATGTTTTTGGAGCACTGATACCAGCAGTGGGAATATCTTTCAATGCAAATTGAATACGAAGATTGTCAACGATAGTAGATCGTTTGTCAACAGACACAGCAGGTGGATTCCTAATGGTAAACACCGAAATGATTGCTATGAGAACTATGGTAATGCAAAATCGTCTTGCTCTTGATATTATATTGGCAAAATAAGGAGGAGTCTGTGGGATATTAAAGGTGCAGCATTGTTGTACCTATATACCAGATAAAAGTCAAAATATTGAAAAATACATAATAAACATTACAAATTTGCATGGAGAAATTGAACCATTGGAGGTTGATGGTATTTTTTGATCGTCTTAGTAGAGGTTTTACAGCAGTTAAACATTGGTTTCAAGAAATAGGTAGTTCAATTATAGGCAAAATACTAATTCCAGTAACAGTCATAGTATTATCTATTTTAGTGATAAGATTATGCTGCATATTCAGAAAAAGAAGGAATGTTAGAAAGTCATTAAAGAAGATAATTCCAGAAAAACGAGAAAGGGAGAGAGAAAAGGGTGACATAGAAATGGAGGAGTTTCGAGAAAATATTTTTAAGGAAACTTAAGAGAAAGATGCTAAAGTATAAAGGCTTATTAACCTGAAGAACTTGGAACATGTTTTGAATAAAATGTGCAAATTTTGGGAGATATTTGGTGATAAATCACCAAAGGGGGAGTTGATGGAGCAAGGTGGAGAAACAAAATTTAGTATACCCTTTGTGAAATCACACTTCGATAACATGTAATCTGAATTAATAGAGTGGTGCATGAAAATAACCAACCTAGAATAAAATTTGGACATTGGAAATTTGTGGAGAAGTGTGGCTCATTGGTTAGAGGAGGCAGACCTGAAGCAGAGGTCAGACCCGGGACCAGGGTTCAATTCCCGACGCGGCAGGGTCTTGAGCCTAAATATCCATGGACTCGATAATTCTCGTTTCGGTGCCTACTCGAATCACGGGTTCACACTCTGCAGCTCTGGGCATTAGCCTGCTTAATCTCCACTACGGCCCTCCCGCGGCGGGATGCCTGGCTTTCACCTTGGGGATGCCCAGTACGGGTATCTCACAGGGAAAAAAGCCAGGACGGGTTCCCAAGGCAAGCGCCGAGATGCCTACGGGTAATCGAGCGCTATATAAGAACGCATAATAATAATAATATACACACGTGGGAAACTAATCTCTGCTTATGTTGCAATTATAATTAACTAACCATGTAATTTTGTCGTGTCCTGTACTAATATGCTGCATTGATATAATGTAATAAAGCATAAATGTGCTTTTGTTTATGTATTTGTGGCCAGAAACGGGTCCTAAAGTGAGTATATTACGCATAAGTGTTGCTTATCTGCTAGGTAACTACTAATAGGAAAAACCTTAGTAAGGGGGGAGGTAAACAGAAAGGCTATTTTTCAAAATTTTACGTTTATTTGTGTTTGTTTCTATGATAGTTCCCTTTCTGACTCGAGAGGCCTGTGACAAAATGGAGTCACTAGTTTACTGTGACAGCCAAAGACAGAACGCATGCGCAGCCGAAGAGATGAGAATGACTGCGAGCTGCTTGGGCCTGTGCGGAAGGCGGTTCAAGGCCGCCGTGGCCTGGAAGTCTAGATGGCTGCCAAATGATGAGAGCAATGGTTCTGAACGTGAGAATATTACTTGAAGTTGCGACTTAAGGAAACTCGACTGGGCCGGACTTGGAGAAACAATGGGGGCATTAAAAAACCCCTGACAGGAAGAAATTGTATAATGTGGAGATGAGTTTATGCTCATCTACCCCTGAACTGACCAATGACGACTCGACTTCTCTTTAAAAGTTACTCTTTTAGATAGATGGAGCTAGTGAAAAAGGTATAAAAAGTGCTGATTTTACCGAGTAAAAAACGTCTTCTTAATTTCCTCCAGAGATGCTGCCGGATTACTGATGTTCCTGTGATGTAAGATTCCTTTTTCTCGACTTATGATTTTCTTTGCAGGAATGGCACTTTAGTGAGGGATTTTAGTTAGGGAGTTAGGAGAATGGACTTTGGGAACTATGTGTCTTTTGCTAATACTTGCGTCCTGAACCTAAAATTGCTATCGTTATTTTCTGAAATTTTCTAAAATAAATGAAATTAACTGTTTGAACTAAAAACTTTCGTATTAAATGCCATTAAAAGATTAAAATGAATAAATAAAGAAAAGAAACTTTTAGACATGTTAAATTGCTCTAATAAAATTAGATAAATGGGAAATTAAAGCTGGTCTCGAGTGTTCCTACGCTTAATTTTCTTACTAGCAGATTCATCGACCATTATGGCGATATGTCTAAATGTATATTTTCTGATGATAAAACGATGGTAAACTTTTAAAAACGGCATATGTATATAATATAAACGTTTAGTTAATTTAGACATTTCGCTATGATACAGCAGCTCTCCATTGAGATTCACTGATCCCAAGAGTGAGATAGAAATTGTGTGTACGAAACTCACAGTGATATGGGCCCCACTGGTGAGTAAATGTATGATCTGGTGTTTCAGAGATAAGTGACATGGTTTCAGAAATTATTTTTGGAGTAGCGCTGCATCAATCCCACGAAGAAGTTCAAAAGAAGTGGAACGTGTCATAAGATTAGGAGTGGTACGATTCGCCCACAACATGCTTTGGACAGCCTCTATAATCTCAATCTTGGAAGAGACTGCCCACTGAACACACTCAAACAAAATCGATGTAAAATACCAGATTGAGATAAAAAGTCAGACATCTCTATAGAAGTGAATTGAACACCACTAACCAATACTTTCTCCTTGGGGAAACCTTCCCTTGCAAAAAGAGCTTGACATTTTTTTATGACTTCTTGTGTGTTAGGATCATTCATGAAATGGACCTCCCACCATTTGCTGAAATAATCAGCCACAACCAAGGCAAATTTGTATTTGTTTGGAAGAACATTTAATGGACCCACACAGTCGACTGCTAATTTCATCCATGGGCCGTCAGGCAACTCTACATTCTGGACAGGGGGTTTGACAATCTTAACAACTATATCGCTGGTACAACGTTATAAACCCCCCAACAAATCATTCACTTGACGATCTATAGATGGCCACCAGTACCCACTACAAATCCTCCTTTTGGTATTTGTTTGTCCCAGATGACCCTCATGCCCATAATCAATGATACGAGATCTCAAGGCGAAAGGGGGCACAAATGTATCTCCACGCATAATCATCTCACCACCCTCCAACGTTAGCTCATCCGCAATCTTAAAGAAAGGTTGCAAATCACCATCCAGATTTAGGCCAACCCGAAACAATATGACTCTTCACCTTTATAAGAACAGAATCAGAATCCGTGGCACCAAATCACTCCTGTTCAGTAAAACAACCAACTGAACAAGCATTTTATGACTTCTTGTGTGTTAGAATCATTCATGAAATGGACCTCCCACCATTTGCTGAAATAATCAGCCACAACCAAGGCAACTTTGTATTTGTTTGGAAGAACATTAAAGGGACCCACAAAGTCAACTGCTAATTTCATCCATGGGCCGTCAGGCAACTCTACATTCTGGACAGGGGGTTTGACAGTCTTAACAACTATATCGCTGGTACAACATGTTATAAACCCCCCAACCAATCATTCACTTGACAATCCATAGATGGCCACCAGTACCCACTACGAATCCTCCTTTTGGTATTTGTTTGTCCCAGATGACCTCATGCCCATAATCAATGATACGAGATCTCAAGGCAAAAGGGGGCACAAATTATCTCCACACATAATCATCTCACCACCCTCCAACGTTAGCTCATCCGCAATCTTAAAGAAAGGTTGCAAGTCACCATCCAGATTTTTTTCTTTTTGGCCAACCTGAAACAATATGACTCTTCACCTTCCTAAGAACAGAATCAGACTCCATGGCACCAAAACACTCCTGCTCTGTAAAACAACCAACTGAACAAGTATCAACCACAGCAATCAAACATTCTTCATCCGCATCTTGAACAGAAAGATCATGTACATCTAGCGGCAAAGGTGATCTAGAAAGAAAATCTGCTCTTGAGTTCTTTCCACCCGATATATGTGCCACCACAAAATTGTACTGTAGTAACTTTGAACTTAATCTTGCGATTCTAGGAGTGTGATCCTTGACAATATTCCCATTGAGAATGGGAATGAGAGGCTTGTAATCAATAAGTAATCTAAAAGTCTTCCCCCACAAAAAGCACTAAACCTCTCCATGGCCCAACAACTAGCCAACAACTCCCTCTCGATGACAGAATAATGTTTCTCGCTCTGTCTCAAGGCACGAGAAGCAACACCAACAATATATTCAATGCCCTTCTTGAACTGAGTAATCATACCACCCAAACTATCCAAACTGGCATCAACAGACACCACACACTGCACATGAGGATCAAAGGGCTGAGAATACCACTGTTACCAAGTTCTTGTTTTATGCGCAAAAATGTGTCTTGACACAATTGATCCCATACAAAAGTGACCTTCCTCTTAAGTAGACCCCTTAAATGCACAGTTTTAGCAGCAACATTTGAAATAAATTTAGTGTAAAATTCACACCCACCCAAAAACAAGGAAACTTGTTCCTTGTTGATAGGACATGGAGCATTCACAATGGCTTAAATGAGACTGTCTCTTGGTTCAATACCATCACCAGAAATGCGATGTCCCAAATATTCAGTAGACTCAACCCATAAACACACACTTGAGTTTGTTGGCCACAATCCCTTTCCCTTGCGATCTACTCAAAACTTCACTAAGATTTTTGTCGTGTCATTCTACATTTACCAGCAACCAAAATGTTGTCTTGAAAAGCAACTGTGTCCTTCAGACCTACCAACACCTTCTTCGTTACATGTTGGAAAACAGAGGCTGCTGAAGCCAAGCCAAAAGGCATCCTTCTGAATTGGAAGGTACCCACAGGAGAAACAAAAGCGGTGAGGTGTTTGCATGATGGATCTAACTCCAGCTGGTGGTAGGCAGATGCAAGATCAATTTTAGAAAGAAACTTGGCACCAGAGAACTTAGAAAGAATGTCATCAATACGAGGAAGGGGGTGTAAGTCAATCCAAATCTCTTTGTTCAGACTGCGCACGTCAATGAATCTTCTCAATTTTCCTTCCAGAGTGCAACCACCAATAGATACAACCAAAGAGATGATTCAGTGGGTTCAACAACACCAGATTCGCACTTCCTTTTCAGCTCTGCAGACAAATCCTCGATGACACAAAAGGGCATTTTCCTAAGCTTGTGCTTGACAGGCACATCATGTTCCTTGACTTTAATTAGATGTTTGAACCCTTTAATGCATCCCAAATTATCAGCAAACACATTCTCATACTTGTGGGACCAAGTTGATAGACTTCCGGCTTGGACCAAATCCCCCGCCACTGACACTTGTACAGACGTCCCAGGCCTAAGAGTCATACCAAACAGACCCTGGTGGTACCATCCCAAAATATTGAGTCCTTTTCTCACGACATAAACCTTCCCCTGAATAGATCTATCATTAAATGTAAGAGTAGTCTCGAAAAAACCCTCTCAATTCAATTTTCCTGCCTTCATCCGAAACGGGACTCCTATCTGGTGGTTGAAGTGGTTTGTTAGCCCACTTACACTCAAACAATTGTTCAGTGACCATCGTCATGCGTACTCCAGAATCCACCAAAAGTTGAACACACTGACCATCCACAATGACATCCACCTCAGGATCAACTCAATCTTCTGAATCATCTTTGACTACCACAATTACATTGATCACCAAACTCACAACTTCACTCACTGAGTCACTCTTGCCCTCCTCAGAATAGACAACATTGACATTCCCTCGGACGCCACACTTTTAGCAAAGTGCCCTTGCTTACCACACTTCCTGCACGAACCATTCTTTGACGGACAAATTCAAGAAATCGGATAATGGAAAGGAAACCCACACTTAGAACACACATTCTTATTTGAAAAAAATTATTTTCATATCTGACCTGGTGACTAGTACTCTTGGGTTCAACAAAAGACTTGTGGTTTCCTCCTTGTCGCTTGGCGCCCTGATCTTTGCATTTATTGACCACACCAACCACATTTTTCTCTGGGTTAAGCTCTCTTGAAGCATTTGGCAAAAGTTCAATGCTTTTTACAATGGTGATAGTTTCTTTTTTTTTTTTTTAGTTAAATCTTGAATTTATTGTATATTTTTATACTTTCTTTTTTGTTGTTCATTTCCTTTTTTTTATTTTTTATTAGGAGATATGACATGTTCAAGAAATCATACAGAACAAAGACAGAGAAATAAAAGCAACTTAACATACATCCATGTCATAAGTTCTTTTTTCAAATGTATGCCCCCTCCCACCCCGGTGGATCACTACAGGGCAGATAAAGAAGAATAAGAAAAAAAAGGGAGAAAAAAATGCATAAACATAATTCACATTTCACATGCATCAGGATAGCTTAAACCTTAATGTTCAGTATTCAACCAACTAGTTAATGGACCCCAGATCTGTTTGCCCACCCTTCGGGCCCTATATCCTCTTCTCTTAAATACAGAGAGTTCCCATTTACACACATTTAGAAATTTGCTAAACCATTCGTGTGAAGTCGGGGGAACGGGGTCCAACCAAACAGTAGCTAGACATAATCTCAGTACAGCCATGGCAATGAAAAGTAGCTTCCTATCCGATTCAGCCATATTTTGGTTAGCAATACCCAACATAATAACCTGGGGTGCTACTGATATCCAATACCCAAACACTTGTTCTAAATGTTGTTCTATTTTACATACCAAGGGAGCCAGAGAGGGGCAGGAGGCGAACATGTGAATGCTGTCAACCGCAAACTCCCCACAGCGGGGACAGTTTACCCCCACTACCCCACCCCATTGATGTATACGGAGAGGAGTTATATACAAGTTGAGCCAAGTCTTAAAACATTGGACCTGGAGATTAGCAGAAATAGGGGCAGTTTGACTATAAGCTAAAGAATCCTCACAAAGACCTTGTTCCACGTGTAGTCCGGCCTGCCACCGACTAAAATGCTTAACTAAATCATCCCTCCTTTTATCGTTAACCAGTTTGTATATAGAGGATATGGTCGATTTATTCCCATTAATTGATTCTATCAACGGGATACGAACCCAGCTAACTGTTTTTTTAGAGAAAAAATCTCGAATCTGTTTGGAATTTGAAAAATTGCCCATTCTGTATCCCAAATTTCTGCTTGATAGATTCAAAAGTCAGGAGCCCTGATTCAGAAAAGATGTCCCCTATTGTACTAACCCCTTGTGCAGACCATTCCATAAAATATCCATCCCGAAATATTTCCGGAAAAAGAGTATTCTCTGCAAAGGGAGAGTATAAATGAATTCTACCAATATTAAACAGTTTCCGAACAGGCGTCCAAACCTTAAAAGCACCGAGCAGAACTTTAAACCTCACCCGTTTAAAATAGGCAAAATCAATATGTCTAAACAATAATCCCCAAGCCTCTTCCCCGTAAATTAAATGGTAAATTGAAGTATCATAACGATCTACATTTCCTACATCTAGTAAATCAGCAATTTGTCTCAACGTTATCGACCAGTAGTAAACCTGAAAGTTAGGTACCGTCCAGCATCCCCTTTCCCTAGGGAGAGTCATATGTTTCATAGCCCGTCTTGGGCGTTTGCCAGCCCATAAAAAACAAGAAATAATCCGGTCTAGTTTTTTAAACCAGATTCGATCAATTAGCAAAGGAATGACTCTAAGAAAATATAAAATCTTGGGCAAAAAAATCATTTTTATCACGTTACATCTGCCCATCAACGTTAACTGTAAGTTATGTATTCAATGAGCATCAGCCTCTAATTTACACATCGAAGGGTTCAAATTAATCTCAACCATCTCCTCAGGTTTGGAACTGATCTTTATCCCTAGGTATTTAGATTTACTAACTACTCGCGGGTCAGCCAAAATGATCTTATCATTGCAGATTATTTGAGTTTTTGCATCATTTAAGTGATACCCAGATATCGCATCAAACTGCGACGTAATTATTTGAATTTCTTGCAAAGCTACCCGTGGGGAGTCAGTCAAAATAGCTAGATCATCCGCATAGCCAAGGATTTTCGTGTCCCCGCCCTTAACCTGAACCGGACGAATTAATACATCAGAAAAAATATTTTAAATCAAAGGGTCGATATAAATAGCAAATAATAAAGGGGAGCAGGGACACCCCTGCCTTGTACCTCTCAGTATGTTTATTGAATCAGACTGAATATCCCATAACCGAGATTTGAGCGATTGGGTGTATATACATACTCTAAATCGCACTAATAAACCTTGCCCCGAGACCGTAATGGCTCAATACAGCCCATAAAAAAGGCCAGGAGACCCTATCAAAAGCTTTCTCCGCATCAAGCAGGATTAAAGCCATAGGGTCTCCTGTAACCTTGGTGTAGTCGAACAGCGCAATTGTGCGGCGTATATGTTCGATTGTTTCGCGCCCAGGCACAAAACCATGTTGTTGGGGCGACACAAGCTTCTTAATCACCCCTGCTAACTGATTTGCCAGAATTTTTGAGTAGATTTTAATATCACTGTTAATTAGCGTTATTGGTCGGTAAGACCCGGTATCTGAAGATATCTTGCCTTTCTTTAAAAATTTAACAATCCTGGCTCTCCGCCATGATTCAGGAGTCTTATCCCCATTTTGAACCCCTCGAAACATCTCTATCATTACTGGGGTAAGCTGAGAGCGAAAAAACGTATAGAATTCCCCCGGTATAAATCTTCAATTTTTATTTCCGCATCTAGCTTATCCAGCTCTTCCGAGGATAGAGCCCCTACCTTAATTTCATTATATAGCTTTTGGTAAAATTTCTGGAATGCTAGAGCTATAGCGCCTTCCTCAGTTACTAGTCCCACTTCGGGGTCCATAATACACTCAATACCCATAGCAGATTCCTTTTCTCGAGTTCTGACCGCTAACATATGTCCAGCTCTTTCACTATTCTCAAACATTCTCCAGCGCCGAGCCAGAAATTTACTTGCAGCTTTGGCCTGTGAAATTTCTGTTATGGCTGATTTAGCGATTATAATCTGAGTTTGAGCGGCATCACCATCCCCACCCACCAAAACAGCCCTGGCCAAATTAAGCTCGACCTCTGCAAGAGTTCTGTATAACTCCAACAGTTTACCTCTTTCCTTTTTCTGGCTATCCCATCCATATCGAGTAGTCTCCCCCTTATACCAGCTTTAAGTGTGTCCCAGACATTTTGTATACTAGTACTACCTATATTTTCATTTAGGAATCTTGTTATCCAAGGTACCATTCAATCAATATACTTTTCTATCTCTTAACAAACCACGATTAAAAGTCCATACATCTGGTTTCCTAGCCGTAGGTTGTATATTGACCTCAAATACAAGCGGATTATGGTCCAACATTACTCTTGGATATCGGATAATACTAGAACTTTGAGCCAGAATTGATGAAATAAAAAAGTAATCTAGCCTAGAATGTGTTTTGTGTGGTGCAGAAAAAAAGGTAAACCCAGAATCATCCCTTCTAAAAGAGGCCCATACATCAATCAAACCATGCATTTCCATCATCTGCCGCAGAGCCCTATAAACTTTAGGTTTTCGACCAACATATGCTAGACCCGGTTGCTTAGCAAGTTCGCAATTAATATTTATATTAAAATCACCGCATATTATAAACGGGGCAGGCCACCCAACCAGCTCTAAGTTTAACCAATTGTATAATTCTGGGTCATCAAGTACTGGGCCATAAACTGAACAAAGTGTGAGAGCTTTTTCCTGAAATTCACCATGAATGATGACCCATCTACTGTAAACATCAGCAGAAGAACGGATTATATTCACCGTTCCCCGCCGCACCAGAATGGCAACCCCTTTGGTCTTAGCCTCCAATTTGGTCCATGAAATCAACTGAAAACCCTCAAGCTCTAAGAGCTTGTGCCGACTGGCTTCGATGTGAGTTTCTTGAAGGCAGATATTCCGCAGGAAACGCACATCCTCTCTGATCCGACGCCGTTTAGCAGGATCAGTTAGTCCGCAAATATTTATAGATGCTATCCTGATATTAGCCATGGCATTATGAAAACATTCCATATATTTATCCAATTGAGAGATTGTGCCCACCCTACCTCAACTACCCTATTCCCACAGACAACCCCCAACCCAAGCCTTCCCTTGCCCTGTAGTTCCTCCCCCACCCTGATCCACCCACCCACCCACCCCTTAACCCACAAAACTGGCAAAAAAGGTCCTCAGACCCTTGTGATGCCTCCCACTTACCAAGTGTCGCCCGGTTACTCCCTGTCTATATAACAACATAAAAAGAGAGAAGGACATTTAAGAGAAAAAAGCAGTCTTGAGGGAATAAAAAGAAAAGACAAAAAACAAACCATCCAACACAGGTTTGTTCCAAGAGAGTTCCAGACTGAAAGTACAGCACATTAGCCCTCAGTGAGTTCCTTCAAATAATTTTCCGCTTGTACTTCTGAGGAAAATACCCGTATCTTGCCATGAAGAATAACCTTCAGCCGTGCAGGGTTCATCAAGAAAACTTCACACCCTTTTTTCTGGAAAGGGGTAATCAGCTGGCGGAGCCGCCATCTCCGTTCCACTGTTGTGTGACAGAAATCGGGTCGCACAAAAAAAGTATGACCCTCTGCAGATCTTCTTGCATCCGGACGTGCTTTCCCGAAAATGGCTTCTCTCAACAAAAAGTTACCAAATAAAATCAATATTGCAGAGGTTTGGCTTCGGGGCCAGTTTTTTTTTTCAACATGAGAGGAAACCGATGCACTCTCTGTATCTCGGTTTCCCAACACCAGTGTGAGAGCTCCGGCAACGCAGTTTTAAATAATTTCAAAACAAACCCTCTAATATCCTCGCCCTCTGCTTTTTCCTCAATCCCTAGAAGTCGTAAGTTGTTCCGACTGAGCCGATTTTCGGAATCCTCCAACTTCCACATTATATCCGAAAGCCTTTCATCAATAGCCGTTGTTTTTGTTTCGGTATTCTGCAATCCAGCCTCGAGCCCAACAATTCTTTCCTCCAGGGCAACTGTCCTGGCAATGACCTCTTAGCAAGCCTTGGTATTTTTCTGAAATGCCCCTTGTACTTTCATCGTGGCTAGCTGGGCTCTCTTATGTTCTTGGCGAGCTTCATTTTGAATAGACTTCAGCATTGCAAAAATCTGGGTATTCCAAGGAGGTAGGTTGGTTTCACCCCCGGGCTCCCCAGGTCTCCTTCTTGGGCTCTTGGCCCTCCTGAGCCTGCAAGGGTAGTTGTAGCTCCTGAATAATCCCATTGCAAATTGCTGCTTGCCTCGGAGCCATCGCTCTCACATTTTCCCAAAGTGGGTATCTGCTGTAGTTAGAGGACTCCAACTCTCCTCACCCGAGATGAGTTCTTCATTTTCGGAGTCCGAAGTAGGATCTATATCCAATTCCTCTGCCAAAGAAAAAAAGCTGTCTCCATCCTTGGCATCCGGTATGCTACTAGCGTCAGATCCCGTATCTAAACCGCCTCCAACGGGAGTTTGAAAGGTAGAGGTATTGGCCAGATCGGTCTCCGAGCCTTGCAGAGATTTTGCATAGCCCCCTTCCGCCCCTTCAGCCCCTCCTATGCCAGTACATAGCGCCAATGAGACCTCAGGGGTTGTGTTTAGCTTCTTTAGACTTTTATCCCCACCACCTGTCCCGGGCTTCTCAGTTGTCATAATGCCATTTACTCCCCCATCAATGTCCTTTAAAAGAACCTCGATGTTATTAGGGGAACCAGCAGCATCCGCACCGCAGAAGGAGAATTGTGCCGGTATTTTTGTCTGTGAGGGCTTCCCCGTAAACATCCCTGGGATGGTAACAATCTTCCCCCGCCCAGAGCCCTCCATCATCTGAGAGGGAATCCCCGACACCCCCAGCTTCTTGCTAGTACTTCCATCGCTCACGATAGGTAGGGGTTGGGTCTTTTCTGGAACTTTCCCTTTTGTAAGACTCGCCTTCTTTAGACTCACCGCCATTATTTTGGCCACGGGCTTTTCTGCCACTCTGTCCGTTTTCGTAGATTTTTCAGATTTCTCCTGAGCGGCAGGAGTCTTCCTAATCCCTGAGGCTGCCGCATCTCCCGGAGCTTTGGTGCTCGAAGCAGGTACAATTCAATTTTTGCGAGGCGGCATGTTACTTTGTGAGCCGCCGCTCACCTTCGGTTCCTGCTGGAAGTTCCCTATTAGCCACGCCCGCCAGGTCCACAGGTTTGCGCGGCTGCGAAGGATCATTACTGCGAGCCGTGCAGACCGCAGCCAGAGCTTCTGTTTTTCCCGGTACGTGAACATATATTCCTTTTTCGAGATGTCGAGCTGCTGTTGAACCGCTCCGATATTGCGTTTTTACTCCCTCACTCAAAACTCTCCTTCTCTCTCATAGAAACCACTGTTACTGCAGCGCTGGTCAGGGAGCGACACCCACTCAAATCAAGCGGCCGCCATCTTGCCCCCCTTTGTTGTCCATCAATGGTGATAGTGTCTTGACGGGTTTTTCAGAGTCAAACGTTTTTCTTGAAATTTTTTGTCTCTACATTGAACAACAATCTGATCTCTGATTAACTGGGAAGTAAAACGTTCAAATTCACGTTCAGAGGCAAAAATATGCAAGGCCGTAACATAAGACACAATACTCTCGTCATCGTCTTGCTCAGTTGTGTAAAACTTATGCCTAGCTTGAGGTACTGGGTTTTTAAGAACCGGCACAGAACCGGCACAGAACCGGTAACCCAGCGGTGTCAGGGTACACCCAGAGACCTCGGGTTCTTCCTGACCCAGACCACAGAAACTCAGAGTCTTCTAGGTGAAGTCAAAGATCGATTTATTGGCTGCAACCAAGGTAACAAGTGTCCTAGAAGTACAACACACGGGAAGTATATTCTCAGGAGACTGCTCGAATTTACACAATCAGGCTTCTCTTCTTATACACAATTTTAGGCTTCAGGCAAAACATTCTTGGTTGTAAAGTAAATCGTTAACATATTTCCAATACAATGAAAAAGCAGAGTCATGATGACATGTCCATATTTCACTTCGTGCTGCCTACAACAAATCATCCGGCAAGGCCCAACATTTCATCAGATATCGGTGGACCCCCAATAAAACAGGCACCTCCCCACCATAAAGTAAGTGAAGCAAAAGAGTAGAGACAGATGGGAGCAAGATACGGCAGGTGTGCGCGCTGAAATGGTTTTATGGCCTGTTGAGCCCTCATGCTATCTTGTTCGGCCACTGGGAGGGGAACTGACCTAACGAGTTCGGCCTGGGGCAATGGTTCCAACTTGCACAGGTCATAGGAAAGTTGATTAAGGAGTACGTGTCCTTGTGGAGTTGAATTCAGCTGGATTAAGGCCTATGTACAGGGCAACACATAAATGGAGGTGAAGGGTTTCAGAACGCGAATGACGATTTCGAGGTGAAATCGTCACTCGAATGTGCTGAAATTATATGTACATGATGTGCTTCATATTCGGTCTTTTGATACCAAATTCGTCATGTTTCGACGAAGTTTTAATTCTCGAGTCCAGAATAATTACACGAGTCCAGAATCTTCAGAACCACAAACCCTCCTTTTGCCCTTACATAGGCAATTAATCTATCCTCATGTTAATCTGAGTCCAGATCTATATTCCTAAAGTCATTGAGATGTTGCTGTAACATCATTCTAGTACTCAGTTCATCTCTTGATACAGGCTTCCTTACACATGATGTAACACAGAGGCCACATATTGCAGGAGCACACTGTATGCACAGACAGAACAGGAAAAGAATGGCTAAGACCATCCCAATGACCATCAGGATTTTCCATCCCCAGGCAGATATCAGTTCCCAGAACCACCCCATTAACGACCAATCTCCTTTATCCACATGAATAGATTCGGAAATCTTATGTAGTTTGGAGATGGCCTGGTACACTGTTGGAGCGTTATCAGGGATGAAGATGCAGCAACTAGATTGGATCAATCTGCATACCCCACCTCGGTCTGCAAGTATGACATCTAAAGCGACCCGGTTCTGAAGGGTCATAAGTCGATCCGACTGGAGCTCAGCAGTCAAGTTACTAAGGGCACCAGTAGTTTCAATCACGGTGGACTCAACTACCCTTGTCAATTGCCTAATGTTCCTGCTGTTAGCCATGGATCCCCAGAACGGCAGAAAACCCTCTGCAAAGTCCCCAAATTCTTGACCTGCAGTGTCTTCTTCACTCAAAACACCTCTAACTATCCTTGTCCTGTGGTAGTCTGCCGCTGCTGTGTAGGTGGGAGGCAACAGGAACGAAACAAAACATGAGCCCGAAAAGTCAGGGGGCAACCATGTATAGGCTCTATCGTGGCAGATGAAATAAGTACCCTTAGCTGCTAAAAACGCAGGGGAGGTATGAGATCCAAAAACATACGTTTCAGTACAGACACTCTTCCCCAACTGAGCCCTGGGATTCGTGCCATTACCTTGCAGACACAGATGACCCTGATGGGGTACAATCCAAATCGGGGACGATCTCTTAGCTTGCTGTTTCTCACTCAGAGTAGTTCCATACCCAGTCATGTTCCATCCTATGTATAATAGTGTCTCATCCCTAGGGATAGTCTCATAAGAAATACCTTCCTTAATCATGTCTACTATACCCTTGACTAGAGCACTTTTCCTAGGATTGTCTGTCACAGAACGTAGGGGGTAGATTTCGTGTGCATATATGAACATTGTCCTATATGCCCATACAGAACCATTGTGACTAAATGGCAGGACCAAATAAGGGATACCTTTATCCGTTGTGTGAGGCATAAGGCCACATACCCAACAATTAGTTTTGTTCATTACAAGTTGGTGTTGATGTAGCAACTGAACAAAGGAGTTATTAATGAACTCCAATCTCCTATTTGATTCGTGATCAGGCAGAGGGTGGAAAGAATGAGAGGAAACAGTAGGAGGAGGTATGGGTGATGCAGTGGGTGCAAATGTTACACGAAAAGAGAATAAAACATAACTTATTAAAAATACCATGACACTGAATAGCATGGAAATACACAATATTATAAAGTTTTTCCTTGTCATCACGTTGCACAGTCTGTGTTTTAAGGTCGTTTGTTTGGCAGGTCTCTCCACATCGGGAAACTCCATCCTCTCTAAAGTGCTGCCCGCGGTGGTAGGTTGCCTCTGCTAAGGGATGCTTCTGTCAGTCTAGGGCAACTCCCTTGGACCAACCAGAACTACCGACCTAACGTCATCAGCTGCACCCCAAAGACTTTTAATCAACCGCGGCCCTAGCAGCGGAACCCGGATGGCGGTTCGAAAAAGAAAAATAAGCAAGTTACCTAGTTGGGAGAGCTGCACTTTCAAAAATAGTACTTGGGGGAAAAAAAGTATCCGTTTTATTAGTTCATGGATCTTGGTCTCAAATTGCAAAAAGAAAGTGTTTTATTAGTTCGTTTTTCTCGGTCTCAAATTGTATCGTTGTTTCCCAGGTATTGTCTGATCCTGGAACAGGAGGTCAGGCTCTGTAATGTTCAATCGCTCGGATGGTGTCACAGCCTTGTGCAAAGTGTTCTCGTTTTCTTGTTCAGAGTCAGTTCGCTTTACGTGCAAGTCATGAAAAGGGACGGTATGTGACACGGTATCATGTTCTGGGTCCGCGACACCCTTCTGGACCCACTGGTCATAGGGTAGAGAGAAAGGAAATTTCTTACAATGGATCCCGTGGACCCAGTTGGCCTTCCCCTCCACCCGAACGGCTGATCTTGTAGAAAGAAGGACGAGATGAGGCCCGGTCCACCTGGGCTGGTCGTTCTTCGTTCTTTGGAAATTCCTTACAAGGATCCAGGAACCGGGGTCAATGGCGTGACCCGAATTCTCAGAGACCGGAGTCAGGGTGTTGTGGACCTGTTGATGCAAAACACACAATTTAGCCGTCAATTCATACAGATAATTAAGCAAAATAGGGTGTTCAAGCTCCCTGAACTTAGTGTGTCTAGGCACTCCCCATATGTTGGCTGGCCGGCCAAAAACTATTTCGTATGGACTAAGTTTCACTCTTGAATGTACAGTCATCCTAGTGGACAGGAGTTCTAAGGGTAGAGCGTCAGGCCATTTAAGACCTGTGCTCGCTTGAATTTTGGCCAGTTTAAGTTTTAAAGTGCCGTTGTAACATTCTACTAATCCAGCTGATTGGGGGTGATTTGCAGCGTGGAACTTCTGCCGGATACCTAGTCCTTCACACACTCTTTTCATCACACGACCCACAAATTCACTTCCATTATCAGACCAGACCATTCTAGGCATTCCAAACCTGGGGAAGTACTCTTTCACAAGGGCTTTTGCTGTGGACAAGGCAGTATTGTCTTTTAGGGGATAGGCTTCTACCCATCTTGAGAAGGCACAAACAACAACGAGTACGTATTTTAAATTGTTGCACCTCTCCATGTGAATGAAATCTAGCTGCAAAACCTCAAACGGGTACGTAGGAGGTGCAAAATGACCAGCTGGAGTTGGGGTTCCCCTACCAGGATTGTGTTTCAAACATACCATGGAATTCTTGACAACATTCTCTACACATTTGGGAATCCCTGAATTCTTCCATACTGGGGCCAACAACTCGCAAATCCCTTTCACGCTGTTATGAGCCATTCCATGAGCCATTGTAACCACCGCTAGCACATATGCATCGGGTAACAACCATCTCTGATGCTCTGATGATTCAATCCAGCAACCATTTGCATCCATTCTACCCGTACTTTCTCTCCACGTACTCAACTCTTTCTCTGTGGCCTCAGCTTGAATAGACTTCACGCTCTCTACTGTGTCTTCACACATTCCAACATCACCAGTCCATCTTGCAGGGCCTGCAACGTACATTCGGCTCATTACATTCCTTGCCGTTTCTTTCGCGATCTCATCAGCAAATGCATTTCCACGACCAACATCATCAGTCACCTTCTTGTGAGCACTACATTTCACAATCGCCATTTGCAGGGGCAAGGTCAGTGATTCGAGAAGCTCATTCACCAACTGACCATGCTGAATCTTAGCTCCATGGGACGTCAGGAATCCACGCTCTCTCCACAATTGCCCAAAACTGTGAGCCACTCCAAATGCATACTGACTATCAGTGTAGATAGTCACTTTCATTCCTTTGGACAACACTCATGCTCTCGTCAGTGCAATTAATTCTGCTGCTTGAGCCGAATTATGTGGCACACGTGCAGCTTCAACAATTGTATGCAAAGTTGTGACAGCATATGCTGCAGTTGTGTCACCACTCGTGAGCTTGAAGCATGAACCATCCACCCATAATGTACCATCACACTCAGCAAGAGGAGTGTCGAATAAATCTATTCTTCCTTTCTTCTCTTCCTCCGTTCTGAGAAAACAATCGTGCTGTTCTAAAACATCTGATTCCTCTGTAATTGGCAACAACAGAGCTAGATTTAAGGTACTGCATTTTTTTATGTGCACATGGCTCGCTAGCAGTGTCAATTAGTAACTGGACAGTCGAGCACTAGTTAAGTGCTGTGTCTTGGTTCTATTTAACAACGTGTCTACTACATGTGGGACCATCACGACTAGTGTATTATTCATTACTAGACCAGCAGACTGTCGAATAGAGACAGCTGCTGCTGTGGCCCTTAAACAACTTGGCAATGCTTTAGCTACCAGATCCAAAGTCGACGAAAAATAGGCACATGGACGCTGCCTACCTCCAAACAACTGAGTCAACACAGATAATGCACAGCCCTCTTTCTCGTGGACATATAATGTGAAAGGCGTACTGTAGTCGGGGGTACCTAACACAGGGGCCGAACACAATGCTGTGCGTAATTCGAGAAAACTTCTCTGACACTCTTCAGACCAAGGAATGGGATTGGGTGTGTTTTTGCACGTTAATGCCACCAAGGGTTTGGCTAATAACGAAAGATTTGGAATCCATTGTCTACAGTACGATGTAATGCCCAAGAAAGCACGCACTTCTCTCTGTGTTTGTGGCACATTCAATTTCGCTATTGCCTGAATTCTTTCTGGGGTCAGTTTCCTTCCCTCCTTCGATAAGAGGTGACCTAAGTAGGTCACTTCTTGTCGGCAATATTGCAGTTTGGAAAGTGACACCTTGTGATGAAGTTCACACAGATGACGCAACAATGACAGCGTGGCCTTTTTACAATTTCCCTCAGTGTCTGCAGCAATGAGTAAATCATCCACATACTGTACAAGAGTAGCACCTTTAGGTAAAACAATCGTATCAAGCTGTGTTTTTAGAGCTTGACTGTATATTGATGGACTTTCACAGTAGCCCTGAGGAGCGCGTTTAAAGCGGAAGCTGCGACCTCCTAAACTGAAGGAAAAAATATCCCTGCTCTCCTCAGCAATCGGGATGCTGAAGAAAGCATTCTTCAGATCAATCACCGAAAACCAAGAGGCAGAAGCTGGAATCATAGTCAATAATGTGGTAATGTCGGGGACAACTGGGAATTGTGGCACAACTATTTTATTCACCTCTCTCAGATCAATCACGAATCTGTACACAGGTGGCTGAGAAGGGTCAGTTTGTTTTAAAACAGGCAGAACAGGACTATTGCAAACATTTACTCGTGTTTCTTCAATCACATCCTTTTCAATCAATTCGTAAACGATCGCTAGTAAAGCTTTTTCACCTTCACTAGAAATCCTATATTGTGGAATTCGTGGCATTTTAACATTAGCTTTCAATGTTACAATATATGGTGGAATTTCTAAAAGACCAACATCATTAGGGCCAGTTGCCCAAAGAGTATCTGGAAGAAACGACAATTCTGCTGGAAGTTTATCCCTCGACAAATACATGGGAGAAACCACTTTCTTACCTAAAGTAAGTTGTACTCCTGAAGGAGAACAGTACAAAGTCGCATGCAACCTTTTTAACAAATCTAATCCTAACAAGTTTTCACCACAACCTGTTGTCAGAATGAGGGGTGCTTCGAATTCACAAGGACCAACAGAAAGAGACAAAGGGTCAGAAATAGGATTTCTAACTGGGGCGCCAGAAAAACCTACAGAAACGTTCATTTCGCCAGACAAAGGTGCGCCAGGGAGTTTGGAGTGCATAATAGAACTCTTTGTAGCACCAGTATCCAACAGATTTGTACTGTTCTCCCTCGGAAGTGCAACTCACTTTAGGTAAGAAAGTGGTTTCTGCCATGTATTTGTCGAGAGACAAACTTCCAACAGAGTTGTCGTTTCTTCCGGACATTCTTTGGGCTACTGGTCCTAACGATGTCGGTCTTTTAGAAATTCCACCATATGTTGTAACATTGAAAACCAATGTTCAAATGCCACGAATTCCCCAATATAGAATTTCTAGTGAAGGCGAGAAAGCTTTGCTAGCGATCGTTCACGAGTTAATTGAAAAAGATGTGATTGAAGAGACAAGAGGCAACGTTTGCAATAGTCCTGTTCTACCTGTTTTAAAACAAACTGACCCATCTCAGCCACCGGTGTACAGATTTGTGATCGATCTCAGAGAGGTGAATAAGATCGTGGTGCCACAATTTCCAGTTGTCCCAGACATTACTACATTATTGACTATGATTCTAGCTTCTGCCACTTGGTTTTCGGTGATTGACCTTAAGAATGCTTTCTTCAGCATCCCGATCGCCGAGGAGAGCAGGGATATTTTTTCCTTCAGTTTAGGAGGTCGAAGCTTCCGTTTTAAACGCGCTCCTCAGGGCTACTGTGAAAGTCCGTCAATATACAGTCAAGCTCTAAAAACACAGCTTGATACAATTGTTTTGCCAAAAGGTGCTACTCTTGTACAGTATGTTGACGATTTGCTTATAGCTGCGGATACTGAGGAAATTTGCAAGAAAGCAACAATGTCATTGTTACGCCATCTGTGCGATTTCCATCACAAGGTGTCACTTTCCAAGCTTCAATACTGCCGACAAGAGGTGACCTACTTAGGTCATCTCTTATCGAAGGAGGGAAGGAAACTGACCCCAGAGAGAATTCAGGCAATAGCGAAATTGAGTGTGCCAAGAACACAGAGAGAAATATGTGCTTTCTTGGGCATTACATCATATTGTAGACAATGGATCCCTAATTTTTCATTATTGGCCAAACCTTTGGTGGCGTTAACGTGTAAAGATACACCCAATCCCGTCCCTTGGTCTGAAGAGTGTCAAACGAGTTTTTCCGAATTACGCACAGCATTATGTTCGGCTCCGGTGTTAGGTAACCCCAACTACAGTAAGCCTTTTACATTGTACGTCCACGAGAAGGAAGGTTGCGCATTATCAGTACTGACTCAGTCATTTGGGGACAAACAACGTCCATGCGCGTATTTTTCGTCGACTTTGGACCCGGTAGCTAGAGCATTGCCAAGTTGTCTAAGAGCCACAGCGGCAGCAGCTGTTTCTATTCGACAGTCTGCTGGCCTGGTCATGAATAATACACTAGTCGTGATGGTCCCACATGCAGTAGACACATTGTTAAATAGAACCAAGACGCAGCACTTAACCAGTGCTCGATTGTCAGGGTACGAACTGACTTTGCTAGCAAGTCATGTGCACATTCAAAAGTGCAGCACCCTTAACCCAGCCACGTTATTACCATTCATAGAAGAATCAGATGCTTCAGAACAGCATGATTGTCTTTATAGAACAGAAGAAGAGACGAAAGGAAGAGTAGACCTCTTCGACACTCCTCTTGCTGAATGTGATGGTACATTGTGGGAGGATGGTTCATGTTTCAAGCTTCCGAATGGCGATACGACTGCAGCATATGCTGTCACGACTTTGCACACGATTGTTGAAGCTACACGCATCCCACATAATTCAGCTCAGGCAGCGGAGCTAATTGCACTCACGAGAGCATGCGTGTTGTCGAAAGGAATGAAAGTGACTGTCTACACCGACAGCCAGTACGCGTTTGGTGTGGCTCACAGTTTTGGACGATTGTGGAGAGAACGTGGGTTCCTGACTTCGCATGGAGCTAAAATTAAGCATGGTCAGTTGGTAAATGAGCTTCTAGAATCACTGACTTTGCCTTTACAAGTGGCGATTGTAAAATGTAGTGCTCACAAGAAGGTGACTGATGACGTTGGTCATGGAAACGCATTTGCTGATGAGACCGCGAAAGAAACCGCAAGGAATGTGACGAGTCGAATGTATGTTGCAGGCCCTGCGAGATGGATTGGTGACGTAGGAATGTGTGAAGACACGATAGAGAGCGTGAAGTCCATTCAAGCCGAAGCCACAGAGAAAGAGTTGAGTACGTGGAGAGAAAGTTCGGGTAGAATGGATGCGAATGGTTGTTGGATTGAATCGACAGAACATCAGAGATGGTTGTTAGCCGATGCATATGTGCTTGCAGTAGTCACAATGGCTCATGGAATGGCTCATATCAGCGTGAAAGGGATTTGCGAGTTGTTGGCCCCAGTGTGGAAAAATTCAGGAATTCCCAAGTGTGCAGAGAATGTTGTCAAGAATTGCATGGTGTGTCTGCAACACAATCCTGGTAGGGGAACCCCAACTCCAGCTGGTCATTTTGCACCTCCTACGTATCCGTTCGAGGTTTTGCAGCTAGATTTCATACACATGGAGAGGTGCAACAACTTAAAATACGTGCTCGTTGTTGTTTGTGCTTTCTCAAGATGGATAGAAGCCTATCCCCTAAAAGACAATACTGCCTTGTCCACAGCGAAAGCCCTTGTGAAAGAGTACTTCCCTAGATTCAGAATGCCTAGAATGGTCTGGTCTGATAATGGGAGTGAATTTGTGGGTCGCGTGATGAAGAAAGTGTGTGAAGGGCTAGGCATTAGGCAAAAGTTCCACGCTGCAAATCACCCCCAATCAGCTGGATTAGTAGAATGTTACAATGGCACTTTAAAACTTAAATTGGCCAAAATCCAAGCGAGCACAGGTCTTAAATGGCCTGATGCTCTACCCATAGCACTCCTATCCACCAGAATGACTGTGCATTCGCGAGTGAAACTCAGCCCTTATGAAATTGTCTTTGGCCGGCCAGCCAACATATGGGGAGTGCCTAGGCCCACGAAGTTCAGCGAGCTAGAACACCCTGTTTTGCTTGACTATCTGTATGAATTGACGGCTAAATTGCGTGTTTTGCATCAACAGGTCAACGACACCCTGCCTCCGGTCTCTGAGACTCCGGGACACAGCATTGACCCTGGAACCTGGGTGCTGGTGCGGAATTTCCAAAGGACTAAAAACGACCAGCCCAGGTGGATGGGACCATACCTCGTCCTTCTCTCTACCAGATCGGCGGTTCGAGTGGAAGGGAAGAAGGCATGGATCCACGGGGTCCACTGTAAAAGGGTACCCTTACCTCTGCCCTATGACCAGAGTAAAGAACCTGATGCCGTGCCAAATACCGTCCCTTTTAATGATTCACATGTAAAAGGAACTGACTCTGAACAAGAAAACGAAGACATTTTGCACAAGGCTGTGCCACCATCCAAGCGAGTGAACGTTACAGAGCCTGACCTTTTGTTCCCAGATCAGACAATATCTGGGAAGCAACGGTATAATTTGAGACCGATAAAAACGAACTAATAAAGTCATTCCTTTTGCAATTTGAGACTAAGATCCATGGACAAATAAAAAAAGATACTTCTTTTTCCCCCAAGTACTATTTTTGAAAGTGCAGATCTCCCATCTAGGTAACTTGCTAATTTTTGTTTTTCGAACCGCCATCCGGGTTCCGCTGCTAGGGCCGCGGTTGATTAAAGTCTTTGGGGTGCAGCTGACGACGTTAGGTCGGTAGTTCTGGTTGGTCCAAGGGAGTTGCCCTAGACTGACGGAAGCATCCCTTAGCAGAGGCAACCTCCCACCGCGGGCAGCACTTTAGAGAGGATGGAGTTTCCCGATGTGGAGAGACCTGCCAAACAAATGAACTTTAAGCAGAGACTGTGTAACACGATGACAAAGAAAAGTTTTTTCATAATGTGCATTTGTATGTTATTCAGTATGATGATATTTTTGATAAGTTATGTTTTATTCTCTTTCCGTGTAACATTTGCACCCACTGCATCACCCATAGCTCCTACTACTGTTTCCTCTCATTCTTTCCACTCCCTTCCTGGCCATGAATACAATAGAAGATTAGAGTTCATTAATAACTCCTTCATTCAGCTATTGCACCAGCACTAGCTAGTGATGAACACAACTGACTGTTGGGTTTGTGGCCTTATGCCTCACACTACGGATAAAGGTATCCCTTATCTAGTTTTGCCTTTCAGTCGTAATGGCTCTGTATGGACGTACAGAACGATGTTCATATATGCACGTGAAATCCAACCCCTACGTTCTGTAAAAGACAACCTCAAGACTAGCGCCCTAGTAAAAGGCATAGTTGACATGATTAAGGAAGTAATTTCTTATGAAGATACTCCTGATGATGAGATACTTGCATATGTAAATTGGAACGTGACCGGATATGAAGCCACTCTCAGTGAGAGACAGCAAGCTAAAGGATCATCCCCAATATGGATCGTACCCCATCAGGGTCACCTGTGTCTGCAAGGTATTGGCAGGAATCCCAGAGCTCAGTTAGGGAAGAGTGTCTGTACAGAAACATATGTCTTTGGATCTCAGACTTCCCCAGCGTTTTTAGCAGCTAAGGGTACTTATTTCATCTGTCATGATAAAGCCTACACATGGTTGCCCCCTGACTTTTCGGGCTCATGTTTTGTTTCATTCCTGTTACCTCCCACCTACACAGCAGCGGCGGATTACCACAGGTCAAGGGTAGTTAGAGGTGTCTTGAGTAAAGAGGACACTGCAGGTCAAGAGTTTGGGGACTTCGCAAAGGGTTTTCTGCCGTTCTGGGGATCCATGGCTAACAGTAGGAACATAAGACAATTGACAAGGGTAGTTGAGTCCACCGTGACTGAAACTGCTGGTGCCCTTAGTAACTTGACTGCTGAGCTCCAGTCGGATCGCCTTATGACCCTTCAGAACAGGGTCGCCTTAGATGTCATCCTTGCAGACCGAGGTGGAGTATGCAGATTGATCCAATCAAGTTGTTGCATTTTTATCCCAGATAACGCTCCAACAGTGTACCAGGCCATCTCCAAACTACATAAGATTTCCGAATCTATTCATGTGGATAAAGGAGATTGGTCATTGATGGGATGGTTCTGGGAACTGATATCGGCCTGGGGATGGAAAATTCTGATGGTCATTGGGATGGTCTTAGCCATTCTTTTCCTGTTCTGTCTATGCATACAGTGTGCTCCTGCAATATGTGGCCTCTGTGTTACATCATGTGTAAGGAAACCTGTGTCAAGAGATGAACTAAGTACTAGAATGATGTTACAGCAACATCTCAATGACTTTAGGAATATAGATCTGGACTCAGACTAACATGAGGATAGATTAATTGCCTATGTAAGGGCAAAAGGAGGGATTGTAGTACTGAAAATTCTGGACTCGTGTAATGTGTCTGCACTCGAGAATAAAACTTCATCGTAAATGGACGAATTTGGTATCAAAAGACCGAGAATGACGAGTACATCATGTACATATATTTTCAGCATATTCGAGTGACGATTTCACCTCGAAATCGTCATTTGCGTTCTGAACCCTTGGCTTCCATTTGTGTGTTGCCCTTTACATAGGCCTTAATCCAGTTGAATTCAATTCCACAAGGACACATACTCCTTAATCGACTTTTCCATGACCTGTGCAAGTTGGAACCATTGCCCCAGGCCGAACTCGTTAGGTCACTTCCCCTCCCAGTGGCCGAGCAAGATAGCATCAAGGCTCAACAAGCCATAAAACCATTTCAGCGCGCACACCTGCCGTATCTTGCTCACATCTGTCTTTACTCTTTTGCTTCACTTACTTTATGGTGGGGAGGTGCCTGTTTTATTGGGGGTCCACTGATATCTGATGAAATGTTGGGCCTTGCCGGGTGATTTGTTATGGGCAGCACGACGTGAAATATGTACATGTCATCATGACTCTGCTTTTCTTTTGTAAACCAATAACTGTAAATGACATCCCACAAATTCGAGGAATGTTTGCCTGAAGCTGAATATTCTGTATAAAGAGAGAAGCCTGACTTTGTAAATTCGAGCAGTCTCCTGAGAATATACTTCCCCGTGTTGTACTTCTAGGACACTTGTTACCTTGGTTGCAACCAATAAATCGATCCTTGACTTCACCTAGAAGACTCTGAGTTTCTGTGGTCTGAATCAGGAAAAGGACTCGAGGTCTTTGGGTGTGTATTCCCTGACACCGCTGGGTTACCGGTTAAGTACCGGTTCTGAAAAACCCAGTACCTCAGACCGCTGTGGTCGACAAATGTCTCTTCAAACCTGGTGAAGAAATCTGAGACTGTTTCTTCTTTCTTCTGCTTGCATGCAGACAACTTATCCCAATTTACGCGTATTGCGGGCATTATCGTTTTCATGTAATCAACCATTCTACCAGGGAGTTCTGCTATCAAAGGCTCAGGCTTAGCACCACCAACTTGTCGGGCATCTGCAGCGGCAATATTAGCCCATGAGTCCCCTAATTCTTGATCATGATCATGACAAATTTTACCCCATAAAGGCTGTGGGACAACATTCCCAAATAGCATATCGATATCGGCTAAATTCATTATACATGATCCAGCGGTTTGTGACAACTCTTTGTAATACCCTGCAGGATTTTTACGCGGATCAGGTAATGTCTGTTTAAGTGCTAAAACTTCAGCTCGCTTCCATGGGACATGTGCCCATACACGCTGAAAGTGTGGCAGAATAGGTGGGTTAACAGTTGTGTCGCCCTCTCTCCATTGTGGGGGAACTTCTCTCATCGGGTATTGTCGCGCCTTTTTCCTACTAGATGCACTAGGCTCAGATTGTGATCCAGAACTGCTTCCCTTACTCCGATATGATAACAACATTTCAATTGCTTTTTCCATATCTGGACCTACAATCATGCCCTCTCCAAACTTAAACCGTACACGACACATCTCTTGCGGGATGCATTCCAGATCATTGTCTTCCAAATCCTCGCAAAGGAAAACACACATCTGTTCGAAAACATATCTCTGTGTCGGTGCTTCCCATTGATGGAAGACTTCCATGACCGACTCTACATCATACTTCACAGTGTCCATCACCCATTTCCGTGCCAAACGATTCAGTGAGTCTCTCTCTTGATAGTCAGGCAGTCGACTTCGCAACTGTCTTCGTTCTATTTTAGGGGTCGTAGTAGGCGACCCAAAAAGAGGTGAAAGAAGGTTAGTGACAGTGCTGGCCATTTTCTGCCGAATTGAAGGTGAAACTGAAGGAAGAACGGGGTAAGATAAGGCAGAGGCAGAGATACCAGCAGAGGAGGCATCAGGAGAAATAGAAGGGGCACTAGGCAAAATTGTAGAGGGAGCATTAGGAGAAGTAGAAAGTACACTAGGCAAAATCGTAGAAAGCACAGGTGAAACAGGTGTGATCGGTGGGCCTGGAGGAGGCTGCACCATAGGAACAGGAGCCAGCTGGAGAACAGCTGGTGAGTGCTGAATAGGAGGAATAGGAGGCGCAGGTTGCATAACTAAAGGTTGCGGCGGTGCCGTGGCATTTTGCGCATAGGGGGGTGGCGAACTTAATAAATGTGACATTAACGGATCCTTTTCACGCTCTTTTGCTGCCTCTTGCTGAAGAGACGGCAAAACTGGATAACATTTGTCTATTACCATTTTACGTTGCCTGTGCAACTGCTCACTCATCTGCTCTTCTTCATTGTCTTTAAACTGCATAGCAGCTTGCATTACTGAAAGTCCTCCTTCTCTCTTATTTTTCTTAGCTAATTTGATTTCTTTTTGTTTGGTCTCCTTACGCCATAGGCGAAAAGAGTCAAACATTGCCGGCCGGGCTTTCTTTTTGAACAGTTTAATTTCAAGGTTATCTAAAATTTCGGTATCAAAGCTACCATATTGGGGCCATTTTAAAACACCATCTTTTCTTGTGTATTTGATCCACACTTCGTTGTATGTGATGGGGCCTACTCCGTGTTTGACATATAACTCGTAAGTTGGAGTTCCAACCGGAGGAACCGGACATGAGTCCTCCAATCGGGAGTCCCTATTATTACCACTAAGACAAAACAAATTTCCAAGTTTAAGACTAGGCATCTTCGCTCTCTAGTCTAGTTCCAAACTTCAAAGGATTATCGATTACGATTTTTCTCGTGAAAACACGAGTCCTTCGGTTTTGGTGCTTGCAAGTACCAATAATTATCACAAAGGATACCCAAGATTAAGACCAACTAAGGACTGGGAGACGCTCCACTTATACTTAACTGAGATATCGATGACGTCACCAGAAGACTCGTCTTAGTGTTTTGCTCTACCAAACTTCAAGGGTCCAAATCAGGGCGATAGCCAGGGCAGCAGTCCTTGTAGCCGTCGGGAAGCGGGGAACCTCGCAGCAAAGACCTTCGGACCACGTCGACATGCAGGGGTCGATGAGGTGGTTGGCCGTCCTCCGGAATTTTCACACGAAGCTCCTCACGAACCTCTGGCTGACTGGTACCACTGGAATCGCCCCAAAAGTTGGGCACCAGCTGAGGTACTGGGTTTTTAAGAACCGGCACAGAACCGGTAACCCAGCGGTGTCAGGGTACACCCAGAGACCTCGGGTTCTTCCTGATCCAGACCACAGAAACTCAGAGTCTTGTAGGTGAAGTCAAAGATCGATTTATTGGCTGCAACCAAGGTAACAAGTGTCCTAGAAGTACAACACACAGGGAAGTATATTCTCAGGAGACTGCTCGAATTTACACAATCAGGCTTCTCTTCTTATACACAATTTTAGGCTTCAGGCAAAACATTCTTGGTTGTAAAGTAAATCGTTAACATATTTCCAATACAATGAAAAAGCAGAGTCATGATGACATGTCCATATTTCACTTCGTGCTGCCTACAACAAATCATCCGGCAAGGCCCAACATTTCATCAGATATCGGTGGACCCCCAATAAAACAGGCACCTCCCCACCATAAAGTAAGTGAAGCAAAAGAGTAGAGACAGATGGGAGCAAAATACGGCAGGTGTGCGCGCTGAAATGGTTTTATGGCCTGTTGAGCCCTGATGCTATCTCGTTCGGCCACTGGGAGGGGAACTGACCTAACGAGTTTGGCCTGGGGCAATGGTTCCAACTTGCACAGGTCATAGGAAAGTTGATTAAGGAGTACGTGTCCTTGTGGAGTTGAATTCAGCTGGATTAAGACCTATGTAAAGGGCAACACATAAATGGAGGCGAAGGGTTTCAGAACGCGAATGGCGATTTCGAGGTGAAATCGTCACTCGAATGTGCTGAAATTATATGTACATGGTGTGCTCGTCATACTCGGTCTTTTGATACCAAATTCGTCATGTTTCGACGAAGTTTTAATTCTCGAGTCCAGAATAATTACACGAGTCCAGAATCTTCAGAACCACAAGCTACCACCAGACTGCCTTCAAAATCAAACTGTTTCTCCAACATTTTACATTTTTACAGCTTGATCAAATTAGTTTAATTCATCTTCTCCTTCCACCAGATCAAGAGGGGGTAAATGCTCCAGAACATCTTGACCCTCAAAACCTAAATTGTGCTCTAAAATAAATCTTTTACGTTCAGCACTAAACCTTGCCCCCCCCCATGGCACCTAAATATTTAATAAATGCCCCATACCACACCTTCCACCTAACTGGTGGATCGCCTGGAAGCTGTAAAAAGGGGGAAGGAGGCTGAACGTGTTGAATTTTATTTTAGAAATGTGATGCAACAACAACGAATCTCTTGATACGAGATACAGGTACCTATTGAGAAAAAGAACAGTTAACATGCACCAATAAAAACAGAAAACTCAAGCAGTGAATTACACAAGCAAAGACAGACTTTGCCACCGTTAACACCTTTAGCACTCCTCCCCTAGAAAAAACATGCAGGTTAAGTGATACAAAAACATAGACTGAGGATACAAAATAAATATTCTAGTGAAAACACTGCCATAAAATTCAGTTTCCACTTGATGACTTGGTGAACGTTGAACTTGACTTGCAGTACATTTTCCCTTAACACAAAAAAAAACACTATTTGGAAATTCCTTGGATACATTTTCCCAAAACTGTCAAACCGGCACGCTGCAAACTTGAAAAACAAATGAAATTCAAACCAGGTATTTTCTTTGCCAAATGGTGAAAACATGTGATTGTCACAGAAATAAGGCGAAACCTCTTGAGTGCGTTGTTTGAGGGTCGTGATTTTCCCAACATGTAATGCCTGAAATCCACAATGCTAGTCAAGCACAGGAATGAAATAATAATGCCATGAGGTAACGTTGGAAATCATGAAGGCTTGAACGCACTTGAACATGTAGTACACGAAAGCGTCAGGCAGCCCTGACAACATGGGGGTATTTAGGGAAACCACGTCAGAAAATCAAGATGGCTTGCTCGTAACCAGAGAAACCATGAGTGCTCACATGCTTCAACAGGAAAGACGTAACAGAGGGCCGCAGCTCAATGTAATGCACCAGCGGATATTACTAAAATGATGCAACAGGAGAGGCAATCTCAACGCTCCATGCAATCGCCAATACTGCTTGAGCACTCTAATACGTAATCAGTTTCAGATCGGCACAGCTGCTGAACGAACGAAGCTCCTTATGCCAGGACATGCAACACTGCATTTTGGGACGACATTCCGCCCCAAATTCCGAGGCACAGCGTAATGCTGACTTGCATAATATATTCCTTTTGCCATTTTTAAACCTGACTTTTCTTGACTCTTACTATATTATTCCACTTTTCCTCTTCTCATTAATTCCACACGCAAGGTGATCTGCAAATTTTCAATTATTTCACATGTTCAAGTTTGTCCATCCGGACCTTATTCCAAGAAAAAGTACAGAAGCACGGAGTTCATCAAAAAGGCAGTATTTTATTGACCCAGTGCATTTCGGGCGTGTCCCACCCTTCTTCCGGGGTAACTACAAACAACAATAAAAGGGGCATCATTATTTTGTCAAAACACAGTTTAGACTTCAACATTAGAATAGCACACCGAGTTGTTTTTACAAAACGAGTTTCACCTTCTTATTAAACACCCCATTTACTAAGACATTTCTCACTGACATCCCACGTGTGCTTACTAAACCCTTTACTCTGCCTGGTTCCAATGCGCCTCCCCCTCTACTATCCCACTGTTTTATCAGCCGTCCTCATCCCAAACATGCACCTGGACTCAAACGTAGATTGGCAGCCTCGACGCCGTTATTTAGCACCACTTAAACTGGATTCCGAATTCCTTTCCCTTTCACACACACTTCCCATGTTCAAAAACAAAATCTTAACCCTTGGTATTCTCCCTTTCCTCACTATTCTACACTTCCCTTTGTCCTACCTCTCTCTAATATACGCATCTATCACTCTTCTCCCTGTCTCCCTTGCATTTCAAACACAACCCACACCCATCTACAAAATGACTTAATACACCCCCTCACATCGCTCTTTTGCTCGCATACTTTCTAGGAGTTGTTATTAACTACCATTATACAGCCCAATTATTCCCGTACCTGCCACAACACAGCAACACTACCACAGGAGACTCGTAGGCATGCAACTTAGTTCCCAATGCCAGTACGTTGCGAACAGCCGCAGATGATTCACAGGCACTCGTATCCACTGGACACACAAAGGCACAGTGCAGTCAGAGTAAACTTGCAGGGGAAAAGAGTTAGAAAAATAAACTCACTGTTTGGACCACCACTTACGAGATAGAAGTATTCTGCTCCTAATAGAAAGACTGGATCGCGTTCAGTAAACAATTAAATACCCAGAGGAGCCTTTAGATAATCTGATGAAGAGCAGCACAGCGGAAACAGTTAAACGCCGATTTGAAGAACCAGGATGCTCAAGATGAAATTGAATAGCCAGATGACCACAGATGAGGCAGAAACACAACCAGGAGTACTGCAGCACACGTGGGTGGAGAGAGGAACAGACCAGCTTGTCGTCAATTTTGTAGTGATCACACTAAGGCAGGTAAGTGTGGAAACACTATGTTTATTGTCTGTTTATCTCCACAGCTTCCAGGGAACACAATAAGTGCCCCTCAGTATTCAAACATATACATTCCGTCACCATGGGAGTGACATCATAGAAACATAGAACTAGTACCAAATAGAGACTAGAAAGACTACTACAGTACTCTCCCATGAGAGGGAAAGAAGTTTGAGAATAGTGCACCCAGTGTATGTGTCTGCCAAAGGAAAGCCTGTAGAGCTGAAAAGCAAATAATCTCTCTGTTTTCCATCACATCAATGTACATGGTCTGGGACTACCGGCCACCCCCCTCCTTAACGTATTGACAGCATTACCTAATTCAACCATTCAACACATGGGTCTTTGGAAGTCAGGGGGTCAGGGCCCCCCCTGGCCGTATTTATTAAAATATAAAAACAAAATTAAAATTTTAATAAAATAAACATTTAGACAATTATTAAATGCACATTTCAGAACATTAGATTTACATCCATTTTTGCCATGGTATGATGGGCTAACCTTAACAAATATCTAGTACAGCGTGTTTCCTAACCGAATCTAACATCCTGAAAATAAAATTGCATTCTAATAATTTAAGTCGTATGGCAAGGTCGGTAACCGGTGTCAGATCCTTTTACAGCTACGCTCTCACGTTCGAGATGCGCATGCGCAACCCAGGGCACGTTTCACCCACGTGCGCGCGCAACCCAGGGCACGTTTCACCCATGTGCGCTCCCTGAACTCCATTTAACCATAACAGGAGGGCCCGTACACTCGCGCACCTTGATGACGTCATAGTGTCTGTGACACTATGACAATAGAACATTAGATTGACATCCGTTTCGACATGGTATGATGGGCTAACCTTAACAAATATCTAGTACAGCGTGTTTCCTAACCGAATCTAACATCCTGAAAATTAAAAATGCATTCTAATAATTAAGTCGTACGGCAAGGTCGCCAACCGGTGTCAGATCCTTTTACAGCTGCGCTTTCACGTTCGAAATGCGCATGCGCAACCCAGGGCACGTTTCACCCACGTGCGCTCCCTGAACTCCATTTAACCATAACAGGAGGGCCCAGACACTCGCGCACCTTAGTGACGTCATAGTGTTGTGAGGGGTGGCTACCAGCCTGAGGAAAGCGTAGACTCCCTCCCCCGCACCCTTTAAAATACTGGATATCATATCCTGCCCCTGAAGTTCTGAGAGAGGCCAATGGCCCCTCCCGACGGGCGGCCCCTTTCGTGAATGGGCCCGCCCCCCCGTAAGGACCTTAAAATGCTGCTCACCGATTAATGACCTTACCGCCAGACACACATAATAAATACGACATTGCTATACTAAGAGGGAAAAAGGCCTAAGGAGAAAATTGGTTAATACACAGCCAAGCACAAAACATATACATAATATAGATATTCCTGTAAGCGGGAAAAAAGGCCTAAGGATAAAATTAGTTAAAATTATCACAGCAACGCACAAAACATTTACATCTGTTCATTCCTCCAGTAAACGGGAAAAAAGGCCTACTGGATCGAGCATATTATTCCTATAATCCGACACATTGCTAAACATTATACCTACCATTGGCTGGCCCCAAGGTCTGCTAAAAAAGGGGATGGAGGGCGGGGAAAATTAACAGCCCCACGGTGGGGCGAGGAGCGAGCCTGGGGGCGCGGGCACAAAGAGGCCGCTTCCCGCGCTCCCCAGGCTCTTAACCCCTTTGCCGCCGCGGCCCCGCCCCCTCACCCCGGAAGTGCACAACTACTTCCGGGGCGAGGGCGGGGGCAAGCGACCACGAAAGGAACGGGGTGTGGGAGGGGCCGGGCCCCGCCATGCCTGCGTGGGGGCCGGTTGGCCCCCCCTTCTCTCATGGTCTGGGACTGCCGGCCACCTCCCCCCTTAACACACTGACTGACTGAGTGTTCGTGAACATCAGGGGCTGGCCGTTGCTGGTAAATTGAGCCCAAAACCCGTCTTATTGCTATCCCCAGTAGCAGGTGGTCACCCTGGTCAACAATTTACTGGACCAACTTGCTTGTAAACAGGTGTGATAGGATGTGGGATAGTACTTTTCCTACCCCACTATTCTACTTAAATGAAATCACTTGTGAGCTAAAAGCCCCACTGCCTTATTACAAACATTAAAAGCGAAATGTGCCCCAGTCTCTTAAACGGTTAATACCAGTGCTTTAAAATGTATTTAAAGAAAGAGATAAAGATCTTCCAATTTCAGCAGGCAATTATTTGTGGCCCTGAACCATCCTGGCTCACCTCGTCTGGCCAGATCACTCAGTCCATTGGTCAGTTCGTATAGGGTGATTGACGTACAGCATAAAAAAGACACCTTTTAATAGCAACAAGTTGGTAATCATCACGTAAGCTGTTGAACCATCCAGTATGTATACCTTCCAAACAATAGTACTTTTGCAAAAGCACATTAGTGAATTCAAGAGGACAATTTCTCATGGGAGGTGTGCCCAAATGGGCAAAATTGATCCAAGCAGTCTTCACATGCAAATGGGAACTCTCCCTATGAGACATAGTTTCTCTTTACATTGTAAGGCTACAAAACTTTTCCATTAAAACAGAATCAAGCACAGTAAGGACATTGCAGGCCTAAATTGAATGTGGTTCATGAAATACAGAATATAAAATAATAGAAATATACATTTCATTTAGAACTTTTAGGACTGTATGCATTTCTTTCGACCTGTTTGCACGCATAAAGCGATTTCGTTTCATTGTAAATAGCATGTGTAACTATGACATATTACTGCATTTTCAAAGTATCAACGTATAAAATTATTTCAAAACATGAATTATTAATATTGTTTCTAGGGATTTATACTAGTACATGTATGAAGCGTATTCTCGAAAAGTTTTAGAGCAATTGGTGTTAGTATAAACGTTCAGCACCCTTTTCTCCTTTCTCACTTGGTGCACAATTTCACACATGCAAAATATGGAGTTTTAGAATGATACTCCTCAATAACGCACATAATGTCCTCTAGATTATATCAGTTTTCAAGAATTCTTTACACACATTCTTATTTCATAAATGTAAAGAAGGATATTTCCTAACTATGTGAATTTACCACTTAACATCTTCTTTTGCGTTTTGAATAGATACACCAATACTACTTAATAGAATACAATCTGTGTTATTTATATCTGTTATTCATATAACTAATCTTCATCTAATTTTCCCTCATCTGCATGCTTTTACGAAGCAGTAACTAAGTCTTTTCATAATTTTTCTCTCATGAGTCTTCAATTTATAGTTAGCACAGTTGGTGCATGTTTGTCATTTTTCTCTCAATCTCAGGAATGGCTCCCAGAATCTGGAATGCACTGCCCCCAGAAACAAGACTGAACCCATCCACGGCATTGTTAAAAAAAGAAGTGAAATTGATTCTCTTGGCTAAATTCACTTGAACTGTTTCATACATTCCTATAGAAACCTGCCAATATGTAATAGCTATCACTAATCTATTTACTTAACCTATAGTATTTCTACTTCTATGCATGTGTGTTCTACCTATATCAGACCTGTAAAGCGGACTACTGTATGTTATCTATACGTGCCCTGTAAAGCGCTCTGATACCCGCAAGGGCCTTGTTCGTGCTATACAAAACCTTCAAAATAAATAAATAAATAAAATGTGTCAGAATCCGTTTTATGTTTCTGTTAAAAGTTTCAGCTGTTTATCTGCTTCATCTGTATCCTTCCTGGCTGGAAGAGGCGTAAAGGGAACTATATCTGCTATGATCTTTAATTGATGCTGGTTTAAATGCTTATGCTTGTTCAAAATAATGGAGTAGTAGTACTGCACTGTTTTTATGCTGCCAGTGATTTGCCTGAGTTGCATAAGTTGGCTGCAGACCTGAGAGCCCCAGTCTGTGAGTACCCCTTCCAGAGGCAAGGCAACACACTCGGCACACTTCATTTGCTTCTGGACTTGCAGTATAGTGCTTGCTAGAAATTGGGTTACTGGTCCATCTGATCTGCTGTATTTTTGGGGCAAGGGGAACATCATGTGTCCCACATGCGGGGGATGAGGAACTTTAAGGTAGATGTGAATGGCTGGGGTTGAAGTTCGTGGACAATTTATTTTCCTACAGTTGGGCCCATGTGAACTGTTTCTATCTACGAGAAATGTAACTTTTAAGGAGTGTGAGCAGCAAGCGGCTGAATAAAGGTCAGAAGCGAGCAGAAAGAGGCAGAATAAAGGTCAGAAACAAGCAGAAACGAGCAGCAAGAGGCAAAATAAAGGTCAGAAACAAGCAGCAAGAGGCAGAATAAAGGTCAGACACGAGCAGAAAGGGGCAGAATAAAGTTTAGAAGGAAGCAGAAAGGCAAATAATGGTCAGAATCGAGCAGAAAGAAGTGGAATAAAGGTCAGGATCGAGCAGAATGAGGCAGAATAAAGGTAAAAACTGAGTAGAAAAGCAAAATAAAAGTGAGAAATGGGCAGAAAGAGGCAAACAAGAGGTCAGAAACCAGCAGCAAGAGGCAAAATAAAGGTAAGAAATGAGCAGAAGAGGCAAAATAAAGGTCAGCAATGAGCAGAAAGAGGCACAATAGAGACCAGAAAAGAGGCAGATTAAAGGTCAGAGGGGAGCAGAAAGAGGCAGAATAATTGTCAGAAACTAGCAGAAAGAATCAGAATAAAGGTCAGGAACAAGTAGAAAGAGGCAGAATAAAGGTGAAAACAAGTAGAAAGAGACAAAATAAAGGTGACAAATGAGCAGAAACGGGCAAAAAAGAGGTAAAAACCAGCAGCAAGAAGCAAAATAAAGGTCAGCAACGAGAGAAAGAGGCAAAATAGAGGTAGAATAAAGGTCAGAAGGGAGCAGAAAAAGGCAAAATAAAGATCAGAAATGAGCAGAAAGAGAAGGAATAAAGGTCAGGAACAAGTAGAAAGAGGCAGAGTGAAGGTGAAAACAAGATGAAAGAGGCAAAATAAAAGTGAGAAATGAGCAGAAAGGAGAAAAAAAGAGGTCAGAAACCAGCAGCAAGAAGCAAAATAAAGGTCAGCAACGAGAGAAAGAGGCAAAATAGAGGCCAGAAACGAGCAGCAAGAGGCAGAATAAAGGTCAGGAGGGAGCAGAAAAAGGCAGAATAAAGATCAGAAACAAGCAGAAAGAGAAAGACTAAAGGTCAGAAACGATCAGAAAGATGCACAATAAAGGTGAGAAACGAGCAGAAAGAGGCAAAATAAAGTTCAGTGACAAACAGAAAGAGGCAAAATAAAGTTGAGAAATTAGCAGAAAGATAAAGAATAACGGTCAGAAACAAGCAGAGCGAGGCAAAATAGAGGCCAGAAACGAGTAGCAAGATCCAGAATAAAGGTCAGAAGGGAGCAGAAAGAGGCAGAATAAAGGTCAGAAATGAGCAAAAAGAGGATATATAAAGGTGAGAAACAAGCAGAAAAAGGTGGAACAAAGGTCAGAATGGAGCAGAAAGAGACAGAATAAAGGTCAGAAACCAGCAGAAAGAGGCCAAATAAAGGTGAGAAGTGAGCAGAAAGAGGCACAATACAGGCCAGCAACAAACAATGAGGCAAAATACAGGTGAGAAACAAGCAGAAATTGGCAAAACAAAGGTCAGCAACGAGCAGAAAGAGGCCGAGTAAAGGTGAGAAGCGAGAAGAAAGAGGCAGAATAAAGGTCAGAACGGAGCAGAAAGGCAGAATAAAGGTCAGAAACAAGCAGGAAGAGACAGAATAAAGGACAGAAAGCTCTAGAATAAAGGTGAGAAACGAGCAGAAAGAGGCAAAATAAAGGTCAGCAACGAGAGAAAGAGGCAAAATAGAGGCCAGAAACGAGCAGCTAGAGGCAGAATAAAGGTCAGGAGGGAACAGAAAAAGGCAGAATAAAGATCAGAAACAAGAAGAAAGACTAAAGGTCAGAAACCATCAGAAAGATACACAATAAAGGTGAGAAACGAGCAGAAAGAGGCAAAATAAAGTTCAGCGACAAACAGAAAGAGGCAAAATAAAGTTGAGAAATTAGCAGAAAGATAAAGAATAACGGTCAGAAACAAGCAGAAAGAGGCAAAATAGAGGCCAGAAACGAGTAGCAGGATCCAGAATAAAGGTCAGATGAAAGCAGAAAGAGTCAGAATAAAGGTCAGAAATGAGCAAAAAGAGGGAAAATAAAGGTGAGAAACAAGCAGAAAAAGGTGGAACAAAGGTCAGAATGGAGCAGAAAGAGACAGAATAAAGGTCAGAAACCAGCAGAAAGAGGCCAAATAAAGGTGAGAAGTGAGCAGAAAGAGGCACAATAAAGGCCAGCAACGAACATAATCAGGCAAAATATAGGTGAGAAACAAGCAGAAATTGGCAAAACAAAGGTCAGCAACGAGCAGAAAGAGGCCAAATAAAGGTGAGAAGCGAGAAGAAAGAGGCAGAATAAAGGTCAGAACGGAGCAGAAAGGCAGAATAAAGGTCAGAAACAAGCAGAAAGAAACAGAATAAAGGTCAGAAACGATCAGAAAGCTCTAGAATAAAGGTGAGAAACGAGCAGAAAGAGGCAAAATAAAGGTCAGCAAAGAACAGAAAGAGGCAAAATAAAGGTGAGGAATGAGCCGAAAGAGGCGGAATAAAGGTCAGGATCGAGCAGAATAATTCAGAATAAAGACGAAAAACGAGTAGAAAGAGGCAAAATAAAGGTCAGAAGGGAGCAGACAGGCATAATAGAGGTCAGAAACCAGCAGCAAGAGGCAGAATAAGGGTCAGAAACTAGCAGCAAGAGGCAAAATAGAGATCAGAAACAATCAGCAAAAGGCAAGATAGAGGTCAGAAAGAGGTAGAATAAAAGGTCAGAAAAGAGCAGAAAGAGGCAAAATAGTGGTCAAAAACCATCTGCAAGAGGCAAAATTAAGTTGAGAAACTAACAGAAAGAGGCAAACGATAGGTCAGCAATTAGCATAAAGGCAAAATAAAGATGAGGAATGAGCAGAAAGCGCCAGAATAATGGTCAGAAGGGAGCAGAAAGAGGCAGAATAAAGATTAGAAACAAGTAGAAAGAGGCAGAATGAAGGTCAGAAGGAATAAGACAAAGGAAGGATAAAGCTCAGAAAGAGGCAACATACAGGTGAGAAACGAGCAGAGAGGGTGGAATAAAGTTAAGAAACAAGCAGAAAGAGGCAGAAAAAAGGTCAGAAACGAGCAGCAAGAGGCCAAATAAAGGTGAGGAAATGAGCAGAAAGAAGCAAAATAAAGGTGAAAAAGAGACAAAATAGAGGTCAGTAATCAGCCGCAAGATGCAAAATAAATATGAGAAATGAGGAGAAAGAGGCAAAAGAGAGGCCAGAAGCCAGCAGCAAGATGCAAAATAAAGGTCAGAAGCTAGCAGAAAGAGGCATAATAGAGGTCAGAAACAAACAGCAAGAGGCAGAATAAAGTTCAGAAACTGGCAGAAATGCAAAATAAAGGTCAGAAACTAGTGTAAAGAGGCAGAATAAAGATCAGAAACTAGCATGAATAGCCAAATAAAGGTCAGAAACAAGCAGAAAGAGGCAGAATAAAGGTCAGAAACAAGCAGAAAGATAGAACAAAGGTCAGAAACAAGCAGAAAGAGGCAAAATAGAGGTAAGAATGAGCAGTAAAAAGCACAATAGAGGTCAGAAACAAGCAGCAAGATGCAAACTAGAAGTCAGAAACGAGCAGCAAGAGGCAGAATAAAGGTGAGGAGCAAGCAGAAAGATGCAAAATAATGGACAGAAGGAGCAGAAATAGGCAAATCTAGAGGGCAGGAGCAAGCAGAGAACAGGCAAAAAAAAATAAGCAGAAAAGGCACAAAACCAAAGGCAGCAGTGGGTAGCGGACTGCAGGTAAACTGGACAGGAGGACTGTCACAGGTGGAGGTGGCACGAGGACCTGCTCCTGTGTGTCCACCTACTTGTTTTAGCACACACCCACTGACTCATACAGTCATGCACTCATTCACAAACCCACTCACACACTAACCAATCCACTCACAGACAATGGCACCATTGACAGACATACTCAGACACTTATACACCCACTCACAGATCCATTCAAGCACTATTTTACCCACTCACAGACCCACTGAGACTCACACACATGCACACACACTCACCGAACCATTGACACACTCATGTACCCACTCGCAGACCCACTTAGACTCACACACCCAATCACAGACCCTCTCACTCATACACAGATCTACACAGACACTGATGCACCCACTCACAGGCCCACTCAGAGACTCTCACAGATCATCTCAGACACTCATCCACCCACTCAGACACTCATGTTCCCCTTCACAGACCTGCTCAGAGACTTATTCACCCACTCACAGACCCACTGAGAGACTTGCACACACACACAGTCACAGGCCCATTCAGAGACTCAGAAACCCCCTCACACCCATGCATCCACTCACGCACCCACTCACAGATCCACAGAGAAACTCATGCACCCACTCACATACCCACTCAGAGACTCTTGCACTCTCGCAGAGAGCCACTCAGACACTCATCCACCCGCTCACAGACCCACTCAGACACTCACCCACTCACAAACCCACTCAGAGACTTACACAATCACTCAGACACTCACGCACCTACTCACTCACACATTCAGAGACTTATCCATCCACTCAGAGACCTTCAAAGACACTCCTGCACCCATTCATAGACCCAGCCAGAAACTCATGCACCCACTCACAGACCCATTCAGACACTCATGCACCCACTCAGACACTCACGCATCCATTCACAGACACACTCAGGCACCCACTCACAGACCCAGTCAGACACTTACTCACCCACTCACAGTTCCACACAGGCACTCTTACACCACTCACACAGCCATGTACACACTCATACAGTCACTCACAGACCCATACTGCTACTCACACACACGCTCACCTACTTATACAGCCACTCACACACCCACTCTCAACGGTTACAGGCTACAGGTAGGCAATAGAATTTAAAAAAAACATACAAACTCACTGAAAAACACAAAGGTTACAGTGACTTTATAGTTAGGAAATAAAAATTTTAAAATCTTAGAAATTCACTTAAAAGAACAAAGTTTATAGGAACATTATAGTTTGGCTCAGATTTCAGTCACACAAAACCAGTGAAATTCAGCAGTTATAGTTACCTGAACTAACTATAACTTACGTCATGGCAATGTACTGCTAATGACCTCAAATATTGCATGACTCATGACATAGTCAGTGACATCACTGATGACTATACCATCCCAGTAACTTTAGTTTTTTTGTCAGTAAACATATATATATAGATATAAAAATATATATATATGTATATACTAGCAGCCCATCCCGACGTTGTCCGGGTATGAAATAGAATGTGTGTATTTGGCAAGGGCAATTTATTTTAAAATCTCGCGGTAGACAACATTTTTTGTTTCATTAGAAAAGGGACGGAGAAGGCACAGCTGCAGCCCTGGTTGATGTTAGCAGGTGCCTGTAATTGGTGTAGTGATCCGCCGCCTGAGCCCGGCTACAGCCCTGGTTGATGTTAGCAGGCACGTGTAATGTCGTTGAATGAGAGAGTTATCAGGCGCGGGTAAACCCGTTTAATGACAGAGTTGAGTGACAGCGAGTAGGAGAGGCTGCAGTAATTGTCCCCGCAGACACGCTCATTTGCGTGTTCCGCCGCTTGAGGCCCAGATGCAGGCCTGTTTGATGTTAGCAGGCGCGTGTTCCCCCGCTTGAGGCCCAGCTGCAGCCCTGGTTGATGTTATCAGGCGCGTGTAATTAGTGTACTGATCCGCCACCTGAGCCCGGCTAGAGCCCTGGTTGATGGTAGCAGGCGCGTGTAATTTCGTTGAATGAGAGAGTTCAGTAACAGCGCGCAGGAGAGGCTGCAGTAAGGTTACTTACCAGGCCTCCAGGTGAACGCGTTTGTCACGCCCCCAGCACATGGCCACACCAGACGATCTTCTGATTAATGTACGACCCACATGGCATGAAGGGTGGAACGTGGCACACGCCACATCGTGCCCCTTGAAGCGGCGCAATTGCTTTCACATGGCATGAAGGCCGGACACACGCCCCCAACGTTTTTCACGCCCCCAGCGTGCCCCTTGATGCTGCGCAGCAACATAATTGGCGCTTGTATGTACGACTCACATGGCATGAAGGGCGGACACACGCCCCCTGCGTTTGTCACGCCCCCAGGGTGTGTCACGCACCCAGCACACGCCCACAGCCCACGATGTGATGGCCGTACCACACGCCCCCAGCGTTAGTCACGCCTCCAGCCCACGCCCACAGCACAACGCAGACACGCCCACAAGGGACTACTTTGCTGGCACGGTTCTTTTACCTTTTAAATGTATAGAGGAGTTGGCCTAACGGCTAAGCCGCTCGACCTCGGACCTGGGGATCTGGGTTCGAGTCTTGGTAACAACGGCAAACGTCCTATGATTCTGGGCAAATCACTTAATCTCCCCGTGCCTAACAAAAATGAATGTGTGTCCTCATGTAACGTAACTGGTGCTATGTAAAGCGCTCTGATACCTGATTCAGTTCGGGTCAAGTTCGTGCTATATAAAACTCTGCAAAAAAAAAATATATATATATGGTGGCCGTCTGCATAGCCTTTGTCCTTCTGCTGCAACTGCCCTTTCCAACGCTGTATTGGGTGTTGTGATTGGTGCTGTGGTTACTGAGATTACCCGCCTCAAAGGTTTAGGCTCTCTCTTTATAATATAGTATATATATGTTTGGAGTGCTTTGGAGTTTCTTTGAAATAAAATGCTTTAAATCACCTTAAAGGAGTTTTGTGGCGTGATTCAACTTCTTTTCTACGTGGAGAGAGATTATCATATATATATATATATATATATATATATATATATATATATATATATATATATATATATATATATTATTCCTGGTTCCCAAAGGAAATAAAAACGCACTCACTCGTCTTGAGTTGAAATTATAGCGGCTTTAATGCAACCTTAGCCCCAACGCGTCTCGCCTCTCACGAAGCTTGCTCACGGGTGCAAGCTTTCCTTTGGGAACCAGGAATAATGTTAGAACGGCAGACCCGGCCATAGAAAACGCACCACGCCACAGCAGGAGCGCCAGTACCACAAAAGGGTCAAAATTGCTATTGATATATATATATATATATATAGAGAGAGAGAGAGAGAGAGAGAGAAGAAAACTCCTCAAAAAAGAAGAAGAGGCCACGTAGGAGGAACTCGTGGAGGCAACTTTAATTGAGCACAGTGCAAATGGCGAATGCATTTCGGCATCCTAAGCCTTCTTCAGCGCCAACAATGTCTTGGGGTTAAAAACACCAGCGTGGGTTTAAGTGTCCAGCCACTAGCCGATTGGTTGTAGTCCGCACCACCCCTAAGCATGTGCTTTGGCTCACCTGCTGCCGGTCATCTGTAACAGGCGAACTACCAATCCCAGAATGCTTGATTTCATCCAGGTAGGTAACACGGGGGGAATGAATAATTTTTTGCGGCATGTTGCAGGGCCCCGCAATGTTGTAAATGTTCACTCCAACACTGCAGCTTCGTTGCCCCCTCTGGTCCCCAAACCGGAACACCCCTTGAAATCAGGAGTCGATGTGGCGTGGGCAAGTCTGACAATGCAGCTATCCCGCGTAAAGTGCAATACTTCAACCCCGCTTTATCTCTTCCTGAGCTCGAAGGTGGGCCTCAGTCGACCCAGTTCCCTGGAACCATAGAAATTCTGCCGCAGCAGATACCAGCAATGCTAAGGCCAACTTGAAGCTGCGTGGGCCCCTGGACCGCGTCTCTGGCACACGCGCTGGATTTGCATAGAAGAAAACTCCTCAAAAAAGAAGAAGAGGCCACGTATGGGGAACTCGTGGAGGCAACTTTAATTGAGCACAGTGCAAATGGCGAATGCATTTCGGCTTCCTAAGCCTTTTTCAGCGCCAACAATGTCTCGGGGTTACAAATACCAGCGTGGGTTTAAGTGTCCAGCCACTAGCCGATTGGTTGTAGTCCGCTCCACCCCTAAGCATGTGCTTTTGCTCACCTGCTGCTGGTCATCTGTAACAGGCGAACTACTAATCCCAGAATGCTTGATTTCATCCAGGTAGGTAACATGGGGGGAATGAATATTTTTTGGCGGCATGTTGCAGGACCCCACAATGTTGTAAATGTTCACTCCAACACTGCAGCTCCGTTGCCCCCTCTGGTCCCCAAACCGCAACACCCCTCGAAATCAGGAGTCCATGTGGCGTGGGCAAGTCTGACAATGCAGCTCTCCCGCGTAAAGTGCAATACTTCAACTCCGCTTTATCTCTTCCTGAGCTCGAAGGTGGGCCTCAGTCGATCCAGTTCCCGGAACCATAGAAATTCTGCCGCAGCAGATACCAGCAATGCTAAGGCCAACTTGAAGCTGCGTGGGCCCCTGGAGCGTGTCTCTGGCACACGCGCTGGATTTGCATAGAAGAAAACTCCTCAAAAAAGAAGAAGAGGCCACGTATGGGGAACTCGTGGAGGCAACTTTAATTGAGCACAGTGCAAATGGCGAATGCATTTCGGCTTCCTATATATAAATCTGTGCAGGTTTCTCCGAGGAGAAGAATGAGTCGCAACCATTCCGTAGATTAAAAAGCATTTATTTGCAGATGACAGCGCTGGCATTCTGGCATTTCCTGATGCATTTCGGTCTCAACACAGACCTTTTTCAAAGGAAAAGGACGCCACGGCAGTGAGGTGTAACAGCTCCCCAGCGCGATTGTTCTTTTAAAGAGTTATGGCCCTCTGGTGGTCGCCTCGAAGGGCTGGCAGTTACTCAGAGTCTGCTGGTATTTGTAGTTCGCTGTTACTTCAGTAGGTCTTCCCCATGCGATATGGTTGCTGCCGTTTTGTTTTAATGCTGCACTGTTAAATTACGGAATCCCCGCATACCGCCTTTCAGGTTGCTGGGGTATCTCCCAAGGTCCGGTCCCTGGAGGCTGCTCGCTGCCCTTTGATGCTTCCGCGTGAAAACAAGGTTGGTTCCAGGGCGGGCAATACGGCGCTCTTGTTGAAGGTGCGTTTACTCGAGGCAGAACCAAGCCTCTTGACATCTGTGCAGGTTTCTCCGAGGAGAAGAATGAGTCGCAACCATTCCGTAGATTAAAAAGCATTTATTTGCAGATGACAGCGCCGGCATTCTGGCATTTCCTGATGCATTTCGGTCTCAACACAGACCTTTTTCAAAGGAAGAGGACGCCACGGCAGTGAGGTGTAACAGCTCCCCAGCACGATTGTTCTTTTAAAGAGTTATGGCCCTCTGGTGGTCGCCTCGAAGGGCTCTCAATTACTCAGAGTCTGCTGGTATTTGTAGTTCGCTGTTACTTCAGTAGGTCTTCCCCATGCGATATGGTTGCTGCCGTTTTGTTTTAATGCTGCACTGTTAAATTACGGAATCCAGGCATACCCCCTTTCAGGTTGCTGGGGTCTCTCCCAAGGTCCTGTCCTCTGGAGACCTATCCTTCCTGCACGGTGTCCCCGGGACACCATACAGGAAGGATAGGTCTCCAGAGGGCTCTCGCCTATTGACAAAACGCTCGTAGGCTGCCCCCCACGGTATCTATGGCACTCGACTAGCACCATATACAAATCCCCTTACACAGAACGCTGTAAGAAAGAGAAACCGTGAGTACGCGGTAGATACAGAGGAGGGTCTGGGAAGGGTGCACCTTAGCGTGTGCAGACCTCCCGTCCCGCCTGATTTGGTCCTGAAGAAAACCTATAATCAAACAGGGTTGAAACATGTCGACCAATTTTTATTCACACTTTGATACTATTTGGCCAATATAACCATTAGTAGTATCTCACTTGTTTTTAACCGTGTTACACTGGCCCCAGAATAAATCTATTTGAGGGAGCACATGCTGTACACCTTTTAAACTTCACAATTTCATTTTCACACACTCACTTGAAAAAGAACCAGCTCCGCTGCAATTGCAGGCGTCGCAGCACACCTAAGTGGCACTCGGCCACTTGGGTGTACCCCAATGATGAAGCATGTCACCGACTAGGTCGGTGAGTGAGGGGTTTCTTAAAAAAGAAAAAATCCTTTTTTCTTTTTCTTCACTTTTCTCCGTTTTTAATTATTAGGACTTCTTGTCCTGGGACTACTCCTTCTTTTGTTTGTTTATTGATATTACAAATAACAATAGCTTTAAATTTTTTAAAAATAATTAATACTTAAATAAACGTTTTTGTAATTTATAATGGCAATAGCTTAAACTTTTGTAAATAACTTTTGTGAAGATTATGTTCAGTGTATTTTATTGTGACGAAAATCCAAGAACAGAAGTGAAATATTAACATCTGTTTGTGACATTTGTAATAAAGCTTGAAACATTGAGAGAACATATTTGAACCAGTTGTTGTTGAATGGTTGCACAGATTGATGCTGTGGTGGCACTGAGTGATGTTGTGGTGGCGACATGTGATGCTATGGCGTTTAGTGATGTTGTTGTAGCGCATAGTGATGCGGCGGTGCCCCTGAGTGATGCTGTGGTGATGCTGTGGTGATGCGATAGATAGAGTGCGATAGATAGATAGAGTGAGGGCGATAGATAGATAGAGGGAGGGCGATAGATAGATAGAGGGAGGGCGATAGATAGATAGACAGATAGATAGAGTGAGGGCGATCAACAGATAGATAGATAGATAGATAGATAGATAGATAGATAGATAGATAGATAGATAGATAGATAGATAGATAGATAGATAGATAGATAGATAGATAGATAGATAGATAGATAGATAGATAGAGTGATGGCGATAGAGTGAGTGCGATAGATAAACAGATAAAGTGAGGGCGATAGATAGACAGATAGATGGAGTGAGGGCGATAGATAGATTGAGTGAGGGCGATAGATAGATAGATAGATAGATAGATAGATAGATAGATAGATAGATAGATAGATAGATAGAGTGAGGGAGATAGATAGAGTGAGGGCGATAGATAGATAGAGTGAGGGAGATAGATAGAGTGAGGGCGATAGATAGATAGATAGATAGAGTGAGGGAGATAGAGTGAGGGCGATAGATAGAGTGTGGGCGATAGATAGATAGAGGGTGATAGATAGATAGATAGATAGATAGATAGATAGATAGATAGATAGATAGATAGATAGAGTGAGGGAGATAGATAGAGTGAGGGAGATAGAGTGAGGGCGATAGATAGAGTGAGGGCAATAGATAGATAGATAGATAGATAGATAGATAGATAGATAGATAGATAGATAGAAGGCGATAGAGTGAGGGCGATAGATAGACAGAGTGAGGGAGATAGATAGAGTGAGGGCGATAGATAGAGTGAGGGAGATAGATAGATAGATAGAGTGAGGGCAATAGATAGATAGAGTAAGGGCAATAGATAGATAGACAGATAGATAGATAGATAGATAGAGTGCGATAGATGGATACCACCCTCATCGCCACCACCGATGACATCAGGACCCTGCTTGGCAATGGAGAAACAGCGGCCCTCATGCTCCTGGACCTGTCAGCCGCCTTCGACACGGTCTACCACAACACACTATGAACACGCTTACACAACGCCGGAATCAAAGAGAAGGCCCTGGACTGGACCACATCTTTCCTCTCCAGCAGAACTCAGAGCGTCTGCCTACCCCCCTTCCGCTCCAAAGCCACCCAGATCATCTGCGGCGTACCCCAGGGCTCTTCCCTCAGCCCGACGCTGTTCAACATCTACATGGCACCCCTCACCTACGTCGCCCGACAGCACGACCTCAACATCATCTCCTACGCCGACGACACCCAGCTGATCATCTCCCTTACTAAAGACCCTCACACCGCCAAAACCAACCTCCATGAAGGAATGAAGGATGTCGCTGAATGGATGAAGAACAGCCGACTGAAGCTGAGCTCAGACAAGACGGAGGTCCTCATCCTCGGTCCCACCCCCTCAGCCTGGGAAGACTCCTGGTGGCCGACAACACTGGGAACAGCACCGACACCCACCGACCACGCACGCAACCTAGGGGTCATCCTCGACGCCATCCTCTTCATGACTAAGCAGGTCAATGCCGTCTCCTCATCCTGCTTCAACACCCTCCGAATGCTCCGCAGGATCTTCAAGTGGATCCCCACCGAAACGAGAAAAACAGTCACCCAGTCCCTCGTCACCAGCAGGCTGGACTACGGAAACGCCCTATACGCAGGAACGTCGGCCAAGCTCCTAAGACGGCTGCAACGCATCCAGAATGCCTCAGCACGCCTGATCCTTGACATCCCCCGCCGCAGCCACATCACCCCCCACCTGAGAGACCTGCACTGGCTCCCCGTCAACAAGAGGGTCATTTTCAAGCTCCTCCTCCACACGCACAAAGCTCTCCACAACACCGGCCCAGCATACCTCAACAGATGACTCAGCTTGTACACCCCCACCCGCCAGCTCTGCTCCGCAGGCCTCCCCCTCGCCACAGTCCCTCGCATCCAAAGAACAGCCACCGGCGGCAGATCCTTCTCCCACCTCGCCCCCAAGACCTGGAACACCCTCCCAACAAATCTACGGCAGACCCAAGACCTACTGGCCTTCAGAAGACTCCTCAAGACCTGGCTCTTCGATCAGTAGCAGCACCCCTCCCCCTTCCCCCCAGCGCCTTGAGACCCTAACGGGTATGTAGTGCGCTTTATAAGTGTCTTGATTGATTGATTGATTGATTGATAGATAGAGTGAGGGAGATAGATAGATAGATAGATAGATAGATAGATAGATAGATAGATAGATAGATAGATAGATAGATAGATAGATAGATAGATAGATAGATAGATAGATAGATAGATAGATAGATAGAGTGAGGGCGATTGATAGATAGAGTGAAGGCGATAGATAGAGTGAGGGCGGTAGATAGATAGATAGATAGATAGATAGATAGATAGATAGATAGATAGATAGATAGATAGATAGATAGATAGATAGATAGGATAGATAGAGTGATGGCGATAGATAAATAGAGTGAGGGTGATAGATATATAGAGTGAGGGCGATAGATAGATAGATAGATAGATAGATAGATAGATAGATAGATAGATAGATAGATAGATAGATAGATTGATGGTGATTAATAGATAGATAGAGTGAGGGCGATAGACAGAGTGAGGGCGATAGATAGATAGATAGATAGATAGATAGATAGATAGATAGATAGATAGATAGATAGATAGATAGATAGAACCTCATTGTCACAGGTTTGATTCCCGGTAGGTCCACTCAGCCTTTCATCCTTCAGAGGTCGATAAAATGAGTACCATTGCATTGGTCAACAATAAACTTCTGTTATTCAGCGCCAAGATACCCTTGGGTGAGCGTGTGCTTTACAAATACACGTTATGTTATGAGCTAGAAACAAATCTCTGATAAAATCTGAAAATTATGCAGCAGATGACAGATTATGCGGCAAATCTATAATTGTGCGAAAAATGCTAGGGCCGCAGAATCACATCATTCCAGTGGCTCTGGTTATGAATGAGTTGGTCATTGCTATTTCAAGTGTTGCTCCACAAAAGTATAGCTGGTTTCCTACACTCCTCTCTTCGAAGAAAGGTCCTGTTTAAGGAGTCCGCTTATTTCAGGGTCTCTGCTGAACCAGAACTTGTGCACAGATTCAGGTGTGAGGTGCCCCCTGAATGGGCTGTCAGCACAAATCAGACGTAAAACAGCTGGGCTGCACTTTTTCCAAGCCAGAGGAGACTGCAGTAAAATATCCAATTTCCCAAAGAAATTTCAGCGCTCGCACCAGAGCTCAAAACATAAGCCTTGCGGTCAAACAAAGCAATCCAGCAGCCATTAGCGACGTGGGAATGGCGGGGCAGAGGAACGCGACAGACGCGTCCCCGCCCAGTCTGCGAACTTCAGCGAATTCGGTGAAAGAAATAGACAGTAAGGTTGAAGGGTGGACTGATACAAATACGAAGGAAAATAACGAGAGGAATTAAAGAATTCGAGGTAAAAGGAAATCGGAGGTAAAAGAGACTTCAAGTAAAGGGATAAAAGAAAGAAAGGATGATATGAAAAGAAAAAAGAAAAATGCACAGGAAGGCAGACAAATCAAGCTAAGTATGGAAAATGTAAAAAAAAAAACAAGAAAGAAATGAAAGTGGTGGGGAAGTATAGAAGTAGAAAGAAAAAAATCAAGAAAAAAACAAAACGGTCTGGCCTAGGCAAGGTGGTGTGACGGGTTAATAGTTGTATGACTTTTATTTTTTTACTACAAGCATGTGCCTCAAAAATGAAAAAAACTGGAACGAAACATGGTGTCTACAGTGGGTGGCCATATTTTTGCACTTCAAATCATATATATTTTTTAAACAGTACAGGTGCTTCCTAGCAGGAAGGTGCACTTTAAGAGGAATAGAAACCTTTTCTCTGGTCTAATCCAAATCACAGAAACATAGGATTTTTTTTGGCACAGTAAAATAACAGCTCACTAGTCGCTTATTTTTGCCAGAATGTGCACATGCTCAGTATGAATGCTGCCCTTAACAGAGCAGGAAACCAATGACTGAAGTGGGCAGACCCATTGATGTACTGAGTTTGCTGCGGTGGGTGGCAGCAAAATGTGGACGAGAGATAGGTAAGTGGGTGAGTGGATGTGACTGTGTCCACACAGAAGAACACAGGCTTTTTTTTCTTTTTATTTGCCGAATTAACAAGGATCGGTAAAAAAAAAATGTAAGAAGACATGCAAATGTGTTTTTTTTTTATAATGGGTGAGCTGGTTCGGAGGGGTGCAAGCAACATGGTAGGCAGGGAAGAAGCAACATGGCAGGGAAGAGGAAACATGAAGCCCAGTGGCAAAGAGAGAAGCACACCAAAGAAAGAGGGCAACACAAGCACAGGTGAGGATATAGAAGCATTTGCACAAGAGAGAGCAACATGGACTGGGAGAGAAAAGCCCGTGATGGAGACAGTTGGAAAACACATGTACTCTCGTGGAGGGGTGCTCTCCTTGGGGGAGGGGTGCGACTGTGGGTCTGCATACAGAAAATAGAACAATGCAAATTATGCCTGGCATGTCAATAAAAAAGACAAAACAGACCATTGGCCAGGAAACGGCCTGACAAAGCAACGCCAAGCACTGCCATTTCTACAGAGCTTTAACTCACCATATTATAAGGAATGTGGTTCAGAGCCGATGGGTACAAAAAATGACACTCACCTATGGCTGTTGCACATCTCTGAGAAATGCAAGCGTTTTTAACAGATCGAATAATTTTTGAAGCCGTAATGCGCATAAACTGTCAAAAAAAAGACACTTTAGTAAGATATGTCTTAATAAAGAAAAACGAATAGGCGTTTCCCAGTGGAAATTTGCATTCCGATAGTTTCAGCAAGAATGTGCGGGGGGATATGTGTATTGTATTAAACTTTAATGCATTTATTATATTCTTAAATGGAAATAAGCCGAGATATGTGCAATTTGCAGAGTTTTTCTCCTCCAGAATTGTCCAATACTGCGTACAGGAAATAGAACAATGCAAATTATGCTTGGCATGTCAATAAAAAAGACAAAAACAGGCCAGGAAACGGCCTGACAAACCAACGCCAAGCACTGCCATTTCTACAGAGCTTTAACTCGCCATATTAAGGGAAACAAGGACTGGGTGAGAAGGGAGGGGGGATTCCAGCAGGAAGGGAGGGGGTGGCAAATGGTGGGCACTTTTACGGCCGCTTTGATGTTCTCAGTGGCACGCGGCTCACTGAGAACAACAAAGCGGCCGCGAAATTGCTCCCGAAGGCTGCGGGCAGACAAATGGTGCGCGCGCCTGGTGCACATGCACTGTACCTGATCCGCCTGCAGACTTTGGGAGCATTTTTTAAAGACCCTACCTAATTCTCGCAAAGCATTGCTTACCCGATGGCTATAGCGAGACCTAAAAAGGAATACTTGTGCCAAGCTCCACTGATAAGAAAAACACAAAGAAGAACAACAGGAAATAGCATGCTACAACGGAGGAAAACAAAGTGGCAAGCACACAGTAAAGGCGGGCTCTAAGCCCCTTTCATGATTTATATTAGAATACAAAAGATTTCACAAGCAGCAAAACCTAGACAGCAATTTGTCAGAAGAAATAGCCTGACATTTGACTTGTCTTTGAAGCACCAAAATTGTGACAAGATAAATGCAAAATATAAAGTTATCTTTATTTATCGCTTGGCATTTCATGACCCTCCAAAGATAGTTTCAACCCACAATTTGGGAAACACTGGCCTAATGGATTGCAATGCCAAAGAATATTTATAACCTTTACCACAAGGTGTCTCTATTGTTCATGTGTTTATGTACAGAGGAGGCTTTCCCGCAAGGAACAATTTTTGCAGTTACTGTATTTCCGAGGCTCACATATAGTCACATTATTTTCACCCTTTTCATCTAATTTCTTCTAATTGTTTGCTATGACTTCACCATGTACATATTTTATTAAAAATAGTTTGATTATCACGTTAAACGGAGGCAAACACATGCTTTCCAAACCCGTTCAGCTCTCAATCAAAACAATATTTTCTAAGGGATATATGTGCAAACCTGGCCCCTGCAGTATGAAATCTGCTGTCACTTCGGATTCCCAATCATCTACTGGTCTAATTTTTTTGCCCTTTCACCTCGTTTAGAAGCCTGCTTTCGGCACGTAAATTCTTAATTGTTTGCCCTGAGTCGCGCCCTCAGGGCGGCACATCTTCCAATTCAAAATTACTACTTTTCAACCCTTCCTAATAGTTCTTTGGGTAATTTATACCTTTCCCCATAATATTCCAGGACTGGATTTAGAATAGTAAATTTGACCTACCAGTGTCCATTACACCTACTGCTGCCCTGAGGGCTCAGTTCAGGGAAGAAACACAAATGAGCTTCCGGGACCGGTGCCAAATATAAAGCCTCTTATATCCACCTCCAAACACTTGCTGCCCCTTTATCTCACTCTTGGACCTTCCGGCTTTCTCCATCATGTTTCATCAAACACTTGCTGCCCCTTTATCTCACTCTTGGACCTTCCGGCTTTCTCCATCATGTTTCATCAAACACTTGCTGCCCCTTTATCTCACTCTTGGACCTTCCAGCTTTCTCCTTCATTTTTCATCGTACAAGTGAGAGAAAATGTGGTGAGAAACAAGCAATTACCAGGGGGATTAGATACAGAAAAAACAATTTCCAAGGTAATTCCTAATTGCTGAGGCTGCCCATTGCTGAGGCTGCCCTCGGGGTACATCTCATAATCACTGTCATTACCCTCCTCGCTCGCCTGGTATTGGTAACCCGCTTTCGTAAACTAGGGCAAATATTACTTACCGGTAACCTTCATTATTCGAAACCATATTTCTCTTCGTCCCACTCCTTACTCCTTCTCCAGACATGTCACTCACAAGTGTTTCTACTGTGTCTATTTACCATGCCTTCCTGCCACCAATAAAAGCTCCATGTCTCGCAAACCAAATGCTTTAATAGCAAGTTGCAATGAGGAATAAGGCCCGAGGAATGGAGGGACTTGGACTAGGAAAATGTAAGGGTTTGGTTTCGGATAATGAAGATTCCTGGTAAGTAAAACTTTCAATATTCCAAAATCCATCCTCCCAGTCCTTACACTATGAGGACCCACACGAGCCGAAATGCAAATCCTCAATGCTGCCAAAAGAAACACCCAACAATTTTAATTCAGGTTCATTGACTGTGACATAATGTCTCAAGAAGCAATACAGAAAATTGCTAATACTTCATAGCAGACTTAAATTCTCCTGTACCAAAATTAATGGACTCACTAAACTCTAATTTCTGATGCTTCCCAAAAGTGCTTTCCGACGACCAGGTTGCAGCCCTGCATTTCTCCATTAGTGAGACCAACTGTTTTCCTCTGCCCACGCGGCTGTCACCCCCCTAGTAGATCTAACTCTAACAGGGCTTTGAAGTTATAAGTGCATGTTAGCGTAGGCCTTAGTAACAGCTTGCTGAATCCATCCACTGATAGTGAGGAGTAGACAGTTTCTTTCCTATGTTTGCTGGACCAAAAGCCACAAAAAGAAAATTAGAGTTCCTTATATCCTTTTTTTATATATCTAGGTAGATTAGCAATCCCCTCTTGACATCTAGCGCTAAAGGAAGCTGATTTTGATCCTCAGAAGAAAAGACTGAAAGGACCTCCTTTTCATGTTTGTCAAATTGAGAGTCTACCTTGGGATTAAACTTTGGACCCAGTCTCCAAATTACCCTGTCTGAAAAAAATCTCATATAGGGATATGAATCCAAGCAGTCACCCAATTTGCCTAATCTTCTTTCTGACGTAATCCCTACCAAGAAGACCATTTTAATGGTTAGCCATTGAAGAGAGGGTGAGTCCACCAGCTCAAAGGGAGGCTTCTGTAGCTCTAAATCTGTTTGGTAAATCCCATGGGGGAACCCAAAGGGATACAATTGTGCTTTTGATTTTGAACTCTTTAAGAAATCTCTTTTCTAAGGGGAATATGTTAGAGAGATCCAGAATGATTCTGCAACACCTTTAATAGCTTCCTACTGAAATGAGAATGCTGAAGGCAATAAGCTCTTTCAAAACCTTCCGGTAGAAACTGTAGTATTCTGAAAGGAACTCTAGTTCTTGCTCTAGGGAATATAATGTTACCAATTTACCCCAGTGCTTTAAATATGCTAATAAGATGGACGGCTTTCTAAATTGCTGTATGGAAACCACCAACTCTCTTGAGCTACCTAGGGCCTGCAGACCCCTTCTTCTCAGAGAGTCAAATCAAGGAAGACCAAACTTATCCACTAATAGGATGAACGCCGCCAGGCTCATTTGGAAATTTACTGAAGAGGTCAAGTTCCTGGTTAAAGAATCTACTTGGAAGTTGTCTTTGCCTGGCATGTACAATGGTGTGAGCGACAGAAGGTGATCTTCTGCTCTAAGACGCATCCTGTGAACAAGAACTGTTAATAACTGTACATGGGTCCCTCCTTTGTGTTTGACGTACCTTTTGGCTTCCTGGTTGTCTGTTCTGATCACTACCTCTGAAGAATCTGAGGTGCAAGGTGTTAGGAAGACATTGGCCATGCAGGTAAGTAGGTATACAATTTATTTGATTTAAAATGATGTATGTAAGGAAGGAGAGGTGCAGGCACCTTCTGCAGTGACCATCAGATCAACTGTCCTCCAGCAACCACCATACGCAGAATCTTACTGTCAAGCTGGTAAATGAGGTTGCCTCGGAAGCACCATGGATTTGAAGCACAGTCCACAACTCCCCCTCACCGGTTCACTCTGCACCAAGATATATATATATACTGGTAACGAGAAGTGATGCCCGTGTGGGGAAAGCAGGGAAACAAAACAAGGTAAGGCGGGGAAACACAGGGTCTTCGTACACAGTAGGTAAGGTAGTCAGCTCAGGGGACAGGGAGGCCTCTGTTAACCTTTTCCTAAAAGACAAAGAATAAAGGTTAATACCAATCCTTACAGGTCTGTTATGATTATATGAGGGAGAATGGTGCATGAGACTACCTATGCTGGATGTATATATATTCTTGGATATCACCAGTGTCCTGTTCACTCCACAGAATAGAGGTAAATAGGGAAAAGAATGTTAGGAACACCCTGTAAGGTAAGTATATAATATTAATCCTGGTGAATACTCTATGTAAGGGTTAATAGAGTTGTAGGGACCTGTGGTTACCTGAGTGAGGGAATGTTTAATGTTGTGAATATTCTCCTGCTATCTCCACAAGAGAAAATAGAAGGCAATGAAGCTGTGTACACCCTACAACACAATATGCAAAATGAATCACTGTTGCTAAACCACCCTAGCCAGGTTTCTTTATATGTATATGTATACAGCCCTATATTACCTGTGTGGGGGTATTCAGGGACGTATAAGAAATCTTGTGTCTTCAATATACACTGAGCCCATTTAATAATAAGAGAGCTAATTGCTCTTAACTAGAAATGATCCTGCTTAATAATAAGCTATAACCGGCCAGACACTAGATCGAATAATCAGGTCAAGAAGAAAATAAACGGAACCAAAGGCGAACTGCTATAGCCTCACACAAAGAACGTAAAGCTGCACCAAGAATCCAGGGCAGGAATACCTGAATAAACCAGAAGAACAAGATCTGCGAGGGACTGGAATCGCCGATAGCAGTACTCGACGAGACCCGCAAACGCCACCACCGTGACCCAGAAGCAATGCTGAAACTCCGAAACCGGAAGGAACGCGAAGCATTCTCTAAACAGTGAGGATGGACTTTATACTTGTTTCGTGCATGCGCTAACCTCCGCGCATGCGTGTTGATTGTTCTCGATGTTTTGCCAACCATTCCTGCCGCAAGAAGTGCCAACCACGTTTATGCTTTTAATACAGGCATGATAGTACACCCCTCCTAAACCCCCTCCAACCGGTTTGGGTTTTCTGGGGTACCGTCTGTGAAACATGCGCAACAGCCTCGACGCATGAATCTGGCTAGCAGGCTCCCAACTGCGCTCCTCAATACCGTAACCCTTCCAATGAATTAGGTACTGTAATCTGCCCCTACTTCGTCGGGAATCAATGATAGCCTCCACTTCATATTCCTCCTCAGAATCAACGACAACAGGGGTGGGGGCCAATGGAAGACGCGTACCAGGTTCAACAGGTTTAAGGAGCGACACATGAAAAACAGGGTGTATTTTCATGGATGATGGAAGGTCAAGCTTCATGGCAACAGGGTTCACTATTTTGGACACAGGGAAGGGGCCTATGTATTTGGGTTGGAATTTACATGCCCCTCTCAATGCAATGTGTCTGTTGACAACCATACCTTATCCCCTATATGATATGTGGGTTCTGGTGTCCGGTGTGCGTCCGCTCCCTTCTTGTACAGAGTTTTGGCCTTATCAAGATTATCATGGATGGAGGTGTGTCCAACTTGTAAATGTTGGACCAATGCTGACACTGCCGGGGTGTCACAAGTAGAAAGGGGTATAGGCAGTACCCGGGGATGGAAACCATGAGATCCATAAAAAGGGGTGAACAAAGTGGAGAAATGATGACTGTTGTTGTAAGACAGTTCCGCTAACCAAATTATCTCGTCCCATTCTCTACTAGACTGGATACATTGACATCTCACAAATTGTTCAAGGCTTTGGTTAACACGTTCTGTTTGTCCATCCGTTTGTGGATGTTGGCTGGATGACAAACGAACGTCTATCTGCAACAACGTACACAATTGTCTCCAGAACCTAGATATAAATTGTGTACCCCTGTCGGTTATCAAAACAAAGGGAATGCCATGTAATCTGATGATGTGTTGTAAAAACACCTGTGCTAACCTCATCGATGTAGGAAGACCCGGCAAAGGAATGAAATGGGCAGTTTTAGTGAATGAGTCAACCACCACCAACAAGGTAGTATTTCCTTTGCTAGTGCGTGGCAACTCAACAATGAAGTCCATGGATACGGTGCGCCATGGACCAGGAGGAGTAGGAATAGGACAGAGAAGACCTACTGGTTTGATATGAGATGCTTTTCCTTGCGTACAGATATGGCAAGTTTTAACATAATCCTGTATATCCTGTGAAAGGCTAGGCCACCAACAATAACGTTTCACCATTTTGATTGTCTTTTTGTACCCTGGATGTCCCGCTGTTCCCTGAGTGTGACACCAATGTAACACCTTCTGTCGCTGTTGAGTAGTGGGAATATACAAACCCCCCTGTACATAATACAACCCTTGTCTCCACTGGGTGTTTTGGGATTTAAGATACTCAAGGGTGTTAGGAATCTGTTGGGCTTCCTTGACTTCTCTCATGAACAGTTCTTCGGTTGTAAGTACCCCTATTATCCTATTGGTATCTAGGATGTTAGGTGGATCTTCTGCTGATGGAGGGGAATCAAAACCAATACGTGAAAGGGCATCTGCCTTCCCGTTTTTCTTGCCAGCCCTAAAGTGAATTTCAAAGTCATACCCACTGAAGAATTGGGTCCATCTTAGCTGTCTCATGGATAGCGCCTTGGTTGTCTTGAGGTATTGCAGGTTTCTATGATCTGTTATAATAGTAACTGTGTATCGGGTACCCAACAGATACAGCCTCCATTCCTGTAGTACCTTCTTTATCGCAAGTAATTCTCTTTCCCCCACGCCATAATAAATTTCAGGGGTGGTAAGCTTGTGAGAATAAAAGGCCACTCGATGTAATTCTCCTGTTTTGGGGTGGACTTGTGATAGTACCCCTCCAACGGCTACTTGTGACGCATCTACTTCTCCTATAAAGGGGCTTTGTTGATCAGGATGCCTGAGAACGGGAGCACTCGTGAAGGCCTCCTTTAAGGTGATAAAGGCTTCTTCCGCTTCAGGAGACCACACAAAAGGGATGCCTTTCCGTAATAGCCTGGTAATGGGGGATACAATGTCAGAGAAATGGCTGATAAAGCGCCTATAGAAATTGGCGAATCCTATAAATCGCTGCACTTCCTTAGCTGTGGTAGGTGATGGCCATTGTACAACTGCCTGAACTTTATGGGGATCCATCTCCAGCCCGTGAGATGATATAACATACCCCAAAAACGCCACTTGTGACCTATGGAAAAAACATTTATCTAGCTTGCAAAATAAGAGATTGTCCATTAGCTTCTGTAAAACAGACTGAACCTGAATGACGTGTTCTTCCAAGGTAGCAGAATAAACCAGTAAATCGTCAATATAGGCGATCACGCATTTATCTAATAGGTCCTTCAATACATCGTTAATGAAGTATTGAAAAGCTGAGGGTGCATTGCACAAACCGAATGGCATCACTAGACACTCAAATAACCCGAACTTTGTGCAGTGTAGTACTGAAAATTCTGGACCCGTGTTATAAACATCATCGTACCCTGACAATTTTGATATCAGAAGACAGAGAATGGTTAGTACACTATGCACAAGCATTTTCGTCATATTCGAGTGACGATTTCACCTTGAAATCGTAGTTTTCGTTCTGAATCCTCGGGTTCCATTTTGTGTACGGCAGCCATTTTGTGAGTTGCCCTCACATAGGCCAATGATTAAGGCCAAACACGGTCCTGAAGGACACGTACACCTTTCCTGACTTCTCTGCGACCTGGGCAAGCTGACTCCACTGCCCAAGGCCAAACCTGTTCGGTCAGTTCCTCTCCCAGTGGCCGAACGAGATAGTATCAAGGCACAACATGCCATAAACCTTTCATCGCACACAAACCAACAAACCACGCCTAATCTTACACACACCTGTCCCTGTTTCCTACTTTATGACTTGCTTTACAAGGAGGAGGCGCCCGTTTTTATTGGGGTTTCGTCGATATCTGATGAAAATACTGGGCCTTGCCGGATAATTGATTGTGGGCTGAACAAACTGAAATATGGGCTTGTCATCATGACTCTGCTTTTTCTTTGTAGTGAAAATATGTGAATGGTCAACTGTAATGTAAAGAATGTTTGCCTGAAGCATAATATTTTGTATAAAAAGAGAAGGCTGGCTTTGTAAGATTGAGCAGTCTCCTGAGAATATACACCGTGTTGTACTTCTAGGATACCTGTTACTTGGTTGCAGCCAATAAATTCGATCTTTGACTTCACCTAGAAGACTCTGTGTTTCTGTAGTCTGAAACAGGAAGGACCCGAAGTCTTAGGGTTTTGTCCCTGGCACCGCTGGGTTACCGGTTCAGTACTACTTCTGAAAAACCCAGTACTTCAGTTGGCGCCCAACATGGGGCGATATCAGCGGTACCGGTCCAAGCCAGAGGTTCGTGAGGAGCTTTGTGTGAAAATTCTGGAGGAAGGCCGCCACTTCATTGACCCCTGCATGTCGACGTGGTCCGAAAGTCTTTGCTGCGAGGTTCCCCGCTTCCCGACGGCTACGAAGGACTGCTGCCCTGACTATCACCCTGTTTTGGACCCTTGATGCTTGGTAGAGCGAAACGATAGACGAGTCTTCTCGTGACATCATCGATACCTCAGTTAAGTATAAGTGGAGCGTCTACCAGTCCTTAGTTGGTTCTTAGTTTGGGTATCCCCTTCGGGATCTTTGATTTGGAACTTGCAAGTACCAAAGCCGAAGGATTCGTGTATTCACGAGAATATCGTATTCGATAATCCTTTGAAGTTTGAAGCTAGACTAATGAGCGAAGATGCCTGGTCTTAGCAGACTTGGAAATTTGTTTTGTCTTGGTTGTAATAGGGATTCCCGATTGGAGGACTCGTGTCCGGTTCCTCCGATTGGAACTCCAACTTATGAATTATATGTGAAACATGGAGTAGGCCCCATCACATATAATGAAGTGTGGATCAAATACACCAGAAAGGATGGTGTTTTAAAATGGCCCCAATATGGTAGCTTTGACACGGAGGTTTTAGATAATCTCGAGGTGAAACTTTTTAAGAAGAAAGCCCGGCCGGCGATGTTTGACTCTTTCCGCCTATGGCGTAAGGAATCCAAACAGAAAGAAATTAAATTAGCAAAGAGAAATAAGAGAGAAAGGGGTATTTCGATAATGCAAGCTGCTATGCAGTATAAAGATAACGAAGAAGAACAGATGAGCGGACAGTTGCACAGGCAACGTAAAATGGTAATCGATAAATGTTATCCAGTCTTGCCACCTCTTCAGCAAGATGCAGCAAAAGAACTTGAAAAAGACCCCCTAATGTCGCATTTATTGAGTTCGCCACCCCCTTATGCGCAGAGTGCTACAGCACCTCCGCAACCTTTAGTTGTGCAACCCCCGGTTGTTGTGCCTCAAGTTCCTCCACAACCACCAGCTGCTCTTCAGTTGGCTCCTACTCTTCCGGTGCAGCCTCCTCAAGGGCCACCGACTTTGACATCTGCTCTGCCTTTACTTCCTACAACTTTGACCACTATATCGACTACCACTCCTGGTATTCCTCCTGACACTGCCTCTGCATCTGCCTTGCCTCACTCTGCTTTTCCGCCTGTCCTTTCATCAACCTCCCCCTCTGTTCGCCAGAGAGTGACTAGCACTGTTGCTAGCATTCTATATCCTCTCTTTGGAGCAACAGGTGTAACTCCTGTCTCAGAGCGTAAACAGTTACGTAGCCAACTGCCTGATTCTAAGGAAAAGGAAACATTGAATTATTTGGCACATAAATGGGTTACTGACCCGATAAGATATGAGCTAGAGTCTGTTATGGATGTCTTCCATCAGTGGGAAGCACCGAAACAGAGATACGTTTTTGAGAAAATGTGTACTTTCCTGAGTGAGGATTTAGAGGAGAATGATTTGGATCCACCTGAGTTATGTCATATACGGTTCGAGTTTGGGAAAGGCGCAATTGTTGGTTCAGATGTTAAGAAAGCGGTTGCGACATTGTTGTCGTTTAGGAGTGAAGGTGTTTCTCGGTCGATGTTTGAGTCTGATTCCTCTGTCAAGAAGAAGGTAAGACAGTATCCAATGAGAGAAGTTCCTCCGGTATGGAAGGACGCCGTTGCGGCTGATCTAGCCAATCACGTTGACGCTGTTCCAGCACACTTTCAGCGTGTTTGGGTACATGTTCCATGGAAGCGAGCTGAAGTCTTGGCCCTTAAACAGACATTGCCTGATCCACGTAAAAATCCTGCAGGGTATTACAAGGAATTGTCACAGACTGCAGGCTCATGTATTATGAATTTAGCCGACATAGACATGTTGTTTGGAAATGTTGTTCCACAGCCTTTATGGGGAAAGATTCGTCATGCGGATCATGATCAAGAGTTAGGTGACTCATGGGCTAATATTAGTGCTGCAAATGACCGCCAAGTTGGTGGCGCTAAACCCGAGCCTTTAGTAGCAGATCTCCCTGGTAGGATCATTAATTACATGAAGACTTTAATGCCTGCGATGCGAGTGAATTGGGATAAATTGTCTGCGTGTAAGCAGAAGAAAGATGAAACAGTGTCTGATTTCTTCACTAGGTTTGAAGAGACGTTTATCGACCACAGCGGTCAAGATATGAGTACAGAAGGTGGTCAACGGTTCGTTGACAAGTTTGTACACAATTTGCTTCCCGAGTTATGTAAAAAGTTGAAGGATTCAGAGAGTTCTTGGGCCGTTTCCTCTTCAGCACAGATATTGGCTACTGCCCAGTATTACGAAAATCGAGATAAAGATGAGAAAGATAGAGCAGACAAGAAAACGAAAGAGTTAAAAACAAAGGTTCTTTTACAGCAGGCGTACCCGCCTCGTGGTGGTCAGAGTAACTATCAGCAGCCTCAACCGTATCAGAGAAACTCGCAAAGGGTCGAGTTTTCTCAACCACGTTTTCCTGTAGGCCCTAATCAGTGTGCATATTGCAAAGAAGAGGGTCATTTTAAAAGTAGCTGCCCTGCTTTGTTGCAGCGTATGAATGGTGTTTCTAGCGCAAGAGGTCGAGGTATTTCACAAGCTCCTAGAGGTAGAGGACGTGGAAATTTCCCCCAGAACGCGCGTTCCCTTCCGCCTCAAAATTCAATGAATAGGTTTGATCAACAGAATAACGCGTCTAATAGGACAGCTCAGCACAATGCTGACGACTACTATACAGAAGATGAGCATATGGAAGGTAATGATTGCTAGGACAGCCGTAGACAAAGAGAGGGAGTTGTTTCAGTTCCAGTAGATCAGAGTGGACCTTACGTTGAGGTGATTACATCAGGTGTGTCAGAGCCTTTTCTGTTGGATACTGGTGCTACGAAGAGTTCTATTATGCACTCTAAACTCCCTGGCGCACCTTTGTCTGGCGAAACGAATGTATCAGTAGGTTTTTCTGGCGCCCCGGTTAGAAATCCAATTTCTGACCTTTTGACTCTTTCTGTTGGTCCCCGTGAATTAGAAGCACCCCTTATTCTGACAACAGGTTGTGGTGAAAATTTGTTGGGATTGGATCTGTTAAAAAAGATTGTATGCGACTTTGTACTGTTCTCCCTTGGGAGTGCAACTCACTTTAGGTTGTCTGGGGAAATGAATGTCTCAGTAGGTTTTTCTGGCGCCCCGGTTAGAACCCCAGTTTCTAGTCCTATGTCCCTTTCTGTTGGACCTTGTGAATTAGAAGCACCCCTTATTCTGACGACAGGTTGTGGTGAAAATTTGTTGGGAATGGACCTGTTAAAAAGATTGTATGCGACTCTGTACTGTTCTCCTTCGGGAGTACAACTTACACTGGGTAAAAAGGTGATCTCTCCAATGTATTTATCGAAGGACAAACTCCCAACAGAATTGTCATTTCTTCCTAATACTCTTTGGGCTACTGGTCCTAATGATGTGGGTCTTTTGGAAATACCGCCATATGTTGTGACATTGAAAGCCAATGTTAAAATGCCACGCATTCCCCAATACAAGATTTCTAGTGAAGGTGAAAAGGCTTTTTAGCGATCATTTACGATTTGATTGAAAAAGATGTAATTGAAGAGACAAGAGGCAACGTTTGCAATAGTCCTGTTCTACCTGTTTTAAAGCGTACCGATCCTTCTCAGCCACCTGTTTACAGATTTGTGTTTGATCTTAGAGAGGTGAATAAAATAGTTGTGCCACAATTCCCAGTTTTCCCTGATATCACTGCCCTATTGACTATGATTCCAGCTTCTGCGACTTGGTTCTCAGTGATTGATTTGAAGAATGCTTTCTTCAGCATCCCGATTGCTGAGGAAAGTAGGGATATTTTCGGCTTCAGTTTAGGAGGTCGAAGCTTCCGCTTCAAACGCGCTCCCCAGGGCTACTGTGAAAGCCCTTCAATATATAGTCAGGCTTTAAAGACACAGCTTGATACGATTGTTTTACCTGATGGCGCTGCTCTTATTCAGTACGTCGACGATTTGCTTGTTGCTGCAGATACTGAGAAAATCTGTAAAGAAGCCACGTTGTCGTTGTTGCGTCATTTGTCTGAGTTACTCCACAAAGTGTCTCTTTCAAAGTTGCAATATTGTCGACAAGAAGTGACCTACTTAGGTCATCTCTTATCGAAGGAGGGAAGGAAACTGACCCCAGAGAGAATTCAGGCAATAGCGAAATTGAGTGTGCCAAAGACACAGAGAGAAATGCGTGCTTTCTTGGGTATTACATCATATTGTAGACAATGGATACCAAATTTTTCGTTGTTGGCCAAACCTTTGGTGGCATTAACTTGTAAAGATACACCAAATCCCCTTTCATGGTCTGAAGAGTGTCAGAAAAGTTTTTCCGAATTGCGCAATGCATTATGTTCGGCTCTTGTGTTGGGTACCCCCGACTACAGTAAGCCCTTTACATTGTATGTCCATGAGAAAGAAGGTTGTGCATTATCAGTGTTGACACAGTTGTTCGGAAACAAGCAGCGTCCATGTGCGTATTTTTCGTCGACTTTGGACCCGGTAGCTAAAGCACTGCCAAGCTGCTTGAGAGCGACAGCAGCAGCAGCTGTTTCTATTCGACAGTCTGCTGGTTTAGTCATGAATAATACATTTGTTGTGATGGTTCCACATGCAGTGGACACGTTGTTAAATAGGACCAAGACACAGCACTTAACTAGTGCTCGATTGTCAGGTTATGAGTTAACATTGTTAGCGAGTCATGTGCACATAAAAAGATGCAACGCGCTTAACCCAGCTACGTTGTTGCCGATTGAAACAGAGTTAGATACTTCTGAACAGCATGATTGTTTTCTCAGAACAGAAGAAGAAACGAAAGGGAGAATAGATCTTAGTGACACTCCTCTTGCAAAGTGTGATGGTACCTTATGGGTGGATGGTTCATGCTTCAAGCTTCCGAATGGAGATAAGACTGCGGCATATGCTGTTACGACTTTGCATACGATTGTTGAAGCTGCACGTATCCCACATAATTCAGCTCAAGCAGCAGAATTGATTGCACTTACAAGAGCGTGTGTGTTGTCGAAAGGAATGAAAGTGAACATATACACCGACAGCCAATATGCATTTGGTGTGGCCCACAGTTTTGGACGATTGTGGAAAGAACGTGGGTTTCTGACTTCGCATGGAGCTAAGATACAGCATGGTCAGTTGGGGAATGAGCTTCTCGAGTCATTTACCTTGCCGTTGCAAGTTGCGATTGTAAAATGCAGTGCACACAAGAAGGTAACTGATGATGTTGGTCGTGGAAATGCATTTGCTGACGAAGTCGCAAAAGAAACAGCGAGGGATGTGATGAGTCGAATGTATGTCGCAGGCCCTGCAAGATGGATTGGTGACGCTGGAATGTGTGAAGACACGATAGAGAGTGTAAAGTCTATTCAAGCTGAAGCTACAGAGAAAGAGTTGAGTGTATGGAGAGAGAGTAAGGGTAAATTGGATGCGAATGGTTGTTGGGTTGAATTGTCAGAGCATCAGCGATGGTTGTTACCCGATGCGTATGTGTTTGCAGTGGTTACAATGGCCCATGGAATGGCTCATGTCAGTGTGAAAGGGAATTGTAAGTTGCTAGCTCCAGTATGGCAAAATGCTGGAATTCCTAAGCGTGCAGAGAATGTGGTCATGAATTGCATGGTGTGTCTGAAATACAATCCTGGTGGGGGAACCCCAACTCCAGCTGTTCATTTTGCGCCTCCTACGTATCCGTTCGAGGTTTTGCAGCTAGATTTCATCCACATGGAAAGGTGCAACAATTTAAAATACGTACTCGTTGTTGTGTGTGCCTTTTAAGATGGGTGGAAGCATATCCCCTGAAAGACAACACTGCCTTATCCACAGCTAAAGCCCTTGTCAAAGAATTCTTCCCTAGATTTGGAATGCCGAGAATGGTCTGGAGTGACAATGGGAGTGAATTTGTGGGTCGAGTGATGAAGAAAGTATGCGAAGGGCTAGGCATCCAACAGAAATTCCACGCTGCAAATCACCCCCAATAAGCTTGACTAGTAGAATGCTACAATGGCACGTTAAAACTAAAATTGGCCAAAATTCAAGCGAGCTCTGGTCTTAAATGGCCTGACGCTCTGCCTTTTGCACTCCTATCAACCAGAATGACTGTGCATTCGCGAGTGGGACTTAGTCCCTATGAAATCGTGTTCGGCTGTCCGGCCAACATATGGGGAGTGCCAAGGCCGACCAAATTCAGTGAAATCGAACACCCTGTTTTGCTTGACTATTTGTATGAATTGACGGCTAAATTGCGTGTTTTACACCAACAGGTCCACGATACTCTGCCTCAGGTCTCTGAAGCTCCAGGACATCCAATCAATCCTGGATCCTGGGTGCTGGTCAGGAACTTCCAGCGAACAAAGAATGACCAGCCCCGGTGGACCGGCCCTCACATAGTCCTTCTCTGAACGAGATCAGCTGTTCGAGTGGAAGGGAAGAAGCACTGGATCCACGGTGTACACTGCAAGAGGGTACCTCTGCCTCTACCGTACGACCGGTGGGTCCAGGAGGGCGTCGCTGACTCAGAGACTGAGACTGTGCCTCGATTTCTGCCTTTCAGTGATGCACGCATAAAAGGAACAATTTCTGAAAAAGAAAGTGACAATCTCTTACAAGAAGCTGTACCGCCGTCAATTCGATTGGACACTACAGAGCCTGAACTCCTTTTCCAAGACCAGACAATACCTGTAAAGAAAAGATATAATCTGAGGCCGAGAACTATGGACAAGTAGCCGAGAACTATGGACATATAAAAATATTCATTTTCTTTGCTATTTTTGAAAGTGCAGCCCTCCCATCTGAGAAACTTTTTTATTTTTGTTTTTCGAACCACCATCCGGGTTCCGCTGTAGGGTCGTGGTTGCCCAAGTCTTTGGGGTGCAGCTGAAGACGTTAGGTCGACAGTTCTGGTTGGTCTAAGGGAGTTGCCCTGGACTGACAGAAACATCCCTTAGCATAGAACACCCTACCATCGCAAGCAGCATTTTAGAGAGGATGGAGTTTTTCGAGATGGAGAGACCTGCCAAACGAATGAACTTTAGGACTACAATTTGCAGAATGATGACCAAGAAAAGTTTTTTGATATCGTGCATTTTCATGTTGTTCAGTGTAATGATGTTTTTTATAGGATATGTTTTATTCTCTTTTCGAGTGACATTTGCACCCACTTCATTGCCCATATCTCCTCCTTCTACTGTTTCCTCACATTCTTTTCAACCTCTTCCTGAACATGAATCCACTAGGAGATTAGAGTTTATTAATAACTCCTTCGTTCAACTTTTGCACCAACACCAACTAGTAATGAACACGACTAACTGTTGGGTGCGTGGTCTTATGCCTCACACAACGGGTAAAGGTATCCCTTATCTGGTTCTGCCTTTCAGCCATAATGGTTCTGTGTGGGCATACAGAACAATGTTTATCTACGCACATGAGACCTACCCCCTACGTTCTGTGGAAGATAATCCTAAGAATAGTGCTCTAGTTAAGGGTATAGTAGACATGATTAAGGAAGATATTTTCTATGAGACTATCCCGAGGGAAGAGACACTAGTATATATAGGATGGAATGTGACCGGATATGGAGTTACTCTGAGTGAGAAACAGCAAGCTAAGAGATCTTCCCCGATCGTACCCCATCAGGGTCACTTATGTCTGCAAGGTATTGGCAAGAATCCCAGAGCTCAGTTAGGGAAGAGTATCTGTACTGAGACGTATGTTTTTGCGTCCCAGACTTCCCCTTCGTTCCTAGCAGCTAGGGGTACTTATTTAATCTGCCATGATAGAGCCTTTACATGGTTGCCCCCTGACTTTTCGGGCACATGCTTTGTTTCGTTCCTGTTGCCTCCCACCTACACAGCTGCGGCAGATTACCATAAGACAAGGATAGTTAGAGGTGTCTTCAGTAAAGAGGACACTGCAGAACAAGAATTTGGAGACTTCGTGAAGGGTTTTCTGCCGTTCTGGGGACCCATGGTCAACAGCAGGAACATAAGGCAATTGACAAGGGTGGTTGAGTCAACCGTAGTTGAAACTGCCGGTGCCCTTAGTAACTTGACTGCTGAGCTCCAGTCGGATCGTCTTATGACCCTTCAGAACAGGGTCGCGTTAGACGTCATCCTTGCAGACCGAGGTGGGGTATGTAGAGTGATCCAATCGAGATGCTGTGTTTTCATTCCAGATAACGCTCCAACAGTGTACCAGGCCATCTCCAAACTACATAAGATTTCCGAATCTATTCATGTAGACAAAGGAGATTGGTCGTTAATGGGATGGTTCTGGGAACTGGTATCCGGCTGGGGATGGAAAATTCTGATGGTCATTGGGATGGTCTTAGCCATCCTTTTCCTGTTCTGTCTGTGCATACAGTGTGCTCCTGCTATATGTGGCCTCTGTGCTACATCGTGTATAAGGAAGCCTGTATCGAGGGACGAGCTAAGTAATAGGATGATGCTACAGCAACATCTCAATGACTTTAGGAATATAGACCTGGACTCAGATTAGCGTGAGTATAGGTTATTGCCTATGTAAGGGCAAAAGGAGGGTCTGTAGTACTGAAAATTCTGGACCCGTGTTATAAACATCATCGTACCCTGACGATTTTGATATCAGAAGACCGAGAATGGTTAGTACACTATGCACAAGCATTTCCGTCATATTCGAGTGACGATTTCACCTTGAAATCGTAGTTTTCGTTCTGAACCCTCGGGTTCCATTTTGTGTACGGCAGCCATTTTGTGAGTTGCCCTCACATAGGCCAATGATTAAGGCCAAACACGGTCCTGAAGGACACGTACACCTTTCCTGACTTCTCTGCGACCTGGGCAAGCTGACTCCACTGCCCAAGGCCAAACCTGTTCGGTCAGTTCCTCTCCCAGTGGCCGAACGAGATAGTATCAAGGCACAACATGCCATAAACCTTTCATCGCACACAAACCACGCCTAATCTTACACACACCTGGCCCTGTTTCCTACTTTATGACTTGCTTTACAAGGAGGAGGCGCCCGTTTTTATTGGGGTTTCGTCGATATCTGATGAAAATACTGGGCCTTGCCGGATAATTGATTGTGGGCTGAACAAACTGAAATATGGGCTTGTCATCATGGCTCTGCTTTTTCTTTGTAGTGAAAATATGTGAATGGTCAACTGTAATGTAAAGAATGTTTGCCTGAAGCATAATATTTTGTATAAAAAGAGAAGGCTGGCTTTGTAAGATTGAGCAGTCTCCTGGGAATATACACCGTGTTGTACTTCTAGGATACCTGTTACTTGGTTGCAGCCAATAAATTCGATCTTTGACTTCACCTAGAAGACTCTGTGTTTCTGTAGTCTGAAACAGGAAGGACCCGAAGTCTTAGGGTGTTGTCCCTGGCACCGCTGGGTTACCGGTTCAGTACTACTTCTGAAAAACCCAGTACTTCAGCAGAACGCCGTCTTCCACTCATCTCCCTCTTTTACTCTTACAAGATGGTATGCCCCTTGTAGGTCTAGTTTCGTGAAGTATTTGGCAGTCTTCACTTGATCGAGCAGAGAAGAGATGAGTGGTAGAGGGTATCGGTTCTTAATGGTAACCGCATTAAGGGAGCGATAATCAATACATCATTGCAATCCCCCTTCCCTCTTCGGGATGAAGAAGAGAGCGGATGAGGCTGGGGACCTAGAAACCCGAATGAACCCGAGGTCCAGCATCTTGTCCAAGTGTTCTCTCAGATACACATTTTCTTTTTCTGTCAAAGCGTAGACACGACTAGTCGGTATGCGAGCCCCTGCCTGTAAATCGATACGGCAGTCATACACCCTGTGAGGGGACAGACACATAGCTTCCTTAGCATCAAAAATAGACTGAAACTGTAGATACACTTCAGGTAATATGGTATCTGGTTAATCTATGCTAAGTTCTTTGATAGTGGCATTCAAAGCTGGTTTATCTTGGGTTTGACTGAAATCATTTTGTCCACCATAAGCGTGGAAGGGTATACTCAGATGTGAGTCCCTTGCTCATTGCACCATCAGGATTCAAGCAAGCCGGGCCGACGACGCCTGAAATGGCAGAAACCGGTCCCCGGAAGCTTGTTTCCTTCCCAGTATAAGAATTGGCTTGGTAGTTTGGTTTGCCCTGTTCCCATCATGCACTGGGACAGGAACAGACTAATTTGCATATAGCCAAGTTCTGAGCTGGGATGGTGCAGTGAGCTAAAAAACGGTGATGGATCAAGCCCTGATCTTTGGACTGGGTAAGAGTGGTCTGCTTAATTCAGGCACTCTGTTCATCACCACCCCCTTTTCTGAATCATTTTGTCCACTATAAGCGTGGAAGGGTATACTCAGATGTGAGTCCCTTGCTCATTGCACCATCAGGATTCAAGCAAGCCGGGCCGACGACGCCTGAAATGGCAGAAACCGGTCCCCGGAAGCTTGTTTCCTTCCCAGTATAAGAATTGGCTTGGTAGTTTGGTTTGCCCTGTTCCCATCATGCACTGGGACAGGAACAGACTAATTTGCATATAGCCAAGTTCTGAGCTGGGATGGTGCAGTGAGCTAAAAAACGGTGATGGATCAAGCCCTGATCTTTGGACTGGGTAAGAGTGGTCTGCTTAATTCAGGCACTCTGTTCATCACCACCCCCTTTTCTGAATCATTTTGTCCACCATAAGCGTGGAAGGGTATACTCAGATGTGAGTCCCTTGCTCATTGCACCATCAGGATTCAAGCAAGCCGGGCCGACGACGCCTGAAATGGCAGAAACCGGTCCCCGGAAGCTTGTTTCCTTCCCAGTATAAGAATTGGCTTGGTAGTTTGGTTTGCCCTGTTCCCATCATGCACTGGGACAGGAACAGACTAATTTGCATGTAGCCAAGTTCTGAGCTGGGATGGTGCAGTGAGCTAAAAAACGGTGATGGATCAAGCCCTGATCTTAGGACTGGGTAAGAGTGGTCTGCTTAATTCAGGCACTCTGTTCATCACCACCCCCTTTTCTGAATCAAGTTCTTTGATAGTGGCATTCAAAGCTGGTTTATCTTGGGTTTGACTGAAATCCGTGCTATTAATCCTTTCCTGTTGAATCTCCGTGTCCTGGACCTCAATGATACATATATGATCTTTACATGATAAAGACTCAAATCGTATTGTACCCTCCTGCCAATCTATAGACAGGTTATGTAATCTTAACCAGGGAAGGCCTAAAACTACTGGAAATTGAGGTGACAGAATAAGGTCAAACTGAATGAACTCTCTATGGAGGTCTGCTAAAGTCACTATAATGGTGTCTGTAGCATGTATGATAGGACCTGACTTTAAGGAACTCCCGTCTATGGTGAATACTTCTTCTACTATGTCCTTGCGTAGTATGGTAAGATTACATTCCTGGGCCCAGTTTAGATCCATAAAGTTTCCAGAAGCCCCGGAGTCAATCATTATGGGGATTTCTGTCTGAAGATGTTCCCATTGCAACAAAGAAGGTACGAAGAAATGGCCATGAGTGTGAGAGAGGGAGGAGACTATAGACGGAATGACCCGATGCCTCAGCCTCTTTTGGCTTCGGGTCTTCTAGTTTTCCGACTTCCTACTTTGTCTTGGTTTAATGGGACATTCCCTTAAAAAATGTCCGGTCTTACCACAATATAAACATAGTTTATGGTCCCTTCTTCTCTGTTTTTCTGCTTCACTTAGCGGACCTTTAATACTCCCAATTTGCATGGGTTCTGTGCTGTCAGAATTGGATACAGAACCTGACTCTGGTTCAGTTCTTTTTTCTCTATAGAATGTTCCGTTAAAATCGAACCTTGTCTTATCCTTCCTTCGGTCTCCTAGTCTGTGGTCTAATTTTACCACTAAATCAATTAATTCAGGGCAAGAATCAGGGGGATCAACGACATGAGCCAAGGCATCTTTTAACTCCTCACGTAGCCCCTTGTAAAATAAAGCACTACGTTTCTCACGAGGCCAGCCTGCTTCAGCTACTAGTCTGTTAAAGGTTGCAATATAGGTAGGTAGGTCTTTGGTACCCTGCCTTAAATTAAGTAATTCAGTATCAGCTGCATGGGTGAAGGAATATTTATCAAACAGTTTGCGCAGTTCGCCCTTAAATGTCTCATAATCTAATAATAATGGATCATTCCTTTCAATTAATGGTATAACCCAATTGGCAGCCGAACCCCCTAGGTAGGAAATCATAAAGGCGACCTTGGCCTAATCCGTAGGGAAACATGTTGACTTACAGATGAAGTGTAGTTGGTATTGGCTTATGAATGCAGCGCATTTAGTAGGGTCTCCTGTAAATCGTTCAGGGGGCTAAAGGTATTGGGGGTGAGGGAGTGACCACCTGTATAACTGGATTCTGTGAACCAGAGGCTCCTCCTGCTCCATCTCTGTCAAGTCTATCTAACCGACTTGCCAATGCTTGGGTTTCTAATTGGAGACTCCCCATCATGTTGGCTAAATCACCTAGCGTCACGTCCATGGTGCTTGGGCGGCAAATATATAAAGGCTTCGCGTTCTGTCAAGCTGGTAAATGAGGTTGCCTCGGAAGCACCATGGATTTGAAGCACAGTCCACAACTCCCCCTCACCGGTTCACTCTGCACCAAGATATATATATACTGGTAACGAGAAGTGATGCCCGTGTGGGGAAAGCAGAGAAACAAAACAAGGTAAGGCGGGGAAACACAGGGTCTTCGTACACAGTAGGTAAGGTAGTCAGCTCAGGGGACAGGGAGGCCTCTGTTAACCTTTTCCTAAAAGACAAAGAATAGAGGTTAATACCAATCCTTACAGCTCTGTTATGATTATATGAGGGAGAATGGTGCATGAGACTACCTGTTTGTTATGCTGGATGTATGTATATTCTTGAATATCACCAATGTCCTGTTCACTCCACAGAATAGAGGTAAATAGGGAAAAGAATGCTAGGAACACCCTGTAAGGTAAGTATATATTATTAATCCTGGTGAATACTCTATGTAAGGGTTAATAGAGTTGTAGGGACCTGTGGTTAACTGAGTGAGGGAATGTTTAATGTTGTCAATATTCTCCTGTTATCTCCACAAGAGAAAATAGAGGGCAATGAAGCTGTGTACACCCTTCAACACAATATGCGAAATGAATAGCTGTTGCTAAACCACACTAGCCAGGTTTCTTTATATGTATATGTATACAGCCCCATATTACCTGTGTGGGGGTGTTCAGGGACGTATAAGAAATCTTGGGTCTTCAATATACACTGAGCCCATGTAATAATAAGAGAGCTAATCGCTCTTAACTAGAAATGATCCTGCTTAATAATAAACCATAACCGGCCAGACACTAGATCCAATAATCAGGTCAAGAAGAAAATAAACGGAACCAAAGGCAAACTGCTATAGCCTCACACAAAGAACGTAAAGCTGCACCAAGAATCCAGGGCAGGAATACCTGAATAAACCAGAAGAACAAGATCTGCGAGGGACTGGAATCGCCGATAGCAGTACCCGACGAGACCCGCAAACGCCACCACCGTGACCCGGAAGCAATGCTGAAACTCCGAAACCGGAAGGAACGCGAAGCGTTCTCTAAACAGTGAGGATGGACTTTATACTTGTTTCCCGCATGCACTAACCTCCGCGCATGCGTTTTGATTGTTCTCGATGTTTTGCCAACCAATCCTGCCGCAAGAAGTGCCAACCACATTTATGCTTTTAGTACAGGCATGACACTTACTGCCCATTCCCATTGTACATTCTACCTAACCAACCTTCCACTCATACCATGTATGTGTCCCACACACCTTTCTCCCCAAAAATACAACCCAACAAAATTACAAAACGTGCTTTTAAAAGGAAAACAACATGACTACAAAAATTACACCTGTATAGGTCATCTATCCCACAAAATCAACTGACCCTGAAGGACCTTCCTGAGGGACTATCCTAGCACACAGCCATCAAAATGGCCAGATAGTTTCTACTCTCTCGTACTCCGTCGCACCAGTATCTCTTGTCTTCCTTGACTACCTTCATCCACTACTTCCTCAGCACAGAGGGAAGCAGGTAGACAGGCAGCAGAGGATAGCGGACTGCGGGCAAGCTGGACAGGAGAATGGTCGCAGGGGGAGCTGGCACGAGGACCTTCTCCACTAAATGCAAAAGTAAAACATTCTCGGGTGAGGAATCTGCGATCAGAAGTATCCATCAGAAATATCCTTATTGAGTGTGGCTGGACATATGTTTTGCCATATATGGTTTAGTTGCCATGGCCATGCCTACCTTATTAAACCTGCCTGCTAAAATGCCATTCCTAGCAACCTGCTTACGGAGGTACAAATATTAACTTAAAAAATTGGAAGTAAGCTCATCGACTATACTGTAATAAAAAAAAATACATGCATGTGTCTGTCTAGTCTTTCTGCACTCGTTCATAAAATTGGAACGAGCCAATCAGAGTTTTACAAGACGCCTCTGGGGGGTTTTACATGTCTGTTTCGTACATGGTTTCCAAAGTAAGCCGCAGTGATTTTATTTTCACAAAGAAATTGCATGCATTTGATAAATGTGACCATGAAGTGCACATTCATTGCTGCAAACATAAATTGTCAAAGGTCCCTGCAGTGCGTTTGCTCATTGATTTACCGAACTCTTAAGGTGGATGTTTTTTTCAAGCGCACTTACTCATGCGCTGTTATCTGCACAACCTCCACTCTGTTATTGCATGAAATACAGCAGTGTTGTGTGGGGTTTGGCTCGTTTGGACTAAATATATGTTTATAGGAAATCTCCGTTTATTTTAATTTTATTATGATGAATAACAGCGCTTCGGGCAGGCACGCCGCGCTATTGAGCTGCAGTGAGGTGGTTATCTGAGGACGCAGGTCTTTTCAGTTCACCGTGATTTACATTAGTGCATCAGTCACTGTTTACAAAATGAAAACTTTGCACAGTTCAATGCTATCTAAATATGTGGCATGCACTAAATAAACTGTGGCGCATCAAGCATATATCTGACCTCGCAACATTAACGATAATACGGTTAATCCGAGAAACGCCCTACGCGTGATTGTACCGTATTTCTACAGACCCGATAAAACACGCATTTGTGCCAAAGGCCCCGTATGTTTTCGAGAACCTGGCACATTTTGAGCCATCTCAAAAGTTTCTTCAGGACAAGTTATTTTGTACAACCATATGTTTGACTAAACTCTCATTCCTCCAGAGGGTGACTGAGGGCCGTGTTATCTTCATCATATGATTTATTTCACGAGGGAAACGGACGGTTTCTCACGCGCGCCTGGGGCGCTTCTAACTGCATTCTCCAGGATAAGTCTAATTTGAGGCACCGAGGAACCTGATAATGCGTTACTTTATTTTTTCCAAGTTTTACGTTTGCATTTTAATACCAGGAGGAAAGAGGGCCCAGGAGAAGATGATGAGACAATGAATCAGAATGTGTGGAAAGGCGACATAACACATATTATGCACAGCCTATCTTGTTGAAAAGAGTAAAGAAAAAAAAGTGTTGGGTTTATAAAGCATCGAGGAAGCCTAAAATTCAGAGTATTTCAGCAAATTAAAAGGTGTGTGTGTGTGTGTGGGGGGGGGGGGGGGGGGCAGAGAAGGCAACTTGAGGTAAAAAGAAAAGTCAAACAAGGACAAACGTTCGCAGTGTCCTCGTCTGACAACCACTGTCATAGCCTAGGGTTGCCTGGTCAGCTCGTTAAAAGCAAACACAAGGAGATGATGGACGGAATGCTGAAACTTTTCAGACACTCACCCCCAGTCACAGATCTGGGTTGAATCCATCATCCTCCTTTAGCTCACTTCGCCACCCAGTTCAGACACAGCTATATGCAAATTCAGTCTTGACCCTGTGCCTCATGGGAACAGTCCAGCCTGAACTGCCAAGCCATGTCTTGCCTGGACCGGTAACAAGTGTCCTGGGACCGGTTTCGGGATAACAGCCCTCATCAGCCAGGCTAGCTTGAATACAATGGCTAAGTGAGCAAGGGACCCACGTCTGGCACACCCTGCCAACTTAGGGTGAACAAAGCAAACACAAGGAGATGATGGATGGAGCGTTGAAACTTTTCAGACTCTCATCCCCAGTCACAGTTCTGGGTTGAATCCATCATCGTTCTTTAGCTCACTTCGCCACCCCAGTTCAGACACAGCTATATGCAAATCAGTCAACCCTGTGCCTCATTTCGCCACCCCAGTTCAGACACAGCTATGTGAAAATCAGTCTGGACCCTGTGCCTCATGGGAGCAGTCCAGCACGAACTGCCAAGCCAGGTCCTCCCTAGACTGGTAATAAGTATCCTGGGACCGGTTTCAGGATAACAGCCCTCATCAGCCTGGCTAGCTTGAATCCAATGGCATCTTTTGGGGATGTTGTCAATAAAATTCCCTAAAGTGTAAAAAAAACACTCCTAAACATTGAGTTGTGTGAAAGTAGAATGAGAAATATCTTACAACTGGGGCGGTGCTGCACATTTTCAAAGTAACGGTAGAGGTGAGTACATCATTAGAACCTAGAGGTAATATGCTGGAATGTAAACAAAATTCTAAAGAATCAAGGCAAACCGCACTGTTAGACAATGCTTTTGTGTCCTGCAATCATGACGGGGAGATAGAAGATTTGTGTGGTGATTTGATAGTGAGTTTGCTCCACTTCCAGCATTTTCACAGGATTATCAATTAGGAGAGGAAACCCACTCTTATTACGATCAGTGCCTCCACACCTCATCCAAGAAGTGCATTCTTGGGTGCTTTAAAAGGACTCTCAGCCACTAAGACTCTTAGTGGAATGCTTCATCAATGAGTCCTTGCCCAGGTTACATCTGTATATGGGAGGGTTCTACCCTGACTGTGAGGACTGAGGTGTATTAAATGTTGTGGTTGTGAGACCTTACTGTGTAATACATTCAGTAAACCATCTTATATTGAGTCAGGCTCCTTTGTAAAAACATCTTGCTCAACCCTATGGAGCTGTGGTTTCAGGCAGCAAGGCTTTAACAGAGGAACTAGAGTAAAGCATTTAGAAGCACCATACAATACAATAAGAATGCCAAGCGACACTAAAGAAATCCAACACGAACTTTAAAAAAAATAATATATTTTTGAGTTTTTAGACACCAAGAGGAGCAAAATCCACAGGAGGTTTCCGAAGAATAGATTTTTAAAGTAAAACGTAAATCTTAGATTTTTAGTCCAAAGTGTAAACAAGCATTGATAACCATAAAGTTTGTAAACTTTTGAAAAGTTTGGAACAGTTGTGTTTGGCTACTCCGGTCCACACTGGGCAGCTAATTCTGACAGGGAAACCATTATGAAGTATTTGGACAGTTACCTGGTCACCAAATCAGTCTCAAGACCAGTTCAACACTTTACATCAAAACTGCCCTTGACTTCAATTGAGTGATTCTGATGCAGAGGATACGGATGCTGAAAGATGCTCTGGAAGCCGTGCTGTCAATGGGGGGGGGGGGTTCCTGGGGTTATTCCTCGATCTAGGGGTCAGGTGGGATGACTTTGGCCAAAGGAGTCGATGCCCTCTTTGAGCCAGTAAAAGCCCAGCAGCAGCTGGGCTACCAATCTCTGGTGACAGCAGGTCCAGCGTTTTTCTTTGATGATGGCTAGTATCCATCGTTGGCAACTGATTCACACTCTGATGACTCCACCAAGTCCGACAGACATGGCTGCAACTTCTGAGTCCTGAGTGGAGTCTTATTTTGGCTCTGTGCCGGCAGTCAGCAGCGATTCCTTGCAGCTGATTACTGACTAGCCAGGAGGAGCTCCTTCAGCTTTTGTGGCCCTGGTACTGAAAGAGGGGGTCAGCAAACGTACCCTTGGAGTTCATCTTTTCGATCTGGGGCTCTGGAGTGACTTTTCCAACAATCCTCTCTTTACTAGCCCAAGGAGCAGTGGATGCAGTCCACTAGTTGGTGCAGCCAGTTCCAGGATCAGCAGGGCAGTCCTTCTTCGATCCTTTGTCCAGTCCAGATGTGATCTGAGGTTCAGGGTGCCAAAGGTGCCACATTTATTCCCAGAGAGGGCCTTGGGGATGATGCAGTCACTAGTCAATGGGCTACTAGGATCACTCCCACCTTATGATGACTTCCGGCTATGTGTGGCATCTAGCAATCCCAGAGGGTACTATTCTGCCCTCTTTCAAGATGTAGAAACCCTTTCTCGGTTGTTAGGAGCTTGGTAGACTACCCTATACATGTGGCTACCTGTGGGCTACACACCCGCAGAAAAATACAAGTTGGCAACTGATTTCACCTCTCTGCTCCAGTTGCCATCCCATCTACCTGAACTAAGGGGCAGCTCTTCTTGAGTGTGATAGCCATTTTCCCACCAAAGGCAGCTTCTCATTTGAAGGTCTCCTTTTGGGCCAACACCTTGTATGGCTTCCTGTGAGTGGGAGGTAACACCTCCTCCTGATGCAGGCCTCTATTATGCCTAAGTCTGAGAGTCATTCACACTACTGTCCAGGAGGGCACACGCTGTCTAGTGGCCAGCAACTATGAAAGGCCACTGGATAATCTGGGCAACAGAGTGGCAACATTCTAAAGGTTGCCTTTCGTTAAAAGTGACATTAAATTCGACTTGGGCATCAAGTCAATATAATGTCATGATTTATTTGATACCATGAAGTACACATCCTATATACATGTCTTATCAAACAACATGGGTAACCATGGCACTTTGGAGTAATACAACAATAGCAGTAAAAGGTTGTGGGATTTAGAATGGGGTATAGATGTTTGCTTACTTTACACCATGATCTAGACTAGGGGCAGTTTTTCCGAATAGGGCTCGGGAGCTGCCCACTAAAATTCATACACATTCCCACACAAATATTCAATAGATCGATTTATTTAGAAAAACGATCATATCTCTAAACAAATCAATGTATTTAACTCTGGGCTGTCTGTCCCAGGCTGTCTGCCCCACCTCGCTCTGAAACAGGAGATGGAAGCCAGGCAGTAAATCAACTTTCCATACTGTGACGCATGATGCAAGGCTTTCCATTCTAAAGCCCTTCATTGCCTTTGTAGTCTATGGAAGAATCCTCTGTAGGCCAGTGATGCTTTCAGCGTCACAGTTTTGGGTGTCAGAGTCTCCATCCCTGCAAGAGGGCAGCCGTCCGTCATTTGCAGGCTCAGAGGCCACCTTTTTCCACTTGTCACAAGTAAGAGTGGATGCAAGCCTGCGTGTGATTTGGTGGCTTGTCCTCAGTAATGGTAAGTGTTGTAATGCAAATATTGTGTTATGTATATTGTGATGAGACTCCTGGTGACACTAACCTCCCCCACTTTGACACCCCAGGCCCTGGCTGCAGGTCACTGGCACAATTGAAAGTGGAGGTGCTATATTTGTCCCCCTGTGAAGTTGATCCCAAATGCGAGCAGGGTTATTGTTCCCGTGCAAAGTTGATCCAAATATCAGAGTCAAACACAAAGGGAGAAATATGTGCTTATAGCAAAGACAGATATCTGCTGTGTGGCGATAAAACTGGCCCTATCTTCATACCGTTAAAATGAAAGCCAAAAACATGGATTGATTTACAAACAATGAATGTTAAAAATGTTAAGGCAATGCATGTCACTGAGTTAGTTCTTCTCTTATTTCACAAGTTTTACTTAATCTTACGGTCCCCAAGAGAGTTAATTATTTCATCATGTTGTGTTTCTGTCTTTTTTTCTTCCATCTTATTACTCTTGAATTTTGCATACTTAGTGAAAGAGCTGAAGTCATGTAAAGATAAAATGTATTAATGTTATGGTAAGCATCAACACCATAAGACATCTCTTCAGGATTAGATTGAGATAGACAGAAGGAGACCAGTGCGTAGACCCATGCATGTGGGAAAGTGGGTGCATGCCCATAACCCTGCTGCACTGCTCTTAAAGGGCTCCTGTAGCTCCATCCATTGCGCAACGCCTGCCCCCTCAGTCAGTGTGGAGCTCATTTTCCTTCAGCTGAACAGCCTCCTGGTGCTCTCTCACAGGAAGATAGAAAATGCAGCTAGCAGTATAGGGGAGTATGCACAACTTTTGTCCATTGAGGGGACTATGATTTGAGGGCCCCATGATTGGAGACATTCATTTTGTTTGCGGTGCAACCAGGCCATACTTAGCGCACATGCCGTAACAGAGGCTCCTGTAAGAAATTCCTCCTATTGCACCCTTGAAGCCGACCTGCCCTCACACAATTTACTTCTCCATTCACTTACTTTAGGATTTTCCTGCTTCAACCCATTCAGGGAAGTGAATATATAAAATGCAAACTCCTGTATCTGAAGGGTTTACGTTTGGTGTGCCATGTGAAACACAATTTCGAAATGGACGAGGCCACCTTTTACAATTTTAAAACTTAGCTGCCAAGTGAATCTGTCACATTTTCAACATCTTCACTCCAAACCAGTGCTTAGTTTTCTTAAAAAAGAGTGTCCTGGTGACCAAAATCTTTCTTTCAAGATGGTATCAACACCATCCAGCCAGCACTGCCCAGTGACACAGTGAAAGGCAGACTTCTGATTAAGGGAACAAAAGGAATGGGTGAAGTGTGCTGTAAAATTAGCTTTAGTCAATGTAGTCAGCACCTCCTGCTTCCACGCCCTCAAAAAGCTCAATGAAATATTCAAATGGCTCCCAGTTAACACATGCAGAATGGTCAACCAGGCCCTCATCCCCATGAAGCGGGACTATGGCAATGCACTCTGTTGAAATCACGATCTAACTGCTAGAAGACTTCAGACCATACAAAACCCAGCGACCAGACTCACACTCAGGCTTAACCCACCCCTCAAAGACCTACATTGGCTCCCCATTCACTAACCTACACTCTTAAAACTGATCATACACAGATACAAATTCCTGTACAGCCTCTACCCCACCTACCTTAATGGCTGCATCAACTTCAGTGCAACCACCAGATACCTCTGCTCATCAAGAATCCTGCTCGCACACATCCCCTACATACAAAGAACCGGAGTCTACTGTTGTGCTTACTCCTACCTAGTGCTCAAAGCCTGGAACGACCTGCCCTACACATTAGAGCTGCCCCCTCAGTACTTGAGCTCTGCAAGAAACTGAAAATATGGCTCTTCACCTGGACAAGCCCCAGTCACAGCTGACATAACACCTGCTTTCTCAGCACCAGTATACTCTCTTGGGTGAGCTGCACACTTGACAAATACCCTTAACAAATCATAAAATACAGTTTGTGAGCATCGTTGTTGTGGTGTTGTTCATATGTCTCTCACTCTGGAGTTTCCCGTTTCATACTCAGTCTCTGTTCTTTACCATCTCAATCACTCTCCTCTCATTTCTTTCTCCTCTTTGTCTCAACTTTCTGTCCCTATTCTCTTCCACTACTATTTACTTTGTCTCTCTCATGCTCTATCTTCAATCACTTCTCCTTATCCCTTCTCTCTCACTGTCACCCCCTCTCCCACCTTCTTCTCCTCACTCCCTAGCAGAAACAGGCCATGCGGAAGATTGGGTGAGTGACGTATGATACTCCCACAGAAAACTAGCTGGTCCTGATTTCTTAGTCCTTACAGAACCTTGGCTTTTCTATCATAGGAATGAATGCTGAAAGAGCTCACCTGGATCTGTGCCTGTGCAGGGGCTCAGCACTGTCTGAAATGAATATCAGCTGCACACTTGTAAGAGCTCAGTTCCACAGCGCTATGTATGCAGGACTCTGTTCCACCTGAATGAATGAAATTACCTAGGGGTGCACAGTCTCTGCTCTATCTGTGCACAGGTTCCATACTATGTATGCTGGGACTTGGCTGCATCTGTGCTGGAGGTCAGTTCTAGCTGCAAAGGAGTGAGTTCAACTCTACCAGATGATGAGGTTTGTTTGTGACAGGACCCACAGTCTTTGTATACACAAGAACCTACGTTTCTTTGTGCAAGAACATGTTTATGTCACCAGAGGAACATCCAACTTCCTCTCCTTCATAAAATAGACATGGAAATGAGCTTCTTGATGCCGGGAAGACTTCATCCTTTTGAATGGTACTTTGTGCAACAAGAGTTTAAACACATGGTACTTTATTCCACAGTTGTACTGGTGATCTCTATTTACCTTGTTTTCTTATCCCCTCTCAATGGAACACCCTCTTCCTTCCCAGACTACACTTTGTTGTAAATGTCTTCTTGATGTTCATTGCTTTTATGACATTTTGGTATTTCCTTTTGGTCTACATTTGTAGTTAGGAAATTTAGAAAGGGCAGGGTAGACTAGGTTGAGACAAGGAGACAATGTTAAACATGAAACAAGACAAAGACGAAATATATTGGATGGGAAGGGGCAGGTTGAGAAAATGAAAAGGGGGAAGGACAGGGAACAGGAGCGTAGGCATAGGCACGTGAAGAGAGTGACAAGAGGGACATAGGGCAAGGTGAACAGTGCTGAGGCCAAAGTGACTAGCTATGGGCAATGCAATAGAAGTTAAAATGCACTATAGCACTTGGGAAGGAAATAATTATCCTGAAGTGAGTATAAATGAAAAGTTAAAGAAGAAACAAAAAAATTGAACTCTTGTCTCTGAGCAACAAGTTTGAGCTTTAAAACAAGGAGATTCTGAAAAGAAGGGAGTCAGATGGACCATGTCTCAGAAGTTGGTTTGTTAACTGATGGGCCTACACTTAACGATTTGGATCCTTTAAAATGGATATGTATCTTGGATTTGGAGCAGGCACGGTTCTTCTTTTGGCCTAATGTTTTCAAAACACCAACCGCTTGAAGAGATGGTAAGGATGATCAAGAGGTAAAACACATGAGAGCAGAGCAGACTGGGGAACACCATGTTGGTGTGGCAGAATGCTTTGGTGGGGGAAGTGCCAGGTGTTCTCTATCCACAGTGTCATTCTGATGTGCCACTCCAGTCGATTTACACCAAATTTGGCAGAAAGAGCACTTTTGGTAATTTGGTGTAAATCGGTTCAATAGTTTTGGAGTCATTAAAAAACAGTAGAACATTGTATATCTAGTGACGCGGATCCGCGGGTACTCACTGGGGAGCCATGTATTCCAAGTACAATGGGGGGAAAAAACCTCACCCACTCACACACCATACTCCTGCCGCACATGGACAAAGGCAGTGCGCAGCATAGGGTTGGGTGTAGGGCTTTAAGTGGGCTGAAAAAACAGGCGGGTCTCTCAAAGGAATGTGGCCAATGTAATTAGGGGTGTGGCTTAAAACACGTACGCGAAAAATCTGAGCTTAGTATAGTGTGCCACCCGATTGGTATTTTGATGCTTCTGTCATTGTATCCACATATATAATACAACAAGTAACATTACACCTACAGCAAGCCAAAACTATTGGTTTTGTCAATGGTTGTTAGTTGGATAAGCAACAACTATGACTTTGTTCAACATAATATAACAATCCTTCAGTTCATGATGAGACTGTGAAAGAACTTTAACGAGTCTCTTCGAAGTTACCCCAAAGGTAGTGAAGCGAGGTACTGCTGCAGAGTTAAGAATTTTTTTCCACCCGGAGGTTGATGGCAAAAATGGAGAGCCCCATTGGGATCCGTCTCGACAATTGCTTTTTAGAACTGCTAGTGTTCAGCACCAGCGGGACCAGGCCCACTTAAAGCCCTGGTTGGGTGCATGCGGGGGAGGTAGGCCGCAGGCCCTGTGGCCTACCCCCCGCCATGCATGGCCATTGGTCGTGCGAGGTGGTGGTTGTTTTAACGTACGGTAATTATATATTAGATTATTTTTTAAAATCTTTTTATTGTTTCAAAACACCAAAAACATACCAGGGTCTCAAAGGATTCCAATACATCCCATACTTCCAAGTACATACATTGTAACATTGAGATACCCAATCCTACCTTACAGAGTCCCCCTCGCTTCCAGGCATCTGCTCGCCCACTCCCACCGTCTTCCAGGAGCAAACTACCGGATTGACTCTGATAGCAATCAATCTTCCTGCACGTCCCCAATATCAAACTTTAACTCCCACCCTCCCCCCGCTGCTGGTGCTGCTATCTCAGAAAATATATATCACAAACCGACCACTCTCGTGCCTTATTTATACGGTTAACAGCTTATCTACAATAACAGTACCCTGAACCTTCCATGCTACGGGGATCCCCCCTCCTCCTCCCATCAGCCCCGTATTGCCATCTACGCCTGCTCCTCCCCCGCTAAGGCTACTGAATCCGAATCAGTGTCCGCATCTACCATCCGGAGTTCCGCTACCAAGACCTCCCATGCCCTTGCCGCTTCTAACGCTCTATCACTATGGGATCTATGCGCCTGTTGCATCCTAAGCGTGCCCTCGCTACGCGCCCAGAGCAGCAAAGCATCCTTCCACCTTTCATAACTAGGGCTGGCCGTGGCCTTCCAATGGGACGTTATTCTCTCAAGATGAGTCCTAAGTTCAGGAACTTGCTAGTTATTTATTTTTGTTAGTGTGGGGGAACCAGTGTAACAGGCACGCCTCTTGGTCCGTATCAATCTGCCGCTCCGTTATCCCACAGAGTGTCCCGGTCACCTCCGTCCAGTAGGCTTCCAACCGTGGGCAAGTCCAGAGCATATGCACCAGGTCCACCCCTTCAGCTCGGCAACGGGGGAAGGCCGCCGCAGCCCCTCGGAAATACTGATTAATCTTAGCCGGGGTGAGATACGCCCTATGCAACACGAAGAATTGAATCAGTTGGAGCCTAGCGTTCCGAGTTCCCTTCCATGCTCGATGAAGAATTTGGGACCAAGCTACATCTGGGATATCTTTTCCTAAATCCACCGTCCATTGATCCCGCAATCTCTGCATCAGGGTTAATCCATCCCTCAACATTCTTTTGTACAAACATGTGATTGCCTTATGCGTACCCGCCGCCATCACCACGTATTGACACGTTTCGTTAGTGGGGGGTTCAGAAAGACCAGCACCCCAATATTTCTGAAGAGCAGCACTCAAGGCCGCATGCAATAGGAAATGCCCACGCGGAAGCCCAAACGACTCCTGTAACACACTATATGGCAGCAATGCTCCGTCCGCATACAGGTCGCCCACCATCTGCAGACCCAGTTTCTCCCAGTCCGCCAGGCCAACCCAGTCACCACCATGTGGCAATGCTGTACACATACCCAATGGTATCTTGGGCGCATAGGGTCGTAGCATCCCAATCCTGCTATGATATCGCTTCCAACAGTATCGCAGGGTACTCTCTGCCATAGACAACTCAGCTAACCTTAGGTTCTGCTGCAATATTATGAAGGACAAAACGTATAAGGTCGTAGCACCCCAATCCTGCTATGATATCGCTTCCAACAGTATCGCAGGGTACTCTCTGCCATAGACAACTCAGCTAACCTTAGTTTCTGCTGCAATATTATGAAAGACAAAACGTGCCTCGGCACATCCGGCATGGTCTCCCGTTCCGGTCCACGAAACTCCAGGACCACTGCCTGGGTAAAGACCTGAAACTGTGCCGCCAAATAGTACAACCTAAAGTCAGGAGCTGCGAGGCCCCCGTCCTCACGTGACCTCATCAGTATTACCAAGGCTACTCTGCGCCTCCCCGCTCCCCACACAAACCCACTTACCGCCGAACGGAGTGTTCGGAAAAACGCAACTTGTATCCGTATCGGCAAAGTCCTAAAGAAATACAATAGTCGAGGAAGTGCCACCATTTTCAGAAGCGTATTGCGTCCCATTACCGATAAAGGCAAGGATCCCCAGAACCGCATACTATCCCTCAGGCCGCTCATTGCCCTCTCAATATAACCTTCAAACAGAGCTGCCTGTGTGTGATATACCCGTCTTCCCAGATAGGGAAGGCACCGAGCTTCCCATTCCAAACCGGGCGGCAACGACGGCAGGCTGCTTGTGCTAGACACGGGGAACACACAGGTCTTGGTCCAGTTAACCCGCAGTCCCGAAATATTCCCGAAGCGGTCCAGGAGCTGCCTTGCCCCACTCAGCGCGTCCCCAGCATCCGCCAAGAACATAAGGAGGTCATCCGCATAGAGCGAGATATGGTGGTCACAGCCCCTGAGCCGAAGGCCCTGGTACGTCTCTCCCAGTCTCGCGTGCACGGCTAACGGCTCAGTCGCAAGAGCAAACAATAAGGGGGAGAGCGGGCAGCCCTGTCTAGTGCCGCGTCCCACCGGATAGGAGGAAGAAACAGCTCTCCCCACCCACACCCTAGCTGTAGCCGACGTGTACAATATTTTAGTCCAACCAATACACCGGTCGCCAAGCCCGAACGCCGCCATCACCGAGAACATGTAGGGCCATTCCAGGCTATCAAACGCCTTGGCGAAGTCGACCGAGAGAACGAGTGCTCCACTGCTCTCCTCACCCGCCGCGTCCAGGAGCCCAAGCAACCTACGAACGCTACTGGCAGTATTACGCGTCGGGATAAAGCCCGCCTGGTCTTCATGTACCAGCCGAGTCATCAACGGAAGGAGCCTAGTGGCAAGCACCCGGCTCAAACTTTTGTAATCTGTAGTAAGCATGGAAAGAGGCCGATACGCAGCAGGATCAGTTAGTGATTTCCCGGGCTTGAGAAGGGGTATAATGATGGCCTCCCTAGTCGACCCCGGTAATCTCCCCGTCTTCAAAGCCTCTCGGTACATCAAAAATAGTCTCGGCGCCAAGAGGTCTACATACGCCGAGTAGAATTCTATAGGTAAGCCGTCGCTCCCAGGTGTTTTATTGAGCGCCAGTTGCTTAATTGCGCAACGGATTTCAGGCAATGTAATGTCCTGCCCCAGGACCTCAGCCTCGTCCTCCTCTATGGTAGGTAATTCCAGACCCTCTAGGAATACCTGGGATCCTGTCTCATCGGGCCGTAGGCGGCTGGTATAAAGATCAGCATAAAAGGCGCGGAACAACTTGTTGATCCGCTGCTGATCATACTCCAATCGGCCGGCATGGGATGCCAGCGCTAGGATAGGCACACAGCGGGGGGCGGGGTCCGCGAGCCAAGCCAGCAAGGTGCCCACCTTGTCCCGTTCCGCGTGCGCACGGGCCACAAACACTTTATAGTCAAAGCATCGGAGCCGTTCCACTCCCCCCGCCACCACCGCCTTTCGAGCTAGTACATCGTCGCGCGTCCCAGTGCCGTCAGAGTGGGCCTTCTCAGCCTCACGCAGGGCCAACTCAGCCTGCTCGATCTCCTGCAGGAGCAGCTTCCTAACCCCCACCCATTTGGCAATACAAACTCCGAGGACCACCACCTTGAAGGCGTTCCATTCCATGGCCATCGTCGAGGCTGTGCCCGCATTTTTAGTAAAGTAGTGTTCCACCCCTTTGCCAAGTTCCGCCCGGAACACCGGGTCTTCTAGCATCTCGGGGCGCAGCCTCCAGTGAGGGATCCTGGGTCGTTCCACCACCCAGCAAAAATTCACCAAGAGAGGGTTATGATCCAATATGGTGCGCGTCAAATACTCGCTGCTGATTGCCAGGGAGGTCAGGCCAGCACTACAAAAGATAACATCGAGCCGGACATGGAGGTTGTGCAGGGCTGAATAATAGGAATAGTCCATATCCTTCGGGTGCTGCATGCGCCAGACATCAACAAGCCCCCAATTATCCTGCCAGTGAGCGCGCACCTTAGCCAGTTTATTAATCGGGGCCGAGGACAGCAGGGGGTGCGACCTACCTACGGTCACATCGGCTACAGAATTAAAGTCTCCCCCCATCAACACCGGTACTGTGAAATAATCAGCGAGGGCAGAGGAAACCGTTCCCAAAAAAGAGGCCTGTTCCACATTAGGCGCATAAACGCTACAAAGAGTCACTTCGCGGCCATACAATCGGCCGCGTACCACTACATACCTGCCTCCAGGGTCTACTAACGAGTCAATCAGTTGGAACGGGACCCCAGCCCTAACCCAAATTAGCACCCCCCACGCGAAGGCCGAATACGTGGTATTATACAGCTGCCCGCGCCACTTACTCTGTAGTGCCCGCCCCTCCGCTGTAGTGAGATGTGTCTCTTGCAAGAAAACTATCTGTATCCCCCTGCAAACTAAATAGGAGTGGACCTTATATCTACGTTGCATAGAGTGCAATCTCCGAACATTCCAGGTTATACATTTCACGTCAGGAGCTGGACCCATAACAACAATGCAAACTCCCGCTCAAAGCGGCCCGCCCCCCCAGCGCCGAGCGGTATATTCTACAATCAACAAGGTCACAATTGATAGTAGTTATTTCAAATGTGCGCACCAGCAGACCACAACCCCAAACCAGAGAGCCCCCAACACACTCCCCCCACCCCACACACAGCCCACCCCCCCAAGAACAGGCACTAACATAGTGAAACCCATCCAAACCACCCCAACTGCACTCATCATGCAAGGTCAAGGCAAACTGCGCAACACCATCCGGTGGGGGTGACTTGGGCCGAAGATGCTACCCGCAACAACTCCAAATAAACTACTCACTCCCGCCCCCCCCGAGTCCCCCAAGCTATCCCCCCCCGACACCCTCCCCCATCACCCCGTTTCTACAGCCACCCAACAATTTCTAAACCCCCAGGCATCCGGTCCCCCTCCTAGTCATCTGCACTATCACACATGTGCCCGCCATCAGGCAAACCAACATTGCAATACCACAGTTCGAAGCTGATATTTCAACCCCCCAATCAGTCCCGCAACTACTCATCCAACAGTCCATCAGCTGTGGCAGGGGTGGCCGGTGGAAGTCTCTGCTCATCAGAGGCCGAAGATTCTCCTTCCGATAGTCCTTTACCGCTACCCTGCTCAGATGCCTCCGACATGGCCTAGAGTACTTCACCAGAGATCGCTACCACAGCATCGAGGGCTCCCCTACGTTCCATGGCAGTCTGCGAGGTCGATGGTTTCCGCAAGCTGTGTTTACGGTGCCTCAAACGCTGCGACCTGCGAGGTTGCCAGTTCACGTGCCTCCGCCTCCTGTCCGTCCTTCCCCGCTCCTTAGGACTCCAGCCACTCCCAGGCCTCCTCTGGTATATCATGAAAGTGGGACTTGCCATCTAGAACTATGCGGAGTTTAGCCGGGAAGAATAGGGAGTACTGGATCCCTTCCGCCCGCAGTTCCTTCTTCACCGCCTGGAAGGACATGCGGCGCCGCTGCGTCTCAAACGAATAGTCCGGAAACAGAGTGACGTTGCTATTGTCCACTTGGAAGGGACCATCACTACGGGCCTTCAGCAAAAAGAAGTCTCGATCTCGGAAGTGGAGCAACCGCGCCACCACCGGACGCGGCGGGCGGCCCTGCAGCGGCGGCCTAGCCGCGACCCAGTGCGCTCTCTCCAAGGTGTAGAAATTCGAGAGGCCCTCAGGGGCCATGACTGTCCGGAGCCAATCTTCCAGATACGCCACCATGTCTGACCCTTCAATTTTCTCCGGCAGCCCTACCACGCAGATGTTATTGTGTCTATTCCTGCCCTCCGCCTCTTCAACTCACCGTTCCAGCACCGTGACTCGATCTAAGACCCCCGCCATGGAGGTAGCCAGCGCAGTCTGCGCAGGGCCCATTTCCTGAAGCGTGTCCTCCGTCTGCTTCACGCGGTCCGCGAGTTTCAAGTGGTCAGCTCTCAAGAGGCCTAGTCCTGTTGTGACCTGCGCAATATCTTGCTGGAGGGCAGTGCGAGTGTCAGTGATGGCCGCCAGTATTTTGTCCAATTTTAGCTGTAGCCCTGAGCTCAACGATAATTCCTGTTCCATCTTGGACTCCTGAGGTGGGGATTCAGCATCCGATGGGGCCGGCTCTCCTTCCCTCCGACCCCGAGGCTTGCCCATGGCCACCTCCAGTTGCGCAGTCTCGGGTCACGCCCCCACTTCTTTATCCTCCTCATTTTCTCCTCGGTGAGCCTCACCCACCACGCAACTCGGCCAGGCCATCCAGTTCTAGGTCCACAGAGCGCTCCCGCCTCCTACCAATCGCTCGTGCCCAAGCCAGTGGTACCCCCTCGACCGCTCCCCCGTCGCTAGTACCTTACACAACAGCCAGTCCAGGCGCGGTCCTAGCACCCCCAAGGGGTGGCGTATTCCAGTCCGCCACCCTCTGGGAGCTCACTTCCTCCAGGGCACTCCACACTTCTCCCCGGATTCGTCGCCGCGTCCGCCGAGCGCACACCCCGCTGCAGCACCCACGTAGCCTGCACTCCAGTCCGAAAGCCAGCACAGGGGCACCTCCAGCTCACCTCACGTCACGCTACCAGTCCGGGGCCTCTCAGCGCTGATATACACGTCCGGCGACGGGCAGGACAGTAGCGCCTCCAATGTCTTCCGTCTGCTGCCCGCACTCCTGGGCCACCTATGCGTCGCGAGCAGGGTGCCCTCCACCAGCTCGCTCCTTAGCCCTCAGCCCACCGCACCCAAGGGGGCGCTCCGCACACCAGGGAAGCTCAGTTGGCACTCTCCAGTGGTCCGGGGGGAGGCCGGCCGTTCCCTGCAGGCCTGCAGCTCCCAGCCCACCACAGCACTCCAGCCAGGCATTCCCGGGGCGTCCCCCACCAGTCGGACAGGCGCGGTCGGGGGGGCTCCAGGCAGCTTGCCCCCCCACCAGTGTGCCACTAGACAGCCCCGCCTCAGCTCCTATGCTGGGGATTTATTGCGGCATCGGCCGGTCTTCCGCAGCGCCCCCCGGGCGCAACAGCTGCTCCTGCGGTCCGGTCTCCGAGCCCGCTACCGGGCGCTGCCCCTTAACTGCAGCCAGGCGGCGGCCCACTCTCCCCCTCCGTCGGGACTCTCTCACCATCCTCAGTCATGCAGCGCAGCCTCCGCCCCGCCCTCCTCGGGCCCAGCGCTCCCCCGCCAGACACTGCCTCCCTTAGCGGGGTCCAGTGTCCTCAGACCCCGGGGCCGGCGCCATCTTGTGTCTCCGGCGCTCTGCAGCTCTCAAGTCCTCCAGCCGCTCTCGCAGGTCGCCCCCGCCCCTCGCAGGCAGACCACGGCCCCTCCACTCCCCGGGACGTCCCCTGCTGCCGTCAGTGAGTCCGGGGGGGCCCGAGGGGCGCCAAAATCAAGAGAACCCCAGGGACTTGGGCGCGGAGCTCCGAGCTCACGCTGCTAGCCCCATCAGCACCGTAGCCACGCCCCCAATTATATATTAGTTTATGTTAAAAAAAACTGAAAATCACTGAAAAAAAGGTTACAGGGACATTATATTTAGGTTTACGTTTCACTCACACAAGACTATTGAAATTCAGTAGTTACAGTTATACTTATAGTTATACTTATCTGAAGAAACTATAAGTTGTGCCTTTAAGTAACTTTAGGCCACAAGTTTTAGTTTCTTAACATAGGTATAACTATAACTCTATAACTGCTGAATTTCTATGGTCTTTTGTGGGTAAAACGTAAACCTAACTATAATGTCCCTGTAACCTTTGTATATGTATATATATATATATATATATACACAGCGCTCAGCTTCAGATTCGTAATTCTCCAAAGAACCGCACTCGTGGAGTCAAAGTTTTCCGTGCTCACACCATCAAATTTTAATCACACAGATTAACAGACGCGTTTCAGCGTAAAGCCTTCGTCAGTGTCAATTACATTGCGAGGTTTAGCATGGGTATTAAAGCAAAACATTCATAGACATGGTTGACGGACTGGCAAGGATACAGTTGTATACAGCAGGGAAATTTAGAGCTCTGTTTGGCTGCCAACACTTCAACCAGGAAGTGTTAGCAGCCATCTTGGGACTCAGCTTCAGCTGGGTACCCCAAACCTTGGCATAAAAGCATTTAAAAGAAAAAGAAAAATGGCTACAAATTTGCAAAAATGTGGCAAAAAACCAAAAAACAAGCGCTTGTTTTGGAAATATGCTCCGGGTGGGCCTGGTCCCGGGAGCATGTGCATACATATAAACATTAAAGGAGGGGGTGCATAGGACCCCCCTCATTGGGCAGTTTTATGCCCAGGGACCACGACCTCCTTGGGGCTTATGTTTGTATTAGGGAGGCCTGTGCAGCCCCGGCCCCCCATGGACCGCCACATCTCCGGGGCTATCTACCAACAAATTGGAGGGCCTCACAGAACCCCCATGCCCTGGGACTGCCACCTCCATAGGGCTAAATTGATCGTAATGGGGAGCCACAGTGACCCCCGGGAACCACCACCTCCCTGGGGCAAAATTAACATTTTTAAAGTGGTAGGGGGTTGCGCAGACCCCCTCTCTAGCAATATATGGCCCAGGGACCACCACCTCCCTGGGGTTGGCCCGTGAACTACAAAGGAGCGGGGGCATGCCGCCTCCCTCCAGGAGCCATACATGGCCCTGGGGGACCGCCACCACCCAGTGCCCGCTCCTGCTATGTCGCAGGGTACCCACCCCAGGACATTGCTGTTTGCTGTGACTTGGCGGGAGCTTTGACAGCTCCCGCTAAGTCAGAGCAAACACTCCGCTTTCAGCAATGAGAGATCCCGCCGCTGTCCCATTGCACACTGCATGCCCCGGGGGCACCCAGGAGATATTGCTGGGCCCGATGGATTGGGCCCTAGGTGCTGAAATTGGCCAGGGGGGCCACATGCCCCCCTCCCTCATTGGATGATGGTCAGGGGATTGGGTCCCAGGGGCCGAAATCGGCCCTTGGAAGGGGAGCTATTATTTTGAGGCCTGGCCCGGGGCCAAAAATCGCTTTTTGAGGGAGGGCCACGCAGCCCCCCTCGTCTTTAAATAACATTGATAAAGATGGGCCCGGGTATACGATACCCGGGGACCAAATCGGCCCAGGGAGGGGCACTGCGCAAACCCCCTCCCTGATTAAAATTAAATTATTTTTAAAGCCGGACCCCAGGGATATGGGGTCCATGGGGCCAAAACAGCCCAATGATGGGGGCTGGGTGGCCCCCTACCTATTGAATGAATGCCTGGCCCGTGGGATAGGGTCCCCGGGGCTGAAATTGGCCCAGGTAGGGTTCACTACTTTCACAGACTCACTGAGACACTCACTCAGATACTCATACACCCACTCACTAAGACACTCACAGACCCACTCACAGACCCAAGCAGACACTTATAGACTCACTCACACACCCAGTGAGGCACTTATGCAGCCACTCCCAGGCCCATTTACACACTCACATACCCTCTCGCACACTGATTGAGACACCCACACACTCACACACACTTTCAAAGGTTACAGATTACACTTAGGAAATAAAATGTAGAAACCTTAGAAATTCACTTGAAAACCAAAATGTTACAGGGATGTTATAGTTAGGACATAGAAGTTAGAAAACCTTAGAATTTCACTGAAAAAACCCACAGGTTACAGGGATATAATAGTTAGGAAATAGAATTAAAAAACCTGGGAAAATCCCCAGAAAAAAAAAAGGTTACAGAGACGTTATAGTTAGACTCATATTTTAGTTGCACAAAACCAGTGAAATTCAGCATTTATAGTTACCTGAGCTAACTACAACGTACACCCCCACAATACACTGCTTATGACCTCACATATTACCTCACTCATGAAATGGTCACTGACATCACTGATGACATCTCAAATGACATCACTCATGGCATTATCCACAGAACCATTCACACACCCACTCATACTACCATACAGCCTCTCATACCCCCATTCACACACCCATACAAACACTTGCATACTCATTCATACACCCATACAACTACTCACACATCCCTTCTCTCATCCATAGAGCCACTTATACAGCCACTCACTCCCCCATACAGGCACTCACACAGCCACTCACTCACCCATACAACTACTAACAGAACAAGTCACTCACCCATGCAGCCATGCACACACATTCACTAACCCACACAACCACTTACATACCCATTCACACATCCATACAAGTACTCACACACCCACTCACTCACCTATACAACCACTCACACAGACACTGTGCAATACAGCCCCCACACACACACCCACTCATTTACCAATTCATCCCTTCAAACAGCCACTAACTCACCCATACAGCAATTCACACACCTACTCAGTCACCCATACAGGCACTCACACACCCACCCATAGAGCCACTCACACAGTCACTCACCCACCCATACAGTCACTCAAAGAACTGCTCACCCACTGATGCAGCCACCTACATACCCACTTACTCATCCATACAGCTGCTTACACAGTCAGTCACTTACCCATACACCAGTCACACACCAACTCACTCACCAATACACCCATTCACATAGCCACTCACTCACCCATACAGCTAATCAGACACCCACTTATTCACCTATACAGCCACTCACACAGCCACCCAGATGACATTTGATACAAATAGTAGTACAGAAATAATAGTAATTTAACTCATGCAGTAGCTTAGTATATATCTTTAAGTCTCAGAAATGTTTATGAAATATATTGGAAGATTGGTGACGTAGTACAACAGTTGTGGCAGAACCACCATTTTCATCAAAGCTACCCAACCCATGATTGTTAGAGGAAGCATTCCCCATAATTCGATTTGTGAGCGGTTGAAAGCCACTGTCCTGCCTAAGTTGCCCTCAAATGTGTCCTCTGGGCGATGGTATACTTGGATCCCCAGGTATTGGAATGTTTGCATTTGCCACTCAATCTCCGTGCCGTTGAGTACAGAGTGCGGGTTGAGGGGTGTCCCATCAAATGGGTAAAGGCAAGACTTAGATGCACTGAAGACCAGTCCTGACATGGTGGCAAATTCCCCCAGAATGTGTTCCACCTCTTCCGGGATTGCATACAAATCTTTTAGGTACAGGAGGAGAACGTCTGCATGTAGTGAGATAATGTGTGTGTTATCTCCCAGAGGGATCCCCCAGTCCATACCCTTCACCCAAAACATTGCCGCTGGTGGCTCCACTGCAAACATGAACAACAGCAGGGACAGAGGGCATCCCTGTCTGGTGCCCCTCCGCTTTTTGATTGGATCAGACATGCATGGGCCTGTTCGCACCCTCATTACTGGGTCACTGTACAAAAGGTAAACCATCAGAACAAATGCCTCCCCGAGCCCGTATAGCAGCAGCACCGTGAAAAGGAAGTCCCAGTCCAGGGTGTCAAACACCTTTTATAGGTCTAGAATCAGGTATCCCGCTCAGGGCTAGCACTCTGGTGCATATCTGGCAACCCTAACAAAACGGCGGAGATTCAAGGATGTACTGCGTATTGGGATGAACCCATTTTGGTCCTCATGTACCAGCATTTGGACCAATGGCGCCAGACAATCTGCCAGCAGCTTCGCCAGAATTTTATAATCAGTATTTAAGACAGCTAGGGGTCTATATGAGCCTAGCTCTTCAGGATCTCTGCCCGGTTTGGGTAGCAAGACCAATTGCGCCTCATTCAGTGTTTGTGGGAGGATAGATCATTCTATGGCTGCAGCGTAGAGCTCCTGGAGGCGTGGCGCCAATATCTCTCCTTACACCTTATAGACTTCAGACAGGAGACCGTCTGGGCCTTGGATTTTCCCTATCGCCAACGCTGCTATCACCTCTCTGATTTCGTCTTGCTCAGTCGGAGCACACAGTGTCTCATTTTGTTCGGGTGTGAAAGTAGGCGGCTGCGCTGCAGATAGAAACTCTCTTGTCCTGTCCCCGTCTGATGTAATGTTGGACAGGTAAAGGGTTGGGTAGTGCCTGGTCATCTCCGCATGTATTTCGTGCTGGGTATATACCATTGGGCTGCCCGTGGAGCGTAAATCATGTATGGGGTGCCTGGGTTCCTGTCGCAGTAGCCAGGCCAATAACTAGGCCTGGGCGTCAAATTCCGTTCCGCTCGTGGAAATTGCGATAATTTGACATTTTCGCGTTCCGCGGAGAGTGCGAAAATGCCAGAATTTCCACGATCCGCAGCGTACCGGAAATGTTTTTCATGCTCGCGCTGTAAAAATACATTCTCAAACGCGCGATCCCCTTACCTGGATCCCCTCGTTCGCCAACAAGTTTTCCCGATCCGGTCGCGTGCTCCACGAGATGTTGGATGTTGGTAGCCATTTTGCGCTATCTTGCGAGAGTTCGCGCCCGCGATCACGTCATTCGTCTCGCGATCATGCACTGCGAGAGTATGAGATCTCGAACACGTCATTCTCCACCGCGAGCGAGAGCGTGAGGACGCAATCACGTCATATCGAACGCGACAAGGAGCTAGAGAACCCAAACACGTCATTCTCCACCGCGAGCGAGAGCGTGAGGACGCGAACACGTCATATCAAACGCGACAAGGAGCGAGAGAACCCGAACACGTCATATCCAATGCGCAGGGATCGAGAGAACGCGAAGACGTCATTTTGGACGCGCCATCGACTTTCGGCAGAAGTAATGTGAAGCTCCAGAACTCGGACATGTAAAACTTTCAATTTGGAGAAGAATATCAGCTCTAGCAGCATAAAACCTTCTGCAAATGATGATTTGGATGAAAAAAACTCCTCAGATGGACATCTGGCTGTCCTTTTTGGTGCAAGGAGTCCTTTTTTAAAATGGGGGAGAGGGAGGAAGTGCCACAGAATCTCCAACTTCCTGTTCCTGTCCAGCAGGCTCCTCCCAGTGCTTTGTCCATCTCCTGCTTATTCTGCCTTTGCATTGTGAGCTGGAAAGATCACTCTTTTTGTCTGCTGCATCATTGCAATTGGATTTGAGGATTTTTTAATTGGATATTTTACAAGTAAGTGGTTGTTGTGTCTGTTTGATTGTGGGCATTGCAGTTGTTGCAACTACAATTTAATTTTGGTAACTATCATTCCTTTTTTTAAAAAATGTTGTGGGTAGTAGTAGTCAGTGGTAGGCCCGAGCTAGTCATGGCCTCATGGGTGTGTGCATGATGAAGCAACTGTTCTTTAGGTGTTTTTTGAATGTATTTCATTTTCAAGCATCATTTAGGGCCAGGATGGCATTGGATTGAGTTGGGAAATGTGTTTTTTTGGGGTAGGCTTTCTGTTGTTGGGCCTAGCCTTGTGGCTGGTCGCCATTTAGAAGCCTAGGCCTGCAAGCTTGTCTGGCCTCGTTTGCCAACAGACCTGCTTTCATCCAGTAGGCTCAGAGCAGGTAGCCACAGCTTTATTAATCAAGTGTTTCTGTGTGGTATGTTGAATTTAGACATCATTTAGGGCATGGATAGCATTGGATTGAGTTGGGAAGTGTGTTTTTTGGGGGTGGGCTTTCTGATGTTGGGCCTGGCCATGTGGCTGGTGGCCATTTTGAAGCCTAGGCCTGCAAGCTTGTCTGGCCTTGCCTGCCAACAGGCCTGCATTCATCCAGTAGGCTCAGAGCAGGTAGCCACAGCTTTATTAATAAAGTGTTTCTGTGTGGTCTGTTGAATTTAGACATAATTTAGGGCATGGATGGCATTGGATTGAGTGGGAAATGTTTTTTTTGGGGTGGGCTTTCTGATGTTGGGCCTGGCCATGTGGCTTGTGGCCATTTTGAAGCCTAGGCCTGCACGTTTGTCTGGCCTTGTCTGCCAACAGGCCTGCTTTCATCCAGTAGGCTCAGAGCAGGTAGCCACAGCTTTATTAATCAAGTGTTTCTGTGTGGCCTGTTGAATTTAGACATAATTTAGGCCATGGATGGCATTGGATTGAGTTGGGAAGTGTGTTGTTTTGGGGTGGGTTTTCTGATGTTGGGCCTGGCCATGTGGCTGGTGGCAATTTTGAAGCATAGGCCTGCAAGCTTGTCTGGTCTTGTCTGCCAACAGGCCTGATTTCATTCAGTAGGCTCAGAGCAGGTAGCCATAGCTGCATTAAACAAGTGTTTCTGTGTGGTCTGTTGAATTGAAACATGATTTAGGGCATGGATGGCATTGGATTGGTTTGGGAAATGTGTTTTTGGGGTGGGCTTTCTGATGTTGGGCCTGGCCATGTGGCTGGTGGCCATTTTGAAGCCTAGGCCTGCAAGCTTGTCTGGCCTTGTCTGCCAACAGGCCTGCTTTCATCCAGTAGGCTCAGAGCAGGTAGTCACAGCTTTATTAATCAAGTGTTTCTGTGTGGTCTGTTGAATTTAGACATCATTTACGGCATGGATGGCATTGGATTGAGTTGGGAAGTGTGTTTTTTTGGGGTGGGCTTTCTAATGTTGGGCTTCTAAAGACATGCCTTTGTTGTGTGTGTCTGGTGTGTGTGTTGGTGTGCAATGCATGCACCCTGCAGACCTTTTTGGGGCCTGTGAATTTTCGTATTTGCATTTTGTTGCATTAAAAAGGCAGAGCAGTGTGCTTTAGCATGCATTCTTTGCCTGGCTTTTATATGCCTTTTGTCATCTATTGGTGTTTCCCAGGCCCCCTGCTTGTTGCTTGTGATTTGTGAGTGTCGATGTGGCTGGTGGCCTTTTTTGTGGTGGGAGTTATTAGTGTCCTGCTTTTGCCATATATGCCTACATGGTTTTCCTATTGGCTTACTGATTCCATCCATCCACCCACCCCCTTTGCCAGCAGCAGCTCCATGAATGATGTGATGCTCAAATAATTTAATGGCAAATAGGGTGCACCCCACTTCCATTACATTTTTATTTTGTGGTTCTTATTCTCTTTCCTATCCTTCCTGAGAGTGTAGTGTGTGTACACAGTAGTATAACATAGCCCTTGTTGGCAAAGTCTCAGAAATGGCTAGACTATATCTTTTGTTTGCACTAGTACAGTAGTAACTGAACCACAACAACAAATGCAACATTTCACTGATGTTCTTCTCCTGGCTTATTTGCTTTTAGGTGCACAAAAAACCAGAGGAGGAGGTGTCATCATCATCACCCGTTCTATTGCCAGCCAGACAGAAGTCCGGCTGCGCATCACGTCCACGTGTGACCACAACTTGTTGTGTATCTGCGCCCTGCCTGACATCTGAAGAAGATGGCCCCAAAGAAAGGTACCAGGTCCAGTACCAAGAAAGTTGCCGGTGAGAAGAAGGAACAGAAAAAGGAAGTGCCATTAACCACGACTGGTGTGCCGGCCAATGTTTTTTTTGGGACCAAAAAAGTTACACCTGCAGCAGCGTTGTCGGGGAACCAAGCTGGGAGCAGCACCTCCGCACCAGCGGTCCAACCCCACCAACCTAGGCCCAAGCCCTTGAGTGTCGCAGAGGTAGCCAGTCTACTAACGAGCAGCGACGTTGAAATGTCATTATCGCAAAGTAGTACACAATCAGCGCAGGCGGAAACTCAGCAGATAAGTGTGCAGCCGCAACAACAGCAGCAGCCACAAGAACAGCAGCAGCCGCAAGAACAGCAGCAGCCGCAAGAACAGCAGCAGGCGCAAGAACAGCCTACAATAGTATTTGTTGCTCCTGAAGTAGGGTCATTTCAGGAAATCGAGCTTCCAGCAGACAAAGTGGAGCAAACCACTGTTTCGGAAGATCTATTGTCTTCCAGACCACCAGCAAGAAAAAGGAGGCTTAGTCCATCATCTTCTTCTTCAAGCCCCGCTTCTGATGATCGTGATGCCACTTGGCAGCCACAAGCTCAGTCTGAGAGTGATGCACGCCACAAGACAGTGCTTCTGAAAAGGAAGGTTCCAGAAAAACTTAGTTATGGAGGTAGATGTAGAAGAGGGGGGTGATGTTGATGAAGACGAGCCAGTCCTCACGCACATCACTCCCGCTCCAAAGGGGATGGAGACCAACATTTTCAACCTATCCAGAAAGGCTGCTACTGAGCGGGATGTAGCACGAATACCACCAACACAGGTTACACCACCACGACCTCCAGCTGCCATATTTTCAAAGGCCCGGCAGGGACCTACTACATCCAGCTCAACCATCACAGGTAGTGGTAGTAAAAGTCACAGTGTAGCTGCACAGAGTCACATTCCAAGCACACCCTCCAGTTCATCTGGTATTGAAAGTGGCACATCCAGCAGTGCCATAAAGTTCTCCTCCCCAGTTTGGGACTTCTTTTCTGTTAGCACCAAGGAGGAGAACGTTGCTATATGCTCAATTTGTCGCACAGGTGTTCGGCGTGGTAAGCTTGGTACAAACTATGGTACCGGAGGCCAAGCAAGTCATCTCAGAATACACCACACTATCGTGTGGGAGAATCACGTACCTCACTTAAAACAAAGTAAAAAAACTCAACCCATTGAAGTTGGGCATGAAGAATCAGGGGACAATATTATTGCAGTGGAAGGTGAAGAAGAGGGAGGCATTTCTAGCCCTGTCCCAGTGGTACCGCCCACATCCACCTCAGTAACATCTGAGTGGCACCGCAGTAAGAGCCATACTCAGAGTCAGCCTGAGACACCAAGGCGATGAGTACTGCAATGAGACAAACTGCGTTGTTGAGCCTACGTGGGTTAATGAAAACAACAGCACCACAAAGGAGAGTAATCCAGCCTATCATTGAGAGCATGCTTAGGTTGGAGGGGCAGTTCCAACGCAACCACCCAACAGCACGGTTGTACAATGCGAAGCTGGCTAAAATGTTAGCACTGGACCTTCTCCCTTTTTCATTTGTAGAAGGGGTGGGTTTCCTTGAATTTGTGTCAGCCATCTACCCTAAATGGAAGGTTCCCAGCGGGTCCAATTTCGCAAGAATTGCTGTTCCGGCACTACATCATGATGTGCTGGAATTGGTTGGACAAGCTTTGCAGCAGAGTGCTGTTCACAATATCCACCTGACAACAGACATGGGGACCAGTTGCCAAGCCACAGATTACATGTGCATTACTGCACACTGGGTCTCTTTTGTGGGGGTAAGCTATCTGAACAAGGTGTTGTTGACACAGCTGAGATTTTTAAAGCTACTCGGAAACATGCAACTGTAGCCATGTTCGCCAAGGAGAAATGCTGTAAACATTTTGGAAGAGTTTTGCAGCAAGGTTTTTGAATGGCTGCGCCCAAGAGGGCTTAGTATTGGTTTTGTTGCCACAGATAATGGCAGTAATGTACTTAAGGCCATGGACCTTGGTTCCTATTCCAGGGTTCCGTGTTTGGCGCACTGCATAAACATTATAGTTCAAGACTTTCTGAAAAAAGAACCCATAGTCAGCAAATTACTGACCATCTGCCGAAGAATATGCACTCATTTCAGCCATTCTTTTAAAGCTCGGAAGCAGCTGAGGATCATTCAACGTGAAAATAACATGCCAGTCAAAGCACTCATCCAGGAGGTGGCAACATGTTGGAACTCAACGTATTACATGCTTGATTGTCTGTTTGAGCAGTACAGGCCACTCAATGAATATGTCATGCAAAGCCCGGATGCTACTGTGAAAGGCATGACCCTTTAGATGGACCAATGATGCCTAGTTAAATGCCTGACTGAGATACTTTGTCCTTTTGAGGTCTTCACATGTGAAGTCAGCTAGGAGGACTGCACAATGGGCCAAGCTATCCCATTATTGCAAATGCTAAGCATCAGCTGAAGAAAGTGTCTGAATCATACAAAGGTGTAGAGGAAAAAAAGGAAGCCTATGACTTGGTGGAGAGCTTAGCCCGTCGCTTAGCTGAAAATACAAGGGTGCACAATAAGATTTTGTCACAAGAACATTACATTTCTGCCACAATTCTGGATCCACGGGCAAAATTGGGACTGAAGACATTCATTCCTTTTTCAGAGATGGATGTCGTATCTTCATCCTGTGTTCCTGCGGCCCCAAGCTCACGCGTTTCTGAGTATTCTGTTCTGGCTCACAACGCTGATTTTTGTTTGTTAAGATTTATCGCGTGTCTCTCCTGTTCACCCTGTTTCATGTGCCGCATGCTGAGAAAGAGCTCTCGCGTCGGTTATCCCTGAGGCTTTGTTGCCATGCCGTATCAAGGAATTTGGAGACCGATTTTCCCCGCATCTGCGTAGCGGTTCTGTTTGCTAGCAGTTGAGCCTTTGTTGGAACAACGCGCGTTGTGCGTATTTTTTGTATTACTTATTTCTGGTGACAACGGTGCCGACAACGTTTTGCCCGCTTGCTTAAATTGTATGAGGCTCTTGAACACGCTTGGCGCGTGTGTTTATTTTTATTTTCGGTGGCAGCTAAAGTACTATGCGCGTTTGCGCTTCCAGTTATGTTATAGAGAACAACACTATACTGATCACTGTGTGCAGTTATATAACAAACACAGTCTTCACAATTTTTATATTATTTGGTACGATACACTATCCCTTGTCCTTGCACAGCATCAAGAGTCTTTGTCTATGTGTGGATGAATTATCTTCTCACCTTGGAGAATTCATTAAATCCTGTGCAGACGAAGTCTTACCCTGCTGACTATCCTGTTACCCTATCCTCCTGTTTGAGACACCTGGAGATGTCCAGTGGGTAAGGGGAATGTGAGTGTCTTCACAAAGTCTGCATATTGTTTGTTGTATTTGCGATACCAATACTTGGGAAGGAAATTATTTATTTTTGTCCCTTCTTGTTTTCCCTGTAGGTTACCCTATTGCAGATCATCTGAGGGGGTCCACTGAGGGATTTCAAGCATCAACCACTTGCTTTCGTCCTCACATCTCTGAGGGTCAGTTTTGAGGGTGTGAGTTCCTTTTTATTTCTCATCCTTGAACTGAATTTTGGAGAGTAAGGAATTCTTCGTCGCTTCTGTGGATTGGGTCGTACTCCTATTACAGGTCAATGAAATTGGCAACAGAAAGCCAAGCCCACGTAATTCACTCCACCCGAGTGACGATGAATACTGAAGGGGCTAGCGCCTTAATGGAGGGTTCTCCCCAGAGTCCCACAGTAGAGGAGTTGCCAGCAGCTCTCTTAGATCTTCAACGAGAAGTAGGGAGATTGCGACTAGAAAATCAACAACTACATACTCAACTGGAAACAGTGCAACACACCGCTAGTAATCTCACAGCAGAGGCTGCACAAAGAAGTAAGCGTACTTACATACAGCCAGCCTGATTCACTGTTCCTTCTTCCCCAACAGAAACTCCTGATGCTAGTTCCGGTAACCCACAGGCCATTCAAGTGGCAGTTCATACTCAGAATCCAGTTCCTTTAGCCGCACCTGAGAGATTTTTTGGAGACAGCTCTAAATTTAGTGTATTTATCAAGCAATGTCAATTACACTTTTTATGTAAGGCCTCTGCATTTCCTAATGATGTGGCCAAGGTGGCGTTTGTAATCTCCTACTTAGGGGGTAATGCAGCTCATTGGGCAGTTCCATTAATTGAAAGCAACGATCCCCTTTTATATGATTACGCTTTATTCAAGCAGAAGTTGAAAGGGTTGTTTGCCCGACATACCTATCTACAGGCTAGTGATAGTGAATTATTGAGTCTTAAACAGGGAAACAGAGATCTCTTACACTATATCACCGAGTTTAATAGATTGATAGTGGAGACACACTGGCCTGAACAGAAGAGAACGTCCTTGTTTTATAAAGGTTTGAATGATGACTTGAAAGATCTTCTTTCACAAATTGTCGATCCTCCGGAGGAATGTTCAGCCTTTATAGACTTGGTGGTGAAGTTAAACCACAGATTAATGGAAAGAAAAGGTGAAAAATCTCGGGGAAATCTGGCCCGTTTCCTTGTGACTAGAGGGGATAAGAAAGAGCCTAAAGATTCCAAAGATACCAGTGAACCAATGCAAATAGGTGGTATGAGATCTCCTTTAACACCAGAGGAAAAGGAAAAACGTAGAAAGAATAACCTCTGTCTTTATTGCGGCAAAGGAGGGCATTATGCATGTGGGTGTCCTGTAAAGAACTCTGCTCTTGTTAAGAAATCAGTCAGGAATATTCCACTGATACGGAAAACTAGAAAACTTGGGGAAAGAAGAGACCGTTTCTCCAAGTCTGGCTTTCAAGATCTCTCTCGATATAGTTAACATAACTACTCCCGTAGCACGACATTTTACGTTGACTGTTACTCTTATTATTTCTGTTCAACATCGAAGGGCCTTATCAATTCTCTTAGATTCAGGGGCCACGGGTAATTTTTTGGATATCCATCTAGCTCAAGAACTGGGAATTCCTTTTGTACCTAAGGCCAAACCCGAACCTGTTAGAGCAGTAGACGGTACCGAGTTGTCTTCTGGTTTAATCATGTATCACACACCCACCTTAACAATGGTGTGTAGCAATGGACACTCAGAAAAAATTGTATTTGATTTAATTGATTCCCCTAATTTTGGTGCTATTCTTGGTGTACCTTGGTTACAAGTGCACAACCCTTATATTGATTGGAACACTCGAAAGGTTACCTTGAAATCCTCTTATTGTATGCTGCATTGTTATAAAGACGCTCCTGAGTGGGAAATTCCCCTATGTTGTGGAGTGGAAGCATTAGAGAATAACCTCCCTCCTCTATATCATGAGTTTAGATCAATGTTCGATGAGGAAGAAGCTTCTGCCTTACCTCCTCATAGGAGTTATGATTGTAGAATAGATCTTATTCCTGGGGCTGAGTTACCGGTGAGTCGAGTTTATGCATTGACAGAGTCAGAGACAGAATATCTTCGAAAATATTTAGATGATATGTTGAGCAAGGGGTTCATTAGGCATTTCACCTCTCCTGTGTCCTCTCCCATCTTCTTTATCCCGAAGCGCGAAGGTGGCTTGAGGGCTTGTATCGACTATCGCGCCGTTAATAAAATCACTATAAAGAATAAGTATCCCCTTCCGCTTATCCCCGTATTATTAGATCAAGTACGGGGAGCCAAGATATTTACAAAATTAGATCTTCGAGGGGCTTACCATTTGATCAGGATTAAAGAAGGGGACGAATGGAAGACAGCATTCAGAACTAAATTCGGTTTATACGAATATTGCGTCATGCCATTCGGTCTTTGTAATGCCCCTGCGGCTTTTCAGTTTATTATCAATGACATCTTAAGAGAGTATTAGGATTTGTTTGTCATAGTCTACATCCATGACATCCTCATATACTCCAAAACTGAGCAAGAACATATTGAGCATGTACGAAAGATCTTACAAAAACTGAAAGAAAATAAGCTGTTTGCTAAGTTAGACAAAAGCACCTTTCACACTAGTAGAGTGGAGTTCTTAGGGTTTGTTATATCACCGGAAGGGATACATATATTTCCTAAAAATATCGAGGCATTAATCAACTGGCCTAGTCCCAAGAACGTGAAAGATGTCCAAACCCTTCTTGGATTTGCCAACTTTTATAGAAGGTTTATAGATCACTTTTCAGACCTGATCGCTCCTATTACACGTCTACTTCGTAAAGGAGTTGTCTTTGTATGGTCCAATGAAGCTGAACATGCCTTTTCCCAGCTCACAAAGAAATTTACTACTGCCCCCATCATTAGACACGCTGACAATACTCAACTATATTTTGTCGAGGCGAATGCTTCACAATACGCAGTTGGGGGAGTCTTGTCACAGCGAAACCCAACCACAGGTTGTTTGCACCCTGTGGCGTATTTTTCCAAAACACTTCTCCCTGCGGAACAAAACTACACTATAGGAGAAAGAGAACTCTTGGCGATAAAACTTGCCTTCCAAGAATGGAGACACTACTTATTAGGATCTCAACACACTATAACTATATACACTGATCATCGGAACTTGCAATTTTTTAGATCCGCCAAGGCATTAACACTTAGACAAATGAGATGGGTTCTGTTTTTTAGCGAGTTTGATTTTGTTATTACTTACCGCCCTGGACCCCAGCAGGGAAAAGCAGATGCTTTGTCCCGATTAGGATCAGAAAAGAAAGCTCGAATAGATGACCTTACTTCCCTTATTCCTGAAGATAAGATAATTGGAGTAGGTGAAGTGGAAGATCAAAATTCTACTTTTCTAACACAGTTAATGACTGCTTATTCCAATTTGTCTCCGCTTGAATGGATCAAAGAACCATCGCATACCATCAGAGATGGTTTGTTTCTTCATGACGATAAAATTTATATACCTCTGGTGGAGTTGCAACTACAGATCATTAAATGTCATAATACCGCCTTAACAGGCCATCCTGGTGGAGAAAAAAACAGTACAGTTATGTAAAAGGTGGTTCTGGTGGAAGAGTCTGAATAAGGATGTCTTGTCTTATGTTGCTAAATGTTCTGTTTGTGCAAGACAAAAATCACTACATACTGCTCCTACAGGTCTACTTCGCCCTACCGAAATTCCTTCTATTCCTTGGCACACCATCAGCATGGATTTTATTACTGAAATGCCTAGAGTAGAAGGGTACACCACGATATTAGTTGTAGTTGATCTTTTTATGAAGATGGCACACTTTGTCTAGAGAATTGGCCCAAGTGTTCACAGAACAAATTATTCGATTACATGGCATTCCATCGATAATAATCACGGAGAGAGGAACCCAGTTTGTGTCCTGTTTCTGGCAAGGACTGTGTCATTCCTTAGGAATAGATCATAGATTATCTACAGCCTATCACCCACAAACAGACGGGAAAACTGAAAGGACCAATCAGACCCTAGAACAGTATTTGAGGTGTTTGTTAGCAACTATAACTTCTGATTGGGTGCAGGCCTTACCTTTAGCTGAGTTTGCCTACAACAATACTCTGCATTCCTCTACAGGTGTTTCTCCTTTCTTCTTTTCTCAGGCCCATCATCCTAGATTTCTCCCTTTTCCTATATCCTCTCAGTTAATCCAAGTCCCAGAGGTTTAGAAATATCACACTATTCGTGCAGTCTGGAAGACTGCCAAGAATGAGTTGCAGAAGACCAAAGAAGCCATGAAAATACAGGCAAACAAACACCGTTGGGCAGAACCAGAATATAAAGTTGGTGATAAAGTCTGGTTATCTACCAAGAATTTAAAACTAGAAGGCCCACGTAAGTTACAACCCCGTTATATGGGTCCTTATCCCATAGTCAAAATAATAACTCCTGTTTCATTGAAAATTGATTTGCCAGAAGAGATGAGAATCCATCCTGTGTTCCATGTCTCATTACTCAAGAGATATACTCCTCCACAACTTCCTAAAGAACACCCTCCTCCTATCAGAGTAGTAGGCGAATTAGAATATGAAGTAAAGAGAATACTCGATTCCCGTAGACATAGGGGTAAATTACAATATCTGATTGATTGGGCAGGTTATGCACCTGAGGACAGATCATGGGAACCTGCTGAAAACGTACATGCTCCCATCCTAGTTCGTAGATTTCATGCCCTACACCCTACAAAACCTCGACCTGTGACACGACCTTTGGGAGGGAGAACTGTTAGAGATCAAGCTTCCTGCATTATTTCCTGGCATTTTGGGTGAGTGTGAATGCTGGCTTTGTGAACACACACACACACTTTTTACACGATCCCTAGCTGCCTACCATAGAGGAGGAGTTTTGAAACCTTCCCCTTTAAATGTTTCGTGTGGACAGGAAGCCGGTGCTTGGCTTTCTTCCTGATGATACCACGCCCTTTGTTTCCTGGTCGGTGGAGTTCGAGCTCTTTCTCCATCTCTCCTCGCTCGGTGCCCTCGGCGTTGTTGTCGTCTCTTCATCCTGCGGCCCCAAGCTCACGCGTTTCTGAGTATTCTATTCTGGCTCACGACGCTGATTTTTGTTTGTTAAGATTTATCGCGTGTCTCTCCTGTTCACCCTGTTTCATGTGCCGCATGCAGAGAAAGAGCTCTCGCGTCGGTTATCCATGAGGCTTTGTTGCCTTGCCCTATCAAGGAATTTGGAGACCAATTTTCCCCGCATCTGCGTAGCCGTTCTGTTTGCTAGCAGTTGAGCCTTTGTTGGAACAACGCGCGTTGCACGTATTTTTCGTATTACTTATTTCTGGTGACAGCGGTGCCGACAACATTTTGCCCGCTTGCTTAACTTGTACGAGGCTCTTGAATGCGCTTGGCGCGTGTGTTTATTTTTATTTCCGGTGGCATCTAAAGTTCTATGCGCGTTTGCACTTCCAGTTATGTTATAGAGAACAACACTATACTGAACACTGTGTGCAGTTATATAACAAACACAGTCTTCACAATTTTTATATTTTTTGGGACGATACACTATCCCTTGTCCTTGCACAGCATCAAGAGTCTTTGTCTATGTGTGGATGAATTATCTTCTCACCTTGGAGAATTCATTAAATCCTGTGCAGAGGAAGTCTTACCCTTCTGACTATCCTGTTACCCTATCCTCCTGTTTGAGACACCTGGAGATGTCCAGTGGGTAAGGGGAATGTGTGTGTCTTCACAAAGTCTGCATATTGTTTGTTGTATTTGCGATACCAATACTTGGGAAGGAAATTATTTATTTTTGTCCCTTCTTGTTTTTCCTGTAGGTTACCCTATTGCAGATCATCCGAGGGGGTCCACTGAGGGATTTCAAGCATCAACCACTTGCTTTTGTCCTCACATCTCCGAGGGTCAGTTTTGAGGGTGTGAGTTCCTTTTTATTTCTCATCCTTGAACTGAATTTTAGAGAGTAATGAATTCTTCGTCGCTCCTGCGGATTGGGTCAAACTCCTATTACAGGTCAGTGAAATTGACAACATGATTGGATGATGGAAAATAGAAGAAAAAATAACAACTTTCCTAGTCCCGCCAAAAGAAGTGGAACATGCCGACTACATTAGCTATTCTCCTTTCAGAGCCGAGAGAGACTGCCCATTAACTGAAAATGAGATAGAACAGGTAATGATTGATGCCATGCATTGGACGCAGACTGAGTGATTTTGTTGTTGTTTGTTGTGCATGAAGTTATTTCATTGTGCACTAATCATCTTTCTACAATACACACTGAACGTAACTCAAGGCAATTTTCCCCTTCTTGCAACTATTTTTAATAAGAAATTTGTACTTCTATTGCAGCTTGATACATTGCTTTTGATTGAATACAGGAAGGGGACTCAATCTGCACATTGATTATGACAACAGCACCGTCCATGATGATGATGGCGAAAAAGACGGTTAACTTAAGATGAGAAGGAACAGGTAATGAAAATGAATGTCATGCATTGGACACCTGACTCTGAGCGATTGGTGTTTGTGTGTTTGTTGTTTGTTTGTTGTGCATGAAGTGGTCTGAAGTCAAAGTGTACTAGTAGTCTTACTGTACACACTAAAGAGTGACTCAAGTCAACAATATTTCTACTTTTGTTGTGTAATAACAAAATTGTACTTCTACTGCAGGCCGATCTTCACAGTCAGTAAGTACAAGTATCGGAGATGATTGATGGACAAGTCAGGAGGACGTTTCATGAGTGACATAAAAGGTAAACACGTCAACAACAACCACAGCAGACCCAAACGTCTGTGTAGAAGTGGAGTTGAGTGTAGCAGTGGGATGACTGCGGTGCATTGATTTACTCACTTAAATTGTAAAATGCTGTTGCTGGATATGTGCTTTTTCCAACTCTTTAAAAAAGTACTCTAAAAACGGAGGATGTGCTAAGCGACGTGCCGGCCCGTCACTGTGGGCCTGCTTTGTCCTGTTGTTGTTGGTCAATGCTGGAAACAGACTAGAGTAGAAATGATGCATACATGCCGCCTCGGAAAGTATTCTTGTTGCACTACACCATAACTTGTGCATTTCTTTCAACTTTGTTTCTCAATATCCCTTTTGTTTTTCCATCTACAATTACAGGCCGGGCCTTGCCCTATACTTGGGAAACCATTACAATGCACACTTACCTTACCAATAAATCTACATTTTCCAGGCGGGCAGTGGCGACACCCAAGATTGATGGACGAGAGGACCAAGAGGAATGCTGAGATGCAAATCCAGTCCACATTTTTGACCAGGATAACACAGTAACAGTATCAACTTTCATCATCTTTTAAATAATTTGATTCATTTTTTTGTCTACAATCTTTACAACAGTGTGTTCTTCTTGTTGTTGTTATTATCATTAGGTTTGCTCTCTGTTTATGATTCATCCCTACCAATATTTAAAAATGTTATTTGCTATCTGTAAAAGTATTAAGCCCGGAACAACTGAACAAGAAGTGTATGTAATCCGGGTCTCAATATCAATTATCATCATGCATGCATTTCCTTTTTCTCCCTTAACATATTGATATGGTAGTCTACAGCGTTTGTTGTTTGTCCATGCGAATCGACTTATTGAGGTATGACTAAATTAAATGTACACCAATAATTAATCACACGCTTGCTGGGGCGGATGTGGCGAAAGCAACAGTACTTCAATTTCAAGGCAGAGCGATGATCTTCTTCTGCTTTCCCACCCATGAGCAGTATATTTTAGAGGTGAATTTTATTTAACAAAGGAACATATACCTCTGCATTAATTGCCGGCATTGATAGGATTTGTTGTCATCCTCATACACAGCACTAACTGTTACGCTTTAGGCCTAGTCAAGTGACTCGACACAACTATAGTTTGTGACTCTGTCTAGTAGGCTATCCCCACCACCATTATGTTTTGTTGTAAAATATTTTTGCATATTATTGTTGCTCGGTAAGTTCTGTACTGTACTTCATTCTACTACTCCTCGAACCGTCTCTCAAAGGCGACTGACTGTCTCATTTTCTTTTTTTGTAAATGCTGCTGCCCTGCCAGTGTCTACTACTACTACTACTACTACTACTACCAACACCCCAATAATGGCATGTTACAAAAAGGAAACCATCATCACCATGCAGCCATCGATGTGCCTAAGTTAAACATCAAGCAAAGGTAAGAGAAGTTTGGGGGAGGCATAATTAATAATGGACATGTTTTCAATTAATTCACACACCCCTTTGAGTCCAGATAAAGAATGCATAGACTAGAAGAGAGAGACTGAAAGTACTAGTAGGACAACTCAATCAGTGAGGGGTGTCACATCTATCTGTTTGTGTCTTACACAGTCAGCCAATTATTTAAATCAAACACTGGCTATGGACGGACCTACACCATCAAGGAAACAGTGTGATGTAAAACAGTAACCCCACCTACAAAACATTAACAACATTGCATGTAAAGTAGAAATATAGATTTAATATAACCCTAACAAAAATAAACTATGTAAAAAAAACCACAAAAGCTGACCCACCCCTCTCCCTAACCCCAACCAATGTCCGTAACGAGAAAGTCCAAATGTCCAAAACCTCAACGCCCAATTCCCACTCACGAAACAAGAATTAAAAAAGGGGCAATAGACAGGGACTCTATGTGTGGCGGGATTGTCTTTGGAGGACACGCACTGCCTCCTCTAGTCGGGCGACGCAGCGCTTCAGAGCGCGGCAATTGCAGCCACAGTGGGGGGGCACCAGAGATGGAAATGCGGCGGTGGGCGGCCGCCAGACGGTGGCGCTGTACCGCTGGAATGCGGTGGCTGGGGCCCAGGGCACTGGAGGAAGCTTCAAGTGCTGCAGCCTCCTCCTCCTCCTCTTCCAAGACCACCAGCGGCCGATATTCTCGCTGGATTGCCTCCAGCTTGCGGCGCCATGCCTTGGCGGCAAACTCCTTCCGATCATGTTTGGAAGGAGTAGCTGTATATCAAAAAGAAAAAACAAGACAATTGTAAAATATACTCTTAGTAAAACAGTAAGACAAGTTAATTATACACATAGTGGCATGGTAGCACTATAAAGCACTGTACATAACATTTGTGGTATGTATCTATCCTCCCACTTGCTTGGGCTTTAACGTTTGCAGGTTTTTTTTCAGACATTCAACCAACCATGCATCAGATTCTTTACTATCAGCCACCTTTGCAATTTGCATGCTTGCATCACACGTATCCTTCTCTCTGTCAGTCATAAATATTAAATCTCGCCCGTCCTTCTTCCTTCCACCCGTCTTTCACTTTTTAGTTCAACACCAGGTGATCTGATCTTTTAGTGTACTCCATAAAACTTTCAAAGCGGAGTTGAAATCACAGATAGATGAGGCCACTGGTTACTCAATACTCCCGCCCCTAATGCCTATAGTAATGCCAATTAAAGGGTGTCTTCACTCTTTAAATGTTCACAACAACTCTTACTTACTTAGGGCATCATTAGGATGGCGGGCGGAAATGCTAAAAGGGACCGCCCGCCATAAGGGCGGGGGTTCCGTGGGGGCAATTAGGATGCGCCTGCCACAGTGGTGGGCGCATCCCGTATTTTAAACATTGTGGCGGGCGGTGCTAAAAGCACCGCCTGCCGCAATGCTAAAAATACATGTTGTGCTTTTCCAAGCACAACGTGACAGGCCCCGCGCGGTGCCTGCCATGTTGTGCTTTGAAAGGCAGGGGGTACCATAGGTACCCTCCATGGGTGCCCACAACAGGCCCCCGAAGCATACTCCGCATGCCTTTCCGTGGCGGCAATGCCACCACGGAAAGGCATTCCAAAATGCAAATTATATGGCTGGCGTGTGTTTCAGACACCGCCACCATATTGAACCCTTTTCCGCCCGTTCGACATGTCGACTGTGCGGAAAATCGGCAGACGGTTTCTATCCGCCGCGGACCCCCCAGCCATTGTAATATGGTGGGGGGGTCTTTTCTACAGGGATGGCGGGAGGATTGCCCCTGCTGGGCTGGCGGTGACTACCGCCGGCCCGGCGGGGGCAATCCGCCCGCCATCCTAATGGGACACTAAGTCTCAACAGTACAGTATACATACAGTACACCCTTGCAGTGAGTGTAATGTCAATAGTTAAGGATTATGAATCTAACTTACCACCGCCCGCCACTGGTGCTGGCTCGCCCCCTACCGCTCCATCGGCAACTGCCGTATCCTCTCCATCCGCGTCGCCTTCACTTCTGGCCCCGGCAATGGTGGTCGATAGTGCGCATAGAAAACATTACACATTTTTTAGGCGTCATATACACCTCCCCCTATAGGTCAGTAGCAAGATTGAAAAATGAGTTAAAAGTATACAACATACATCACTAATACAAATCAGGTAGTAGTAGAGCAGACACTAGTAGTTCTATATGGTCCCTAGGTTAATTCTAGCCTTTGCTTAGTTAGCCCGAGCCATGCAACCATTTTACCTTTGTATCTTTTATTTTTGCACATGTGACGTTACCTTGCAGCTTGTTGTATCAGACACCTTTGAGCTCACATGACCTCATACTGGATAAGAACTACCAATCTTATTGTACACATATCATCAATACGTTGAACATATGTGCCCCCATAAAACAGATGAAGAATAAAAGGAAGCCATCAGCCCCCTGGTACAGTGAGGAGCTGAAACTTATGCGTATCACATGTAGACAGGCTGAGAGGAGGTGGCGAAGGGGCTACTCAGAAGGAGACAAGAAAGTGCTAAAAGCAGCACAGACTCAATATAAAGAGGCTATTGTCAAGACCAAAGCACTTTTTTTTGCTAAAACTATTCTTCATGCGTCAAAGAGCACAAAAGCCCTCTTCAACATCATAAGGGATCTCTCCGGTCCTACCTGCGTAGGCAATAAAGTAGTACAAAAGGGGGTGGTGATGGACGGAGCATCTAAACCAATCAAACACTCACACCCAGTCAAAAGATCTGGGTTTAATCCATCACCGTTCTTTAGCCCACTCTGCCACCCCAGTTCAGACATGGCTATATGCAAATCAGTCTGACATCTGTGCCTCATGGTAACAGTCCAGCCCGAACTGCCAAGCCATGTCTTCCCTGGACCGGAAACAAGCTTCCGAGGACCGGTTTCTGGCATTACAGCCTTCTTCAGCCCGGCTTGCTTGAATCCAGTGGCAAAGTGAGCAAGGGACTCACGTCTGAGCATACCCTGCCACACTTATGGCGGCCAAAGCGGTACAAAAGGGGGTGGTGATGGACGGAGCATCTGAACCAATCAAACACTCACACCCAGTCAAAAGATCTGGGTTTAATCCATCACCGTTCTTTAGCCCACTCTGCCACCCCAGTTCAGACATGGCTATATGCAAATCAGTCTGACCCTGTGCCTCATGGGAACAGTCCAGCCCGAACCATTAGTGGTCGGAAGGAAGTACCCCAGATAATGACTGAGGAACCTCGGGCAGAAACAACTATGGAGCACTTTCCACCCGTTACGCAGGAGCTATTCCACAGCTGTGCTCAAAGTGTCTCATCTGGGTCCCCTTTAGATCCCCCCCATAAGATTTGGAAGGAATACGGGCAAGAATTACTACCTTGGATGCAACAAATATGTTGTCAATCCCTAGAAGACGGGGTGGTACCAGAGGCCTGGAAGCAGGCAGTGGTAACCCCCCTACTTAAGAAGCCCTCTTTAGACCCCACAAACCCAGCAAACTTTAGGCCCATATCCCTTCTGCCATACCCTATAAAAATACTGGAAAAGGTGGTCAGCAAGTCATTATCAGGTTACCTTGAAGAGAATAATTTGCTGGACAGGGATCACTTTGGTTTTCGCGCAGGACATGGGATGGAAACAGCCCTAGCCACCATATTGGATAATCTGCTAATGCATGCCGACAATGGTAATTCATCTGTTCTAGTGTTACAAACATGTCGGCCGCATTCGACACAGTGAGCCATGAGGTGCTGCCGGGCAGGCTGGAGCGAATGGGGGTGAAAGGCCGAGCCCAGAAGTGGCTGCAATCGTACCTGTCGGAGAGACATCAGGTGGTAACTATGACCCCGTTTGCCTCCGCTAAGTCCTTGGAAAACATGGGGTGCCACAGGGCTCAGCAATAAGCCCCATTCTCTTTAATATATATCTACGCCCGTTGATCCCCATTATAAAATCATTTGGGGTTGACCTGGTAAACTATGCTGACGACACCTAACTGGTGTTTTCCTTGAAGGGGAAGCAGGCAGTGACCATGGATATATTCCAGGAATGCATGTGTCAGACTGCCAGCTGGCTTAAAGAGAATTCCTTGCAGTTTAATGGGGGGAAGACAGAGGTGGTTTACTGTTCCACTGGCAAAAGGTTACAGCAACTGCCGCCCCTGGCTCCAGCTAAGACCGTGCGCAATCTGGGTATCCTGATTGATGACGACCTTCAAATGGCATCACAGGCCAATAAAACGGTCAGTGTCTGCTATCCCTTACTGAAGGCACTGCGACAGATACTCCCATTGCTGCCTGAGGAGACAAGACCCCTGGTAGTAAGGAGTATAATTTTATGCAGACTGGACTACTGCAACTCCCTATATCTGGGAGCCCCCCAATACATTCTACAGGGGTTGCAGAGGGTCCAGTCCATAGTTGCAAAGCTGGCATTAAACAGGCAATACGGATCCTCCACTACTCGGGCTCTGAGAGACCTCCATTGGCTTCCCGTCAAGGAGAGAATCTGTTTTAAATCTCTGTGCATGGTGTTCAGAGCGGTACACGGAACAAGCCCGATCCCTATGCAGGAGAGATTTACATGGTACAAGCCGGTAAGACATCACCGCTCGTCAAGTGCCTTTATGGTAACTAAGGCCAAATTCAAGAAATCCAGGACGGGAGGTAGAGCCTTCGGCATAACGGCTGCACGTCTTTGGAAAGAACTTCCTTTGAGTATTAGACAGGTGACCTCCCAGTTAAGTTTCAGAAAGAGCCTAAAAACCTGGCTCTTCCCATAGAACTGAGAGCAGAGCCTTCACTGATAATCTGGCTCATTGCCTGCTGTTGTTACAGGCTAAGTTGCAGCGCCAGGATACCCTTGGGGTGACAGTTTGCGCTATATAAGTACTGTATACATACATACTGCTACTGTCTAAGCGCTGCGTACAAGATCAACCAAAACATTAAAAAGCCACTTTTTTATTAAGTTCTGGTGTACTGTTAGTCCATATTGCTTATCCATAAAAGCTACACTTTTTGGCATGGCTGAGAAATGCTTGCAATATACTAACGCGCACCATTTCATTTTTCGCATTACAGATGGAAGATTCCTTTCTACGAACCAGAGCTTTGCAGAGCTTATGATGCAACAACTACCAGAACTAGGTTCTTCTAAGGTGAGGGGTCCCCAGAATTCACTCAGAGATCTTCATTTATAAATTTATATAAACTATATTCCATTTCCTACCTAGGGGATGGTGGTGCTTCCACCACTGTTCAGTTATCATGATTTATTTCCCAACTGTAAGTAAGTGTAACAATGTTTATTGTTTTAATGTTATTGATTTTCCTGTTGGTGCTGCATTATAGAACAAAGTACAGAGCTTGTCAATTCAAAATAAAATTTTGAACTTACATAGACTTGGTGGTATTTGGTGTGGACTTACACGAGTGAAAGGAAGGGTGTGCATGTGCATTGCTTCCACGACTGAGAGGTTGAGTGTGTTATGTTCTGGGTTGTCTACTTGTTGCGTATCTTGGGGGGAGGGTTCGGAGAGCTAATAGTTACGACAAGACACTACTATAACTAGTCGGGCAGGGGATTGTGGTTGGTTCTGAACTTCTGATTGAGGTGTGTGAGGAAGGTTCAACCTCCCATCACCAACATCCTATTTTCTTGTGCAAAGTTCTGTATGTGCAAAATCCCTACAACTGTAGTTGTTTGTCCTATCATATCAAAATAGTAATAAATCACGTTGGGCATTTGTTGGTGTGAATTGTCAAAGCCTCAAGATTAACAAAGACTCAAGATTAATAAGACTAGAAGTAGTACAAGAGGACGACCCAACGGACTGGACTTAATGGCTAGAGCTACTGGTGAATCTGAGTTTAATTTAAAACCTTTTAAATAAAGAGTGGCCAACTGGGCAAGCTTAGCTACTACAGTACAGACAGACTAATAGTAGTAGTAGTACAGAGAGTCATCATAGCAGAGGCAGGGATAACAAGATTTTCGAAACAGTACAGATCGAAGGATAATTATTGGTAAAAAATAGCATTAGGAAACGGAAACAATAGTTCGGGAAAAATATGGTGCAGTTCAAGTTATGGAATAAGAATTATTATTAAAAACAAGAAGACTTACTAGGGCCAGCAGAAAAGCCCATGTTGGTGTCCTCCTCTTGCTGTTGTTCTCCTGCCGACTGGGCCTGTCTTCCTGCCCCTGGGTGCTGAACAGGAAAGATATAAGAAAGAGACAAACATTGATGGATGGTGTCAAACAAATAAAATATTTTTAAAGAACGGTCAAAAAACACTTATGTAAACAACATCTGCAATAACTAAATTGACCGCTCTCATCTGGTCAACAAGTAGTATCGGGGGATTAGCGGATCGACAACTTAATATTTATCAACACTAATCCAGTCTTCCATTCTGATTCCAGAATACTAACTAAGCCTAAGTGTGACGTACCACCTGACCTAGCCCACCTATTCTAGGCGTGCCAATTGTACATTAAGTATGCATTTCCACTTCTTTTAGTCCTCAACAATGCATATGGTCAAATGGAGGACACAAGACTACATTTTCTATACACCAGATTTTTGGTTGATTGATTGATGCTGATGTTCTGCTAGTGCTAAGCCTATTACCACTCATTGAACAAGCTAGAAAAGGTTCTAATAAAGACTAGGGTACTAGCAGCATGTGACGTAAAAGAGGGGGCATCACGCATACCACTAAGAAATTACAAACTCATACGAGTAACTAAACCTAAGTATTAATCCGCCCCTATCTCTTAGTGACAGGACAAAGTAAGGACTAGAGTCACTATAGCATTACATAACTTAATTTCTCTAAAATAAACTCTTACATAATCACGCTATGCAAGCGCAAATGCAAAGTTGCAAACAAGTAAGATTAGTAGTAGCGCAGAAGAGCACCTGTGTCATAACAATCACATAAGATTTTTAAACGTAATTAACCTGTAATGTAAGCAGCAGCATTCTAGCTGGTTGGAAAAAAAAGATATTCACAATATAATTATATAACACAGAGCAGAAGAACAGACACAAAGTAGTAATTAAATAGTTACTCACCAAGACCCGGGACCTCCACTCCTAGCAGGCCCAGCAGGTCCTGCTCCCGATCCAGGATGTCGGACCACCGGTGCATCAACTGGGCCTGGATGCCCCGGACCCCAGAGCAGCGGAACACTGCCCGGCGCACCTTCCCACACCGCTGCTGACGCTCCCTGAGCCCGGACCCAGACCCAGACCCAGACCTGCCACCTGCTGCCAGGGTTAAGGGGAGGTGGCGCTGCACAGAGAAAATGAGTGCAGCCAACTCCACCTCCCCAAATAAGGCCCGTGCCTGCACCCCTTGTGGGCGCCGCCTTCCGCAAGGAAGGCGGTCGCGTCTCTGGCTCCTGCGGCGCCAAAAGTAAGTAAAAAAAATGAAAATAGCAGGCAGTAGAAAAAGAGTGAAAAAGTAGCTAAAAACACAAAAAGTAGACAAAAAACAAAAATATAGAAGCAGAAACATAGTCAGAGTGATAATAAATAAAAAAGATTTAAAAAAAGTGTCTTGAAACAAAGGATTGGAAAGATAGAGGGAGGATTGAAAATCAGGCCCCAGAACAATATCAATAGAGTGAAAAACAAGATGGCCGTGCCCATTGCGACCACCTGCGCAAATTTGCGCGATATTTTCTCCCTGAGAACGCACAAAGAGTCGTGAACACCTAAAACCGTTCCCGAACAGGAAATACGTACCGCGAACGGGCGCGAGCATGCATTGCGTGACCCGGAACAGGAAGTAAGCATCGCTAGCGGACGGGACAAGTGAAAACAAGATGGCCGCGCCCATGAGCGAGCGCATGGGTGAGTTGGCGAGACGGGATCACGCAGAAAATATCGCGAACTGGCGGGAAAAAAACTTCTGCGTCTTCGCGATATTTCCTCGTGTTCGCGGAGATTTTTAACATTTTCGCGATAGTTTGCGAAAGTGAATTTCGCAAATTCCGCCCACCCCTACCAATAACCTACCAGGCCTGTCTGACAATGCATGCATGCACACCAAGTGTGCTTTGTAGTTGAGGCATCGCAGCCATTCTAACAGGTTGGCATGCTCGTTTTGTTTCTTGTATAGCTGTTGTGGGCCGCATGCGCATGATGCTGTTAGGGTTTCATAGGGTAACATATCCTGTTCCAGTGCCCCTATTTCCTGAGTACGCTGTTTGCGCAGATTCCAAACCAACCCCATGCTCTGTCCTCTTATGGCCACTTTGAATGCGTCCCATTCAATGGGTGTGCTGTGGGTGGAACTGGCATTATCTTCAAAGTACTGCGTGGTGGCTGTTTCTAATGAGGCACGAAATACAGGGTCTTCCAGTGCTGCCAACTGGAGACGCCAAGTAGGGACCACTGGTGGGCCAGCTTCCCAGCTTAGCTAGGAACCCCTGGACACCAGAGGCAAAAGTTTCCAGTTGTTAAAATTGTAGAACAGTGTTATAGGGATTAAATGTTTTCGCCATTTGCTTTTTTCTGTCTATTTTAGCATCTTATGGAAAAGGTGGTTTGAACATATTTGTCACTAACATGACAAAATGCCACACACATTTCTTATAGTTAAGACACTGTTGTTCTGTAGCCTCCACTGCTAGTTTCAGGGACATATACTAGAACGCGATGCCCTTGCTTTATTTTGTGCTTGTAGGCGATAACTCTTTTACCCAGACCAAGTAAAGCTGTTTTTCTGTGTCTGCTGAAGAATGAGATAAGGCTGGTGTTTTATTATTTAAACAGCGTCTGGCATGAATTCAGGTGAGAGGCAAAAGAGATAATTTGACTTCTCGCAGTATTTAGTAGTTATGTCACTGGAATATAGTAAAAGTGTGAGAGTTCATAGTCATTATTTATCATGAGAACACACAGTACTGGGCAACTATTTTTTGGGGCAGATTTACAAAATATGGCACAATGCAGTAAAACAACCAATGTTGCTGTGCCAAAGGGTGAGAGTGGCGCAGAAGTGTATCTACTAAATAGGGCCTGCTGCTCTTCTCTTGCACTGTGCTGGTGCACAAATAGGCTTCCTAGCACCATGCACACACCTTTGTGCTGTTGTGCTAACGTGTGTGTATGATGTCCGGCATAGATTTTGTCCTGGTACTCTTACAGTACAAAATCCTCTACCTAGATAAACTTTACAACATTTCACACATTGGGAAATGTTAGAAGAAATACAAATATCTCTCCAAATTTGCGCCTGCCTCAAACAGGTATTATTTAACGATGTAAAACCCAGCCTAGGAATTTTATTAGATAGGGCTTTGCAACAAAAACTATTTGTGGTTGCACTGGACACACTGAAGTAACTGCCATGGAACGCCCCCTTTACGCAAAGTAGCACAAAGAGCTAATTGTGCTTAAAAAGGGGCAATTTTCCAGTGGAAAAAAAATAAGTTCTGGAAAGTAAACAATGTCTCAAGACTTTGTGTTCCTTGGGGCGTGGCTTGCGCGCCGCTGCGAGATGGCGGGTCGCGCTTGAGCTCCAGGGAGACAGCGGCTGTCGGGACGATTTGAGGATCCCGCTCGAGGCTGTTTTTCTTCACAAACCCAGTATGAGGTGTCGGAAGGTGCCGTGAGTGTTTTCCTTTCAGCTGCAATAGCGGACGACGACAGGAACTGTCCTTCTTCTTGTCTGGAACCTCGGTACCGGCATTTCTGTGAGCGGCCGCCATTTTGTTTTTGCGGTGGCGTCGCTCGTTTCTTTGACACCGGAGCAATATTCTAGAGCGCAGCGAGTACGACAGGATGACCTGAGGTGACAATTGTTATTTTTATATATTGGTGGTCCTCTGGAGTCCTTTTCCTGCATACAGGCGCAATATGTCATTACTGCCTTATGTTGCTCTCTGACTACCAGTGTTCACCTCCCTCTACTCGCTCATGGGACTTCCTTGCTTCACCTGAGGTTTTGTGCTAAGTTACCTGATTTCTAGGTTACTTCATATCCGGAAAGGTGTTTTTTCCGCGCTCTGGTGGTGTTTTCATGGCTTCTTCTTTCCCCTCAATTGCTCCTGTTCGCCATTTTGTGAGCTGACGTCATGGGCTTACTTTGAGCTTCAGGAGCTTCATATCAGTGGCATTTGGTGAGGTATTCTTTTCTTTTTTGGCATTTTTTCGCTCCTTACTATTTATCTCACGTCACATATTTATTGTGGTAACTTTTTGGAGCGGTCTATTGTGCTTTGCTCTTATGGCGGACAACATGGAGCCTTCTCCCACTGCTAAAGACTCTAAAGGGACCTTAAAAAGATCTAAACAACAGTCCCCCATTCCTGAGTCTTCTCAGAAAGATACTAATACCACTTTGGAGGCTATTCTGGCGCGCTTAAATGTTGTTCATGATATTGCGCAGTCTACTAAGACTAATACCGACCTCTTGCAAGTGGAGGTGGCTGCTATCAGAAATGACTTTAAAGCCTTATCTGTCAGGGTTACGAATGCTGAATCCCGTATCAGTGGGGTCGAGGATACTACACACCAGCACTTGAAATCTCTTCAACAGATGGAACGTTCGATGGTGGCTTTGCGCAGAGACCTTACCGAGCAGGAGGACCGTAATCGGAGGAGTAACCTGCGTATTTTTGGTCTTCCTGAAGATGCAGAGAAGTCAGCCTCCTCAATGATTGACTTCCTATCTACGTGGCTTCCTTCTACCCTACAAATCTCCTTTCAGAGAGATTTTGAAATTGAGAGAGCTCATCGAGTAACTACGTTCAAACCCAAATCCTCCACCTATCCGAGGGCAGTCATCTTTAAACCGTTGCGTCATCAGCATTCGGAACAGATTTTGGCTCACATGAGGAAAGTTAAGTCGGTGTCCTGGGAAGGTCATCGGATTGCTATCTCCCAGGATTTTGCCAGAGACACTGTCATCCGAAGGAAAGGATTTCTCAATTTGCGAAAATGTCTGTTAGACATGAATATCCCCTTTTCCTTTGCTGGTCCTTCCAAGTTTCGCATAACTTTCAAGGGACGTTACCGGATTTTTGATGAACCTGCTGACCTTTCCTTTTTCCTGGATAACCAATCTGAATCACAGATGGATTCTTCTCCAGCTCCTGGGCCCTCTGGGTCTTGACTTTCTGTCTTTGTTGACTCACGTGGTTTAGTGCGTCTTGCTGTTTGACATGTGTCGCTGTTTTTTCGCTTCATATGTTGCTCGTCGATTCGATATTTGTTTTCCAGCTGATTTGTCCGTAACTTGTCAGCTGTCATGTTGACTCGTTCCTGTTATTTATCCGCCTGGTTTCCTCTTTTGGAACAACTTATGTTCTTGATGTTTGACGTATCCGCTGTTTGTACGTTTTCTTTTGTCTTTTTTGGTAACCTTCCTTGATGTTGGTGGTTTCTGGTTCCTTGTTTCTGCCTCTCATATTATCCGATACAGCTGGATTCTTCTCCAGCTCCTGGGCCCTCTGGGTCTTGACTTTCTGTCTTTGTTGACTCACGTGGTTTAATGCATCTTGGTGTTTGACATGTGTCGCTGTTTTTTCGCTTCATATGTTGTTCGTCGATTCGATATTCGTTTTCCAGCTGAGTTGTCCGTAACTTGTCAGCTGTCATGTTGACTCGTGATTGTTATTCTCCGATTGGTTTCCTCTTTTGGAACAACTTATGTTCTTTGTTTGACGTATCCGCTGTTTGTACGTTTTATTTCATCTTTTTTCATAATCTTCCTTGTTGTTGGTGGTCTCTGGCTTCTTTTTTCTGCCTCTCATATTCTCCGATATTTGTTTCTTCCTTTTATGGTGTATGCTTCTTTGTTTGTTTTTGTCAGCCGATCGTTCCGCTCTTGTCAGATTTATCTCTTTGTGCTCACTCCTTTCGTTTGCCTCTATTATATTTGGTTGTATTGATACTACTTTATGGCTCCTTTCTTAGTGATTTCTTCCTGTCGATTGGTTCTCTTCTGTTTCTATTTCCGTATTGTTTTTCTTCTTTAAAGTTGCAGATGGTATTCTTCCTCATATATGTTATTGCCTGTTAATATATTAGCCGCTTATTGCAATTTTCACAATTATTGCTAGCATCGTTTACCATGTACTCCATCCCCTCCATTTTTCTATTTGCTAGCTTGTGGTTTCTCCACACTTTATGCATTTCATGCTTATTTCTCTGTTCTTTATATAGATTTTGTACGTATCTCCATTAGTTTAATTGACTCTTAGATACGTTTCTTCTAGTTCATTTTAACTTCTATTTATCAGCTTGTTCTTTGATATGCCTTATATTGTATGCCTAATTTCCTCGCTTTTGGATGCCTTGCTTGTTTCTTCCTTTTCTTCAGTCTGGGATCTACAATTTTATCGACTGAACTTCCTGACGGTCCCATGTTTTCCCATCCCATGTTCCCCCTGGTATGAGTTTGGTCCCTTATTGACCTACCCTAGCGAGTCTCTTCTTTTTTTATTTTCCTCTATGCTTTTCTTTCTCTTTTCCAATACTACTTTCACTTTTCTCCTTTTTCTCTTCTTTCTTCTCTTCACGAGCTTCTTGTTGGGGTTCTCCTTTTGTGTTGTTTGTGATACGGCGTTGGTGGTCTTTTCTTGTCGTTCGTTTTTCTTTTTTGTTATCTACGGATTATGATTTATGTTTTCTGGTAGGAATATGCCGGGCTTGAATGTGTTGTCCCTTAATGTTAGAGGATTGAATCATCCGGTGAAAAGATCAAAAATTCTAGATTACTATAAAATCCTTATCTTCAGATTTGGTACTCTTACAAGAAACAAAAGTATCCTCCAAGGAGGCCTTGTTTTTAAAGAAGGATTGGGTTCTTGACGTTGCTTGCTCGGAGGCCTTGGGCAAAAAGAATAGTGTGATAACGTTAATTTCTAAGAATTCTGGTCTATCTGTGATCTCTACTGAACATGATTCGGAGGGCAGATGGTTACTATACAAGTTTTCTAATGGTATGGATGACCTATATGTTATGAATATCTATGTTCCAAACATTGATGACCCCTCATTTTGGCGAACAATTACTAAAACATTAGCTGATACTCTGCATAAGGGTAATCTAATTGTGGGTGGAGATTTTAATTTACCATTGGATCCCCTGTTAGATAGAAGTTCTGCATTTAACTTCCGTCCCCCTAAAGCTCATAAGCAAATGACTAATATGTGTTCCTTGACTCATCTCCAAGATATTTGGCGTCTTCATAATCCTACAGGTAGTGACTTTTCCTTTTTTTCCTCTCCCCATTCTAGTTTCTCTCGTATTGATTATCTTTTGGTTCATTCGTCTCTTGTGCAGTCTTCCTCTTCCCCGTACATTCATCCTATTCTTGTCTCTGATCACGCGGCTGTTTCCTTTACTCTTCTGTCCTTTGCTTCTAAATCGCGTCCTCGCTCTTGGAAATTAAATACTGAGCTTTTGCATGATGAGTCTCAAATTTTGGCCATTTCCAAAGAAATTGATACTTTTTTTTACTGATAATGACGGCTCCGTTTCTTTTCCAATAGTCTTGTGGGATGCTTTTAAATGCACTCTTCGTGGTCACATTATTAAGCGTATGGCGAGCAGAAATGCTGCCATCAAAAAGGAACTTGCTGATTTAGCGGATGAAATCAAAAAGCAAGAATCTCTTTATCGCAATTCTAAGGACAACAAATGCTTACAGACCATTAAGAATTTGAAGTATTCCTACAACACTATTGTTACCAAAAGAGCTCATATAGGGGTACAAGCTCAGAAATCCAAACGCCTACTTTTAAAAAACCGAGCAGGTAAAATTTTGGCGGCTACGTTGAAGTTTCAGGAATCTTCTTTTCAATCATCTCAGATCTCCTTTATCAATGATAGCTCTGGTATCAAAAAATTTCAAACCACAGAGATTCTCGATGTATTCAGAGATTTTTACAGTAAGCTCTATACTCCCACTAATCAGGCATCTTTTTCACAATGTCAAGACTTTTTGAAGACAATTCCTATACAATCTGTCTCTGTCAGGTTTGCACTCCGCAGGATCCGCATGCAGCAACAATGCTCCACCTCCGGACCCTCCGAACACCCTGAAGTATAAACACAGGGTGTTCAGATGATACGGTGAGGGAAAAAACCCCAAAGGGGAAAAAAACCCGAAAGAATAAAGAGGAGAAGGAAGGGGCAGCAGGGAAGAAGAAACTGTAAGACAAAAATACAAAGGTTAATACAGTTCTTAAATCCTACACTCATTAATGTCTCACTAAGGCACAACCTGTAGATTCACCTGTAAAGGATGCATACAGACGCCAACTGCTAATCCTTCAGCCTTCCTTCTATCTCCTGTATAACATAAATAAAAAGGTATGAACAATGAAGCATAGACCACCATCTGCCTAAAACCTGTTAGCGATCTCTAGTAACATACCCCATAGCCTTTTTAACATCAAGCTTGAAAGAAAGAGGTCCAAATTCAAGTAAGGTAAAGCGCCAAAGGAAAATAAACAGCAGTGCTGTTAGTAAGTAAAGGCTCATTTTTGAGTTCAATAAATCCTCCTTTGAAATAAAGAAAGCGAGAAAAGGTTCCTTAACGATAGTATCACTTGTAGGTGAAACCAAATACGGTATGACGTAGTTCCCTCACTACAGTCATCCGCTTTGGTGTATGAATCCACTCAATTCAAATAGTACACAATGTCACTGTTCGTGACGGTAGTGCGGAGGTCCACCAATCCCCCCCTGCACTCCGCCACTGAAATAAAGCCAGGAAATGAAGAGGCTTGTCTCACCGCTGTTAGTAATTACAGCGCAAGCCCAACAAGCCTCAGGACCCGAAAACTGTACATGTTCCTCGCAGCCGCAAGGCAAAACAGAACACAGAGAATCCAGAGAACACTAAGCAAACGCGCTAGCCAGCGCGTGTAACACCATACCGGTAAAGAAGATTCTTCTTTCTCTTTTGGAATGTGGAACTGTGAAGACCACCGGGAAACAAGACAGGAACCAACAGAGGAGCAGCCGCTACCTCCGTAAACAAAATCACAAGCACTGACTGTCGGGTTCCGCCCCGTGATATCCTGCTCTCGCCGGGGATTCTGGGTACTGTAGTTCCAAGCCCAGTGTTACTGGGTAATGTAGTTTATGCAGGCGCGGGACCTGCTATCTGACTGTATGCCCTCCTCCCAAGCGCCTCCTAGGCCCAGGCTTCGCAGGAAACCTGGAATGGAAAGACCGAACCGCCCTAGGAGCACTGATATTACTCACGGGTTCCCACGAGTCTTCCTCGGGACCATATCCTTTCCATGAGACCAGATACCACAACTCCCCCCTGCGGACTTTGGAGTCACGGATAGACCGCACCTCATACTCCATATTCCCATCACCAGCGATGGCCGGAGGAGCCGTGCGACGTGATGTGAATGCTTTCTTCAACAACTGCACATGGAATACAGGATGGATTCGCAATGCAGCAGGCAGCTTCAATTTGTATGCGACTGGATTTATGCGTCGCACTACAGGGTAGGGCCCGATGAAACGCGGATGGAATATGCTCCTCAACCTGAAACGAATGTACCTGGTCGACAGCCACACCTTATCCCCTATTTTGAACTGCTGACCAGGTGCTCGATGTCTGTCTTCCCATCGTTTGTACACCTCTTTGGCCTTAAGCAAATGTTTTTGCACGTCTTTATGCACCTTCCGTAGAATCCATACATGTTCTTTAACAGAGGGCTGGTTACTCAAGTCTGCAGGGATAGCGATCGGTAACGTGTTAGCATCGTAACCAAAGTTGGCTTTAAATGGAGACATGCCTATGGAACTGTGCCATGCATTGTTGTACGCCAACTCTGCCATCCACAAAAGTTCCACCCAAGATTTGTGTGCTTCCTTGGAGTAGCAGCGCAAATACATTTTTAAGGTCTGATTCAGCCGTTCAGTCTGTCCATCAGTTTGGGGATGGAAGCTGGTAGAGAGCGCTGACTCAATATCCAATGCCTTGCACCACATACGCCAAAAACGGGCGATGAATTGAGGCCCCCTGTCAGACACTATGACTCTTGGAATGCCATGCAACCGTATAACGTGAGAGGCCAATAACTGTGCAGTTTGGCTAGCAGTGGGAAGGTTCACACATGGTATGAAGTGTCCCATCTTCGTCAAGTTGTCCACCACCACCAGCACTGCGGTTTTTCTCTGGTCAGAAGACAGACCCGTAATGAAGTCTAAGCTTATATTCTGCCATGGCCGATCGGATGTGGGCATAGGCATCAACAGACCTTTCTTCTTGGTGTTTTCCCCTTTTGCTCTTGCGCAGGTATCGCACCTCACTACCCACTGGTTTGCGTCTTTAGCCAAGGACTCCCACCAGAAATGTCTCCTAAGCAAGCTCACCGTCTTGGTCACCCCAGGATGTCCGGCTGCCGGAGCTTCATGACACCACCTGAAGGCTTTCCTTCGAATCTCTTCAGTCGGCAGGAATAAACACTTCCCCTGGAAAGGTAAGCCCTGTCTCACCTTCCGCCCTGGTTTGGCCGCCGCCCAACGGACCCAAGACCCCAAAGGTCTGGAGCCCTTGATGTCATCCAGGAATTTCTCGGCCCTAACCACACACACCACCTTAGTCGAAGGGATAATGGATTGCTCCTCTTCCAACTGTCTCGTGGGGATCTCCTGTCTGGAAAGGGCATCCGCCGTCCTATTTTCAGAGCCAGGACGAAAAGTAACCACAAAGTTGTACTCAGAAAAGAATAACATCCACCTCATTTGCCTTTGTGTCAAATGCCTAGCGGAGGACATATACTGAAGATTCCTATGGTCGGTGTACACTTTCACCGCCTGACAAGCCCCCCACAGGTAAGGCCTCCACTCCTGACAAGCCTTCTTGATAGCCAGGAGTTCCTTTTCGGCAATAGAATAGTTGACCTCCGCCGCGCTCAACTTTTTTGACAGGTAAGCAACAGGATGGAGCTGACCTGTGTGAGCATCCCTCTGGGACAGAACAGCCCCTATGGCCTCATCCGAAGCATCTGCCTCAACTATGAATGGATGTTCCAACACTGGATGGGCTAACACTGGTGCTGTAATGAAAGCCTTTTTTAGAGCTTGAAACGCTTCCTCTGTCTCCCCTGTCCACACAAAAGACTTCCCTTTTCTCAACAACCTGGTGATAGGGACAGCAGTCAGGGAAAAATGTGAGATAAACCGACGGTAATAATTGGCGAACCCCAAGAAGCTCTGCACCTCCTTCACATTCTTTGGGGCTGGCCAATCTCTCACCGCCTGTACCTTTCTCTCGGACATCTGTAATCCGTTGGGACTAAGATTCACTCCAAGGAATTCCACCTCTTGTACCCCAAACTCACATTTACTCAGTTTCACGTATAAACTGTGTTCCCTTAGTTTCTCCAAAACCATGCAGACATGGCGTTGATGGCAGGATACGTCTTGTGAGTATATTAAGATGTCATCAATGTACATCACAACGAATTGATCCACGTATTCCTACAGAACATCATTAATAAAAAACTGGAAAGCTGCTGGAGCATTACAAAGCCCGAAAGGCATCACCAAGTACTCGTACAGCCCAAATCACGTCTTGAACGCCGTCTTCCACTCATCCCCCTCTCTCACTCTGACCAGGTGGTACGCCCCTCGTAGGTCCAAACGTGTATAGATGTTAGCCTCCCTCACCTGATCAAGCAATACTGAGATGAGGGGAAGAGGGTAACGGTTACGGATGGTGTTCTTGTTCAAGACGCGATAGTCCACACACGCTCTCAAGTCACCATTAGCCTTTGCTATGAAGAAAAGAGGAGAAGCAGCAGGAGAGCGGGAAGGACGGATGAATCCCAACCTAGAGTAATTCTCTATGTACTCCTTTAAATGCGTGGTCTCGGGTACTGACAAAGCATATACTCTACAAGATGGTATAGTAGCCCCCTCCACTAGATCTATGCGGCAGTCATAATCCCTGTGAGGGGGTATAGTTTCTGCCTTTGCCTCGCTGAACACGTCACTATAGGCCATGTACTCAACAGGTAATGTGACATTCTTCTCCACAGCAGTAGCTGCCAAAAATGGGGTGGTTAACACCGTAACATTGGCAGACACACATGGGGTCAAATGATCCTTGCAGTGCTCTGGTGAAAATCGAAACGTTTTCGACTGCCAATCCACCACAGGGTTGTGTTTACATAGCCAAGGCATACCCAAAATGACTTCGTACTGGGGGGCAGCTATGATGTTTAAAGACAAAACCTCAGAATGTACACAGCCTTGTAACATCAATGACAATCCCAACTCGCCGGTTCTTTCAGTGATCTGTCCTGATGTTAACGGTTTCCCATCAACCGCTAACACAACCTCAGGCTTCTCCCTAGAGACTCTAGGCAAAGCTAAACGTCTTACCAAACCTTCATCCACGAAATTACCAGTAGCCCCAGAATCTACCATCACCAGTACCTGATTTCTTTCTAGTTCATGTTCCAGCGTCATGAAAATTACCATGTGCGGTTCCGTTTCCTCACCACCCAGAGAGGCCAAAGATGTGAGCTTCCACTCATGCCCCCCTTCTGCACTAGCCTGGTTCTCTTCCTTATGCTCACCCTCCTGTCCTGTCTTGGATACAGCAACCCTTTTAAATCTACTGACGTTCCCTGATGATTTTGGTTTGGAAGCGCATTCCCTAACATAATGTCCCTTCTTCCCACAGTACATACATAAACTCTGTACTCTTCTGGCCTCCCTCTCTTCTCTGGACAAAGACGCTCTGAGCGCACCTATCTCCATAGGCTCCGAAGGAGGGTTTTCAATTCCGCCCGTTGTTTTACGCTGATTTCTGTCGCCACCATAAAACCCTCTTTCCCATCTTCTCCTGTTACTCCCTCTGCCAGACAGACGGCTATCCAACCGTAACACCAAATTCACCATATCAACAAAGGAAGTAGGCGGAGGATCAACCTGGGCCACTACGTCTTTTAGGTCATCATGTAACCCCTGATAGAAGAGGGACATCCTTTTTTCCTCAGGCCATCCGGCTTCGGCCACTAATCTATTTAAAGCCGTTAAATATGTGACCAATTCCCCTCTACCCTGCCTTAATGTTAACAGTTCCCGATCAGCGCTGAAAGTCATAGCCCTTCGGTCAAAAACCCTCTCGAATTCTGTCTTAAACGCAGTCCAATCCGATAAAATGGCATCGTCACGTTTAACCAACGGCACCGCCCAGTCAGCCGCATCCCCCACCAAATAAGAAATCAAAAAAGCCACCCTTGAATGGTTAGTGGGAAACGATGAGGGTTTACATGAGAAATGCATGAGGATCTGTGTCATAAACACATGTACCTTACGAGGGTCCCCTGAGAACCTTTCAGGAGTAGCCAGTGGAATGAGTGGAGGCACAGTGACTTGAACATTAGAAGAAGAGGCGGAAGCATTAAAAGGGTTACTGCTCAAGCGTTCCACCTTTTCCCGTAAAGCAGCGGTCTCTGCTTTAGAGGAGGCCAACTCCTGCTGCACCAAGACTAAGGCATGTAACACATCCTCCATGGACGCCATTGCTACTACATACGGATCGGGCAGAGTGAAATTCTTGGGCTTGTGATTCTGTCAGGTTTGCACTCCGCAGGATCCGCATGCAGCAACAATGCTCCACCTCCGGACCCTCCGAACACCCTGAAGTATAAACACAGGGTGTTCAGATGATACGGTGAGGGAAAAAAACCCCAGAAGGGGAAAAAACCCCGAAAGAATAAAGAGGAGAAGGAAGGGGCAGCAGGGAAGAAGAAACTGTAAGACAAAAATACAAAGGTTAATACAGTTCTTAAATCCTACACTCATTAATGTCTCACTAAGGCACAACCTGTAGATTCACCTGTAAAGGATGCATACAGACGCCAACTGCTAATCCTTCAGCCTTCCTTCTATCTCCTGTATAACATAAATAAAAAGGTATGAACAATGAAGCATAGACCACCATCTGCCTAAAACCTGTTAGCGATCTCTAGTAACATACCCCATAGCCTTTTTAACATCAAGCTTGAAAGAAAGAGGTCCAAATTCAAGTAAGGTAAAGCGCCAAAGGAAAATAAACAGCAGTGCTGTTAGTAAGTAAAGGCTCCTTTTTGAGTTCAATAAATCCTCCTTCGAAATAAAGAAAGCGAGAAAAGGTTCCTTAACGATAGTATCACTTGTAGGTGAAACCAAATACGGTATGACGTAGTTCCCTCACTACAGTCATCCACTTTGGTGTTTGAATCCACTCAATTCAAATAGTACACAATGTCACTGTTCGTGACGGTAGTGCGGAGGTCCACCAATCCCCCCCTGCACTCCGCCACTGAAATAAAGCCAGGAAATGAAGAGGCTTGTCTCACCGCTGTTAGTAATTACAGCGCAAGCCCAACAAGCCTCAGGACCCGAAAACTGTACATGTTCCTCGCAGCCGCGAGGCAAAACAGAACACAGAGAATCCAGAGGTGTGGGGCTCACTGATTAGAGCGGCAGACCCTGATGCAGAGGTCTGGCCCGGGACCAGGGTTCAATTCCCGACGCGGCAGGGTCCTGAGCCCAAAATGTCCACGGACTCGATAATTCTTGCCTCGGTGCCTATTCTAATCATGGGGTCCCACACTGCAACTCTGGGCAATAGTTGCTTAATCTCCACTACGGCGGCCCACCCGCTGCGGGATGCCTGGCTTTCACCTTGGGGATACCCAGTAAGGGCTATCTCACAGGGAAAAGCCAGGACGGGTTCCCAAGGCAAGCGCCTTGATGCCTTCGGGTGATACGTGCGCTATATAAGTCGCAATACAATACAATACAGAGAACACTAAGCAAACGCGCTAGCCAGCGCGTGTAACACCATACCGGTAAAGAAGATTCTTCTTTCTCTTTTGGAATGTGGAACTGTGAAGACCACCGGGAAACAAGACAGCAACCAACAGAGGAGCAGCCGCTACCTCCGTAAACAAAATCACAAGCACTGACTGTCGGGTTCCGCCCCGTGATATCCTGTTCTCGCCGGGGATTCTGGGTACTGTAGGTCCAAGCCCAGTGTTACTGGGTAATGTAGTTTATGCAGGCGCGGGACCTGCTATCTGACAGTCTCGGTGGAGGATAGTAGCAAATTGGGCGGCTCAATTACTTCTGAGGAAATTATTGCTGCAATTAAAGCTACCCGGTCTGGGAAAGCTCCCGGTCCTGACGGTTTCCCCATTTTGTTTTATAAGCTTTCTTCCTTCTGTTGTTCCTCGCCTTAAGTCAGTTTTTGAGGCCTTTATTCAAGGGGGGTCGGTTTCGGGTTCGGCAGCTGACGCCACTATTGTGGTGATTCCAAAATCATTCTGATCCCAAGAATTTCCGTCCTATTTCCCTTCTTAATATGGAGGCTAAGATTTTTGCCAAGATTTTGGCCAGACGCTTGGAGTCTTATATCCCTAAGCTTGTTCACCCATCTCAGACGGAGTTTGTCAAGGGTAGACTTGCCAGGGACAACATTCGTACCTTCTGCCATATTCTGGGTTCGGCTAAACGTTCTACTCTTCCGGCTGCAGCTTTGGCCCTTGATGCCGAAAAGGCCTTTGACAAGGTTTCTTGGCCTTTTCTACGTGCTGTTCTACTGGCGCATAACCTTGGGGATTCTTTTGTTCATATGGTTATGTCCCTTTATACTCAACCTAGAGCCAACATTAGAGTAAATGGGGCTACGTCGTCTTTTTTTAACCTTTGCCAAGGCACCAGACAAGGCTGTCCTTTATCCCCGCTTTTGTTTTTACTGTCTATCGACCCGCTCCTCCGATTGATTGATCTCCACCCAGACATTAAAGGTTTTAAATTTGGTTCCCATTGTATGAAGACAGCTGCTTATGCAGACGATGTTCTTATCTTCTCTGAAGATATAGTTTTGGCCATTCCCGCCATTACTGATACCATCTCTCTCTTTTCTAAGGTTTCTGGTTATACCCTTAATAGAGACAAAACAGAGATGTTCCCCTTGAATGCTTATTGTTTCCCAGCGCATATGGGTTCTGCAGGTTTTAAGTGGCAATCTAAACAGCTTAAATATTTAGGGATTTGGTTTTGTGGCACCCTTTATGATACTGTCGCGTATAATGAAGCCCAGACTATAACCAAAGTACGTCGTCTTTTAGACACCTGGTCTCCGAAACATATTTCTTGGTGGGGTCGGCTACAAACTTTGAAAATGATGATAACACCTATCATTAATTTTGTATCATCTATGCTCCCGGTGAAATTATCCTCTTCTTTTTTTCATGAGATGGATGTCATTACCTCCAAATTTCTCTGGAATGACAAGAGAGCTAGAATTGCTTACAAGTTTTTGAGAAAGCCTTACGATATGGGGGGTTGTAATTTTCCTGATTGGGAGAAATACAAAGCTGCTTTCTTAGCCTCTCAAGGAGCGCTTTGTTTTTCTTTGGTTCCTGCTCATATGCCTTCCTGGATGTTAATTGAACAGGAGCTCTCTGCCCCTTTGCCACCCTCTTCATTTTTAACCACTTCTACTTTATGTATTCCGTTTTCTCGTTCGATTATCTTAGATACCATTGCTGCAGTCCGGCTGGTAGATAAGAGAGTCGCTATTCCTCTTCACAAATCACTTTGGTCCTCAATCTGGCGTAATTCTAAGATTAAAATTGTCATTGATCACAAGTTGATGTCTTATTGGGCTGCTAAAGGGATTTCGCTTGTGCGACATCTTTATGACTCAAATAATGATCCGTTACCCTTCTCCTTAGCTCAACAATTTTCTCTCACTAACTTAGACTTTTACACATTTCTCAAAATTAAAGTTGCTCTTGCTAAATTACGATTGGTTCCCAATTCTCCTACTGTTACCCTATTTCACTTTTGGCTTAGAACTGGTCATGTAGCTTCTAAAGTTTATAAATTTCTCTCTTCCGACACTTCTGTACAGCATACTGTTACCCAACAAAAATGGTTGCGTCATTTTGCTCATGATCTTACACAACATATTTCACCAGACTCCTGGCAGTTAATTGGGAAGTTATCTCTGCGTAATAAAATTGCCCCTTCTTTAATTCAGTCTAAGTTCTTTTCTATCAATCTTCTTCATTGGACTCCAGTTCGCGTGCATTCCCTGTCTCTGAAGGAGAATGACCTCTGCTGGAGTTGTGGCTTAACAGCTGGTAATTTTCCACATATGTTTTTTGAATGTTCTCTTCTACAATCCTTTTGGGATATGGTGCATAAACATCTTATGTTAATCTTTGATGTTCAATTCCAGCTCTCCTTTCCCATGATTATGCTGGGTCCTTTGGCCTCTCCAATCCCGTTGCCTCTAGATTCCTTAGATTTACAATTACTAGATCTTCTATTAACTGTTGCTGTCAAAGTGATTCTTATGGAATGGAAGTCTTTTTCCTCAGTCTCATACCATACCTGGTGGGCATGGGTTTCTTTTTTGAGAAGTGCACACACCTCGGTTGATGAGGCCCATCTCTCTCCTTCGATTTCTAGTGGTGTTTGGAGAGCTTTGGATGTATATATGGATTTAGCCTCGAAAGGTTTGGTTGCTCAATATCCCTTTGTGTCACCTGATTAAGTGTGTCTTGTGTGTCTGTTTGTAGAGCCCCACAGGAGGAGTTCGTTTCTCTATCTTCTCTTCCCTCCCCGCTTTCTTCCTCTTTTCCTTTATCTTTTCTTTCTCTTTTTTTCTCCTTTCTCTTGCTATTTCTCCTTTTTTTCTTTTCTATTGCATAGTGATACTGTTGATGCTTTTTATTATCCAGATCACTATTTCTTTGTTTTTTACAATAATTATATGCAACATCTCTGATGAATTTTTTGTAACCTGGTCCCCATTGTTATATTACTCTTTATCGATACTCATCACCTGTATCCCTTTTTATTATGTTTTACTATTTATTTACTGCCTTAAAATCTAATAAAACGTTTTGAACTTAAAAAGACTTTGTGTTCCTTTGTACACTTTTAGTACCTTTGGTTATGTTACTGTTTTGGATATCTACTATTTAAGTGGTTTATTAGGAACAAAAGGAGAACATTTGAAATCAGCACCCACTTATAAAAAATAATCACTCCAAGCTAGTCAGAAAAAGACATCCTGGTGAAACTACACCAGAAGTTACACTCTGATGGATGTTCAGTCTCTCACCTATTATAGCAACGTAAGGAGGACTATCCCTTTGGTAGCCTTTCAAATACATATAAAAAAGTATGTGAAACAGAAAGCCTGTCTTTTGAAAGATATTTCTGAAGAGTAACGTGAAAGAAATGTACCTCAAAACTACCACTTATCTCAAATTCAATTATTTAACGTTGATTTGTAAAACTTTCAAACTGTATAGTATCTTACATTTTACGGTTCGGTGTAATAGGTTATGTAACAGAAATATTTTTCCAGTTGGGTGTAATGAGTGATTTAACATATATTTGTGCAAGGAAAAATAGTAAAAACTTGTTCCCATTTTATCACTGTTGTAGACTTTTGGGGCTATTCACAAAGGTAACTTACACTTGTGAATAATTACAGGTGTAATTTTCTCTTACACTTTTGAGTAACTTTATTACTTTTTGCTGTTTCACAAAATCTGAGTGTACAGTTACTCAAAAGTGTAGCCTTAGATGCCTCCACCCCATGAAAAAGTAGGTTGAGCCAAATTTACAAGTGTAAATTACTACTGCCAAAAAAGAAACCATAGTAAGTTCAGCATCACACATGGTCATGGAAAATAATGGAGGTAGGAACTCAATAAAACCCTATGGAATATAATGTTAAATTAACTAAATTATGTAAAATAGTTAAAAATATAAATAAATATAATTTATTGATAAAATAATCAAAACATAAAAAAGATGTAATTTTAAAATATAATTAAATTACTTTTACTTAATATTAGAGACCACCTTTAATGAATAATAATGCACAAAATAACATTTGCTTTTACTTTAGGTGGGTATTTATTTTTCAATTTAAACAATAACAATAATTTAAACAATAACAATAATTTTAATTTAATAAAAGATTTAATTTAAAATTATGTTAATAGTGCTCCTGCGTCTTTACTTTTCTCCTAAATGTAAAATAAACATATAAATGTATTTACATTAATATTTAACATAAAAATATGTTTACTATTTTATTAAAATGTTTAAAACGTTTTCAAATTTCCCTAAACTTTACCATAGGGAGATCTCGATGCCTGTGGTGTCTCCCTTTGATAATTATAGGGAAAAGTAAAAAACGGTATTTAACCCAAAAAATCTGAAAAAATATCTTTGTCACATATTAATGTGAATTAATGTTATATATCTGTTGTGCATAGGTGCATGTCCTCCCCAAAACCCTCCCCAAACCCATTCTTACTCCTCTCGAAAGCCTACCCGAGTATTATTAGTATGCCCCTTTTTCCAGCCTCTCCCCCGTCCTTTACTACATAGGGGCCGATTCCGATCTGGGTTGGAAAGCACTCCGACCGAGCTGCATCCGGGGTGTTTTTCAGACCGATCCGGACTCCTGCAGTCCGACCGAGCGAGTACGATGCAGCCGTATGCTGTCGGACTCGGTTCGGTCAGACTCCCTTAGAAGTCAATGGGAGTCAGTCTTGCGACGCATACATGGGCTCCCATTGACTGAATGGGTACGTCGCTGACAAGTACGCCCCCTACAGTGGGTACGCGTCGGTGCCATCCGCACCGTACATGCCTGTGTTGGGGAGACCCATGGGTCTCCCCCTGTGTCTGAGTCGTAAGGCTGCCGGTAACAGGGGATCCTATGCGGACCCCCGAAGTCCAACTCCGGGAGCTATTGCGAGCCGACGCTCCGACTCTATCTGGCTGTCCGAATCGAGCATCGTAATAGCTCGGTCGTGAAAAGTCTCCATTGCGCGCCACGGTTTGCTTGTGACCGAGTCATACGGAGCGGTCCGAACCCGGACACAATTCAGATGGAGATTTCGCGCTTGTTCTCATCGTACTTTGACGTCTGGACCCATGTACGACTCGAACAGAAATCCAGCCTCCGAATCGAATCCGCTAATGCCGAGGCCGATTCGATGCCCTTCCGACCGGAATCGGAATTTGCTCCTAAGTAATGAACTTAATGTGTGAGGCTTCCCCCATAGAAAAGTTAGGAGAGGTGAGGATTTACACTCTTAGGTTTGTGAGTAGTACTTTAGTAGTACTATCGTAGTACTACTAAACATACTATAAAGCCAAGTTTATGAACAGCCCCTTTTATTTTTACCATTTTAAAATAATTTTCAAAAATATTATAAGTGCATTTAGTGTTCATTTAAAAAAAGCCTACAATTAATCCAATTATTTTCAATGAAATTAATAATTTTATCAAATTTTATCCTGGAAGACCACATTGCAAGTCCCCACAAAGGTATGCACAATATTGTTTTACAGTTCATAAAAAGAGTAATGTTCGGTTAATCAGTTTGATTCTGTAAAATGATTTTTATAATAATATAATGAAACGGTTTGATATTTTTACAGTGCTTCTCAGATTTATTATTGCAAGTACTAGTTTTTATATTTATGGCCAATGAACTGTAAAAAAAACATTTTGCGTAACTGGTAAGTTAGAAAACAAGTTAAGACTGTTAGTACATTTCCTGTGCAGTAGTCAGGAGGTATTTTATATGCAAGCGAATGTCCCAGAGCTGTCAACTGGGAATTTCTATTTGAAAACAATTTAATTTTTTTGTTAATTTCCTTTAAAAACTGTCTCAGCGCTACACTGCATTATTCTTTTCTAGAAATAATTTTTCTTTGTGTTGCAATAGTTCCAGAACACTATCTGAATCTTCTTTGTCTCCCATGCCCTGCTTACATGTCATACCCCATGTTGGTGTGAATGCAACAGTCATGTAAGCTTTGAAGTAAATTTACTCTATTGTTCAGATGTTGCTATTACATGTTCCGGATGAGCCTGCTGTTTCAAGTGCAATGCAGAGTCAATGAGCATAGATGGTCTGCATTTAATCATTTTTGATTTTAGCATCAAATACTTTGTCAGAAATTAAAGAAAACTTTTTTAAATTTGGTAATATTGTGTCCAGGGCTCACTTAGGGGCTCATTATGATGGGGGAAAGACCGCCACCGCCGGGTCAGCTGTGCGGTCCGCCGGCCCTGTGGATAGCGATTCTCCCGTTATATTATGATGGTGGTGGGATTCAGACCACGAACGCGGCAAAGCCCGTCCACCACGGAACCGCCACAGGCAATCGTTACGATTGCCCGGCGGAGCGGTCTGCATCCATAAAATGGTGGCGGTGCCTAGTAAGCACAGTCAGCCAAATTATGATGAGATCTCCAGCCGGCCTTTCGCGGTGGTACAATCACCGTTGAAAGGCAGACGGAGTTTGGTTTTGGGGGCTCGTTGCAGGACCCCTTGTGTTGGGGGAGGTGAGGGTGCACTGAGGGGTACCCTGACCTTTCACTGTACCAAGTGGCAGGCACAGTGTAGTAAATAAATGGGGTGTTGCCACGTGCACACCATATTTCTTTCATTTTTTTGTTATACTTTATTTAATATTTTTAGTCTTTAAGCGTGCAGCCTCGGTTACATGGCCTGCCCTGGTGCCACGTGCATGTAAACACATCAGAAAACTGAAGCAAAGTTACACTCCGACCGGGCGCACAGCATACTTCATAATGTATTCCACCAAGTACTCCACAATTAGTCCATATTCAATTATATTTTATTCCATGTACTCCAATAAATCAATTATCTTCACAGATTTTACTCCTGCCACATGTGAGGTGATATATGTATACAAAAGTTTCTTCTGCAACAGATATGCCTATCCAGGCCTTTTTCTGGGGCGTGATATACATAGAACATACTTGGTAGTGGATCTCATTAACCCAATGCATTATGGGCTATCAGTAGCCATTCCTCAGGGGTTCACTAAAAACGTTAAAATATTGACATTAGTTTATATTTTCGAACCACTATGTTTTAATCAAACAATCCATGCCATGCTATACTAATAACTCAACTTTTCCCTCTAAACGCCCAACTATACGCCAAAGACATTGTACCCTGAGAAACGTCCCACAACTCCAGTCTGTGAAACAGTAGGGAAGGTGTTGAATTTAAAATCCAAAAACTTCTGTCCCCTAAAGCAAGTCATTGTAACTGCTTGTGTTGTAATGGCATGCGATGTAACAGCATAGTCATTGTAATGACCAAGTTGTTATGGCATGCGATGTTTAAACATCACTGTAAACAATGTTTACAGCAAGAAACATCACTTTTTCTATTGCGGCTTTTGCTGCAGCCCGGACAGGGGCCACAGCACAAGCCACAATAGGAAAAGGGATGTTTTTAAACATCCTTCTACCGTGGAAGTTGGGGGAGGGCACCACGTGTGCCCCCAGGGCCACATATCAGAGGCTAGCGGGAGACATGGCCCTGCTAGGGGCCACCTAAGTCCCTTTCCAACAGTCTTTCCATGGCAGTGGGACCGCCATGGAAAGGCTGTGGGAAATAGACATTGTAATTTCTGCAGCAGTGCCTGCGCAGGTACCGCCCCCATTATAGGGATTACTGTCTGACCGCCGCTCCGACGGGCTCCTTGAGCCTGTTGGTGGTGGCAGTCTTTCCCCTTGCTCTCTGTGCTCCGACAGCCGGCATCGTAATCCGGCGGTTGGACCGCTGCCCTAAATGTCAGGCGGACCGCCACCAATGGTGGTCCGTCGGACAACGTAATGAGGGCCTATGAGTCTAATAGCTGTAATCAGCCATCACATAAAATTAATTACAAATAAGTTATTGCAAAGTCGCAAAAAATAGGGCTGTATCAGATTTGTTTTTCACTAAGTGAATGTACACATGAAGACTTCATGGCACTGTTGCCAACTGAAACGGATTGAGCACCTAACATACTCACCTGAAATCATCCATATTTACAATTTTCCTGAACAAGCGGTAGTTAATCTCCTGATGAAAGTGTGGGAAGGGTGAGATGAAACCATATGAGACTTAACCTACTTGAGATTCACATGGTTGCTTTCCATATTGGTAAAACCAGAGCAAGTAGTAACCTACTGAGACTTCATGCGGGCTGGTAGTTTTGGAATCTGTATTACAAAACAAACCTTGACTTTTCCCAGAATATGCCTTGTGAACACCACTTACTGCATTAAACCTGGTGTGGTGGTGCACAAGCAGGTTGTGAAGCTGAGTAAGCACAGTCATGACGTAACAAATAAAAAATATGGAAAAAATGTTGTTAAAATAATTCTTTTTATAAAGCTATTAAATCAAAATGCTAATCAAAGTGATAGGGGCATATGGATCCTTTTAAACTGTGTGACATCGCAGTGTGAGCCACCAAATATTGCTTTTACCTGCAGACCAACATTTTCAGTGTTATTAGGAACTAGAGAACTATTAGAACTAGGACTCCTGAGGTGAAAAGCCGGGAGTCAGGGCACTCAGAATTTCAATTGTACATTTCTGTGTTTTGCTTGCGCTTCAATTTTTAATTCACATACCTTCTGTACTTTGTGTTATTTTTTTTTTTTTTTTCACAACAAAATTTTTATTATGCAATGGAAGGGAGGCAGAGCAATAGCTGTGGTTACCCACAATCAGGAGAGTGCCACCAAACTTTATAACACATTGTACGTTTGCCATTGTGATGTCAAGGAAAATGAGAATAAGACAAAATAGACCACCCTTCCCTACATCCCTACCCCACCCAACATCCCCAAACGCCCAACTACCCCACTACCCACCCCTTATCCTTCCCTAACCCATGCATGTGTCAAAGGAAATACAGTTTTTAATATTCGTGAGGTGTGACACAGTAACGAGGCCCCCTCGGAACCTTTGTCTATAACTCCTCCTCATTTGCTGCAGGGGCATCAAGCGGCAACCCCCTATACTCCGCCCATCTCTTCCAGATCTTAAAATGCTTACGGGGGCAGCCTCTCGCTTCAAAAACAGGCCGCTCCAGTCCCATATAATAGTCCAAGGCAGCCTTCCATGCACTCAGGGGGGGGGGCGCGGACTCCCTTCCACGCTCTGGCCAGGTCTCTCTTGGCCACCACCAGTCCCAGCAGCAATAAGTGGCGCTTATATACGTTCCCACCAACCCCTTCAAGTACGTGGAGTAAACCCAGACGGTGAGTGCGTGGGAGATCCCAACCCAAAACCTCAGACATGCAATCCCATACACCCCTCCAGAATCCAATCAGTCGAGGGCATGACCACACAGTATGTATCAGCGTACCCACAGCCGCTCCGCACCGCAGACAGTCCGAGGAGCTAATCAGTCCCGCTCTCCAGAGCCGCTCCCGGGTATAATAAGATCGATGGAGATATTTGAATTGGATCAGGCGAAGCCGCATCGCTACCGCAGTACCGCGTGGGGACTCCAAGGCCTCCCTCCAGTCATCCTCATCCAGGGGACCAACGTCAACCTCCCAGGCCGCTTTCAGAGGGAGCAGGGTGGAAGAGCAGTGGGTCACCATCGACTGGTAGATGCGAGAGACCTTTTTAGTACCAAGGTCTCCCATGAACACCTTCGCCTCAATGGGGCTAAACTCCGGGAGTGAGTCTAGATCCGCTATGCTTGATGTAAGTGCATGCCGGAATTGTAAGTAACGAAAGAACTGAGTTTGGGGCATACTGAACTCAGTGCTGAGCTCCTGAAAGGACTTAAGGGTAGTACCTGACATAACATGTCCCAACATTGATATACCTATGGCGTCCCAGCCATCAAACCCGGAGAGTGTCATCAGTTCGGGAAGGCGTCCATTGTGCCATAGCGGTGTCTCAGCTGTCAGTTTACCCCACCAACCCATTCGTCGTAAGGCCTGGCGCCACACCGCAAAGACCACCTTCGTAATGCACGGCAGCCCCCGCCGCAGTCGGGCCGAGTAGAGAATCGTGTGTAACGTATGATCCCCCATCAAGTAGTGCTCCAGGGCATACGTCGGATCCCCCCTGTCGCCATACCACCACTCATTGAGGACGAGCAGTTGCGAGGCCTGATAATAAGATAACAGATCGGGGGTGGCCAATCCACCACAATATGTGGAAAGGAAACAAGTCTTTAGTGCTACACGAGCCGCGCCACCAGCCCACAGAAAGTGTCTCAGGGCGGAATTAGCCTGCCGAAACCACCGGGGAGGAATAGGATGAGGGTAATTCTGTAATTGGTACAAAAGACGTGGGAGAGCTACCATCTTAAATATCGCTGACCTACCAAAGATGGTGAGGGGCATCCGGGACCAAGTCTTGACATCTTCTTGAACTTTATCCCACACGGGCACAATATTGCGCTCCCACGTGACTTGGGTGGATTCGGAAAGGAACACCCCTAAATATTTCAGACCGTCCGTAGCATGCTGCAAGTCCATCGCCCAGGGATCTATCTCCGCCTCGCCTCCCAGCACCCAAAGGGTGGATTTGCCCAAGTTTAAGCAGAGACCCGAGACCTCTCCGAATATGCGCATGATTTCTAACACTCGGGGCCCGGAGCGTCGCAGATCTGTGAGAAAAAAGAGGACGTCGTCCGCATACAAGGCAATCCTGTCGAAAAGGGTCTCAGACCAGACAAAGCCCCGGAGCTGAGCATCTATGCGCACCCAGGAAGCTAGAGGCTCCATGGCCAACGCAAATAGGTACGGGGACAAGGGGCATCCTTGACGGGTCCCCCGTCCAATGGAGAATACCTCCGAAATGGCCCCAGCAACCCTGACAGACGCCGTGATATCAGTATAAAGCAACGAAATATAGGACAGATACACTGGGCCCAGGTTGAGGCGGGACAGAAGAGCAAAAAGGTACGTCCAGCTAACAGAGTCAAACGCCTTATGGATGTCTGCTAAGAGCAATGCCGCTCTGTCCCCAAGCGACCCCATCGCGTCAACCGCCGCCTGTGCCCGTCGAATGTTGTGACGTGTCGCACGATGTGGCATGAAACCTGCCTGGTCCGGATGGACCAGTTCCACCATATGTGGGAGTAAGCGGTTCGCTAGTGCCTTTGCTAGTATTTTGGCTTCCACATTAAGCAGTGAGATAGGGCGATACGAGTCGTGTCTGTCGGGGGGTTTGCCAGGTTTCTGGAAGACCACGATCTCGGCATGTCGCCAGTCCGGAGGCAGTCTGCCCCGCTCTCGTGCGATCTCCAGAGTGTTCCGATAGTGGGATCCCAGGAGGAGCTGGAATTTCTTAAAAAACTCACAAGGGTAGCCATTGGGACCCGGTGCCTTCCCTACATTAAGTTGGCCCAGCGCCTCCCCAAGTTCCTCGGCCGTGAGGGGAGCATCAAGTGTCTTCCTGGCCTCGTCAGACACCGCCCGGGGCGGTAAGTCGTCAATGAATTTAGCTACTTCGTCCGCGTGGAGACTATCATGAGGGGCATATTGGGACTGGAAATAATCCGCAAAACTCGCTGCAAGCACAGCTGGGTCCGTAATCGTCACTCCGTCGTCGGCAGTGAGGCCCGGCAACGTAACCGGTTGGAGACGGCGCTGACACAGCCTATGGAGCATGGTACTGGACTTGTCCCCCCATTGATATATTCTGCTCCGCGTGGCCAGCCACGCCAGTTTAGCCTCGTCAATCAAGATAGAGGCGTATGACTGTTGTGCCTGGAGGAGCAACCGTATCGCCACCTCATCACCCCCTCCCCTACTCCGACGTTCTAGGTCTTCGACGAGTTTGGCAGCTACAGTGGCCGATTCCCGTCGTCTACGGCGGGCCTCGGCACACCATGCAATATCCACCCCCCGTATAGTAGGTTTCATGGCCTCCCATACCACCTCAACATCTATATCACCCACCAGATTTTCCTGCCAGTAGTGTGCGATAGCCTCTCGTAGGTGTTGGACATAAGTGGGCTGCTGTAGATGCCACGACGACATCCTCCACCGAAAGGGTTGTCTTGTCGTGAGTAGTTCTATCGTGACTGACACTGGAGAGTGGTCCGAGAGCCCCCTCGGATGTATCGCAGCCTCTCGCACCCTACTCAGATACATTCCAGGAATAAACACATAATCTAATCTCAAGAACGAGCCGTGCACCGCAGAAACATATGTGTACTCGCGTACAGTTGGATGCATATGTCGCCACACATCCACCCAACCTAGACCTTCAGCCGTGGCCCGTAATCGAGTAGGGGAATTAGGGGAAGGGGCCGCCAGCACTCCCTGCCGCCTCTGACGGTCCACACAAACATCCATCACCTCATTCCAGTCCCCTCCAATCACCGCCAAGGACTCCGGGATATCCTCCCACACCTTAAACAACTTCTCGGACAGGGCCCACTGCAGTGGGGGGGGAGCATAAACACTTCCAAACACCATCGGTTCTGTGCCCACCTTCCCCTTAATAAAGACATATCGGCCCTGAGGATCCACCCACTGCTTCTCATGAGTGTAGGCCACCCTGCGGTGCACCAGAATAGCAACCCCTCTAGAGCCCCTGGTGAATCCAGCATGAAAGACTTGATGGTATCCAAATCTCTGTAAGCTAAGTACTTTCGTGCCCAACATGTGAGTTTCCTGGAGCAAGAGAACATCTGCCGCCTCCCTCTTCCCCCAACGCAGAACAGCCCCCCTTTTAACGGCATCCAGCATCCCCCTGACATTCCAAGTGATTATCCGTAGGGACTCGCCGGGGAGTCCATGAGTCAAATCAGCCATAGTCAATCGAGGTCCAATACGCATGCCTCCTGTGCCACTTCCACCCACTTCGCATTGTCTTCAGATCAATCCTAATCGGCACGTGCATTACCCCCCCCCCCCGCCCCTCCCAGACCCTCCCAACATCAACAAAAACTACTCCAACGGATCTATCATTTCCAGTCATCACTGCGCCTACATGTCCTATCCCTAACCCCTGCTGCCAACACCCCCCATCCCCATACTCCAGAAAACAGTGAAGTACCTGTCGCGGCATGGGCCACCCCGGGTCCAAAACAGAGGGCCCAAGGCTAACCATACCAATGGATCCCAACACCCCTTAAGAACAGCCACACCCACCCCTCCCTCAGCCAACAACCACTGCGCGTGGCAGTCGAAGGCCCTAGTAAGTCCCTTCCCGACCCCTTCACCACCACCCAAATTGCAACGAAACCTCACCAAGAGCTAGCAACAAAATTCAGTGCCCACACTTCTAGGGAGGAAGCCCAACCGTGGGTCCCCCCGTCACACGAGACAGCCGCAGCAGTGGAATTACACCCACGGACTCAAGAGTTATCTTCAGATTGGTCGGATGCAGCAGTCCCTATATCTTGAGTCGCACCAGCAGAGGCAGACCTCTTCCTCGACCGGGATCTCCGCTGACGGCCATGTCGGGCCGGCTGGCCCTGTCGATCCTGCGTCGAGCCTCCCGGGGCACCAGGATTCAGACCTGGCTGAGCATGTGGCCTGATCGGCACCGACTCGTCAGTCCACTGGAAGACCTCCTCCGGGGTATCGAAAAAGTGGGTTCGGGACTGATAGACAACCCGCAGGCGGGCCGGGTACAGCAGGGAATATTGAATCTTCAATCCTCGCAACTTGGCCTTAGCGTCCAGGAAGGAGCGACGCTGCTGCTGCACCAGCCTGGTATAGTCAGGAAAGATCATGATCTTCCGGTTTTCGTACATGATGGTGCCTCTGGCTCTTGCCTCACGGAGAACCACATCCCGATCATGATAATTCAGTAATCTGGCGATGACCGCCCGGGGTCGTTCCCCCTCCGGCGGCCGCTGAGTTAAGGCGCGATGTGCACGCTCAATCACAAAGCAAGTGGAAAGGGCCCCCGTGGGGAGCCAGCTCTCCAGCCATTGGGTCAGAAACAGCTCCATATGTACTTTGTGTTATTTTTTAACTGCACATTTATTGCGCATTACTCACTTCCTTACGGCCCCCCCAGGGATTCCTTATTGCTTGAAGGAGACGACTTTGGGCTCAGGATTACTACCGGCCTTAATCCCCCCGGCGCAGACTTCGGGCGCCATCTTACGGGAGGACCAGGTCAGCGCTCTAGTGCTCAGGCCGATTTGGGGCCCAGGCACTACAAAATGAACTTCACTTCCCGTCCGCGCAGCGGGCGGATGCAGTGGGTGCGCCGTTGGCGGGCCAGAGGCGCACCAGAGGCAAGCCCGTCTGGGCCAGTCTGGGCCCGTCCGGGACGGTCCGGGCTAGGGCCAGATATTTTGGTCACTTCGCCTGAGGATCGCATAACATTCTCGCGTGAAAAGCTTTTTCGATTAAAACCTAGAGGGACCCCCTCGGAACAATTGATATTCAGCGCAGACGATCCCCTTCCGAAAGGTAATCGATTTGCTGACCTTATTTCGGATAAAGAAAGCTCCGAACTAATTAAAAGACACATGAGTCTTGCACTTTTAAACTGTAGGTCGGTCCCGAAACACTGTGTAGAAATTAAGCTATTAATCCAGGATGCCAAATTAGACATATTATTTCTCACAGAAACATGGTTGTCCCCAAATTCAGAGGCAGACATTGTCAGTGCGCTACCACAAGGATTCCTTATGCAGTACCAGAATAGAGCCCAGGGGAAGGGAGGTGGGCTGGCCATAGTGTACAGGGATACGTTTGTATGCAGGTTGCTTGAGGGCAGTGTTGCGGATTGCGAAAGCGTTAACTTTAACCTACAAATTACCCCTAATAAATCTTATCTGGCCTTCTTATATATCGCCTTCCTGGCAGTCCAGGACAATTTGTGGGATCCCTACTGGAAACTACGATCGCTCTTGCCTCTGTATCATCTAATTTCATCTTACTAGGGGACCTAAACCTCCATTTTGACGACTTATCCGACAAAGGGGCGACAGAGCTTAAATTAGAGTTAAAATCATTCGAGCTACACCTAAAGAATAAAGACGCTACGCACACCAAGGGACATCTCCTCGACCCTATATTTTCAAACATTCTACAGTTGGAATCAGGTCCCCCCCAGCCTCTACCCTGGTCTGATCATTTTCTGGTCCCGTTTGCCTGGCAAACGAATATTGACTGCTCACGGGCACAGGGGCCTCGTACCCTAGAGAGAGTATGGTCCAAGCTCTCTGTTGAAAGCTGGACCCTTACACTGGAGCAAACTGCCCCCCTTTCTGATCCGGACCCTTTGGTAGCTGATAACAACTTCACCAACTGGCTGAATAACGCCCTCGACTTAGTCGTACCCAGGAAAAAAATGGAAAAGAAGAGCAGGGCCTTTAAATCACCATGGAACTCCCAAGAACTCAGATTTAAGGAAAACCTGTAAAAAATTGGAGCGCATGTGGAGGAAAGACCGGTCCTCCCATAATAAAGTCAAGTATAGAGCAGCCATGAGAACTTATAAATCATCTCGGAAAGCGGCCCAGGCCATCTTTTTTGAGGAAAAGATTAGAACGTCCTCTAATTCATCCAGGGAGACATTTAAGATCGTGAAGGAGCTTCTCAAAATTCCTAGCTCTCCGATGCTGCAGGGTATGTCGGAAGCCAGATGCAACCAATTAGCATTATTCTTTGAAAATAAAATACAAAACATACTAATAACCCTGCCGCAAAGCGCTCAAACATCTGACCCGACTGAATCCATGGCCCATACTCCTGGCCCTCTTTTAGACTCTTTTGATTGCATAGCGAGGGAAGACTTCCAAAAAGTTATGTCCTCCATTAAGAGCGGAGCCCCCAATGACCCTGCGCCTATGTATATTCTGAAACGCGTGGCATCTACCATCTCCCCCTTGGCTACGGACCTTATCAATGCCTCATTTTCACAGGGTTCTGTTCCACCTAGTTGGAAACAGGCCATTGTAAAGGCACTATTAAAAAAGCCAGAACTCGATCCCTTGGAGATGGCTAATTTTCGACCAATCTCATCGTTACCAGGCCTTAGTAAGATCGCGGAGAAGATTGCTAACCTACAGCTTTCCCGCTTCTTGGAAACCAATAGGCTACTCCGCACCTCTCAAACGGGTTTCCGCCCAGGCCAAGGGACTGAGTCCGCTATGATAGCGGTGGTTGAGGAAGCAAGGTGCATCTTGGATCAGGAGGATCAGCGGTGGTGATCCTCCTGGATCTAAGTGCGGCCTTTGACACGGTGGACCATAAGATCTTAATTCAGCGCTTATCTAATCTTGGAGTAGCGGGTACAGCGCTGTTGTGGTTCACGTCCTTCCTGAAGAACAGAACTTTCCAAGTCTGGGAAGGCAGCGCATGTTCCAAATTAACCTCCCTCCAGTGTGGGGTCCCACAGGGCTCATCGTTGAGCCCTACCTTGTTCAATGTGTATATGGCCCCACTGGAGGAAGTGGTCACTCCCTTTGGGATTAAAGTAATAACCTATGCAGACGACACCCAACTTGTCGTCTCGCTCTCCCAAGAGAAAGACTGCACAGAAAAGCTCTACGGCTGCCTGTCGGAAATTTACTCTTGGATGAGCAGTTCGCGTCTCAAATTGAATGGTGCAAAAACTGACCTTATGCTCTTAGGCCAGCAGACAACATTTCTCCCTAAATCCATCTGGCCTCCGTGCCTGGGGGTGCCCCCCACCCCTAAGTGCGAATTAAAATGTCTTGGGGTATGGCTTGAGCAGGACCTCTCCTTTAGGACACAAGCAAAAAATACTGCAGGCACCTGCGTGGGCTTACTGCGGTCAGCCCGTAAGATCCTTCCCTTACCACCGCCCCAATCAAGGAAGCTACTTGTTTAAGGGTTCATTTTGTCTAGACTAGATTATAACAACGCCCTTTTTCTAGCTGCCCCAGAATCGACTATTAACACTCTTCAACGCATTCAGAATTCGGCGGCCAGGCTGCTCACCGGTACCTCCCTTAGAGTGTCGGATAAACCGGCCCTTAAAGCTCTCCACTGGCTGCCAATACGGGACAGGATCAAATTCAAGTCCCTGTGCATTGCTCACAGATCCTTACAGGATAAGGGACCTCCTATCCTAGGGAGCCTGGTCCGCCCTTATAGGGCTGCCAGGTCTCTGCGCTCTGACCTCGGAAACTTGGCTATAGTCCAAAGAGTCAAGAAGGCTCGGACGGGGGGACGTCGATTTTCGGTTAACACGGCGACCCTGTGGAATGCCCTCCCTGTTAGGTTTCGCACTGAACCAAGTTACTTAAGATTCCGAAAACTCCTTAAAACGTTTCTGTTTCCCCAGGATGCGTAAAGGCTAGAGCCCGTCTCAACTGTCCTTGTTCTTTAGCGCTGGGACGCTCCCGGGCAGCCATGCGCTTTATAAATCATATTTCATTTCATTTCATCATTCCCTAAATGACGCCATGGAAGGAGAGAAGAGGTGTCAGGGGCCGGCAAGCTTCACAAAATGTTTCACTTCTTAAAAAAACACCCTACAAAACACGAATGTAGCTATTTTTAAAATGTTTGGGCTGGGATCAAGTGCCCCCTGACACCTGACTCCATAAATTGTGAAAGTTAACACCACAAAACGAACTAGATGTTTTCAAACTGAAACTTTTTTGATTTGGCAATAGGTGCAAACACTCTTCACAAATTGCTCATCATTTACAAACCTGCATGCATTACTACTGCACTAATGCATTTAGCCAACAATGTGCAGTTTCCCAAGACCTACTTGTGAGCTTTCTCTATGAGAAACTATACAAGGATTCAAATGACTGAATGTGGCGCTCGCGAGGTTCTCATTCTGAGAAAAGCAGCAGTGCTCTGATTCAGATAGAGGAAATCCTAAACAGTGACCGAGTGGAAATAGAGGTCAAAAATAATCTGAAGAAAGGAAGCAGTACAGGGAGTTCACACATTAAAGTCTCATACAATGCATATTTTCCCTTGATCCGTGCAAGGCTGCCAAGTGCTAATTTAGATTAGGTAATTGTAGTTCGTCAACTTAATCAAGTGAAAAAACCTGGAAATAAGTACTAGACAAAAGACAAATACAAGTCTAAAATTGAAGTGTCTACATATTGCAACTAGGTCTCCAGCATGCAGCAATTTATAGTTTTTATCGAATCAGGAAATATTTTTGGATTATTAAAAACAGTTATACCTTATGAAACATTCTAAAAATATGTGCTTTACGAATTGAAAAATAACTATTTACAAATAAGCTCCCAACTGAGAATTAGAAATGTCTTCTGTAAAAACAAAAATAACGGTGTTGTTTCAATGACAAAGCATTTGGGAGTACACAAAAAGTGAAATGGTACATACTGCGATTACCCTCGATAAATAATAAGCACAACACATTTCAGACTAGTCTTTATGAAAATAGAATATGAAAATATGAGATAGTTTCAAGTTTCTTCTCACATCCAAGAGTAGCTCACCAATCTGTCTATATAAAAGCATTCACATATAAAATATCAGGAAATAAAGTTATTAAATATGTTGGCATTTATTAAGTGCAAGACCAATAAATGGGAATATTTATTCCCTTCCAATCTCGAATACCTTTTTTGTTTTACCTGCTCGTGATTTTAGTTTGCAATCTGTGATAACAGCAGTTGCTAGAATTCGTCTGTACTGAAAGGAATTCTTCAGACTGGTACTCATGTGTTACTGAGGCCATTTATAATTGGCCACCATTTAAGGACCGATACTTCGGGTACACAACCCTGCGTGATCATCAGTACACCGGGTGCTGACATGTACACTGGTGTCTCTTCTATTTCTATACAATAATTTCTCCTGCTTAAAACAGGACAAAAATAGCACACACGTTTAAATAAATGGTCAGGCAACATCGGTCTTTGCAGGTTAATGCCTATCCTGGGCCTAGGAACTCAAAATAGTGTTGAGCTGGAGAGGAATAATTGCATTTGATCATAGTAATTTCGTTCTCCCATTCACTGTATTACTCATAATCTGTCCTCATGTGCTTTTTTGTGATCTGTTGGGAAGCTCAAATCTCAAATTTATGGGCACTGTTTATGATATTTCAATTGACCAATAACATCCTTGAAAAGGTGACACACCTCTGTTGATCAGAATGATATTACAACTTGGCATCATGTACTTGTGCTATCGCCCAAGCAGACTCTCTCGTGTTCATGAAAATAGACAATTATGTAAAGAACAGACATATGATACCAGAAGGTAGAATCGGACAATTTGGCACTTAAGCTACTTGGTACAGGTGAACAATATTTCCCTGAAATAATAACGCTTCCACCAAACTGGCTACAATGAAGACTTTTGCAGTTATTTATAAACGTTGGCATATCACTGGCGCTCAAATCTTTGAAGTCTGCGCCTTCTTGTTTCCTCTGGTGGTAATGGATCTAGCGGCGGACAAAACTCAGACGGCGGTCTCTCATTTCTGGGCCGATCTGTAAATTGAAATAAACAATATTTTAAGAACAGCCCACAAACATCATTGTTAATATCTTATTTCAAAATAAATAATTTATTTTCAAAATGCAGATGGCAGACTTCATAACCCTGTACACTAAAAGGAGATTTATTGATTCCTCCGGTGAATGATCGGTTTAATTACTTTAAACATTAGCATTTTGCCTGCCTGGTTCAGCAACAAAGTTATCATTATCAATAAGTTAACCAAATGTGTTTCTTTATATAGGAGGGATAAGGTCAGCTTCTTCTAACAAGCATTTACAATGCAATGGTTTCGCCTTTGGAAAAGTTAGAGCTATTGGCATTGTAAATGACAAAATTTGTATTTATGTGTTGGTTTTGAAAACAGATAAATAAATGGCATTGTCATTTACATTGCCATTAGCTTAATCTCTCACAAATGTGAGACCTATTGTACCCTACGGACGAGCTCAGCAGACAGCAGTTACTACCACACACACACACACACCCAGAGCCACACACACACCCAAAGCCAGCCACACACCCAGAGCCAGCCACACACACCCAGAGCCAGCCACACACACACACACACACCCAGAGCCACACACACACACACACCCAGAGCCACACACACACACACACCCAGAGCCGCACACACACACACACACCCAGAGCCACACACACACACCCAGAGCCACACACACACACCCAGAGCCACACACACACACACACCCAGAGCCACACACACACACACACTCAGAGCCACACACACACACACACACCCAGAGCCACACACACACAGAGCCACACACACACACACACACACATCCAGAGCCACACACACACCCACCCATCCAGAGCCACACACACACACATACCCACCCAGAGCCACACACACACACACCCAGAGCCACACAAACACACTTCCAAAGTTCCTTAGTCTGTTTCTGACCCTAGAGTAGGCCCGTTGCCCTTCCCAAAAGACGGTCGCGGAGAGGACCATTGCTGCTGGGCCAGGAAAAATGGCTGATATTAAATATGTTTTAGTCTTTCTTGTAGCCTTCCTCCCAACCCTGATTCTCGGGCAGTGTTCGCTGTACTAACAAGGTCACAGCTTTTGGGGAAATGCAGGCCTGGCCACTAACTAGGATTAGCAGCTTGCACCACCGGCTTTTCCCCAGGGAGCATTTCAGCAATAAAAAGCAAGCAGCATTCATCTAGAGCAAACTGTTCAGAATGGGGAATAATCTGCGACCTCAGATCCCCCGCAGTTATTCCCCCATTTCGATATTCAAACCTTATATTGGCACAGAACTGCTGCAACTGGTAATTACAACACTTGACATTGTCGGCAATTATAGTGTTAACGCAGCGTTTAAAGCTGACGTCATGAGACCCTAAATGGGAAAGATTGATCCTCTTGGAAACAGCGGGAGTTTTAGGATTTACACATCAGCGGCCCCTGGGAGCCACTGTTATACAGCCAGATCAGTTTTCTTCTGTAAATTAAAAAATAATACAGTGTTCAACTGCACCAGGTGAACGTCTGCCAATCTCTCTCCACCCCTCATGATGTTTTGTTTTCTTTGCCTGCCCCTAGTTCTTCTTTTGAAATGTCTGGAACTCAGCACCATTACAAGGAAAAGCAGAAAGAGGAATAGAGGGAGAGCATCACTGAATGGGTGAATTAGCTGAGGGGCTCCAAGGGGCCGAGAAGGTAAAAAGAGAGCAAGGGACTGTGATAAGAGCAGGGGGTCTGTGAGTGATCTAACTATCCCTCAGAGGGTAGGGGCAGACCCCCGAAAGGACACCCTAGGGAGATGCACGTGAGAGGCAGGAGAAATTCGAACACCGGGCAATGAAGTTCTTATCCGAGAGAGCGCGGATACCGGAGGCCGGGGCCCCGCCAGGGGGCGGCACGAGCGGTACCACTCTAAGAGGCAGGAAAACAAACTGGAGGGACACCACCAATGAGCTGCAGGAGGCCCACCAGGAACTTCCTCAGAGTACACGAGAGTGGCCACGAGGGACCTCAGAACTCACATGAATTATTCATGAGGGGCCTCGAGAGAGGACAGGTGGGAACCCGAGAGGACCTCGTACCTGGTCAGAGTGATAAAGTAGAGAGATCACTAGTGACCTGAAAGCAAGAGGACCCTCAGAATTACAGGGCATGAGACTCCGGGGTGCGAAGGAGGCCCGCCTGTGACTTCAGAGGGCAGGGACGGAGCAGAAGTCCCCTCACCTGAGGACAAGGGACGTAAGGCATGGCCCTCAACTCATAGGACAAGAGGGACCTCAACGCAGGGCGTGAACACGCGAGGGATCCTATCAGAGGACAGTGGGGCTAGTATGAGGGACCTCAGAGGGCGTGGAAAGGACCTGGAGGAGCCCCTTGAATGGGCCGAATGAGGGACTTAATGAGAGGGCAGGAGAAGGGCTGCAGGGCAGCAATAAGGTATGAAGGACCGCAAAGGGCAAGTCAGGAGCTGAGGAGAGACTCGACAAAGGACAAGTGAAGTACGAGAGGGGCTCCCTAGGGCCCAGGAGTGCCCTCTTCTGAGGGCAGTCGGAGACTCCCCACCCGGGGCGGGGGCTGGCGGGGTCAAGGAGTGACTAGGGCGACGCTAGGTGAACGTGAAAGGTTACTTTTACAGGCGGCGTCTTTGAAAAGCAAGGCGCCCCCGTGCCTACCTTCCATCCGGGCGTGCAGCAGCAGAGCGGCGAGCAGCAGGCAGGCAGCAAACATGGTGCACGGAGATCCCTCGCCGTCCGCGTGGACCCGGATCCAGCCTCCCCCTCCTCCCGGCTGGCTGGCACCGAGGTACTTTGTGCAGAAGAGAGCTCTGGAGCAGGGTGAGGAGACACACTGGGGGGCCACAGGGGCTTCGAGGCGGAGGACCGAAGGGGCCGCAGGAGGCTCAGTGACGCCCCTCCCTGGGCTGGGGAGGCAGGCAGCTTGCTGGGGCTGGCAGCGGCTCTGTTGTGTGATTGCAATCAGCTGAAATGGGGAGGGAGGGGGCTCGGAGCTGTCGGAGCTGGCGGTAATTCAGGAGGAGCAATTAAAAAACGCTCAATGCACAGGACATGAGGGAATCAGTCGGTCACAGGTCAAAACAAACACCAGTCTACAACAGAACAAGGTCAATATTTGCATTACTAACTCGTACGCTAAGGGAGCGTGTTGCTTCCCTGTGTGCTAATTAATGGGGGAGAAGCATGTGTAAATAAAAGCGGGAACGGCACGGACAGCGGGAGGGGGGGCGGGAACGGCACAGACCGTGGGAGGGGGGCGGGAACAGCACGGACAGCGGGAGGGGGCGGGAACGGCACGGACAGCGGACTCAAGCACTCACCTGGACTTCTTCCGGTGGCGGTTGGCCTGCAATGAGCAAAACAAACCTCCCCCCCACAAAAAAAAGCACCGCCCACAGCCGCATGACGTAGGCAAAAGCCTAAAAGTCTCAGGAACGCCCACGAATCTGCTCCGGCTTTGACGGACAGATCTCTGTTCCAATGGCTAGCCTCCATTTATGGAGCTAACCAATGGAACAGAGGGGCGGTACTACACTCACACACTCTAACAAAAGCTTTCGCCTGCGCGAAACGCTGCTTGCGCAGCTTTCGACAGGCGAACCTAAAAAGGAATCAGAAAACAACAGTGAAATTCCTTTTAAGTACTGCCATCAAATGTGACCATGTTACAAAGTGTATTTTTAACCCCTTCGACGCTCATGTGGAGCTCAGCTCGTCATGAGGTACACCTCCCGTACGCACATGACGAGCTGAGCTCGTCATGAACCGCGGGTTTTTTAAAAAGTGCAGCGCACAGCGGGAAAATGCGCCGCACTGATGGTGTTAAGACAGAAGATATGGTTTTTGCACAAGTTTGAAATGCAAAAAAAACAGGTAACCATATCCCAAGATAAGGAAGATGCTGCACTGTCTGCTATATGCACCCGCTTTGCCTGTAGTGGGCTTGTCCACTCCTGGAGGAGGATTAATAATGGAATGCATGATGCGGGGGGGACTGCAGATGGGCTTGAAATGGTTGAAGACCGTTAAGCCGAAGGCAGAGTTCACGCCCTAGAAGGCTTGGTCGGGGAAGACAGCCTGTCACAGGTGGAAATCATGGCCTACTCCACATTAACATGGTTGATACATTACCTGTGGTCAGCGGGCCCGGCAAGGCCCCTACCCACATCTCCTGAATTTACTGTACCACTTTGTCTATGGTAAATGGAAGGTTTACAGCCCAACAGACCAGGTGGGAAATCGACTCGGGAAGACCATTCAGTGGGAAGGAATGTGATCAGCAAAAGGAATGGGTGCGCATAGTTTCCAAGAACACATGCTTCAAATACACACAATACATCCAAGGTGTCAGTGGGCCTGAAAACAGGCTAACCTATATGCTTTACGTTATGAATCTGGTTTGTTAAATGTGTTTGTTGATGCGTTGGCCCTGATCTTCGGTGGGAGAGACTTCCATATCCTGGAATCCTATCCGGAGAAAGTGCAAGCATATGTTTTCTTTTTCTTTAATTTTGGGGGTTCTACCAAAAAGGAATTTGCACCATGAAAGGAGTGGTGCAGAACTTTATGGGTCATACAAGCTATCTTTTACTAGATCCTTGCTTCTAAAGGGAGCCAGCAGATGGACTTTAGTGATGGTGTGATGTGGTTGAACCGTCTTGTCCTTGTCACAAGTCTCATGATGGTGTTGATCATTGCTTTGATGGGTGCCATGCTCGATTTTAGTAGACAAGCTAACGTCACGCTTTCATAGTCCAGTCTTGCTAATAACAAGGCGTGGACTGCAGTTTTGAAGTCCAGTGATGGGACAGAATATTTCACTTTCTTCAGGAGATTGAGTTGTCAGAAAGTGCTGCATGTGGATGAGCTTATGTGTGGGTTAGTGAGTTAGTGTGTGTGGGGCTGTATGGGTGATTGAGTGTGTGTATGGCTGTGTCGTTGAGTGAGTGCATGTGTCAGTGGTATATGGGTAACTGGGTATATGAAAGGCAGTTAGGTGCATGATGGGGTATATGAGTGAGTGAATGTAAGAATAGATCTATGGGTGAGTGTGTGCCTGTGTCAGTGGCTGTATAGGTGAATGAGTATCTGTTAGTATCTGTATGAGTACGTAAGTGTGTGTAACTGTACGGATGAGTAAATGGATGTGTGATTGACTGTATGGGTGAGTGAGTAGGTATGTGAGTAGCTCTATGGGTGACTGGCTCAGTGTGTGAGTGGCTGTGTGGATGTATACTTGGATATATCAGTGGCTGTATTAGTGAGTGAGTGTGAGTGGATGTGTGTGGTAATCTATGAATCAGTGAGTGGCTGCGTAAGTACTGGTATGTGTGTGAAAATGGGTTAGAGAATGGTAGTGTGGTAGTTGGAGTGGGGGTATTAAAGGTTATACGGGGGAGTGAGTGGATGCGTCAGAGATTCTGTGGATGATGTCATCAGTGATATCATTTGAGATGTCATCAGTGATGTCACTGACCATGTCATGAGTGATGTAATATGTGAGGTCATAAGCAGTGCATTAAGGGGGCGCGAGTTGTAGTTAGCTCACTAACTATAATGGCAGAATTTCTCTGGTTTTGTGCAAGTGACACCTAAGCCTAACTAAAACGTCTTTGAACCTTTTATTTTTTCTGTACATTTGTAAGGTTTTTTCAAATTGCATTTCCTAACTATAACGTCCCTGTAACCTTTGTTTTTTTCAGTGAATTTCTATGTTTTTTTTAACTAGTAGTCTCATTTGGAGGGTGGTGGAGAAAGGAGGCTGGGCCTCTGACCACCTCTCAGGAATCCCACTGTGACTTACAGGAGGTACCAGGAGGGCTTCTTAGCCCCCATGGTCCCTCAAGAGTAAAGTGGACTTCATCCCCCAAACAATAGTCCACCATGAGCCATGATTGAAAAGTAGTGGCGTAAAGGGGTGTGGCCTCTAAAGATCTCTTAGCAATTACAGTGTGTGGGACTTACTGGAGGGGAAGGGAGGAGTAGTTGGCCCTCAAGGACGTCCTTGGGGGCATTTGCAGAGTGGTGGAGAAAGGGGGCATGTCCACCATGTCCTCTCAGCAATCCCGCTGTCTGGGACTTACTGGAGGTGACAGAAGGGGTTCCTGGAACCCAAGGAGCCTCAGAATCTAAGGGGACCACCCCTGCACCAGGAGGTGCATTTGCAGAGTGGTGGTAAAGGGGACATGGCCTCTGGCGACATGTCAAAGGAGTGTTTTCATTTTTCAAATTCATTTTAAGGCAAGGGGGCTGAGTGGCCTCGTTCCCTGGGCAATTTTCAGGCCATAGCACCCAATCCCCGGGGCCAGGCCTTTTTTCAATCGGTCACAGGGGCTGTGCGACGCCCCTCCCCAGGCTGATTTTGGCCCTGGGGACCCCGGGACCCGACCTTTTCTTTTTTTTATATTCTTTTTTTATTTTATAGGAGGAGGGCTGAGCAGTCGCCCTCCCTGGCCATTTTCAGAACTGGGGACCCCACCCCCTGGGGCCTGCCCCTTTTTTATTTTAATTTTTTTTTAATGAGGGAGGTGGGCTGTGCGGCCCCTCTCTCGGACTGATTTTGGCCTCGGGGCACCATCTCCCAGGGCCCAGCCTTTCATTTAAAAAGTCTTAATTTCCCTAAAGGGGGACCATGGCCCCCTCCTCTGCCGATTTGTGCCCCAGGGACCCCATGCCCTGGAGCCTGGCCATTTCCCTTTTTTAAATAGGGGATGGGGGCTGCGCGTCCCCCTCCCTGAGCTGAATTTTGCTCCAGGGACCTCATTCCCGGGGGCCCGGCCTTTTAAAGATGGGGGTGGGGCTGCGTGGTCCCCCTCCCTAGGCAGAATTGGGCCCCGGTGACCCCATCCCCTGGGGCCTGCCCATTTAATGTGGGTGCCTCCAGAGCACCTACTCACCCCTGGGACAGCGGGTGGACCCTGAAGGCCCCCGGGTTCCCTGCCGACTCCCCGCCTCCTGCGGGAGCCGACATTGCTTTGAGATTCAGGGAGCAGCTAACATGCAGCTCCCTGGATTCCAAAGCAATGTCTGTTTCCCTGTACTGCCCCTGTATGAGGCAACCATCGGTGCGGTACCTGCCAAGCCTGCCCAAATGCTATTGTGGGGCAACATCTTGAGGTCAATGACCGAACTGTCGCCCTGTGCGAATTGAGCAACTGTCGCTCATCCAACATAATATATATCATCTTTTGCCCATGTGGGCTCATATACGTTGGCAAGACGGGTCGTGAGTGTAGAACGAGAATTGGAGAGCACAAATCGAAAATTCGAACCAGAAGGATTGGTGTCCCATTGGTCCAACATTGGCTGGACAGTAACCATGATGAATCTGACGTCAAGTGGTCCATTCTGGAAAAAGTGCGAGCAGTCCCTGGAAAAGAGCCCACTAGCATAAGAAAGAAAAGAGAGGTTTTTTGGATCTTCTCCCTCAATGCTGTACACAAGGGAATGTGAGTGTGCATTGGCCACCCAGGTCCTACTAATAGGCTTATTAGTGGGCCACCCAGCGAGCATAGTAGCTCACTACACTCCCCCTCTCGTTGTGCTGAGGGTCTATTGAATTGCTTGTGGTACCTAGCAATTTTTCCAGGGAGCAGTGTTCCACTGCCCCTTCTGTCTGCCCTGTTATTTATTTCAATCTTTGGGCAGCCTTATTGGCATTTTCGGAAAATGTGCTGCTAAGCAATTCTTAAGAGAATCAGTTTTTTGTACTGACTCCTCGGTCTATGATCCTCTCGTTTCCCTTCCCAGATTGTTTTGGGAACCTGACTAGCGAAATTTTTTCTTTTGGACAAGGGAAATGCATAATGCCGATCGGCTTTATCATTTGTCATATCTGGTCCTATGTTTGTTTTGTTTTCTTCTCTTTGCCGTCCCTGCCGAAGCTCCACCCTCTGCAGGGCGGTCGGATATCCATGCTTGTCTCGCGGGACCTTTAAAAAGCGCCCGCACTCACTCGCCGCTTTCGAGAGCCCACAGCAAGTTAGAACCCGGCGGGAGAAATGGAAGCCGCCTACTCCATCGTGAAAACCTAGGAACGAAGGTAATTGATGCAGGTTAGGACTCTGGCCCCGTTTGTTTATCAAAGGTGGAGGATATAGTGCGAGGTTATCTCGGGGATAGCGGGTGTTACGTGTACTCGCCTTCGCCTGTACCCTTGCGCCATGCCCTTCTTTTTAAATGAATCCATTATGCCCTGGTCCTCCGCAATGATCACAAGGCACTGTTATTTTTTGTTGTTTATACAGCCTCGACCTTGCCGAATAACATATTGAGCGTCGATGGCGATTACCCATCAGCGTACGCATCAAGGTAACAGACGTTTTTTCGTCTTTTGGGCTCTTTCTCTCCCCCCTGTCTCATCCCCCCCTCCCTTTCTTGATATCCTTAAGGGATTGTTCTGGTTAATGATCCAAGTTAAAATAAGTGGGCGGACGTTTCTTTGATTCATGAATTTTAGATGCGTGTTAGCATCCGCTAATTCATGTAGGACGTTCCGTCTGTTTCAGGCACGCCTTAAACATCTTAGAGCCAGACTGGCTTTGAACCAGGTGTCTTCTTTCTTGCCAGGTATCGTTTACCTACTAATTTGTGATGACACTAAGATAGGGGGCCGCTTTGTGTTGTTTTGCAGATTAGAATCTCATACGGCTTGGATAACTTGAAGGCAATTTCGCCGCCCGATGAACCAGCCTGTTGTACCTGCCCTGAGATCTTCGACCCTTTCAGTTTATCGTCCCGGCCTTCTTTAAATCTAGGTAAGCGTCCCTCCTTGCTGTGAGATCCGGTTTTTGCAAAGAACAGACGAGAAAGACTGGAGATAAATGATTGTGCCTGATCTTCATATCCATTTTCAGATCTGTATCCAGAAATGTGTTGAGGCTTATTTTAAACTCTGATCTACTCTAACTGGAAGAATTTCCCAACTGGAAATCTGGGAAGCACCACCCACGCGGCCTGGCGAGCTACCGGTTAACTCTATTAAGGTTAGATATATTCAGCTTTCTTGACAGATATATCCACTTACTCCACCGTCACATTACTCTGACATTATGTAAACTTACCGGTCCTCTAGGGTACACTCCTTATTGACGTTGAAATAGACGCTCTGATTTCACCCTGAACAGTCTTCTGTCAGGATATCCCGGTGGGTAACATGTTCTTTAATTACTCTTTATATCCCTTATACTGATGGACGTTTCCGTGCTGAGTACTCTTACGTGCTTTACATTCCGCACTTCAATGTCCTCCTTCAACCTAGGGCCTGACTCAGCCCCCCCTATATGATACGGCCATGACCCGCACTTGTTATTTTGGACACATTCTGAGCCTCTGAAGTTTGAAATATCTAAGAACTGGCTTAATATTTGATTATTTTATGTCTTTTCTCTCTTTACTCCTTGGTATTAATTGTTGCACAGTGTTTTAAAATGTCTCTGGGGCACATTAACGTTAATTCTGACCTTGCCTGACACTATCTGGGATTGTCTCTTGTTTCCTATACATGTTGGGGGTTATTGCTCTTGCCTTCCTCCCTCCTAAAGCACCTAAGTTCTAGTTGGTTCTTGCTAAATTATGTGTATTGCTGTTATTTTTTCTGAAGCTCACTGCTTTATGGCCACGTTAAAAAGTAGGATTATGAAACCTACTATGCGTTTGTGGAATATATCAGGCTATTATGTGAATAGTTCTACATATATTTGAAGATGTTGTATTGATTCAGTGTTTTTTCTAATAAACTATTTTAGATTTGTGCTGCTGTCCCCCTCCCTTTCCTACTGTGCCCTGATGAAGGTGCGGCCCACGTCTAGGCCGGACACCGAAACGCGCGTCGGCGCTTGAAGATAGTCCCAGAGTGTTCTCACCCGTCTCTGCCAAGCCTGAGACCACATGGGACTCTAGTCATGGTATCATCAGATGGAAACCTGAGTGTGTTTTGAGAGGAATGAATGAATTGTCCTGATGTATGCATGTCTTAGTATGACTGTATGTTTGGGTGAAGGGATGAGTGGGACTTTGTTTTAGTGTTGCGATTATTTATTATGGATGTAGAACTATTTTTCCACTAAAATGTCTGAATTAAAAAATTGAAAATAATAAAAATGAATCTTTTTTTCTACCATCTCTGTGGCCGTCTGATGTAAATTGTTTGTACCAGTTTGCTTCAGATTAATTAAAAAAATCTGGGGACTCAAATAGAGACCCTATAATTATTAGATCTAGGCAGTAGTTTTGTTCTCTTATTTGGTTGTTTCCCTGCTCGCTTCACAGCAGGCAGTGAAATAAACACTGCTCTGCTTTCAGCGAGAGCATTTTGTGCTCTTGCTTGCTGAAAGTAGAGCACTTGTTTGCTATGGCTTGGCGGACGCAGCCAAGCCATGGCAAACTGCAATGTCCTGGGTGTCTGCACCCCTGAACATTGCTGGAGCTGGGCCTGGGGGTGGTAGTCCCCAGGACCATGTGGAGGGGGGGCGCGTGTCCCCCTTCTTCCCTCAAATTTGCCCTGGGGAAGTGATGGTCCCCGGGGCGGGGGTCTGCAACGGACCCCCTTAATTATTTTATTTGTGCCCCATGGAGGTGGCGGTCCCTGGGGCTGCGGGAAAGGCTATAGGACCTCCCCGGTTGTTTTAAAAAAAAAATAAAGTATGTGGTCCGGGGAGGTGGCAGTCTTCGGGGCAGCGGGGTAGGCCCTATGGCCTCCCCGCATTATTTAAAAAAAATAGTGTGCCCCGAGGAGGTGGTGGATCCCAGGGCAGCAAAGGGGGGTGCAGGAGCAGCTCCCCCATTTTAATATTAAATATTCAATCTAGCCCCGGGGAGGTGGCGGTCCCCGGGGCTGTGGGAGAGGCCATAGGACCTCCCCCATTTTTTTGTGTTTTTTTTTATAAAGTACTAGCTTACCCGTCGCGCGTTGCTGCGATCTCCGAAGAAAGGAAATTCAAGGAAACTCGTTATGATAACATTCAATTTACCTTGTGTCATTTTTATTGAAACTTATTCATTTTAATATGGAAAACGTTTCAAAGTTTTTTTTTAATTCTATTTATTTATTTGAGTGCTTGTGGATATACAATTTTTTGTTTTTTCATCTGGTGCATATATCAGTGTTCGAAACATTATGAGGGCACTGGGGGCCGATATTTTAAAAAAATTATGCCAGAAACCTTCGCGGGAGTGTACTCAACAACTTCCCAAAGTTTCCTGGCGATCGGATGAATGCTGTTTTAATTCTATTTATTTATTCGAGTGCTTGTGGATACAAAAGTTTTTGTTTTTCCGTCTTGTGCATACATCAGTATTCTAAAGATTATGAGGGCCGTGGGGGGGTGATATTTAAAAACATTTATGTCAGAAAACTTCGCGGGAGTGTACTGAACAACTTTCCAAAGTTTCATGGTGATCGGATGAATGGTGTTTAAATTCTATTTATTTATTCGAGTGCTTATGGATACACGATTTGATGTTTTTGCGTCTGGTGCGTACAATTCGAAAGAATATGAGGGCCCTGGGGGGGCCGATATTTACAAAATGTTTATGCCAGAAACCTTCGCGGGAGTGTACTCAACAACTTCCCAAAGTTTCATGGCGATCGGATGAATGGTGTAGTAATGCATAAAGGACAAACAGACAGACAGACATACATTCGTTTTTATTATATATATATAGATGTGCCCCGGGGAGGTGGCAGTCCCCGAAGCAGTGGGGGGAGGACCTATGGCCTCCGCGTTACTTAAAAAAATAAACAGAATGCTCTGAGGAGGTGGCGGTTCGCAGGGAAGGGGGGCGCAGGAGCCGCTCCCCCACTTTAATATTAAATATTACATTTAGCTCCTGGAGGTAGCGGTCCCCAGGGCTGCGGGAGACCCATGCAGGCCCCCTGATTCATTATTTAAACTTGTTCCCAGGACCTGGTCCACTTGGGGGCCTAGATTAAATGAAGCACAGGAGCCTGCGCTTTGTTTTTCTTTCGATTTTCGGCAGGAGTCACGGATTCAGCACGACTGCCGCCAAACCTCGGTTCAACTGAATCACAAGAAGGCTGCCAACACTACCTGGTTCTGAAGTGTTGGCAGCCAATCAGATCTCAAGCACAAGATAGGGAGGGGTCACAGATCCGCCGCAGCATCATTTGTATATCTGAAAAATCTTTAGATTTCTCAGCAACTACTGAATGGATTTACACCGTTTAACACAGAGTGCTTTCTGGACCAAGAGCTACCTTTCTGCCAAATATGGTGCAATTATGTTCAGCAGTTCGGGCTGTAGTTGTGTCTAAAGTTTCCTATGGAAATTAACATAGAGAAAAAGCATTTTGGGACCCCACCTTTTTCTCGGCCCCCACTTGATGGATCACCCTGAAATTTTCCAAACAACAGGTAACATGAGCGGCAAACTAGTTTTGGGAATTTTGCGAAGATTCATCAAAAGAAGCCAAAGTTATTGGCAAATCATGAATGCTCTTCCTATAGAAAGTACATCCTAATTATAACTACCTACTGGCGACCGCCAGTAGGTCATTTATAACGCTACTGAATAAAAGAAAAAAGAAAGTTATAGTTAGGTGAAAATTTCAGTGCTAAGGTAAAGTTTAGATTTTTTTTTAAAAAGGCACATAAATTCACCAGTGACTTGCTCTGCCGCCAGGCGTTGCTTAGGAACTCGCATAAGACATCACTCATGACTTCATTTATGAAATTACTGAAGGCATCAAAGATGACATCATTGTCCCACAGGATCATGGAAAAAATGACTGATTTTTATATTTTTGTCGGCCGGGGCGGGTGTCCCTCTGGGACCCCCCCCAGAAGTGCTAGGGGGCAGGGTATGCCTTCTCTGCTCCTTTATATTATTTTTAAAACATTCTCAGGACAGGGGACTATGGGCCGGATGTAGGTAGCCGAATACCGGTCGGAAACGGCCGAAATCGGCCGTTACCGACCGGTATCTGGAGATGGGCATGTAGGTGACAGAAAATAGGCCGAATCGGTAAATTTCCCGATTCGGTAAAGTTACCGATCGGTAAAGTTACCGATCGGTAAAGTTACCGATCGGTAACGGTACCGATCGGTACATTTACCGATCGGTAAAGTTACCGATCGGTAAAGTTACAGATCGGTAAAGTTACCGATCGGTAACGTTACCGATCGGTAAAATACCGATTCGGTAATTAAGAATAGGTAAAATTGAAGTTTGAGATGTAGGGAGGCTCTGAAATACCGATTTTGGGCCAAAATCGGTATTTAAGAGTCTGTATTTACCATGGATTCAAATCAGGTGTTAACCAGGTACAGCCTATAAAAAAGGACCCAAAATGCAATTCTGTTTGCAAAATGGCTGCATTCTATGTAATTGCAAGACGGCTACGGCTACAGGAGGAAGGAGAGAGGGAATGTCTGAGACAGGAGCAGGTCTACAGGCAGAGGGTGACCCTGTTCATGCTCACAGAGGAAGAGATTGTGCAAAGGTACAGGTTGGCTCCAGACACCATCATGGAGCTCATCAGGGACCTCAAACCCCTGTTGGAGCACCCCACCCCAAGGGCACATGCAATACCAGCACATGTTCAGGTGCTGTGCAGCATCCACCTGCTGGCGTCAGGGAGCTACCAGAGCGTGGTTGCTGTGGCGGGAGGGGTGACCCAGAGCAGCCTCTCAAGGTTTTTTCACAGATTCCTTGACGCCATGTTGCACAGGATGGACCATTACATTTCTTTCCCATCCACCCATGCAGAACTGGTTCAAACCAAATCGGACTTCTACCAGATGGCAGGATTTCCCCATATCATCGGATGCATTGATGGCACACACATCCCCATTTGTCCCCCTGCTGCCACAGAATACATTTACCGCAATAGGAAATCAACCCACACCATCAACGTGCAGGTGATTTGCAATGCTAAGCACTACATCACAGACCTCGTAGCTAAATTCCCGGGAAGTACCCATGATTCATATATATTTCAGAACAGTGGCATCTATGACCGGCTGACTGCAGGGGAATTTGGTGAAGCTACCTCCTAGGTAAGACACAGTGTGCAACACCTATTAGACCTATTGCAATTAGCAGTACATGTATGCATGTGAGTAATTTATTCCCTTTTCTTTCCAGGAGACAGTGCATATGCCCTTCGCTCATTCATACTAACCCCCTACCTCAACCCCTCAACACCCAGCCAAAGGAGGTACAACCGGGCACACAAGCGCACACGCAATGTTGTTGAGAGAACATTTGGAATATGGAAGAGCAGGTTTAGATGCCTGCACAAGAGTGGAGGTGCAAGGCAGTATACCCCCATCACATGCTGTAAGATCATTGCTGCCTGTGCCATGTTGCACAATCTGGCTGTTAAGAAGGGGACTGAGGTGGAGTTAAGTGACTATGAGGATCACGACGACGACAATGCTGTGCCTGAAAGACAACCTGCAGGAGTGTCAACACCAAGTGATGGCAGATTAAGACGTGAGGAGATTACACGCAACTATTTCTAAGTAAGTGAAGACACTGAGCTATAGTCAAAGCACAAGCTTCTGTTTATTTAGGTTTCATAAACAGATGGTAAAGTAAAAAAGAGCACCAGTAAGCATTTGACATCAATGCTCACAGTGAGCAAACACACTCAGACAGGTCTTGAACCCACCCACCATAGTTGCATATTGTCACTAGGCTTGTTTAAATGGCACAAATGTGCAAATTTAACTTTAACAACTAAAGAAACAAATGTCCACAGGCAGTAGGCCATAGTAACAAATGTTCATTTTCGGCCACGCTTTGCACTGCCAGGTGTTTGTGGCTCAGCCTGTACACTGGGCGTTTGGCCTGTAGCCTCACCCTGTCGCCTGCTGCTCCTCCTTGGCTCACCACCATGTGGGCTAGCTGTGCTGCTCCTACTGGTGCTAGGTTCACTGTCCGGCACGTCAAGAGCAGAACTTCGTGCACTTTGTGCATTGAGTAGGGCCTCCAGCGCACCAGTCATTCCAGCTATGCCCCTTGTTAACTGGTTGGTATTATTAGTCAGGACTTCCTGGCTATTGATGCTACGCCTGCATAGCAGGGATGTGGCTGTTGCCAGGCGGTGTAAGGATTTCTCTGCTCTCTGTGCTCGCTGCTTGTCCCTGTGCCTTGCAGCAATTTCAGAGTCAAGTTTAGTGCACAGTTGCTGTATGCCTGTTGCCATGCACTTGTTCACCTCCACAAACTCTTGTATGCCCTTGCCAATGTCCTGAATGTTATTGTTCATGTTTCGCATTTGTCTCTGACAGGCCATGATGCCCTTGCCCTGCATCCTCTGGATCTTGACCATCGATCCCTCCAGGCCTTGGAAGACACTGGACCCCTCCCCACGTGCACCTGCACCCCTTCCTTGGACTGTGCGCCTTCTAGTGGTAGGTGGTACAGGCTCTGTGCCGGGCTGCAGTGTGGCAGTGATGTCAGCCTCAGACAAGTCATGTGACTCTACACCCACCATTTCCTCAGCACCTATATCCATTTGCAGCAGTGGGGAAACAACATGCCTCCTGCTAGGGTGTGCAACAGGTGTTACCAATTCCATGGATGCAGGCATTTCTGGTGATGACACCAATAGTGGTGACTGTGAGGGAATTGGGGATCCATGCATTTCCTCACTGATGTCTGTTGCTTGGGAGGGTGGCTGCCCACTCGGAACCCCTGTGTCCTGGGATGCACTGGGCCCTGGATCCTGACTGTCATCCCTCTGGGGTGCCGTGCCTTCTGCCTCCTCGGACTGCCTTCTAGATGTGTGACCTGTGGACATATGGGCACATATCAGCTAGGTGCTAATGTGTCACAGCCACTACAATTAAACATATCAATTTGCACTTTGAACATGCTGCCTGCCCTTCATTTTGTCTGCAAACATTTAAATTACTTGTTGGTAACAGTGCTATGTCACATGTTCTTTCAAATACTGACTACATGTACCATGATGCTTTGCTACAGTTTTGCACACACACCATGGGACTGGGGTAACTGAGCTGCAAGGGGTGAGGGATGGATGGGGGTGGGAGGGGGATTGCTGTGCATGCATCTTACCTTTTGTTTTTGCAGATTTAGCCGAGCTGTCCACTTCTCCCAGTCCATGGACACTTTCAGTCTCCAGGGTTGTGGCTACCAGCTCCTCAAGCTCGGTGAGTGGGGGTGCTGTGTTCTTTCCCCCACCTGTTTTCTGTGACTGTTTGTGGCGATCAGCCAATTTTTTCTTTGTGAGGCTCCTTAGGTCATAGAACCTCTTCTTTAAGTCTTCTGTCACTCTGGTGGTCACTCCCACAGCATTCACTTTATCTAGGATGTCCAGCCATGTTTTCCTTTTTGTGGATTCTGGCACAGTGAGGGACAGTTTTCCAAACAGTCTGTGGTGTACCTTCACCACCTCCTCAACAAGCACCTGTAATTCAGTGCTACTGAACTTAAGTTTCCTTTTCCTTTCTGCTTGCTCACTTTCCCTGCTGCTTTCCATTTTAAAGTGTTCTCAATTCACGAGCTCTGCCTGCTGCTGCTGCTGCTCCCAGTCTCTCTGCTCCAACTGCCTTTCCAGAACCTTCTAATTAGTTGCAGCTGCCTGTGTGCACACTTCCTGCCAGGAAGGGGGAGGGTGGTTGCACCTGATTGGCTGTTTGTGTTGAGTTTCACTTTTGGTTGCTGGCCGACGCGGGAAATACCGATCGGTATTTACCGATCGGTATTTACCGATCGGTAATTACCGATCTGTATTTACCGATCGGTATTTCCAATGCTTTCCTATGGGACTTTTGCCCCATAGGAATGCATTGCCCATACCGATCGGTAATTACCGATCTGTAATTACAGATTTTATATTTACCGATTCTTATTTACCGATTCTTACCGAATCGGTAATTGGAACATCTGGATGTTCCTACATACCCCCCCTTCTTATTTACCGATTCTTATTTACCGATTCGGTAAATATCGGTAATTAAGGATCGGTAAATATTTTTTACCTACATCCGGCCCATAGTCCCTGAGTCATGTAATGCCTGCCAGCAACATTTTTCGTCATGTTCCTGGCAGCCAATAAGAGTTCTCGCGTAGGAGTGAATTGCCCTAAGGGAAAAAAGCTCCTTCTTAAAAAATACACAGACACATGGACCGAAGCATGCCCACACTACATGCTCCAGAATTCTGTGCAAGTCACATGATGTAATTAAGGAAATCATTAAAATAAACAAATATGGTGGTTTGGAGCGCATAGTCGTACTCAATTCAATTCATGAAGCTTTATTCGGTACAAATGAATGACCATAAAAGCACAAGCATAAAATATACAGTAATTCATAAAAAGTGTTAAAAAAGGAAATATTTACAGGTAAAATTGACCATCAGAGTTCATTAAAGTCGTACTCTTTAAAGGATTCAGAAAAGGGGATGGTGATGAACAGAGTGTCTGAATTAAGCAGACCACTCTTACCCAGTCCAAAGATCAGGGCTTGATCCATCACCGTTATTTAGCTCACTGCCCCATCCCAGCTCAGAACCTGGCTATATGCAAATTAGTCTGTCCCTGGCCCAGTGCATCATGGGAACAGGGCAGACCAAACTACCAAGCCAATTCTTCACCAGAAAGGAGACAAGCTACCGGGGACCGGTTTCTGGCATCTCAGCCTCGTCGGCCCGGCTTGCTTGAATCCTGATGGAGCAGTGAGCAAGGGACTCATGTCTGAGTATACCCTGCCACACCTATAGTGGCCAAAAACGATTCAGAAAAGGGGGTGGTGATGAACAGAGTGTCTGAATTAAGCAGACCACTCTTACCCAGTCCAAAGATCAGGGCTTGATCCATCACCGTTATTTAGCTCACTGCCCCATCCCAGCTCAGAACCTGGCTATATGCAAATTAGTCTGTCCCTGGCCCAGTGCATCATGGGAACAGGGCAGACCAAACTACCAAGCCAATTCTTCACCAGAAAGGAGACAAGCTACCGGGGACCGGTTTCTGGCATTTCAGCCTCGTCGGCCCGGCTTGCTTGAATCCTGATGGAGCAGTGAGCAAGGGACTCATGTCTGAGTATACCCTGCCACACTTATAGTGGCCAAACACGATTCAGAAAAGGGGGTGGTAATGAACAGAGTGTCTGAATTAAGCAGACCACTCTTACCCAGTCCAAAGATCAGGGCTTGATCTATCACCGTTATTTAGCTCACTGCCCCATCCCAGCTCAGAACCTGGCTATATGCAAATTAGTCTGTCCCTGGCCCAGTGCATCATGGGAACAGGGCAGACCAAACTACCAAGCCAATTCTTCACCAGAAAGGAGACAAGCTACCGGGGACCGGTTTCTGGCATTTCAGCCTCGTCGGCCCGGCTTGCTTGAATCCTGATGGAGCAGTGAGCAAGGGACTCATGTCTGAGTATACCCTGCCACACCTATAGTGGCCAAAAACGATTCAGAAAAGGGGGTGGTGATGAACAGAGTGTCTGAATTAAGCAGATCACTCTTACCCAGTCCAAAGATCAGGGCTTGATCCATCACCGTTATTTAGCTCACTACCCCATCCCAGCTCAGAACCTGGCTATATGCAAATTAGTCTGTCCCTGGCCCAGTGCATCATGGGAACAGGGCAGACCACACTACCAAGCCAATTCTTCACCAGAAAGGAGACAAGCTACCGGGGACCGGTTTCTGGCATTTCAGCCTCGTCGGCCCGGCTTGCTTGAATCCTGATGGAGCAGTGAGCAAGGGACTCATGTCTGAGTATACCCTGCCACACCTATAGTGGCCAAAAACGATTCAGAAAAGGGGGTGGTGATGAACAGAGTGTCTGAATTAAGCAGACCACTCTTACCCAGTCCAAAGATCAGGGCTTGATCCATCACCGTTATTTAGCTCACTGCCCCATCCCAGCTCAGAACCTGGCTATATGCAAATTAGTCTGTCCCTGGCCCAGTGCATCATGGGAACAGGGCAGACCAAACTACCAAGCCAATTTTTCACCAGAAAGGAGACAAGCTACCGGGGACCGGTTTCTGGCATTTCAGCCTCGTCGGCCCGGCTTGCTTGAATCCTGATGGAGCAGTGAGCAAGGGACTCATGTCTGAGTATACCCTGCCACACCTATAGTGGCCAAAAACTATTCATAAAAGGGGGTGGTGATGAACAGAGTGTCTGAATTAAGCAGACCACTCTTACCCAGTCCAAAGATCAGGGCTTGATCCATCACCGTTATTTAGCTCACTGCCCCATCCCAGCTCAGAACCTGGCTATATGCAAATTAGTCTGTCCCTGGCCCAGTGCATCATGGAAACAGGGCAGACCAAACTACCAAGCCAATTCTTCACGAGAAAGGAGGCAAGCTACCGGGGACCGGTTTCTGGCATTTCAGCCTCGTCGGCCCGGCTTGCTTGAATCCTGATGGAGCAGTGAGCAAGGGACTCATGTCTGAGTATACCCTGCCACACCTATAGTGACCAAAAACGATTCAGAAAAGGGGGTGGTGATGAACAGAGTGTCTGAATTAAGCAGACCACTCTTACCCAGTCCAAAGATCAGGGCTTGATCCATCACCGTTATTTAGCTCACTGCCCCATCCCAGCTCAGAACCTGGCTATATGCAAATTAGTCTGTCCCTGGCCCAGTGCATCATGGGTACAGGGCAGACCAAACTACCAAGCCAATTCTTCACCAGAAAGGAGACAAGCTACCGGGGACCGGTTTCTGGCATTTCAGCCTCGTCGGACCGGCTTGCTTGAATCCTGATGGAGCAGTGAGCAAGGGACTCATGTCTGAGTATACCCTGCCACACCTATAGTGGCCAAAAACGATTCAGAAAAGGGGGTGGTGATGAACTACTGAATGGTGATGGATCAAGCCCTGATCTTTGGACTGGGTAAGAGTGGTCTGCTTAATTCAGGCACTCTGTTCATCACCACCCCCTTTTCTGAATCATTTTGTCCACCATAAGCGTGGAAGGGTATACTCAGATGTGAGTCCCTTGCTCATTGCACCATCAGGATTCAAGCAAGCCGGGCCGACGACGCCTGAAATGGCAGAAACCGGTCCCCGGAAGCTTGTTTCCTTCCCAGTACAAGAATTGGCTTGGTAGTTTGGTTTGCCCTGTTCTCATCATGCACTGGGACAGGAACAGACTAATTTGCATATAGCCAGGTTCTGAGCTGGGATGGTGCAGTGAGCTAAAAAACGGTGATGGATCAAGCCCTGATCTTTGGACTGGGTAAGAGTGGTCTGCTTAATTCAGGCACTCTGTTCATCACCACCCCCTTTTCTGAATCATTTTGTCCACCATAAGTGTGGAAGGGTATACTCAGATGTGAGTCCCTTGCTCATTGCACCATCAGGATTCAAGCAAGCCGGGCCGACGACGCCTGAAATGGCAGAAACCGGTCCCCGGAAGCTTGTTTCCTTCCCAGTACAAGAATTGGCTTGGTAGTTTGGTTTGCCCTGTTCCCATCATGCACTGGGACAGGAACAGACTAATTTGCATATAGCCAGGTTCTGAGCTGGGATGGTGCAGTGAGCTAAAAATCGGTGATGGATCAAGCCCTGATCTTTGGACTGGGTAAGTGTGGTCTGCTTAATTCAGGCACTCTGTTCATCACCACCCCCTTTTCTGAATCATTTTGTCCACCATAAGCGTGGAAGGGTATACTCAGATGTGAGTCCCTTGCTCATTGCACCATCAGGATTCAAGCAAGCCGGGCCGACGACGCCTGAAATGGCAGAAACCGGTCCCCGGAAGCTTGTTTCCTTCCCAGTACAAGAATTGGCTTGGTAGTTTGGTTTGCCCTGTTCCCATCATGCACTGGGACAGGAACAGACTAATTTGCATATAGCCAGGTTCTGAGCTGGGATGTTGCAGTGAGCTAAAAAACGGTGATGGATCAAGCCCTGATCTTTGGACTGGGTAAGAGTGGTCTGCTTAATTCAGGCACTCTGTTCATCACCACCCCCTTTTCTGAATCATTTTGTCCACCATAAGCGTGGAAGGGTATACTCAGATGTGAGTCCCTTGCTCATTGCACCATCAGGATTCAAGCAAGCCGGGCCGACGACGCCTGAAATGGCAGAAACCGGTCCCCGGAAGCTTGTTTCCTTCCCAGTACAAGAATTGGCTTGGTAGTTTGGTTTGCCCTGTTCCCATCATGCACTGGGACAGGAACAGACTAATTTGCATATAGCCAGGTTCTGAGCTGGGATGGTGCAGTGAGCTAAAAAACGGTGATGGATCAAGCCCTGATCTTTGGACTGGGTAAGAGTGGTCTGCTTAATTCAGGCACTCTGTTCATCACCACCCCCTTTTCTGAATCACCGTACTCTTTAAAGGGCAGCCTGTGAACAAGGATGTAACTGTCCGAAAATGTAAGGCATGATGCCAAGTCCAGCAATCTCAGCTTGACACTTGCTTGAGGCTGATACGAGTGCTGACTTTGTTCTATGGACGAACTTTTCAAACACATACACACAAGCAGGCACGAGCACACACACACAAGAAAATGAGGTGACGGATCGCAAGAAAACAACAGCCAGCCAGGGCAAAAATCCAGATTCCAAAGGATGCGGGTCACGGAGAAAAGAAATATCCAACAAGCATTGAAAATGCAATAGGTCTCGCAATAGAAGAGTTTAACTTTTTTCGTTTTGCAAATGGATGAGTGGCGTTGCGTGGATGAGTGGTGTTGCGTGGATGAGTGGCGTTGCGTGGATGAGTGGCGTGTGAGAGTGGCGTTGCGTGTGAGAGTGGCGTTGCGTGTGAGAGTGGCGTTGCGTGTGAGAGTGGCGTTGCGTGTGTGAGTGACGTTGCGTGGGTGAGTGGGGTTGGAATGCAATAGGTTTCGCATTAGAAAAGTTGTAGTTATTGGTCTTGTAAATGACAATTTATTTATTTTTTCGTTGTTAAAATTGCTAAATTGATGGCTTTGTCATTTACAATGCCAATAGTTATAACTTTTGCGAATGTGACACCTATAGCATTTGGAATGCAACATGTTTTGTATTTATGTGACTTATATGGCAGCTCTGGTCGTTATGCTACATCTCTAGATAGTTTTATCTTTCGCAAATGTGACACCTATTGTAACACAATATGTGTTGTGAGTGAGGGTGAGGGGTTGAGGGTGAGTGAGGGTGAGGGGTTGAGGGTGAGTGAGGGTGAGGGGTTGAGGGTGAGTGAGGGTGAGGGTGAGTGAGGGTGAGGGTGGGTGAGGGTGAGTGAGGGTGAGTGAGGGTGAGGGGTTGAGGGTGAGTGAGGGTGAGGGGTTGAGGGTGAGGGGTTGAGGGTGAGGGGTTGAGGGTGAGTGAGGGTGAGTGAGGGTGAGGGTGAGTGTGGGTGAGGGTTTGAGGGTGAGTGAGGGTGAGTGAGGGTGAGTGAGGGTGAGTGAGGGTGAGTGAGGGTGAGTGAGGGTGAGTGAGGGTGAGTGAGGGTGAAGGTTTGAGGGTGAGTGATGGTGAGTGAGGGCGAGTGAGGGGTTGAGGGTGAGTGAGGGTGAGTGAGGGTGAGTGAGGGTGAGTGAGGGTGAGTGAGGGTGAGTGAGTGAGGGTGAGTGAGGGTGAGTGAGGGTGAGTGAGGGTGAGTGAGGGTGAGTGAGGGTGAGAGGGGGTGAGAGGGGGTGAGTGAGGCTGACTGATGAAACCCCTCTCTGATACTTGTAGATCTACTTCTGGGAAAGCTTACCTCCACCAGACAACCCAGTGTGTGCTGCACAAGAAGTGTCCTCACTCTCACACTTAATTTCCTTCCCTTGGGCCCACAACAGGGTCTTGACCTCCAAAGAAATCATCAAGTCTATTCCATTGTGTATTTGTTCCTACTGTAAAGCATAAGTATTACACACTGGTTCAGTGCTTAATTTCTATGCATTTAAATTGGGATTCCCCACTAGTGTCCATGCTCATAACGGTGGTAAAAAAATTAATTTAAAAAGAAAATAACGAGAATACAAAGTGAAAGCATCTCCAGCAGAAATTCTAGCAATGAGACTGTTGAGGGTAGCTCTCTTTTCACCTGTGAAGCCGAGATTTGTCGGTATTTGACAACTTTCCTTCACATAATTTTTCAATCACACACAAGTTCTTTCGGGAGTGATGTTGGAGAGCATTCTTTGTCCTGCTACAAATGTACCATTGGATTTAAGCCTTGGCTGGATTGGACCAGTTAAGAACATTACCTATTTCTCCCGTACCAATTTCAGTGTAGTTCTGGCAGTGTGCTTGCAATTTAGCACATATATGCAGGCCATTTAACTTGTCGGATGATTTTAAAGGTTTTGTACATCAGAGCTTTTATTTGTAATTTTATAGCACAGTCTAAAATAATTGTCACAAGTTGCGGGGTGGTAGTAGTATGTGTTAACTTAAATTATTTTGGTACATTTTAATTCTGGATCATAAGCAGCACCACTCTAATTATGCAGCAGTGAAAACATATGTTGCAATGAATGGCAAATTGCACTTCAATTCCTGCTGACTTTGTAATCGGAGCAGTGGTAGTTCAGAGAGGCACAGGCGCATGAACTGTGCAACGTAGGGGACAAAAATATCTTAACAGGCAGTTGCAATAGAAGTAGGACAACTGGCACGTACCCATTGTCAGTACAGTACATAGCGTTGCTAAGCAATGAACAGCACGAGACGGCTTGTACAAACCGCTCATCAGCTGTTTACAGTTGCAGCACAACGATCAAGCAGCCTCCCCTTTCTCTAAACGTGATCTGACATAGCAATAAATTAAACAAAGAGACAAAAAGGGGACAAAGTAAAGGACCGCAGGACAACTGTGAAAACTCCCCTAACTACACTGGTTACCTAATAAGGGTTTATTATACTGGGCAATTGGACTAGATATTAATCTAATCAGGTAAGAATGTCAGAGAATAACATGCAGGGCACAGTTGATGTCTCCCTTAGCCAAGATACCTTTTAAAAGTTACTTTGAAGGGCAGCTTAAATCTTCCCTAAAAGAGGCGGTTGAGTCTGTACTTGGTAACAAACCAAGAGATACAACAGCTGAAGAAGAACCCTCGATACCTTCACAAGAGGAAATCCCTCCGTCTAAAAGACGTGATAAGGCCTCAAGGTTCGGACACCACTCTGATGAGGCACACGGCGTTGGCCGCCTGAGCGCTGCAAGTGAACTAGAACAATCGGATAGCCGGAGCGCTACGAGTGACCATGGTGTCCGCAGCGGCACAATGAGAGAGCAGCCGTCTTGGTGCAACAAGCATGGGTGTCCCTCACAGCACAAAAGCAACGAGTAACTTTCATGGCACAAAGGACCAACGTTTTTTTTTTTATTACTGATGAGGAATATCCATTTGATATGGGCATGGGTGAAGAGGCAGATAAATATATATGACCCTGTGGAAATGTTAGACAATGATTTCCAGGATGAGGACCTAGAACCACCTTCTACTTCAAAAGTTATAAGGGACCCCTCAGGTGTCTATGTTTCACACGGCGGGCAGGGGAGGGGGCGGAGCGGGGAGAGCGAGAGCGGCATGTGGGTGTGAAGAAGCCGGGCCGGGCAGGGGAGGGGGCGGAGCGGGGAGAGCGAGAGCGGCATGTGGGTGTGAAGAAGCCGGGCCGGGCAGGGGAGGGGGCGGAGCGGGGAGAGCGAGAGCGGCATGTGGGTGTGAAGAAGCCGGGCCTTTGAAGTGAAGCTAAGCTTCACTTCAAAGGTGTCGGAGGAATGCGGGCGGCTGTGCACGCGCTTTTAAGCTCAATGCACATGCGCATTGAGCTTAAAAGTCACGGGCACTGCAAGGAATCGCCACGATTCCTTGCTTCGTAGTTAAAGGTTGTTTGAGCCGCAATAGGCTCGCAAGCTCGATGCGCATGCGCATCGACAGGCGAGACCTAAAAAAGAAGTGACTCAAATGGAAGACTCACCAAAGAACAAAGAAATATTTCCATTACAAGGTTTGGCTTCCACCTTCCTCAGGTAGTACAAGACTGTTTGCTCAGAGGCTGCACAGCTGACACTGCTGAATTTTCCATTTAGAATGTGGAATCAATGCAGTCCTGAGATCTTTTGAGATCAGTGATGTTCAGTCCATCAGGATGCAACGATTTTAAATGGTACATCCAGGAGTTTTCTCTGCAGTCCAGTAGTTCTTCCTTTATGACACGTTTCACAGGGAAAATCTTCAAATCTGATAGCAAATGATCCACAAGGTTATAATGATTTGCTACAGGCTGATCAAGTTTCTTATGAACTACTGCTGATTTTTGGTTCCTGAATCCTGTACAGAGGTCATTCACTGTTTGGCCTATATACCACATGCATATACACACACACACACATCTTAAAGCATGTGACTGTGCCATGACTTCTCACGTTGTGGCATGAAGCACCAATCTCAACACTGGGCAGTTGAAGTAGATATTTCAAACAGCACCCTTGTAACTTTAGCTGATCAATTCTTGAATCTAAAGTTAAAATTCCAGCGCCATAAAAATAATTCGGATAAACTTGCTGCCAAAGGCCCTTCATAAAAAGTATTCAGTTGAAAGCTTACCCAACAAACTAGTACAAAGAAGGAGACCATTTGCCGTGTAAGAAGTGTAGTGAGTAGAACCAAGATGCACATCCCCTTTTTGATGAGATTAAATATTAACTCTAAGTATTTGTACGATTACACTTTTGCAGGTTTTGCATTAGATTGTCTACAGGTACATTTATCCCGTCTAATTGCAAAAAAAGAACGTCTTAGTTTAGATGTGTGCTTCTTTGCTCTACAATACTTCAAGAGCAGTCAGTTCCCACCACAGCCTTACAGACCCGTAATCCATTACTACCAGGTCGTCTGCATACAAAAAGCAAGATATGTGCTGTCTTCTCTTCTTTGGGGGGAGGATGGGTTGAGCGAGTTTCAGATGACGTTTCAGGGTGATCTGCTAAGAAAAGACTGAAAAGCACTCAGGCAGGAATGCAGCCCACTCTCTACGAGGCACTACAAGAATTAAGCCTTCATTTTAATGCGCGTTTCACCTTTGCCCCGTTATCGGAATACAATCTCAGAAGAACTGCCAAAAGTCTGAAACACTTTGAGAGTACTCCATCCATGGATAACTAAAGACCCAAGGGCCTGATTCACAGACCCTTTTCCACCCAAAGATGCAGCTAACAGGTAGAAAAGTCTGCTCTTTCAGTCCCAAATACTGGTTCACAAAATGAGGATTTGTGGAAATTTAAGTACAGACATGAAGGTTTCACCAGACGAATTCCCGTCAGGTGTGCAGAAATCCCCATAGTATTAAATGAAACCATAGAAGTACAATAGTGATCATTTACAAGATTGAACTAAACCAGGTGCAACATTTCCCGGTTCGTGAGACATTTGCACGTTTTTACACCTGATTTGCTTGCTGTAAAAGAAATTAGGCATGGCAGGCCCAAACATTTGGCCTGTTTCCTTCGTATCTGTTTTAAAACCAGTTTTTGCTCTGTGCTGCACGACCAAGAGTTGTAACTTTGCAGGCATCCACAAATGTTGCTATGTCTTTCAAAAATCTTTCCTGGGCTTCTTTCTAAACGTACACCTGCATGAACCAGTCCACGAGTAAAGTACAACAAAATCCACTGTTTTCAGCAAGGGGATACAAAAGGAAAAGCTAATTGGATCCTCGACATGGGGCGCATCGAAGGGACCAATAAACGTGCAACGTAAACCCGGGAAATCATTCCGTGGACCTATAAAAGGGTTATTCTTGCACAAGTTAAACTCCGTAACTAATAATCGCCATACCAGGTGTACGCTGTTAGGTTCTGCTGCACCTATTCCTCTCCTCAGCGCACACTCGAGGAACTGTGTTCCTTCCAGATATTCTGGTATCCTTTTACAATTGGACTCGAGTTGAGCAGCGAGCTGAGGTGGGGGTGGCTTGTTCTATGCAAGAGCTTCTGCATGACAGTGAAATCAGTCACGAGCCCAGCTTGGATAGGTTACAAAAAGTTGTTTTGAGGTCTTTGTTAGTGAGCAATTCAATAACACAATGAAAACATCCTTGTAGTACCAGTAGTCTCCGCCAGATGACACTATAATCCCATTGCTAGTGGCACACAAGGAAACAGGACAAAGCATAGTCAACAAAGCTTTCAGCATTGTAAGCAGAATACGGGGTATTTAGAAACTGGTGAATGCTCAAAGAGCTCCTGAGCGAGTGTTATGAAGTTGTTTTTTTGTCGACTGGTTTTCAAAACGAGGATTATTCGCCAACATCCAGCAGCTTCTGTGTCACATCAGGTTGCATTCAACAGAGTGAAGTAAAAGTTCACCGAGACGTGCGTGTGTCTTTGTATCTACCAAGAGCTGTGATTTACAAAGAAAAAGTTGCTATTGTGTTAAACAAATTGTTACTGTTTGTACTAGAATGGGCAGAAGTTACACTGAGAGACGTTAAGTAAACCAAAATAGAGCAGGTCACGTAGCTGAAATTTAATTCATTGTAGAAACAAAGTATTTTTGTTATTAAAAGTAACAAAACAGGTTGAGAGTATGAGTGTGAACACTGAACATGTTTAGCAGTCGCACATTCTGCATACAGGAAGTGCATACCGGAGGCATATCGGGGCCGAGTGCATTGGTGAGTCAAGGATATGTGCAACGCTCATTTTGTGGAAATACTTTTAGAGTAAGGGCCCGAATACAAATTCGCCGGTAACATGAAAACTCCCATTTTCGGCATAAGGGATTGCACGTCTAGCGGTTTTACTGCACTAGACATTACAAGGTTTGATTGAAGGTGTACAATATGCACAGTACATGGCCCGGTATTGTGGGAAACATGCATAATCAGGAAAGGTCAGTTGAGGGGAGAGAATGTAGCCTTACAGCTAGAGCGGTCGACCTTGAAGCTGAGGAACTGAGGGGCCATGTAGGTATCCAAATACCGGTCGGTAACGGGCGAAAATATTTTCGGCCGTTATCGACCGGTATTTGGATACTGAGATGTAGGGCATTTCAAAATACAGATTCGGTAATTTTACCGAATCGGTAATTATACCGATTCGGTAATTATACCGATTCGGTAAATTTACCAATTCGGTAAAATTACCGAATCTGTATTTTGAAATGTAGGTAGCACTGTAAGCAGTGCCACAGGGCTTTATGGATTCGTTATTTACCACAAACTACAAGTTGGTGGTAAATAATGAAAACCTTGGAAAAAGCATTTTTTTTGCTTTTTCAACAGTGCCATGTTGCAGACATACATGCTCTTAGGGCATGTATGTCTGCAACATGTGCACCCATACACAATTGAGGGGTGCAACAGGGTGTCAAAGTTACACCCTGCCACCCTTCAATCAGTGGCGGCTGGTGACATTTGAAAGTGGCAGGGTGTAAAAGTTGTGGACGGCGCACTGTGGCGAGCAAGCGCAGCCAGCAAGCATGAACGAAAATAATTACATTATGTAACATGCAGATCACAGATTTCAATTGTATTTAGCGAGGTAAGTGGGCTGCTGCTTTAGACACTGGCGTCATTTTGTTAATTACAGTTCATGCGTTGCAAGCCTTCTAAAATAGCAAAGTGATATATTTAGAGACGACCACGCAAAATATCTACAGCCCAGATTGTGTGCACCCACAAAATGCCTTGATTCAGAAAGGAGATGAAGGAATGAGACGTGCTTGCCAATGTTGTATCATGTTAGTTAAATTTGTTTACGCACAAAACCGACCAGACCTAAAAGCTGAGTAGAAAACGGGTGCCAACGTGGAATCAACCTACTTGCATATGTCAAACCAGAATCACTGAAGACAGGTCAAGGAAGCTACCCAAATAAAGAAACACCCACCAAGAAAGCAGTGCACGGAGACTTGAAAGGAGGGGACAGTTTGATCCAGTTTTCCCAGACTCCAGATCTCACTGGATTTAGACAAAAAGTACTGGGTGCGAGAGTACTGGGCTAGATGTGTCACGGTTCAGATCTGCATCTGTGGAACGAACAAAGGTTCTGAGGTAGGCACCGAGGCCCGGTCTACCCACTCTTTCAACAATGATTTAACACACAATACTCCTCCTGCCCCTGACAGCCTCCCCAACCCACGGCCCCTGCACAGCAACCTCGTGTCTCACCCCTGCTGAGTCACACTCACTTCTCTTCAAATAATAAAACAACAAAGTCAAGTCAATAAACTTAACTTACCTTACCTTCCCGCCTTCAAGTTCGTTCCGACTCCAGACGTCCCGAACCCGCCTTCCTGTTCTTGAATTCATCGTCACTCGTCACGCAGGAAGCCAGGCAGCCTCCCTCCCCTCCACCACAGCACAGCGCTGTGATTGGTTCGGCCGGCTGCCCCAACACCAAGTCATTTCTCTGTATGCTGCAGCATACAGAGAACAGGGAGAGTGGGAGGGGTTACTCGAGGGCAGGGGGGAGCGGCTTGCCCTCTGTTATTAATACAATTAATACTGTCTGTTTGGACAGCCTCTCAGGCTGCCCAAACAGACAGTATTAACAACAGTGGGGAAAGCCACTCCCCCTGCCCTCGAGTAACCCCTCCCACTCTCTCAAGCACGAACTTCTGCTTTCTCGCAGTGCGAGAAGGCAGAAACAAATGGTAGTTCTCTACTATTTGTTTCTGCCTTCTCGCACGGCGAGAAAGCAGTGGGGCGGCGCCCAAACGCCCCCATGGAGGATCCGCCACTGCCTTCAATGTTTCCCCCTTTTACCGAATCTTAACGATTCGGAAATTTTTCACCTACATACCATTTTCCGAATTTAAAATACCGAATCGTTATGATTCGGTATTTTAGAGTCGGTAAAATGGAATTACCTACATCTGGCCCTGAGTTTGAGTCTCGGCAATGACGTTCAACATCCTGTGATTCTGGGCAAATCACTTAATCTCCCTGTGCCTAACAAAACAAGCATTGGCATAGCCAATAGGTCTCGCTTTTGGGACCTTATAAGTGTTTAGCCATGCAACAGTTGATGTTGTTGCACCAAGGGTATTGTGCTGGAAAACCAAACACTTATAAGGTCCCAAAGACGAGACCTATTGGCTATGCCAATGCTTGTTTCTTCTGGGCATTGATGATGTATTAGAATTGTGACTCTGAGGGGGTTCCAGTGGCGGCTGGTGAAGTTTCATGGTGGTAAGGCATAAGATGAAACCATGAATTTGCTTGAGAGAGTGCAGCCACTGAGCATATCTTAATTTCCTTGAGCAAAGCTGCTTGGATTTTAAGCTAGGACCGAACAGAGAAATAAAATACCCATGAACATGAATGAACCTGTTTCTTAGAAGGAACACGACTCCTGTGCCTTTCAATGCCGACGATGAATAAATGCAAGTGTGGGGCCCCAGTTACACATGCAAGCACAGATAATGAACGAATGGGGGAGGGGCACCTCGGTTGACAAGACAATGAATGGGGTACATGCTGTCTGCTGTAAGTGCTAACACAAAGAAAGAATGCCCTGGTGCGAATTAACGTCCATACAGACACACAATGCACGTCTGGAGGTATCTAGTACCTCACCCCGGGAGCTCCAGAGCTTTTTCCTTCCACCTTTCCCCGCCTTAGCAGCTGCAAAACTCAGTTTCTGTTGGAAGAGGGAGGCAACACATCTCACAGGAGAGAAAGTGTAGGCAGAGCAGCTGGTAGATTGTGAGAATGCTTGCAAGGAGTAAGCGCAAGAGCATGTGCTGGGGAGGATGCGTAGTTCGTGGGAACGCGTGCAGTGGCAGCGCTAGCACCAGATTGGATCGGGTTGGACGATGGTCGCAGGAAGAAGGTGTAAGGAGCTAGGGTTGCGAGAGCATGTGTGCAAGGGCGGAAACTCTTGTAGAGGGGTGGGGGAAGTAGGTAGAGAACGTGAATGGTGACAGCTAAGTGTGGGCTTTTGCAGGGAAGGAAGTCAGCAGGGAAACAGGGAAAGGGGATCTCAGCAGTGGAGGGGGAAGCCTGTGATTGGGTGTGTGCAGCGGGTGGGCTAGGTGGTGGGATTTATGCAACTGGTTACATAAGGAGCAGCGAGGCAGGTTGTGAGTGTGCGATCAGTGAAGTGTGAAAACGTGTGGGGAGGGGCGGGACTGAGATGTGTGCGACAGAGCGTCTAAACAGCTGAAATTCTGGGGGAAACGAGTGACATTAATAAAGAGTGCCACCGGCTAAAAGATGTGCGTTGAAGAGAGCCGGGTGCATTCCCTGCCTAAGCTGTTGAGAGGGTTTCCCTTGCGCTGCTAGTTTAACCACACGAGATAGTAAACAAGCAGATAGTAAACAAGCAATGGCAGCAAAAGTGAAACTGATGAATGCCGCAAAAGTAAAACTGATCGCGCTGCCTGCTGCAGTATGGGCGGGGGGGGAGTGGAGGCCAGCAGAGTGATGCGATCTGTGGTGGGGGAGGGGGAGGGAATTGAAGCGCGGAGAGAGGCACGCAAAGCGTGCGCCCTCGCACATGCCCTCAAGCTCTAGGCTGGTCATGACAGCATCTGGTAGCACTTTTTTTTACCCCATACTAAATGTCGAGCAAGCAGCGCATGCGCTGCTCTAGGCTCGACCTAAAAAAGGAATGCGTCCATTTCTAACGAAACTGGTGATCATGTAAAGCGCTCAGATACCTGATATCATCGGGTCTAGTTTGCGCTATATAAAACTCTAAAAATAAATAAATGAAAGGTTTATCAAACAGAAAACAAAATAAAAAATCAACACAGCAGAGTTGAGAAAATTATGCAGCAAGAAAAGGCAAATTATGCAGAACATTTTGTGTTGAGGGAAGATATCCCGAAACTCGGGCCATGTCCGGGTCTAGAGATCGGGGTAACAACAAGTATCTACTTGCACCTACATAGGTGAACCACTTGCGAACTTTCAGTAATTTTTCGAACTTCAGGCACTACACATACCAGAGTGCTTAGGGGCGACCCGGAGGAGAGGTTAGCGGCGTGCGGTCCATTGCTGTTTTTTCATCATAGTGTGTGTTTGCCCTTCGCGAGGAACACTGTATTTGCGCCTCTGCTGATAGCCTTTGTGCCAACAAGGTACTCCCTAAGAAACTTTTGTCTGCAAGTTGCTCTGCCTTCCATGCTCTCATAGTGTAGCACATTGTCGTAGACATTAGGATGTTAGGTTCTAGGTGACATTTTATATAATATTTAAAAAATGCTAGAAATGTTCATTTTTTTCTCGTTATATATAATGTGCTTTCTTGCTGTTTTTATAATATTCTGCATAATTGTTTTATATGTACTGAGAAACAGATTGTTCCTGTAGTAATAAACACTTTTTACTTTAAAGTGTTTATTCTTCTTAGTACAGTGTGTGATAATGTGAATTACTAAATAAGGGTTGTGTCCGTTTCCATGGTGTCCCTGATCCTTTTATGGGATTGACCGTAACTCAAAAGCAATACTTCTATGCAGTGCTTAATTTGAGCTGGTGGTTTCCGGTGCGCGGAACGAGCACATAATTGTCAACACCATTGCCTGTGACAGTCTGCCACATGGTAGCGATGTCTGTCAGACTTAGAGATGAGCACAACAACAGATGTTTATTAATTCAATACATATTGAAAATGAGTATTACCTGCCACCCAAGCCATTCTTATAGCTTTGGGGTCCTGGAATATTCTGACTTGTGACACCTGTAGGAGTGTGATGGTTAGTAGTTGTGTTGGTACTATCATTAGAGGAGCTGTATGGGGGCAATGTGTGGTGCAAGCTGCAGTGGCTTCCTGACGAGCACTTTGGCTACAATAACCTGTCTTTCACATTCATCGCTGATGCATTGAATCAAGTTCTCTTGTGTGGGTGGGAAAGCACACCTTGTAGAGTTACGCCACAGATGTAGCTTATACAGTACCACCTACTTGTACATCTAAGATTTCTCAATAGAAAAGGAACAAAAAGTACCTTCAGAGACCCTCTCCTTTAAAAGAGTGTTCCCTCCCTTCTTTTCCGATCTAATTTTGTCAACGGGCCTCTCCACATCCTATGGGAACAATTGCAGGAAAGTGTGTTCTGGCTTTTTCTCTTGACACCACTTAGCATTTGTATTGTTAATGAAGAAAAGTCTGGTCCATCTTCTGTCACATAAGACCCAACACTTCAACCGTGGGAGCTGACCTTGGCCACAGCATTTGAGAGAATTATGAATTGCACGTTGGAACAAAACTCTTGGGCACTGGTGCTGGAGTTACAGACTGCTGGGTAGGGGGATACCATAACCCAAGTAATCTCTGTGCAGGATAGCAATGGGATGACCCCAAAAACAAATGTAAAGAATCTGGGGAGAATGTCGGAACTAGAAGTAGGTGCTTGGAGGGCACCACACAACCTCCCTCTTGGCCTGATGCTTTTACTAAAAGAAAATCAGGAAAGAGAAAAAGAAAATCCACGTTGTCCTGTTGCAATGGCGCCCTGTGGAGGACTTAAAATGATAAGGGTCTGAGTGTCAAAGCCTCCAGCAATACCATGCAGCTTGAATCCTAATTGCAAGTTGTCCAGAAAAGAAGCATGGGCCACACAGACTGTAATGTACCTGCCCAGAACATTAGTCAAGAACTCCACAGCCCATTTAAAAGCAAAGACCTCCATTCTCAGTTGTGATATCAGCCTTTTTATGGAACTGCAGGGTAAGACTGATGTTTAAAATGGGGTGCAGCGCGTCCTCAAAATCCTGTGAAAGGACACCTCTAAGACCAAACCCAGAAGCATCAGTTTCTATGATTAAAGGAGCATGAAAATTAGGAATTCACAGTACATGATCTGAATCCAAATTACGGTTAAGGTCATATCACCTTGTCGACCTCAGCAAATCCTACTTGTTACTAATTTCTGCAGTGAAGCAATGACGGGGGAAACATGAGATGAACAATAGAGAATGAACCACCCTGTAATAAATAGTCAATAAACCCAAGAAAAGCTCTGATTTATTTTTTAAATTGTAGGGTTAGAACATTGTTGAGGGTTAGGGTTAGAATATTGTTGAGGGTGTCCACCTTTTCTCTATGAGGTATCAGGAACCCACCACTAAGAGTATACCTTAAATATCTCACTTGGTTTGCTGCTGAGGTTCATTTTGCAGAATTGGCAGAAAGGCCAAAAAGACTGCATGGAAATGAAGAAGATTTGCCAACCATGTTTTAATATAAAGGATATCATTAAGCTACACTGTGAAGTGCTAGGTGTTTAATCAGTCTTTGGAAAGTAGCAGGAGATTCATGAAACCCAAAAGGTAATACTCGAAACCAAAACAACTGCCTCTGTGTTGTAGGCTGTTTTTGTTTATCTACATGATTCATGTGAACTTGTCAATATACCTTCAAGTAAAGAGTACTGACATATTTGGCTTGTCCTATTTGTTCTATTAAGTCATTCACTGAAAGCACTAGTGAGGCATTTGGAATCTGAAGAATGGTTCACATTATGGAAACTAATATAAAACCTGATACACCATTCTGATTTTGGAACAAGAACTCACACTACAAGTTGCTATAGGATGGCTTTATAATACCAAAGGATAGTAAGGAGTCAATTCATCATGAACTACTTTGTTTTGGACTTCTGGTATTCAATAGGATTCAATCTCGACTCTTGCTTCCTCCTTTGTGTTATTATTATGTTCTCTGGGACGGTTTCTCTGAGGCATAATGCTATAGCTACGCCCACTTGATATCAGATATTGTATAAAGACAATGGTTCTGCAGGGGCGTGGCTTGGACGCCGATCGGGATGGCGGCGTGAGCTCGTAGCTCCGCGCAGAATCCCGTTAATTCTCCTGTTTTCGGAACCCTAGGCGGCCCGGAGACGACGCTCCTGCCCTCTGAAGTGTGAGGGGACAGCTGGACACTATTGGTGAGCCGCTGGGGGACTGCAGGCCCCGAGGAGACCGAGTCGAAGAAGCGGCTGAGGTGTTGCCGAGGGTGCGAAGAAAATGGCGGCGTGGAGTTCGGCGGGCCCCGAACTTCAGCTCTGAGCCGAGTTGTCGCCGACTGGCAAGGGATACTGGCGGGAGGTCCTGCATTCAGCTGATCGAGGCACTGGGGTCGGCGGTGCTATGCCTTGGGGCCGAGTGACGCTGCCTTGACTCGCCAGGAGCTTGGGGACCCTGACTGGCTGCCGCCCGGAGACTCATCCTTTCCCCCTCAGGCTCCCGAGGGGGGCGGCGGAGCGGAGTGTACCTAGCTGGTCGTTGCTCCTGTGAGTTTCAGTGGAGACATTGCTCTGCCCGGTGCCCGACGACCGGCACTAGCCTACGGGCGCTGACGACAGCGGGCTCCAGGACCTGTGACGCAGCACCCTGGAATGGCGGCGACTGGAGGGCCGATGGCCGGGAGTTGCACTGAGGAGGGCTCGGCGACATCGACTCGGCTGGGCGAGGGTCCCTCCCCGGAGCTTGACCGAGAACAGCGGCTGAACCGGCGATTGGATGCCATACTTGATGCGATCGCCTCGACTAAGGACGCGTTGCACCAGGACATCGCCCAAGTGGCCACGGGCCTAGGGCTGCTCCGCGCGGATCATGCGAAGCTAGCGGACAGAGTTAAGGACCATGACCAACTGTTGCTGGACCTGAAACCATCGGTGGTGGCCGCGGAGCATAGGATTGCGGACATGTTGGCCCGGCTGGACTCGCTGGAGCGGAGGGCGGAGGATGCCGAAGGCCGCAATAGGCGGAACAACGTGCGGGTCGTCGGCCTTCCGGAACGAATTGAGGGGGAGGATGCGGTGGCCTATATGGAGACCTGGTTCCGCACTGTGGTGGCGCCGGAGGGGCTCACTCCTTTTTTCACGCTGGAGCGGGCCCACCGGGTACCTGCTCGCCCGCCGGGGATTGGCCGCCCCCCCCGACCGATGGTGGTGAGGCTCCTCCACTACAAGGACCGAGATCTCCTCATTCAGCGGGCCAGGATGTCGGGCCCTTATGAGGTGGAGAACAGTAGGGTTACGATCTTCCCGGACTACACCCAAGCGGTCCAGAAAAACCGGGCATCATTCTTGGCGGTGAAGAAAGAACTCAGGGAGGAAGGCGTTCAGTATTCCTTGCTCTACCCGGCTAAGTTGGGGATCATCATGGATGGGGCTACGCACTTTTTTCAGACTCCGGACGAGGTTTGGCATTGGCTGGAGTCGTATAGAGCGGGGACGGACAGATCGCATAAAAGCAGACGAGATGAACCCAAGCGGCCCCGGGTGAGGCAATCGCAACGCATCAGATCCCGCAACAGGCGCCAGCGGGAGAAACGGGAGGCTCAAATGGCGGCGGAGAAGAGGGATGCACTCGCAGCGACGGCGGCCATTACAGGGTCGCAACAGAACAGTGAACGGGCAGAAACGGACTCGGGAGGGGAAGGCAGCAAGACGGGCGAGGAACTCTCGGAGGCGGAAAGCTCGAAGGGGCCGACGGTGACCCCACAGACTTCAGATGGTATCTTTTGCGGCTGAGATTGGACTGGGCTAGTTCGAGACTTCATGGTAGGGTGGTATCCTGCTGTTGGAGGACGGGATGCCGGGAGGGGAGGCTGTGTGCTTCGGGTGGGATGGAGGCGCGGGGTGCGGGCTCCGCTTGCTGGGGTCGGCGGCGACTCACCCCCTTGGGCCCTTAAGGCCGACTGTGGTGGAGACCACAGGGTAAGAGTGTGTGAAGTTGGTTCAAGGTTTGGATGGGGGCGGACATTGGGTTCGTGTGCTCTGTCCTGGGGAGTGGGGTTTGGGGAGTTTTTCTGTTTTGGGGGTGTTCGGGGGGGGGCAACTGCATTGGGGGGGCTGTGAAGCTTCGTTATTTGATTTGGACTGTACGAAGTTGGAATGGGGACGTTACCTAATCTGAAATGCCTGACGTGGAATGTCCGGGGGCTGCGAACTATGGTGAAACGTCATAAGGTCCATGCATATCTAGTACGCAGGGGGGTTCAGATTGCCATGCTCCAGGAGACTCATCTCACTAAGAAAGAGTGTACTGCCTTGCAGAAACGATGGAGGGGCCAGGTGTTTGGCACCACTTACTCAGCGTATGCCAGGGGGGTGCTGATCTGGGTGAGGGCGGGGATACCCTTTCAATTACTGAATCAAGTTGTGGATCCGGATGGCAGGTTTGTGGCGGTGGAGGGGAGGTTATATGGACGGGATGTGGTTTTCTGCTGTGTGTATGCGCCGAACACTGATCAAGCTCGATATTTTGATAGCCTCTCGGGGTCTTTGGCCTCTTTCCTGGCGGCCCCAATAGTGCTAGGGGGGGACTTTAACTCGATCACGGATGTGGCTCTGGATAGGTCCCATCCCCCCCTGGTGGACTCCCCGGTGCGCAGGTTAGCCGCGCACAGGAAGGACTGGCAGGATAGATGGGGGTTGTTGGATGTCTGGAGGGAGCGGCACAGGGAAACCAGGGATTATTCCTTTTACTCTGCTCTTCATGACCTGCATGTCAGGATTGATTCGGTGCTCTGCAGTGGATCCCTAGCCCCGCTGATCTCCCATGCGGAGTACTTGGCTAGGACGATCTCAGATCATAACCCCCTATTGGTGCACATTCAGTGGCAGAGAGAGCGCTCAGTAATTCCAACGTGGCGGCTTCGGCCGGAAACGCTTGAAGATCCTGTGTTCACTGATGCGGTTCGACAAGGCATTGATAGCTATTTCGGAGTGAATGAGGGCACGGCCACGAGTAGGTCCACTGAATGGGATGCAATGAAAGTGGTGGTGAGAGGAGTGTGTTTGGGTAGGTTTTCGAATGCTCGCACGGCTGTGTTGACTGACCTCATGAAAGCGGAAGAAAGGTTGAGGGATTTGGAGCGCCGCAGGCCATCTAGGCCGGACTTACAGGCCCAGCTCTTAGAGGCGAAAGAAGTGGTCGCCACCGAGACGGAACGTTTACGATGCTATGATCACAGGCAATATATCATCAGGGCGCATGCGGAAAGAGACAAGGTGGGTACCCTCTTGGCCAGACTGGCTAATCCGGTACTTAGGGGCTCCCCGATCCTCGGCATTCGTACTGCGCAGGGAGAGATGGTATACACCCAAGCAGCGGTATTGGAATGTTTTAGGGGGTACTATGAGGAACTGTATCAGGGCCAGCTGGGAGTGGGGGTCCAGGACATTGCGGAATACTTGGGGGCGAGGCAGCTTCCGGTCCTAGATGAGGAGGACGCGAAGGAACTGGGCGGCCCGATCACGCTCTCAGAAATGCGGGCGGCCATTAAGCATATGGCCCGCAACAAAACGCCCGGGGTGGACGGATTACCGATTGAATTTTATCAGCGGTACGCGGACAGTTTGGCGCCCAGGCTGCTGGCGGTGTACGCTGAGGCCTTCGAGGCTGGGGTATTGCCTGGGTCCATGCGGGAGGCCTTGATTGTGCCGCTCCTAAAGCCTGGCCGGGATGCTGCGGATGTGAGGTCTTACCGCCCGCTATCCATGCTGACGGTGGATTATAAGATTCTGAGCCGAATACTGGCCACCAGGCTGGCCCCATATATGACGGGCCTGGTACATAGGGACCAGGCCGGGTTCATACCCACGAGGAGCACGGCGCTGAATATTCGCCGCCTGGTGGGGATAATGGACGCCATCTTGGACGAGGAGGGAGCCCCGGCGGTCCTATCCGTGGACATCGAGAAAGCCTTTGATAGCCTGGAATGGCCGTTCCTGGACGGAGTTTTGGAGAGGTTTGGCATGGGCGAGGGGTTCCGCAGGTGGACAAGGGTCTTGTATGCTTCGGCGGCGGCGAGGGTGCGTTTGGGCGGCCTGGTGTCTGCGGCGTACCCGGTGGGCAGGGGGACGCGGCAAGGATGCTCTCTGTCCCCCCTGTTGTTTGCTCTGGCGATGGAACCTTTGGCGGTCCATGCGAGGTCGGGTGTCAGATACGCGGGGATAGCGAGAGGCGGGCAGTGGCATTATATATCGCTGTATGCGGATGACTTGCTCCTGTACCTGGCTGACACCTCGCGGCCGTTGGCCGGTGCGATGGAGCTGTTGTCGGAGTTCGGCCGGCTGTCGGGCCTTAAGGTCAATTGGGCGAAGACTTGTGTGTTCCCGCTGCGAGCAGGCTCGCCCGTTCCTGGTGGCGACTTGGGCGTGGTGTGGGAGCCATCTTGTTTCACCTATCTGGGTGTTCGCATCTACCACGTGACTGCGGATCTCTTGGAGGGCAACATTGGTCGCTGTGTCCGGGCACTGAGGGGCAGCTTGTCTTTCTGGTCGACCCTCCCGCTGACGGTTCTGGGTAGGATTGCGCTTTTGAAGATGGTGGCGCTCCCCCGCTTCCTCTATTATTTCCGAACGCTGCCGGTCTGGATTCCCCAAGGGGTCTTCAGAGACCTGAGATCGATGATTATTGGCTTCTTATGGGGACACGGCCGCCGTAGAGTGGCCCTGAGCACGCTCCTTCGCCCTAAGGTTGAAGGGGGCATGGCGGTGCCTGACTTCGAGCTGTATTATCTAGCGGCGCAGCTGCAGGTTCTTACACAGAACGTAGCTAGGGTGTTCCGGGGTCCGGAGGAGGACCGGGACCGAGGGATACGACGCCACGTGCTGTCTTATATTGTCATGCAGCAGAGGCTTGAGTTGCGGGCCCTCACTATGGAGGAAAGGACGCTCCGGCTGTGTTGGCAGAGGAGACTTAGGAGAGCGAGGGCTTCGCGGCCTTATGCGCCGGAGATCCCGATCGGCATGCTGACGGCCTTGCCGCACGGGGGAGATTGGTCCCCGTTGCTGGATTGGGAGGAGGCGGGACTACAGGTGGTAGGCGACTTGTACATAGATGGGGCTTTGGCACCGTTCGAGGCGCTCCGGGACCAGTTCGGGCTGCCCGACGGGGGGTTCCTCCTGCACGCGGCAGTGGTGGCTGCCATACAGAAGCACTGGAAAGGGGGGCTCGTAGAACCCACGACGACTATGGCGTGCCAATATGTGGTGATGGCAGCAGGCACGGTCAAAGCTGTGACGTGCCTCCATAATAGGATGCTGAATGAGGGACTGGAGCCACTCCTGGGGCTCAAGGCTAAATGGGAGGAGAGTGTGGGCCGGCACATACCGGATACGGCTTGGGGACACATCCTGCGGCGCACGTGGAAGGGCACGAGAAATGCGCGCTTTCAGCAAGTGCATTTCTATGTGCTTCATAGGGCCTATTTAACTCCAGAGAAATTACAGCGGTACTTCCAGGTGCCGGATGCCCGATGCCCACGGTGTTCGTCTCTGGGAGCGGACATGGATCACTTGTTCTGGAAGTGCCCGCAATTGGGGACCTATTGGGCGGAGGTAGGGGGACTCCTGAATGCAGTGACAGATAGGGAGGTGGAATTCGATATGGCGGCGTGCCTGCTGCTCTGGTTCCCGCACACTAAACGCACCAAGGTGACGAGCAAGTTCCTTGATCTGGGTCTGATATTGGCGCAGAGGGAGATATCGTGGCATTGGAAGTCCAGGGGGGGGCCCTCGCTGCGTAGATGGAAGAATGAATTGCTGCGGTGGTCTGCCTGCGAGAGTGTGCTCCGGATGCGGCAGGCTGTTAAGATGGGGCATGAGAAGGTTTTGGATGCGGCGCGTGCATGGGAGCTAGTGGTGCAGGCCTTGCGTGATTCTTTTGTGGACGACGAGGATGGGGAGAACTAAGCCAGTGGACACCACGGGGCGAACACAGAAGTGCTATATTCCGCACTGTGGTGGTTCCATCTAACTCGACAGGACGAGGCGTACGCCCAGCAGTTGCCGGGGGGGGGGGGGGCCTTGGGGGGGACTGGTTCATGGGGGTTCGGGGTGGGACGGAAGCCACTGGATGGTGGCCGCCTGGGTGCCTTGACTCTACTAGGATGGTTGGCACAGTGTGGAGTATGAAAGGGCTGGAGGGAGCAGCCAGGCGAGATAGAACGATAGCACCTAGGGTAGGCCCCGATATGTCACTGCTTTACCTCTGGGATGGCTGACGGAGATGTTGTTGTGGGTGGGGGGGATAAAAGCAGATACGTACAACGACTTTTCGACCATGGTCCCCGTGGGACGTGCACCGTGCTTTTCCTATTGAATGTAATAACATGCCGCCCGGCCCCCGGGATGCGGGCTGAATGGCTGTGTACAGTTTGGACTTCTTAGTGGACGAGGGGATGTCACGAGTGCACTGGTTGATTGATTGTATCCTGTGGTTTCTAATTCTGCAATAAAAATATATTTGAGGAAAAAAAAAGACAATGGTTCTGTTGGGAGATAGATCAATTTCTTTGTCTAGTACAATCGTTTAATACATTTTAGAAAAACAACTTTTTTCAGTGTTATTTTGGGAATACTTGTGATTTTTTTAAAATACGTAATTTGGAAGCGAAGGAAAAAAGAGAGAGAAACCACACACACAATTTTTGACTTTTACCCAAAAATGTTCTTATTTTGATAGTCAGACATTGATTTCTCAAAGGTAAAATTCAGAGGTCGGTTGTCCAACACGTAATTCACATAAATATATAAATAACAGATAAGTGCTCAGGTGAATAGTAGTGACACGTGATAAACTGACTGTGTGATGAAACAATGAGAAATATAAACAATAGTGAATCAGTCCATAATTCGAACTCAACTGTTTCAACAAATACAAATGTTTTTCTTTTTAGGTTGAAACTTGGTCTAGACTGGTATATGACACAACGTCGGCGTTTCGACCCTATTGGGAGGTGCTGGCTTTTTGGCAACCGTATCGGGTCTTCATCAGGACTGACAAGGGAAGGGGGACAACCTGCGGAGGATTGATTTTAGTTCTTGGTGTGTGGGACATGGTATAAGACCGTGAGACACTGCCAAGCCTGGCTCGCTCACCTGTTAGTTTTGGGGATCCTGCTTCTAACACTGTCCGAGCAGGGGGCATCAGCCGACACCCTAGGCAATCGATGATTGATGATTATATCTGGGTAAAAGCGGAAAATCACTATCCTTCCATTGTGATGGGCTCATCTGTAACTTTCTATTTCGCGAGGGCGTATTCATAATTATACGTACCTTCTGCAATGTATGCAGTGGATTTCATCACCAGCCGGTGGCGAAATTGGGAGGGTAGGGGTTAAGTGCCGCAGACGCGATCACCTGTGAGGATAAACGATGAAAGAGCTGTATTCAGATCTTAATCTAGTGTGGAATCATCCTGTACTAGTAGAGACGGCACTTGGTTAATGTTCGTGTTTGTGGTGAAAATAGGTTTCTGATCTCTAAAGGAAAGCACATGTTCATTGGCTATATCGCGGGTGACTGTCTGTCATATAAGGCCCGGTCGTGTGAACACAACGCCATTGTGCAAATGTTACCAAAGGACCAGTTGACAACTTTTAAGTGTGAGCGAGGTCTAGTGCCTATGATGTAAGTGATCGGTAATTAATGCGACCGTGTGATTAGAACAGCCGTGTCAAGTGCCTGTGAAGCGAGTGATCGGCAATTAAACGCGAATGACCGTTTGGAACAGTCGAGGATCGGGAGTTACTCAATCGGAGATAGTACCACCGCCCAGTATTACAATCTACTTGTGCTAGTATTTCAACTGAGAATTCTAGTGGCCCCGTCACATTAGGTGGGTGAGAGTCTCAACGGAGGTGAATAGTGTTTACGCAAAAACTAGGTGCTATTAATTTGCAAAACCAAGCACGGATAATGAGAACTGGTGTCAGTGTAGCGTTATTAATCAACGGCGTCTTGTGTTACTTTACAAACCAAGCAAGAATAATAAACTATTGTGAGCTCGTGTCTGTGTAGCGTTATTAATGAACAGCGTCTAATTAAAGGAGGTGATTCCTACCGGACCGCGGAAAACTTACTTTCGGTACGAGCTGCAAACGTCAGATTCCTTCTCGATGTGGCGAGTGATGCGAGAAACACCGCGTGTACGTTCCTGTTTAAGTACTACGTTGGGTGACCTACGTGATAGAAAACACGTTCTCCATTATGACGGGGCTCATTGTAAACTCTGGGAATGGAGGGGGTTCCCTGTTCAATTACACTAAAATACACGTTCTCAACTATGACGAGGCTCATTGTAAACCCCGGGAATAGGGGGGTTGTTCAGTCACACTAAATTACGCGTTTAAAGTGATTGGGTCATCGTTGGGGAGTTCTGAGATACTGTAAATATAGCGTAACGGGTCACTTACAGTTTGGAGAACCGCTAGAGGACCCAGGCTTAATTGCTAGTAATGCAAACAATTGTACACACACAACATTACCCTATTCTAAGGTTGGATCATTGTGACATTTTACATACAATTTCCGTCAAATGCAATTCATTGTATATTCAAACGTAATTACACTTTTTGAACATTTATCACTACAACATGTAACATATTTAATGAGAACTGGAGGAATCCCTATGAAAGATGTAAGTGAGGGGATACAGTGTCAGTATTGTTTTATGGACATCATAGCCTGCTCATTTGCAGACATGTTTCTTGATGCTCATTAAGGCCCTGTGTAACTGAGTCGAGAGTATGAATCCAACGGCACTCTTTGTAGTTCAGGTTGGAAGCCATGTTTCCTCTACGTTGATGCAATACCACTTTTCAATCACCCACCATTCAATTTCTTCATGGGTGTGTCCAACGGTATTGTAATGTTCCACAAGGGGTGCCCCCTGTACTTTGCAGCGGATTCTGCTTTGGTGTTGCATTATCCTGTTTTTAACTCTCTGTGTAGTTTGCCCTATGTACAGTAGTTGGCACGGGCATTTGATTGCATAAATTAGATTCTGTCTGTTACAGTTCGTAAATTTCGTTAGTGCATACTGTTTAGACCTGTATGTGAAAGAGTTCCCTGTTTTGGTGTATTTACACACCTTACAATTCCCACATCTCTGGTGGCCTATGATGGGTGAGAGTCCCAATTGTGTTCTGATGTCACTAGTTTCGGGTGTTTCTAAAAAGGAAGATACCACATAGTCTTTCAAATTTTTGGCTCTCTTAAATTAACACAAGGGGTCCTCTGGCAATCCTATTTCAGAGCCTACTAGATTCCAACATTTTTTTCACTACTTTAGTGATTTCATGGCTTCTTGAGTTAAATGTGGTTACACAGATCAATTTGTCCAGTCCCTCGGATTTTTCTTGTACTTCCAATAATGTCTCGCGTGGTCGGATCCATGCTCACTTAATGACACCAAATACAAAAAACACAATATTTCCAAGGGTGAAAGACAAGCACTCTACGACCTTAAAGCTAACCAGTCAATTGTCATAAAAACAGCGGACAAAGGGGATGCAGTCGTGGTCCAGAATAGAGACGACTATGTAACTGAGATCCAACAACAACTTAACTGTGTCAACAGCTACACCAAAATACCTGGAGACCCAACAAAAGAAATTGCCAAACTAATAACGACCCTGACGACGAAGGGCTTGGAAGATGGATATCTTTCAGATCCAGAGTTCAAATTTCTTAACAAAACAGACCCAAGAATCCCGACAATTTATACCATCCCAAAGATTCAAAAAAATATGAGCAAACCGCCGGGAAGACCCATAGTTTCCGGCTGTGAATCCATCCTGGAACCAGTAAACCAATATATGGATGACTTCCTACAACCCTTTGTTCTAAATACCAAATCATACCTCCGAGATACAATGCATACCATTCAGATTTTCGAAAACCAACCGTTTAACAAACAAGAGCAAATATTTGTCACCCTGGATGTATGCTCGCTTTATACGAGCATACCGCAAGATGAAGCAATAGAGGTGATTGCCAATACACTCAATACCCGTCCCTCGCCACATTGGGTACCAACAGAATTCCTTGTACAACTACTACAAATTGTCATGTCTAAAAACTATTTCATGTTCCATAAAGAGTTCTACTACCAATGCAGAGGAGTGGCGATGGGAGCTGAGTTCGCTCTTAGTCTGGCGAATATATTTATGGATGCCTTTGAGTCCAAACACATCTACGGGAACCAAAATCCCTACAAAGAGCACATTACGAAGTGGAACAGATATATAGATGATGTTGTCATGATCTGGACAGGTGCAGAAGATATTTTACAGAACTTCCTGACTTGGCTAAACAACTGCTCTACAGACATCCAATTCACCAAGTCATATAGCAGGGATTCTCTACCCTTCCTGGACTTGACCTTCGAAGTAGAGGAAGGAAAGATTGTAATGAACCTATACAAGAAACCAACAGTCACAACACTTTGCTCCAATACAAGTCACATCACCCTAGAAATCTACGTGATAATCTGCCATACGGACAATTTTTGCGTCTGCGCAGAAACTTGACTAGACAAACAGATTTCTTCAAAGAAACAGACCTTTTGATCACCAAACTACGAGAAAGAGGATACCCCAAAGGCCTCCTAAACAGGGCGCGTAAACGAGCATGGTACCGACCACGCAAGACATTATTGGAAGTACAAGAAAAATCCGAGGGACTGGACAAATTGATCTGTGTGACCACATTTAACTCAAGAAGCCATGAAATCACAAAAGTAGTGAAAAAATATTGGAATCTAGTAGGCCCTGAAATAGGATTGCCAGAGGCCCCCTTGTGTTCATTTAAGAGAGTCAAAAATGTAAAAGACTATGTGGTATCTTCCTTTTTAGAAACACCCAAAACTAGTGACAACAGAACACAATTGGGACTCTCACCCATCATAGGCCACCAGAGATGTGGGAATTGTAAGGTGTGTAAATACACCAAAACAGGGAACTCTTTCACATACAGGTCTGAACAGTATGCACTGACGAAATTTACGAACTGTAACAGCCAGAATCTAATTTATGCAATCAAATGCCGTGCCAACTACTGTACGTAGGACAAACTACACAGAGAGTTAAAAACAGGATAATGCAACACCAAAGCAGAATCCACTGCAAAGTACAAGGGGCACCCCTTGGGGAACATTACAATACCGTTGGACACACCCATGAAGAAATTGAATGGTGGGTGATTGAAAAAGTGGTATTGCATCAACGTGGAGGAAACATGGCATCCGACCTGAACTACAAAGAGTGCCGTTGGATTCATACTCTCGACTCAGTTACACAGGGCCTAAACGAGCATCAAGAAACATGTCTGCAAACGAGCAGGCTATAATGTCCATAAAACAATACTGACACTGTATCCCCTCACTTATATCTTTCATAGGGATTCCTTCAGTTCTCATTAAATACGTTACATGTTTTAGTGATAAATGTTCAAAAAGTGTAATTACGTTTGAATATACAATGAATTGCATTTGACGGAAATTGTATGTAAAATGTCACAATGATCCAACCTTAGAATAGGGTAATGTCGTGTGTGTACAATTGTTTGCATTACTAGCAATTAAGCCTGGGTCCTCTAGCGGTTATCTAAACTGTAAATGACCTGTTACGCTATATTTACACTATCTCAGAACCCCCCAACGATGACACATAATCACTTTAAACGCGTAATTTAGTGTGAATGAACAAACTCCCCCTATTCCCGGGGTTTACAATGAGCCCCGTCATAGTTGAGAACGTGTATTTTAGTGTAATTGAACAGGGAACCCCCTCATTCCCAGAGTTTACAATGAGCCCCGTCATAATGGAGAACGTGTTTTCTATCACGTAGGTCACGCAACGTAGTACTTAAACAGGAACGTACACGCGGTGTTTCTCGCATCACTCGCCACATCGAGAAGGAGTCTGATGTTTGCAGCTCGTACCGAAAGTACGTTTTCCGCGGTCCGGTAGGAATCACCTCCTTAAATTAGACGCCGTTCATTAATAACGCTACACAGACACCAGCTCACAATAGTTTATTATTCTTGCTTGGTTTGTAAAGTAACACAAGATGCTGTCGATTAATAACGCTACACTGACACCAGTTCTCATTATCCATGCTTGGTTTTGCAAATTAATAGCACCTAGTTTTTGCGTAAACACTATTCACCTCCGGTGAGACTCTCACCCACCTAATTTGACAGGGCCACTAGAATTCTCAGTTGAAATATTAGCACAAGTAGATTGTAATACTGGGCGGTGGTGCTAGCTCTGATTGAGTAACTCCTGATCCTCAACTGTTCTAAACGGACATTCGCGTTTAATTGCCGATCACTCGCTTCACAGGCACTTGACACGGCTGTTCTAATCACACGGTTGCATTATTTACCGATCACTAACAGCATAGGCACTAGACCTCGCTCACACTTAAAAGTTGTCAACTGGTCCTTTGGTAACATTTGCACAATGGCGTTGTGTTCACACGACCGGGCCTTATATGACAGACAGTCACCCACGATATAGCCAATGAACACGTGGTTTCCTTTAGAGATCAGAAACCTACTTTCACCACAAACACGAACATTAACCAAGTGCCATCTCTACTAGTACAGGATGATTCCACACTAGATTAAGATCTGAATACAGCTCTTTCATCGTTTATCCTCACAGGTGATCGCGTCTGCGGCACTTAACCCCTACCCTCCCAATTTCGCCACCGGCTGGTGATGAAATCCACTGCATACATTGCAGAAGGTACGTATAATTATGAATACGCCCTCGCGAAATAGAAAGTTACAGATGAGCCCATCACAATGGAAGGATAGTGATTTTCCGCTTTTACCCAGATATAATCATCAATCATCGATTGCCTAGGGTGTCGGCTGATGCCCCCTGCTCGGACAGTGTTAGAAGCAGGATCCCCCAAACTAACAGGTGAGCGAGCCAGGCTTGGCAGCGTCTCACGGTCTTATACCATGTCCCACACACCAAGAACTAAAATCAATCCTCCGCAGGTTGTCCCCCTTCCCTTGTCAGTCCTGATGAAGACCCGATACGGTTGCCAAAAAGCCAGCACCTCCCAATAGGGTCGAAACGCCGACATTGTGTCATATACCAGTCTAGACCAAGTTTCAACCTAAAAAGAAAAACATTTGTATTTGTTGAAACAGTTGAGTTCGAATTATGGACTGATTCACTATTGTTTATATTTCTCATTGTTTCATCACACAGTCAGTTTATCACGTGTCACTACTATTCACCTGAGCACTTATCTGTTATTTATATATTTATGTGAATTACGTGTTGGACAACCGACCTCTGAATTTTACCTTTGAGAAATCAATGTCTGACTATCAAAATAAGAACATTTTTGGGTAAAAGTGTGTGTGTGGTTTCTCTCTCTTTTTTCCTTCGCTTCCAAATTACGTATTTAAAAAAAAATCACAGGTATTCCCAAAATAACACTGAAAAAAGTTGTTTTTTAAAAAAATTTATTAAACGATTGTACTAGACAAAGAAATTGATCTATCTCCCAACAGAACCATTGTCTTTATACAATACTTAGAACCCAGGTTCTGAGGGTCACTGGGCCACCCCATTATTTTGAATGGCACTTGATATCAGAGTCTTTAATTTCTAGTTCTATTCGTATGTCTTGTTCACCGAATTCTACCATTAACAGATATATCGTAAATATATTGTCTGTACAAAAGGATGAGGACAAAGAGATTCTCACTAAACATTCAGACTCCAGTTCTTCCAACGTCCTGAGAAGATTTATGTGGTTGAACCGAGTGCTGGGTTTGCAGTATACCTATAAAATACTTAGCTAACTTTTCCAGTGGCTTCCAGGACTGTATAAGGCACGTGGAACTAAGCAATAAGTTAATGTTCTGTTGTGGTTAACAGCACCAAAACTTTATCTATAGTTAAGAGCCGTCTTGGTCTTGTTCCTTGATTGTGTTGCTTTTTCTACTTTGATGGGGTATTGTATAAATCCATAGCATTACCTGCTGTTTTAGTGGAAGGACATGATCTACCAGGGACATTGTGGCATCCTCTTTTTCCTCCTATTCCTCTGGGCCAAATTTGAGCTTCGGACAGTTGATTAAAAAAATGTATCCAAAAGGCTAAACCAGGCGGATGCTTTGGGGGAGCTGTACAGGGTGAAGAGAAGAAGAAGAAATAGTACTTCATCGCAGTCTGTAGCCTATGACTCATTGGCTTTCCACAGCATGTATCTGAGTGTGTGATAGTAGCTTGCAAGCAGACCACTGGGTTCTGGGTTGTGGTACTGAAAATTCTGGACCCGTGCCATAAACATCGTCGTATCGTGACGATGTTGATACCAGCAGACCGAGAATGACTAGTATATCATACACAAGCATTTTCGGCATATTCGAGTGGAGAAATCACCCTTTAATTCGAGATTCCGTCCTGAACCCTCAGGTTCCATTTTGTATACGGCAGCCATTTTGTGATTGCCCTCACATAACCCGATGACTAAGGCCAAAAACGAGTCTGAAGGACACGCACACCTTTGCTGACTTCTGCACGACCTGGGCAAGCTGACTCCACTGCCCGGGGCCAAACCTGTTCGGTCAGTTCCTCTCCCAGTGGCCGATCAAGATTAGTATCAAGGCACAACATGCCATAAACCTTTCATCGCACACAAACCACGCCTAATCTTACACACACCTGTCTCTGTTCCTTACTTTATGACCTGCTTTACGAGGAGGAGGTACCCAAATTTATTAGGGGTCCGTCGATATCTGATGAAAATGTTGGGCCTTGCCGGGTGATTTACTATGGGTTGGACAAACTGAAAATAAGCTTGTCATCATGATGCTGCTTTTTCTTTGTAGTGAAAATATGTGAATGGTCAACTGTAAAATAAGGAATGTTTGCCTAAAGCATAATATTTTGTATAAAAAGGGATGGCTGGCTTTGTAAGTTGAGCCGTCTCCTGAGAATATACACCGTGTTGTACTTCTAGGATACGTGTTACTGACTGCAGCCAATAAACTCGATCTTTGACTTCACCTAGAAGACTCTGTGTTTCTGTAGTCTGAAACAGGAAGGACCCGAAGTCTTAGGGTGTGTTCCCTGGCACCGCTGGGTTCTTAAAAACCCAGTACTTCAGTTGGCGCCCAACGTGGGGCACGATTTCAGCGGTACCGGTCCAAGCCAGAGGTTCGTGAGGAGCTTCGTGTGAAAATTCTGGAGGAAGGCCGCCACTTCATCGACCCCTGCATGTCGACGTGGTCCGAAAGTCCTTGCTGCGAGGTTCTCCGCTTCCCGACGGCTACGAAGGACTGCTGCCCTGACTATCGCCCTGTTTTGGACCCTTTGATGATTTGTAGAGCGAAACGATAGACAAGTCTTCTGGTGACGTCATCGATACCTCAGTTAAGTATAAGTGGAGCGTCTCCCAGTCCTTAGTTTGGTTCTTAGTTTGGGTATCCTCTTGGGATCTTTGATTTGGAACTTGCAAGTACCAAAGCCGAGGGACTCGTGTATTCACGAGGCTATCGTATTCGATAATCCTTTGAAGTTTGAAGCTAGACTAGAGAGCGAAGATGCCTGGTCGTAGCAGACTTGGAAATTTGTTTTGTCTTGGTTGTAATAGGGATTCCCGATTAGAGGATTTGTGTCCGGTTCCTCCGATTGGAACTCCAACCTATGAGCTCTACGTGAAACACGGCGCGGGCCCCATCACGTATAATGAAGTATGGATCCGATACACCAGAAAGGATGGTGTTTTAAAATGGCCCCAATATGGTAGTTTTGACACAGAGATTTTAGATAATCTAGAGGTTAGACTCTTTAAGAAGAAAGCAGGGCCGGCGATGTTTGACTCTTTCCGCCTATGGCGAAAGGAAGCCAAACAGAAAGAAATTAAATTAGCTAAAAAGAATAAAAGAGAAAAGGGTATTTCGATAATGCAAGCTGCTATGCAATATAAAGATAACGAAGAAGAACAAGCGAGTGAACAGTTGCACAGGCAGCGTAAAATGGCGATCGATAAATGTTACCCAGTTTTGCTGCCTCTTCAGCAAGATGCAGCAAAAGAACTTGAGAAAGATCCTTTAATGTCTCACTCATTGAATTCGCCACCCCCCTATGCGCAGAGTGCTACTGCACCTCCGCAACCTTTAATTGTGCAACCTCCGGTTGTTGTGCCCCAGGTTCTTCCACAACCGCCAGCTCCTCTTCAGTTGGCTCCTACTGCTACGGCTCAGCCTCCTCAAGGGCCGCGGACTTTGCTACCTGCTCCCCCTGTACTTCTTACGACTTTGCCTACTACATCGACTACCTCTTCTGATATTCCTACTGTTACTGCGTCTGCATCTGCATCTGCCTTGCCTCACTCTGCTTTTACTCCTGTTCTTTCGTCGACTTCCCCTTCTGTTCGGCAGAGAATGACTGATACAGTTGCTAGTCTTCTATATCCTCTTTTTGGGGCAGCAAGTATAACCCCTGCTTCAACACACAAACAGTTGCGTAGTCAAATGCCCGACTCTAGAGAGCGGGAAACATTGAATTATTTGGCACACAAATGGGTTACAGACCCCACAAGATATGAGCTAGATTCTGTTATGGATGTCTTCCATCAGTGGGAAGCACCAAAGCAGAGATACGTTTTTGAGAAAATGTGTACTTTTCTCTGTGAGGATTTAGAGGAAAATGATTTGGAGCCCAATCCGCCTGAGTTATGTCGTATACGGTTCGAGTTTGCAAAGGGCACAATTGTGGGTTCCGATGTTGAAAAAGCAGTTGCGACATTGTTATCGTTTAGGAGTGAGGGTGTTTCTCGGTCATTGTTTGAGCATGATCCCTCTGTTAGAAGGAAAGCGAGACAGTACCCCATGAGAGAGATTCCTCCGGTATGGAAGGAAGAAGTACCTGCTGGTCCAAATAATAACCCCCCAGCTGTGCCAGCACATTTTCAGCGTGTTTTTGTACATGTTCCTTGGAAGCGAGCTGAAGTTTTGGCCCTTAAACAGACTTTGCCTGACCCCCGTAAAAACCCTGCAGGATATTACAAGGAATTATCACAGACTGCAGACTCATGTGTTATGAATTTGGCAGATATCGACATGTTGTTTGGAAATGTTGTTCCACAGCCTTTATGGGGTTTGATTCGTCATACAGATCATGCGCAGGAGTTAGGTGATACCTGGGCTAATATTTCTGCTGCAGATGGCCGACAAGTTGGTGGTGCTAAACCTGAGCCTGTAGTTGCGGAACTTCCTGGTAAAATCGTTACCTACATGAAGACTTTAATGCCTGCTATGCGAGTAAATTGGGAAAAATTGTCTGCGTGTAAGCAGAAGAAAGATGAAACAGTGTCTGATTTCTTCACCAGGTTTGAAGAAACGTTTATCGACCACAGTGGTCAAGATATGAGTACAGAAGGTGGTCAACGGTTGTTCGTTGACAAGTTCGTACATAATTTGCTTCCTGAGTTGTGTAAAAAAATTGAAAGATTCAGAGAGTTCTTGGGCTGTTTCCTCTTCAGCACAGATATTGGCTACTGCCCAGTATTACGAAAATCGAGATAAAGTTGAGAAAGATAGAGCAGACAAGAAAACGAAAAAGTTAAAAACCAAGGTTCTTTTACAGCAGGCGTACCCGCCTCGTGGTGGTCAGAGTAACTATCAGCAGCCTCAGCAGTTTCAGAGAAACATGCAAAGGACCGAATATCCTCAACAACGCTTTCCTGTAGGCCCTAATCAGTGTGCATATTGTAAAGAGGAGAGCCATTTTAAAAGTAGTTGCCCTGCTCTGCTACAGCGTATGAATGGTGTTTCTAGCGCACGAGGTCGAGGTACTCCACAAGCGCCTAGAGGTAGAGGACGTGGAAATTTCCCCCAGAACGTGCGTTCTTTTTCGCCTCAGAATTCAATTAATAGTTTTGATCAGCAGAATAACGCGTCTGGTAGGACGCCTCAGTACTATGCTGATGACTACTATGCAGAAGATGAGAATATGGAAGGTAATGATTGCTAGGACAGCCATGGGCAAAGAGAGGGAGTTGTTTCAGTTCCAGTAGATCAGAGTGGACCTTACGTTGAGGTGATTACATCAGGTGTGTCAGAGCCTTTTCTGTTGGATACAGGTGCTACAAAGAGTTCTATAATGCACTCTAAACTCCCTGGCGCACCTTTGTCTGGCGAAACGAATGTTTCAGTAGGTTTTTCTGGCGCCCTGGTTAGGAACCCGATTTCTAGTCCTATGTCCCTTTCTGTTGGACCTTGTGAATTAGAAGCACCCCTTATTCTGACAACAGGTTGTGGTGAAAACTTGTTAGGATTGGATCTGTAGAAAAGATTGTATGCGACTTTGTATTGTTCTCCTTCGGGAGTACAACTTACACTGGGTAAGAAAGTGGTCTCTCCAATGTATTTATCGAAGGATAAAATTCCAACAGAATTGTCGTTTCTTCCTGATATTCTTTGGGCTACTGGTCCTAATGATGTGGGTCTTTTGGAAATACCGCCATATGTTGTGACATTGAAAGCCAATGTTAAAATGCCACGCATTCCCCAATACAAGATTTCTAGTGAAGGTGAAAAAGCGTTGCTAGCGATCATTTATGATTTGATTGAAAAAGATGTAATTGAAGAGACGAGAGGCAATGTTTGCAATAGTCCTGTTCTGCCTGTTTTGAAGGGTACTGACCCTTCTCAGCCACCCGTGTACAGATTTGTAATTGACCTTAGAGAGGTGAACAAAATCGTTGTGCCACAATTTCCAGTTGTTCCTGACATCACTGCCCTATTAACTATGATTCCAGCTTCCGCGACCTGGTTCTCGGTGATTGACTTGAAGAATGCCTTCTTCAGCATCCCGATTGCCGAAGAGAGTAGGGATATTTTCGGCTTCAGTTTAGGAGGTCGAAGCTTCCGCTTCAAACGCGCACCCCAGGGCTACTGTGAAAACCCATCAATATATAGTCAAGCTTTAAAAACACAGCTTGATACGATTGTTTTACCTGATGGCGCTACACTTGTTCAGTACGTTGATGATTTGCTTGTTGCTGCAGATACTGAGGAAATCTGCAAAGAAGCCACATTGACGGTGTTGCGTCATTTGTCTGAGTTACACCACAAAGTGTCCCTTTCAAAATTGCAATATTGTCGACAAGAAGTGACCTACTTAGGTCATCTCTTATCGAAGGAGGGAAGGAAACTGACCCCAGAAAGAATTCAGGCAATTGCAAAATTAAGTGTGCCAAGGACACAGAGAGAAGTGCGCGCTTTCTTGGGCATTACATCCTATTGCAGACAATGGATACCAAATTTTTCTCTGCTGGCCAAACCTTTGGTAGCATTGACTTGTAAAGATACACCAAATCTCCTTCCATGGTCTAAAGATTGTCAGAAAAGTTTTTCCAAATTGCGTGATGCATTGTGTTCGGCTCCTGTGTTGGGTACCCCCGACTACAGTAAGCCTTTTACACTGTATGTCCATGAGAAGGAAGGTTGTGCATTGTCAGTGTTGACACAGTCTTTCGGGGACAAGCAACGTCCATGTGCGTATTTTTCGTCGACTTTGGATCCGGTAGCTAGAGCGTTGCCGAGTTGTTTGAGAGCCACAGCGGCAGCAGCTGTTTCTATTCGGCAGTCTGCTGGGTTAGTGATGAATAATATGTTTATTGTAATGGTTCCACATGCAGTGGACATTTTGTTAAACAGGACCAAGACACAGCACTTAACTAGTGCTCGATTGTCAGGTTACGAGTTGACAATTTTAGCGAGTCATGTACACATAAAGAGATGCAACACGTTGAATCCAGCTACGTTGTTGCCGATTGTAGCAGAGACAGATGCTTCTGAACAGCATGATTGTTTTCTTAAAACAGAAGAAGAAACGAAAGGGAGAATAGATCTTCAGGACACTCCTCTTGTGAAGTGTGATGGTACCTTATGGGTGGATGGTTCATGCTTCAAGCTTCCGAGTGGCGATACGACTGCAGCATATGCTGTTAAGACTTTGCATACGATTGTTGAAGCTGCATGTATCCCACATAATTCAGCCCAAGCAGCAGAGTTGATTGCACTTACGAGAGCGTGTGTGTTGTCAAAAGGAATGAAAGTGACTATATATACTGACAGCCAGTATGCATTTGGTGTGGCCCACAGTTTTGGACGATTGTGGCAAGAACGTGGATTTCTGACTTCGCATGGAGCTAAGATACAGCATGGTCAGTTGGTGAATGAACTCCTCGAGTCACTTACTTTGACGTTGCAAGTTGCGATTGTGAAATGCAGTGCGCACAAAAAGGTTACTGATGATGTTGGTCGTGAAAATGCATTTGCTAATGAAGTCGCAAAAGAAACAGCAAGGGATGTGATGAGTCGAATGTATGTTGCAGGCCCTGCAAGATGGGTTGGTGACGTTGGAATGTGTGAAGACACGTTAGAGAGTGTGAAGTCTATTCAAGCTGAAGCTACAGAGAAAGAGTTGAATGTGTGGAGAGAGAGTACGGGTAAAATGGATGCGAATGGTTGTTAGGTTGAATTGTCAGAACATCAGCGATGGTTGTTACCAGATGCATATGTGCTTGCAGTGGTTACAATGGCGCATGGAATGGCTCATATCAGTGTGAAAGGGATTTGTAAGTTGTTGGCTCCAGTGTGGCAAAATGCTAGAATTCCTAAGTGTGCAGAGAATGTGGTCAAGAATTGCATGGTGTGCTTGAAATACAATCCTGGTAGGGGAACCCCAACTCCAGCTGGTCATTTTGCGCCTCCAACGTATCCGTTCGAGGTTTTGCAGCTAGATTTCATCCACATGGAAAGGTGCAACAATTTGAAATATGTACTCGTTGTTGTTTGTGCCTTTTCAAAATGGGTAGAAGCATATCCCCTGAAGGACAACACTGCCATGTCCACAGCTAAAGCCCTTGTCAAAGAGTTCTTCCCTAGGTTTGGAATGCCGAGAATGGTCTGGAGTGACAATGGAAGTGAATTTGTGGGTCAAGTAATGAAGAAAGTATGTGAAGGGCTAGATATCCATCAAAAATTCCACGCTGCAAATCACCCCCAATCAGCTGGACTAGTAGAGTGCTATAATGGCACGCTAAAACTAAAATTGGCCAAAATCCAAGCGAGCTCTGGCCTTAAATGGCCTGACGCTCTGCCTTTGGCACTCCTATCAACCAAAATGACTGTGCATTCGCGAGTGGGACTTAGTCCCTATGAAATTGTGTTCGGCCGTCCGGCCAACATATGGGGAGTGCCTAGGCCGACAAAATTCAGTGAGATTGAACACCCTGTACTGCTTGATTATTTGTATGAATTGACGGCTAAATTGCGTGTTTTACACCAACAGGTTCACGATACTCTGCCTCAGGTCTCTGAAGCTCCAGGACATCCTATTACTCCTGGATCCTGGTGCTGGTCAAGAATTTTCAGCGGACAAAGAATGACCAGCCCCGTTAGACCGGCCCCCACCTAGTTCTTCTCTCAACGAGATCAGCCGTTCGAGTGGAAGGAAAGAAAAACTGGATCCACGGCGTACACTGCAAGAGGGTCCCTTTACCTCTGCCGTACGACCGGTGGGTCCAGGAGGGTATTGCTGACTCTGAGACTGAGACTGTGCCTCGTTTTCTGCCTTTCAGCGATGCACGTGTAAAAGGAACAATTTCTGAAAGTGAAAGTGACAATATTTTGCAAGAGGCTGTGCCACCGTCAATCTGATTGGACACTACAGAGCCTGAACCCTTGTTCCAAGACCAGACATTACCTGGAAAAAGACGCTATAACCTGAGGCCGAGAACCATGGACTAATAAAGATTTTTTTTCTTTCCTTTGCTATTTTTGAAAGTGCAGCTCTCTCATCTGAGAAACTTTTTTATTTTTGTTTTTCGAACCACCATCCAGGTTCAGCTGTAGGGTCGCGGTTGCCGAAGTCTTTGGAGTGCAGCCGAAGACGTTAGGTCAACGGTTCTGGTTGGTCTAAGGGAGTTGCCCTGGACTGACAGAAGCATTCCTTAGCATAGAACACCCTACCATCGCGAGCAGCAATTAGAGAGGATGGAGTTTTTCGAGATGGAGAGACCTGCCATAGAGATGAACTTTAAAGCTAAAATATGTAGAATGGTGACCAAGAAAAGTTTTTTGATATTATGCATTTTCATGTTGTTCAGTGCAATGATGTTTTTTATAGGATATGTTCTATTCTCTTTTCAAGTGACATTTGCACCCACTACACAGCCAATACCTCCTTCTACTGCCTCCCCACATTCTTTCCGCCCTCTGCCTGAACATGAATCCGCTAGGAGATTAGAGTTTATCAATAACTCCTTCGTTCAGCTTTTACACCAACACCAATTAATAGTGAACACAACTAACTGTTGGGTGTGTGGTCTTATGCCTCATACTACTGATAAAGGTATCCCTTACTTGGTTCTGCCTTTCAGCCATAATGGTTCTGTGTGGGCATACAGAACGATGTTCATTTATGCACATGAAGTCCACCCCCTACGTTCTGTAAAAGATAATCCAAAGAATAGTGCTCTAGTTAAGGGTATAGTAGATATGATTAGGGAAGATACTTCCTATGAGACTATCCCGAGAGATGAGACACTAGCATATATTGGATGGAACGTGACCGGATATGGAGTTACTCTGAGTGAGAACCAGCGAGCAAAGAGATCTTCCCCGATATGGATTGTACCCCATCAGGGTCACCTATGTCTGCAAGGTAATGGCAAGAATCCCAGAGCTCAGTTAGGGAAGAGCATCTGCACTGAGACATATGTTTTTGCGTCTCAGACTTCCCCTTCGTTCTTAGCAGCTAGGGGTACCTATTTCATCTGCCATGACAGAGCCTATACATGGTTGCCCCCTGACTTTTCGGGCACATGTTTTGTTTCGTTCCTGTTACCTCCCAACTACACAGCTGCGGCAGATTACCATAAGACAAGGATAGTTAGAGGTGTCTTCAGTACAGAAGACACTGCAGGACAAGAATTTGGAGACTTCTCTAAGGGTTTTCTGCCGTTTTGGGGACCCATGGTTAACAGCAGGAACATAAGCAAATGACGAGGGTGGTTGAATCCACCGTAGTTGAAACTGCCGGTGCCCTTAGTAACTTGACTGCTGAGCTCCAGTCGGATCGCCTTATGACTCTTCAGAACAGGGTCGCATTAGACGTCATACTTGCAGACCGAGGTGGGGTATGTAAAGTGATCCAATCGAGTTGCTGCGTTTTCATTCCAAATAACGCTCCAACAGTGTACCAGGCCATTTCCAAACTGCATAAGATTTCCGAATCTATTCATGTGGACAAAGGAGATTGGTCGTTGATGGGATGGTTCTGGGAACTGTTATCCGCCTGGGGATGGAAGATTCTGATGGTCATTGGGATGATCTTGGCCATTCTTTTCCTGTTCTGTCTGTGCGTACAGTGTGATCCTGCTATATGTGGCCTCTGTGCTACATCGTGTGTAGGGAAACCTGTATCGAGGGACGAGCTAAGTAATAGGATGATGCTACAGCAACATCTCAATGACTTTATGAATATAGACCTGGAGTCAGATTAGCATGAGTATATGTTATTGCCTATGTAAGGGCAAAAGGAGGGTCTGTGGTACTGAAAATTCTGGACCCGTGCCATAAACATCGTCGTATCATGACGATGTTGATACCAGCAGACCGAGAATGACTAGTATATCATACACAAGCATTTTAGGCATATTCGAGTGACGAAATCACCCTTTAATTCGAGATTCCGTCCTGAACCCTCAGGTTCCATTTTGTATACGGCAGCCATTTTGTGATTGCCCTCACATAGGCCGGTGACTAAGGCCAAAAACGAGTCTGAAGGACACGCACACCTTTGCTGACTTCTGCACGACCTGGGCAAGCTGACTCCACTGCCCGGGGCCAAACCTGTTCGGTTAGTTCCTCTCCCAGTGGCCGATCAAGATTAGTATCAAGGCACAACATGCCATAAACCTTTCATCGCACACAAACCACGCCTAATCTTACACACACCTGTCTCTGTTCCTTACTTTATGACCTGCTTTAGGAGGAGGAGGTGCCCGAATTTATTAGGGGTCCGTCGATATCTGATGAAAATGTTGGGCTTTGCCGGGTGATTTACTATGGGTTGGACAAACTGAAAATAAGCTTGTCATCATGATGCTGCTTTTTCTTTGTAGTGAAAATATGTGAATGGTCAACTGTAAAATAAGGAATGTTTGCCGAAAGCATAATATTTTGTATAAAAAGGGATGGCTGGCTTTGTAAGTTGAGCAGTCTCCTGAGAATATACACCGTGTTGTACTTCTAGGATACCTGTTACTGGCTGCAGCCAATAAACTCGACCTTTGACTTCACCTAGAAGACTCTGTGTTTCTGTAGTCTGAAACAGGAAGGACCCGAAGTCTTAGGGTGTGTTCCCTGGCACCGCTGGGTTCCTAAAAACCCAGTACTTCAGGGTGATATACAGAGAAGGAGTAGTTTCTGTCCTGTAGCTCCAGTTCTGTAGTAGGGGTATCTCTGTTATAGTCATAATCTAGTGAATAGTCCCGCCCATGTGCGTGGACCCCGGAGCAATCAAAAATAATCTCTTAAGTTGTCAAACATGCAGAACTGCACAGACACTTAAGAGAGAATTTAAAGACAGATAATGCAGCCTATATCCACAGGCTACACTGTCCAGTACTTCAACTAGAAATTCCACCAAAATCCACAAACAGCACAGCCTGTCCAGATTTCTCCACAGAGAAAAACCTTGCCTTTAACAGCAAAACCCTCTGGAATGATAGAGAGGAAGATGTGGACAGACAAGCCCCATAGGCTGCCATTGTGTGGCTCAGAACAGGATACTGTGCCTTTAAGAGAACTTTCCAGAAGTCTCACAGTATCCCAGAATGCACTGCAGGTCCCTTTTACTTTCAGTTCTTTTTGAAGGCGTAACACGCCAGACCTGTAGCATTTCTCACATGAATATCTCTCTCCACCGGGGAGGAGGACGGGCGCTTATGACTATAACAGAGATACCCCTACTACAGAACTGGAGTTACAGGACAGAAACTACTCCTTCTGTAGTAGGGGATCTCTGTGTATAGTCATAATCTAGTGAATAGAATGGCAAGCCCATCCCCACACCAAAGCGGCGGTGGAGAAAAAAGAAATAACACCACTACTGTGTGAACAGATTTCGCAGCGAAGCCTGCCCAACCTGAGTGTCTGTCCTGGCATCAGTGTCCAGACAGTAATGCTTAGCAAAGGTATGGACCGACTTCCAAGTGGCTGCCTTGCAGATTTCTGCAATTGGAACATTACGTAGCAAAGCAGTCGTGGCAGCTTTGCCCCTGGTGGAATGAGCCTTAGGTTTACCCCCTAAGGTCTTATTAGCCTTTTGGTAACACAAATGTATACAGGACACAATCCACCTCGAGATGGACTGTTTTGAGGTAGCAAGACCGGTCCTGACTGATCCATAATTGATAAACAATTGGTCTGACCTACGAATATCCTTGGTTTTATCCAGATAAAATTTCAACACCCTCCTAACATCCAGGGAATGCAGGGACCTTTCCGCTGGAGATGAAGGATTCTAAAAAAACGTAGGTAAAGTTATGGTCTGGTTAACATGGAAATCAGATATAACCTATGGAAGAAATTTAGGGTGAGTACGCATAACAGCCTTAGCAGCAAGAAATACAGTATAAGGTTCTTGGCAACACAACGCCTGAATTTCACTCACCCTGCGGGCCGATGTAATGGCCACGAGGAACGCCGCCTTCCAGGATAGGTGCTGCAACGAAGCCTTATGAATTGGTTCAAAAGGCTCCTTCATCAATCTGGACAGCACAACGTTCAATTCCCATGAAGGTGAAGGAAGCCGGACAGGAGGGAACACTTTCTTCAAGCCTTCCAAAAAATATTTGATCACAGGGATCTGGAAGAAGGAAGTCTGTGAAGGGTATTTCCTGTAGGCAGTCAGCGCAGCGAGATGAACCTTAATGGAATGGACATTAAGGCCAGACTGCGCCAAATGTAGAAGATACGGAAGGATAACATCTTCCTTACACGTCGTTGGGTCATAGTTCTTGGACTTGCACCAGATGCAAAATCTCTTTCACTTGTAAGCATAGGAAGTCCTAGTGGAAGGTCGCTTAGCCTCCTTCAGTATGTCCATACAATCTTCTGGTAGATTCAAATGGCCATATTGCACAATCTCAGGGGCCATGCCGCCAAACTCAAAGACGAGAGGTTGGGGTGCACCATCTGCCCCCCGAACTTCGTGAGAAGGTCCAGCCTGCACGGCAGCCATATGTGAGGAAGGAAAGACCGGTGAAGCAGATCCGTGGACCACCACTGCCTGGGCCATTCTGGGGCAATCAGGATCATCCGCGCCCTGGACTGGGACAGCTTGATGAGCACCGCCGGAATCAGGGGAATGGGTGGAAAAGCGTACAGAAAGCTGTTCTACCAGTTGATCCATAACGCATTCCCCAGAGTCCCCTGCTGGTAGTACCTTGAGGCGAAGTCTCGGCATTTGCTGTTTTCGGCGGTGGCGAACAGATCTATGTCTGGAGTCCCCCACCTTGCGAAGACTTCTCCTAGTACTTCGTCGTTTATGACCCATTCATGGTTTTCCTGAATTAGTCTGCTCGGTGCGTCTGCCTGAACATTCTGCACACCTGGCAGATGGGTAGCCGTTATTGTCAGTCCTCTGGCTAGAAGCCAGTGCCAGATCGCCTGCACCTCCTGCGACAGAGTGCGCGATCTCAAACCCCCCTGCTTGTTGAGGTAATACATCGTGGTCGTATTGTCCATCTGTACAAGCAGAGAGTTGGTCTGGAAGGACGGATGAAAGGCCTTCAGTGCCAAGTGAACAGCTCTGAGTTCCAGGAAATTGATGTGATACGTGGACTCTGTCGGGGACCACGTTCCTTGTATCTGTAAGTCTCCGGATTGCGTGCCTCCAGCCGCGGAGAGACGCATCCGTCACGATAGTCTGCGTGGGAATGTCCTTGTGGAAGGGAACCCCTCTGAGGAGATTCTCTGCTGAACACCACCACTTCAGAGACTGAAGAGCATGCAGAGACAGTCGTATCTTGTCATCCCAAGATCCTTTCCTCTGATCCCACTGATCCTCCAAACACTCCTGCAATGGTCTCATGTGCAGCTGTGCGTGTGGCGTGCGGAAGATACATGAGGCCATCCACCCAAGTAGAGAAGACACCGTCCTCACTGTTGTAGATGGAGCGGTCATAAGAGCCTGAGCCTTCCGAAGGAGTGATAGTCTTCTCTCCTCCGAAGGAGACACACTTGCTGACAGCGTATCGATGAAGGCTCCCAAGTACTGTATGCACTGGACCGGAGTCGGGACAGACTTGGACATGTTGATGTGCAACCCCAGCTTGTTCAAGAGAATGCACGTCTTCTGGAAGTGCGCTTGAGCTTCCGAGAAGGAGGAGGTCTTGATCAACCAATCGTCCAGGTACGGGTAGACAATCACCTTGTTCTTCCTCAGGTGTGCAGCAACCACTGCCATGCACTTCGAGAATGTTCTGGGCGCAGACTTCAGCCCGAATGGCAGTACTGCGTACTGATAATGATTGGCGCCGACTTGGAATCGCAGGAACTTCCTGTGTTTGTGTGCAACGGGCACACAGAAGTACGCATCCTGTAGGTCTATAGCGCAGAGCCAGTCTCCCTGTTGCAGCGGAGGATAAATCTGATGCAACGACAGCATGCAAAACTTCTCTCTGCGAATCCACTTGTTTGCTTGTCGCAAATCCAGAATGGCCCTGAACTCGTTCTTGTCCTTCCTCCGAACCAGAAAGAACCGGGAGTACAGACCGCTTCCCCTTTGAGACAGAGGTACGTCTTCTATCGCCCTTTTCCTTAACAGGATATCGGCCTCCGCCTGGAGCTCGCGCAGCTGAAACCGCGAGCTGACCGGAGGAATTGTTGGAGGCGGGCTGGTGAACCGAAGACTGTATCCATTGCAAACAATATTCAGCACCCACTTGTCCTGAGTAATTTTTCTCCACCCTGCTAGAAAAAATTGAACGCTTCCCCCCACCGGAGCGGGTAACGGATGTAGGGGAAGTAACAGCTCAGGGCCTAGACCCAGCCGGGCCTTTGTTCGCTGCTGCGGACTGCTGGCCGCCTCTACCCTTCTGGCGCTTCTGGAAGGGCCTTCGGAACTGCTGCTGCTGTTGTTGCTGCTGTCCTGAAGCCTGCCCACGCCCTCTGCCCTGCGCCCCAAACCGTGTCTGGAATGGGCGGTAGGTCTTCTTCTCCTTGGGTTTCTCCAACCCGACAGCCGTAAGGGTCTCGGCCTCCGCCTTCATGCGGGCCATCTCGTCATCCGCATGTTTGCCAAACAGGGTTTCCCCCGAGAAAGGCAGATTGGCCACTCGCTGCTGAGCCTCTGGCTTGAGCGATGTAAGGCGAAGCCAAGCGTGGCGCCGCTGGTTGACACCATGACAGTACCCGTGTGCTGCCAGAAGAGACATATCAGCTGCCGCGCTGATGAGTTGGTTCGACACCAGCATCCCCTCCTTCAGAATCTCTTGAAAGTCCTCTTTCTTCTCTCGAGGAAGGAGCTCGGCGAATTGCTGGAGGGACTCCCATAGGGCACGATCGTATTGCCCAGGCAAAGCCGCGGCACTAGCCGCCTTCATCGCAGTAGAGGCCGTCCCACAGACCTTCCTGCCTGCCGAGTCTATCCAGTGGCTCTCCTTATCAGGAGGTACCGTAGAAGACGGGGTGGTGGCATGCTGCTTCCTAGCCGCCGTCACTATGACAGAGCCCGGTGTTGGATCCATCCGCAGGAAGCCCAGGTCAGAATCCGGGGCCCGGTACTTCTTAAGGAGCCTGGAGGGGGCAGCCTTCGGCACCGCGGGAGTAAGAAACAACTCCTCTGCGGGCTCTACCAATCCTGGTACTAGAGGCAGCAATGGTCAAGACAGGTGTCTTTTGTGGAGCGTCTCGAAAATCACGGATGTCGTGGGCACCGTCACCGTGATGCCCAACTTCACTGCACCCCTCAGCAGAACATCCTGGAATGTGACGATGTCGTCTACGGGCGACACCCTCGTCCCAGGGGATTCCGACAAAGTCGGCGAGTAGTCCCTGGTCCCAGAAGAATCCGTGTGGGACCGTGACCTGCGCCTCCTGTGACGCCGTCTTGATCTCGTTGATGACCTATGATGACTCCGCGATCTCGCCCTCCGACCGGAGCGAGAGCGCGACCTCCTTGGCTTCGGGCGCTCCGCCGGCCTCACAGGAGTGGGCGACTTTGGCCTGGCTGGGGCCCTCGGCCGAGGGGTCCCCTTAGACGGAGTCGGATATCGTGGCAGCGAAGCTGTCCTCGGAGGAACCGGAGGAGGTCTGTCAGACGGAAGCTGAGGTTGAGGCTGAGGCTGTGGCTGAGGTTGAGGTTGAGGATGAGGTGGAAGTGGAGGCGGGGTGGGAGCCCGCGGCGGAGGTCCCATGGGCAAGGGGGGAGGAGGAGTAGCCGACCTCGGCTTAGAAGGTGTATACACTTCAGAGTACACCGAGCCCAGTGACCTTCCTTCCTTCCTAGGCTGGGGCGATGGAAAGTCTCCTATCGGCACATGCCGCCGGCTAGACTGACTCCTGGCACCAGAACTCCTTCTGCGCCTCTTTGGCGTCAAAGAAGGCACCCCAACGGCGACCGTCGGCCCCTCGATGGCGAGTGCCTCCTCCTCGACGGCGAACGCCTCTCTCTCAACGGCAAACGCCTCTTTCTCGACGGCGAACGCCTCTTTCTCGACGGCGAACGCCTCCGCCTCGACAGCGACCTTCGCCTCGACGGCGACCTTCGCCTCGACGGCGAGCGTCTCCTCGACGCCAAACGCCTGTGCGACTTCGATATCCTCCTCGACGTCAAGGATCCCCCCGACGACGACCTCCTCCTCTTCGCCGACGGCGAACGGCGGTGTCGCCTCGACGGCGAGCGCCGACGCCGGGCCACCTCTCGACGTCGATTACTCGCCGACAACTCCGACGAAGACGACGATGAAATCGTCACCGGTGATCTCGACGGCGGTCTATTAAGTTCCCTCGACGCCGAGCGCCGACGCCGCTTCGACCCAGAGCCCTGGGGAGACGGGGAACAGACTGCAGTCATGCCTCTCGACGCCGTCGTCGTTGCAATCGACGCCGACGGAGAATAGGGACGTTTGCTGGTCTTCCTGCCCCTGGGGAGCCCCCCAGAGGCCTCAGCATGGGCAGAGGAAGCCTGCCCAGACCCACCTTGTGCTTTCAGTCTTCTGTCTTCTAGGCCTTGGAGCCTGATCTTCATCCTATCTCTCAGGGTCCTGCTGAAGAAGCCCTGGCAAATGTCACACTCCTCTGGGACATGAGATGAGGGAAGGCAGATGATGCACACCTCGTGTAGGTCCGACTTGGCCTTCTTCCTCGAGCACTCTGGGCATTTGTCAAACAAAGCAGGCATTTTGACAAATAAAAGGGTGCTCAGAAACACACACAAGGAAGAAAGCAACAAGTGCTTCAAATGAAACACACTCAATACTTGAAAAAGTGAAAAATCACTAAATAAACCCTTAGAAAGGGAGAGCTCAATGCTCCAGGGTCCTGCTAGCAGGAGCCGGAAAAAAGAACTGAAAGTAAAAGGGACCTGCAGTGCATTCTGGGATACTGTGAGACTTCTGGAAAGTTCTCTTAAAGGCACAGTATCCTGTTCTGAGCCACATAATGGCAGCCTATGGGGCTTGTCTGTCCACTTCTTCCTCTCTATCATTCCAGAGGGTTTTGCTGTTAAAGGCAAGGTTTTTCTCTGTGGAGAAATCTGGACAGGCTGTGCTGTTTGTGGATTTTGGGGGAATTTCTAGTTGAAGTACTGGACAGTGTAGCCTGTGGATATAGGCTGCATTATCTGTCTTTAAATACTCTCTTAAGTGTCTGTGCAGTTCTGCATGTTTTGACAACTTAAGAGATTTTTTTTATTGCTCCGGGGTCCACGCACATGGGCGGGACTATTCACTAGATTATGACTATACACAGAGATCCCCTACTACAGAACTTGATTTTTGTTTGGTGGAGGGTTCTGCAGATCTTGTTCATGAGTTGTGATGTGAAATTGGTCCACTGATCAATAATAATTTAAGTTGGTAACCCCCTTGAGCAAAAAAATGAATGTGGACACCACTCAGGTGAGCAGCAATGACTCTTAATGGAAACTCTTCCGGAAATCGGGTAGCGTAATCCACAAGGACCAATATGGGTATATGTCCTCTCCCTAAACGCTCTATGGGTTCTCTGTGCCATTGAAAAGGGACTTGGGTGACACTGTGTGCTGGAAAGTTGAGCTTGACAGCAAATGCTCCAAAGATCTGCGTTCATATTTTGACTTTCTGGTCGAAATGTTACTATAAAATTATAGGGCAAAAAAACTCTTCCTTTCTTGACGTTAATCCCGACATTTCATATTAAACACCCTACACTGTGATGATCTGCCTGAATTCACACTTTTATTAACTTACTACTTAAATTATATTCATACATCTGTTGCAAAATTGCTTTTACATGTTGTGAGTGTTCCACAATATCACACTGAAAGATTCGAATATGGTGATTACTGGAACCGACAGTCCCAAATTTCCAGAAGATCTACATGGAATAAATGTGTACACAGGAAATTGGACTAATGTACATAATCTTTGCTTGTATTGAAAATCTAGATTTGAATTGTCCCTCCTAGAACAACAGTGAACACTCCTGTTTTAGGTCATTCAAACCGAGGGGGCATAAACAATCCAGTAGGCTGCTCATATGTAGGTCTAACCTGCGTGCTTTTTGCCTCCACAGAATAGTTTACTATCTATCATTCCCAACAAGGCAAAGTACACGGTACACCGAGCCTGAAAGTAAAACTGCAGTCAATGACTGGCCTTCCTATTAATATAATTGGCCATTAAAATAAACCGAGCAGTTATATTTTTATAGTCTCTACCTAGTTGTATTTCTTTCCAGTACAGCCCTAAAAATGTCCTAATTCGTAGAGAAGGTACTGATAAGCATGAGAGATGACACAACGTCCTGTCTTTGACAAACTGCCTAGTGTTCGAGAAAATTTCTAAACCATTCTAGAGTTTTCAGTTGATGTTTGTGCATTCTACTCATGTATCTGAATACGTTTTCTCTGTACACTGCGAAAATGTTTGTAACACTCACTTCTGCAACTTATAAAAAATAGTTATTTTGAATGAGAAAATCTCCTTTTTTCCCCGTGCCTCGAATTGCAGATAAGTGTAATGTAAAAATGTGTTCTTGTAAAAAGAAAATCTATTCTTGTAATCTCTTTCTCACCTCCCCTCTACTACCCCCATAGGAGGCCTGCCTACCTATCAGTGAAGAAAGTGCAGCAGCACCGGGACCAGGGTGTGAGGGGCCAGTGCACCTTGCTGTCTTCTATAACCCAACTGAGTATAGGGGAAAATGGCCCTATTGCTATAGGGTGATGGCACCCTTACCACAATACTGTAGACTTTTTCTCTACTTTCTGCCGTTCTATATGTGTGGTGCGTAATTTTTTAGGTGTTCATTGTTCAGTAGAAACATCAACCAAAAAAAACGCCGGTCCACTAAAAAGCGCCAAATACATCACTAGGAACATGAAGCACTATACGAATGCATCTACCATACAATACGATGACAGCACGAGTTGTTCGTCTGCGTTCAATTCATAATTACAGAAGAAACGTAACCATGGACAAGCCGCAAATTCACTGATTTGGGTAGGGGTGGTGATGAGGGGGGTCTTTGCTACAATGTCATTTTTTCCTAAAGATCAAACACAATTGCGGGTGCACATGTAACTACACCGCATGTCACAGACAACGTGAGAATTTTCCAGGAAGTGCCACGCACCCAGCAAGGAACCGCAGCAGCACCACCGACCGCCAGCGCACAAAACAGCAATGGCGGCCACAGGCGCTGCGAGTCGAGGGGACCCATTAGATGGGAGAGAGGGGCGACGCGAACAAACCCTTCTGCTGTGAGATTAAGTGGTACATGCCACCTTCTAAATACATGCCTGCACTTCCCATCGCAGTTTTAATATTTTTTTTTTAGGTTAAGTAGCCGTGTCTCGCCATGCATGTAATTGTAAACAACATAGAATTACATGCTTTTAAGGAACATGTCTTCTCCGAGAGGGATAACACCCGCTCGACTCATTACTCTTCTGCTTAATTGACGAGGAAGAATGCCCTAATTGCTCATTAGTACGGTAAACGTCCTTCGTGTCTCGTGTCATAGTCTAAAAACACGTACGGCGCTTGCAGCTGCACGCTGTTGTTTCTAAAAGGACACACAACAGCACTGTGATCAAACGGGTTCTCTGAAAACAGTTTTTCCTCGTCACTGACACTTTTACATTTTGAGTTTGGGTGTCATATCTTACATCAGTAATATTTTGACAATCACAATTCATTATTTTAAATAATGTTCTGTTATGTAACGTTTTCCTGTCTGCAGCTTCAAGGGTAATTATAACCATCATCTTATTTATTTTGTTTTTTAATCATTCATCATTTAAAAAAAATGTATTTTTAAAAATGTTTATTAAATGTTTATAGGCAAATATACCTGTGTGAAGCGCGATATATTAAATTAACATATCGCGCTTCACACAGGTATATTCGCCTATAAACATATGTTTATGGCCTGAAATACATCCATTTATGCTTTCCAATTATGCTTTCCAGGAAATTCACAAACAGATTCCTGGAAGGTGTCCATGAGTGAAGAAAAATCTGTAGTAGTAAATCCCACACAAGTGGTGAAAAGTTTATCTTACAAGGCATGGTTTTCAGGTGCATAATTTAGGGATTGCAGCTCCGACCCCTGTCTTGCTCCTTGAGACCCCGGGAACTGCCTTTGTGCACTTGGCATCAGAGCAGGGCCGGACTGGCTACCAGGCAGTTTGGAATGCTGCTGAGCTGGGGGCTGATTTGTTCATGGAGACCTGCGTGTGCTAAAGGAAATTCGTTTTGCAGTAATTATTCCGAAGCACTCGCAGGTCTCCATGAACGAAATCAGCCCCCACCGCAGTGAAATCAGCCCCCAGCTCGGCAGCATTCCAAACTGCCCGGTAGTAAGTCCGGCCCTGCCTCAGAGGTGGCAAAAGCAGTGCCAAGCACAGGGGGGCTCCTCACTTCTTATTGTCTGCCTTTTTCGTTATATTAGTAGTGAGTAAGATCTATTATTCACTATTAGTGTGATAAAAAACTGGAGCAAATGTTAATACTGATACATACAATGTTGATATATGCCATGATATATGTACGCATAAAAACAAACTCACATCGCTGTTGTTGAATCCACCTGATATGACCTCCGCATCTACCCCGAGTCAGAAGTACGTGGTCAGGCAGGATTGACAGACAACAGGTGGGGTGACATGTAACCCTTAGATAAACCAGTGAACAGGAAAACCCAGATCAATTCCGCAGATAGGCAGCAACACCACAATGGTTTTAGGAGATTGGCCCTAATAAAACACGTTTTGCCACAGGGGCGCATGTTCCCAAAACACCAAAAAGTCAGATGCAACACTAAGTTAGGAACACTCAGCCAATCAGAACACAGCATGCACACTACTAAGGTAGGACTAGGTAGCCCATAGGACAGGGTGCTGTGTAATTAAAAGGTAGGGCATGCACTTTTAAGTTTTACATGTCCTGGTAATGAAAAACTCCCAAATTCATTTTTCATTACTGTGATACCTACTCCTCCCATCGGTTAACATTGTTGATTCCTAGCTACCTCTAATAAATTGTAACTCCCAATCGGAAGGAGGTAGATCCGTCATATTTAGTACCTTTGATATGATGATGATAAATCCTCTTTGATGGCAAAGTCGAATTTATCATTATCATTTAAAAAAAGCCACATTTATGAAGATGACGCTTTTGAGTCTCAGCCCTGTGTACATGCAGATTGTCTCTGATTGCATGTGTGGGTTAGGAGTGACTTATATGTAATAAAATGAGAGTTTAAGACTTGGTAAGGGGTTTCATATAGCAAGTTGACATGACAGTGTAAACTGCACATAAAGGCTCAGTAGGCGCAGGCCTGAGACATGTTTAAAGGTCTACTTAAGTGGGTGGCACAATCAGTGCTGCATGCCCACTAGTAGCATTTAATTTAAAGGCCCTGGGCATATGAAGTGCACTTTACTGGGGACTTAAAGTAAATTAAATATGCCAATTGGGTATATATATATATATCAATCAAACCATATTTTAGGGAGAGAGCACAACCACTTTAGTACTGGTTAAGTGCACAGAGTCCCAAAGCCAAATAAATGTATTCAGCAAAAAAGGAAGGAGGAAGGCAAAAGTTAGGGGGTGGCCCTGCAGAAAGGCCATTTCCAACAGGAAGGCAAAAGGTTTGCAGGAAAACCACATCAAAGCCTGTCATGTCTAACAGAGAGCATAATGCATTCAAATGTTAAGTTAGTTTGTGAGAATATTTGTTGGCAAAAGAACTTGCTTTTTTCCGAAATCAGGGCACTATCCTCCATACCAGCATCAGTGTTAGCACAGATGAAGGAGAAACCCTGTTGTAGGAAAGAATGGTCGATATTTTGTTAAGTGAGGTTGGACCTGTTTTAGTTAAGATGAGTCTAAGATCGATCTTCTCAATTGTACAAGATAGCTCACTGGGAAGAATTAATAGAACAGACATCCCGGGTCAGAGATGATGTAGCACTCCTTAGCGTTGTCAGACAAAATAGCTAGGCCCATAATGGCTGCTGCCAAAGGTGTCTGGCGAAGGACATAAGAAATCAACAAAGGGTTGAAAGCTATCACTAACTGCAACACAGCCTCCGGAAGCGTAGTGTTCTTTGTCACCTTGGGCCGGATTACGATCTTGGCGGACAGGGTTACTCCGTCACAAATGTGGCTGATATCCCATCCGCCAAATTACAATTCCATTATATCCTCTGGAACTTGTAATACAGCGGGCGGGATATCCGTCCCATTTGTGACAGAGTATCCCATCCATCAAGATCGTAATCAGACCCTTGTTTCTCTAACTGAAGCATTTTCTGACCTTAGTACGCCCACTATACAGTGTATACAAATAGGACTATTCAACTCTCGAGGAGCTCTATTTTTTGGCAACTGCCGGGAGAAAATCTGTCGGTTGGGTTTCTCTTTTTGTGTTCATTGTGGTTGATCACACTGTGCTGTTCATGAGGCCTTTTTATGCTGCAGACAAGTCAGGTCGACTCAACAACTACATTTGTGCTGCCCAACTTTGAAAACCACTCATGAATATGTGTGGAACTGCACTAAATGGGGAGGGAGCAGAGCCCTTCCTGTTAATAGATGTGTATGGCATCTATTTCTAGATGCAACAGGGCCAAGTCAGCCATAGCAGAGAGTAACAGCTTTTCTATTTTTGGAAACTGTGGTGCTATTTTCTGGGGTGATCTTGTAATAGACTTTATGGATGAATCTTCATTCAGGTTTTGGATTTTGGAGTCTTGACATACAAGTAGCTCTCTGAATGAAGGAATATGATAAGGACCTATCTCCACCTCACACAATCTGGCACATCTCACGACTGTGAGTTGGACCTATAAATGTAGTACCTTTGTGGCTTCCCACTTCATCATACCAGGCCACGGATGCGCACACACACACACACATCTATGCCTACCTCACATTGCAGTGGGCGGGAGTGCAGTGGCACAATGCAGGCAATGAAGCAGAATTGGTCGAGGGCTGGGTGGATCCCAACCAGCAGGCTGGATGGCAACCGAGCAGACAGCTGTAATCAGATGCCCATTCAGAGTGTTTGCAAACACCATAAATCCTGATTCTGGGAGGGAGGGCATATTTCCACTAATCAGTTAGGTCAAGTGTTTTTACAGATGGTGGTAGAATCCCTGCAAGAAACAGATGGGATGTAGACATGTTAGGGTATAGGGAAGATAGCAGGTCTTGATGACTTTCCCAATAGTATACAGTGTGACACCAAAGTGCTCATAATTTTTCAGTATCTTAAATGAAAGACAGAGTTTTAAACTTGATACGCTCCGCCATTCAAAGCCAATGGAGTTTCCAAATAGTGTCGGAAATAGGACAGAAACGAGGAAGCCCTAACAAGGTGCTAGCCGCTGTGTTTTGAATACGTTGCAGTCGAGCGATCTCAGCTTGATTGGCCCCCAAAAGCAGGGAGCTAGCGTAGTCCAGTCGAGATTGAATAGTGGACTGGACAATCAGCTGATGCGTTGAGGGTTAAAAAAACTTTAGAAGAGGTTTAAGACCTCCTAATAAACCAAAACATGTACTGGCAACTTTTTTAGCATGAATCCGAAAACTGAGGGAGGAATCCATCCACACCCCCAGGTTCTTAACCTCATCCTTAGGTTCATGAGTCTTGCCTAACGCCGTCGGCCACCACTGTTCACCCCACAGGCTAGCATTCTTACCAACTAACAGCACTTCAGTTTTCTTGCATTTAACTGTAGGCAGTTGGAAGTCATCCATCCCGCCATGGCCGTCAGGCCATCTCTAAATCTAGAGGCGTTCAGGGTGGAGCCATCAGTCAATGCCACCACCAGCTGCGTGTCGTCGGCATATGAGACGATGGAAAGATCCCACTGCCTGGCGACCGCAGCTAATGGCTGGACATACAGGTTGAATAAAGTGGGACTCAGGGCAGAGCCTTGAGGCACTCCACCTTTGATGGAGTGCGCCTGAGATAGAAAAGGGGGAGCAGTGACTCGAAAAGTGCTTCCTGACAGAAAGGATCTGAACCAATCCAGAGCCAGACCTGTGATACCTGCCTCCTCTTGTCGGTGTATCAATATGCCAAGTGAGACCGTGTCAAAGGTGGCACTAAGATCCAGTAGGATCAGTGCCGCCGTCTGACCTGCATCAAGAATGGTCCGCAGATGCTCAGCATTGGCAAGGAGAGCAGTCTCGGTGCTATGGCCGGAACGGAAACCATTTTGCGACATGTCCAGAATGTCATTGGAATGCAAAAAGTTAGTTAGTATGGTGTTAACATGTGATTCCGCCACTTTTGCCACCCAAGGAAGGAGAGATATGGGCCTAAAGTTTTCAGGCTTAGCCGGATCCAATGTTGGTTTCTTAAGGATGGGGACACCCATGCCTGTTTCCATCGTGTTGGCACCATGGCAGAGGAAAAAGAAAAATTAATAATCTGGCAGAGAGGGGCTAAGAACAATGAAAGAGACTCTTTAAAAAGAGCAGGCTTTAAAGGGACAGCTGGGGAGCCTGATTTAATTTTCGTACTTAACCTAATCAGCTCCTCTAGAGAAATCTCAGGATAAACCATGAGACTGGAGCTCAAGCCTAAACTTAAGGGAATCGGTCTAGCGGAAGAGGTCGTAGGAGGAAAGGACCTATATATAGCATGCACCTTTTCCACGAAAAAGAAGGCCACATCTTCACACTGCCGTTCCGAAGTAATAGCCGGCACCGAATTTTTCCTGACTCTGAGATCTTTTAAAATCTTAAAAATACATTTTGCAGGGTTAGAGCTGAGCTTAATCTCATTGGTGTAATAAGCCGCCCGAGTTTTACAAACAGCTCTATGATACGCTTTAAGTTCGGCCAGGTACAGTGCTTTTATTCTGGGGTCATACTCTTTCCTCCATGCACGTTCTATTTTCTTGCAAGCCTTCCTCAACATGGACAAGACGTCGTTATACCATGGACTAGAGTCATGGGTGCGACCCTTACACCAGCGCGCCGGAATAAGAGAATGCTACAAGAAAATGTTTTTTAAAGCACCAAACCCATTTAGTGATTTGCTAACATGTTACCGAATTGCTAAATGGGTTTAAGAAACCGTTTGGATTCACTATTTGGAAGGGTAATGTTTAGGACATCCTTTCCAAATAGTGATTCCTTATGGCACATTTTAATGTTTCGCGACTGAAATCCAGTGCAAAAACTTCATATTTTACCACTACCCCAAAGTAGGTAGTGAACCATTTGCAGACAGGGAGGGGTAAGATCCCTTCCCCTTTGTAACTGGTCGAAAAAAACATCTTTTAGGAGTAAGAAGAGGGCCATCGAGCCACTGTCTACTTAAACACGTTTTTTTAATGCATCCAATTTTTCCTTTGAGGAAAATAGGCTGCCTTTAAAAGAAAAAAGATTGCTTTATTTAAAGGAAATCACATGGTGGTCTACTTATCCCAGCTTGTGTGGTAGCAAATTGTAGTGGGTCCGAATTTGCAACATACCACATTGATATTCGTGAGGTAGGTCGAACTGCAACCCACTGCGATTCAGTATTTTGTGAACCAACCTTTTAGTACATAGGTCGCATGGCAATGCAATGCAAAAGGGTGACTTGCAAATTGCCACCACTTTTTGCAAATCCTATCTTAGTACATCTGGCCTCTGGTTCTATATCTGACCAAAAATGTTATCAGTTTTTGCTGTGTGTCTGTCATGGGTCACTGAACCAACTCTAGGAAGATTATTACCAGTTCTGTTGTTGGGACCTGGGTAGTAGGGTCATTTTTGCTAATGCAATGGTGTCAATATTGGTCAATGTGTATGCAGATTTAAATGTGGAGGTAGTTCTCATGGTTGGGGAGGCACTCCTTTGCTTTCTACTGGTGTTTTCTTTCTGGATTTGAGATTAGGCATAAGTATTACTATGATAGTTGGAGTTTTGGCATTATGCTAGTGTTTGTATAGGGTAAACTTTTCCTTATCATCTGAGAAGGATGTAGAAACTATAGATTTTGCAAGATGTCAAGTCTCTGGAAAAGGTCTCTAAAGGAAAGCTGGCCTGTCTTCTGTCCAGGCTTTGTTCTTTTATGCTTGTTTTTTTGTGTGCAGCAAATTCTTTTGGCAAGCACCTCATAGGGTGAAAAAGGTGTGAGACTACATTCGGTTTCAATGATGTGAAGATTGTTTCAGCTCAACAACTGATTACAGATCTGGGCCATGTGGCTGTTAAGATTTATATTGTTTCCCAGCTCCTCTCTGAGGTCTGGCCAAGAAGAGTTGGACCTAGGTCAATGTTTTTGCTGTAAAGATGCATTAGTGCTTGAAATTTACACTGGAATGTATTTTTGTTCTTTAATGATTGAATACCATTGTGTAACTGGTTTTGGGTGATGAGTCAGTAGATCTGAAACCCAGACCGGCATTCTGCCAGTTGTAATAAGAACGCCATGGCATAGATGTCATTATGGTTGTCGCCTCTGCGCGCTGTCACTATATTGTTAATAACATTCTAATCTAGGAACAAGGAACATTTTCTAAGTCATGCACATTAAAAGAATGATTATACAAAGGAAGGATATGATCCTGCTCCCCACGCCCTCATTATTGAGCGAAGAAGAAGGAAAGGTGATGTCATACTCAACGACCTCTCTGAGAATGCACATTACTAGGGTTTTCTGTTTCTAGGTTTTTCAGTTTCGACTGGTTGTGCAATGATGAGGGTCTTAATAAGTGCCATATCAGTGAAATCACAAGGACACAATCCTTCATTCCAATGCCTTCCTAGCCCAAAGAGATATACTGCAAGACTTCATTTGTTTTCTTGACAGCCAAACACCTTGCTGATGATCTGACAGATGTAATAGGCTTCTTTGAGCTCCTGGGCAAGACAACAGAGATTCAAGTGAGTAACAAAGGTATTCTCCTAAGGAACACATCCACAGACAGGGCCACTCATGATGTCATTTGCTTAGGCCATTTGAAGAGCCTGTTCAGGTCAGGGAACGTTAGTGAAGAAGTCGCTGAGGGCTGAATTACTCGCGGCGAGTAATACTGCGATGACATTCTGCCAAAGAAGTGATGATCTGCTCCATCCAGCATATCTTGTTCCTGGCCTGTCCAGGAGCCAGTATTGACTCAAGTCCTTCAAAGTCTTGTTCAGCGGCGGCTGGCGGCATTTAAAAGTGGTAAGGCACGTGCAGCACATACATCTTTAAATCAGTCAGTGTGAATTGTAAAATTGGGCAGTGCAAGGGAGTGCTTAAATTTAAAATGTAAATAGTAGCAAAGGTTTAGTTAGAAATAGTATACACTAACGTTCTATGTTACAAGTGAGCCCACAGCCAGACTACATGTATTCAAATGGTGCAGTTTTAAAAGCATATTTATCTCTAACTCTGGCTGCGAGAAGGATAGGAAAGGCATTTGAGTGCTCAGAACTAATGAAGGAATAACAACCAGGAGTCAACACGAATTTGCATCAGTAAATTATTTCCTAAGGTACGGGCATGCTTAAATTTGCATTACAGAGTTGATCTGGGCACATTCTATTTATAGGTACGTTTTATTTATATGTGCACCGATCACCTGTGCAACGCAAATATAACTTTAATTAAAATAAATAAACATAAATAGAAATATCCTCGCCTTGATGAGCTGATCCTCCGAACTAGCACTGCCAGGCGTAGATGTGCATGCTGTGTAATAGCATTTCAGCCAATCCAAGCACTGCTGTCCTGCTGCTTTTAATATGAAACAGCATAAGAGCACCGACAGGATTGGCTGGATTGGGGAAACACAACGCTCCATCGGAGACTGATGGGGCTGTGTTTAAGCTCTTTCAACTCCTGCGTAGCGTTGATTATGGGAGCAAGAACTGTGCATGTCAGGATGGCCACAGCAAAAATATGGCCAATCTGACATGCGCAGTTCTTTAACACAGCCTCGGCCAATCCTCGTCACATTTCTCAGTAGCCCTCCCCTACCCTACAGGAACCAAAGGCATCAGGATATGCAGTCTGGGATGCAGTAGCTCCCAGAAGGGGGTCAACACCTATCGATGTGACACCCCTGGTCTTCTTCTTACTGTTCAAAGCTGCTAAAGCTGCAAGCATGATTTGTGAGTGTTTCCCTTCATTAGTTAGTACAGCCTGATAATTATGATCAACTTGCTAAATTAGGACAGTAAAAAGGAGGCACACCTGTACAGAGCTCTGTAAGTCTGTGGTACATACTGCTGGCTGGGGAAGTCTGTCAGAAAGTTGCTGACTGTCCTCTTTCATTGAGTCTTGTAGTCCTGAGATGCCCAGGAGCTGAAAAAAGTTTACAGTAACCTTCATTGGGTCATTATCCTCAACATTGAGGTCCTTGAGCATTCTCCTGGCCAAAGATGTTGGAGCATGTCTAGACCCACAAGTATAGGTTTGGTATCGGGATTTGTTGCTGCTACCAGATGGCATGCTTGGCTGGTATTTTGTTGGCTACGAGATGGATGGGTGGCATGTGCCAGGTTTTTGTTTTCTTCTTCCCAGTGGCTCCTAGTTGTCTGCTGGCTGGCAGCCTGGTTGATAACTGCTTAGATGCCTACCCTACATCTGTCTAGCAGCTGTCTAACTGCCATGTGGCTATCGACGGTCTGTTGCAAGGTATCTGATCGATATCTATCTACCTGACAGTGGCTTTCCCGACGTGACTACTGATCACCATTGTGAAGCACTTTATGTTTGATTTGGCCATGTCCCTCTTCAGGTTCTTTGCCAAGATCCCCACCTGTTTTAAGAAATGGATCTTGGGTGTGATGTAAAATATATATATATATGGTGGTGTTTGTTTATGTAGCTATAACACATGGGCTATTAACCTGTACTGAAATGGCATTCCTAACTTGGTCCACTAAGTATTGTGTTCTAGTTTTGACACAGTTTGTGCTAAGATCAGAGACTGTATCTGTCTGGGACTTCTCCTCCCATGTGTTCAAGGACAGGGCCTTTTCTTGAGAGTCCAGTAGGAGTTCTGCAACAAACTTTCATAAATACACACATGATGTACTAATTAAACCATTCCCAACATATAAGTTGGCCATTGGATTATCTTGTAGCATTTTTCATATCTACAGTATATGGAATGGCCATCTGCACCTTTTCTGCAGTTTCTCAGTGTTGGAACCTGGGATGACAGGTCACCTAGGGTAGCCTGGCCTAGGGTAAGGCAATTTCAACAAAGGCACATGTGTGAAGGTTGCAAACCACCCAACAATAATTCAATAAAATTCCACTCAAAAAGAACGACACTACACCATGAATTATGGAAAAATACGAGCTTGTTTATAAAAAAAAATAAGATTTGCTCTCTTGACTTTTGGAATCACAGCTCAGTACATTACAATTTAATCATGAGAATAGTATTACTTTTGAAGTTGCTAAATTACATCATTACTTAGCATCAATAGTACATTACATTAGACTTCAAAAATTGGTTAGACTGAACTCCTGCGCAATGCTCTATACTTCTACCTCCTCAGCAGTTCAATCTACCTAAAAAGTTACACAACCAATGTGGGATTCCAGATGTACCAGAGTTTTACATATACACCAGCAGCCTAAATGAGGAACCTATAATCCAACTTTGGCAGTCGCACTACCCCCAGACTCTGGTTTAGGAGCTGTCTTTCCCCAGACCTGTAAGCAATATGATTTATATCATCAAGTTACCCCCCCCTGTCTTCTAGGACACAGAGGAGGGAAAACGATTAGTGAATCTGAACTCTTTGTTATGTACTAGCACAAACTTTCCTCTTTCAGAACCCCACTCCTCTGTTTCACAGAGCAATTAGACCTCGGGGCTCAGTCTCCCCCTTTCTTCCCACACTCTCCTTACTGTGCCATAAGGTCTGCACTCAGGCGGTCCTGCCGAGGTCCCAATCAGCAGCTGCTGAAGCTAGTTCCACCCGCCCAGCCAGCTGATCTCAGGGCAGGCGCGAGGCGGGCCGGGAAATGTCTCGCAGTCACTCCGGAATCGCCGTTGGTTTTTCCCCGTTACTGGCCACACTACCTCAGGGCTGGCGCTGGCAAGGTTGACGGACGCTAACGAGCGCCGCTTCCGCTTCTCCTCAGTGGCCGGCTCCGCCTCCCAGAACCGGGCAGCTCAACTGGGCATGCGCGGTGGGGAAGTGTCTCCCTGCTGGAGCCCGCGCTCCTCTGCCGGTACCTTCCTTGTCACGCCGCCCTCTCCGGAAACGATGGTGATCACCAATGCCACTCCTCGCGGTGGAGCAATTCCCTTGCTTCGCTTCTTCCCTCACCTAAGGACCAGCGGTCATGGCTTCTGAACCTGCGCTGCACACCGCGCACTGGTCCCCGACCGGCCCAGTCTGTTCTCAGCCAGAAATCGGCCACGACAGGTAGGGAGAGGAACTCTGTGGGGATTTACCACCTAGGGAATTCACGACAGCCACGGGCAGAGTCCAGTTGAGAAGCTGAACGGGAGGGGAGGCACAAAGATTAACCCCTCTCCTTCTGAGCAACACTTGGCCTTAATCTCTCCAAAGTTCCTTCTACTGGGCAGAGGACTGCGCTATGCAGCGCTGCAGTCTCCTTCTCCTTCTCTCACCCCTGTATTTCCAGTCTAGGGGTTGGTCAGGCGCCCAGGGTCTCCAGTCATCCAAAGCAACAGGGACAGGACAAATAACCCAAGGGAGGACGGGTGGTGAATCAATAGGTCAACCCTTTGACTATCCTACCCCCACCTTCAGCTACAGCCTGTTCTCCAGCTGACTCTCTCTAGTAAGACAAAATGGCTGACCAGCATTCCGCCTTTTATAGGCTGACCCTCAGAGGTCCAGAAGGGACCAGAAGGTTCTGGAATGCCCTACTCTATCCTATGGGACATGTTCCAGGTATGTCAGTTATGACAGTTGGTAGCCACCATTTTGTGACTCCAAAGAAATTCCTGTCAGGAAAGGCCTCTAGGCCTGAGGGGAAAACTATGAAGGGGGGAAAGAACACCTATCCCCTAGACCAACACCTTGAAAAATCTAGTGGACACAAAAATTAATAAGGGCATGAGGGGCAAAAAGGGGACAAAATAAATAATAAATTGGAGGGACTACGCAAAAGGCCAGACAGGTCTAACACATGTCCCCCCCAGCTGAAAGTGGGGAGAACTACCCAACCCCTTGGGAGTCCTCATCACTAAGGCGGAAATACCTGGAGAGACCGTCTGCATTGGCGTGGTCCACTCCGGGCCGATGTTCCACCCGGAAGTCCATTCCCTGTAGGGAGATGGACCACCTCAACAGCTTGGGATTCTCCCCCTTCATCTGCATTAGCCAACGAAGGGGTCGGTGGTCAGTCTGAACCAGGAAGTGCGAGCCAAACAGGTATGGCCGCAGCTTCTTCAGAGCCCACACCACCGCAAAAGCTTCCCTCTCAATTGCACTCCACTTCTGTTCCCGGGGAAGCAGTCTCCTGGATAAGAAGACCACAGGCTGATCCAGGCCCTCTTCATTTAGTTGCGATAACACTGCCCCAATGCCATGTTCTGATGCATCTGTCTGGACAATGAACTCCTTGGAAAAGTCTGGGGCCCTCAGGACCGGTGCTGCACACATTGCCTGCTTCAGTTTCCCAAAAGCTTGCTGACAAGCTTTCGTCCAAACTACCCGTCGAGGTTGTTTCTTTGAGGTGAGCTCTGTGAGGGGTGCTACAATAGTGCCATATCCCTTCACAAAGCGACGGTAGTAGCCTGTGAGGCCCAGGAAAGCTCGGACCTCAGTCTGGGTCTTGGGGGGTTTCCAGGCCATGATTGCCTCAATCTTTGCCTGCAGGGGCTGCACTGACCCCCTACCCACCAAGTGTCCAAGGTACACAACCGACCCCTGCCCAATCTGGCATTTGCTGGCTTTGATGGTCAATCCAGCTTGTTTCAGGGCCTGGAGAACTGCTTGCAAATGTTGCAAATGGTCCTCCCAACTGCTACTGAAGACAGCGATATCATCCAGGTAAGCAGCAGAGAAACTCTCCATCCCAGAGAGGACCTGGTTCACCAGCCGCTGAAATGTGGCAGGGGCATTTTTGAGCCCAAAGGGCATCACGCAAAATTGGAAGTGTCCCTCAGGCGTGGAGAAGGCTGACCTTTCCTTTGCTCCATCTGTCAAGGAGATCTGCCAGTACCCTGAAGTGAGGTCAAAGGTACTTAGATATTGGGCAGCTCCTAGCCGGTCAATTAATTCATCCGCCCTAGGGATCGGATGAGCATCAGTCTTTGTATCTGAGTTCAGTCCCCGGTAATCCACACAGAACCTCAGTTCTGGCGTGGTGCCCGGTGGAGCGGCTTTTGGCACTAGCACCACCGGACTGGACCAAGGGCTGTTGGAAGGTTCTATCACTCCTAGCTCTAGCATCTTGGCAACCTCTCCATGGATGCTAGCCTTCACCTTGTCTGACAGCCGGTAGGTCTTTGATTTCACTGGTGGGCTGTCTCCTGTGTCCACATCATGGGTGCACAGGTGGGTTCTTCCCGGGACAAGGGAGAACAACGAAGAGTACTGCTCCAATACCTGGCGGCAATCCTCTCGCTGCTCAGGAGTTAGGGATGGGGAGAGAATCACTCCCTCCACCGACCCATCCTTCTCTTGAGACGAGAAGAGATCAGGGAGAGGCTCGCTTTCTGCTTCCTCGGCACCATCAGTCACCATCATCAGGATGACCTCTGGCCTCTCGTGGTGGGGTTTGAGGCGATTGGCATGCAGCACCCGTAGGGGCTTTCAGGGGTCTTAAGATCCACCAAGTAAGTGGCCTTACCATTCTTTTCCAACACCTCAAATGGGCCTGTCCAACGATCCTGAAGGGCACTTAGCTCTCCAGGTTCCATCACCCACACTTTCTGGCCAGGCTCCAACTCCACCGGGTGAGCATTGTGGTCGTACCATTCCTTCATTACTGCCTGGCTGGCCTCCAAGTTGTCAGAAGCTTGCTTCCACAACTTTGCCATTTGGCTCCGGAAGGCCAGCATGTAGCTCACCACATCCTGAGGAGGCTTTCTGGGAGACTTTTCCCATCCATCCTTCACCAGGCTAAGAGGTCCACGCACAGGGTGCCCGTACAACAGTTCAAAAGGGCTGAAGCCCACTCCCTTCTGCGGCACTTCTCGGTAGGAGAACAGCAAACAGGGCAGGAGGACGTCCCATTTCCTCCGTAGGCTCTCAGGCAGACTTCTTATCATGCCCTTCAGGGTCTTATTGAACCTCTCTACCAGTCCATTGGACTGGGGGTGATAAGGAGTGGTGAACCGGTAAGTCACTCCACACTCCTTCCACATCGCCCGCATGTAAGCTGACATAAAGTTGGTCCCCCTGTCGGACACAACTTCCTTGGGGAATCCCACTCGGGTAAAGATCCCCATCAGGGCCCTAGCCACTACAGGTGCAGTGACAGTCCTCAGAGGAATGGCCTCTGGATACCGTGTGGCATGATCCACCAGAACCAGAATAAACCAGTGACCAGCTGTTGTTGGTGGATCCAATGGCCCTACAATGTCGATGCCCACCCTTTCAAAGGGGGTGCTAACGACTGGAAGTGGTTCCAGGGGAGCCTTCAGCTTCACCCCTGTTTTCCCACTGGCCTGGCAGGATACACATGTCCGACAGTAAGTGTTGGACGCCACTTTTATTTGAGGCCAGTAAAAGTGGAGGACAAGCCGAGCAAAGGTCTTGTCCTGACCTAAGTGTCCTGCCAAGGGTATAGCATGAGCCAATTCCAGCAGAAAGGCTCGGTATTGTTGCGGGACTACCAAGGCCCTTGATGAGCCAGGTAAGGGTACCTTGGGTTCACTGTAGAGGAGTCCATCCTCCCAGTAAATATGGTAGTATCCCGTAACATCACCTGCTGCCTGGGCTTCAGCCTGACGCCTCAGTCCCTCAAGGGTAGGGCACTCCCTCTGCCCCTTACAGAATTCCTCTCTGGTAGGTCCTCCCTCCACATGCCACTCAGCAGGGATGGGTAAATCCTCCAGAGAGTCTACTTCCCCCTCCACAGACTCCTGGTCCACCACTGCAGGTGGCCGATCAGTCACATGGGGTGCGGAAGCCGAAGCAGGTTCTTCCTGTCTTCGGATCTGTCCCTTTTTGGCAGCGGGTTGGGCCATTGTTCCAGGCTCCAACCCAGGCGAACTCCCTCTCCGGGCAGCCGCAGACCGTGTACTCACACAGACCCAGTCAGGTGTACCCAGCATCGCAGAGTGCGTCCGGTATTCCACCTCTCTCCAAGTGTTGTGCTCCATGTCATTCCCCAGCAGACAATCAACTGGCACGGCAGGGCTTACGGCAACTCGAAGTGAACCTGCAACCCCTTCCCACTCAAAGGGAACCTCAGCCACTGGATAGTGGCCCATTCTGCCGTCAGCCATCGCGGCGGGGTGGAGTACATGGGGAACCACCTGCTCTGGAGACACCAGTTGACTTCTCACCATAGTCATACTGGCTCCTGTATCTCTCAGAGCCTCCCCTCTCTGGCCATTGATGGTGACCCATTGCCCATACTTTGCAGTATTTGGGGGCACCTGGATCTTAGGAACCATCTCCCGTTCTCCCAGGGACACTAAGGTGACACCCGCCCACTCACCCCCTTTATCTAAGGGCAACTCCTCCCCGAGCGCTACACTAGCTACTCCCGGTGGTTTTCCTCCGGTGGGAGGGGGTGGTCTCTTTGGGCATCTGACATCTCCCTTATAATGTCCAACACCACCACACTCAAAGCAGTGGAGAACCCTTGGCTGCTGGCTTTGGCCAGGATTAGGGTTTCTGGGCGGGTTTGCCCTAGGGGTGAAACCTCTTCCCTTCCCTTGGAAATTGTTTTGGGGACCTTTAGTGAACTCCCTCTTTTTATCTCCCCCCTCCTTCTTCTGGGGGGCGCCCTGTCCGGCTTTTTGGGAATCCCCTCCAGTCCCCTTTGAGGACACCCGGGTACTTGCCCAGATGTCCGCCTCCTCTGCAAGCTTCCGGGGATTGGTCAGCTTGCTGTCCACCAGGTGTTGGCGCAGCTCGGGAAAACATTTCTCAAGGAGGTGCTCTTTCAAAAATAGATCATACAACCCCTCATAATCCTTCACCTCGCTGCCCTTGACCCAGCCCTCCAATGCCTTTCTTGCATAATCAAGGAAGTCCACCCAGTTCTGGGTGCTTAACTTGTGGCTCCCCCTGAACTTCTGGCGATACCTTTCTGGGGTAAGCCCAAACTTCCTTACTAATGCTAGCTTCATGGTGGGGTAGTTGGTTTGCTCCCCTGGTTCCAGGGCCAGCAAGGTGTCCCGACCAGTAGGAGGCATGTACTTATACAAACCACCCCCCCAGTGCTTCTCCTGCACCCCATGGGCTCTTAAGGAGACCTCATAGGCAGCCAACCATTTGGCTATGTCATCTCCCTGACTAAAGCTAGCAATAAGGTCTTTTGGCAAATAGGGCCTGGACTCCCTGGCTGTCTCTTTGGATTCGCTGCCACCATTTATTACAGGAGAGGGCCCCCGTTGCAGGGCCTGGAGTTCCAACTCTTTCAACCTGAACTCGTGAGCCATCCTCCGCTCCTCTTTCTCCTGCTCCAGCTTAGCCAACTCCCATCTCAATTGCCTTTTTTCCCTCCTGTCAGTAAGCTCGGCTTCAGTTAAGCTTCCCCCAGAGGCGCTACTGCCCTTGCTGGAGTAGGACACTGGTCCTGGGAGTAGGTTTTCCCCCTCAGGGTGGAATAATCCCTCTATCTCCACAACTGTGTCCCGGTCTGCCCCTTCATCCTCCTCCTTCCCTTCTTTGTGTGCCTCCACCCAAGCCCTGAGACTGGTCTGGAGTTCCCCCTTCTTGGCACCATGCTTAAAAAATACCCCCATTTTCTGGCAGAAATCTTTCAGCTGAGCCACAGAATAGGTATCTAGGTTTTCTAGTGCAAATTCCATTTTACAATAGGCAATACCAAGTTATACACACAAGGAAATTTGAGTTGCAAGGGCAACCTGAAGCTACCTCCTCCCACCACCAGGAACAAATTTGGAAAAACAAAAGCACAAATTAGGAAGGCCGCTCGGAGAAAACTCCAGGTGTAGGCTGGTGGATTTTACTAAATTACTACAGAGTAGTTGCAACCACATTCAAGATCCCACCGCTGGCCACCAACTTGTTGGAACCTGGGATGACAGGTCACCTAGGGTAGCCTGGCCTAGGGTAAGGCAATTTCAACAAAGGCACATGTGTGAAGGTTGCAAACCACCCAACAATAATTGAATAAAATTCCACTCAAAAAGAACGACACTACACCATGAATTATGGAAAAATACGAGCTTGTTTATAAAAAAAATAAGATTTGCTCTCTTGACTTTTGGAATCACAGCTCAGTACATTACAATTTAATCATGAGAATAGTATTACTTTTGAAGTTGCTAAATTACATCATTACTCAGCATCAATAGTACATTACATTAGACTTCAAAAATTGGTTAGACTGAACTCCTGCGCAATGCTCTATACTTCTACCTCCTCAGCAGTTCAATCTACCTAAAAAGTTACACAACCAATGTGGGATTCCAGATGTACCAGAGTTTTACATATACACCAGCAGCCTAAATGAGGAACCTATAATCCAACTTTGGCAGTCGCACTACCCCCAGACTCTGGTTTAGTAGCTGTCTTTCCCCAGACCTGTAAGCAATATGATTTATATCATCAAGTTACCCCCCCCTGTCTTCTAGGACACAGAGGAGGGAAAACGATTAGTGAATCTGAACTCTTTGTTATGTACTAGCACGAACTTTCCTCTTTCAGAACCCCACTCCTCTGTTTCACAGAGCAATTAGACCTCGGGGCTCAGTCTCCCCCTTTCTTCCCACTTACTGTGCCATAAGGTCTGCACTCAGGCGGTCCTGCCGAGGTCCCAATCAGCAGCTGCTGAAGCTAGTTCCACCCGCCCAGCCAGCTGATCTCAGGGCAGGCACGAGGAGGGCCGGGAAATGTCTCGCAGTCACTCCGGAATCGCCGTTGGTTTTTCCCCGTTACTGGCCACACTACCTCAGGGCTGGCGCTGGCAAGGTTGACGGACGCTAACGAGCGCCGCTTCCGCTTCTCCTCAGTGGCCGGCTCCGCCTCCCAGAACCGGGCAGCTCAACTGGGCATGCGCGGTGGGGAAGTGTCTCCCTGCTGGAGCCCGCGCTCCGCTGCCGGTACCTTCCTTGTCACGCCGCCCTCTCCGGAAACGATGGTGATCACCAATGCCACTCCTCGCGGTGGAGCAATTCCCTTGCTTCGCTTCTTCCCTTACCTAAGGACCAGCGGTCACAGCTTCTGAACCTGCGCTGCACACCGCGCACTGGTCCCCGACCAGCCCAGTCTGTTCTCAGCCAGAAATCGGCCACGACAGGTAGGGAGAGGAACTCTGTGGGGATTTACCACCTAGGGAATTCACGACAGCCACGGGCAGAGTCCAGTTGAGAAGCTGAACGGGAGGGGGGGGCACAAAGATTAACCCCTCTCCTTCTGAGCAACACTTGGCCTTAATCTCTCCAAAGTTCCTTCTACTGGGCAGAGGACTGCGCTATGCAGCGCTGCAGTCTCCTTCTCCTTCTCTCACCCCTGTATTTCCAGTCTAGGGGTTGGTCAGGCGCCCAGGGTCTCCAGTCATCCAAAGCAACAGGGACAGGACAAATAACCCAAGGGAGGACGGGTGTTGAATCAATAGGTCAACCCTTTGACTATCCTACCCCCACCTTCAGCTACAGCCTGTCCTCCAGCTGACTCTCTCTAGTAAGACAAAATGGCTGACCAGCATTCCGCCTTTTATAGGCTGACCCTCAGAGGTCCAGAAGGGACCAGAAGGTTCTGGAATGCCCTACTCTATCCTATGGGACATGTTCCAGGTATGTCAGTTATGACAGTTGGTAGCCACCATTTTGTGACTTCAAAGAAATTCCTGTCAGGAAAGGCCTCTAGGCCTGAGGGGAAAACTATGAAGGGGGGAAAGAACACCTATCCCCTAGACCAACACCTTGAAAAATCTAGTGGACACAAAAATTAATAAGGGCATGAGGGGCAAAAAGGGGACAAAATAAATAATAAATTGGAGGGACTACGCAAAAGGCCAGACAGGTCTAACACTCAGCATTTTAGGTTATTTGTTGGGATACCCAGAACTTTTGTCTAAGCATACACCTTATGTTTGTACTGTGACTCTGAACATTGAGGATTAATACAGGTAAGGCTGTGCCCACAGTAAATCCTACACACCCTGTTGCCACAGCAGTGACCTGCTGCTTTAACGCTATTACTGAACTGCAGTGGCAGTTCCTCCACTAAAGCAGATGAGTGCCGCCCCACTGCTTCAGCTGCAAGCTGAACACAAAAAATAAAATGATAATAACGTTTGTTATTATTATTTAGTTTTTTAAATTCAGTTTGCAGCTGAAGCCAGGTGGGTGGGGCTCGGCTCCCCGGGTCACAGGGGGAGGAGTGGTGGCAGCTCCTAAAGTGCGCATGACGCTTTGGTCGGCAGTCTTGGGCCAGCCAAATCGTCATACGCACTCTGTATGTTCTCCACGCAGGCCTAATTACAGCCTGGGTGGAGAACATGCACAGCCTGCCGGCCCCTGTCTGAGTGCCAAAACACAGCGCTCAGACCAATCACAACGCTGCTAAGGCAGCATTGTGATTAGTCAGGGGATTCTGGGAAGCTGTGTGCTTCCTGTTGAGAGGAGGACAGAGAAAGAAGAGTCGGCAGCCAGCGGTCTGCAGTGAAGAGGTAAGTGCTATTTTTTTATTATTCCCCCCTCCCTCGTTCCCCATCCCCCGCCCACCACCCCTGGTCGGTAGCAGTCGCTATCGCTGAAGTGAATACATTTTCATACTAAAAATGCAGCACTCTAAACAACAGCTGAAGTGTTTAGTGGGATGAGGTCCTGGAGGTAAGTCAGACTGAGAGGGGGCCTGTCAAATAGTGGACCAACAGCACCAAACCACCTACAGGCCTAGTTCTTTCGTGCTTGAGCTTGGAGGTTGGAGTATAGAAGAAGATTAGACATCCTAACAGAGGCAGTTACTCCATTTGTATTGAGAGCACTGAAGTTCCTCTGGATGGAAGGTAGATCAGCAAGGATCAATGAAGGTTTATGGTTCACTCAAATTGACTCTATGATGGGTCTTCATACGCTTCACACTCGGACTTAGACACAGGGTAGGATTTTCCTTACTCTTGAGTCTAAGGGTCAACCTTGCAATAATAGTTTCCATACAGAAATTAAAAAAAATAGGTTTTCATCAGCATCACTTCAGGTGGGAAAAATTGTATGGAGCAGCCCACACAAGCAGTTCAGGAAAGTGGCAGTATCAAGTAAATGATGATGTTTAAGACATACCAATGCTCACTTCAAGTCCAGTGCTCAGAGCTGTCGGCACAAGGGATTCACCAACCTGAAGACAGGGTCCGCTCCGTACGAGCTACACTTTCTCACCTTCATAAGTTAGAGTACATGGTACCAAAGTCACCAAGTTCTCCCTATATAAGAACCGCTGATGAAGCAACAAAATACAGTATTTGACATCGAAGCCAATGACCTGGAACGAGGTTGACTCCAATGATTCAGCCAATATGCTTCAGAGGCAAGCATATAAAAGGATGGTTTACAGCCACCTTTTGCAAAGTAGCATCAAGCCTACACTAGAATTCCAATTTTCAGTACATAAGGAAGACCATTCAAAGTACATTGGTGTTTCGGTATCGGCTTAGGCTTCAGACCTTAATAGGAAACTTTCAGAAAGGTTTTTGTCCTGGCCTACACAATCTCAGGCGAGGGATAGGTGTTTCAAAATAATAACTCTCAAAGAATTGTCAGACATAATTCAGTGATTTAGCCAGACTAACTACCTGTTAGTCTTTTACTGCTGTTGCAAAGCAGTTTGGAAAATGTATGTTTCCCGAGGATGAAAAATTAACTCTATCTTTCTAAGAGGACTAATTCTGACCCATTCAGACAGATCGAAGTGAGCACAGAGAAGAGAAAGTAGTATTGGGACCATTGGTAACAGGAAGAGATTCTATTTCACCCAGCACCACAGAGTGGAAATCTTTGAGACATGCTTTGTGAGGAGGCATGATGGTATCATGCACATATTTCTATACCTCCCACCCAGTTCCTTGGATGATAGCTTCCTCCACTCCTTACTTGAGTCTGGAAGGCAATCCACAATGGCATTGTCGAGCACACATCTCAAGGGCACCCAAGGGCGCATACCCGGCAACACTGTATTTCCCAGTTGACTCCAGCAGAAGGAACAGTAGTGACATCTGGAGGTGCAGAGAGTCAGCCCCTCACCCTCTCTGATCATAAGAATGCCATTGCGTTCCTTTCTGCACATTGCATGGCCGTCCACAATACCAGGTTCTTAGGGTACCAAAATGCTCACCAGAATGAAGAGAGAACTCTGATTTCGTGGGATGAGGGACTTGTACTACATCCCTCCCATTCCCCTATAATAACACTGCAATCACAAATATAAGGTCGGAGACAACAGATAGAAAAGGTGGATCTCTGTAGGTTGGACTTACGCCAAGACCTACATTAAAAAAAAACAGCTAACACCTGCTAGTTATGATGGAGAAGCAGGGTTGACATGACAGATGTTGGTACCTCATTATGGGGCATATGTAGGTAGCCGTTTGCGATTCGCAAACGGCGAAATTCGGTGAATTTCGGCGTTTGCGAATCGCAAACAGCGTTTTGATATGTAGGTGCCACTTAGCCAATAAGGAATCGCAAAAATTGCGATTCCTTATTTTGCTTATAGCATTTAAGGAATCGCAATTTTGCGATCCCTTAAATGCTATGTAGGGGTGCTTTAAAAATTGCGATTTTTGCATAAGGAATCACAAAATACCACCTACTTCAAGTAGATGGTATTTTATAATTTTCTTCAAAAATGCATTAAAAAAAAAAAAATTCAAAGTGCCATGTGGCGCACAGACATGCCCTTAGGGCATGTATGTGCGCCACATGTACTTACAGGCACATTCTAGGGGTGCAACAGGTGTCCCTTGGACACCCTGGCACCCTTGGAATTGAGATTTTCAAATTGAGATTTTCACACAGAAAATCGCAATTTGAGAATGTATCCCCATTTATTCCTATGGGTCTTTTGGCCCATAGGAATGAATGGGACACTCATTCCTTAATTGCTTTTCGCAATTTGCTAATAAGGAATGTTAGAGATTAGCAAAACAATTGCGAATTTTTACCTACATTCCATTTTGCTATTCTCAAATAGCGATTCCTTAAAAATCGCTATTTGGGAATCGCAAAATGAAAATTACCTACATATGCCCCTATATCTCTGCATAGGTAAGTCTAGGTGGTTCTAAGATGAGATGGGAAGGGAAGAGCAGAGGGGAATGATCAGGCTAGAATTGAATGGACACTGGAAACCTTCAGGCACCCCTCAGGGAATCTAGATTTACTGACAGGACAGACTGTATTTGGAAATGTATACTCATGCTTTGAAGTAATGCCAGGAATCCACTGTATGCTACTGTCCTGAAATAAAAAGCAAAATACATTTAAGGCTCCATTAGAAGTGTCCTGAGTGCTTATTGGAATTGACTTTCGTACACACTCCTTCCCCATGGCTAACAGGTGAGTATTTTTCCAACATTGCCTAGTTTAACATGCTCTCCACCCTCTTCTAAAGATTGCTGGAAGTGTATTAGTATTGTATTGTAATTACATTTATATCGCGCTCACTACCCTGAAAAGAAGTCAAAGTGTTTTTTCGCCGAGTAGCACGCTACTCTGGAACCCAAAAAGGATTAGTGGTGAATTTGTATAGTGAAATATTAAATTAATTTCAGTGGTGGGGTGTTAGTCTGTTATTTGGATTGAGAAGGATAGTGGAGGGTTAGAAGAGGAAAAGGTTTGCATTTATATAGCGCCTGCTACTCCTGATGAGGCGTTGAAGCGCTTTTCAGCAAGTAGCCAGAAAATAATTAGTGGTGAGTTAGTCTACGGAAGTATATGTGAGGATCCCACACTTCAAGAGAGACAGACTTCCAACTAACTGCCTGAGAAAAGGATAAACGCTACCCAAGACAACAGAAAAAAATATCAAGATGTCACAAACCTAAAAACGCTGCAAAACAAGTGTTAACCAAGGCACTGGGGTTCATAGATGTAAGCAAGCACAAAGTGCTGTCCCAAGCAGACAAGATAATAAAATTATAGGAGACCCCATACATGAATCAGGCAATCCAGAAAAACCTGAGAAACCCCAAAACATAAGTTACATGCTTCAGCAGAATTATAGTCTAAGGAGGGAGATATGTTTATTAACTGATCTTCAAGAAAGTAATTTTAACATTCCCAATGATTTCTCAACAACTGGTGTTTAAATTGTAACCCTGTGGATAGAATATTCATAAACCAAAGTATACTGACCCCTCCCAATAATACGAAAATTAAGAACATTTATAACAGGGTAAATACTCTGGGTATATGAAACAGAAGTATTTTCTGGCATCTTGAAGTGAGTTCGCCCAGGCGCCCTTTACATCAACAGTCTCTGGTGTTATGCTGGCCGACTTTAATTATTTGATAAAACTAGCTCTGAACTCCCAGAGTCCCTTAAAAATGTAAGACCCACAACAAAATTCAGACACATACCCCTCCAAATTATTGTCCTTTGAAAAGCCTCAACAGAGGACTTTTTCAGAAAAAAAACACAATCATTACGTTTCTCATTCAGCCTAATTTGGATTCGCCAAGCCAAACAGATCCCATATTGCAGGGCTTGAATTCGTTTACTGAATGAACAGAGCCACCTTAAAAAAGAATGATGGGGATCCAACTGTTCTAAAGCCTTTGCTTGTTACATGTTGTGCCTCTGTGATTTATTAGTATTATCATTTTAATTAATAAGTGTGTCTCACTCTCACCCGAGCGTCTAGAAAGCACGATCACTTAACAGTTAAGGAGTTTCTAGAAAGCAACATCTGTTAAATTAATTCCAATGAGGATTATCAGGTGAGGCAAAGGGAATGCAACAGTGCTGTTGGTACTGACAGCTAAGTTCTGTTAGGTGGCAGATGGCAATGGTGTCAGTGGTATCCTCATTTTGAACTGTCTTGGCATTTAACACCAAGTACCATGCCACCTTCTTTGAATGTAGGCCAGAGATGGACATGAGAGTATCTGGACTTTGCTGCAATGCCTCATTAGGTCATGCCTAGGCAGTGCTTGCTCTGTCTGTTCAAGACATGCTGTATTCAGGATATGTTTGCAGAAAATAAGGAGTTAGGTCCCGGGACACAGGGTCAGCTGGACCATAGAATAATTTATAAAAAGAGAAATGCTGGCCCTGCGATTTTTGATAGCTATATTTTGAGCAACAAACCAAATCCTTGTTATGATTTGTATGGTCGAATTTATTTAAACCATTTACTTTTTCATATAAATCTCATTAAGTTAAAGCATTGATTGCATGAGAAAAACACTACGTACATACAATTTATACAAAAACATTTGACAAAGAATTTTAACAAAAATACATAAATACATATAACAAAATGACATCCAATCATTTAGTGTACATAAATATACAAATACGGTCATACGAGAAGCATCAGTCGTTATGTAGTATTAAGCAATGAAGCTATTTGCAGTAAGGAAAAGAAAACAAAATGAATTGTAACAAATACAAATTTTCAATTGTCTGATAAATAAACTTGAATTCTTTCTGCTATTGCCAATTCCTTTCTGCTATTGCCGACGCGTTTCAAACTCGCTCTGGCATTTGGCAAGTTCTCATCAGGGCTTTCTCGTATTATTCTTCTGAAAATTATGTACAACTGGCATAAAGCTCCGCCCACTTTCCACCCATTCTTTTTAATTGGCTCTTGTACCTGTTGTTTGTAAATGGTGGCTTTTCATTGGTCGATAGGCTTAGGAGTCCTTCCTTAGTACTGCCTTGTCTCTTCTTGTAACCTCCCCCTCTTAAATGTGTTGTTACTCCCTAGGTTTTAATTACAGCCTCAGAGCATTATTTTCTTAAAGGGTTTCATGCAGCATTCAGGCTTGGTCCTAAGCAAGGCTGGTAGTGGTTACATTACTCACTAGCACATCTCACATTTATATGAGACCATCTATAAATTTCCCTTCATCAGCTTCACACAGAGAACAACCTAATCCGGACTTAATATAATGATTCCTTTGTCACATTTCAAAGCAACTAATTGTATATATGGACAGAGCTATTTGAATGTAGTCATGGTACTGTCTTGCATGCAATGCATTATGGGTAGGGGGGATTTACCATGTCTTCTGTAGGGTACAGTACCATATGTGACCAAAAGAGTTCCCATGGGACCTCTTTTGGCCACATATGTCACAGCACCCTGCAACATGGCTAGGTAAAAAAAACACATTGGCATTTATATTGCCAGTAACTTCAACTTTGCAGGGTGTAGTACTATATGTGGCCAAAAGATTGGCCACATGTGGTACTGAACCCTTCAACATGGCAAGGGAAAACACATTGCCATTTATAATGCCAATAACTCCAACTTTGCAGGGTGCCTTACTATGTGGCCAAAAGAGGTCTCATGGGACCTCTTTTGGCCACATATGGTACTGCAATATGGCTAGATAAAAACAGTGGCATTTATAATGCCAATAATTCCAACTCCAACTCCAACAAACGTGAGCCTGATTGCATTTCCAATGCAATTGGTCGCGCATTTGTTAAAATTAGAGCTGTTGGCATTGAAAATGACAATGTTTTTTACTTTTGCTTTTTCATATCATTGGCAACAGTGCTATGCAAATATAATAAAACCAAATGTAAAAAACATTATTTTCAAAGCGAACAGCTCTAACTTTAACAAATGCTAAACCTATTGCATTGCAAATACTTGTTTTTGAATATGTGAGCCTGCTAGCCAGTTTTAACGGCCTTAGGATGGGCTAAAATTAATCACAAATGCTGGAAAGCTGCAGACATATCTGAAAATTCACCCTTAATACCTTTTTGTCTCTACCACTGTTAGGAAATACTTTGCGGCCATTCACATACAGGTTCAGTAGAGTTTCCTAACAGTTCCTGGTGGCCTAGTCTGAGGTTATGGTACACAATGGGAAAAACAACTGGGGCCTATAATTGTGTTTTTTAACATATTTTATTGGAAATATGCCATCCAACATGACTGTTATGCAATACATCAATAAACCTACTAGCCTATGCACGCAGATAAGGCATCATTTCTTAATAGCAGTACATAACACAAAATATAGTCCAGACAAACCTGCCAGCACCTTTATGAACATTCCTGTGATTACACATGTAGACTTCATATGTTGAGTCACATTTTGATATCTTTAAAGTGACCCACTTCCCCTCCTTTTAATCACAGTTCTTCTGCCACAATCCATTCCAACATATCTCTGGTCCATTTTAACATATCGATAGCTCTGTTTGATAACCAGTTTATTGTTATACAACGCTTCACAAGGTGTAAGTCTAATGTTGGGAATTTTTGTTGCATACTCTCCGGCTTTTCTTTGGGTACAATACCCAATTGGTAGTGTCATACTGATGTTTTGAGACAGACATGAGTCACTTGTTCAAGTCGTACCACCCCCTCATCCCAGTATCCCATCAAAGTGCATATTTGCATTATTATATTGTAGGATTATCCCCAGAACAGACTTCAAGCAATAGGCCATTCATGGACTCATGGTAAAAAAAGCTTCCTTGGCAGAGAAGAACTATGGACTAGGGGTATTCTAGGTTTCAAAGGTTTGCCTCCAAAAAGTTTGCAAAGTTCGCAGAAGCAAACGTCACAAATTGTACATACCTATTGAAAGTTGTAAAGTTTAACAAGAACTTCTGAGTAAAACGCTCCAATTGAAGGTTTTTAGTGAAATATTCCTTGCAAAAACACACTTTAAGAGGCGAAATAACTTGGAAAAAAGTGAAATATTTTCATGTAAACTTTTTTGGGTGAAATTCATCCCCCACATGCAAGTTCTTCAAAAGTTCTAGCTTTGCAATCTTTTTGAAATGTAATTTTTAAACATGTGAAAACCTTTGCGGGTGAAATTTAAATTATGCCCATCTCTACTACAGTCCCCTAGCAACCCCGTCGGCCGCATGCCGTGAATGATGGATTTAACCCAGATCTCTTGACTGGGGGTGAATGCTCTGATTTGTTCTGCATTCCGTCCATCAATTGTGTGTCTTTTGCTTTCTCGCCCTAAGTGCGCCGGGTATGCCCACATGTGGGTCCTCGGCTCACTGTGCCACTGGATTCAAGCTGTCCTGGCTGATGACGGGTGAAGCCCCGAAACCGGTCCTAGGATGCTTGTTTCCGGCCGAGAGAGGACCTGGCTTGGCAGTCGGGCTGGACTGTTCCCATGAGGCACATGGTCAAGACTGATTTGCATATGGCCAGGTCTAAACTTGGGGTGGCATGGTGAGCAAAAGAATGATGGATGTAACCCAGATCTCTTGACTGGGGGTAAATGTTATGATTTGTTCTGCAATTCGTCCAGCAACCGTGTGTCTTTTAATTTCTTGCCCTAAGTGCGCCGGGTATGCCCAGATGTGGGTCCCAGGCTCACTGTGCCATAGGCTTCAAGCGGTCCTGGCTGATGAGGGGTGAATACCCGAAACCAGTCCTAGAATATTGTTTCTGGCCCAGGGAGGACGTGGCTTGGCAGTTCGGGCTGGACTGTTCCCATGAGGCACAGGGTCAAGACTGATTTGCATATGACCAGGGCTAAACTGGGGTGACATGGTGAGCAAAAGAATGACTGGGGGTGAATGTTTTGATTTGTTCTGCATTCCGTCCATCAATTGTGTGTCTTTTACATGCCACGCCTTGGCATACTTTACCACATGTTTCAAAATTGGAGACAACTAACTGTAGGTAATCTTTTTCTGCATCCTGTTCAACTTAAGTTATCCGAAGCCTTGACACACTAGAAACATTAGTGATTTGGGATGACTTTTCCATCTACTCTGAGAAATAGCCTCCTTGGACCATGACTAAATTACAAACACAACTGTAGACTCCTGCAGAATTAGGTAACAGTACTATTTCAGTCAGCCTTCTGCCTGGCGAATCTTTAAAACGTATGATGTTTGGTTAGAGCATAAACTTTTTTCTTAGTTTAACTCCAAAAAGCTAAGTAAAAATGGTGAGACTATTGATTTACAATAATATCTAAGCCCCCTATTATTTCTTACAGTGGCTTAATGTACGTTACTATTTAAAGGTGATGTATTTTGCAAAAAAGATATTGTTTAATCATGAACAGTAAAATCCCTGTTGGTTTAACACTGAAAGACCGATGCAGAATTCTACTTTGCAACTGCAAACTCTGCGATTTGCAAAAACACGTGGTTTATGATCACAAAATACCTCTGTGTAATGAGCAAAATCTGTTTTGTGAATTGGAATACCTATTCGGACTAGAGAAATTACTTTTGTCACCAATTACGAATAGGAAATAGGAGAGGGGATGAAAGAGGTGTCCTTTCTGTTTGAGTTACATCGGTAGGGGTATGTTTGGTTGGTTTGCCAACACAATTAGCAAACCCCTGATTAGTTACAGATCCCAAGCTGGGGGAAAGAAAGTGATTCGCAAAGGGGATGCTGCCCTCCTGGCAGGGTTGGATTGGTAAGGCGGGCAATGGCGGAGGGGCAGGTATCCGAATTCCAGCTGTGGGCTGCTTTTTTGGGCAGCCTGGGGAGGCCTATCTGGGCTGTGTCTGATGTGTTCAGATGCTGCCAGCAGCCCAGTGGGTGCCAGAGTGGCCTTTCTGGAGGCAGATGCTTGTCCATTACCTCCCTATTATCAACGGGCAGAGGTGTCACTCCCTTTCTCTCGCTGGGCGGCCAATTAATGTATGCATATTGAGCGGTGGCAGGGAACCTGAGCAGAAGTGGCATCCCTTGTTTTCCAAAGTGTTTTACCGGGGAAAACTAATCTGTTCATTATTTTTCTCTAAGAAAATTTAAGTAAACATGCCTCTGTCAGAGAGCTTCAACCCCCCCCCCACACACACGCACCCCGCCTTCTTTTTATAAAACTTCGTCGAAGCAGTGTTTCGCGGAAAGGCAATATGCAAATATAGATCACTTTTTTTAGCATGCCCTTGCCGATTTTTAATCCCAATCCAACCCTGCCTCTTGGTACAGCTTCCTGTATGGCAATCATGTCAGGCAACCAGCAGACAGTGGCCGAGGGTTCACTGCTTGCTCCTGTCCAGAGTCTTTCCATTAAGTGCACAAAGAAGCAGTTTACAAACATGTTGGTGTGCAATTAGCTGGTTTGCGAACTGACTTTTATACGTCAGGCCTTAACCCCTTCCCTGCGGGGGTAATTCCCCAGGGGGGCGGGGGGTGAGCGCAGCGCCGTTGTGCTCGTGACGAGACCAGCTCGTCATGAGTCACGGTGGAGCTGTGCTCATGACGAGCTGGTCTCGTCACAACCCCGCCCACTGAATAATTCGCCCGCACAGGCGGGGAATTAATCGCGCATGGGCGGAGCGTCGCCGTTATGACGAGACCAGCTCGTCATGCACACAGCTCCACCGTAACTCACGACGAGCTGGTCTCCACACAAGCACCGAAGAGGTTAAGTTATGTAACAGTTTTTTACAAATCACCTGTTTAATCAGCTAAAATCTTGTAATTCCTTCCAGATACAGACTGATTGTGAAATAAATAGCAAAATCTTTGCTTCTCGCCTTCTATACTGAAGATCGTTTTTGTGATCTGTTGGAAATGCTAAATAGGTGCAAACTATTTTTATAGCTGTTTATGCACCACTTCTGTTGTACACCTGAGTGGAAACTAATTGCTTGCTCGCAATTTTGCGCTCACTTTTAAGACCAGCTTTAAGATGGTTTCAACAGGGAGCGCAAAAAGAGAAACACTGAAAACATTGCACGTAATACAGACGAGACTGTCATTTGCTTGTGTTATTCTCCATTTTTGTGCAAAACGCTATTTAGACCTTAAATCATTGCATGGCCTGCTGTAAATGCGTTTGGGTTTGGGCGTTACTGTGTCTGAAATGTCTGGTGTGCTCGCAAAGAGTATCTCAGCTGTAGTGCCATCTGTGTCACAAAAAAATGGACTCCTGAACAGTTAGTTTCTTTCCGTGTCCTACTGTTTTCGCTTCAAGACATTTGTAAATCCCTTCCCATGACAGTACCTGCGCTTCATTTTCATACGTGATAACGGATTTAAGCAACACCTGGCTCACTCTTCTGTTCACCCTGGCATGAGAAACAAATATGGCGGCTCAGTCAGGGGCTCGAATAAAATGGCTCTAAACTCTTGTTGAACCTGTGGCACAGCTGCTTCCCGCCATCTGAGGCAGCATTGCAGATCCAGCTAATGGCACCAAATTATAAATACCTAATCAGAAAAAAAACAGAATGCAACCGGAAACGTTTTCCTCACACTAGGGATTTCGCCAACAGAAATATTCACATAACGATTCTATCATTGCTACTCAATAATGATTTTTACTCCATACCATTTTCGAGTTTATAGCATTCACGCCTCTCTTTTTTGCACTGCTAATTTGTTTTATGTCCAGTAAAAACGATTTTGAGATGCTAGAGCAGAGGCACAACTGAACGATTTCTAACGAACCAAGGCCCATATGTACTAACTCATTTTCCCATAGACACAGAATGAGAAAAACCCTTCTGTATATCACACACCTAGTTAATAGCATTCCAGGAAAAATACATAGAGGGGAAGTATTTCCAAAAGTGATTTACTTTTTTGCATACCGGCGTTTAGAATTGTTTTACTTACTGAATTGTACGCTTTGCATGGAGTTAACAATACCGCAACGTACAAGCTTTTGAAAAACAGTCTTAAGAATATAGCAAGATGGCCACTGGCCTGGATAGGATGTGCTCTCCCATCTCTCCGCTCGCCCGGCCAGGCCTCAACCTGCAGCTACGAAATAGGGTTTCCATGGCAAAACACCCCCGAGTGCTGGAGAAGCCGGAGAGCGGTTTTCAGCCGCCCAGGTGTTCAATCACGAAAAAACGGGGCCAGCGAGCTGCTAAAGGCGGCCGCGTGGATACGCGCCCTGTGACTGGGTTGAGACGGTCCACCAAAGTTGCCATAGAAACAGCAAAAGGAGAGTGCGACACAATGTGGATCCAAGAGGGATCTGTGATCGTAAGAGGTGAGTGGAGCGGGGGTGGCGCTCCAAGGGCTGGTCAGGCAGACCGCAGGAGTAGCGAGTGAGAAAAGGGCCAGTGGGCCTGCCCGAAGAGGCCGGTCCGACATGCATCCTGCAGCTGAGTGGAGGCGACCTGTGGATCCCCTGCTGCGAGGGCGAGAGAAGGCACCCTGAGCGGAACCAGTGCGGCCCCTAACCCATGACAAGAGACGGTCCTGGTGAGGCACGAGGCCGACGGAGAAGAGCGACCATGTGGGAAGCCCAGAGGGCCTGCCAGCGGACCTGCAGAATCAGAGCGGGGCAGAGGCCTAGGCGGGAGACAGTGGACCAGGAGCCGACGGCCTAGAACGGCAGAGAGCACTGCCGGAGGAGCACTCCTGCATTGCAGCAGAGGGGGGTGGCGAGGAGGCACCTGGCTGTGGACTATTCCAGAGGGAACTGTGGGGACTTTGGGGCCCGTGAATCGATGCCGTGAGGGCCCTGGGAGGCCCACCCATGCTGCCTCTGATGAGAACTGAGGAGTGAGCGGCACAGAGACATAGAGGTGCGAGGCAGCAGTGGCGAGGAGGCCCAACTCCTCAGAAGACCACGGAAGAGATAGAGGGAGCCAAGGGCCTAGAGGCCCCAATCAGTCGTACCTTCCTTGAGTCACTCTTCTCCTCCCTTCGAAAGGATCTCTTATCTATGAAGCGCAACCTATTGACTGACCTCAGGGAAGTTCGCAGAGACCTGGACTCCCTAGGAGAGAGGAATAATACGTTGGAGGACCACAAATCCAGCAGGGAAGAGGAGACAGAAGGCCTCCAATAAGAGATCATCAGACTATGTGAGCAGAGACTCGACCTCCAGGCCCACACAGAGGATTTGGAAAACCAGTCCCGGCGCAATATCATCCGCATCCGAGGTATTGGGACTGGGACAGAGACGGCGCACACAAATAGAGAGGCCTTGGTGACCGAACTTTTCTGCTCAATTTTAGATGAGGCATTGGACTTCCACATCAAGCTTGATTGCGCACACAGAGTGGGGCCCCGGAGGGACGCCCTGACCCCGATGGCAGATATATTAACTTGTGTGCATGATAATCAGCTTAAAGGGCACACAGTCAATGCTGCCAGAGATGACCCTGTATGTCAGTACAAGGGCCAAAAACCCACACTGTATTAAGACTTAGCCGCATCCACGTTACTGAAACGCAAAGCATTTCAGCCTATCACTACATATCAATGGGCAGGTGGCATATCATACTCATGGGGACACCCATTCCGAATGATTTTCCCCCTCAATGGGGAGCTCTGGCAACTACGCTCAGTGACTGAGGCCTGCATAGCTATTGGGTATTGAAGACCCCACGGGAGAGGAGCTATAACAAGGCAAGATGGGCAAGAACCATCAGAGTAGCCACGGGTGGACAACAAGCAAGTCTCCAAGTCATAACCTGCGTCCTGATACGGACCTCATGGCCAAAGAAAGGCAAGCGGTCCTGGTGACCCTGGCCGGGGACTCCCCTGGAACATCGACACCATGATATGTGGGGGAAGATAGCGGACAATCTGCTGGTCCCCTTTCTTGCTTCTTGATCTGTTTTGACGCACGGCCATTGGTACCCTTTTACTAACTCCCTAGGAGCATGTTGCTCTGGACTTCAGTCAGCAGCAAGATGACTGTTCACTGGTTCATAGTTTCATTTGTTGGGGTTTTCTTATTTTTTGTTCACCCTCCTGGGCCCCCTGCATGTTTGGCTCCAAGCGCAGGCAACTACTCTCCGCCGGGTACATACAGTTGGCATCCCGGGGACATCTGAGGGCGGAGATCTTCTGGTATGCACTGGCTCCTTGTTTAGCTCCCAGTCTTGGTCCCGACCCATATGGTGGCGATCGTAAAAATTCTTACATTAAATGTGAAGGGGTTAAATCTGAATAAAAGAGGAGCTATTTTATCCTACCTCAAGCAGTCGGGTGCACACATATGCCTGTACAGGAAACCCACCTCCTCTCCAGAGACACACAGACCTCGATCAAGGGCTTTCCCGCACCAATATTTCTCCTCACATACAGCCAAAACAGCCGGAGTCGCCATTCTTATCTCTCGCACCTTTGGAGGGAAGGTGGGTGCAAAATTAGTCAAAATTAAAGTGCAGCTTCTAGCTATCTCAGTGACCCTTAACGCACACACCTTCACTCTTGGTTCTGTATACGCGCCCAATGAGGGGAAGGAGGCATTCCTCTGCAGAGCAGTGATGGAACTAACGACCTCTCTAGATAGGCAAATTATGCTGGGAGGGAGATATAAACATGGTATTTGACAATCAGCTGGATCGTTCAGCCCAACGGCAGGGACAGACGGGGGCCCTTTCAAGGACAGTGAGGGAGTGGCTACACGACCTAGGGCTAGTGGACATTTGGTGCTACCTACACCCCCACGCCACAGATTACACGTTCTATTCTCATGTGCACAAAAGTTACTCTAGAATTGACTACTTCATTGGGTCTCAATCTCTGCTTTCTTTGGCGCTCGCCTCGGATATCAAACCCTGATCCCTCTCAGACTATTCTACACTGATGCGTACACTAGCAATCCCCACTTCAGATAGGCCACCATACTCTTGGTGGCTATGCAACACACTCCTACATCGCCCAGCAGTGGTACAACGCCTAACCAAGACATTAGAGGAGTTCCTAGCCTTCAATGATACCCCTGACACTTCAATCACTACCCTATGGGAAACACTCAAGCTAGTCGGGAGAGAGGAACTCATTGCAACTTTCTCGGTGGATAGCAAGCTTCGTAGGGACAAGAAAGAGGGCCTTACCAAACAAATGGAGGAGGTAGAGCATATCCATAAGCGGACAGGGGCATCACAAGTATGGCGGCAATTAGAGGCAGTGCGTTCGCAGCTTACCAACCTTGACTTGGACAGGGCAGAATACACCGCCCTAAGACTAAGACACTGATTCTATGTGGGAGGGGACAGACGAGGGCGCCTTTTGGCCCATAAATTACGTACCTAGCACCAAGCAGCTACCGTCCACACAGTCCAAGATGCAACCAGCTCTGAATGCGCAAATGACCCAAACATAACCTGTGCGTTTCGCGGCTTCTATGCTAAACTTTATACAGCGCAACATCTCACAAAGCAGGCTTCCCTAAACTATCTACAAGGGAAAACCCATTCTAAATGGACCCCGGAGCAGGCATCCAGCCTGGAAGCCAATCTGTATTGAGGAAGTGATCTAAGCAATAGATCGACTTAAACATCTTAAACCTCCCGGTCCTGAAGGGTTCTCAGCTGTTTTTTACAAGACTTTTTGTACTACTCTAGCACCCATCTGAACTAGGCTTTTTAATGCAATAGGCAACACTTCCAACATCCCCCCTACGATGGTCTTGGCACTGGTTGTCGTACTCCCAAAGCTTGGCAAAGACGGCCAATTCTGTGCCTCCTATAGACCAACATCCCTCCTAAATATTGACCTAAAGCCCTTTACGGGGATCCTGACAGCCAGACTTGGGCCAATGATGCCAGGCCTGGTGTATCCGGATCAGTCGGGGTTTGTAGCTACTTGGCAATGCAGTGACAATACGCGGAGACACCTCCATCTCATTGATAAGGCTCAGAATCAAGGGGTGGAGCGGGTGGTGCTGTCAGTTGATGCTGAAAAAGCATTTGACTGGGTGCATTGGATATATCTAGAAGCCACACATGCGCAGTTCGGAATAGGGGACCGATTTCGCAAATGGGCTACAGTCACCCCACCGCCACGATATGGGTGAATGGGCACACCAAGGACCCCTTCCTGATCGCACGCGACACGCGACGGGGTGCCCACTCTCCCCGCTGTTATTCGCACTTTATATGGAGCCCATGGCCCACTGAGTGCAGCAACTTAGTGCTTTGCAGTTGCTATTTTTCTGAAGTGCACCTTAGCTAAGAGAAGGAGTATGCTGGTTTGATGTATAAAGCACTTTAATGATTTTAGTAATCATTGTCTCCGATATGTTTCTTAAATGTCCATATTTGATATACATTTTTACATTTCTGACACAAAAAAGTATTTTAGTGATTTTTGGTAATCATGGTCCCTGAATTATTTTTGTAAATGTCCTGTGCTGATGTTAATTTTTAATAATTTTTAATTAGTTACCATCTTGTCGTAGCTCCCTGGAATCGGAAGCGGAACTCCTGCACTGCCACTTTATTTGATGCCAAATTAGTCCTTTTTGCACTGTCACCTTATTCATCCTATATTAACAAGAGGAGTCTATACGTTTAAAAATGTGGTAGTCTCTAACTTACAGGAGATGGACTTTCACAGGACTTGTCCTATTTTTAATATGTGGTTGTTATTTTTTAATATAGATGTGTATCTATAATGAATTTAGCTTTTTTTTCCTATGTGTATCTTTTATGATCTATCCTCGGAAGATCGAATAAAGACAACTTGACTTGACTCCCAGGTCTTTAATGTTGCATAGCTGACGGGTGACCTGTATAGCCCTGCGAAACGGTGAGTTTTGTGGAGGAAGGGGATCTTCCACAGAGACTGGCCGACAATGGCTCTTTCCATAAAAAGCGAGTGCTTTTCGGATTCACTACGGGACCATTCCTGCAAGACTTGAAGCAGGGCAGCTTGGTAATAACGGCTTATTTTGGGAATTCCGAGACCACCTTCCCCCGAGGGTCTGTAGCTTAGTTCCCTATTCATCCTAGGTTTCCCCAGACAAATTAGAGGAATTCCTGTTGAAGCGAGTTTAAGATACCAGCGGGATGAGGCTCCACGCGGAGTGTCTGAAAGAGTTACAGTATTTTTAGTAGCATGTTCATTTTAAGTGCTGCCACGCACCCTAGCCGTTTCTAGCATAGAAACGGCGACCATGGTCGCCACATAATTGTATCTCACACTCCCCAGACTACACAAAAGTAACCCCACCCACAAATCAGACTGCTGGAAAAACTGTGGGTCAGAAAGGAAAGCTAGCACACTTACTAAGGGACTGACCCATCCTTACCTCATACTGGGAACAGATCCTAGACAATATAGATGAACACTTCAATACACAGATACCGTGCTTCCCGGCGTATGTCGTCCTAGGTCTGCCCAACACGCTCACATTTCCCCTCAGATCGCGGAAAGGCAGACAAATGGGGATAGCTTTAGACGCGGCCTTGCAAAATATACTATCTCACTGGGGCACAGACCGGAGCCCCACATATCAGGGGTGGTTACACAGACGATGACTTGTAGTTGGTATGGAGCGTATAGCCCTCTCGATCCAGGGAGAGGGTGCCCCCTTCGCAGACCTGTGGCACCCATTCCTTGCCCTGCATCCCACACAACCACAATACCATCTCCTAAACCCAGCGGTGCTGAGCCTACAGATCACTTGTCTAAACCAATGGCTCGCTTCTTTAGCTGGTCATTTTGCGACCTCACCGTGCTAGTAACTTCTAATCGGGAGGATTATCAGAGCAACTTACTAAATCCCGGCTCATGTTACTGAGGCCAAATTCCTCCAATTGCCAAGTGATTGAGGCTTTAACCACGGCAGACAAAGACTCCAAATCATAACTGAAGAGCTCCAAAGCCAATCACTCTGCTCCAGACTCACCGATAAAAGGAAAAGCAGACATTAATGCAACCACGGAAATGATTCTAAAGAAGGTGACTGATGCCAATGATCAAGTCAAGTCTACTAAAACGAATACAGACATAATGCAACTGGAACTTAGTACTATAAGAACGGATATCAGTAACATTAGCGACAAACTCTCAGAGGCAGAACAACTAATCAGCATCATGGAAGATGCATCTTCCATCTTCCAAAATGGAAAAAGAACTCAAACTACTCCATACATGAAAACTCTTCACAAAGAGGTTGTGGAGCTGGAAGACAGAAACCATAGGGGCAACCTGCGAATCTTTGATGTTTCGGAAAGTTCAGAGGACTCTGAAACCTCCTGAATCACATTCTTGGAAAAATGGCTTTCACAAGTCACCGTTATAGCCTTCACCAAAGACTTTGAGCTCAAAAGTGGCCATCACATTCCTTTATTCAGGCCGGCAAAAAAAACAACTACATGCGCAAACTAAATCATATCCTCTTGAATGGCAATAAAATATATATTTCCCAGGACTTCCCTAAGTCAACAGTCGAAGCGAGGAAAGGATATTTGAGCATATGCCCTCGTCTCAAAAAATGGAACCTCCCATTTGATTTGTGAGCCCAGCAAGATTTAGAGTCCTTGTAGATGGCAGACATCACCTCTTCTAAGAAACGAAAGACCTCTCTACATTCCTGGATGAACGGGATGATCATGAAATGGAAGCCCAACTCTCAGGCGCTCACAAAAGTAAAATCTGACACTCTAGTGGTTCTATTATCACTGCAGATAAGACCCTGGCTTATCTGGTTTATCCTATTTCTAATGGCAAACATGTTGATTGTTTGAGGGTTAACAATCTTAGCCTTGTTGTCTTTTAATGGCTTGTTACAACGTTAATATATCTACTTCTAACCTGCACATGCTTACATTATATATGGTTTCATAACCCCTAGACTCACAATGATTCCTGCAAAAACACCCACATCTACACTACACTGTGTTCCATAGAATTCTCTCCAAATCAAGCTCTAACACATTACCAGTTACTTTACACTAATCTTCACACTTTGGAACATCACCCAGCTGAACATGCAAACCTTTCCTATGGGCTAGACATAGTTATTCCAAAGATGCTTTTGCACACAAGGTTCCTCATAACTTGTTTTTTTGTGACCACAAGTTCTTCTTTTGAGTTTAGATTATTTATTTGTATTTTGGTCTTGTGAACACACGTTGACGTCTCTCTGTCGACTCCTCCAATTTACCTCTTGTTGAGTGAGGGGAGGAAGGATTTGTTTGGGGGAGGTATTTTTGGTGGGTTTTTCTCTAATTTGCTTTCTTATATTCCTTTATGCTAACTACTTCTGTGGCTGCTCAGATCATCCCTACGGCACTACAGATTATTCCAACATCCATGCATGGCTTAGATTCCACTTACCTCTGCTCAGTACACACCACTTCAACCTCGTCAAAACAGTGATCACTCCCACATTGACCGTAGAATACAGGCTACATAATACTCACCTCTCTTATCGCACTGTACCTCTATCTTTCCACAACTTGACTGCCCTGAAATGCTAAATCTAACCATTCACCAACTATTGCATGATGGCAAACCCAACTTCGATTAAAGCTCTGAAAATTGTCTCACTGGACATTAAAGGCCTACACCATTCAGATAAGCGTAAAGACATTAAGAGCTATCTCTTTAAATTTAAGGCAGATCTTATACTGCTTCAGAAAATTAAATTTGGCCAGAAAGAAGCTACCTCGCTTAACAATAGATGGACAAGTGAGTTCATATGCTCTCCCGCTATGGGTAGCAACGATTATCTAGAAGAACTCTAATCTCACTCTAATATCTCAAGAAACAGAAGATGAAGGTAGGCTTGCTTACACAAAACTCAGCCAGAATGGAAAATACATTCACCTTTTCAACCGGTATGGTCCAAATACTGATCTGACAGACTCCTGGGACTCCTTGAGTGGCACTCTAAAAAATATTCCCAGTGATGAATTAACGGTTGTAGGTGGAGACTAGAACACTCTGACACCAAGGATTACACCTTTTTTTCATTCCCAAATTCCTTCATATTCGAGAATTGACTATTTACACAGATTGGGTGCCCATACTCATCACATTAACCAAACCGACATACTACCCCGACTAGTTTCAGATCATTCTTGTATATCTTTGACACTCACTGTGTATAACCCCAAAACCCAAAAACAACATTTGTCGCTTTAATGATGAGTCAATAAAAGATGAGACCCACAGGCTGCACATAGAAACGAAACTATATCAAGTAGATTAACTCACCTGACATTGAGATCCCTACCTTTAGGGATGCATTAAAAAATCAAATCAGGGGCATTTGAATAGATATACAGGCACAATTAAATAAAGAACATAATAAGATAAATACCCTGGAAAATTAAATTAAAAAGCTTGAGGCTCTTCACATGACAAATCTTCGTCCCAGCACCCTCCCCCTTTTAATGAATACAAAATATGAATACAACAGACTATCAAGTGAAGAAGCAAGGATCTAGATTAACAAATTCAAAGGCCTAAAACTTTGTGAACAGAGCAGGGAAAATGTTTACATCTTACTTGAAACAAACAAAACCAAAAGCAAATTACCTCCATTAAAAACATACGGAATAACGAATGTAATGTACCCCTAAAAGATCCTGGACGTGTCTACGGACTTCTAGGGAATCTTTGCACCAAGATGACTCGCAGATCTCGCCCGAGGCCTGCAGATCCTATTTAGACAGGCTGAACCTTTCTCATCTAACCCAAGCAGATAGAGATAAAGTTAATTCATTCCTTAGCACGGTGGAATTACAACTAGCAATTCAATCCTTCAAATCAAACAAAACCCCGGGCATTTATGGCTTTACTACAAACTTTTACAAAGCCTTTGCTCCCTCTTTGGTCGCTAAGATGGTGAATCTTTTTTCCATTTTGCGGATTCTGGCTTTGCTTCTGAAACAGCAAGTGGAGACACTATAGTTGTCATCCCCAAGGACAGCAAAGATCTAAACCTGCCAACAAACTACAGGCCAATCGGGGGGGCGTGGCCACGGAGGCGACTAAGATGGCCGCCTTTGCTTGAAGCTCCGCTGTCCGGGCGGATGAAGCACGACATCCTGGGGGCCTGAGCCGTCGTTGACACCGCTCCCACCACCCATCCTGCAGCGGCGGCGATTTGCTGCCGATCGACACAGGGCTTGAGTCCAGAGGTGCCCGGGGGGACCAGATACGGTGGAGGAGCGGGCCGCCTCCCCACCGGCGGCCGCTCTCGCTGCGCCCGGAGCTCGGGTAGGTCCTGTGCTGGGGCGCTACGCCCGCGATCTGGGGTCCGCTCTGGGGGCCGGGTGCCTGTTGCTGCCTCCCGCGATTACCGGCTTGAGGTTTTGCCTGTGCGGGCTCTGGGCTCTGCGATGCGCGCGGCCTTGCGGCCTAGGGCGCAGACCGAAGTCGGGGCTCGAGTACCGGCTGCCCCGGACGCGGATCGTGGAGCCGGCCGGGCGCCGGCGCCTGGGGGGGATCTCCGGGACGGGGGTGGGCGACCTAGGTGAGGGATTGCCTTGGGCCTGGGCGGCCCCGCCTGGCCCCCCCCACTGGGCTCTCGTATTCCCGGAACTTGCACGGAGCGGTGCAGCGAGTGCACAGTTGGTGGTTTGCCCGCCCTGGGCCGCCTTCTAACCTGGTGATCCTGCCCACCGCGCGATGGGCGCTCTGATGTCCAACACCCACACGCCGGCATTGCTGTCCATGCGAGTCTGGGAGATCTGTGTCTGACCACGTGACTTATCTTCTAGCGTGCCCCTGGTGGTCGCCATTTCTGTTACCCGCCCTGAGGCACCAGCTCCACACTGCCTCCACCAGCCGACTGTGGCTGACGAGCTGCCTTGCGCATAGGTCACCAACTTGCCCACAACCGCGCCAGGCCTCCGCATCTACTTCCCGCCTGTCCCACGCGACCTGCTTCGCTGCGCCCAACATGGGGAAACGGGACCCCAACCAGCGTAAACTCAGTTTTGACAAGACCCCACTACTAGGCGGTGATGGCGCCTCGGGCATCTCATCGGAGCTGATACCGCCCACCCAACTAGACAACACAGCCACGATGGTAGCGACCATGATGACCAAAAAGAGGGCTGGATTCAAAGCGCTGGACAATCGATTTGACATGCTGGAACAAAAACTTGCAGATATGGGCTCCAAAGTGCAGGCACATGATCGCCGGCTTGATGTTGCGGAGGCTCGTATTTCAGATATGGAAGATTCAGGCTCGAAGACGCTGAAACGCCTCGAGAGAGTTGAGAAGATCTTGAAAGAGGTGGCCATTAAAAATGAAGACTTAGAAGCGCGGGGTAGACGCAATAACATTCGTATTTTGGGCGTGGCGGAATCGACTCAGACCGGCCGAATGGATGTCTTTGTGGAGAAACTCCTCATTGATCTGTTCGGGAGAGAACAGTTTACTCAAGGGTTTGTGGTTGAAAGGGCTCACCGATCGCTGGGACCGCGACCACAACCGGGCCTTCCACCTCGCCCAATCATTGCAAGGCTCATGAACTTCAGGGATCGTGATGCGGCCCTGCGGGCCGCCCGTGAAGAAGGCGAGGTTCAATGGCAAGGCGACTCTCTATCCTTTTACCCGGACTTCACCGCCATGGTTCAAGAAGCGAGGAGGAAATACACAGGGGTGAAGGCCACACTGCGAAATCTGGGCCTGAAGTATAGTATGCTTTACCCCGCACGCCTCAGGGTGGAAGTGGCCGGCAGGGCCTGCATCTTTGGCTCCCCGTCGGAGGTGCAGGAGTTTTGTCACACGTACAAGACCAATAGCTCACAAAACTCGAACAATTCAAGAGCGCCGTCGCCGGCGCATGGCGACACTCAACACAGCGTTGACCTGTTTGCCGACACTGGGCGAGGCTAACACCTATTTTTCGTTGAGAGGCTCACTCGTCTACACTGTGTTCCACGAGCTACCGGTGCCTTACTGGACTACCTAATTCACAATAGTGCAATGACTGCCCGGATGTCGAGGCGTCGCTACCCCCCCTGGCGATCGCCGTGTTACCTGGGATTGGTTTGTTTTTTTTGATTTCCGGAGGTCTTCCTCCATATTCATTTTCACTGTTCATGATGTTATGTACTCCAGCTGTACGGGGTGGGGTGGTCCTCTTGGGATTTTGCAGGAGGCTGGGTGGAGGGTGGGAAGGGTTTTTTGTTGAGTGTTGTTTTGTATACAGGTGTCCGAAAGTCTTTACTGTCACTGTTTTGATCCTCGCCGGGTCATGCTTCGATCCATTTAACCCTAAGTTACCCTCATGACTACTTTAGGACTGGAACAGGGTCCATCGGACTTGTCACTCATGTCCTGGAATGTCAGGGGTTTGAACAACGACAGAAAGTGCAAACAGGTCTTTAATTACATAGCCAGACACAGGATTGATATAGTCTTCCTACAGGAGACCCATCTGTCCTCAGACTCGGCTTCCAGGGTGGCCAGAGGGTGGGGTACACATCGCTTTTTTGCCAACTACAACAGATACTCCAGAGGGGTGGCGATTTGCGTCCACAAACGGCTCCCATTTCAACCACACCACACTGTCCTCGATACAGATGGCAGATATGTCATTGTCACGGGCACCCTGATGGGCCATAAGGTCACACTCATTGGGATATATGGTCCCAATACTGACACCCCCGCTTTCTTCAAAGATGTCCTAATACACTTATTGGTTTCGGACCCAGGCCTGATACTGATGGGCGGGGATTTTAATCTCCTCTTGGATCCCCCTAGGGATAGCACGGCGGACACCCCAGACGCGCGACCGCGCTCCCGCCCTGTCCTGCGGGATATCTGATCCCACTTCTCCTTGGTTGATATTGAGGCACTACTGCACACGACTACACCGGCCTATTCCCACTATTCAGGATTTCATGACACCTGGACCAGGATTGATTACTGGCTGTTGTCCCCAGGACTGGTAGGGTGGGTGACCGACCTGCTTACGCTCCCGCGCACACTATCAGATCACTCTCCTGTGGTGCTTAAGCTCAAGATCCCGCGGGAGGGGGGCTATGAGAGGAAATGGCGCTTTCCTGGGAAGGACCCAGTTTTCACTGAAGAAATCAGGGAGGCCATAGTGGACTACTTTGAATTGAACACGGGCTCGGTGGATACGCAGGCTGTTCTCTGGGAGGGCTTTAAGGCAACCATCAGGGGGGTATGCATTGCTAAACACACTGGACTACTTAGGGAGGTGCGGGCCACACTTTCGCGCATAGAACGAGACATTGCGACACTAGACTCTTGATGGTGGAGTTCAGGGAGGAGGCAGACAGAGAACTCCATTTCTTGACAAGATCGTACACTGCCAGACAATATGGAGAGGGTGATAGACCCGGCAAACTGTTAGCTAACCTACTCTGTCCCCCCCGCTCAAACTCCTACATCACTACACTCAGAGGGCGGGCGGGAGACATGGTGTACACCACATCTGAGATATGCGCCACCTTCCTCTCCTACTACACCGAGCTCTACACCTCTACCCTGACTAATGACGGCACGGAGAGGGGGACTATCTGAATGAGATCGCCATGGTGTTCCTGGACAAATGGATGATTGACTTTTTGGCTGATCCCATAACAGTGGACAGTGTGGAGGAGGCCATAGATTCTATGAAAAGCTCGTCGGCGCCAGGACTAGATGGGTTTTCAGCAGATTTTTATAAGGCATTCAAGGACCTACTGGTCCCCCGGCTGGTGGAGATGTACGCTGAGGCACTGGAAACTGGCTGCCTTCCCCCCACTTTGAGAGAAACAGTCGTTGTGCTGTTACCCAAACCGGGCAAGGACACTACACTCTGTGAATCCTACCGTCCACTGTCCCTCCTTAACCTCGACTATAAGATCCTAGCGAAAGTTCTCGCCATTCGACTCTCGCTTCTGATGGACACCATCATCTCGCCAGCCCAGTCGGGCTTTATCCCCCACCGATAATAGCAAAAGGACCCGCACAAGGGAAATTATATATACATATATATATATACATTATACATTATATTTTTTGCTCAATTATGCAATAGTGTTTACACATATACAACTTTAGCGCTTTCCAAGAAGAAGTGAGGTCCAAATCTTGACAGATATGAAGTAGAGCTTTTTATTCAAAGATAAGCATGGTGAAAGTTCAAGAAATTGTGCGGGTCCTTTTGCTATTATCATTGGATGTGATGTTTTTCATCACACTTTAGGGGGTGTTTACGGGTCACGCCCTCGACCTACACGCACAGGCCGCTGAGCACTAGATACTAGACCAAAAATAGTGGAATAGTGTGCAGGCAGTCAATAGCTCTGACCCAATTGTGCTGCTTTATCCCCCACCGCTCCACATCCCTCAATCTCCGCACCCTGTTCTCTGTCCTACATCGGGTAGACCCCGACACCCCAGCAGCTGCGATACTATTGGACGCCGAAAAAGCGCTCGACTCCCTAGAATGGCCCTTTCTGATGTCAGTGATGCGCCGCATGGGTATTCCGGAGTGCTTGGTCAACACAGTTGAATTGCTGTACACTCTACCTGTCGCTCGGCTCCGCCTCAACGGTACCCTCACTGCCCAATTCCGGCTGGCGCGCGGTACGAGACAGGGCTGCCCAATGTCCCCCCTGTTGTATATTCTCGCAATGGACCCACTGGTCCGGCACTTCCAGGAGCTGCACCTACACCGCGGCCTCCAATTTCGCACGGGTCCGCTTCTAGTCTCGCTATATGCAGACGATACCATTCTCTATGTTAGGCATCCGCAGACCAACTTGGAGCCATTACTCCTAGAAATCACCCGTTTTGGGAAATTAATTCGCATTAACTGGCACAAGTCGGTTATATTCCCGCTAACGCCCAGTACCGCCGAATGGCTCAGCCCCTTCCCTCTTACATGGTGCCGAGACTCTGTAAAGTACCTTGGTATCCATATACATATGGAGACGGAGGCCATCCTCAGATTGAATTACGGCACAGCACTGGTGGCCTTGGAGGGACAGGTTGAGAGATGGAACAGGCTCCCGTTATCCATGGCTGGCCGTGTCGCCATCATCAAAATGATAGTCTTGCCTAGGTTCCTGAATTTGTTCAACAATATACCTATACCCCTCACCAAGGTTTTCTTTGCACAGCTGCGCTCGTTGCTCCTGTCACTGGTGTGGGGAAACAAGACCCCAAGGGTGGCATGGCAGGTGCTGACTCTCCCATATGAGCGAGGTGGACTGGGAGTCCCTGACTTTTACCTTTACTTTCTTGTGGCGCAGTGCTCATACGCTTACCCATGGTTCCACCCTGACGCTAGGATACCATACCTGAAACCTGAAGCCGATTTGGTGTTGCCTGGCTCTTTGTCTACTACGCTGCCGTCGGGCTTCCCAAGAGACCCAAAAGACATCCAAACGGTGTCTACTACGTGCTGGGCGTGGGGGAGACTAGGCCGTCTGGTCAACCTCCCACAACTGTATTCTCCGGCCCTTCCACTACCGAACGCCATCTGGTTCCCGATAACTGGAGAGGCGGTGGTGCGGCACACGATGACCAAGTTTCACATAACCTCGATCGGGGATCTATTCCCAGAGGGGCACGCTTTTACACTGATTGAAGACCTCAGATTTACTGAAAGGACATTCATGGACTCGTTTGTCCTTACCAGACTACGCTCTTTGCTGCGCGCTTCCTTCTCGTCGTTTCCCCTCCCCCCTGAGGAGATGACACCTCTCACCCTCATCATCCAACACCCTTCGAGTGCGCACCTGGTCTCCAAATTGTACCGGATGTGCTGTGATCTCCTTCCCTCCAGCGACCAGGCGGTGCGCGCTGCCTGGAAGGCGGACTTGGGATATCCTATATCAGACAACCAATGGCAGTGGTGCTGCAGAGCGACCAAAAACGTTTCACTTAATAGTAAACACAAACTTTTACATTTCAAATTTTTACGCAGACTATACTTCACGCCCGCGAGACTCCACAGGATAGACCCCTCACGCCCTCACCACTGTCCCAAATGCGGCGGCCAGTTCGCCGACTTCGCACACCTCTCATGGACCTGTCCCAAACTACATGATTATTGGTCCCAAATACACTTGACAATTGGCAACATGCTCCGTTTAACGCTGGCCCCTATACCGGAAATAGCCCTTCTGGGATATGTTGCGGACTTTCCGAAAACAGTGCGCAGGCTAGCGGCGCTGGGTTTTTTACTGGCCAAACGGGAGGTTGCGCTGAGATGGTGCGACCGGCGTCCCCCCCTTCATAGCTCTTGGCTCCGGAGCATGGCACATTGCAACCTCAACAGCACTGAATACTCTGAAATGGTCCCCTCCGCTTCAAGGCCGGTTGACATCTGGGGCCCGTACCGTACATACATGGCAAGCACCATTGAGGGTACTCAGGAGGCACACACTCCCGCGAGGGCCCCGGTCGGCATTGGCTGAGTCATGAAGATGTGCCTGTGACTGATCACTGGTTGACGCGCGCAGGTTGTGTCCACCCCCCCTTCCACCCCCCTTCCCCCACCCCCCTTCCCCTTCCCCTTCCTCTTTCCTCCTTTCTGGTGGAGCGTCATGTTACCCACGGAGGGCCCTACTTACACACATGGCTGTTGACACAGAGTGGATGTGCGGCCCTGAATGACTACGGTTGGCATCGGCCCCGGACGAGGGTTCTCGTTTCATTCCTTGTCAAACATCGGATGTAGGATTGTTAATTGATACCATTACTGCCTGTGACTAAAGTGACAACTTATGAATATTCAAGTTATATTGCAATTGTACATTTATTGTTTATTTGTGTTTCTTTTTGGAAAATGTACCCAACCGTTAACCATGTTTCCTCAAACCGTTCCTGACAAAAAAGGTTTAACTGTTTAGATGGGTCAATTCTGCCTTACAAACTGTGCACTATCTGCTATATTCATACATGCTGAACGCCACCGGGCCCCCGGGCTGTCGGTATCATGGCTGTGTCCTCCCATCATACGCCTACTCATTGCCATTCCTTACTTGCTACCGGCCCCCGGGTTGTAGGTGCCATAGCTGTGTACACTGTGAAACTGGCAATAAACGGTTGAACACCAAAAAAAAAAAAAAAACAACAGGCCAATCTCCTTAATAAACTTAGATGCTGATCTAAACGCCTTGAACCACTACTACCTAAACTGATTAGTGAATCTCAATTAGGCTGTATGAAAGGTCGAATGTTGAATAATAGTACCAGACTACTGTGCCATGTACTAGAAAGAGCAAACACTTTCCTCTGAAACCGTGGCCATGACACTAGACGTCGAAAAGGCATTTGCTAAGGTCTCATGGGTCTTCCTCAAGGAAACAATATCGAAATTCAATCTTGGATATGACTTTATCAAAATGGTTATGGCTCTGTACAGCACTCCCAGTGCTAGGGTGAAATCAGGAGGCCTCGTCTCTTCCCCTTTCAAATTAGAGGTGGGGACTAGGCAGGGATGGCTCCTCCCTGTTCATTCTTGCCTTGGAGAGTCTCCTCCACGATAACCGAAATATCAGCTTTATTTCCGGTGTTAAATACAATGAGGTTACAGTTAAGGTAGCAGTGTATGCAGATTATATTCTGATTATATCAGAAAATGCTCATCCATCCATTAAAGCACTCATCAGTACTATCGAAAATTATTTTGGGGTGGCAGGCTGTGGCCTCAATAGTGACAAATCCGAAGTGAAGGGCCTAAATAGCATGTGCTCTAAAGAAGTTATTGGAGACTCCGGATTGGCATGGCAGACTGGCTATCTAAAATACTTTAGGATTGAATTTGGTACGGACCTAACAAATTCCCTACAACATAATAAGAAGTTGACCTTACAGAAAGTAAAAAAACTCCTTTACGGCTGGAACCCAAAGATTATTACATGGTGGGGAGACATCGAACCCATCAAATTGATGATAACATCTATAGTAAATTATCTCATTTCTATGCTCGCAGTTTCCCTTTCAAATGATTTCCACCATAGACTAGACAAACCTATATATACCTTCATTTGGCAGAATAAATGGCAAAGAGTTTCGATCAAAAAACTTTGTCTCCCTACTTTCCTTGGAGGAATAAACCTTGCAAACTTCAAAACATATCAAAAAGCCTTTCTGGCTAAACAGGCTCTATATGGTGTTACCCCCTATGGAGCATACTCTAGTCTGGCTTGTAATCGAAAGAGCTATTCTAGAAGATTCTCAACCAATCATACTACTCTGCACCAAACGTAAGTCCTCCCTACCAGCCAGACAAATTTACCAAAACACCAAAAAGTCTTGATAACATTGGCCATAAAACTGGATGTACCGATTAAACACTCTAACTTAGTCGCTCTATGGAAGTTGTGTACCATTACCACGCATAGCCTTTACCACGCATTGTTTTTATAACATATATGACTATACCACACATGCCTTTACAACGAATTACGTTGTAAACATATGAATGCTAAAGGTATAAGCATGGTACTGGTGGTACGGGCATATGTGTGGAAATCAAAGTAGTTAGAGGGAAAAAAAGAGAGCCTTCTGCTTCCCCTTTCAAATTAGAGGTGGGGACTAGGCAGGGATGGCTCCCTCCCTATTCATTCTTGCCCTGGAGCGTCTCCTCCACGATAACCGAAATATCAGCTTTATATCCGGTGTTAAATACAATGAGGTTACAGTTAAGGTAGCAGTGTATGCAGATTATATTCTGATTATATCAGAAACTGCTCATCCATCCATTAAAGCACTCATCAGTACTACCGAAAATTATTTTGGGGTGGCAGGCTTTGGCCTCAATAGTGACAAATCCGAAGTGAAGGGCCTAAATAGCATGTGCTCTAAAGAAGTTATTGGAGACTCCGGATTGGCATGGCAGACTGGCTATCTAAAATACTTTAGGATTGAATTTGGTACGGACCTAACGAATTCCCTACAACATAATAAGATGTTGACCTTACAGAAAGTAAAAAAACTTCTTGACGGCTGGAACCCAAAGATTATTACATGGTGGGGACACATCGAACCCATCAAATTGATGATAACATCTATAATAAATTATCTCATTTCTATGCTCACAGTTTCCCTTTCAGATGATTTCCACCATAGACTAGACAAACTTATATATACCTTTATCTGGCAGAATAAATGGCAAAGAGTTTCGATCAAAGAACTTGGTCTCCCTACTTTTCTTGGAGGAATAAACCTTGCAAACTTCAAAACATATCAAAAAGCCTTTCTGGCTAAACAGGCTCTATATGGTGTTACCCGCTATGGAGCATACTCTAGTCTGGCTTGTAATCGAAAGAGCTATTCTAGACGATTCTCAACCAATCATGCTACTCTCCACCAAGTGTAAGTCCTCCCTACCAGCCAGACAAATTTTCCAAAACACCAAAAAGTCTTGCTAACATTGGCCATAAAACTGGATGTACCGATAAAACACTCTAACTTAGTCTCTCTATGGAAGTTGCGTACCATTACCACGCATAGCCTTTACCACGCATTGTTTTTATAACATATATGACTATACCACACATGCCTTTACAACGAATTACGTTGTAAACATATGAATGCTAAAGGTATAAGCATGGTACTGGTGGTACGGGCATATGAGTGGAAATCAAAGTAGTTAGAGGGAAAAAAAGAGAGCCTTCCGCTTCCACTTTATGACTTGCACCATGCCTCAGCCTTAAAGAGTTGTCTCGTTGTCATGAGGTAAGGGTAACTGGGCATGGGGTACGGCTTTAGGACTTTGAGCCTGGTGTTTTTTTAAAAAGGAATGGGGTCGGACGCTGGGGCCCGGGTTTAGGATTCATGGCAGTGATCAGGTAGTTTTTTAACAGGGCTCGGTGTTTTTTAAAAGCGCTGGGGATGGTTGCGTCGGGGTCTGGTATTAGGCCTTAGGGCAGGGGCCAGGTATTTTTTTAAAGTACAGGGGGCCAGGAGGGGTCGCACCAGGGGCCCGGTTGTCACGCTCAGGGCAGGGGCCCGGTGATTTTTAAAAGGGATCTGGGCCGATAGGGTTGCGCTGGGGTCCGGTTTTAGGGCTCAGGGCTGGGGTCAGGGAAAGCCTTTACCACGCATATTACTTTAACATTCTTGCTTTTACTATGAAATTCGTTGAAAAGGCATGCGTGGTAAAGGCAAAGTCATAAAAAATGTGTGGTAAAGGTTATGCGTGGTAATGGCATTTGCATTGTAACAGCATGAATTTCAGTGGAATGCGTTGTTCCGTCATACACCCCTATGGAATAACTTGTCATTCAAGATTAAGGGCACTTCACTTGATTGGAAATCCTGGTCTTCTAAAGGGATCCCCCTTCTCTCACATTTAGGCCAAAAAAACACCCACTTTCCTTCAGAGAACTACAGATCCAATTCAACCTTGGAAACATGGACTTTTACGATTTTCTCAAAATTAAGTCTTGTATAAGTAAGGCCAATCCACTCTCCCACAATCCTTTCCTTCCTCATCTGATTGTCATTGCCAACAGTCGGGCCACCAGGTCTAAAAATACTACAAACTCTTACAGCCAACCTCCACTCATTTAAACCTAAGTACACAAGAAAAATGGATTCAGGTCATTCCTATTTCCCAAGAGAATTTGAAGTTAATTTGGAAATTTGTTGTTTCCCATAAAATCATACCAGCTCTCCCTTAAACCAAGTTCTGACTCCTGCAAATAATTTATGGGATCCCTTCTCGCTTACATAACGTTGGCCTTAAAAATGATCCAGCCTGTTGGAATTGTAATAAAGATCCTGGAGATTTACCACACTTACTCTTTTCCTGCAGCGCTGTCAAGACATTGTGAGACAGTGTGTTCAGGTCTCTCTCATCGCTATTTGGTTTCGGGTTAAACATGATTTCCAAAATATCATTATGGAGTTCCTTGATCAGCGCTTATCCTCCCATAACGATGCCCTACTCCTAGATATTTTATAGGTGGAAGCTTGTAGATACATCCTTTCCAATTGGAAAAACACTGCAGCCATCTCAATTAAATCCTGGTTGGCATGGATTGCACATTTTAGAGGCGCTGACAAAATCGCCTTGCAGCACTCCCCTTGGAAATCACAACACAGAGCCCTTTGGAGGAAACTCGACACCTCCGCTTCCAATAAACCATCATGAACCCTCATCCCCCAAATAATGCGTACTGCCCCTTAACTTGTCAATCACATACTGACTAACGTCCCCTAAAATGTCCTTAACACAGTGTGTTCTCACCCATTTTGATTTTGCACTTCAGCATCTCCTCAAAGTTATGTGCCATTGTCTGTATATGTTGTTTTTATACAATAGCTTTAATTGCTTTCCTGTGTAATTGTGGTACACTCTTCAGACTACTATACATAGTATTTGTACTTCTCACGACTGGAACATTTTTTCAGTATTATGTCATATTATAATCACTGATAATGACTATGATCTACTATACCTCATCCCTACTGCCTTGCTGCAGCCTATGATGCTTTACCTAGACTTTACTTTTTCCCCTGTTTTTTTTCTTTCTAGTGTACTTGTCTTTGTAGATTTTATCAGACAACGCTTACAAAGTACATTCCCCCTGCATTACCTTTGTTCTATCCTTCCATTGGATTATGTTTGTTTTATGCAAAACTCAATAAGACGTTTTGAAATAAAAAAAAGCCTTATAAAGAAGGAACAGTATATGCAACATAGTTACAAACGGAGGGCAGGGTCAGTGAGCAGTACCTGGTGAAAAAATGCTCGAAACATTGACTAGAACAGCAGTTCTTAACCTTTTGACGTCTGAGAACCCCAAAAGAATGACTATGGACACTGGGACCCACACCTAAGCAAAACTCAAACCTACAGAAACAAGTATACATCAAGAAAATAAACAAATGATGAAATACAGTATTTAATACACAAACAAATATAGGAAAATTGAAATTATCTTTTTAATGGGATGTTTCCAAAGTTTAACAATATAGGATATGTATAATGTTCCTAAAATGCTCTTTGATGAGATGCAAATACTTACAGAAGCTTGAAATCACGGTTTATGATTCTTTGCTTTCAAAATAAAATGTTGAAAAAAAATGAAACCCAAAAAAACCCTGTTTTCTTAAACTACTCATTTAGCAAAACGTTTTTGATACATGAGAGTATTTAAAAATATATTCTTAATGGAAAATCAGTGTAAATCCAGTTACGAAATTATTATGGAAAATATGAAAATAAACATGCATTGGCAAAGTCAATAGGACTGGTGTTGGGAGCCAGCCTATTAGCTTAGCCAATGTGTGTCTTGTTTTGACATGGTTTTTGTAAAAAAATGTTGTTGTGAAAGCTGCCAGGCCTCACCATTGTAATATAAATATTTGTTAAAAGCAAAAATATTTTCAGGTCTCAAAAAGCACACATTGCCACAGTAGATCCTGGCAGTGAAAGAAAACTTCTTTGTAAACTGATATGCTCCCTGTGAAAGAGCAGAATGCCATCACTTGCAGTGAAACCAGACAACCGACCGACAGACAGATATAGATAGATCAGTGGTCGAAGTGGGCGGGATCGGCAGGGCACGGCGTCCCACTACTTCTTTAATTTCATAGTGTCCGTTCCCCTTCTTTCTTATTTTAAACATGCCTCCCGGGCGGCAGAAATCCCCAAGGTCGATAGTTAAGGCCTGGCTTTTGGGGACGGGCGGAACAGGCAGAAAAGGAAAAGGACTGGTCTTTTCCTTCGTGCCCAGAGAAGACCAACACAGTGTCCAGTTCTCCTGCCGCTGGCAGCTGCCCCCCCCTCTTTGTTCCCTCTCTTTCTGTCTCGCTCCTCCTCATTTAGTGAAAACCGAGACTTCAAGAAACAGGTTTTACTTTCTTTCGTTTATTTGCTCCCCTGTGAAATGGATCCAAAAAAGAAAAACACTTTTGCTGGAAATGTAGGGCCATATGTATCAAGCACTAATGTGTTCACAAACGCCGAAATTCGCAGAATTCCGGTGTTTGAGAAAGCATTTTTGCTAAATGGTATGTATCAAAGAGATCTGCGTGCAAAATAAGGAATCCCAAAATTTGCGATTCCTTATTTTGCGATTTCATTTAAGGAATCGCAAATTTTGCGATTCCTTAAATGCAATGTAAGAAGCATAAAAAAAATGCAAATTGGCCTTAAGGAATCGCAAATTACCACCAACTTCACGTTGGTGGTAATTTGGGAATTCCTTGAAAAGTTTACTTTTTTGCATTTTTCAAAGTGCAATGTGAAGCGCATACATGCCCTTAGGGCATGTATGTGTGCCACATGTGCACCCATGCCTATTTCAGGGGTGCAACAGGGTGTCCTTTGGACACCCCTGCACCCTTGAAATTGCATTCTCAATTTGCGATTCGCTAATTGCAAATCGCAAATTGAGAATGTCTTCCCAGAGGCCCATAGGAATGAATGGGGAGGTATTCCTTAATTGCGAATCGCAATTTGCGTTTCGCAATTAAGGAATATGTAGGATTCACAAAATTTATTGCAAATCCTACATACCTAGCATTTTGCGATTCTCAAATAACAATTCGCAAAAAATCGCTATTTGAGAATCGCAAAATGACTTCTTGATACATATGGCCCGTAGTCTTTATCTGACATTTTTCAATTTCTAAGTGCAGCCTCGGGTGGGGAGAAATAACACATTAAAACTATGAAAAATAACTAACTAACTAAAGCAAGACAGAGTGGTTGTAAGGTGGCCAGATTGATTTATTCACACCTAAAGACCTTAGCGCCACTTTACAATGTTTGCCAGTGAAGTGCTACTTTTGTTTTCTCGTCTCTCTTTGAAAAACATTGTTTTCCCTGGGTGGTAAAGTGCACTATTCCTGGAGGTAATGAAATACCTGCTTGATGGGTGAATGGAAAACAAGATGTGTACATCGGCTCTGTGTTCACGAACGTGGTCTTTTTAAACCATACTGCTTAAGTTCTGTAAGGATATAAGCAATGGGCACTGAAGCGGGTCCCTTCCGGGCCCTCTAGTCATGGCCTTAACTATTCAGGCAAAAGCACTCACTAATTTCTGAATAATGAGTGTAAAAAGAAAAAAGTAACCATGTTGTTCCGGCTTACATTTCACATGCTTTACTTAATCTTGCATTCTCTATGAGTGTTTGCTTTTTCTAGGATGTTGTTCATTTTTTTTAGGCAGCATATTGCTCGTCTAGTGCGTAATTTGAATTGAGTCACATCCGGGTGTTTATAGCGAGTCAGTGCAGTGCACGTTTCTCTCAGTGGGGCAGTATGGTGTTCAATGGGGGAGAGGTTGTGGCACTATGGCTCAGAGCTGCTAATTTGGAACTGGGGAACCAGGTTCAGCTTCCATGACCAGTCCACCAGAGCACTCCCCTTGAGGGAGCACATTCCCATGCTAGAACTTAGAAGGTCCCACAAGATCTTAAAAGCCCTGGTGTCTTATCACTAGCAGGGGGACCCTAGCAGTGGCAAGTGTGGGTTAACCTTGAAGGTTTATCCGCCACAATTCATTCATAGTTCACCTTCAGTCTTGCAGTCAGGCCTATGAAAAAGCATACCATAGAGTGACAGTGACTCTGTCACTGAGGTCACAGGACTCTTGAAAAGAGTGCTCTAGGGTAGTGCGACCGCACCAGGCGCTAACCAGCCGCGGTCCGTGCAGCTAACAACGGTGGGGCAGAGGAGCTGGGAAAGGGGGGATTTCAAGGGACGATGCAGAGGGAAAATTAAATAAATAATTAATTTTCCCTCTGCATCGTCCCTCAAAATCCCCCCTTACCCGGCCCCATCGCCCCACTGCTGTTACCTGCATGGACCGCGGCTGGTGCTGACTTCAGGTGGGGTCGTCATGTTTGCAAAGCACTTGCTGCTTCCTTCCTGGCCTCCAACAATTTTTGGCAACAATAAAAGTGTCTTGATAACTTCAGTGATTAATGTTCTTAGTAGCGAGAGATGGTGTTTTTTCTAGTTGACGTTTTGACTCATGGAAAGGAAGCGCAGAGGGTTAATGTGCCTGCTGCTAAGAACATGTACCATGCAGATCACAAAGTGCACATAATGTAAATAGGGCAGTGGGTTACTGCTTTTGTCAGAGAGACCCAATTGTTACTTGCAGTTAATAAGTTAAAATCCTAACATAGCACAGTGAGCTCTTAACTGTATGTAAGAGCTGCATGCAAACTGAATGGTATAAATTAGAGCGTTATGGTTTTTTCCCCAGTCCTTGATTATCCTAATGTTGCAGAAAAAGGGTTAATTTAGGAAGAAATCAATTCTGATTATTAAAGAGAACCACCAACCATGGTATTACGTTTTAAATTCTGAGTTTGTGTTTCTCCAGACCAATCACTATTAAACTATGCTGCCTACTAGTATCGTTGTCATGTGACTCCTACATCTTGTAGTCCTTTGTCCTAGGGCAACATTTCCTATACAGTAATTTACACACGTTTGATTGATTGTCTCTGTGTAATATGTGTGATGTAAAGTGCTCTGACACACTACACTGGTATTAGTGGTGCTGTACATTTTCTGATACTTTATTATTTTGACATTTTTACACATGGTAACTGTCTCTGTAAAGATTTTTCCTAATTAGTACCAGTGAAACATACAACTGCAGCAGGGAGAAAGGTGACCAGTCAAGGTTTGCAAAGGGCCCTCCACGTCACAGCAGCACAAGTCACATTTTGTAGGAACTTTTGATCCGTTTCAGCTATAAATAATTTACTAGTTAAAATAGTCAGATTATGCAGCAGATGATGTATTATGTGGTAAATATGGCAGAGCCATAATCTTGTGGAAAACATTTGCAAACTAGGATATTTTGCTATTCATGTTTGAACTGCTCTTGTGGAAAAAGGGAGGAGAACTGATGATGACAAAAACTCCATGGCTGGGAGACAAATGGCTTGTGATTCCACATTTAAGGATATTTGGGGCATTCTGTGATTGGAAACGTATCCCACTTTGTTAATGTATTTTAATGTCAATAACTTATATTAAACCTTAAATAAACATGTGTATTCATTGGTTGAATTAAATAATGTAATAAGCGGTAACCGGTAAGTGAAATGGGAAACAAATACTAAAAATTCGGATATTTTGCTCTTTCTGCCATACCTCAGACTCCGCCCACTGACCCAATCCACAGGTTATTCCTGCCCTCTGATTCTCTGCCCAAAGTTCCCCTACTTTTTTTCCCCCACTGAGATAGAGATAGATAGCTAGATAGATAGACAGCTAGATAGATTCTCAAAGAAAGTCACAAAAGTGCACCCATGGTACATGTCCTTGCATTAGTGCAGATTTACTACTTTCATGAATTCACAAAAATTCAACAGAAGTAGGCCTGGAAATTGTACCCCTGAAAAATGTTTGTGAACTGCATTTTAGCACAAGCAACTATGCATGTGTAGATTTGCTCATTTGGAAATCTGCGAAGGGTTCGCAAGTTCACTTTCCCTCCAACCCCTTTTTTCTACCCTGGAAAATGTTTGACTTATCCTCTAGTGCGGAGTAAATTTCAATCTTTCACAGTGTTTGAAAATTAGAGAAGAGCTGGTGAAAACCCTTAAACATGCAAGTTTGTAGTTTTGCACAGATTCAAAAGGGTATTCCATCCATGGAACTACAGTTTCCTGATACTTTGAGCCCCAGGGTGTAGATCTGTGGAAAGGTGGCTAATTCAGGAAACTGCTAGTATCAAAACCCTGCTATAATAGGAGCCATGTCATAATCAGAGAGGCTATTATAAGAGTTCTAATATAATGAGATTGCTGCCATAATTTGACACCTCATTATATGGCACCAAAGAAACAAGTGGATTTTTTTTACAGGGGAAGTAGATTTTTGAGCCATCCTGTCCCATGGAAAAGTAGATATTTTATTAAATTACCTAAGTGGGCATTAGCAAAGAATACTGAAAGTAGAGGCATATAATGCAGACACTCTTTTTATTGTATTTAGGACAGAGGATTTGTGTTACTAGTAGTATCAGCAGCATTGTGCCTTGAATGAAAACTGTTAAGCATATTAGTAACAATCCAGGATAATATACAAAGGAAAGTTTACCTCCGCACAAACTATTTCGGTGACCTTTTGCAACTACTCTTATTCCCCTCCACACCCTCCCTCTGTATACATTTTTAGGTCGAAGCCTACCAAACAGTGTGCTGTCTGTTTACAAAGACATATTGGAGACATGCTGACACCTTCCCCAGGAATGCATTCCACCCACTGCTTACCATAGGTTTTGTGTTTTGTAACTCACATTTGCTTGCTTTGTATTTGCTGGCTTTATTCGTTTTAGGTTGTACAGCATGTCTTTGTCCCTTCTGTGCAGCACTTCCTGTTTACCACCTCTCTGAGTGCTCGCTTTCTAGGAACTCTATTTTTCTTTTTTTGTAAGGCACTCCACAAGAGTACTTGTTTTCATTTGTTTCCCTTGTGTGCTAGTTAACAGCAATAAACATGCTGTATTTCTTTCATGTTGCCTATCTTTCTGCTTCACTGTTTCTACTCATCTATGCCAGTACCAGTTCATTAATCTGGCATGCCTGTGAGGAACAATGTTCTGTCTACGAGCTTGTTTATTTTGGTCAGTACTCTTTACTAATAACATAACTCAAACAATCCTCTTCTTCAATCCCATGCCCATGACATAGGTGCTGGAAGTAGGGGAGTCGGGTGCTGAAGCACCCCCAAAATAACCAAGTTCAGTAGTGAATGAGCAATAAACAGGGCTCTACATTTTTTTTATCTTGTCACATTTGCTGTGCATTCAAAGACAGAGGTCAAATGTTAGGCTCCATCTTACGAAGAGGAGGTTGATGTTTACTTTTCCTTATCTGACTGCAACGTGAAATGGTTTATATGACAATCTTGCTGGATACTGGGATTGTGAAACTAAATATAAATGCTTGTAAATGAATTGTACAAATGTTTCAGACAATATCAGAATCAAGAAAGCACAATGGAAGCACTTTTTTGTAATTTTGAAGTGTGATCGAAACAAATGTATTAATTAGATGAAACAGACCAAAGCACTAGGGGATTCCGATTTGTGCACTGTATAGGTTTTTCAATAAAACTGTATGTCTGTGCAAATGTAATGGCATTTTCAATTGAAGATGTGTTGCCTGTAATGGCAGGGTGCTACCACACCATGCATACTCCAGTGTACTCCACTCCCCCATGATACTTTACTCCACTCTACGCCACTACACTTTATGACAGTCCACTCTACGACACTCCACGACCCACCACTACATTCTATCCCACTCTACTGTACAACACTCTACTCTATGACACTGTATGCCACTCCACTCTATAACACACTACTCAATTCTACGACAACCTACTCCACTTTACGCCATGACACCCTGCTCAACTCTGAAGGAAGTGATCCAATAAGGGCCACCCGGTCACTCACGACCACCTCTCAGCCTTCCATACAAATGAAAAGTCGGTCAGACAGTAAAGAATACATGCCAAGTATATTTATTCAGGTACACTCTTGTGGAGCCCCATCTGCCCAGTCGCTTAGGGGTGTTGCAGAGAGGACTGACTTCAGCAAACATAGCGATACATTATGTATATTTCAGAACCAAGGAAGACCCGCCCATAATGGAATTTTCCAGGCAGATGCAGCTAACACAAAGAAGTACAGTAGGATGGGTTTTGATTCTGAGGCCGGGCACACTGTATCTCCTACCCAAGGTCACTCTGTCTGTGCCTGCCGCTAGACTGGTGTGAGGAGGCCTCTATCTAGTGGGAAAGGTATGCACTAAAAAGAACAGTGTATTCATTAGCAGAGCAAGACCTAACCTTGGGGGAAATGAAACTTTCCACAGTCTGCTTCGCAAGGAGACAATAAGCAGCTAATGGCATGATTCAAAATGGCGGCTAGACATTAAATGGTACCGCGAATGCTAACTTACATAAAACATTTGCACAAACAGAATAGCAAAGACATGTTCATTTCCACAAATCTACGCCATTCCATGCCACTACTCCACTTTACACCACACCACTCTATTCCATTCTACAACATTCCACTCTATGTCACTCTACTCTAATCTACTCTATGCCACTATATGCCCCTACACTATAAGACACTGTACTCTATGCCACTGTACTCTACAAAGTTCCACTCTACAACACTCTACTCCATTCTGAGCCAATCCACTCTATGCCATTTTACTCCACTCTATGCCACTCAACTCCTACACCACTCAAATCTACACCACTTTACTCCATTCTGTACCACTGCACTCTACCACACTCCAATCTCCGCTACTCCACTCTTTGCCACTCCACTGTACAACACTCCACTCTAAGTCACTTTACTCCACTCTATGCCACACATCCCCACTTCACTCTACGTCACTCTACTACTTGATACTCTACGCTAATCCACTTTATGCCACTCCACTCTACGGCACTCTTCTCCACTTTACTCCATTCTATGCCACTCCACTCTAGAACACTCAACTCTACTCCATGCTTCTCCACTCTGCACCACTCCACTCTATGCCACTCTATTACACAACACTTTACTCGACTCTAAGGCACACTACGCCATGCCACTCTACACCACTCAACTCTATGATGCTCTACTCCACAGTACGGCACTACACTCTATGACACTCCACTCTAATTCATCCCATGACACTCCACTCTACAACACTCTATGCTCCTACACTCTGCAACACTTTATGCCACACCACTCTATGACACAGCCGCCTGAAACTGAACTCGGACAAGACGGAAGTCCTCATCCTGGGATCCTCACCCTCCGCCTGGGACGACTCCTGATGGCCCCCCGCCCTGGGCAGCGCACCCAAACCAACTGACCACGCACGCAACCTGGGCTTCATCCTGGACTCCTCCCTCTCCATGACCAGACAAGTCAACGCCGTCTCCTCGTCGTGCTTCAACATCCTGCGCATGCTACGTAAGATCTTCCGGTGGATCCCCACCGAGACCAGGAAGACGGTCACCCAGGCCCTCGTCACCAGCCGACTGGACTACGGCAACTCCCTCTACGCCGGAACCACCGCCAAACTCCAGAAGAGACTCCAGCGGATCCAGAACACCTCAGCACGACTCATCCTGGACATCCCCCGCCGCAGCCACATATCCGGACACCTGAGAGATCTGCACTGGCTCCCGGTCAACAAAAGAATCACCTTCCGGCTCCTCACCCACGCACACAAAGCCCTACACAACCAAGGCCCAGGATACCTAAACAGCCGCCTCAACTTCTACGCTCCCAAACGCCAGCTTCGATCGACCAGCCACGCCCTCGCCGCCGTCCCCCGCATTCGAAGAGCCACCACAGGAGGAAGGTCCTTCTCCTACCTGGCCGCCAAGACTTGGAATTCCCTCCCGGCCCACCTCCGCCTGACCCAGGACCACCTCGCCTTCAGGAAGCAGCTCAAGACCTGGCTGTTCGAGCGGTAGCGGACCCCCCAGCGCCTTGAGACCCTCCGGGTGAGTAGTGCGCTATATAAATGCTTTGATTGATTGATTGATTGACTCCACTCTATGATACTCTCCTCAACACCACTAACCTTTATCCATGCTGAACATCAACCACGCTGGTGTACAACATGGCTAAAAACACATTGGCAAAGCCCTTAGCTCTTGCTTGGGCAAAACCTATTGCCGTTGTCATCGCTTGTTTTGTTATCTGCTACCCTTTTCTGCCCTCACCTGCAGGGCAGGGATGAGCAGCAAATATAGTCTAGCGAAGTGGTGAAGGGCCGTGCAGTCATGGAGGTGGGAAGCGATCCAGAGACACGTTTACATCATTGTAAGACTTATAGTACCCCTGAAATACTCCGTACACCTCCTCATGTGATCAGGGGAGACCTTTCCGAATTTGACTCTGAACATTTTCATGGTGGATGTTAAAGATAGGCAAATTTATGCTTTCTGAGAGAATCTGTGAGGGCTTTTAGGAGGTTGTGGAAAATCAAAATGCACTGATGTGAAACGGCTTTCATGAAAAGTACCAATTATAAGAACAGCGATTCCCATAATGGGGTTTAATAGAAGCTAGTACACAGCAGCTAACCGGGAAAAATAAATCAAATCCCGCCGACAAAGTGATGTATTGGGACCCTTCGGTGAGACCTTAATTACAAACCCACAAATTAACTACCTCACATGTCTGGGAACATCAATACAATTGGTGTGATACTGCTGCTGAACTGCACTTACAGGCTTCCATTGTTCATGTTCATTACAGAGCGCCTTTCCTGACATCACATTAAAAAGAAATCTTGATAGGAAATGCCAGGAAAAAAAACAGAGTGACGACAGAGGCCTAATCATCTACATCAGTGGTTTTTAACTTTTAAACAACTGTGGACCCACACTTAGAGATTACTGGAATCGGAGGACCCCCTACTGAGTTATTATTGGAATTCGGGGTGTCTGACCTAAGCAATTCCGATGATTTGGACCACTGACAGACACAGAAATGCAGAAATAAGCATCCATCAAAAAAAATGCACAAACAATGAAATATTTCATTTAGTTAAAAAAAAAAAAATATAACTTTTACTATTAAAGGGAAGGTTGTAGCTTTTCAAAATTCATCATCATCAAAATGTTTATTTCGAGACACTCATTAAACAAGAATTACACATAATATAAAAATCATCAACGACATAATTGCTATAAACTTAAAAATACTCATTAAATACAAGAATTCATGACAAATTGAAGTAATTAATGCAAGAGCTATAAATACGTTATATGCAAAAAGGAAGTTGTGATCAATGTTACTGCCAGATGGACAACATGATATAAATAGCTCAACACCTTATGATAATTGATTAAAAATCCTGCCCTACTTTCTTCCTACTTAGCCATACACTGTGCAAAAATCTTCTCAGGCAGAAATACCACAAGTTCTGAAGAGTCTGTCTGAATGATTCGTAATGACTCCAGGCATGACTGAGGCTCAGATGAATACAAAGAGGTTGAATCCTTCTTATTTGGGCAATTTGAAAGCATCAGAGAAGAAGAGAACATGAGGCACTGGTTCATGTGCCTGACTGTCACACATTCTATTCTCCAAGATTTGTAAAGCGCGTGGCTACCCAGAAGGGCTTTCCAGCACTAAGATAGCAATCAGATCCCTTATCCTAGATGAACAATTAGCCGAAAGAATTGTTTTAAATAATTTTCAAAATTTTGGTTCTGTCTCGGTTTTCCTTATTTGCAGTAGGAGAGTATTCCAGAGTATGGGAATTATGAAAGCAAAGAATCGCCCAACACCTCTTGATTTCTCTATCCTATGGACTGTTCACAGTTGCTGGTTAGCAGAGTGCAGCAATCTTGTAGGGTTTGGGGTATCGGCAGTCTCTGAACCAACTTAGGTCATTTTGTATACACTGTTCTGTGAGCAAGGCAAAGTGCCTTGAAGTGGATTCCTTTTAGTACTGGAAGTCAGTGCCAGGTTACCAGAGGTGCAGTTGCCGACTGGTGTTTATGAAGTTTAGCATCATACGGGCTGTAGCATTTTGTTTCACCTGAAGACTTTTAATGACTGATTTCGGACTCCCAAAGTATAGGGAATTCCCATAGTCGAGATTACCGGGCCTTGCACCACATCTCGGCGTGCAGATTCCAGCAGCCATCCTAAAAGTCTTCTCAAAGTCAGGAGACGCCGAAGCAGGTGGCTGCCAATTTCTTAATTTGAATTTCCATTGTGAGCTTCTTGTCAAGCCAGAGCCCTAGGCTATTTACTCAGTTTTAGGGATGGGTTGACTGCCCATAAAGGTTGACCAGTTCATCTCCATCCACCTGGTGGTGTTGTTCCCCAATACAATCACCTCTGTTTTATCTCTATTTAACTTGAGACTGCTTGAAGCCATCCAGTCCACTACGAGCTTGATGCAGGTATTGAGGAGGGCGGAAGTCCTTTCCGTTTGATGAGAAAGGCTGATGAGAATTTGCATATCATAAGCTTAGGATGTTGATGGGAAGCCATGTGTCTTTACAATCTCTGCCAGTGGAAGGACGGACAAGTTGACCAAAGTGAGACTTAATGAGGAGCCCTGAGGCACTCCCTACTTGAATCAGCAAATCTGACAGTCTGTCTTCTTCGCATTCTTGGAAGGGTCGATTTTGGAGGAAGGAGGTCAGCCATTTATGTGCTGCACAGATGATGCCTCCTTCCTCCAGCCTTTTGACCAATGTTGGGTAGGAGACAATGCCAAAAGCAGTGCTCAGATCGAGTAGGATCAAGGCTGCAGACCTACCTTGGTCCAGAATCCCCCTAAGTTCCTCCACCGCTGCAAGGAGGGCAGTTTCTGTGCTGCTGCCTGTTTGAGATAGATGCAAGATTTCTCTCCAGGTATAGGTAAAGAATTTGTTTACAATTTTTTCCAGAATTTAGCTGCATCCTGGAAGAAGGGAAATCAGGCGATAATTTCACATAATGACGGGTAAGCCAATGACCTTTTTATTAATGGTTTAACTATAGCTTGTTTCCATACTGATTAAACATTACCAGAATTCAGTGAATGGTTAAACATGTCTGTCAAAGTAGCGATATCTGGTATCCTATCTTTGAGCATAATATCTGAGGGAGTGTGATCTTGGGGGGTGTGGGGGTGGGGGACCTGATTTAAGAGATAGTAGAATTTCCTGTCTATCCTCCTGCATAATTTCTGGGAAAGTACTCAGTTTCCCGTGCCCTGGCGGAAGGGCTGCAGTTGCCCCTTCATCCCCTTTCAGTATTCTGAGGATATTATTAACCTTCTCCAAAAAGAAGGTGGCCAGAAAGTTACATCGCCCTCTGACAGAGGAGGGCCAGATTTGTTTGTGGGTTTCATCAGATTGTTCACCAAGTTGTAAAGTTCTTTACATGCATTTGATGCATTTTCGATATTAGCAAACACGTAATTAACTCTAGCTTCCCTGATGACATAGTGATATTTGTTACTGCCTTCTTACAGTTGATTCTACTAGCTTTGTCGTAACTTTGCCTTCATGCCTAATCTAACCGTTTGGATTCTTTTTTAGTTCCAAGATTCTTTTTTAGTTCCAAGAGTTCCGTAGAGAACCATGGCACTCTCCCTCCAGGTGTGTGGCCTTTTGTTGTTTTAAAGGTGCCAGGAGATTTAGGGCATTTGCCATCCATGTCTCGAAATTATATCGATTGGCTATAACTCTTGTCATGTCTGGGAAGGCAGTTGGTGAGCATGTTCTCCCAAACTCCTGTGTCCAGTTTAGACCAGTTCCACCGGACACTGGATTTATTGGGAGCGATGACTGTGTGGTTTGTTCTGTTCAATTGAAAAGGTATTATTTTGTGATCTGCCCATATGATATCTATTTGATCCCCTTTGACTAACTCAGGTCTGTTGGAAAAAATGGGGTCAGGCAGGTGACCTTGATTATGGGTGCGGGCTTTAACCCATTGTGTTAGTTGGACCACATCTAGATCCATAAAAATATTCTTGGTAGTTTCAGAGTTATTGTTTTCAAGGTGGAGGTTCAGGTCCCCTAACATTGAAAAGTTTGCTGTCAGTAGACTGTGTTCTGCCACAACATCAAGGAGGTCCTGCATGACCTAGGTGGGCAGGCCCGGTGGACGGTATTAAGTAGTTCAGAAAATGTGAAGGTTAGGGCTAGATCCATAGAAAATAGCAGGGCTTCACATTCAGGGAGTAACATGGGGTCACATTTTGCTTTGCTCTCCTCTTTATATAAAATGGCTAAGTGAACAAAGTACAAACAGTATTGATATTGTTGCCGTTAGAACCATGTGGCCGTATAGTCCTCAATTTTTTTTAATTCAAATATAAGGATTTTGCTCCATATGGCATCATACAATCTAAAAGCACTTCAAAAACAGAAACTGGTTTGGACAATAAAAACTTCTCTGACAATGTGCCCTTGTGCAATATAGGATTCTGAATGCATATTATTTAGTTCCAATAGACCCTCTTGAGCATCTCTTTAGACACCAGTTGCAGTAATTGGGGCTTGTCCCATAAATACAACATGCCCAAGATACCAAACAATTGTGCTGACTCTACCACTCTGGGCCCAAGATGATCTGGGCCCAGAGTGGTAGAGTCAGCACAAGTTGTGACGAGCGAGACCGCAGTAGGCCTCTTTGACTCACTGGGACCCCGATGAGGCATAATACCAAAACAACGTAAGGTACCTAGCGACCTATTAGGAGAAGGATTATTATAACACTTCCCTCACCTTTCCAAATAGGTAGCCAAAAAACAACCTATTGGATTAAGCACTCATAGAGACGCCCTAGGTCTCTATACACCCTGCACTTCGGTCCTGATGAAAGCCCACTTGACCTAACCAGGCAGCCAAGGGCTGAAACAGGTCGACCTCCAACAACAATTAAACTTAGTGTGTGAGAGCCCTTATTACTCTCCATCACACAACTCTAATTCTATCATCTCGAATCCAGATCAAATAAAGAGTATCACTCTGGCTGTACGAGATTTTAACTTCCAGCTCACACCTTCACATCACTGATCACTACTGTTTTTAACCAAGGGTAAACCTCCGGCTGGAGGATGCATAACCACTAAACCCTATGAACACGTGTTTATAGCAGCGGAGAATCAAGATATACCGCTCTAGTTACCAACCCTACACGTGCATGAGGTTTTTTTTATTGGGACTAATCGGTACGCTACCTGCATACCCTGGTTATGCAGGACAAGTGATCCTTCCCTTTTTGATTTTGTGAGTGTTAGCTTTCCTACACTCGCTAGAATTCCAAGGATTGACTTTCGGTTTCGGTTTCTGCTCTGTTTGGCAGAAAGGCAAGAGTAATAATTCTTTCAACAAGTAGAAGAAGGGGGAATGTATCTGTGCTAGGGGATATGACATGGGTCTAAATGGGCTATAGTGCTACATTATCACAAAATAAATTGTATATGTCAATTAGGCACAATCTATCTTCTTTATTTTTAGGCAATTAAACCGTTTTTCGATCATTGGCGATGACGGATTTTCCCACTATATATGCCTCCTGAGAGCTGGTAGTAGTAGGACAAAACTCTTTTATAGCCAGAATTAGGTTATTATTGCCGCTGTCATGTCTTTCTGCAATATTAAAATCTATCATATGTGACCAGAATCTAACATCCAGCAGTATATAATTGAGCCTTATTAAAGATATTCATTCTAGGGCGATCAGTCTTGGATCTTCCATTACAGGCTCTTTGATTAATTGAATAGCACTCATTGGGCAATTTCTGAGAGTTTCCACATCCAGACGGGCAATACCTCTTTCCACATCCTTCCATTCGGAGATTTGATACTTGCCATTAATGGGCTTGAAAGTGGCGTTGAAATCTCCTACCACAATTACCACTGGATGTTCCGTTAAAGATCTTAAGTGGACAGCCAACTGAGTTGAAAGGGTCGACTCCCTAGTGTTGGTAACAGTTCTATTATAAACATTGCAGATGTTAAGTAACCTATCGTTAATAAATTTCAAGGACAGCCTGAGCAAATCTAGGGAAATAATATAAAGATTCCTCACTTTAAAGTAAGCAGAGATTTTGATCCATATGATCAGGGCGTCAACAGACCTCACTGCCTTGGCAGGGATGGCTGGAAATAAATTGTTAAGTATCCCAATTTATAGGGCGGTTCTACCATTCAGGTCTCATGCAATAGACATAGATTTAGGGGTCAAGTTATTATGGTTCTGACATATAGGGGTTCCCCTCAGCCAAGATTCTACTAATAGCATCATTCCTTTCAGGAGTCAGAGGCCACCTATCAAGTCTGTGCCCTAAAGGCGCATCGGTGCTAGTCTTTATAGTGCAGTCAATAGTTGAATTGGTGATGTAATTGGACCCTAACAGAGTCATGTTCGCATTCAATATGCCTGAAGGTCCCTATTTATTTTCTCAATCCGAATAAATTTGCTTGCGCTGCTAGGGATAAAGTGGGTATTTAATGGTACACAGCTTGGTTGGGAAATAGAGTGGTTTACAAGAGCAGGGACATTAAGTTTGAAGCGTATTCCTAAGTCTGGTTGGGGAATAGATCGTAAACCAAGGACAATCAACCCTTCTGCTATTCAACCTTCCGTCACCCTTAGTTCGATAAAGTCATAAGGGTCATTTGAGCATCGCCGTATTTCTATGATATCTGATCTTATAACCGAATAACACTGTCTAGAGTGCCTAATCCAGTAATTATTTTTGTTTTTAATGAATCACTATTCTCCCTCTTTCCGGGGATCAGTCATGGAACACTAATTATGTAATCATGAACAATTTGATGCCATCAACTTTATGAAAAGTTGATGTGGGGAGATGGCATGGGAAATTGGGAAATGCCCTACCCTTATCCTACTTTACCTAGAACTAAATAAAACTGTGTTAGAAATGGGGGCCTCTAGCTGGCAGTGGCTTGCACTCTGTCCAAGTAAGGACTTTTATTCTAGTCAGGGTAAGGCAGTCACATACCCAAGATAACCCCTATCCACCCCCTTGGTAGCTTGGCATGAGCAGTCCAGCCTATCTCAGGGGAAATGTGTAAAGCATTTGTAAAAAACACACACAGTAACAGTGAAAATACTACAAATAGACACCACACCAGTTTAGAAAAATAACCAATCTTTATCTGAATGAAACAAGATCAAAATGACAAAACATCCAACATACACAAATCAAGATATAATTTTTAAAAGGTTCAAAACAGTTCAGTCCAAAGGACACTATGGATGCGTCACTTTTATCACAAAGTACCTGGGATGCATCAAAATTCAAAGATGAAAACAGGCGCAGGGGAGCTGAGGCGCCGGAAAAGCAAAGCAACGCTTTTGTTCCTTACTCTCAGGGGAGGGTGATACATTGTTTCCTTACTGCCAGGGAAGATGATGTGTCGGTTCCTTACTGTGAGGGGAGGTGATGCGTTGGCTTCCGTATATAAGTTCGCGGTTCGTTACTGCTGGGCAACGTCGATGGAGAACTTGGTGCACAGCCTTGACTGTCGGACACGGTGAGTTGCCAGGTTTTCTCTCCATCACTTTCCATTCCTTCTGGGAATTTTCATGAATTAATTTCCGTCTGATATGTTTCATGAAGATCGAGCATTGGGCACGGCTTTGAGTATTATTTCTGCTAGATTAGGATGCTGGCTATTTGTTGTCATGCTGTTTCAAGATACCGGTTATACCTGGTCCGAGTTCGTTTTTTTTTAATATCACAGTACGGCATGTATTGGCGCAATCTCATCGCACGGTAGTCGGTACATTATGTTTGTTGCATGTGGATTATCGTTTGAGCATCTGGGAGAGGTGGTTTGAATTCTCACACTTTTTTTTTCTTACTTTTGTCTTTACTGTTGTTTAACATAGCTCCAGGTATCTTTTATATGACTCTTGGCTTCTTTTTGTACATGTCCATCCACCAAATGTCCAGCCCATTTTTGAGACCGCATTTTTGTATTTCTCTTCTAGTTGTTTGTTTTACATACAACTGATTTTGGATATTTGTGCTTGTTGATCCCCTGACGAAGGGCAATTGTAATGCCCGAAATGCATTGGGATCGGCCACATTTTTGTATCACCATATGTTATCAATGACTTAAGTACCTTAAAGAGTACCATTATTCTTTCATTGTTTGAAAATTAAAACGAATGAGCAAGATTTTGCGTTATAGTGATCATTTGGACTGTGGACATTATTATTGATCTACCATCCACACTCAGCAGTAAATCATTGTTACACCTTGATAAACTTTTTCACTTTGTACTGTTCAGATTGTTTACACTTTATAGTGATGTATGGTAATGCACCCAGTGTCTAGGACACACGTCTCAGTTTTCTTTCACTTTTCAAAAGTGGCATTTTCAAAAATGCAATTTAAAAACCAACTTAACTAAAAGATGTATTTTTAATTTGTGAGTTCAGGGACCCCAAACTCCAAATCTCTATTTCTTCCCAATTGAAAGTTACACTTGTAAAAGGTTACAAGGCAGCTCCAATGATAAGCTATGGGAGAAATAGTCTTTGCAATAGTGAACAACGAAATTAGCAGCATTTCACTATCAGGACATGTAAAACAAACCAGTACGTGTCCTACCTTTTAAATATACTGCACCCTGCCCATGGGGCTACCTTGGGCCAACCGTAGGGGTGCCTTACATGTAGACTAAGGGAAGGTTTGGAACTGGCAAGTAGGTGCACTTGCCAGGTCGACATGGCAGTTTCAAACTGCACTCATAAACACTGCAATGGTAAGCCTGAGACATGGTTGCAGGGCTACTCATGGGGTTGGCTCAATCAGTGCTGCAGGCCCATTAGTAGCATTTGAGTTACAGGCCCTGGACACACACAGTGCACTTTACCAGGGGCTTACCAGTAAGTCAAATATACCAATCATGTGCAACAAATCATAATCCCAATTTACACAGGGAGCACTTGCACTGATCAGCAGTGGGAAAAGTGACATAAGCTGTAAAACCAACAAAAACGACATGTAGCACACAGTTAAAAACAGGAGGTCAGAAGCAAAAGAAGACAGGGGAAAAACATGCCAAAGATGCCAGGTCTAACAAATTGGATATGAAGAAAACTGGCAGGGTGCTTGCTAGCTTGTACACAATGCTGACTCAGTAAGGGTCTGTGTTATGAACCTATACATACCATCAGCGTCTACCTCACCTGCACTTGTTCTTATGAGACCAGTACTGGGTAATAATTGGGGCGCCGTTGTGGCTAGCCTTTTTGGTATGGTGGAAGCAGAACTGAGATAAAGGGTCTTAGCGGTCTCTGCATAAGAGTTCACCCACAATTGCAGGGATACATCGATTTTATTTGTCAGGGTTACGAGAAGTTATCTTACTTGCCTGACTTCTGAAACAATGATTTTATAGTCTGTGATTGCTCTATAGTGCGGGTGGAATCTGTTTTAGGTAGCTTAGTACTAGCCTGTTGATTAATCGCTGGGACAGTGGCTTAATTGTTTGAAGGATTGTGCTCATTAGGCTCCAAAATGCTCAGTGGATCAAATCTTTTGGAGCATTCTATACTAGGTGGATCAACTATGACAACTGGAGAGAACAGTGGCCACTTAGGGAAGGTGGTGATTTGACTGGCGTCACCTTGGCCAGATTTTGAATTGCACCTGGTTGAAGGTTGGCTTGAGTCCTGCTCAGGAGGGTTTGCATGGAATCCTTTTGCAGTTCATAATTGCTGCAATTCCCTTGACCTAATGATGTTTGTGGTTTACCTGGCAGTTAGTTAGATTTAGCAAATATAGCTGCCACTTTGGCCTTATTTACCCAACCTTATCCTGAGTTCCCTTTTTCTGTGTTAAGCAAAGTTTCTCCCTCCACAATGAGTTTGTCTATGGCTTCAATGGTGCACTTATTAGCAGAGTGTCGCCCTGGCTATTTATTTTTAGCTGAACCCGAAGACTGTCCATTTCTTTCCTTTTGCCCATTATAAAGGATTAGATGGTATATGGGGCAGGATAAAAAGGGCTCAAAGGGAAACAGAGGAAACTGAACTTTATGCAGAAAAGCTCCCTAAATCATGACAATGCAAGAGAAATTTAAAATAAAATAAACATACTAATATAAAATAAAACACTTATAATCCATTATATCGAGTAAAATGTTTGCTTAACAGTATGTGGCAGCACTAAGAAATTTTACGTATTGAATAAGAGTGTGTCCTGTCCCTCGTGGCCCAGCAGCAGCGTTGAAGAGTTTAGTACAATGAATAAAATGAATGCTCCTAAACAAGTTGATCTGCTAAGGCCAAAGGTAGGCCAGCTTATATGTGTTTACATCAAAACCGCATACCCCAATCCTCAGTAAACTTCAATAGCCCAGGTGCATATTGATTCCACCAAGAAAAGCACTGGGCAACCAGTAGAAGAATAGGAGGCTTTAATAGCCCAGGTTCAGATGGAATTCACCAAGAAAAGCACTCTCCAACCAATTGCCAAATAGGAGGAAAAGTCCAGCCACTTTATAATAATGAGCCTGAAGTAATTCACATTGAAATTTGTAAACGATTATTTCAGTCTTAAAATACCATTTAAAGTGCAGGAGTTAGACAAAAGGGGCAACAGTACCTTACGGGGTGCAGGAAGGTAGGGGGGTGGCCAAGCGCAGCCTCGTCTAGGCCCGGACAGGTGCAAAAGGGCCCTTCCTTGGCCCGAGTTTCGCCAGGCGGTGGCCTGTGTGCGTTCCGTGCCAAGGGAGTACTTCCTGCACTATATAGTGCGCTATTATTGGTCCCTCCTCATTCTGACCTCGGGCTTCTGTTGCACTATGATGCTGGAGTCCCCAAAAAACAGCATGGTGTGCACGCAGCGCTGTAGTCCTTCCTGGGCTATATTCTGTGCTGGTGCTGGCCCTTCCTCCTCCTGGGCTCAGGGTTCTGTTGCACTATGGGGCTTGGAGTCCCCAAAAACAGAGTGTTGAGTCAAGTGCTGCAGGAGTCCATCTTACGCTACATAGTGTGCTGGTGTTGGCTCCTCCTCCTTGTGGCCTCATGCTTCTGTTGTACTATGGAGCTTGGATTCCCCAAACAACAGTGTGGTGTGTCCCGCCCCCGGGAGTCCTGCTTGCACTATATAGCACACTAGTGTTGGCCATTCCTGTCCTCAGGCTTCTTTTGCACTATGGGGCCTGGAGTCCCCCAAAAATAGCATGGTGTGTCCCTAAATTCAATTGACGCCACCCATTGTCCATACTATATTCTGTTTGATGCACCTGAGTAAGTACCTCATGCTTCCACTCCCTGAGCATGCTATGAAATATCTTCAAGTGGCTGCCACAGAACACAGGCAAGACTGTCACGCAAGCACTCATCCCAATCAGGCTCAACTATGGCAACGCTCTCTATATTGAGATCTCCAAGCAACTCCAAAAACGACTGCAGATCCTCTAGAATGCAGCCTCAAGACTCATTCTCTACCTCACCCGACCTACTCACATCACACCTCAAGGAGCTTCACTGGATCACCATTCACAAGCGCAGCCAATTGAAAATTCTCATGCACACAAACAAAGCCTTACACAGCCCTGGCCCAGCATACCGGAACAGCTCAATACCCTTTCACCAGCCCTCACAAAAGCAGAGCAGGAGATCGCTCTCTCCTATGTCACACCCAAAATATGG